>NC_059327.1:176502852-177890352 GCF_018350155.1 Leopardus geoffroyi
TCTGATAAAAATTCATTCACAAAATAGGCTGGGGGCTGGGGGTGGGGTATGGTTTATATCCTCTAGAGGCCTTGATTTGTCAACCCCTGGCTTAGACCTCTCTTCTTTCCAATTACTTTTTTTTAAATGTTTGTTTACTTTTTAGAGAGAGACAGACAAAGGGAGGGCAGAAAGAGAGGGAGACAGAGACTCTGAAGCGGGCTCTGTGTTCACAGCAGAAAGCCTGATGCGGGGCTCAAACCCATGAACCATAAGTTCCTGACCTGAGCTGAGTCAGAGGCTCAACCAACTGAGCCACCCAGCTGCACCGCTACTTTCCAATTTCTTCATGACTTGCTCCTTCACCTCCTTTAAGTCTTTGTTCAAATTCCACCTTCCTAAGTCTAACCAGAGCACCATATTTACAATTGCAAATGACTCTATTCCTCACTAACACTAACATTTACCCTTCCCTAACTAAATTTCCTTCATAGCAATTATCACCTTCTAATAGACTAGATGCTTTATTGATTTTGTTTTAAATTATCTGTATTCCACCTATTAGAATGTTCCATAAGGGCTAAGATGATTTTTTTTTTCTGTTTCTATTCAATGCTGTATCTCTAATGTCAAGTATAGTACCTAATTCATAGTAGGTACTTAATGAATATACATCCCCCAGTTAACACTATATAGGGAATATATTGAGAACAGGTGGGAGAGAGGGGGTACAGGGTGGGTAGAGGGCAGTGACTGGTATGTGTAACTTGTAGGTTGCTGCAATCGAAATTGGGTTATGTGCTAGTCTTTGCTTTAACTGCCAGATTCAGTGATGCACACTACTATACTTTGAGTTGAGTTTTCTTATCTGTTGAATGATGGCAGCCAGTGAAAACTTGCAATTCATCCAGTATCAAGTATCTTAAACATCCTAACTCTCTTCCCTGCTGAGATGTCAGATCTTTCCTCAGAATCTTGTTGGACAAAGAGATCCATGCTCTAAGAAAGCAGTGCCTTTTCAAAGAATACCACAAGATGTCAAGAGCTGGGAAATAAAGGGAAAAAAGAGCCCTTTCTGGAAAACATCTATGATGTCAGGACAAAGGCCACAGTGGCATACTCCTTTGCTCCTTTCTTCTGGTAATAATATCCCTTTACAGACCCCACCCTTTCGCATGGGTTAATATAATGTGGGAAAAAAATCTGGATTTGAGAGGTGTGATATAGAGTTTGAAAGTCTTTTGTTCTCTTGTTTAGAAGGTCAGTTTTGATGTAGACTGGCATCATCAAAGAAATACAATTTCTGAAGGTTCCTGTGACTGATAAACCACTATGATCCTCAACTCTGCTGGAATCCCACATACAATAGAGGAATGTAATATTAACACATGACACATAGGATTTATTTGTAGACAGTTGGGGTGATTGTCAGTTCTGTTTTTTATTAAGCCACCTGACAAATATTTTTTTTCCTCAGAGTAATGAAAATAAGCTCACATTAATTATGACTAGTATATGCTCAAAGTGGAAAATCTCTTGTAGATATTAAACTACTGCTTCGTTTTATGAAGAAATAACAGCTTTGTAATATTTTAAAAAACATTATTATTTGAGTCAAAATTCATACATAATGTGCCATTTGTTAAAGTCTAAATATGGTATTATGTCTTAAAAGAAAGTACAGGATTCAAAACAAACTGCACATTAATTCTAGCAGCAAAGATTAAAATAATGAAAGTGAGAAGAATTGCATACTTAAGAAATGCATTATTTAGGTTGTTTTATTTACAAAAGAAGGATAAAGTAAAGACATAGATTTACTTGACCTCAAAGATCCTGTCCAACCCTATTATTTCATACAGTAATCCAACACTATGACTTTTGAGCTTTTATTTTAATTGTTCAACTAAAACACAAATATCAGTCATCCTTATTTTTTTCACACAATTCTATCTTAAAGGATAAAACAAAGGTTATTTTTTTACTGACTAAACTCAGAACACATTAACATTCCAGATACCCAAGTATTTTTTTTTACACTTTATTTATTTTTGAGAGAGAGAGACAGACAGAGCACAAGTGGGGGAAAGGCAGAGAGAGAGGGAGACACAGAATCCGAAGCAGGCTCCAGGCTCTGAGCTGTCAGCACAGAGCCCGACGTGGGGCTCGAACTCACAAACCGTGAGATCATGACTTGAGCCGAAGTCAGACACTTAACTGACTGAGCCATCAAGGCGCCCCATATACCCAAGTATTAATGAGAGCTATAGTGTAACAGAAAATGAAAATTGTGGCTCAAATAGATAGATTATAAACATAATTTTAAGTCAAAACCTACCAGAAGACACAATGACAATGTCCATACAAATCAACAGAACTGAACTATAAATATCAGGACTTATCCAGAATCTAAAGCCCAATTATCTAGCTGATAGGTGGAACTTTCCTCATTCGTTCATATGTTGAACATATGAATCAATCTTGCCTTCTGACGTATGCTCACTAGAATAATCTGTCAAACCTCATCCATGGTGTTTATTTTAGCTCTTAGAATGAAAAAAAAAATAAACACATTTAAAATTCCTTCTTGGAGCACTTGAGCAGCTCATTTGGTTAAGCTTCAGACTCTCAATTTTATCTCAGGTCATCGTCTCATGGTTCGTGAGTTCGAGCCTGGCATGGGCTCTGCACTGACAGCATGGAACCTGCTTGGGATTCTGTCTCTCCCTCTCTCTCTCTGTCCCTCCCCAACTTGTGTTCACATTCCCCTTCTCAAAATAAACAAATAAACATTTAAAAATAAATATATAAAATAAAATTTCTTTTCTATTATGTCTTGTTTGTGGCTGGTGTCTACTGATACTGATTAAAGATTATACGCCATTACATTTTTAGTAGTATGCACATGCCAACACACACACACACACACACACACACACACACATGCACACGCACGCACATGTACGCGCATTCAGAAAACTCTGAAGTATTTAGAAAAAAATTCAAATGTGTTAAGTCTGTGACTATAAATTGTTCTAGGCAGAGATCTTTTGTCACAAGTTTGATACAACCAAATGCATATAATCCCAAGTAAAGAATACATTTCCTTTTTAGAATTGTATGATGTTACTAAGAGCATGTTCTGGCATATCACTTCAAGTGAGTTCTAATATTCATATTGGTTCATCTGAAGGGCAGAATTGGAATTGACTTTCTGTTAGAAGTGATAATAATCTAACATTTTTATACGGACAGATCTAACTAAAACAAATTGAAATTGAAATTTTAACTGGCAAGGGATTTTCACATTGTCACATTAAGAATTTATTCAATTTAAGTTAGTGCTAGATTTGTATTTTTCTCCTTTATTTTGAGGATGTGCATTTTCTTAAGGATAATTCTGTACTTCATGATAATAATAATATAATATTTTAATTTCATTGGCACTGGTAAATACTGTGATTAGCTAGATTCAGTTTGGATTCTGCAGTTATAGTGCACATTTACTCAATAATAACCAGTGAATTTCACTTTTTGGATTTAAATTTCAGTCATGATTATGTATCTATTTGGAGGAAGAAAGAATTGTTTAAGTGGCCATGCAGAAAGTATTTCAATGAAAAATGTATACATTTGCTATGACTCATTGACCTCTTTCCAATAAATTCAAGTTAATTTGAAATATTCCTTTTTGTGTGTCATGGGAAATTTGAATTGCAAAAAGCTATTATAAAACATGTCTGAAAACTTAATATGCAGTTTATCTGTCATAGAAAAAGAACACTACTCAGTAACAAAATGATTTGCAAGTTTGGTTATATTTGGGAATACTTTCATTAATATAAAGACAAGCTGTTAGAATATACCCAGTGTCCCTCTCTTAAGTGCTAAATGCCTGACAAAGTTTAACAAATTTTAGCTATCGAATAAATGAATTCTTGTCCAATAGACCTAGAGAATTAAATAAGAGAATGGAAAGTAATAATATGAAAACTATATACAAAAGATTTACTTACCTTATCTGTGTCCTTTTTCTCAAAGACTTTAACTTACTGGGTATGAAAATAAAAATTAAACTATTGGGGCGCCTGGGTGGCTCAGTCGGTTAAGCGTCCGACTTCAGCTCAGGTCACGATCTCACGGTCCGTGAGTTCGAGCCCCGCGTCGGGCTCTGGGCTGATGGCTCAGAGCCTGGAGCCTGCTTCCGATTCTGTGTCTCCCTCTCTCTCTGCCCCTCCCCTGTTCACGCTCTGTGTCTGTCTCAAAAATAAAATAAATGTTAAAAAAAAAATTAAAAAAAAATTAAACTATTTACTCTGGCTTGACATAGATGAAAAAAGATTATAGAGGACTTTTTCCTTTCTTCAGAGATGAAAAAAGAAGCCACCAACCATGGTGCAAGGCATTTCCAAGATATATAGCTCTCAAAAGCCTTCTTTCTAGAATATGTATAGCATTCTTATAAATCAATAAGAGATAGATAATAGAAAAATGGGCAAAAATCATACAGTGACTTTATTTAAAAAGCTTTCTAAATGAGGGATAAACATAGGTAAAGGTATTAAACATCATTACTGGGGCACCTGGGTGGATCAGTTGGTTGAGCATCCAACTTTGGCTCAGGCCATGATCTCGCGGTTCGTGAGTTTGAGCCCCTGGGCAGGCTCTGTGCTGACAGTCAGAGCCTGGAGACTGCTTCAGATTCTGTGTCTCCCTCTCTCTCTCGGCCCCTGCCTCCACCCTTTCTGTCTCTCCAAAAAACATAAACATTAAAAAATTGAAAAACGCATTATTATTGTATATATATGCACTTTTATGGTATGTGCAAAAGCTGTCTCCTTAATTCTAATTAAGCCCTATTCTTTTCTCATTTATTGCCCTTCTATTTCCCCCATGTTTATACAAGCTGAGATGCTTCAGCTATGCTAATTTCCTAAGACCAGGTGTGTCTTTCATTTAGGGTACGTGAACTGAAGTATAAAACATTCCAAGGAGCACAGGGCATGGGTTGTTTATGGTGATGAATTTTTAGATTATAGATTCCAAGTTATGCTCATTTAAAATGCACATGACTGAGAATATGGATGTAGTTAAGGAATAATGCAAAATCTCTTTTCCCACCTCACCTTTCACTACCTTCACACCACACTATGTAGAAGAAAGATCTATATCTCTCAATTAAATGAAATTTACTGTGATGTGTTGCCCTGTTGTCTTAATGCCCCATACAAAGAAGCCATTTAAAAGTACAATAGGAATGTTAACAAAGACTCCTTTAATCAAAAAATATGTAAAATCTGAAGGGCTTTACATCTTTTCCATTTCTAAAGACCACACCTCATCTTAAAATCAAGCTATATTGGTCCATACATAAGAATTACTACCTAGATGTCAAATCCATGAACTTGTATTCCTAGAATTAGAATTCAGAGGTAAAATGTGTGTCATAAAGATGAATATTAAAATTTTTGTTTACATTTAAAAAAATAAATAAATAAGTAAATAAATAATGGGGCGCCTGGGTGGCTCAGTCAGTTGAGCGTCCAACTTTGGCTCAGGTCATGATCTCACGGTTTGTGGGTTCGGGCCCCACGTCGGGCTCTGTGCTGACAGCTCAGAGCCTGGAGCCTGCTTTGGACTCTGTGTCTCTCACTTTCTCTGCCCCTCCCCTACTCATGCTCTGTCTCTCTCTGTCTCAAAAATAAATACATATCAAGTAAATAAATAAATAAATAAATAAATAAATAAATAAAATTTTTGTTTAAAAAATAATGAAATCAATATTTTCTAATGGGAAGTAAGGTAGTTTTTTGCTTGTTTGCTTTATTTACAAGTATATTTTATGCAGAAATATCAATGAATTGAATAAGCTAAATGCAAACACAATATTTTAAATAAATTATATTGAAATTATGCAAGAAGATAAAGTCATTTTAGCAAAAACATCTGTATTGACAATAGAGTATTTAAAATAATATTTTTATTTTCATACCATTTTTTAATTTAAACAAATGTCTCTAATTTAAAGGATAACTAGTCTAATAATCAATCATAAGACAAAGTTTTACTACATCTCTTCTTACATATGCTGTCAAAACATGAGAAAGTAAATTACTTAGAACCAATGACTCAATAATAAAATATTACAAAAATTTTAACGTATTTATATTTGAGAGAGAGAAAAGAGAGAGAGAAGAAAGAAAGAAAGAAAGAAAGAAAGAAAGAAAGAAAGAGGAGAAAGGGTAGAGGGAGAGGCAGACACAGAATCAGAAGCAAGCTCCCAGCTCTGAGCAATCAGCACAGAGCCTGATGCAGGGCTTAAACTCACCAACCAGGAGATCATGACCTGAGCTGAAGTTGTATGCTTAACTGACTGAGCCACCCAGGCATCCCAATAATGAAATATTTCAAAACTTAATACACAATTTGGGGTTTCAAAAATTTTTTTAAAAGACTAATAGAATATTTTATATTTGACATGATTTTTTGCATGTAACAGAAAGATTTAAGGGAATTCAAGTGATAAACACCACAACAAGACACTTTAATTCCAATCTAAGTAATTATGTGAACAAGATTACTTAGTGTTTGTATCTACAAATTAACGAATATAACTGATGACTAAACTTTTCTTGTTGTAGTAATATTACTCATTCACATCTATGAGATAAAGAAGAGTAAATATAATGCTCTCATTTCTCTGATTATTTAATTTATTCAAAAATATTTTCTTTGATAGTTAAATATCAAAATTCCTTCATTGTAATCAGTTTATCAATTGTGCACTGTAAACGTACACTAAAATAATTACGCTTTGAAGGATAGAAACTGTAATACAATTTTTCTTGTGTACTTCTTCATGGATGATGATGGAAACAAAATGTTATGGAATGTAGATTCCACTGCATGCTTTTAAATATATCATAGATATATACACAAGATATATACACAAGATGTCAATATTTGGCTCTCAATGCTAGCATAGCTGAGTAAATGTCTACTGGATCCAAACTTCACATATATAACAACTATAAATTCTTGAGAAAATCAAAAAATTGAACAACCCTATGGCACTTTAGAGTGACACGATGTAGACAGATTCTGGAGGTGAGCTAAAACTTGGAAGAAAGAAAAATATAAACAATAGAGAAAATTCATAAAGCCAAATGTGGACACTGAAAAGATTAAAATAAACACACAACAACAACAACAACAACAAACAAAACCTTTAGGCAGAAGGACTAGAAAAAAAGAATATGGAATTTTAATATCAGGAATTCAAGAGATGTGCATGAAAAATGTATTTTGTGGGTCTTATAGATATCAGGATAATCAATTTCTATGATGAACCACTTTATTCTAACAAATTCAACAACTTATATGACATACCCATTAACAAATACAATATAGTAAAAATGACAGAAGGAAATAGAAAATATAGCATGATATCTACTATAAAAACATTAAAAATATTTAAAACTTTCCATCAAATAAAACCCAGGCACAGAGTGGTTTCACTGGTGAATTCTATTTAATACTCAAGAAATAAATAGCAAAATGATGAAACTCTTATACAATCTGTGTTGGGAAATAAAGAACACTTTCCAACTTTTGCCTGACTCCAGTGCATACTTAATACCAAATCTTGAAGATGGTATTCTATTAAAAACAAACAAATAACAACAACAACAACAACAAAACAAAAGTAAAGCAAGAAGGAAGATAGATGATACATGCAGCATACAGTAAATTTATTTCTGACAAATATGCCACAACAACCCAGTGAGGAAAGGGTTGTATTTTCAATAAATGGTGCTGGCTTACGTGTATATCCAGATGGAAAAACATCTGTGCCCCATATCATATCATAAACAAAAAATTAATTTTAAATGGATCATAAACCTCATTTAAACTCTATAGATTTTTTAAAAATATTTTAATATTTATTTTATTTTTGAGACAGAGACAGAGCATGAGCAGGGGAGGAGCAGAGAGAGAGGCAGACACAGAATCTGAAGCAGGCTCCAGGCTCTGAGCTGTCAGCACAGAGCCTGATGCAGGCTCCAAACCACCAAATGTAGAATCATTACCTGAACCACCTAACCCAAAGTTGGACACTTAATGGACTGAGCCACCCAGGCTCCCCTAAACTATATAGATTTTAAGATAGATGAACATTTCCATGACTTGGGGATAGCAAAAGATTTTTTTAGGTCATAAAAAGCAAAATCCATAAAAGAAACTTATAAATTAGCCTTTTACATATCTTATAAATGCATATGTATTATGACATATATATTATTATAAAATAGGCAAATACTTTGAACACACATATCACAAAGGAGATAGACAGCACTCTATTAAGCACATTAAAAACACTGAACATTATTAGTCATGAGAAATTACAATTAAAAGTCTAATGAGATATGACTACAAACCCATACCTAAAATTTCAAAGTGCTACAACTCCAAACAAAATTGGCAAAGTTTTGGAGCATCTGAAATGCTGGAGAGATGTAAAATGTCTGGAAATTTCTTACTAAATTAAACTTACACATATCTCATGATGCCATACTTCCACTTTTAGGTATTTACTCAAAGGAAGTGAAATTAAATTTCACTAAATGATTTGTAAAAGAATGTTCATAGAATCTCTGCACATAACACACAGTTGCAGGACAACCAAACTATCCATCAAATGAATGGCTAAACAGAGTGTGGTATAGTGTTATAATGGAATACTACCAGCAATAAAAAGGAAGGAATTCTAAATATATGCATCAATAGCGATGAATCTCAAACATTATTCTGTGTCAAAGAAGCACTCCAGAAAATAATTCAACTGTACAACCACTGTATAGTTATCTTTATATGTAATTTGAGAACCAGCACATTTAAGAAACAGAGGAAAACAACCTGAACAATGGTTGTCTCTGGGGAATAAGAGCAGGTTGACCGGAAAGGGTATCAGGCACCTTTCTGCAGTGACAGTAATGTTACTTATTTTGATAAGTGTTTGGATATCTAAAGAGTTAGGAATACTTAAAGAATATTTGTCAAAATAACGGAAAATGCATTTCTGATTTATGCATTTCATTGTATATAAATTTTAGAGTAAAATTGTGAATAAATATCAATCTCCAGTTAATGATATTATGCTTAAATTACTTAGGGAGAATTATACTGTTTTCTGCCAATTTCCTAGAAATGTATAAAGCATTCTGTGGATTAATGGGTGGATCAAGGAATGGATAGATATAATGTAAGCATAGCAAAATATTAGTAGTTGAACCTAGTTGAAAGGCAAATAATGTTTAGAGTAAAATTCTGTTAACTTTTATGTATGTTTGAAAAATGTCATTATTTAAAATATGCTAGAAAATACTCTTTACAAATATTTACGAATGACGAAAATATTAGATGTCACCTTAAAATCTATATTTTCTATAATACTTATAAAATGTGTTGAGGCACCTGGGTAGCTCTGTCAGTTGAGCATCTGACTTTGGCTCAGGTCATGATCTCACAGTTCTGAGTTTGAGCCCCACATCGTGCTCTCTGCTGTCAGCGCTGAGTCGGCTTCAGATCGTCTGTCTCCCTCTCTCTGCCCCTCCCCCCTTCAAAAATAAATAAACTTAAAAAAAATAAAATGTGTAAGGAAAAGTGTCTGAAATCTAATGAAATTGGCTACAACATGATGATATTATGAGAAGGTGTTTTTTCATAGGATACCACTTTAATTCGCAGATAAGAACTACATGCAGATAATCACTTACTAATTGTTTTTAAAACTAACAAGGGAAGGAAGGTCATATACTAAAATTGCCATCATTTCAATTTAATTTATATGAATTACTTGATAAGAAATCCGAAATTATGATACATGTATATTAATAATTCACATTTTTCTTAGTGAACCGAGTAGGAGTAGATTTTGCCATTGTACTATTTATACAAGTTCTATTGCTTAAACACTAAGCATTTTCTTCCCTTGCTAAAAAAAATACTACTTATTTTATTGTATAAAATGATTCTGAGTTAGGGCACAAGATTTAACATTTTTCTGTTTTTTTCTCTTTTATTTTATTTTTTTCTAATTAATTGGCTAATGTAAAAGACATCTCAAATATGTAATGTATAGCTGAGTAGCTGTTTGTGTCTTTGACGTATCTAAGGCTTGGTAACAATTTTATGGTTCTTTGACGAGGGTACTGCTGTGTCCATGACGATCATTAAATGTTCCTTTGTTCTTCAAATATTTCCAAAAATAACTATTCATATTACATGATTCTCTCAGTGTATTTCCAGAGTTATGCCACCAAGGAAGATTTTATTTCTCTGATCAAAAGCCCTAGCAGAATCTTTCAATGAATGGAGAAACGTGATTATGATTTTTAGTTTGTTTATTTCCTTTCCCATTTTGTCACACATTACAACTGAGTTGTGGATTAAATAATTCAGATATATTCTTCTAAGTTTTGGAGTAATCAAATTTACCCCTAGTATTTGTTTAGACTATGTAACAGAGATGGGAGGTCTGAGCCTTGTGTAACACTATGTTTGTCCTTGTATGATGGTGTTGGCACACACACGTGTATGGACTTCAGAATACATTAGTATCTCCCATGTTTTTCATCTTATCAATATTTTAGCCAAATTGTTACTTTACCTATCACCATTGTGCTTATCATTTATTCAAAAAATTGGAAATAAAATACAGCATGTTTTAAATAAGCAATTTTTCCCAAAATGTTGACAATGTTGAGTAAGAAGTATGTGCATACATTACCACTGGAAAGAAAAATTAGTACAATATTACCAACAACAATAAATGATTTTTAGTGTATATCATACAAATTTTTATGCCCTTCAGCTCAGCAATTTCACTTTTGATAACCTATCAAAAACAAAATCTAAATTCCTGAGAGAAAAATACACAGATGTATATGTTTATAAAATAGTGTTTTATATATAGTGTCCTATTTTATTTTGATTATTTATTTTTATTGAACCATAGTTGACCTACAATGTTATTTTGGTTTCAGGTGTACAACATAGTGATTTGAAGAGAGAGAGAGAATCCCTAGTAGGCTATGTGTTGTCAACAGAGCCCAACGTGGGGCTCCATCCCACAAACCATGAGATCAAGACCTAAGCCAAGATCAAAATTTGAATGCTTAACCAACTGAGCCATCCAGGTCCCCCAAGATTTTTTTTTAAATCAACATCTAGAAAGCTTGAAGTAATGGAATGGTAGTACTAAAAGCAGAAATTAATGAAGTTTAAAGTGGAGACATTTAGAGTCATAATTAATCCCAATTACCTTTAAACTCAAATTTAAAACTAAGATGATGGGGCACTTGGGTGGCAAGCAGTTAAGGATCTGATTTCTGATCTGGGCTCAGGTCATGATCTCAAGGTTTGTGAGTTTGAGCCCCACATCGAGCTCTGTGCTGCTGGTGGGGAGCCTGCTTGGGATTCTGTCTCTCCTTCTCTCTACCCACACCCTACATGTGTGCTCTCTCTCTCTCTCTCTCTTTCTCTCAGAATACATAAATAAACTTTAAAAAACTAACAAAAACTAAGATGAAGCTCAAACACACAAAACTGTACCTGATAAAATAATTGCTGTATCTGTAATATATAATTATAGTATATTATATTATAAATCATATAATTTACTTGTATATAATGTATATATATACATTGTATTGTATATAATGTATATATATAATATATATATCTACGTTATATATCCATATTATATCAAATTATCTAATTATATGTATAGATCTCAAGATGAGAAAAAGTATATATATTTCTCCATATAGATAGATATAGATATGTCTAATATATGAAAAACTATGACATTATGCACATTTGTATCCCAACAAATTTTAAAAATGTTAATAGCATGAAGTGCTTTTCAGAGATATAAAGTACTGAAAAAAGTATAAAACAGAAAACAATAAAAAAGTGTTTTGAAAATGCTCCAAAATAGATTATATACTAACTAGTATTTATTTAAAGATATGTTTATTCAAACTCTCAGGGATCAGATAATTTCCATATAAGTGAATCTGTGCATAGTGAATTTCTACATGGAAAACAATACAGTTGATTTTTGTGAAAAATAGTATAATGCTTGAAGAAAAATAGAATAAAAACAATACAATAAAGAAATATAAAGTCATTATTTATTAAATTCCGACACAAGTATCCTAAGTAAATTTTAGGATGTAAACATAAATAACATCTCATATATAGTCTATCATAATTCAGTAACACAAAAATAATGAAGTATTAGACTATTTATTAATATGTAAAATAATTAGTTGTTATCCATGGATATTAACAAGTGCATTTGTTTAGTTCTAGAAATATTTGAAGATTATTTTCCAAAAATGTTTAAAATCATATAATACTAAATCAAAATTCATAGATCATTAAAAGTAGAGTCATAGGTATAAAAAATCAAACTAAGACTCTACCAAAACTATTATATTTTTGGAAGCTTCTAAATAAAATTTAAAGCGGAAAACATACAAATCCTTAGCCTTTGGAAAGGCAAAATCCTTAGTAATAAGTAATAGTTTTGTAAATAATGGCACACTTGGAAAATTAAAAAAATCTAAAAGGGGTAAAAAAGGCATGTGAGACCAGAGGAGGCATATGATAGATAAAGAACATAAGTGTGATAAATGTCATGAAGCATGAATGGACGTACCATGTTTCCAAAACAGGAGAAGTGCTAGTCTCATGATATGTGAATGTTACATACTATTGACATTATTTATTACTGCTAATATTAGCTTTGATCATCAGGCTGAGGTCATTTATTAGGTTTCTCCACTATTTTTCTCAATTCCATACGGCATTCTTTGAAAGCAAGTCAATGTGTATTGCACTTTAAAAGAGTGGGGAGTTATGCTTTACCTCTCTAAGGGTGTAGTATCCATGTAATTTATTTGGAATTCTTTTGCATTGGAAATTAATCTCTCCTCCCCCATTTTATGTGAATTCAATCATTTATTTATGTAAATATAGGCACATGGATATTTATTTTATATTTTGGGTTATAATTGGATACTATTTTTATATGGCCTAAATTAGTCCAACTTTTGTCATTAAGAGCTCTTTCACTTGACTCCTGTCACTTGGACATACCTTTCTCATGTTTTTTTGTTTGTTTTGTTTTGTTTTTTAAACAAGTTCTTATTTTCTGACACTATCTGATGCTCCCGGCCTGTCTTGTTTACGTTCTAACTCCTAGTCTGAGACAATTGTTAAAGAACTCTGTTTTTGTTTGTTTGTTTGTTTGTTTTCCTTAAAAATGGTATGAAAGCCAACAGCTGGACACTAAGGTGTATTTGTTGTTAGTGAGGAGTCATTGTGTCTAGGCCCTCTGAGGAGACAAAGCTATATATTTACTTATATTCTCTGAATTCTTATATATATTTAAAAATGTTATCTTCTCTTAAAATTATTCTCAATGGTAGCATTTTGGGAGATTAATTTTTTTAGTACAAAATTAAGAAGGCAAACACACAGTCAGGTTAAAATATTTGCTGTTTATTTTCGTCCTTACATTGCAAATTACTTTTTACTTTCTTAACTCATTTGTGTTTCATGGTGACTGCATTGTTCACCTATGAGGTTTGGTCTTTAGCATTAATTTTTTTGCCCATTTTTAGTATTTAACCATACACTTACTTAAATTGTTCCTTAGTTATTTGTATTTATAACAAAACTGCATCGTGTATATTATAAGCACCAAGAAGATGTAGCCTACCTTATATTAAGTTTCATCCTCCAGCACATACAACATTGAACTTAGAGAGTAAGTCTTTACTGAGTGCTCCTCTTTGACTTTTGACAAATAAGAATCCATCTAAAGTATCACTTTTTTTTGTAATCTGGAGCTGTCTCATATGCATATATATGTATAAATAGATTCTATCACTTCTATAACTGATATAGAAGTGACAACAAATATTTAAATATGTTATATTTAAATACATATACATATTACATATAACAAAATATACATATATTTATATATTATATACATATATTTATATGCATACATATACATAATATATATAATATATAATATATAAATACATAATAAATAATACATATACATATACATAATATATACATAAATATACCTATATTTATATATTATATTTTAAATACGTATACATATTACATATAACAAAATCAGAATTTCAGGAAATTTGAATTAATTGGATGTGTTTTTTCTATGTCTGTGTTATATAGAGGTAATAGCCATTTGAAAGCCAGAAATAATTCAGGTATCATATTTAGAAAAACGTGGTATTTTTTTTAAATGTTTATTTATTTTTGAGAGAGAGCAAGACAGAGCACAAGTCGGGGAGGGGCAGAAAGAGAGGGAGACACAGAATCCAAAGCAGGCTCCAGGCTCTGAGTTGTCAACACAGAGCCTGACGCAGGGCTTGAACTCACCAACTGGGAGATGGTGACCTGAGCCGAAGTCGGACACTTTATGGACTGAGCCACCCAGGCGCCCAGATGTGGGTTATTTTGAATCCCTAATGCCTAGAACTGAGCTTGGTCCTTAGTAGCATTTTAATGAATACTTGACATCTGACAAGTAGCTTCCTGCCATAATCCATTGTATCCAGGCCCTTGGCACATCATCATTCTGACCGATGCCAACACATAAAACTATTTTCACATTTTTTGTATTGAGTTTTAGTAGTCGTGGTTCTAGTAAGATTTGCTCTTGGCCTTCAGGAAATAGCTGACACTGATGAACGATCCTACTCAAACTTACATCCGCCAAACAGCACAAAACTTGCTGTGTGTTTTAGGCAAGATGGGCAATCCTGAGAAACATAAGCAGCCTCAGGGGTACCGAGAAAAATATTGTGACTCTATTGTCTACATGACTCCCTTCATGAAACCAATTTGCCTTCTCTAAAGCCTATGCATTTCATTCTGCCAAAGAAAATAGCCTACACTTACTACTCAAAAGCCTATGGATATTTTCACAATCTCAAAGCATTATTGAATGTTTTTATATCTGGATTTGGATTGCCAAGCTATGTAAAAATCAATTCATTGTACAGATTAGACTCTTTTTCATTGAGCATCTTTTTTTTCAGATGGATGAATGGTTCAAGACCTCTACATGTGACCCTTCTAAGACAATGAAATGAAACATTCTTTAAAGCAAATTTGATCTTTTTCTTTGAAATTTAAAGTTTCTAATGTAATAAATCAAACACAAAATGTGGTATAAAGATGGTCTGGATGGAGTCAAAATAGCTGCCACTTGATGGTAAACTCCCTCCTATTCTCATAGACAAATTTCATTTCAGTAAGAAAATGTTGGTGACTTAACTGTGTGAAATACACAATTGTTCAGTTGTCCTCCCATAGACACTTTTCAAGATTGTGATCCAAAAGTTAGAGTCCAAGAATAACAATAATTATCTCTCACTACCTTTCGAAAATATTGGGAAAATGTGAGTAGTAGTAATTTCTTCAAATATTATTTCGTTGAAATATTATTTATTTGGATATGAATTATTACCTTTTCTTGCCATGACTTTCCATTAAGATTATAAATGCCTTGAAGGCCACAACGCCCTCCATTATCTAACACATGTGTAACATTTCAAACTCATTTTCTATTATTGTCCACCTTACATATTTCTGTCCACACTGGCTCTCTTGCTGTGCATGATGTATGCTAAACACATAACCATTATTAAAGCTTTTGTACTTGTTTCTCACTTGGCTTACACTGTTATTTTTTTTTTCTCAAATAGCCACATACGTAAATTTATAGTATTTCCTATCAATTGAAGAGGCACTCAAATATTTTCCCAACTGCGAGGTCTTCTCTGACAACCCTATATATATTAGCCATCTTTTATTGTGATGATTCTATTACCATTCTTAATTTTCATTCATAGTACTTATAATCTGAGATTTCGAGTTTATGTTTATTTGTAGTTATTGCCTATTTCTCACTCTAGATTGCAAATTTTATGAAAGCAAGAAGATTGCTTGATTTGGTATTGTATATAGTTTATCAAACCCTGATAACCCCAGGGTAGAATGGTCATCTACATCTATGGGAATTGTGCCATGGCAAGTGCATTGCACGTACTATTCTAAATGGGAACCCCCTGAGTTGTGTTGTGCACAAATTACATTGTGTACATGTCTATCTTAACTGCGTCCCTGAAATCTATAAAACTGATTGGTGTAAGAGAAGCTCCATAAATATTCTTGGATGGTTATTTTGTAAGCTCAGAAGGGCTTTATTGAAACACTTGGCCTCAGTGCCTTGAGACTCTTCAGTCATCTGGTTTATTCTCAACCAGTTTTAGCTACTCCTGGAGCATGGGGCTGTTAGAACATTACCAATTTAAGGTTCCAAAGGTACTTTGCATCTCTTAAGGTATACTAATTGCTAAAAAGATAAAACCAAACATGAATAGAGCTCAAAAACAAGAGATATTTTTTTCTTGCTCACCTGCCAATCTAACGTAGATTCTCCTAATTGGTGAATGCCTCTCTTCCATGTTAAAACATGCAGGCTTTTTCGCTCTTGTGGCACCTGCACCCTCAGAATCGCATTGTCGCTTATATCCAGATGTTGGAAGGAGAAAGTACACCTATTCTTCAAGAATCTTTTACCACAAGTGGTGCAACAATTCTACACACTTTCCAGTAACAAACTACTCCCATGATTGCAGTAAAGTATGAAGACACTGGGGAGTTTAGTAGCCAGCGCTGCAGACACATCCCAGCTACAAATGTGTGGCCCCAAGAGGAGAAAGGGATTTGATGAAACCCGGCGCGTGAAATATCTGTGCAGACACTTATCTCCATAGATACAGTACACTCGCTCCACACCCACGACAAGGTCAGAGGCGCGCAAAGGCAGGGGGAGCCTATTGTCCAGACAGCCTGAGACACTCCACCACATTCTTTTAAGATAATAAGTAAAATAATAAGTATTCTTAAAGGACCAAACCATGCTACTGGCTTCTCTGTGTATAGAGTAAATGTGTTAGCAAAGTCAAAGGATGTGGTTTTGTTTTTTAATGAAAAAAGAAAGGAATGGCTAACAAGAAGAACCTTAACAAAGGTCAAAACTTTAGTGCAGTTAGCCAGAGAAATATGTTGAGGTCTTGAAGGGAGTGAATTTTATTAGGTTTTATTATAATTTCGGCAATTTTGTCTAAAAAGAAAAATTAACTATGTTAAACTTTTGACAGTGTTTGCTTAGTTCTAACAGATTTGTCTATAATATTTTATAAAGAACCTGTAAATCTTTGTTGACAAGCATTATAATGAGTAATGTATATCTAGAATATGTTTATCCCTCAGAATGACAAATAAGTCTTGGACAATTCATTTGTCCTTAGCAAGAGTTAATAAATTATTATTCTGTATTTTCTGTGTCATTTGCTCAGATAAAAGAGATTCCACATTTTAACAGAATGATACTGTAGTTGAGTGTCTTATGCTCTTGATTATCTTTACATAATAAACAAAAAAGTAACACCTTCTAAAAATGTTAAGTACCTATCAGGTGCATTATATTCTTCTATGTATATATATTTTTTAATTTTTTAATGTTTAATACATTTGAAAGAGAGAGACAGAGCATGAGCTGGGGAGGGACAAAGAGAGAGGGAGACACAGAATCCAAAGCAGACTCCAGACTCTGAGCTGCCAGCCCAGAGTCTGATATCAGGCTTAAAATTCATGAGCTGTGAGATCATGACCTGAGCCGAAGTCGGACACTTAACTGACTGAGCCACCCAGGTGCCCCACATTCTTCTATGTATATTTTTAAATATTGGTTTGTCACTTTGATTACAGAATAGCAAAGCTTCATGAACCAATTGTTTTCGGAAAACTGGTGCCCTTTTAATCAAATGGACAAGCATCTCTAAGAATTTAAACCTCCAAAGATCAAATCTGAAAAACAGAATAAATGATTTCTAAGAAGTTTTAAACCTCAACTCTCTTTGGTGTTTCCCAGAAGTTCCCTGGAAAATCACATTTTGTTTTCTTTTTCTTTATATAAAAGGAATTCCAAAAACATAAAGACTGTTTAACATTATCTTTAATTCTGTCTAAACTGTTCCAAAATGTATCAGGATATCACTAACTCAGAAAATTATTTAATTAAAAAATTCAATATATATTGGTAAATTGGTAGTGTTAGCTCTTCTCACTAATTGCATTATTTATATTCTCTAAAGAGAAATATTTGGAAGAAAAAAATTTTTCTCTAAGATGTGACAAAATGAGACACTTGGGAATGAATATTCCAAGTGACAAATTATTTTAAACAAATAAGATATCATTTCATTATATAAATCCATGCACGAAGCCCTCATATTTTTATTTTTTTTTAATTTTTTAAAATTAAGTTTATTTATTTTTGATAGAGACAGAGTGCGAGCATGAGCTGGGGAGGGGAGAGAGAGAGGGAGACACAGAATCCAAAGCAGGCTCCAGGCTCCAAGCTGTCAGCACAGAGCCTGACACAGGGCTGGAACACACGAACCATGAGATCATGACCTGGGCCAAAGTTGGACGCTTAACTGACTGAGCCACCCAGGTGCCCCAGACCTTGTATCTTTAAAGATATGTCTTTAAAATGTTTTATTTTGATTTTATTGTAACAACCTGAGTTCCAAGCATGCATTGTACACACGTAGTGTCTATGTAAAAATTTGATTTTCATATCAGATGATACTATCAATATATTAAATCTAATATTTTTTAAGGTGCTGTGATCCCATTAATTTTCTGTTTTTTGTGAAGAAACGAGATCAAAGCATGAGTATCAGAGGTGTCTATGCCAAAGGATAATTTCCTTAAATATTTAGGATATAAAAGGAGAATTAAATATTCTGTGTAATTCATTCTTTGATGACTTATTGAAAGGCAACATTTAGTATCAAAGGTGCCTTACTGACATTTTTTGTGTACCTTAATTAATAAACCTAATTGGTACATTTTAAAGGCTACAAGGAAGTGCAATTTATATCTAGGACAGGGTGACTAGATTAAGAACAAATGTTAAAATACTGAAGTTAGAAATGGTTTCCTGGCAATTGTTTTAATCTAAATAATAAAATAATAATCTAAATAATAATAAAATAATCTAAATAATAAAAAAATGATATGATTAGTAGTGCAGCATTTGTTTCTGCCTCAGAAAAAAAAAAGTGCATCATTAAATGAAATATTTTATATAGGTAATTGTCCTTGGATCCAAAGTGCATGCCCACTATAATTATTATTGAAATAAATGATAGAAATGACACAGCTGCTAGATTAGAATTTTTGCAAGACATCTGCTTACGGCCATAACAGAATAGCAACCAGACTAGCTTTCCCCTTGTAAACAACTTTAAAAACTTAAAAATATATATATTAAAGCATATGAGGCCAGTGTTTTCAGAGAATGGGCAACAGGCAGCAACATTCTCAACCACATGAAACAATATTACACTGCTCTTTTGGAGGAAAAACAAAAAACAAAAAACAAACAAGTTAAGAGGTGAGTACTAAAATGAGTTCGCTCTTTGTCTGAAAACAATCCTCTCATCAATACATAGACAGCTAGAAAACTGAGGAGAGCTCAGGGCCACCCCTGGGCAGAGGAGACAGAGGTCAAATTTCAGTTCAGCTTGGGTCTGGAATCTATAGCACAAAGCATAAGATGCTCAGAAGCTGTGCACAGGAAATAATCTAATATTAAATATGTACAAAATAAAAATAGAAGAGAATTCTGAATAAAGAGAAGAAAGGCAAAGTATCACAATATGAAATATTTAATTTCTACCTATAAAGTCACAGATTTATAAGATAATAAAATGAGGGCAGAAAAAAGTTAGTGAAGAATTAATGGGGAACAATTTCACAAACATAAGTTAGAGCTCAGAACATATGAACCAACCCCAAGCAATATGTTTGTGGGTGTATGTTTATATCTGTGTTTAATTTCCATGTGTGGTTTTCTTTCATTCGTTAAATTTTTGCCATTGGATAATGTTTATAAAGTTAGATATTGATGAAGCTGACTGGGATTAAATAAAAATTTTGAAAACTTAAGACAAATTTGCCAAGTAATCACCATATTGACATTATTTTCAAATGATGCAGAAAAACCATTAGATAAAATCAATGAATCATGATTAAAGTTCTAACTAAACTACAAATACAAGAGCAATTCTAAAATATATTAAAGGACATCTGTAATTAATATCATACTTAGTAAAATTGCCCCATAAGATCAGAAATAATGCGAGAAAGCCTGCTTTTATCACTTCTAGGCGGCATTGTGCCAAAGATCTGAGCCATTTCAATAAGGAGTAATAAAAGGCATTGAGATTAGAAAGGAAAAATGAAAACTGTCTCATTTTCCAGTTGATATGCCTGTGTATGTAGAAAGGACTATGAAACCCTTACAATAATGAAAACAAAATTAGAAGGAAGGAAAGATAAATTATCAATTTAAAAATCAATTGTATTCTTACATACGACTAACAAACAACTGGAAAATATTTGTTTGTTATTTATTTATTTATTTATTTATTTATTTACTTACTTATTTATATTTTAGAGAGAAAGCACAGCAGTCAGGGAGCGAGATTAATATATGTTCTTAATATATATTAATGTATATATTAATATATATTTGATAGAGGACCTGAACTTGCATGTGTAAAGGATGTTTACAACTCAACTTAAAAAAAATAAAAAAGATAAGCAAAAATTTGGTTAGAGTTTTGCAAGGTTTGAAAAGCTATTTCACAAAATAAAACACGAATTGCTTATAAGCACATTAAGTGATAGTCAATATAACCAGTCACCAGGCAAGTGCACACTAAATCCACAATAAGATAAAAATATAGAAAAACTTAATTCCAAATTTTGTGAACAGGTAGAGAAAGAGGATGTAGGGAAGCCAAAGGTTTTCATTGACCCTCTTAGGGTCCCTGGCTGGGTGTGAAAATAAAACGGACAAAAATAGATTCACAAGAGAAAAGCATACAAGTTTTATTTGATGTAAGTTTTACATGACACTGAAACCATCACAAGGAAATGAAGACCCAAACAAACAGCTGGACCCATGTACTTTTATGCTATATTTGATGGAGTGGACAGTCATGAAGAAACATTCTAGGTTAAGGAGTTTGAAATAATTGCAATAAACTGGAGTAAAGGAGCAAGGCCTATTTGTGGAGATTCTTCTTGACATTTCTTTTTTTTTTTTAATTTTTTTTTTTCAACGTTTATTTTATTTTTGGGACAGAGAGAGACAGAGCATGAACGAGGGAGGGGCAGAGAGAGAGGGAGACACAGAACCGGAAACAGGCTCCAGGCTCTGAGCCATCAGCCCAGAGCCCAACGCGGGGCTCGAACCCATGAACCGTGAGATCATGACCTGAGCTGAAGTTGGACACTTAACCGACTGTGCCACCCAGGCGCCCCTTGACATTTCTTTACCTTGAGATAAGGATTCTCCTTTTCTGTTTGTATAGGGAAGGGACCTCTCAGATGAAGGTTTTAAGGTCTGTTTCAGAGAAGAAGAGCAAGGAGTGAGATATAGTCAAAGTGACTTTTCTGCTTGCACCATTTTCTCAAATCCTTCAGTTTAAAATTCTCAGGTGCGAGTGACATTTCCACCCGTGTAGCTCCCTAAGCAGAGCCACGGTGGCGGGCAAGAACAAGCAACTTAGGAAAGGCAGCAAAAAGGGACCCAGGAAGAAAGTGGTTGATCCATTTTCAAAGAAAGATTGGTATGATGTAAAAGTACCAACAATGTTCAACATAAGAAACATTGGAAACATACTAGTCACGAGAACTCAAGGAACCAAAATTGCATCTGATAGCCTCAAGGGTCATGTGTTTGAAGTAAGCCTTGCTGATCTGCAAAATGATGAAGTTGCATTTAGGGAATTCAAGCTAATTGCTGAAAATGTTCACGGCAAAAACTGCCTAATTTCCATGGCATGGATCTTACCCGTGACAAAATGTGCTCCATGGTCAAAAACTGGCAGGAAAACAAAAGCTATTGTAACTAGGGCTATAGCAGTCTTCAAAAACAGGTTACTGAAGGGGCACTGGGGTGGTTCAGTCGGTTAAATGACTCACGGACTGTGAGATCATGACCTGAGCTGAAGTCGGTGGCTTGACCGACTGAGCCACCCAGGTGCCCCACACAGGTTCTTAAATGTGGAAGAATGAGCCAGAAGAGATGGGATAATGCCATGTGAAGATTCTGCCTGATGTTACTAGCTTTGATGAAGAAAGAGGACCATGAGCCAAGGGAAGTGGGTGGCCTCTAAAAGCTGGAAAAGACACGGATATCCTCAGTGTCCCAGTGGTACAATAGTATACGCCATCATTATTCGTCCCACATTTCATGCACAGTAGTCTCCCCACCACCAATATAATCACTGAGAAGTTTTTAAAAAAGTGTGACATATGACCCACGAAATTTTTATAGTTGTACTGTTAATGTTGCTTGAGCACACGGCCATTACTTCTATTCTCCCTCTTAGGCCTTATGTAGTCTCATTGTTACAACTACTATTAATAGTTACAACTATTAGTTGTAGTTGTAATTACAACTACAACTATTAATGACCGCTTCCAGTCCTTAGACTGATAACTCTGTAGTTAGTTGGAAGCTTGTTCTCTGGTCAGTGCCTAAGTTCTCATGGCAGTACTTTCTGAGTTCTTGCGTGTTTAGTGTAATTTGTCAGTGTGCTTTATACCTGAAAGTCACCTTTATTGGGTATAACATCCTTGACTTTTTGAGCATCTTAAATATACTACTCCATTTTCCTCTGGCATAAAGATTGCTAAGGAAGGTCTGATGATAATCTAGTTTTCTTTCCGTTATAAGTCACTTTCTGGTTTTGGCTAGAAGCCCAAAGAGTTGTTTTTTTTTTTTTTTTTTCAGCTTTTTTTTCTTTTTTAAATCCAATAAGCTTATAAAATGTATCCTGGTAGTGGTTGTTCTGATTGAATAGTCTCAGGTATGCAGTATACTTTGTGAATATATAACTTCAAATCTTCCTTTGGGTAAAGTTTTCATCAATGAAAAGTTTTTAGCATTTGTTCTGTTCCTTTGATTCAGTTTCCTTTATTGGGGACTTTCTTACCTGTGACTTCCTGGCAGCTGTGATGGTCCCTACCTATTCACGTAATAAACTCTTTGGGCTGTATTTCCAGAGGATATGATAGCTAATTACTGCCCATGGGCTAAATGTGGCCAGTGTCTGTTTTTTGATGGCCTGGAAGCTCAGGATGGCTTCTCCATTTTCATATGGCTGAAAAAAATCCTTCCATCACATGTGAAAATTATATGAAATTCAAATTTCAGTATGCGCAAAGTTTTACTGGAACACAGTATACTCTTTCAGCTTTATGTATTTTCTGTCGCTGCCTTTTGTGCTACAAGGGCAGAGTTGAGTAGTTGTGACAGACCATATGTGGCACCCTCATCACTTCACACTAAGGTGCAGCACAGTGCAGACTGCAGCGTTTATAACCAGTGTTTCGTATCAGCTATCTGGAAAGACACCTTCATAGATGCATTACATAAAATCTCATTGCAAATCAGCATTCATAGGTGAACATTTGCAGTTGATGATGATGGAGATGGCTAACTTGAACACTAATTAAGTGAAAGATTACCCCAACGCCCAAAGAAAGACTTGTATTATTTTATTTAAATTTTTTTTCAACGTTTATTTATTTTTGGGGGGACAGAGAGAGACAGAGCATGAACGGGGGAGGGGCAGAGAGAGAGGGAGACACAGAATCAGAAACAGGCTCCAGGCTCTGAGCCATCAGCCCAGAGCCCGACGCGGGGCTCAAACTCACGGACCGCGAGATCGTGACCTGGCTGAAGTCAGACACTCAACCGACTGCGCCACCCAGGCGCCCCAAGACTTGTATTATTTTAAAAAATTATTCAACTGTTACAATTTCAACTGGATTAATAAACATTTTGTGGAGAAAAAAAATTCAACACAGAAAGGTACCATATTTTGGGGTAGTGCGCCCTGAACCCTAACAGGGAGCTCACATATGCTGCTCATCATGAAGACTCAATCATAAAACTACCTTGGACAACTGTTTGGTAGTCTCAAAAATATTTAAATAGACAACTCCCATTTGACTCAGCAATTCGACTTCTAAGTATTTACCCAAGTGACACGTCAACGTATTTCACTCAAAGATTTGCACACAAATGTCAATAGCAGCTTCATTCACACCACTCAAAAAATTGGCAGAAATACATGCATGTGTAGTAAGTGGATGGATAAACAAAATGTATGTCCGTATAATACAAAACGGTTAATTAATGGAAGGGTAGTAATGACTGACAAGAACATTGTGCCTTAAAGTCATGGATCTTAAAATAATTACATTAAATAAAGGATGCCAGGAAAAATAATCTGTGCACTTTTATTAATATACATGTCTAGAAACTGCAAACAAATTTGTAGTGATGCTTAGCAGATTGGGATTGCCTGGAGCCAGGAATAGAGGGAGTGATGGACTGCAAAATGGCACAAAGAAACTTTTTGTATTGATAGAAATGTTCTGTATTTTGTTTATGGTAGTAGTTTTGTAGCTGTATGCATATGTCAGAGCTCATGAAATTATGTTATAAATTGATTCAGTTAATCATCAACCTTGATGAATATGATAACAATAAGTATAATCACATAGAGATATTGAAAGTAAAATAGTAAGATATATCAACACCACACAGTCAGTAGGCCTACAAAAGCTAGCATGGTCACATTATCAATGGACAATTAGACTTGAAGATTTAGTTTTACAAGAGATAAAAAAGGCTCTTACATAATAGTAATGGTTTGAATTTATCATGATGATATAACACTCAAAAATATGTATACACTTAAAAACAAAGCATCAAAATCTCAAAGTCCTGAAGGTAGAAATAGAAAAACCCACTTCTCAGTAAACTATAGGAGACAACTAAGACAAAAATGCTTGAAGAATACAGAAGATTAAAAACAAAAACATCTTGCGGTGCGTGAGTTTGAGCCCCGCGTCGGGCTCTGTGCTGACAGCTCAGAGCCTGGAGCCTGCTTCGGATTCTGTGTCTCTCCCTCTCTCTCTGCCCCTCCCCCGTTCATGTTCTGTCTCTCTCTGTCTCAAAAATAAATAAACGTTAAAATTTTTTTTTTAAAAACAAAAACAAAAACACCAAAAAAATATATTTTTACCAACTTAACCTAATTGGAATTTAGAGAAAAATAAACCAACTTAACCTAATTGGAATTGAGAGAAGAATAAACACTCTACATCATCATTAATGTTATTTGTTTAACAATAAATGGCAAATAAGCTGTTTAGAAAATCTCATACAACTTTGAACAGTACATGTTTAAATAACCCCCAACACACAGAAATTTGAAAATTAACAAATACATTTAACTGGAGTATAATAAGAATACATTCTGTTAAACATATTCTGATTTCATAATCAACTAACTGTCTTGGCCTTGATTTTTTTCCACCACTGGTGAATTCTATTAAACAGCAAAGAAGTCACACTAATTTGGTCTGACTCTTACTTAAGTAAAAAGAAGACTCTGCTATATTTATATTCTTACATTAGTGGCATTTTGGATAATGAGCAGAATGTTAAGTAATGTAAAGGTATGTTCATTTTTCAACTCCCTTAAAACTAGTGTGTTGACATAGAATGCTAAAAATGTTGCAACGCTAATTGGAGTACAACGGTGACTAATAGACTAATAGAAAACATAAGCGAAGAATTAAACCTGCACTGACAGTGTCAAGTACATTCACACCACACAGAGAAGTAACTGCAGGCTTGATGGTCTCAGAAGCTGTAAAAATGTAATATCTACTTTTTTTTTTAATGTTCCCAAGTATAAAATAGGAAAGGGGCTCATATGAAGGAACAGTTTATACTTAGAACATATTCGCTCTTATTGTTGATAGAAGAATTCTGTACATTTCTCCTTCTTGATCATGTATTAACTAGAAATTTAGGAGTAGAAAACTCATGCGTATAATTATGAATTTACTTAATGAATGTATACGGAGCACCTGCTTCATTTCAGGCATTTTTTGTAATACTAGGAATACAGAAATTAGCAACACACACAGATCCATGCATGGCTTGAACTCATGAACCCTGAGATCATGATCTCAGCCCAAATCAAGAGTTGGAGGATTACCTGACTGAGCTACCCAGGCTTCCCAAGAAAAGAAAAGGTTATTAAGAAAATCATAAGGAAGAGAAAATACACTTACATTATTTTACTGTATTTATTAAAAAAAAAAAAATCATATGTAACGACCAGTGCAGTTCAAACCCATGTTGTTGAAGAGTCAATTAGATTTTCTTATTTTATTCATTTAAATCATATTAAATTTTTAGGGGCTTCTGGGTTCACTCAGTTAAGCAACCGACTTTGGCTCAGGTCATGATCTTGCGGTTCGTGATTTCGAGCCCTGCATCAGGCTCTGTGCTGACAGCTGGGAGCCTGGAGCCAGCTTCAGATTCTGTCTCCCTCTCTTTCTGCTCCTCCCCCACTCATGGACTCTCTCTCTCTTTCTCTCTCTCCCTCAAGAATAAAACATTTAGATAATTAAAAAAAAGTAAATCATACAAACGTTTTAAATGCTGAATAAAAATTTCTACTTGGTAATTTAACAATTTAATGAGTTTAATAAGGTTTCAGGACAGCATACTTAGGTGATATTGTACAAAGACGTCAAAGCATTTTTATAAAATCTAAAATCTCATAATATTAAACTTATTTCCTATATTATTTTTATGCAAACTAAATGTTTAGGAACCAACTCTTTTAAAATGCCCTTTGCATTAGTTCTGATCTTTCTTATCTAGTATTATTTTATAAGATTATCTGCAGCATTTGTTAACTCCATAAGCACCCAAATAGCCAAAGCATTTGTACTATGCTTCCATTACCAGTGATGATAATCTCATAAATTTATCAATGGGAGACAGCCAATGGGGACAGTCATATAAATTTTTTCTCAGTTCTCCCTTTTTAGTAACTGAACTATAAAGATTCTGTAGGAGTTGGGAATTAGGGCATCATAATTAGGAATAATGTTAGTGAGAATACTTGCAATTAGTAAACATGGCCATTTTAAGAAGTTAACGTTTCTAGGCTGCAGATCGGTGGTGAAAAGAATATTCTGAGCCAGCCACAGAAATCTTTCCCTTGTAGTTTGCACTTGAGCTTTCGTTTCTCAAATAAAGGATCAAATGTTTCAAAGTCAAATGGGGGAGTTTCTGAATTCTATATATGCAATCACATATCTATGCACAATAGTCCTTTCAAAACCTTTCATCATGAATTCTATATAATTTGGAGAACTCTAGGAAATCATTCAGTAAGAACACTTGATTAATGGTTCTGTTATTCAGTGAAGAATGTATGAAGGGAATTTGTAAGAATTAGATGTTGTTCTAGTTAAACTGAACGTGTGCAATCTTAGGAAAACATTCTTGATGGTAAAAATAGTTAATAATCTATCGCCCTCATTGACAAGACACTTAACAAAAAATTTATATTATTAATAAGAATGACAAAATGTTTAATACTACATGGAATATTTTTCTTGACAAATTCCTAAGGCAAATGATGACTTCTTATGATGTATAATAATTCTGCTGCTCATCAACTGATTAGCCTACAAGTGTCAGATATAATTTTATGTTAATATTTCCACAGGCTGCTTTGTCATGAATAAAAACATAGTGTAAATTTTGGCAAGAAATGTCA
Organism: Leopardus geoffroyi; assembly: GCF_018350155.1. NCBI lineage: Eukaryota > Metazoa > Chordata > Mammalia > Carnivora > Felidae > Leopardus > Leopardus geoffroyi. Next base: position 176,530,704 of record NC_059327.1, read on the forward strand.
CAGAAACAATAAAGTCCAGTTGAATTTCTCCCAAGAGAACTCACAAGGAGCCATCAACCTGGTATTTTTGCCATAGTCTACAAACTCCGTATTCTTAGAGGTTCCAAATACTGATTTCCTGGGACACACAGAGTAAGTCATCTGAGAAACATTTACATTCACCTTAAGCATTGAACTTTGCTTTTTCTGGAATGTTAGTTTTGAATAAACCCATTTTTTCAACTTTTTAAATTTTAATTTTTTTAAAAGCTTATTTATTTAGTTTGAGAAAGAGAGAGAGAGAGAGAGAGAGAGAGAGAAGAGAGAGAAAGAGAGAAAGCTGGGAAGGGATAGAAAGAGAGGGAGAGAGAGAATCCCAAGCAGGTTCTACACTGTTAGTGCAGAGCCTCTGTGGGCCTGGAACCCACAATGTGTGAGATCATGACCTGAGCTGAAATCAAGAGTCAAATACTTAACTCCCACTGAGCCACCCAGGAGCCCCTGACCTATTTTTTTAAAGGGAGAGCTTGCAGATTCTATGCCTCTTTCCTGCACTTAGACTTTCACTCTTAAAGAAGAGCCTGCTGTTTCCATGACCTCTTATATGAAGGAAGACACTTGATCCTCTTAGGCTTAAAGAACAGAAGGGTCCTCACAGTCACCTCAGTACATTGGTTACTCTACACATAATGAGAAGATGAAAAAGCTGAGCGCTTTGGTATATATCAGGATGATTTGGCTTCAATTTCAGTATTCATCAGTATTACCCAAATTGTGCCTCTTTGCATTCTATGTACATTTACCAACTCCCACAGCCTGATATACTGCCCGGTGTGTATGTGTTCAATAATCATTTATCAAATGGAAGAAAATACCGAACTTCTCTCTTCTGGTCTTCACATATTCAACTCTATTTTTTGCAGAAAATGCTTTTTCTTCTTTAGGACAAAATTTGGGAGTGGGGTGGCATCGTACATGAATGCCCCTTAGACATCATTTTATCAAGGATATATTCCTTGATCTATATGTAATTTCATTCCTCAATATTAAGCACTGATTTTATATGACTATTCTCTACAAGTTGGTGTAAGAAATTGCCAAGTTGTCTCTTTTCCGGTTTGAGTATAAGCCTCATAGTGGCTGTTTCTCTCATCCTGTGGGTCCAGAACGATGAATACAGTAGGAACTCAATAAATAGTTGTGGAATGAATCAATAAGCTTTCAGAAGTAACCAATAATCACCTATATAGTTGTAGGGGCTGTCATAAACAGCCTGTAACTCTATCCATCTTCCCAGGTTAAGTTCTTTTAACCAAGCATTTCATCACTTATCCAATGTATTATGTTCCTCCTGCTTGATACAAAATTAAACACAATTTTGGCTTGAAATGTTAACATAAACACAGAAAATCAAACTTAGGCAATCTGTGATATAATATTGCAAATTAACGTTATTTACAGACATAATGATGATTTGAGTCATACTAACCTTTCCACTCAATTAAGCTATGATAGTAATATGGATACACTTACCAAATATTTATTCATCTGAGTCTGAAAAAATTATTCTGTGCAAAACAAATTAATTAAAGGTGTCTTGAGTCCAAAGATAGATTTTTATAATACTTTTTCTTAAAGATTTTAATTGATCTTGGTTCGACTTATTTAAAAAGAGCTTTTATGTTTGGGGCTTGGAATGGAAGAGAACTCAGCAGGACCTATAACTAATATCCATTAAGCTGAATCCTGTATCTGACAGCAGAAGTCATTAGTAAATTTCTATAAAGAACTTAAGTACTTATTTGTTTCTATTTCTGCAAACTAAGAGTTTTTGCAACATTATCTCTAACTTTCACTGAGCTCTAAATTCTTGGGTTCTTTTGTGAGATGGTGGCTTCTATGGTAACTTGTTTTGTTTTGTTAAATAAATATATAGTCAAGGATACATGGATGCAAGAAAACACTGGATAGATAGAAAGGGTCTTAGTCTTCAATGTCAATGTGCGCATATTAGTTTTATTTTAAAATAGGTTTCAGGGCACTTGGGTGGCTCCATTGGTTAAGCGTCAGACTCTTGATTTTGGCTTAGGTCATGATTTCATGGTTTGTGAGACTGATCCCCACGTTAAGCTCTGTGCTGATGGCAAGGAGCCTGCTTGGGATTCTCTGTCTCCCTAGTCCTCTGCCCTTCCCCCATTCATGCTCACACTCACTCTATCTCTCAAATAAATAAACATTTTTAAAAAAATTTTAAAAAGTAAAGTAGGTTTCATAGTGTAAAAAATACACAAAAAATAAAGAGATGACCCATGTAATGTCTATATTTCTGTATCATTTTCTAATTATTGTTATTGTTGTTTAATTATTACCATTAAGATTAATAAAGGAAACCTGTGTGCTATCAGTGGGAATGTAAATTGGTGCACCCTCTATGGAAACACTGTGGAGGTTTCTCAAAAATTAAAAATAGAACTACCATATGATCCAGCAATTCTACTTCTGGGTATTTATCCAAAAAAAAAAAAAAAAGAAAATGAAAACATTAACTTGAGGTGTACCTGGGTGGCTCAGTTGGTTAAGCAACTCACTCTTGGTTTCAGCTCAAGTCATGATCTCACACTTGTGGATTTTAGCCCCATGTCAGGCTCTGCTCTGACAGCATTTATTTATCTCAAAATAAATAAATAAATGTAAGAAAATACGTTAACTTGAAAAGACATGTGCACCCTCATGTTTATTGCAGCATTATTTACAATAGTCAAGATATGGCCACAAACTATGTGTCCATCAATAGATGAATGACTAAAGATGTGGTATACATAAAAGATGGGATATTATTCAGTAATTTGTGACAACATGGATAGATCATGAAGACATATGCTCAGTGAAATAAGTCAGATGGATAAAGACAAATGCCATATGATCTCACTTATATTTTTAATCTAAAAAAATAAATAAAAAACCTAATTCAAAGAGAATAGATTGGTAGGTACAAGGTTGAGGGGGATGTGAGAGAGTAAAATATGTGAAAAAATCAAAAGCTACGAACTTCCAGTTATAAAATAAGTCAATAAGTGAAGTATAGCATGGTGACTATAGTCAATGTATTTTAATAAATTTTAGATCTTACCCTGAGATCCAAGGTATATACTCTTCCAGGATTCATTAACAATAGATTGTCCCACAAGCCAGACAGCTGCTCATCTGATATGGGATCCATTTGAACCTAAATTTCCACCCAAACAAAATAAAAACCCTGTCAGGACCATCTACACATCATTCTGCTGTTTCTTGGTCTTATTACCGCTGATCTAGGTGCTTTCACTGGTTTACAATTAAAGACCCATACAAACTCAAATGGGTCCACTTGGAGAGGATAGCTCAGTTCTATATCCCAGACAACATCACCTATCCAAAGAGCTCACTACTTCTTGATGGTGGTGATATGGCAGATGATATTGGCTCATGACTTCTTACCACATATTCCAGGGACAGTTTCACCTGGACACAAAGATCTTTGCCCAAACAATGCCCATAGAAGCCATTTGAAGCCAAATTGGACATAAGACATTTTTTTCTTTTCTTCCTCTGATATTAGGGATCGTATTATGTTTCTGAATTTACTATCTACTGAATCTGTGATCGGTTTATGCTTTTTTTTTCCTCTGTTAAAACATACACCCCTAAAAGGAAATATGCCTAAAAGGAAATCTGGTAGAGGTTAGTAAAATTAATGGAGCTTATTGCTTTCCTCAGGATGTACCTGCTTCATATGAGTGAACCCCTTGACCCCTTGGGAAGAAGACCACCCACATACTAATGCCTTTCTATTTTTTCCAAATTTCCTCAACTGTCTCTTGCCTTGCATCTCCAACCATGGCCACTACAAGCACTCTTTGCCTAGGTTAAATGGAGCACCATATTTTCTCAGGTACATTATACTATCAATATGACATCTTAGCTCTATACGAGTCCAGATTGGCATGCACATCACCTTACATATGTTTCCTTGCCAATTGCCAGCATACTTTCCCTAATGAAACCATATCCCAGTGTTCAGTGGTTACACTAAGGATTCCTATAGTTGTTTACCCAGGAGATACATCCCTGTTTTCATTAATCCAAAGATAAAGGGAAAAATAGTATTTCTATCTTAATAGGACATTCCAATACCAAAGATCCACCAGCATTGATATCAGTACAGCAGGCTTTGTCGAGAAAAATCACATTTTTTTTTAAATTTTTTTTTCAACATTTATTTATTTATTTTGGGGACAGAGAGAGACAGAGCATGAACGGGGGAGGGGCAGAGAGAGAGGGAGACACAGAATCGGAAACAGGCTCCAGGCTCTGAGCCATCAGCCCAGAGCCCGACGCGGGGCTCAAACTCACGGACCGCGAGATCGTGACCTGGCTGAAGTCGGACGCTTAACCGACTGCGCCATCCAGGCGCCCCCAAAATCACATTTTAATGTCAACAAAAATCTTTCAGTGACCCTTGAGATCATATTCAAAGTGTATATGAAATGTTGTCCTTTATGCAACTAGCCCTTGAGTCTCTGACCCAAATGGTGAAGGACATACTGGCTCTCGTCTACTTATTAGCTGGGTAAGAAGGTGTTTGTGCCATTCAGGGTGTATCCTGCTACGTGTGCATTTTTAAGTATGAATAAGTACAGGCAAAACTACAATAAATAGGCCCAGAGCTAAAAGTCTTTCATGACATAAACAAATCTTCCATCAGATTTCCTAAAATCAAAGATAACCTGATCTATCCCTTGGTTATTGCCCACAAAGTGGTATCTTTGGTTAAACTGGGTTCCAAACCTTCATCATATGCCCAAAATGACTCTTCCTAGTTGTCATTTTGGTCATAGTTTGGCTTCTACAGCTAAGTCAAGGTTATTTTAATATCTTCACAATCATGAACACAAGTATTATGCATCCCAAATAGTGTTATTAATGGTGAGCTATCACAGAGTCCTCACTCTCTCAACTGTTCACCTTCTTGGTGGAACCTGTTCCCTTGGTACTCCTCCATATGTCCCCCTGATGACATGCTATTCCTTTTCCAGGACATGTGAGTATAATGAATCAATTTCACTTTTATATACCTCTCCATGATGTTATTCTTTGTCTGGCCCTGACTGATAATAAAAAAAATCAATTTTTAAGTACTGTAATTACTCCTTGTAACATAAGATATAAGCAAAACTGTCACTGGATGAGAAGCAAAAACATTACTCTGGTGTAAGTTCATTTGCTTTTACAAAGAGGAAGTCTACTACTTATGAAATAGGGGGAAAGATCCCCGATGTATAAAAAGGTAGAGTTTAGCTAATATAAGGAGTAATGGGAAGAAATACTGAGAAAGCCCTAACCTACCCCAGGTATTCATGGGCTTACTAAAACCTAAACCAGAGCAAAAGACCCAAGAAAGCCTTTCTGTATGTCATGAGACTTTCATTCTATAGCTATGAGGCAGCAAAAGTATGGAGAGTCCCCCTCTCCCTGCCTGTCCCCGTTGCTCACATAGAAATGAATGACCTACTGAAAGATTAGAGTAGAACAAGAACACTGATAAAAATTCTCAATCTGTAAAAAAACTTTCAATCTGAAACTAAGTGCAATGTATTATCAGTCTACCACTAAGGAATTTGAAGTCTGTAAAAGAGGAAATGTAGTTACACCAGCAAATCAACCCCAATCAGCTTGACTAATTACTAGAACGACCTAATTTCTCTCATTAATGGCTTGATCCAAGATAAAGCATGCCCATTGCAGTGTGTAAATATTATTTGTCCTAGCCTCTTCTGATATGCTGTATATAACTTTATTCATAAATTATAAAGCACATTAAGCAAAAAAGTAAGCCAAAAAATTGCTAAGAGATAAATTAGTCTATAGGAACAGATCTGATGGTGGAGCAGATGCTAACTATCTGAGACTTAATAACTGGGATAACTATGCTAAAAGATGTATGAAAAGGAAAACAATATGTATTAACAGAAAATTTAAGCAGAAGAATGGAAACCAGAAGACATAGTGAAATATAAATACTAAAATTAAAACATATTACAACAGAGATGAAGAACTTCTTCAATGGCTACATGAGCAGATCAGACAGAAGAGAAAAAAAAATGAGAGAATTTGATTCTAAGTTGATATAAGTGATAAAAACTAAAATGAAAAAGAAAATAAGTAAACATATAAAATGAAAGACCCACGGCCCTTGAGAAGCAATAGATACCAATATATATGCAATTGGAATCTCAAAAGGAGAAGAAAAAAAAGGTAGAAGAAATAGTTGAAAATATAATGACTCAGTATTTTCCCAAATTACTAAATGATATTAAACCACAAATTTGTGAAATTCAGAAAACCTAAAAAAAATAATAAACACAAATTTAATACACATAGTCAAATGAATGAAAACCAAGAAAAAGAAGATATCTTGAAATTAACCAAAGAAAAAATTATAAGAATGGCAGCAGAATTTTTGCTGTATACAATAATAGTCAGAATACTATGAAATAACATCTGTAGAGTGCTAAAACACAAACAAAAATAAAACTCAGAAAATAAAACCTTGTTAACTAAGTATTCTATAGCCCAGGAACTATTTTCAAAATTTTAGGGAAAATGCTTTTTTTCACATAAACAAAAGCTAAAATAATGAATTATCAGCAGAAATTCTTTACAAAAAAATATTATAAAAAGTATTTTCAGGGCTCAAGAAGCATATTACTGTCTGGGGTGCCTGGATGATTCAGGTGGCTAAAGGTTGGACTCTTGGTTTCAGCTCAGGTCATGATCTCACAATTCATGAGTTAGAGCCCCATGTCCTCTGCACTGAGAGTGTGGAACTTGCTCGGGATTTCTCTCTCCTTCTTTCTCCTCCTCTCCCCTCCCCAGCTTGCATGCTCTCTCTCTCTCTGTCTCTCTCTCTCTCTCTCTAATTATTTTTTAAAGAGTATATTACTGTCTGAATATTTGACTATAACAAAGAAATAAAAAACAATGGATGTAAAATAAATTTTCCACTAGTTTTTTTTAACTTTAAAAGATAACAGTACATGTAAATACATATATATGTGTTGTAAGGTTTATAACATATATAAGATAAAATTATATGACTATGCCAACACAAAATATTGAGAAATAAAATGGAGCTATCCTGTTGGAAGGTTATTACATGAAGTGATAAAATTATTACAAAGCGAATTGTGATTAGTTAGAATATAAATTTAAATTCTATCCTAGCATAATGACTATAAAATAGGAAAAACTAATAACAAGAGTAAGGATAAAATAGAAATATAAAAATTAATAAATTCATTCAAATGAATACAGGAAAAAGGTTGAGGAGAAAGAGCCAAGAAAATATAGAAACAACAGGAAAACAAAAGCAGGATAAAAACTTTAAACATAGAAACAAATTGTATTAAAAGTAAGTAATCTAATGATTCCATTGAAAATATCGATTTTCAAAATAGAAAAAAAACAAACAAAAACACGAGACCACACTATAAATGGTCTATAGAAGCCCACTTGAAATAAATACAAAAAAAGATAATTAAAAATTAATGGATACAAAATTATATACCATTAAGTCTCATCAAAAGAAAGCTTGAATGACTATATTATAATGAACAAATAGATTAGAACCAGGAATAAGGATGGATGTTTACCAATAAATTCATTTTTTAAAAAATGTTTATTTATTTTGAGAGAGAGAGTGTGTGTGCATGACAGTGGGGGAGGGACAGAGAGAGAGGGAGAGAGAGAATTCCTAGTAGGTTCCATGCTGCTCCATGAACCGTGAGACCATGACCGGGGCCGAAATCAAGAGTTGGGCACTTAACTGACTGAGCCACCCAGATGCCCCACAATAAATTCTACTAGTAATTAAAGAAATAAACAATATTACTATATCTTTAAGAAATTAAAGTAATTCTTCTCAAATTGTTTATGGCAGCAACACTATAATTGTATAAAAGATTGTTATGATTTTATAAGAAATAGAATGAAAAACTAACATAAATCATAACTATTGAGCCAATATCCTTAATTAAATATTAACAAATGAAATTCAGCAATACATATATAATTATAATATGGATTTTATTCCCAAAATACAAGTTGGGTTTCACATCCCCAAATAAATCAGTGTCACTAATTTATTAAAAGTTGAAAGTTATACTCATTAACGGATGTCAAGACACATAATGAAATTCAATATTCGTTTATGATTAAAAACTTTTGTAAACTAGAAATAGAAAGGAGTTTCTCAAACAAACAAAATGCATTTACATAAAACCTTCAGCTTAGAAGATTGTGATAGACAAACCGTATGGTGAGCCCCATTGATCCCCACCTATTAATGTGTATGCTTTTGTGCAATCCCCACCCACTGAGTGTGGGAGGAACATGAGACTTCCTTATAATCATCAGAATATGGTACAGGTGATGGAATGCTTCTCCCATCATACTGTGCTGTAGAATATACTATATTATCACTCTGGAGATTGAGGTTGTTCTTGCATGTTTAATGTAATAAGCAGACATGGGGCACCAGGGTGGCTCAGTGGGTTAAGTTATGGACTTCGGCTCAGGTTATGATCTCGCAGTTTGTGGGTTCAAGCCCCATGTTGGGGTCTGTGCTGACAGCTCAAAGCCTGGAACCTGTTTCAGATTCTGTGTCCTCTTCTCTCTCTGCCCTGCCCACTTGCGCTCTGTCTCTCAAAAAACAATAAAAAAAAATGTTAATGTAATAAGCAGACAGGATATAGAAGCCCACTTGACTCAGAACTACATCTAGCCTCAAGGCTGAAGATAGCCTCCAGCCAATAGCCGAAAACATCTGGGGCCTTCATCATGTATTCACAAGGAATTTAGTCCTGCCAACTTGAATGAAATTGGAGGTGGATTTTTCCCCATTGGTGCCTCCAGATGAGATAGAAAGCCTGACAAGTCTATCAGATTGACCCTGATCAGAAGAACCATTTACCCATGCCCAGATTCATGACCAACAGAAAGTATAAGATAATAAAAACGTATTGATTTAACCTGATAATTTCTCAGTAAGTCGTTACACAGGAGTAGAAAACTAACAAAGTCATATCTAATGGTGAAAGAGCAAACATGTTCTCGCAAGACTCAAGATACAGCAAGAATGTGCAGGTCCTAATATTATAAATGACCAGAAAAACAATTACATATACAAGAAGGAACAAAAACAAAACAGTGTCTATTATTTATACACAACGTGATTATATATGTATAGATTCCTAGGTAACCAGCTTTTATCATTTAATTTCTATTAATATCTATGTTGTACCATGATCCATAGCAATTTTTAGTTTCCTTTTGAATAAATTAAACATTCATTGAGCAATATAGCTTTAAATGGAAAGATCATAGGTACCAAAAATTAACTCCTTTCGGATACCATTCAAGTTCTAAATTTTAAAATATTTATAATTTTATTAACTCATGTAATTATTATATGTTGGGCTTAGATAATTTCAAAATTTTCTTAGATAATTTCAAAAACAAAGAAATACCCAAAGACTATTTCAGAAATCAAGTTTATTTTGTATTTAAATTGTTGGACAAATAAAATAAATTAATATAGACTTTAATAAAGCACATACATTTTAAGAATCTTCACAAGTTACAGAAATTGCATTTAACTTTATTCTTAAGAAACTTTTAAGTTTTGGACACAATTTAAAGTTCAACTAAATGACTTATCCATTCTAAAAAGCCATTCTAAATCTCCAACTGAGAAACCCATGAGAGTCGACTAGGAAATATCTAACTTTTCTGCTGGAGGGATGACTAGACATATAAGAAAACAATTTCAGTTGGAACATCTTGTTATTTTGAGTTCTTTTTAAAAAATCTGATTCTCAACACTTCTTTTTGGAAAGCTATTTCTTCACTCTAGTCTTGATTTACTTTGACATTTGCGAACATGCTAATTTTCCGTTGACAGATTTTCTCCAAATCTCATTTTACTCAGCTTTGTCACTAAGCATAACGATAAGATGGTTAACAAATGATAATAATAATAAAGATGATAATAAAAATCTTAGGTGATTTAAGCTTGGTGTTTATTCTTCCCATGCTTTTCATGTAATACATGTGCTAGAGAGTAACCATGGTCAAAGAACTATAAAATCAACTAAATTAAAAAATCAGCTACTAAATAATCAAGGGCAATGCTATTATTGCTAAAATGCTGCAAGTACAGTGTGATATTTCCCTTATAAAATTAAGCTTCACATTATTTTGTTAGTATTCTTAAAGTTTGCACATATATTTCAGTATATATTTGCCTATAGCCATAAAAAAATATTTATTTCTTTTTGTGCCAAACACTTATCAAAAGCTCCACAACCCAGAAAAAAATTGACAGTGTAGGAGGTTCACAGGCATAAGCAGATAAGAAGTTACATTTAGTTTTTCTAAAAACTTTACTTTTTAACAGACTTCAATCAAGATCTCTTTTGTAATGTCTTTTGTGCTTTGCATCCAAAATGCACACCAAAATGAGATTCATTTTTCATTATATCATTGTCAATTCAGAGCATAAAAATGCAGAATTAGCATCAGCATTAGTTCCACAAAGTACTTTCTTCAGATTAAAAGTCAGCAAATTATTGTAAACAACATGATTTAATTCATTGGCAGTGATATTTTTGGCAGCTCAGTCACTGTTAGAGTTACGTTAGAATTATTTTTTTTTTATTAGCAGGCATGATGTAAGTGATGTGAGAAACAACTGTGAAATTATAATCTGCATAATAGACAATTCTGAAACAGTTATTTTTCCTGTTTCCATGTGCTTTTGAGAACGTGAAAATAAATTTAACTTCCAAGCATTCTTCATATGTTTTTTTCTGTAGTAACTAGGAATACCAAATGCTCATTTGTGATAGCAATACAACTCAAAACACACACACACACACACACACACACACACACACACACACACACAATCCAGGGATTTATATAAGCAGAATTGATGGGATAATAAAATACTGTTTGCATAGGAGCTCAGCTGCTTTTTGAGTAAACTTCTAGATATTTAACAATCTAGCCAAAGACTTTCTCTAAGCACTGAAGGTTTTGGGTTGGGGTAGATAATTTGACTCTTCACTATAATTACTCTCTGAAATTCACAGCTTATATGTTTCAAACTTCATAATTTTGATTTTGTCAAAGTAGAATTCTATTAAAATTGTATAATCTATAGATGGACAGATGAAGTCCAAAACTATTATTATCTCCAATAAGTGTAATAAAATGCTCTTGTAGAAATAGAAACATAATTGATGTTTAAACATGTAAATAACTTATGCATTAACAGAATTATATAGAAATAAAAAATGAAAGTTGTAAACAGATGTGTATTATTTTTAAATAATCTAGGATAAAAGATTTCTAAACCTTTAAGACTATGATCATTTCGTATTTAGACTATATGCCTAGTTTTAATGTTCAAAGTGGAATACATTTGATGACTTTAATCAAAATATATATGCACCTGGGAGTCTTTTTTGGCAGACATAATTTGCATTGAAATTCACTTGAGGGGCGCCTGGATAGCTCAGTGGGTTAAACGTCTGTCTTCCGCTCAGGTCATGATCTCACGATTAGTGGGTCCCAGCCCTGAGTCCGACCCTGTGCTGACAGCTCAGAGCCTGGAGCCTGCTTCGGATTCTGTCTCCCTCTCTCTCTGCCCCCCCCCCCCTTCTGATTCTCTGTCTCTGTCTCTCAAAAATAAATGAATGTTAAAAAAATTTCACTTGAAAGTAACCCCTTCAAAAACCATACAAATATGTACTGAATCTATACGATGGAAAAGACGTAAGACATTTTCCATGCAGGTACTTCAAATCTAAGTGATAGGATGGCACAAGGAAATAATAGAAGGCATTACAAAATGGGATATAATTTTTCTTTATCATGAGGATAAATCTTCCAGAAAGACAGGAATATAGAGGCTGAAATGTGTTCAGAGACATGATACCACTCATCGTTCTTCCTTCCTTCCGCAGAGAATATGCCTCATTTTCTTAAAACTCAGTACATATTTTCCAGAATTTTTAAACATTTATTTATTTTTGAGAGACAGAGACAGAATGCGAGTGGGGGAGGGGCAGAGATCGTGGGAGACACAGAGCCCCTTGGAAAGATAATGTAATTTGGGGGCATAAAAGTACAGTATTAAGTCAGTAATTAAATTTTGCCAATTTATTTGATTTATATTTTTTCAGATAATGCCACCATCATCCAACTCCCAAGCTACTTTGTTCTGTCATGATCAGTCTCTTCTACTCTTATGGTCACCTCTTCTCAATAAGATCTTAGAAAGTTGCCTAATTAAATTGGACATTTTATGTAAAGCTACTATGCATGCTTGTGTGTGTGTGTGTGTGTGTGTGTGTGTGTATGTGTGTTCAGTTTCACCAATGTATACCTCAAGAAATGGTATAATCATAGAATGTGAAAAAAGTTCAAAATAATACAAGGAACTGCTTCATGTCTTTTTATTGGGTGATGAACTACTTTGTGACTACTTAATGTATTAAAAAAATCAACAGAAAGGCAACAGGATCTGAGCAAGTACTTGAACTACACAGTAGCTTCCATATGTTGATGTTCCTAGTATGACAAGAAATGTATTAAGTAATTTTTAGTTTCCTTAAAACTTTCAGAAATCTGCATCATTATCTTCATTTTGTGTTGGAGACACTGAGGCCAAAATCATTAGATATATACAAAACATCACACCCCATTCATTGAGAGAAATTGGAGTCAAATAGATGTCAACTAGCTTTATACTTGATATCTATTTAAAGAAAGAAAAATGGACCATTATATATAATTCCTCTATCCTTAATATCACTGTGTCATTAAAATTTATATTTACGTTTTGCGTAACTTTCCAGTGTGCCAAAGGACCTATCAATTAAGTTAAAAGAAATCAGTGAACACATTGTCAAAGCAAGTGTTTAATTGAATAAGCAAAACAAGAATGAGTGAAGTAACACTTTTCAATAAGTTGTAACAGTGTATGAATCCATCCAAAGATAGTAATTTAAAGTGCAAATTATTTTTAAATATAGTGCCACTTCAATAAATAAATACCACAAATATGCAATTTTCTAGATACAGCGTTACAAACAGCAATGCCACTCTTCAAATTGGGCTCTTCTGTTGTAGTTACCTTAACTTGTAAATAAAATTGGGTTTTCTCTGACTCCATAACAACAGAAACAAATAATCAAACACATATAAAACAGCTTATACTTCAGCTAGGTATACCACACAAATGACATTTTTATTCTACACCTTTAATATATTGTGCTTCACCTAATTACTAAATTCTTTAGGTATCTCATTAATTTTACAGAGGTAAGAAAAGATAAAGAAGAATGTAAATAGAATGTAAAAGAAGGAAAAAAGAAAGACTAAAACTTTATTGTTATATTTTTAGTTAAAGAATACATTTAAGTATATATTTTCTCTAAGACAGTAATATATTACTGAAAGTGTATGTCTGTTTATAGATGAATGCATATATGTGTGTGGACACAGGTTTGTATGTATATTACACACACATATTCTTTCACAGATTATCTTCTAGGTATTTTTAGGTTTCAGATAAAAATAATTGAAATACAGCATGTTTTTGCCTATAATAACCCCTTTCACAAATGAAGTGTTACCTACTATCTCCCAAGAAAGTAAATAAAATTCTTATTTATCGCTGAATACATCTCTGAATTATGCCTATCCTTATATCAGTGTAGTAAAATATACACACATATTGATTATGTATAATGATATACATCTTTAATATATATCACAAAATATGTATAGAGATTATATATTTATAATTAAAGAAGCACAAATAGTTGTAAATTATGTTCCTCATTTCTAAAACTGGATATGAATCTGTATTTGGTATCTATGATTTCCCTGTTTTATGAATCATTTCACGTTCTACTTGACTTTAGACATTAATTCTGATGCTTCTCCTTTTTGCTTTAACCTGATGAAATAACTTAAACATTTATTCTGAAGACTGTGAGTTATCAGTGATCTTGTAAATATTGCAGTCTTTAAAATCACACCTGAAAATGTAAAAGTTGTAAAATCACACCTGAACATGATATAGATTGTCCCGGTGTCAGATATTCTCCACCTTGAACCCACTGGTTAAAAAATTATGTATGCATATATATATATATATATATATATATATATAATGTATATATATATGTGTGTGTGTGTATATATATATATATATATATATATATATCCCCTTGATTTCCATGACAACTGCTTCAGAAAATGCAATTACTTCCTTCTTTGTTTGCTGCTTTGAAGACCTGAAGAACAAAAATGACTGTGTGTTACTCTCAACATTTGTTTCAATGGAGTTATGATTGGGGCATTTAGGAGAACTAGGAACTCTATTAGTTTTTACATTTTTTAATTATTTTTTTAAATTTTAATTCCAGTATAGTTAACACACAATGTTATATTTGCTTCAGGTGTACAATACAGTGATTCAACAATTCTATTAGGAGAGTGAGGACCTCTAACCCAGCAACACAGATTGGGGTAATAGGAAACAAATTTTGCACATGGACTACACCAGGCAAGTGTGAGCTGCATTCAGTTTACTTTTTTTTTCTTACAGGGGGTTGAATAGTGGCCTCTCAAAATATATGCATTTTTCCTTAACTTCCAAAACCTATGAATGTGACTTTATTTAAGAAGGGTCCTTGCAGGGGGGCCGAGGTGGCTCAGTCAGTTAAGCATCTGACTTCGGCTCAGGTCATGATGTCACAGTTTGTGAGTTCAAGGCCCGCATCGGGCTCTGTGCTGACAGCTCAGAGCCTGGAGCCTGCTTCGGATTCTGTGCCTCATTCTCTCTCTGCCCCTCACCCACTTGTGCTCTGTCTCTCTCTGTCTCTCAAAATTAAATGAAAAAAAATATTTTTAAGGGTCTTTGTAGGTATAATTAATTTAAAAATCTTGAAATGAGGTCATTCTGACTTATTCAGATGGGCCCTAAATCCAATGTTCTTATAAGTGACTCTGAACATGAAGGGAGAGATTGTGGTGATGTAAGAAAGAAAGCCCAGGAATGCCAGAAGTCACCTAAAGAGCCTCCCAAGTAGTATGACCTTGCTAAACCTTGAATTTTGACTTCCCCTCTTCTGAAATGTGATAGAATAAATTTCTGTTGTTTAAGCCACCCACAGGGTGCCTGGGTGGCTCAGTTGGTTGAGCATCGACTTTGGCTCAGGTCATGATCACAGTTCATGAGTTCAAGCCCGCATCATTCTCTGTGCTGACAGCTCCGAGCCTGGAGCCTGGAGCCTGCTTCAGATTCTGTGTCTCCCTCTCTCTCTGCCCTTCCCCCACTTGTGCTCTCCCTCTCAAAAATAAATGAACATTAAAAAAAAATGTTTTAAAAAGCCACCCAGTTGGTGGTAATTTGTTACAGCATCTCTAGAAAACTAATGTGGTTCTCATTTATGTGCACTTTGTCTTTAAAACAACACATAGATTTCTCACTAGTTAAGTAACATCTGATACTTTGTATAACACAACTGCAAGGTGTTGTCACAAACTTGGTGCCATGAAAGAACCATTCTACAATAATATCAGACTATTTGTTTGTAAGTCATAAGGTATTTGGTAAAGCCAGTGAGTTTTATAAATATGAGCCCATTTCCCCTTTTTCAAAAATATAATATGAGAAATGGAAATACACTATTATAGGGTTCTTAGACTACATGTCAAATTGTATAATGTCACTTGAAGATACAATATAATGAAAATATAAACTATAAGCTGTACTGAGACTACTGAAATAAGATTTATCGTAAATAAAACTACAAAGTATATAAAATGGAAAATAAAAATCACTCAATTGATCCAAAAGAATACAGAAAAAAAAGAACTAGATCAAAGAAGAGTTATGATAAATCAAAACCAAACTTACAAAGTTTTGAATCAAATTATGAATAATAATATTCTCTTTGGGAGCTCCTGAGTGGCTCAGTCAATGGAGCATCCAACTCTTGATTTCAGCTCAGGGTCATGATCCCAGGGTCGTGGAAGAGTTCAACTCCGGTTATGATCCCAGGGACATGGGATTAAGCCCCACGTCAGACTCCGTGCTGAGCTTGGAGCCCGCTTGGGGTACTACCTCCCTCTCTTTCCCTCTGTCCCTCTCTTCTGGTTGCACCCTCTCTCTCTAAAAAAAATAAAAATAAAAATAATAAATAAATTAAAAGTAATAATATTCACTTCAGATGTATAGGTCCTTAACAATTAAATCAAGGGGTTGAGATGATCAGATTGGATTCAAAAACAAAATCCATCTATAGGTGGCCTACATGAAACTCACTTTAAATATACAGACAAAATAGGTCAAGAGTAAAAGATGGAAAATGATATGCTATACTTCTGTTAATCCCAAGAAAAATAGAAAGTTATTATTGACTTCAAAAAAATAACATTTCAGAGCAAAAAATGCCAGGTTGAAGAGAGTTTCATAATGATAAGGGAGTCAATTAACCAATCATATTTATGCACTCAAGTGCAGATTCACAGAGGATACAGAGCACAAGGTCTTCAAGATCTATCAAAAGACAATTCCACAATTACAGTCAAAGATCTTAACTCTTAGAAAAATATAGGCATATAAAAGACTTAAACAATATTGTCATCTTTTATGTAATTTATGTAATTCGTCTAGCAACAGTACAATAGAAAACCACATGGCAATTTTGCCAAAATAGACTATATATAGGACATAAAATAAGTCTTAACAAACTAAATTAATTTGACATAAATGAATGTTCTCTGTCCAAAGTAGAATTAAATTGGAAATCATGAGAAACCTCCAAATATTTTAAGTTTAAATGGACTTTTAAATAAGTGATGCATCAGTATTTAAGTCAGAGGAGTTAAAAACGCATTTTGTATTATACGACAATGAAAATACATCATATCAAATTTGTGGTATGCAGTTTCTTAGTAGAAAATTTATAACACAAATTCTTATATTAGAAAAGAAGAAAGATCTTAAGCCAATGACCTCAGCTTCTGCCTTAAGACCAATGACATGTATGAGAAAATGGGGCACTAAGTGATCAGAAGAAGGAAAATCATAAACATCAGAGTGGAAATCAATGAAATAGAAAACAGAAAACTCAATAGAAAAAGAAAATGAAAACAATAATATGTTCTTTTTGAAGATAAATATTAGTTACAAACTTCTGATTAGGAAAAAATATGGAAGACACAAATTACCAAAATCAGAAATGAGAGAGGAAACATGACCAGAGATCCTTCAGAAATGAAAATGAGTTTAAGAAAATATTGTGGACATCTTTATATCAACAAATCAGACAATTTAGATAAGATGACATCAATATTCCTCATTCACAGATGCAATATCATTAACAAAATATTAGCAAATTGGATCTGGAAATATACACAAAGGATCCTATACAAACTAAGTGGGAATTATACCAAGAATACAAAGATGATTTAATAGTGAAAAAAAGTAATGCAATGTACAATATCATAGAATAAAAGACAAAAATTACAAGATTTCAAATAGATGAAGAAAAATAACTTGTAAAAAATCATAACCATTACGATAAAATTCTCAACAAACTGTGTAGAAAATCCCAAAAAATCTACAAAAAGTTCCCAGCTCTAATAAATGATCAAAGAATGGACAAATGCAAAAGTCAGTGGTTTTCTTATATACTAGCAATGAAATTTGTAATTTGAGATAAAAAGCCATTTTTAACAGCTACATGTTATATGGCATATATTATATGCCATTTATAATAACACCAAAAGATGAAATACTTAAGGACATATTTTATAAAATAATAATCATTTTATTATGATTAAGTCAGCTAAGACTCAAAATTCTTGATTTGGCTCAGGTCATGATCCCAGGGTTTTTGAGTTTGAGCCTTTGCTTAGCACTGAGCGCATAGCCTGCTTGGGATTCTCTGTCTCTAGCTCTCTCTCTGCCCCTCCCCCACTTGCATACATGCACTCTCTCAAAACAAATAAATAAACTTAAAAAAAGAGCCAATATTGTTAACATGTAATTTCTTCCTAATTTATCTACAGATTCAAACGTAATCCTAATCAAATGCAAGCAATATAATTTGTATCAATCATCAAGTTGATTCTAACATTTGTAAGGAAAGATAGCCTAAAGTAGTCAAAAAAGTATAAAAGGGGCACCTGGGTGGCTCAGTTGGTTAAGTGTCCAACTTCAGGCTCAGGTCATGATCTCACAGTTTGTGAGTTCGAGCACTGCGTCCGGCTCTGTGCTGACAGCTCAGAGCCTGGAGCCTGCTTCAGATTCTGTGTCTCCCTCTCTCTCTGCCCCATGCCCACTCATGCTCTGTCTCTCTGTCTTTATTTATTTTTTTTTTCAACGTTTATTTATTTTTGGGACAGAGAGAGAGCATGAACGGGGGAGGGTCAGAGAGAGAGGGAGACACAGAATCGGAAACAGGCTCCAGGCTCTGAGCCATCAGCCCAGAGCCCGACGCGGGGCTCGAACTCACGGACCGCGAGATCGTGACCTGGCTGAAGTCGGACGCTTAACCGACTGCGACACCCAGGCGCCCCTCTCTGTCTTTAAAATAAATAAAAAACATTAAAACTTTTTTTAAAAAAGTATAAAAGAAATTGAACAAAGCTGGTAGATACATACTGCTCAAATTTTAAGGCTTACTATAAAGCTGTAAGACATCATGGTATTGACCAAAAAGAAAAAAAAAAATATATATATATATATATATATATATATGTATATATATGTAAATGTATATGTATATGTGTGTGTATACACACACACACACACACACACACATATATATATATATATATATATATGCATATATAAATCAAACATAATACAGAGGCTAGAAAGATAGCCACACAATATAGTCATCTGACCTTTGACTAGAACTAAAGACAATCCAACATAGAAATAATAGTCTTTTAAACATATGGGGCTGGAAAAATTGGATGTCCATGTTTCTCAATAAAAGAATCTAGACACAGACTTACAGACTTTACATCTCTCACAAAAATTAACTCAAATGGATCATAGACTCAAATGTTACATTAAAAAAGTACTTCTAGGGGCGCCTGGGTGGCTCGGTCGGTTAAGCGTCCGACTTCGGCTCAGGTCATGATCTCACGGTCTGTGAGTTCGAGCCCCGCATCGGCTCTGTGCTGACAGCTCAGAGCCTGGAGCCTGTTTCAGATTCTGTGTCTCCCTCTCTCTCTGCCCCTCCCCTGTTCATGCTCTGTCTCTCTCTGTCTCAAAAATAAATAAACGTTAAAAAAAATTTAAAAAAATACTTCTAGAAGAAACATTAATTATCTATGTAACCTTGGGTTTATGATGTGTTTTGAAATAAAACATCAAAAACTTGATATATGAAATAAAATATTTATAAGTTGGACTTTATTAAAATTAAAAACTTTTGCTCTGCAAAAGCAAATGTTAAAAAAAACAAACACAAGTCACAGGCAAGGGTAATATATTTGCAAAACATACATCTGATAAAGGAGTATACCCAAAATATTCCAAAAGTACTTAATTCTCACCCAAAAGAAAACACATAACCCAGTTAAACTTCAATTAAAAAATAAACAACAGATCTGAGCAGACATTTCACCAAAGAAGATAAACAGATGGCAAATAAACACATAAAAGGATGCTTAGCATCATTAGTCATAGAGAATTGTGAAGTAAAACAAAATTTAGATATTGCTACATCATTATTGGAATGGCTAAGATCCAAAAAGCTGACAATACCAACACCAAATACAGATGAAGAGACAGAACAACTGAAACTCGTATCCGTTGCTGGTACAAATGCAAAATGGTACAGCATTTTTGAAGATTTGGCAGTTTCTTATACAACTGAACATAATCTTGCAATACGATCAAACTATTGGGCTCTTAAATATTTATTTATCTAACTGATTTGAAAATTTATTTTCACACAAAACCTTCATGAAAAATTTATATCAGCTTTATTCATAATTGCACACAAAAAAAACCCTTAAACAAGTTGATCTTAAATCTGTAAATAGTGTACTTCCATAAAAAGGATTACTATTTTATGATATAAAAAAAATAGATGCTGGGAATTAAGGAGTGCTCTTGTTGTGATGAGAACCAGGTATTGCATGGAAGTGTTGATTCACTATATTGGACACCTGAAACTAATATTACACTTTATGTTAAATAACTGGAATTTAAATAAAAATTTAAAAAAGATAACAAAACAAGATGTCAGGCCATGAAATACAAAGAAGAAAGGTCTGCATGTTATAGTTTTTCATGAATAGGGTATGCTGGGGAAAACACAACTATAAAAGGTCAGTTGAGTGCCAGGGGGTCAGAAGGAGGAGGAAGGATTGCAATGGTGGAACACACAGAATTTTTTTTGGATAGTGAAACTATTCTATATGATACTGTAATAGCAGATACATGACAATGCATATGTCAAAACCCATAAAAATTTACAAATTAAACAGTGGACTTTATTGTACGCAAATTAGAGAATGTCACTCAGGAGACTGGTAGGTTCCAGTATAAAATACAGACGATGACAAAAGAAGCTAACAATTATGTGAAATAGCTACTTGGAGGATGGTGGGCAGAAAGGTACTAAACCATGCAATTTGGAAATTAGCAGGATCTTAAGAGAAACAGAAAAAAAAAAAAAGCCAAAACAAAACTGTGAATAGAAATACACTCCAGTTGATAAAGTTGATTGCCATGGAAATATGGGTGAGCAATATTGGTTTTTTTGTTAATATTTATTTATTTTTGAGAGAGAGAGAGAGAGAAAATGAGGAGGGGAGGGGCAGACAGAGAGAGGGAGACACAGGATCCAAAGCAGACTCCAGGTTCTGAGCTGTCAACACAGAGCCTGACTCAGGCTGCAACCCCCGAACCACGAGATCATGACCTGAGCCAAAGTCGTACGCTTAACTGATGAGCTACCCAGACGCCCCATCAGCAATTCTTAATGTAGCTACACATGTATACTGGAATTAAACAACTAAGAAAATGGATGGTGGATGGCAGGAACCAGGTTTATAATTGTTAGAGTGGAAACTTACAGACAAGCAATCAAAGAGGCTAGGATAATTATATGGATTAGAGTTGGAGATATCGGTACAGTCAGGTCAGTATAATATAGATGTGGTTGGATATATAGAGAAATATTTATAGACATATGTATGTATATACATGAGTTCACATACACTTACGTTTCCTCACTCTGTCGGCTCAAAGAACCTGGAAGAAATGACACTCCAGTAGAAATAAGCACACCTAGGACATAGATCTTCATTTCTGCTACTGCTCCCCAATAAAAAGAACAAGGGTCTTTTGAGAAATATCTAATTCTGATGCAGGAACTATATAAAATGAGCCTGGAATATCTTGTAATGTAAGAAAGTAAGGAAGTATCAAATATATACAGCTATATAGATGTAGATATTTGATATATCTATATCTATATATATAATATATAAATGATATATTTTATATATTTTATATATATGTATATACATATATATATACATATATATGTATATATATGTATATATATATATATGTTTATTTATTTTTTAGAGACAAAGAGAAATAGAGCATGAACAGGAGAGGAGCAGAGAGAGAGGGAGACACAGAACCTGAAGCAGACTCCAGCCTCTGAGCTATCACCACAGAGCCCAATGCAGAGCTTGAACTCACAAACCGTGAGATCATGACCTGAGCCAAAGTTGGACACAACCAACTGAGCTACCCAGGAACTTCTCTTTTTTAAATTCTATGTCAAAGGGACATAGGAGTCAACTGAAAGAGCTCCGAATAGCTGGAGCTGGAACAGTTTGGACGACAAAATATTGGACTATAACCTAAAGTATAAAATAAATATCCATGAGTTCATACTGCTATAAATAAATGCTTGACCAAATCAATAACATGGGGAAAAGAGACAAATCTCCCATACAGAAGAATTCCAAATAATTTATGTAGACGTCTCACCCTTAAGGAAGAGGAACATAACTCACCACCCCGTAAGTGTGGCTCCACGTAGTGTATTTCTTCCAAAGACTACAGTCTGGAAAGGAAATAAAAAGAATAACTTTACAGTGGGGAAACCTGACAAACTATCTCAGTCATTTGGGTAAAGTCAAAATCAACAGTATTGATGCTATCGACCCTTGAAATATTGTGATGAAATTGGTACTTTAGATCTGTACTCTTCTTCCCTGTCTAACCATGAGAAAACTTCAAATTCCAACAGAGAAACATTCGACAGAGTACCCGATGGGTAATGTTCAAAATTATTAAGCTCACCAAAAACAAAGAAAGCCCGAGAAACTGACATAGCCAGTAAAAATTTGAGGAGACATGGCAACTATATGCAATGTGTATCCTGGATGGGATCCTGGTATTAAGGCTAGGCAACATACCCACGTGGAGTAAGTCATATTAACAGATATTTAGGGAATCTTCTACCCACTTATGTGCATGACACCAGAATCTTTACTCTTAAAATTACTTCTTCCCACTGCATTCGTTACTGTACAAATTTGTTTATGCATAGTTATGCCCAAAAATTGACAACATTAGTAGATTAAAAACCCACAAATTTATTATCTCAGGGTCTCTGTGGCCCATGAATCAGGGCAGGATTTAACTGTTTTCTCCACTTCCATCTCTCTGGAGGCTGCAATCAAGGTGTTGGGTTGAAACTGCAGTCTCATCTTAGGGTTCACCTGCCATTGGACCTTTTTCCAGGCCCATGTGGTAATTAGCAGAATTTATTTTCTTGAGGTTGTGGGATGCAGAACCTCCATTTTTCATTAACCTTGTTGACTATCATAAACTAAAGCCAATTTGCTGCCCAGAAATAAGCATTACACAGTGAGAGGAGATAATTCTAAAAATGGTTCTTTGAATGGTAAATTCAGCTAAGCACATAGGTAAAATAATAAGAGCTTGGAATGCAGGAAAAAGAAAAAGAAAATTATTTCCACCTTCATGAGGTTTACATTCTAGCAGTGAAATTATTTATCACTCTCAAAAGCTCTGGAATGAAAAATAAGATCATGGATAAGACACTGTAGACTTCACTAAGAGACAATTTGAAAATAAGTTAAAACCTCGTGATTCTTGGTTCTGAGCAAAGACATTCAGAGTCTAACAAATATTTAGTAAGCTCATATGTGTGAGACATTCTTCTAAGTAACATCCTTATCCCTGGAATTACATTCTAGTAAAAGCAAAGAGAATAGATAAAGAAACATATATACTATGCATGTATACATGCATATATAAGTACATGTATCATAGGTATATATAACAAACATATATTATCATATATTATATATAGTATATTATCATATCATATATCATCATATATATAATATATGATAGTATATGTTTATTATATATATACACATATATATATACACACACATATTATTTTAAGAGAGTGGTGAGATCTCTGAATAAAATTGATGTTAAGGGGGAGAGGGTGCTTGAGGAGAGGCAGGCACTTTTACTCTAACAGGGTGGTCAAGGAATATATCTCGGAGAAGAGGCATTTCAGCAGAAACTTTTACGATAAGAATATAAAATAAAAACTTGGTTTGTGAGCATAATTCATTCCAGAAACATGCTTGTAATCCAAAGCACTTGTATATCAAAGCAAATTTTCCCGTAAGAAATAATGGAAAGTCAGATGATTCATTCCACAACCCAAAAATGTTCATATAAAAAGGATTACAATACTCTAATATAATACAAAATAATAAAGAAAATACAAAATACAAAGAAAAATAAACAAATTAACCTGCACTTACCTCTGAAAACCATCATGGCTGGTGTGAAGGAGAGAAGAGAGAGGAGAGTTATTATGTAGCATGACTTTCACTATCACAAACAGAATCACTGCTATCTAGATATTGGCTCAGTGGAATCTTTTTCTGCATGGGGGACATTGCCTACACTCGCAAGGATGTTGACTACACTACAGTATTAACAAACTCTTGTCATATACTGTATTTAATGTAATAGGCAATAGGAAAGCAGGAGGAAAGGGTCTCTATCTGCAGGCAGCCAGACCTAGAATGAAGCAAAGCATTCCTAAGCTTACTCTTGTATGGAAAAGCAAAGGACTGTCCCCAGGTGCTTTGAAGTGACAAAAGATACACTAGTGCCTATTGTGGGCACCTTGCAAACTTCTGAAAAATCACTGATTGTTGCAAACACCAGTTTGCCTGAGACTGAGCATCTGAGCATGGGAGACAATAACCAACAATCCCCCAGAGAGAGAGGGAGAGAACCATTGTCTCAGTTGCAATCATGTGACATTCGGTGTCATGTACTACTCATATTTTAAGACATCACTCACTTATCAAGTTAAAATTTATTAGAAATGTTTGCTCGTCTTGCAGAACACTCGCAGAATAAGTTACTCCCAATCCAAGGTTTCACTGTGCTAGAAATCTCAATTTTGCTGATGCTTTCCTGGGAGTCTAGATATGCCAAAACTCATCAAACCATACACTTTAAATGAATTGTTTATTAGATGTCAACTATACCTCAGCAAAACTATTAAACACACACACACACACACACACAACACACAACACACAACACACACACACACACAGTTTGATCCACAATGTTTCCTAGGCATGTTCAAAGACACTTGTTTAATGAGAACATAAGCTGGATGTTGTCTTGGGAATGGTTAGGGAGGCATCTTCCTAGGCCGACAGTGACAGCCTTTGGATTACAGCACAAGTGGTGATCTCTGGGTCTCTGGGGACACAGGCTGTTAGAGAAACTCCATCTAATAGCATTTGTAAATTTGTCTCTCTGTGTGTTCGTGTTTCCCTTGGGTCACTCCTGGCTTTGCTTACAATACTGTTAAATGTGAAGCCACTATCATTACAGGCAATTAATAAGCAGTTCTATGCCCACAATTGGGTCTAAGGGACACGATTCTATAGAAGGGACATTATCCTATAGAAATCAAAGGGTGTATTTCAAAAAAGTGACAAGTGGTCTCTGGGAGAGAAATAGCAGTGGTCATGGGTCAGGCACCTGGCTGAGTCAACAAAGGCCTGAGGGCCAGATCTGGGAAATGGGAAGCATTTACCAAGGTAAATACACAGAATGAAAATTTGCTAAGCAATTTGAACATCTGCAGCCTCTAGCAGCTTCAAGAGTTCTATATCAAAAAGGCCCATATCTGGGGCTCCTGGGTGGCTCAGTCGGTTAAGCCACTGGTTTAAGTACAGTCAGTTAAGTGCTGACAGCTCAAAGCCTGGACCCTGCTTCAGATTCTGTGTTTCCATCTCTCTGCGCCCCTCCCCTGCTCAAGCTCTGTCTCTCTCACTGTCAAAAAAAAAACAAAACAAAAACAAAAACAAAAAAAAAACTAAAAAACAACAAAAAAAAAAGCAACATTAGAAAAACTTAAAAAAAAAAAAAAGGCCCATATCTATAATACAACTGGAAAATGTATCTAGCTGCTGGATATTTCCTTGTTGTATTTAAAATGCAAGCACACTGTGTTTGGTTAGATCGTATGTTTTCTTTGGGGGGCCTCCAGAATCTGATAGAGATTTGGGCAAATGGTAAAGTCTCCAGTGGGTCTGCAGGTTTATGCAAAAAGTTAAGACACAGATATTTAAGTAATTAAATCTATATTTTTCAGCATGTATATAAATAACTGCACACACACTAATACACACAGATTACTCTTGGAACTGATCTAGACACCAGCAAAACAGCACAAAAGAAATAAACTTCATCCCTGGCATTTAATAGAGAAATGAAGATCAATGATAAATAATTGAGACAATTTCAGACATAAGTGGTAGAAGAGATATAAAACAGGGAATTGATCTAAAGGAAATTACTGGGAAGAGGCAAAATACAAGGGTCAGGAAAAATCTCTACAAAAATTGTCTGTTTGAGCTAAGATCTGAATGATTGTATAAAGTCAGACATGATCAGTCCCAAGAGCCCCAATTTCACACAAAGCTAGCACTATATGCCAAGGCCTGAGCCAATAATTAGCTTGGCATGTTTGAGGACAAAGAAGCAAGGTGCTTAGCTGGTGTTTAAGAATGCAGCCAGTGGCAGAAAATTAGGTTCTAGATACGGGCAATGCAAGTTTTGTAGGACCATGATGATGTGCCAAGATTGTCTAGGACTTTGGAAAGCATTCTAATAACATGAGAAAACACTGACAGATTTTGAGTAGAGGAATAATTTGAACTTCATAAACTAATGTGTTTTGTCTTAGACACTAGCTGGTAAGCCTGGAACCTATTCAACACATTCACATGCAGGACTAATGGACTAAAGGAGAACTGATTAAATCAACCTAAAAAAAAGTAGGGGAGGAAGGAAAGGAAAGGAAAGGAAAGGAAAGGAAAGGAAAGGAAAGGAAAGGAAAGAGAAAAAAAAGAAAAAGGACAGAAGAAAGCATCTTCTTCTTTTAAATGTTATTTATTTTCAAAGAGAGAGAGAGAGAGCAAGCAAGCGAGAGAGAGAGCAAGCAAGCGAGGTACAGAGAAAGAGGGAGAGACAGAATCCCAAGTGGGCTCCACGCCATCAGCACAGAGCCTAATGAGGGCCTCAAACCCATAAACCATGAGATCATGACCTGAGCTGAGATAAAGACTTGAACACCTAAAGCAACTGAGCTGCCCAGGTACCCCAGAAGAAAGCACCTTCATACATGGAATTGAATCGACACAATCATTGCTAAAGGAGATAATGGTACTTAGAAAAAGTATACTATATCCTTCTGGAAAGAATTGCTCACGGGCCTCACTTTTTTCCACGGATATAGGTTGTGAAAAGGGTATTGAGAGATTATAATATTAAGACCAACTAGGCTTAATCACTTGAACACCACTACCTGAACTGGGGCATCAGCACATTTTGTCCTTAAGTAATTTTCCCCTCATCTCTACCTCTTTTATAGCCAACTTCTGTACTCTCAACTGTCCTTTGTCTTTCAGTTCTGTTTCTACATGTGCACTTCTATGACCCAGGACCTCTGGCTTCCAGTCTGTGACTTGTGTCTCAGATATTGTCCGTTCTCTCTGTTTGTCCCTCTTGAACATCACTTGATGATTTATGCCTTCTTCTTAGCCTCAGGATTTCTTGGTAAGGTCAGCCCCTCAGGCCACACAGACTGAAACAAAATTCACTGACATTGTCTCTATTCCTTAGTACTGACATCAGAAATGATTGTGTAGGGCACAAGGCACTATACCAAAATTATGTAAAGAGCCTAATGCTATTTTAGAGTTTGCAATTTCCCTGCCAACAGTTTGTGTCAGGGAACAATAATATTAACTGGGAAGTCAGAGTAAACTTTCATGGGTTGTACGTAACTCCTTGCACTGGAATTTTGCTGAATTTCTTTTGAATTTGTCAAATTGTTCAAAAGAAATGAGCCATTTGTTAGGTAGATATTTTGATGTGGCTATCAGGCTTTTAATAATACATGCACTGATACAGTGAGGTTTTGGGTCTTGGTATCAGACATTTTGTTAGGAGGTTCCCCTTTCAGAGAGAGCTGTATGTTCTGAAAAATATATTATCCCAAGAATGAAATACAGGAGGTAGACTTTTATTCCAAGAACAGTACTAATAACAAGACAATTTTTGTAGACAATACCATATATCATGATCAGAGATTGACATGGTGATATTTTGATTATTCACATTTTGGCAGAAACAATTAGCAGACCATTACATTTTATTAAATGAACCAGTTTCAAATGTTGCATCATAGTACTTGCAGTAATGGACCAAATTAATTTAACTTAATACATATTTAGTGACTTCCTCCCACATGTTCCACATTTGTGTAAGTGGTTGTTTGTTATAAACTTGGCATCACCGTCATTCCTTTCAAGGTTGCTTCTGCATTGCAAAAGAGAATCTTGGATTCACATTTCTCCAAAACACATTTTCTGTATAGTTGTACATTAATTCCTGAGGACTGCAAAGACTTTGTTGAGCGACAAAAATAATCTTTTCAGTGTTGTAGGATCAGATCTTCAGATTTGGCTTCCTCAACTTCCAGCACCTGCATCCCTATCCTTCACTATTCAGTTCTTCCAAATTTAGGTTAAGTCTATAATTTTTGTACTAAATCTTTATATTCAGAATATGTTAACTGGTCTCCATTTGACTGTCTAAACCCAGACAGTTTGGGGCACTGGAAGTGATCTCAAAGGAACAGCATCTTAAACATGGGGACCTGGAATAATTTATTGGATTTCATTAAAATTGAAGATAATGATGATCTCATTAACAGTATTAAATGAGATCCTGGTAGATAAGGGCTAAAATAGTTGCATGAATTTTATTTGCATGTATAGAAGTTCCTAAAAAAGCATGAGACTTGAGGTGCCACATTGTAGTAATAATAAAATATTATGAATGAAAATAAAAGTAGAGGTTTATAATATGAGGTGACTCCTGACTACATTGGAAAAATCAGAATAATTCCTTAAACTCATGGCTTTAGGTTCTGAGGAAAAGAAATAAACAGAGAAACTGAAATCTCATAGCATGGCTGTGATGGTTAGTTTTATGTGTCAACTTGATGTGGGAAACAAAGGCAGAAGGAAATGGCAGATAAGACTACATTTCCCTTATAACCTGCAGTCCATTGACAAATACTTGAGGCTCCAAGAACTCCCTACTGTCTTAATGCTAATGCTTTGCTAGAGGGAAAACCACCTTACCTGTACAGTAGCTAGACATCCAGTACCCTTTGAGTTGTCTTTAGCATATAATCTCACTGGAAACTTCTTCTGGACTTTACCTCCCCCATCTCCATAGTAGGCACCAGTCTTTCCTCATGATCCTGGGGCACCTCTTCCTGCCCACGGGTCCTGTCCCCATGCTTTAATAAAATCACCTTTTTGCACCAAAGGCATCTTCAAGAATTCTTGTTTGGCCATCTGCTCCAGACCCGATGAACCCCACTATCACACCAAAAAACCTCATCAAACTCAGCTGGGTCCCAATGCCTGGATAGTTGGCCAGATGCTCTGGATATAGTTACGAAGGTGATTTTTTTCATGAGATTAACATTTATACTTGTGAACTTTGACTAAATCAGTGGCCTCCATAATGTGGATGGGCTTCATCCATGAGGTTAAGGCCTTAACAAAACAGAATGACTTCGGAGCAAGAAGAAATTCTGCCAACACACTGCTTTTGGACCCCAACTACAGCTCTTCCTGGGTCTCCAACATGCTGAACTATCCTATAGATTTTAGACCTATCAAACCCTCATTACTGCATGAGCCAATTCCTTAAAATGAACCTATCTCTCTCTCTTTCTCTCTCTCTCTCTGTGTACCCCTCTCTCCACATACTTCCTATTGGTTGATACTGCTGAACAGTTACCCTAAAGTTTGATCCTCTGTGTGGATGAATTATAATG
The DNA here is from genome assembly GCF_018350155.1 of Leopardus geoffroyi. Lineage (NCBI taxonomy): Eukaryota > Metazoa > Chordata > Mammalia > Carnivora > Felidae > Leopardus > Leopardus geoffroyi. The sequence goes on from NC_059327.1 coordinate 176,560,298, forward strand.
CCAATTGAATTCACAGCCACACCCATCTGTTACATTCAAATTAGAGCATCTGTTGAGTAAAAGCTAGACTCAGAAAACTTTTGATTGTGATTCTTAGAAAATTACTTTGTTATTTCAAAGGAGGTCTTCAAATGAGGTCCCTTTATCTTCTTAACTTTTCAGAAGTTCTTAGGACTTTTCCCCCAATCCTCAGCTTTCCTAATAGTCACCTAACCTGTAGTTCCTATATTAAGCCTTTTATAATGAGAATGCTTACAACAGATTCTGTTCTCCTGGCCTGGCTTATAAACTATGCTAACCCCCAGAGAAAGTAACAGAAATGTGAACCAGAAAATGACAATGAAAGACTAAGAAAAAGAGATATAAATAGAAATAGCTTTTGCCTTCAGGAGTTCAAATTTTACATCAAAAGAGAAAAGTTTCAGTGAAAAATCACAGGTTAAATCAAAATATAAGACAATTATTAATAGAATAAGTCAGTTTCCAGAAAAAGTTGATCTTTCAAATATCTATGAATATACCAGGGATTCAAGAAAAATTCTGAAATTATCCAAAAAATTCAAGGTAATTATAGTAAATAATCCTTGCATTAAGAAAAATGGCACTATGATCCTAATTCAATTGTCATGCTGGAAATTTTTGCTAATTCAAACGAATTCTGTTATTTTCTGATCATTGTGCCCAACTTTTAAAAACATGAGTTCAATATTGTATATTTTCACTAGATTTATTTGATTAATTAATTATTATTTATGCCTCTAAATATTTCAGACTGACTTATAAAAGAGTTCATAAAATGTGATGAAATTAATAAATTAAACATAATTTAGAAGATATAAGAACAGGATTGAGAATAATTAGAGCCATAAATGAGAATGAAACAGTGATTTCAAAGTTCATCAGTTCTCTTACCATGTATCAAATACAAGCTTGTCTCTAAAGCTTTTAAAAGAATACTCAGGGGGCTTCTGGGTGGTTCAGACAGTTAAGCGTCAGGCTTGATTTCATGGCTCCTGGGTTCGAGCCTGGCCTCTGGCTCTGCTGACAGCTCTGAGCCTGGACCCTACCTCAGATTCTATGTCTCCCTCTCTCTCTGCCCCCCCACAACTGTCTCTGTCTCTCTCAAAAATAAACATTAAAAAAAGATTACTCAGAAAGGAAATCTTATGTTTAAAATATCTGCAAAATATATTTAAAATATTTGATCCACCAGTATTTATCATCATTTAGGAGTGATGATTAAGCAAGGATGATTATTCATGGGACTTGATGGAAAGGAAGCCTGGAATACAAGTGGAAAACAGTACTTTATAGGAACCCAAATATCAACTGATATGACTGAGTCTTGGTATCCTTTTAACACAAGTGAGAAGAAATTATGTGCTTCTTTCTAACAATTTAACTTATTTTCTCAGCTGAGCCTTTGATAAATAATTGAATTCGATGTAATTAAAAATATACTCCCTGGCAAATCTGGTGGAGCAGCTAATCTATTTGTGGAATGCCACTATGTACTCTAAGGGTTAGTTTTGTATAAACAGATGAGACTAATAAATACAAGTACCTAAAAAATGGCATATCTTTAAATAAAAAGCAACTCTCTGTGATTAATTGATAGAATACCATGTATTTAGGGGTGCCTGGGTGGCTCAGTCAATTAAGCATCCAACTTTGGCTCAGGTAATGATCTCATGGTTCATGGATTCAAGCCTCACATCGGGGTCTCTGCTATCAGCATGGAGACTGCTTAGGATCATCTGTCCCCCTTTTTCTCTGCCTGTCCCCTATTTGTGCTATCTTTGTGTTTCTCTCAAAAATAAATAAATAAACTTAAGGAAAAAAAGGAGAACTTGGATTTGCCTTACATAATGTAAACATTCTCCAGGACAAATGACCCACTAGTGTTCTCAAATACATCTCATGATGATACAATGGAAAGTGGTTGTTTTAATTTGATCGTCCTGCCATGACAAGTTGTTATAAACCTAGCAACCTAAAACAACACAAATTTATGTTGTTATGTATCTAGAGGTCAGAAGGCCAAACTAGTCAATATTTTGCATCCCTTCTAGAGATTGTAGGGAAGAATCTGTTTCCTTGCCTTTTCTATCTTCTGCAGATTTACAGGTGGCAAATAAGCATATGAAGAGACCTTCAACACCATATGCTATTTTGGAATTGAAAATTAAAATAACAAGATAACACATCTATTAGATGGCCAAATCCCAAAATACTGACAACATCAAAAACATTTATTCATTGCTGGTGGGAATGTAAAATTTTATAGTCACTTTGTAAAATAATATGGCAGTTCCTTACAAAATTAAACCTAATCTTACCATATGATTCAGCAACTGTGTTCCTTGGTACTTACCCAAATGGATTGAAAACTTGTGTCTACACCAAAATATGTCTAAAATGTTTATAGCAGCTTTATACATAATTTTCAGAACTTGGAAGCAATTAAGATGTCCTTCAGTAGGTGAATGGATAAATAAACTGTGGTCCATCTTAGACAATGGAGTTACTCAATGCTAAAAAGAAATGCGCTAGCAAGCAATGAATAGATATGGAGGAACTGTAAGTACATATTAACAAGTGAAAGAAGTCAATCTGAGAAGGCTACATACTATATGATTCCAATGATAATGACATTCAAGAAAAGGCAAAACTGTAAATATGGAAGATCAGTGGTTGCCAGGGATAGGGATGAGAGAAATGGTTAGACAAAGCACAAATTTTTAGGACAGTGAAACTAATGTGTATGTTGCCACAGTGGTGGATTCACATCTTTATACATTTGTCAAAACCCAGAGATTGTACACCAAAAGGAAACCCTGAGATAACAATAGACTTTGGGTAATGATGTATCAGTCTGGGTTCATTCCTTGTAACAAGGGTATCCCTCTGGCATGGGATGTTTACAGTGAGGGAGACTGTGCATGTCAGTAGGTGCAGGGGGTATATGGGAAATCTCTGTACCTTAAAAAAAATTGGTGGTATATTTACCGAGAATAGAGTTAACAAAAATTAGCTGGAAGTATGTACTATGTGTTCCCAGCATCCTACTCATTTTAAGATGATTAAGACATTTTTAAAGAGAGGTTTTGCCACATGTGCTACACAACTCCTATTTGTGAAAACTCGTAATACATAACCGATGAAACATGGTACTGCTTCCATTGGTTTGACACCGGAAGTCCTATTGATGTAATCTCCACATAAATATCTGTAATTGGGAAAGTAATCCACTCAACAGTTACAGCTATTTATGTTCATAGAGTCAATAGATGATGACATATTGATTAGAACCACAAATAAACTGGGGTGCCTGGGTGGCTCAGGTGGTTAAGTGTCCAACTTCAGCTCAGGTCATGAACTCATGGTTTGTGGGTTCGAGTCCTGTGTCTGGCTCTATGCTGACAGCTCAGAGCCTGGAGCCTGCTTCAGATTCTGTGTCTCCCTCTCTCTCTGCCCCTCCCCTGTTCATGCTCTGTCTCTCTCTCCCTCAGAAATAAAATAAACATTAAAAAAATAATAATAACAAAAAGAACCACAAATAAACTAATATTATTTGTAGTAGACTCGCAATGTTCTCTGGTGTAATAATACAGAAAATATGCTTAAGCAACCTAGAATTGTATTTTATAAAGGAAAAAGGCAAAATCAGATTTAGATGGAATGTTTTATACAGTGCTAAACTTCTATTTTGAGGCTATTACAGATTTGATTCATTTAAAGATGAGCAAAATGAACTCTTGGTCCAATGGCATGGGGCTGTGGTTATGGAATTAATATAAATAAGTAAGTTAGTGAATATCTAAATCTGCTATTTTGAGCAATATCAGCATATGTCTAGAAGCAATGGACTTTGCATAGAAACTATGTTGCAAAATTTTTTGAGGATGGGTGTTTTACTCATTTTTATTACTAATTTTTTAATGAGCCATATCATATGAATTATAACTTCCTTGAAATATTTTTCTTTTCTGGAAAGAAAGAAAAATAAATGTGATAATGACTTACATAATAAGTTAGCAAAGAGATCATTGCATTCTATTTATTCAGTAATGTTTAGCCCCTGTTATTTATAGCCTCGGCAATAAGCTATATGCTTTAATAAATTGTTATTGGATTCTAACCAAGAATATAATGTGCATGTATTAGAAGTAGTCAAAAATTACACTATAGTTCTCACAATACATCACTTTCCAGCAAGCAAATCCAGTATACTATTAAAAAATGAAACACACATTGTTTTATCTTTTAAAATAAATCATGTTACAGAAGTTATAAACAAAAAGAAAAATTACAACATCAGACCAAGAAAGAAGTTTTGAAAATCATGTTTTGTCCCCCCCTCACCCTGTTTTATAACTTCAGAGTAGATTCAGCCTGAATTAAGTCAGTAGCACTTCAAAGGCTTTTCATAAATGATGTCTAGTAATTTCAATTGAATTGAAGCTTCCAGGTTCAAGAGAGATATGGAAGGTATTAGGACCCTAAGGACACTGGAAATTTCACTAGTTTCAAATTAATTTAAAGTATATTAACATCAAACACTGGGAAATCCAGGTTAGTGATAGCATTAGAGAAAGACTTTGGGGCCACTCTTCTTGGCTTTCCTTCTGAGTTTTATTTATTATTGAGAAGCTACATATAGCCTGTATAATGTATTTTCTAACTTCCAGAAATCCAGATTCTATTTTTCTTGGAAATAAAATTACTGAATGACCAGTCATGATTCAGTTACCCCGTTTAGGAATATTTACTAGTGTGAGAAATTATATCCTTATCAATGCATCAACATAGAAGGTAAAGTTTTTGTATTTTTATGCTACTCCAGAATTCCAGTTAATTTATAACAAAATGAGTCAAATCTCTCTGTAGCATTACTAGTAGAATTATACTTTTACAACTATTTGCTTTTATGCAATGGGAGAAATGTAATTATAAACTTTGCTTCTTCACTGCTCAATATGGAAATTAGATGCCATGGTTTAACTGGAATTATTTTATTTTTAGGTTTATTTATTTATTTTTGGAGAGAGAGAGAGAGAGAGACAGTGAACAGAGAAGGGGCAGAGAGAGGAAGAGAGAGAGAATTTCAAGCAGTCTCTGCACTGTGAGTGCAGAGACCAATGCAGAGCTGGTACCCACAATCCATGAGATCATGACCTGAGCCAAAGTCAAGAGTCGAATGCTTAACTGACTGAGCCTTCCAAGTGTCCCATTAGGTGAAATTCTTGATGCCATATTATCTAATCTTTATCAATACAGATGAAGGTAAAACTGGCCAAATAATATTTGCAACTAGGAGAAGTTTTTTTAACGGAAGAAAGAGAATCTTACGTGACACTTTTGAAGAGATTGCTGTCCTTTCCCCTTTTCCACACCCTCACCCGTATTGGGAACAGCATTCTTTGAACATATTTTAACAGATATTTGGAAGTGATTCCTGGATCGATTTCACATATTTTATAAAATCCAATAAGTAAAAGAACATCAAATACATGACTGTAACTCCAGAATTTAAGAAAAACTTTAGAGAGATAGTTCTGACAGAGCCTATATTAATTAACCATGGATTTGAAGGTTCCCACTGGAGAGCCATGCAAGTGACAGGAAAAAAGCTTTTAAACCTCTTCTATTTCACTGTCAAATAATTGCAACTGCCTCCATCCAACTAATTCAGAACCTGCAAGCTACTGTTGCAAGAAATTATTTTTATGTTTTATTACATGAAATTATTCACCTTTACTGTACTACAAGCCTTTACATCCAACAGAATCAGAAACTATAGGTGGTAGATTAATTTTAAAAAAGTGAATATAGGATAAGGAATCATGGAAAAATATGTACACATTGCACATTTTTCTTAAATTCTGATTTTTAAGAGTATACTCACTTGCCAAACACTTCACAGAAGTCAAAGGATATTTTATGTGTTGTTTTTCCATTAAATCTCTTTCACTGATTGTCCTGTAGTAGATTTTTATATTAACATATCCATGACTCATATATCATTTTCAATTTTAGTTTCAAGACTTTGTTCTTAAGGATGCTTAATAACACACTGAGAGAAGAATTGATTTCAATTTTATTAATTTATTTCTGGATTTTATTTCACAATCGTTGGCCCACATACTCTTTCAGAGGAAAACAAAAAGGGAATGCCTCAAAATCCGTGTTATAAAATCTTAACACTCTTTAACTTAAAATTATAAGAACATTACAGGAGAGAAAACTAAAGACACAACATTGTCATGAAATACAATGATATGTTAGCAAATAAAAGTCATCAATATGAAAAAGTGGAGTTTATTCCACAAATGGAAGTGCTAACATGAAAATCTATAATCAATCTCTACAAGATGTCAGCATCATAGTAAAAAAGAGAATCACATGATCCTCTCTAAACATTCAATAAAGTATTCAACAGATTTAAACACACCATCATAATCAAAATTCCAACTGAATCAGAAGATGACAGGTTTCTCAATCAGAAAAAAAAATGCTAACATAAAACTAACAGCAAAAGAAAAGTAAAATATTTAAAGCATTCCCCTGAAGTCTGGAATCACCATATTTATTCAGCATTAATTTGAGGTTCTGGAAAAACACACTAAAAATTATTATTTGTAGACTTTATGACAATTAGAATAGTAAATCCAGCAAAATCTATAGAAAAACTGTTAGAATTAATCATTCTGCATAGTAGGGGCACCTGGGTCTCTCAGTCGGTTTAGCATCTGACTCAATTTTGGCTCAGATCATGGTTTCATGATTCCTGCGAGGAACCCTTGTTGGGCTTTATGATGACAGCAGAGAGCCTGCTTGGGATTCTCTTTCTCCTTCTCTCTCTGCCCCTTCCTTTCTCTCTCTCTCTCTGTCTCTCTCTCCCTCTCAAAATAAATTAATTAAAAAAATTCTACACAGTAAAGTCCCTGGATATGTGGACAAATATCATTAATTTAATATATGCATCTATCTATCTACCTACCCATCTATGTTGCATGTGTGAATGTTTGTATGCATGTCTTTCTATATGCTACCAACCGAGAAATTGGAAGTAAAATAAAAAATACGATTCACTGTAGTAAAAAGTTGTCATGTTTTAAAGCCACCACACATTTTCTCTGATATTCTAAAGTAACTCATACTCTGATGAAAATGCCTAGATTATCATCTGGCCACATGATGGCTAAGATGAATGTTGTTATGTACATCTATTGCATAGAGAAATGGAGTTAGTCTCAAATGCCCAAATAAGTAGGGACATTGAGTCATGTGATGCAACACTAGACTCTGTCCTACTCCTGAGTCAGTAAGATATGATCGATCCATTTTCTGGATTGTGAAGAATTGCCACAATCGTATCTATTTCAGAGGAGAGATTCCCTCGTCTACTCCTAACACACATATATACTCATCAAAACCCATTTTTATTATAAGAGTTAGATCCGAAATGATAAATAAATTGTAGTCTAAGATTTTATCACAATTGGTAGATTTATCGTTTTGACTCAATTGTACTAAAATACATAATTTGAAACTTTAAAAGTACACATTCTCATGGACCAATAAATGCTGAATTTTACCCTTTAGAATAGATGCTATTTGGGGTGCCTGGGTGATTCAGTCAGTTGAGCCTCTGACTTCAGCTCAGGTCACGATCTCGCGGTTCCTGAGTTCGGCCAGCATCAGGCTCTGTGCTGACAGCTCAGAGCCTGGAGCCTCCTTCGGATTCTGTGTTCCCCTCTCTCTCTGTCCCTCCCCCACTCATGCTCTGTCTTTCTCTGCCTCTCAAAAATAAAGAAAACTAATAAATTTTTTTTTAAAGAATAGATGCTGTTTTTCTTTACACGTCATGAAAATAAATGTATGTATATAATTTTCAATAAAATAATCATACCTAGACAGCCGTCAATTGTACATTGAAAGTAAATTTAAATGGCTGAGAAATGTACCTTTGAAAGAGAGGCTTTTGAACAGAAATAGCAAGTGACCTTTAACTGGAATGGTTCTAGTAAGAACAGCTCTAATCGCTTGGAAAAATGAAAGGAAGTGTGCCTGTGATTCCTCTGTGGCATTCATCCATTGGTTAAAAATGAAATGCTGCTCTGTGATTGCCTTTTGGAAATTGGCTGCCTGGAGAATACAAGTCATGAGAAAGTTAGCTTAAAAGATTTATGGCAATGGCTAAGTTTAACGTCAACAAAATAAAAGGAAGCTGTACATGGACCATAGCAATCTTAAAACTTGTTTCACCCTTTTATGTTTCTTTCCTCCCTTGTAATTGAGGAATAATTGATAGATATAATTACACATATTTAGAGGGTACAAGGTGATTATCTGATACATATTGTAAAATGATTACCAAAATCAAGATAATTAACATATTTATCAATTCACATAGTTAAGTGTGTGTGTGTGTGTGTGTGTGTGTGTGTGTGTCACATTTTCTTTATCCATTCATCCATCAATGCACATTTAGGTTGTTTCCATATCTTGGCTATTATGAAGAATGCTGTAATGAATATGAATGTACACATATCTCTTCTAGATACTGATTTCTTTTCCTTTGGGTAAATATCCAGAGGTGGGATTGATGGATCATCTGGGAATTCTATTCTTAATTTTTTGAGGAACCTCCATACCATTTTCTATAGGGTCTTCCAATTTGTATTTGTACCAACAGTGAACAAGTGCTTTCTTTTCTCCACACCCTCACTTGCTGTTTTTTTTATCTCCTTGATAATAGCCATTCTGACAGGTGTGAAATGATATCTCTTGGGGTTTTAATTTGCATTCTCCTAGTTAGTGATATTTCTTGAATATGGGTTTCTCAATCATTATGATATGGAAAATCTATTCATTCTGTGTTGCTTAGGGTTTTGAGTTACAGATAACCACAACTTTCTAGATAGTTTAAACAGAAACAGATATATTACAGCTTATTTAACTAGCCAAAGAAAAATGCAGAAGAACCAAGGAGTCAGATGTGAATGCTACATGGAAAAAAAAATTGCAGCCAAGAAAAATAACTTTCCATACCACAAAATTCTTCCATCAGAAAACCACTACTTTCACGCTATTGCATTTTCCACTTGTGATCCTGTAGACCGAACAGTGATTTTCTACCAGAATTGAACCAAAAGAACCAAATAGTTATAGCAGCATGCATAAAAGAAATATGCATCTCCCCATTCACATTCAGTATTCCATGTTGCTTGTGTCTTTTTTCCAAGTCTTATACTTGAGACTACTGCTTGGCCTAAGCTAGACCACATCTGGAAACCTACTCTATCAAGGAAGCCTGAGAAATACTGTTTTACTGAAATACAGGGTGAAGGGGAATAGAATAGATAATGAGTAAGCTAATCCATAGACTCACTTTACTCCACCACTTGAGCACTCAACATCTATGTACATGGTCACAATATAAAAAAAAAAATAGCAACAAAACTCTATCCTTATGTAACAAAACACAGTTTTACTTCATAAAAATGAAATCTAATTGCCTTTCTGCCTCACGTTAAGACATAATGTTCAACAGTCACTATATCAATCTCAGATTAATACTCTTTCCTTCTCAAGTTCAGTTACAATTCTATAATACTGTAAATAAGGACTAAATGATATATTTCATAACGATGTGCATATCCTGAATAAAATCATGGAAAAAAGGAGAGGGGGGAGGGATAATTGATTAGTGAATGTAAATATGACATAACAAATGAGGAAACACACTTGGCTAGCACCTACATTTCTCCTTTCTGACATAAATCCCAAAGCAAACAATTAATATTTATAATTTTCTCCTTACCTACTCCTCCATTTGTCTTCATCCAGCAACTCCTATGGTCAGGATGCTGTACCTGTAGGACTGATTCAAACACACATTCTTACGAGGTCTTGATAGTCTAACCTATACGGATTAGGAATAATTTCAGCTGCATTTTGTTACTAGATATGCGGTTTGATGTGATATCCCAAATGATCCTTTGAAATCCAGGCTTCTGTTGGTTTGCAAATGGGCCCACGTACACAGAGGGCAAGGAGAGACCAAAGAGTCAGACTGTTCCAGATTGATACGTAGCAGTTTTAAAAAGCAAAGGAACTCACATAAAAGGTTTGTCATGATAAGATCAGAATTTCTTTCTTTTTATGGCTGAATAATATTTGTGTGTGTGTGTGTGTGTGTGTGTGTGTGTGTGTATCTGTCACATTTTCTTTATCCATTCATCCCTCAATGGACACTTAAGTTGTTTCCGTATCTTGACTATGGTGAAGAATGCTGTAATGAATACCTGCCCACCAGAATCTTAAAAAAAATAATTATACACAAGCTTCAGGCTCAGTGACATACCATCCAGATGGTCTCATTACTACATTAATATTTTAAGTCTGTTATCTTGGGCAAGGCAGCATGTAGCTTAGGGGAGTGCATGTTCCAAGGACAGAGGAAGGAGTGAGGAGTCTTAATGTCCAGATCAGATCACAGGTCAACCAGGGGTGGAGTCATATCCTCTCGATGATCACCTCCAACTGGTATCAGCTTCAGTCAATCTATTATGTGGTTACAATGCTATTTTCTCTTGATAATTAGGATCAAGGTCCCCTGCCAAAACATCAATCACTTCATTGTTCTGGGTGTTTTTTCTTTGAATGAGATGTTAAAATTGTTATGATGGGCTGTTCTATATTCTTCTAAACAGACCATTGTTGAATTTTTCAGTGGAAGCTACACTCTGTTGGATATTAAGACCTCTGAATCACCAGAATGAAACTTTGTAGGAATGAGAATCAAATATTTTCATGTAGACTTTAGGGTATATTAATGAATCGCTTCACTCCTATTTATATTCTTCATATTAGTACCTTAATAACTTGTTTTTGGGAGAATTGAGATTATATAGTGGTGACTTCCTAAAAAAATGTATCTTATCCTGAATGCCAGCACCCCAAACTTGAGAAATGGGGTTCTTATAGAGTTATAACTGTTTCCTCAATTAGGTAGCTATTGGCTTAGACACTTAGCTGAGACCCTGCAGGAGAGTCTTTTTCCACACTCATTTAGTTAATTGACAGAATTTAGATCCATGTGAACATAGTACTGAGGTTCTGGCTCTCAACAGCAATTGTTCTCAACTTCAGAGGATTCCTCAATGATATGGCTCATAGCCCCTTCTCCCACCTCCCCATATTGCTTCAAAGTCATTATTGGTGGGTTAAATCCTTCTCATGGTTTACATTTCTCTGACATACACTTCTGCTCATCTCCCTTGTCACCAGCCAGAAAAATAAGATCTACATTTTTTAGGGTTCATAAAATTAGATGTGCCCTGTAGCAATCAGGGTTCTCCAAAGAAACAGAACCAATAGAATACACATACTCACCAAACACACACACAACATATAAAATTATGTTACTTACATGTGTATAAAATGATCTATTCTATACAACTGTATTACTATTATATTCAGGGAGAGAGAGAAAGAGAAAGAGAGAGGTACACATGAAGTAATTGGCTCACACAATTGTGAGGTTGTCAAGCCCAAAATCTGTACGACACACTAACAGGCTGGAAACCTGCAGAAGAGTTAATATTATGCCTTGAGACCTCAGGGAGTTTGACGGCAAAGTTACCTCCTCCTTGAGGGATGTTCATCTTTTTTCTTAAGCCCTCTGCCTCGGATGAGGCCAACCCACATTATAGAAGTCATTGTGCTTTACTCAAAGTTTACTGATTTAAATATTATCTCACTCATAAAACACCTTCCCAGCAACATTCACGCATTTGGTCAATTATCTGAGTACAACGGTCTGGGCAGGTTAACACATAAAATTAATCATCACAAGTCCATCCCTTGTTTACTTGCCACCTACATGCATTACATTAAACCATATTTAATCCAAATAAAGACAAAAACACATTCATGCTTTTGCCTAACATGTTGTGTACTATCCTGCAAACTGCAAATGCACTACCTGTTCCCCAGAAGAAGATGCAAAGACCTCTATGACTGTCACTTTTCTTCTTCATGTCCCGTAATAACTTAAATACTATTTTATAAAGTTAACAATACTTAAGTACTGTTATATAAAGTCAATATATTTTACTTTATGTGATGGGGGATAAGAGATGGAAAAACAAAGATAACTGATATATACACACACACACACACACACACACACACACACACACATATATATATATATATATATATATGAAACAAACATTTCTTTCCAATGTCGTTCTATTGTATCTATATCAATGATGGATGTTAACTAAACTTATTGTGGCAATTATTTCACAATGTTTGTAAGTCAAACCTTTATTCAATACACCTGAAACTCATACACCTGAAACTCAGTGATGTATGCCATTTATATCTGAATATAAACCTGGGGGCAATACAAACCTTGGGGCAAAATTTTGTTATCTTAACTGTTTACATTTATATCTACAAGATTTCCTGACTTTTTGTATAGGAGATGAAGAGGGATTCTTATTGACAGATATCCAAATGACACAACAGCATTTATTGAAAAGGCCATACATACCCCATGATACCATCTTTATAATAAATCAAAAGTAGTCTCTTTCTGGACATTCCATTTTTTCAACGGGTACATTTGTCTATCCTTATACCAATGCCACATCTTAATTGCTATCACATTAAGTCTTGATGTCTAGAAGCAGTATCTCCAACTTTGTTCTTCTTAAAGAACATCTTTGCTATACTTGGTCCATTTGTTCTAATTCAGTAAGGAAGAAATATAACTATTACAGCCATCATTTATGTAACTTGTTATATGGCTGTAGCTGGTATTTATAACTATTTTCTTCCACTACCCAATTCTGTGTAATTTTGCTTTCAACTAGCACTTCAGCCATCATGGTGCTTTACCCAAATCTACATTTCTGAAGAGTCTGGATCATTAGTAATCTTGCCTGAATTGGGTGTTTGTCGTTTGCCATTGACTTTACTCACAGGGCAAGTTAATGGTACGAGACACCCTATGAGAATTCCTCTATTCTCGACACACTCTTATCTCCATAGGGTTGTAGCAGTTCAATTGTTTCGTGGGAGTAAGGCTTTATTATTGTAACCAGTATAATAATGCTCTTTTCCTGTCTGTTGATTCAGAGACATGAGGAGCCCACAGTGGCTATATGACCATCTTAAATTCCAGTTGAATGGAATCATTGTTGTGTCTCCTAACAAAAGCCTCCATCTCTTCGGAAATGAGACCCCTCGTCTAGTGTAACATAAGATCACAGGAACAGGAAGCAAAAATTTTACTAGTGGATCACTAGGGGTAAGAGTGAGTATGACCACTCCTGTTACCAGCCTCTGATTCCTAAACCTGTGAATTCTGGCTGCACTGACTTAAAGTCTATACAGCCTCCAGGACACTGCCCTAGCCATGAAATATACTGTCATATACTTGATGGTGAAACTAAGTCATCAAAGGCTCTTGCAACATTCTATTAATCCAGCTGCTTCAGCGTGGTAGGAAACATGGTAAGACCAGTGATTTCCATGAGTTTGAACTCATTGTGACACTGTTGTAAAGTGAGTTTGTTGGTCAGAAGCAATGTTATGTGGAATATGGATTTATGGGCCTGAATTCTCACAAGAGATGTCCAAGCTGGAGATCCAAGAGTTGGGCACTAATACAATAAAATAAAAGATGGAAGGTTTGGGCATTAAAATGATAAACTGTTAGGAAGTGATGTTGCTCTAAAGCCATCCCTGCCCTGATTCACACATCCTCACTATGGAATCAGAACTAGCTGGCTGTACCATCAGCCCCCTTCAACATTAGAACCTTCTCCCTGTTTTCCATCTTAGTGAGGAATAATGGACTTTTTCAAATGGTTACATCAAAAAGCATTAATTACTCTTCCGGATTTGTCCAGGGTAGTGCTCTGACACCCAAACTCTCTCAGGGATGAGCAAATTTCTGCCACATCTCTTCAGGAGCATACAAGGTCACCTCCCAGAATAACAATTGCTGTGGAATGGGGTCCTTCTGCATCCTTCTCACAGGACATGTCTAACAAAGCTGAGATAAGTAAAAAAAAAAAAAAAAAAAAGAAATTGATACCCAAAGAATGAACATCATTATTTTTTTTATTTTTATTTATTTTTGAGAGAGACAGAGACAGAATGCAAGTGGGTTAGGGGCAGAGAGAGAGGGAGACACAGAATCTGAAGCAGGCTCCAGCCTCCAGGCTCTGTCCAGCACAGAGCCTGACACGGGGCTCGAACCCACAAACCGTGAGATCATGACCTGAGTTCAAGTCAGATGCTCAACCAACTGAGCCTCCCAGGTGCCCCTTGATCATCATTATTAAACTCCTATTAATCACCCACAATGTGTGAGCCTTTTTTGAAATGCATATTTATATACAGTCCTTGCCCAGGCTTATATAGTATAATCAATGAATATATGATTCTGAAACATCACACAAAAATGATTTCTCATCTAGCTCACATTCTTAGCTCCTAAGAGTTATCCACTCACTCATTAATCTATTCACCAAAATAGTGACTGACCAGGGTACCAAAATAAAAGTCATTGTCCAAAATGGCACAGGGAAATTGACCAGTGGACATATAATTTTGGTACAAAGCAACATACAATGATGGCCAGGAGCCACAACCAAGAAAATTCTACAGACTCACCAGATTTTAAATTTCTTAGACACTTACAATTTCAAAAGTAACAAAAATTAGGAAATGTTTTTGAACAAAAACATTCCCTTTTGGCAAATAAGAAAAAATTTAAAAGTACACACATAATTGGTATCATTTTATGAAAGGATATTTTTAACAGAAAAGAAAAAAAAGGTCAAGAAAGTTACCTCGAAACAAAAGACAATTTTTCAGTTAAAGTATTTACATATATGCAAACTTCCTACACACATTACTTACTTTCCTCCTTTCTTTTGAAGACCAGTGAAAAGATTTTAAAATGAATCAAAACTAGTCAGAAGATGAGTACTTGGGAAATCACTATTCTGGTAGCTTCGAAACCTCCTCTGATATTTGTCATATGTCCGTGCATCTTTCCATGAGCATTTAGTGAATGCTGACTCATTTGGCCTTAACATGTAATGAAATATAGACTTGGGCAAGAGGCATCCAAAAGAAGTCCTTTGCGTGGGCCCAACTTTCTACCCCTCACCAGCTGGTTAGGAGACGAGTTAGAGAGAAACTACCAGAGTGGACATGAACCTGGCCATAACATATTCATGGTGACTCCAGAGGTTCCCAACCTGGCTCTCTCGGCATTTAACAACCTGGGGAATAGGCAAACAATACCGAATCTAGGGCTCCCACTCAGAATTTTGATTTGTTGGGTATGGAACTGGGTTTTACAATGTCATTTTACTCTTTTTTTTCAACGTTTATTTATTTTTGGGACAGAGAGAGACAGAGCATGAACAGGGGAGGGGCAGAGAGAGAGGGAGACACAGAATCGGAAACAGGCTCCAGGCTCTGAGCCATCAGCCCAGAGCCCGACGCGGGGCTCGAACTCACGGACCGCGAGATCGTGACCTGGCTGAAGTCGGACGCTTAACCGACTGCGCCACCCAGGCGCCCCATCATTTTACTCTTTATCACAGCATTAGATACATGTGGTTTAAACACTCAAAGAGTTCCAAAAGGCTTACAGTAAAAATAACTATCATCTGGTTCTGCCATCCCATCTCTGGCTCCACTTCCCTTTTAAGTGAATTCTTCTGGAATTTACCTCTATAATTCTTTTTTATTTTATTTTAATTTTTGTTAACATTTATTCCTTTTTGAGGTTTAGAGAGACAGAGCATGAGCAGGGCAGGGGCAGAGAGAGAGACACAGAATTTGAAACAGGCTCCAGGCTCTGAGCTGTCAGCACAGAGCCCCATGTGGGGCTGGAACTCACAAACCATGAGATCATGTCCTGAGCCAAAGTCAGATGCCCAACCGACCGAGCCACCCAGGTGCCCCTTTTTATTTTATTTTATTTTATTTTATGAGAGAGAGACAGAGCAAATGTGACCAAGGGAGAGAGGCAAAGGGAGAGAGAGAGAGAGAGAGAGAGAGAGAGAGAGAGAGAGAGAATCTTAAGTAGGATGCATGCTCAGTGCCAAGCTGGACATGGGGTTTGACCTCCGAATCCGGCATTATGACCTGAGCCAAAATCAAGACTCAGAGAGAGGCTCAACCAACTGAGCCACCCAGGCACCCCACCTATAATTCCTGATAACATGCTTGAATGGTTATATCCCAATTCATCCACTGAGCACATTGAGTACCATAGCTCTTAATGGTGGCAGAATAATTTCCCCTCAAATTTGTCAGCCTATTCCCAGGGATCTATTAAAATGTCACTTTACATAGCATAAAGAACTTTGCAGGTGTGTTAAAGTAAAGGATCTTGAGATGGGGAAGATTGTCCTATATTATTCAAGAGGGTACAATATAACCACAGGGTCTTTTAAGAGGGAGAGAGAGACAGGCTTTGAGAGAGAGAGAGAGAGAGAGAGAGAGAGAGAGGCGGGTAGAGTCAGAAAAAGGACATGTGAGGATAGAAGTGGAGTTTGGCACTTTGTGCTTTGAAGATAGAGGATGGGGCCAAAAGTCAGGAATGCAGGCAGCCTCTAGATTTTCCACTCGAGCTCCCAGAAGGAACGCAGCTCATCTGACACCAGTTAGACCCATTTCAGATTTTTGAATCCAGGAAGGTAGGATATCGCATTTATGTAGTTTCAAGCCACTAAGTTTTGTGGTGATGTGTTATAGCAATAACAGGAAAGTAATACAACTCTCTTATATTCCCACAAACGGCCACCCTGTTGCCCCCAAGAAACAAACACTCCCCAGTGTGGTTTGTCTGGGTTTTCAGTCAAGCCAATATTAATAACAATGTAAATACTTTTCATTGAACCACAGAGGAAAAGATAATTGAAGTTTTGTTGAACATATGTTTTTTTTTTTTTATCTTTTTGTTAATAATTATTTTCTTCTTCTGGAGCACCTGGGTGGCTCAGTCGGTTAAGTGTCCGACTTCAGCTCAGGTCATGATCTCATGGTTCGTGGGTTCAAACGCCCCGTCGTGGTCTGTGCTGACAGCTCAAAGCCTGGAGCCTGTTTCGGGTTCTGTGTCTCCCTCTTTCTCTGACCCTCCCCTGTTCCTGCTCTGTCTTTGTCTCTCTCTCAAAAATAAACATTAAAATTTTTTTTAATAATTATTTTCTTCTCCAGATGAACATAAGGGAAGGGAAGAAAAAAAATATATAAAAACAGGGAGGAGGACAAACATAAGAGACTCTAAAATATGAGAAACAAGCAGAGGGTTACTGGAGGGGTTGTGGGAGGGGGGATGGGCTAAATGGGTCAGAGGCACTAAGGAATCTACTTCTGAAATCACTGTTGCACTATATGCTAACTAACTTGGATGTAAATTAAAAAAATAAAATAAAAAAATAATTATTTACTTCTCATACACATATGGCTAATCTTCAAAAGTTTCCATTTATCTATAAAACCATTTTTCCCAACACAGACAGTGCATTAGACAATTTGGTGTTCCTATATTTTTCTTGGAGGAGTATTATCTGGTACCTTTGGTCTTCCAGCTCCATTCTGGACCAGTTAGTTCCTCCCTTGGCTCCCAGCAGAGCTGTTGCTTGAGAGTAACTTCACTGTCACTCCTATGAGTCCCTTTTCTGTTCTCCTATGTTGGCTGGCTCCCTTTGCTGAAACTCCCTGCCTACCTTTTTCTCAGATTCTTCTCTCATGTTGGAGAAACACACGACCACAGGCGGCTTAAGAAAGATCTCATGGAGATAAGTTTTTTGAGACCTTGAATGTTTGAAAGTATCTGTGTTCTATTGTGACGCTTGATAGTTTGTTAAACAAAGAATTCCATATTAGAGTACTTTGAACTTAGCATTTTGAAGGCATGGTTGTATGGTCTTCTAGCTCCCAGTGTTGCTATGGAAAACTCTAATGAGAGTCAGATCACTGATATTTACTATAGAGACACTTTGCTCTTCCTGGAACTTTAAGATCTTCTCTTTACTTCTGGTGCACTGATATTTCACGGTGATTTGCCTTCACTCGGGTCTCAGAACACATATTCCTCAGCTGTGGGGAACTTTGCTGCATTTCTTTGATAATTTCCATATATCTCATATTTGTCAGATGTTTAATTCCCTAGACAACTTTCTCATCTTCTTTTCTTCTCCTAAGGTTTACATTTTGATTCTTTAGTTGTATGTATATGTATATATACATATATATGTATGTATACATACATATATATGTAATTTTTTTGGAAAATTTATCATTCCTATCTTCTAATAATTCTATAGAATTCTTGTTTTTATTTTTTCCTTTTCCCTAACCCTCATCTGGAAGCTGTGAATGTTCCCATTTTTTTCCCTAATATCTTGACCTTTTTCCTGCAGATGCATAGCTTCTCTTACTTCCTGGAGGAGTTTGTGAGTTTTTAGGGAAGTTTTTTTCCTTTCTTGTCCATTTTTTTTCTGAGTTTCTTTGACTATTGCCTTCGTCTGTTTTTGTGTTGGGGGACTTCCTGTCTGGTGGTCTTTGTGCATTCATAGTTAAGAAAAAGGGACTAAAATTTTTGGCCAGAAACTTGAGTGCAGGGATAGAATTGACTATGGAGAGGAAGAATGTACATTCAGAGGAGGCTGAAGTGTCAACGTTGGGAGTCTTCTCTCTGAGTTGATAGTCAACCCCTCAGGGAGTGGACTTCCATCCCTCCCACCTCACACTGGAGGGGGCCAGCTGTTTTCTATTCTTCCAAATGGTCACCCTGTGGTCTCCGGTGAAATTGAGTGGAGCTATGTCTGCGTAGATCTAACAGTTTCTTACTCTGGCATTAAACAACCCACCCTTCTTAGGCGCTCCCTCAACCCCACTCTCTAGAGTGTGTGGAGCCACCAATTTCTGAACCTCTCAGGTGGGTCCACCAAGTTTTTGTTTACATCTCTGACTGCAGGCACTTTGTGGCCTCTGTCACTCTGAGTCCATTCCACTCACTGCTTCCTCTGCTTTACTCTTTAAACAATTACTGACCTTCTCATCACTCTGAACACCTCTACTGTGTTCCTTGTCCCATGGACCTGTTTTCATTCTCTAAGGACATTTTAGAGGGTTTCAGAAGGAACAGTGATGAACTTGTACGCTTCATCCACCTTGTTTCAAAAGGCATTTTTTCTGTGCCAGTGGGCCCTGAAGGAGAGGTGGGAAATCTTCTGGGAAGGCTGATCTACAGAGGGTTACAGAACAGACCCAGAAAACTGCCTCTCACTCCCCATCAGCCGTTCAGTGAATCCTGGCATCTCTCTTTCATGATATGACAGACTCGACGTGCATCTTTTCATTTCACCACCTGCTCCAATCCACCTGTTCTCCCTGGGATCCCTGCGGTTGCCTCTGACTGGACCTTATGAACACAGAAAGACTCCAAGCCAGCACTTTTCAAACTGTAATGCACCCACAAAGCAGAAATTATACTAGTCAGTGCTTCTCACTCTGAAATGTGCAAATCCATTTGTTGATTCTGATTTTGCAGGCTTGACACAGGACCTGAGATTCTGCATCTCTAATACATGTCCAGCTGGTGATGATGCTGCTGTCTCCCTGCCCACACTTTAAGCAGCAATAACTTGACTGAGGTGAGGATACTAACTTGTCCCAGACACACAGATTGAAGGATGGACCCCCCCACCTCTCTTCTCTACCTGTGGACAATTATTTCACATCAGAGGGTGGTTCACTCTTTTGTCCCCAGAGATCTAAAGTCATAGAAGCTGAGGCACCCAGAAGTACTGTCCTTTGGGTGAGTCAGTGGCTTTACTGAGATGATTGCTCAAGGAATATGACTCTTTTGGACAAACCTCACTGCCCTTTCCAACCTTCTCTTAACACCTCTTTGCCCCAAAAGGTATTTAGGTACAACAGCGATCTCTTTCAATCTCTTCAAGGATACTCTCTCCCTAGAGAGAAAATCCTGTAAGGTACAATTTCTTTTCTTTCACTATCAAGCCTTTATTATTACTCATAGTTTTAAGATCAACAGGATCTACCCTTGGTTGGGACTCTTCTATCTGCTTAGCACTCTTCTAGACATTTCACATTCATAATTTCATCTAATTCTCACATGTATGCTATGGGATGCCTATCATTACTCTTTAAAGATGAGGACATTGAAATGCAGAGACATTAACTTGCTCAGAGCACAAAGCCAGAAAAAGGAAGAGTCAGGATCCCAGGCCACCTGTCTGATTCCTGAGGTCATGTTCTCATGTAAGCTATACCATGTCAGGCCTTGAACTCCAGTAAGTGAAGGAAGAAAAGAAAAAAAAAAAGTAGCCTTTTATTCTCCATGATCTTAACTTCAAGGAGAGTCAAGGACAGGTGCACCACGCTGGCTCAGGACAGGCTCAGGGTGATACATCAGTGGGACAGACAGTCAGTGCCCTGCATGCGAACGGGCCTGAATAAGCTGAAAAAAGAAAGAAATGAGATGTGTGTGCACTGAGATCTGAAGAATGAGAGGTTTGATGTAGGTGGAGGATAAAAGAAGCAAGAAGTAATTCACATTCAGGAGACAGTGAGGATGCAGATTAGTGGGGGAACCTGTAGGATCTGAATGATCAAACTTTAAACTGGATACATCCAAATTGTTTAAAGAGTTACAAAATCCTACCTACTTGTTTCAACACAGCAAATGTTAAGAAAGCATATAAGAAACAGAGAAGGGAGGGGTGGGGCAGGCTTCTCCCTGTTTCTTCTTTCAATTTTACTCCTTTAAAGGGTTGGGGAATGGACTACACTTTGAACTTTAATTAGACTCCTCTACAGGTTGTTTTGTAACTTGTGACTTCACTCAACAAAATATCCTGGGCCTTTTTATGAGCCAATAGTTTCAATCCAATTTATATAACATTCTCAAGATGACAAAGTTACCGATGATAGAGATGGAAAACAGATTAGTGGTTGCCATGGGTTAGTAACGGTGGGTTGGGGTAGGGAAGTGGATGTGTCTATACAGAGATAGCATGAGGTAGGGTTTTTGTTTTTGTTTTGGTAGCATACGTGTGTGTCTTGATTGCACATGATTATATGTCTCTGAATGTCACAGAACAATACACACATTTTGTACCAATGTTTCCTGGTTTTGATATTGTACTATAATAATGTTCGATGTACACATTGGGAGAAAGTGGGTAAAGGGTACACTGGGCCTCCCTAGTTCTACCTTTGCAACTTCCTGTGAGTCTATATTTATTTCACGATAAAAAAAAACTAAAACATTATAAACTTTTGAAGTAAGGAAATTGCCATAGACTAGTTTCCCAAGCCTGATGAACTTTCCAAGAATCACTTATCATCTGAGCCATATAAGCCCGTTCTTCTGGCTGGTGGACAGCAGAATTTTGTTGCCAATGATCAGTGTTATCTCAGAGAACACCTCCAAAAATCCCCCAAAATGCTCTTTTCCTCGTGAGCATTCCCTCTGATAAATGGCTGCAAGTGCCAATTGGGGAAGACTAGAAAGAAGGTGTACTTATGGAGTTATCTCATAGTTCTTCCAAAATAGAATCCACACTCAGATTTTTTCAACAAATTCTGTACCTGTGAACTAACTCAGGACTGGGAATTACAGCCAGAGCCATTTAAGGAGCTTCAAATTAGTCTCCAGAATAAGAGACCTTTTCTGCTCCCCTCCTACCCCATTCCAATTAAATAAATCAAAGGTGATCTTAGTGACACTTAGTAAGTCCCAGACATAATATCAGCAGTTGTCCAGAACCATGATTCATGAAGTTTACATTCTGATTGTTTTTTTTTAATTTTTAATGTTTTATTTACTTTTGACAGAGAGAGAGAGACAGAGCATGAGCGGGGGAGGGTCAGAGAGAGAGGGAGACACAGAATCCGAAGCAGGCTCCAGGCTCTGAGCCGTCAGCACAGAGCCCGATGCGGAGCTCGAACTCACAGACCGCAAGATCATAACCTGAGCCAAAGTTGGACGCTCAACCGACTGAGCCACCCAGGAGCCCCTACATTCTGATTGTTAATACAACTGTATTGACTATTAAAATACCCAAGAATAATTAAAAGAGCATTGTTTTGGCAGTTTTGTGTTACTATTTTGTTTCTGCACTCCAGAAATCCTTCAATCAAATCCAAACAGAAAGTCTACTTCAGTGGAGCATTTCATATATATATATATATATATATATATATATATATATATATATACAGAACAGTTCCAGGGAATTTCAAAATTGATATTCTACTCATCAAGAGATTTATGAATGTTTTAAAAAATAGTGGTCTCTGGATTCTCTCAGGGACATAGTTAGGGAATGAGTGTTGTATGACCTAACAGTTCCAACATTCCAATTCACTCAGTGTTTGGATATCTTGATTTATGCTTTTATCTTATTTTATGTTTTGTCATGGAGTTTCTGGAATTTCAACTTCATATGGAATGAACTAATGACCTCCAAATCACATCAACAGAATGAACCAGCAATTAAAACCACTTCTAATTTCTCAAGTTGGCACATTGACTCAAAATTTTTGGCAGCTGTTCCACATTAATAAATTTGGCCTAATGTGCAATTATATTATTCCTTTCTTCATCTAGAAATCCCTGAATCTCCACACATAACTCCTGGATTACAGGATCTAATACATGAGCCAACTCTTGCAATTATGTTGGTGTATACACCATTTTCTACAAAATTTTGGCTTTGGAATTTCTCTCTTGAAGCATCTTGGATGTGTTTATTACAGGCCTGGTGGAAATTAAGGAAAACAAGAGAGGAGTATGAGGAGAATTTGCATCTCATCAAGATTATTGCCTCACATACATTCATTGTATTTGTTCGCAGAAGACAGGAGCAGTCTTATATTTTGGCACGGGGGTTTGGGAATCCTATGAATGTCACTGGAATACTACCAAATTATCTGCTTCCAAATTTCACTATCCCATTTTCTCTTACTAAATGTCCTAATTTTCACAAAATATTTGAGACTGTATGTTTATATACTTACTATGGATTGACTTGTGTTCCTCAAAAAAAAGAAGTTGAAGTCTAACTGCCAGTACCTCAGAATGCAAGCTTATTTGGAAATAGGTTCTTATAAGGACACCAGTCACACTGGATTATGGCCCATCCTAATAACCCATAGGTTATTATATGAGGACATGGCCAGATATGCAGAGGGAAGACATTACGAAGACGTGCAGGGAGAAGACAGTCATGTGACCAGAGTGATGCGTATGAGGCCAACGAATGCCAAGCATTGCTGTCAAATAACAAAAACTACAAAGGCAGGGAAGGATTCTGCTGTGTAGCTGTCAGGGAGCCAGATTCCATGACACCTTAATTGTGGACTTCTAATGTCCAGGAAGAAAATAAATTTCAGTTGTTTTAACCTACCTACTTCCTAGGAAAGCCTGAAGCTTATCTACCTCTTAGGCTGCCTTTATTAAGGCCACTTAGGAAACTAATAGAATGCCTTAATTTACCAAACTGAAGGGTCAGATTTTATTTTTAAATTTATATACATGTAAACTTTGCAGCTAAAAAGTGCTTACTTTGGCCGGGACAAAAGACCTGTGTGTTCTCAGCAACTTTTGAGATGAAAATCGAAATCATGAGTTGGTCTCTATCTTTGGAGCATGGACAGAAACTGCCATTCTCAACCCTACTTTCCTATTAAACCTGTCATGGTCATGGACCATAATACCACCAAATCTGTTAAAGCCTAGCTCTCAATAGGCAATTAATTCCAGGTGATCATAGGTAATACTTTAAGTAACTATTTTGTCACTGCATGCCATGGATTACTAGTGTCTTATCCTTTTGTATTAATTGGCTCCTCGCTGACTTAATCTCAACCTCGTGAAATCATTAATCCTAGATAGCTTTGAGAGTGTCTTTTACACAAGCACCTTTGTAACCAATTACTGCATTGCTTACAACTCCTCAGTTTCAGGCAATAATATACCTGCTAATTAATGATGAAAGGGCCATCTTAAATAGTTCTTAGAATCCCCCAGATAGCCACGGTTTCCATACCGTGTAGCTAGGAACAATAGCAGCCAAGGTGAACAGCTACACTGTAACTCCTAAAAATTCTTCTAAACATTCTTTTAGAAATCTCATTAATGTACTGACACTTTACTCAGTGTCTGAAATTCTAGGGATGCTAGGAAAGATAAATGAAAAAGTAACAGAGCATAGTGGTTGAGTGCATGGACTCTGTAGCAAGCCTCGCTAAATTCAAATCTTGCCTTCACCATTCATTAACCTTGTGACCTTAGCCTCATTAGGAAATCCGTTGTGCTTCAGTTCTCTCCATCTGTAAACTGAGAATAGGAACCATGACTATCCTTTCAAGTTATGAGGATTACATGAGTGAATATTAAAAACATCTGGAACTTCTTAGCATAAGATAAATATGGAATAGGGAATAAATAAATAGGAAGCAGGCACTATAATGGCTGCCTGATTGTCCCAGATAGAGCTAAGCATCTCCAGCCCTATTGGCAAGATAAATCAATTTATTGAAAGCATTTCTGATGTTTTGCCTTCCAGTCTTGTGTGGGACTTCTATACATCTAGAGTCCTGGCCGCAAACAAGTTTGACAAATACGGTTTTAGATTTAAAGTGTAGGGGCGTCTGGGTGGCTCAGTCGGTTAAGCATCCGATTTCGGCTCAGGTCATGATCTTGAAGTCCCTGAGTTCGAGCCCCGCGTCGGGCTCTGTGCTGACAGCTCAGAGCCTGGAGCCTGTTTCAGATTCTGTGTCTCCCCCTCTCTCTGACCCTCCCCCGTTCATGCTCTGTCTCTCTCTGTCTCAAAAATAAGTAAACGTTAAAAAAAATTTAAAGTGTCTATTAAAAATGCACAAGTCGATTAATATGACGGATGGTACCCAGCAACACAGCTTTTCCCCATGCAGACCTCATTGTATTTGGATATCAGAGAGCATACAATGTTCTTTTTATTTGGAAACTGTAAGGGAAACCCCACACTTGCAAGAAGCTAAATCCCTTGGAGAAGATTTTCTAAAACATATTAACTAATCAAAGTATCAGAAGATCAGAATTTAGGAAAACATTCTATACTTTTCTACCAGAGTGATAGAACTGAATTATACTAGATGATGCAATAAATCTGAAATAATTTTGCAGTGATATATATCCTCCCCCATTCTAAATGATGCTTAATGCCATCTAATTTTGACTGCACTAGTATTTTAATGTTTGGTCACGGAATAAAGTATTTTGGGGGGAAGTATGTGGACATTAATTCGAACTGAAAGACAGTATAGACCTTTACAGATTTATTAATATTTGAGAATTTACATCTGTCTATGAGTGGAGATAACTACAGGATTAAAAAGGTAACCCTCTAGAGTAATCCATATATATCAAAAGTAATCTGCCAGTGTCATAAACCCATGGGGTGAATATTAGGACCTACAGATGTGTTGTTCTGCAGCAGATACTGATTGCTAGCCTATCTTATCACTGCAGATTCACCCAGAAAAGATATGAATATGATATAGGAAGAGATAACATAATAGTAGATTTTATTTACTGATTTTTTATATTGTAATAAGTTCCTAAAGCAAATGAAAAGTTGACAAATATCCTTAAGATGTAAAGCAACAAATGTGAAAAAATCAAAAGAAACGAAATGCTGCACACATATAATGCAGTAAAATGAAGTGTTTATTCTATCCTTTTGATTGAGGATTTTGAGGCAAGCACATAAGTTTACTACTAAATTAAAGACAATACCAGATGATAGGCCTTAAGCAGGTTTCTCGGATGATAGACTGTTTTCAATAGACTTCTCCCAGAATCCTCTGAGTCTTTTAACATCCCTTGTATCTAAGTACCTTCTCTTTATTTTATTTTTTTAAATACAATTTTGAGCCGTGGAATCACTTTTGAAGTTTATTTATTTATTTTGAAGGAGAGAGAGAGCACAAGTGGGGAAGGGCCAGAGAAAGACGGAGAGAGAGAGAATCCCAAGCAGGCTCCGCACTGATACCACAGAGCTTTCAATGCAGGGCTGAAACTCAAGAACCCGAGAGATCGTGACCTGAGCTGAAACCAAGAGTTGAACACTTAACTGACTGAGCCATGCAGGTGCCCCTAAGTAGCTTCCCTTTAAATGAGCACTAACAAAAATACCTTGTTCAATATTCTGTGGTAATATTTTTATACATTTCCTGGTTATTTTACATATTTAAATCCAATTCACCACAAAATAGTCAACTTCAGTTATTTTATTTATTGACTTATTTATTTGTTTATTTATTTATTGCACCTTCTTCAAATTCAAGTATGTATTTGGCTAAAAAACTTTTGGTAGGAATAATAAATTTTTATATCCTCTCAGCATAGCAAGCTCCTCTAAGATCTTTGACTTCACATTTACTCTTTTTTTTTTTTTAACAAATTATTTGTCTATGTATCCATTTATTTATTTATTTTTAGTTTCTTTTTAGTTTCAACTTTTTATTTAAATTCCAGTTAGTTAATATATAGTGTAATATTAGTTTCAGGAATAGAATTAAGTGATTCATCATTAGATGTAATACTCTGTGTTCATCACAACAGGTGTCCTCCTTAATGCCCATTACCCATTTAGCCCATTCTCCTGTCCTCCTCCCCTCCAGCAACCTTCAATTTGTTCTCTATTTTTTAATGTTTATTTATTTTTGAGAGACAGCATGAGTGGGAGAAGGCAGAAAGAGAGAGAGGGAGACCCAGAATATGAAGCAGGCTCCAGGTTCTGAGCTGTCAGCACAGAGCCCGATGCCAGGCTTGAACCCACAAGCTGTGAGATTATGACCTGAGCCGAAGTCAGAGGCTCAACCAACTGAGCCACCCAGGTGCCCCAAGTTCTCTATTTTTTTTTTTTTTAATTTTTTT
Source organism: Leopardus geoffroyi (assembly GCF_018350155.1). NCBI lineage: Eukaryota > Metazoa > Chordata > Mammalia > Carnivora > Felidae > Leopardus > Leopardus geoffroyi. The sequence goes on from NC_059327.1 coordinate 176,587,308, forward strand.
TTTCCAACGTTTTTATTTATTTTTGGGACAGAGAGAGACAGAGCATGAACGGGGGCAGGGGCAGAGAGAGAGGGAGACACAGAATGGGAAGCAGGCTCCAGGCTCCGAGCCACCAGCCCAGAGCCCGACGCGGGGCTCGAACTCACGGACCGCGAGATCGTGACCTGGCTGAAGTCGGACGCTTAACCGACTGCGCCACCCAGGCGCCCCTAAGTTCTCTATTTTTAAGAGTCAGCTTTCTGGTTTGCCTCTTTCTTCCTCCCCTCCCCACGTTCATCTGATTTATTTCCTAAATTCCACATATGAGTGAAATCATGTGGTATTTGTCTTTCTCTGACTGACTTATTTTGCTGTATATAACATACGCTAGCTCCATCCATGTCACTGCAAATGGCAAGATTTCATCATTTTTGATGGCTGAGTAATATTCCATTGTATGTATATGTGTGTGTGGGTGTGTATATATATACCACATCTTCTTTATCCATTCAACAGTCAATGGGATATTTGGGCTCTTTCCATATTATAAAATATAATTATAAACCCAAATCTCTTTCCCAGCTTCATAAGTGACATTCCCGAGATCATTTGCCAATCCCTGCTAAACACAGCGAGCAACAATTCCAAGGACATGTTTATGGTGACTCCCCTGGAGACATTAAATTTCCTTGGTCACATAGGTATTTGATAGATGTCACATTTGGAGGAAAAAATTTTTGAGAATAGTTTTTACACGAAGTTCAGTCTTACTAATCTATGGTGAGCTGCAGTATTGGTACAGACTGATTATTGATCTAGCTAAAAATTTTCCCCAGGTTTCTCATACTTTCAGCCATGTGTAATAACACATACAAAAGTTACTTAAATGTTTCAGGCGTTTACTTTTTTTTTTTCAATGATTGCCATCTTTTTTCTTTTGTGGGACTATAGCCAGGAACAGTTGATCTAGTCTTAGCACACTTAAAATCTGATGATGCTCTCTGCTCAGCCATGTTAGGAGTTTGTTAAGGCAGCCTTAAGTGCCATAATTCATCAAACTGAAGTCTCATATTTTATTTTTTATTACAATTTTTTAATTTAAACTTTTAATTTGAGTATGGTTGATACAAAATGTCACATTAGTTTCTGGGGTACAACAGAGTGATTCAATTTCTCTATACAGTATGCTCATCACAATTGTGGTTACCATCTGTCACCATAGATACTTCTATGATATCATTGACTATATCTCTTATGCTGTACGTTTTATCCCCATGACTTAATTATTCTCTAACCAGAAGCCTGCATCTTCCACTTCCCTTCACCCATTATGCCTATCGCCCAGATTTTATTTTTAAATTTATATCCATGTAAATCTTGCAGCTAAAAATATTCATTCATTCATTTTACCAGAATATGGCACCAGTAGAAGGCTGTTTCATTAGCACTGAAAATTATTCAGTTACAGCTTTCGTCAAACATTACTGAAGCAAATTTTCAATGTAATTTTTGGCTACCTCCTGGTGAAGGATTTTTTTAGTCCATATTTTCACTAATTTCAGTGTTTCTATAAAACTTAAAAAACTCACGTTTGGTTTTTAAATTAAATATAGTCTTAAGTTCTGACCACATATTTTCACTAAATTACTTCAATAACACATTCAAGCTTTTATAATTATTTTTCCGTTCTATGAAAAAGAGAGATTTCTTTTTCTTTTCACTGTGACCTTTCACTTTGACATTTTCACACAGTTTTAAAACCCAGGGTCTGGACCACTTACACACACATGTACACATACAATGCAATATCATCAAACTGTAGTGTGGTTTAGGACAGACTAGTCAGGGTACTTAGACACACTCACATGGGTTCAAGTCAGCTGAAGTTTCCAGGTATATGTGGACAGAAATCTCAAGGGATTTCAGTGGGTTTTCAGTGTAGGAAATGCACCTATAACACTACAGATCTGTATTAAACAAGTGAAATGGGATGGCTTAATAAATATCAAATTCAGAGACACAAAAACATTCTTTGTTCATATTGGTGTAAGTTAAATATACAATTTAATTATCAAGGTAATTCAAATTGTAACTTAAACCTAGTTTTGATGCATTAAAAATTATTTTTTATCCTATTTGGAAACTGACATCTGAGGGCTTTTCTTCAACAAAATGTCAGTTACTGTTCTTTATATTTCAAATTTCAATATTCGTTACAGAAATTAGTTTTGAACTCTTTCCAGGAGTGATATTTAATACTATTCAATTAGCAAACAGTAATCAGTGGATCAAAATTATAGTTACTTCTAACTACTGATAGAAACTTTGAATTTTTTTTAACATATAGGGTAATTACTCCAATGATAATCATATAATTCTGATAATTCTAAAAGATTATGGTAGTTTTAAGTTCCAAAAAATAGTCCAGTTACATAAATTCCATTTGGAGAGATTTCCTCCTTTCTCAACAATATGAATTGAGAAAGCTAAACTGAACACTGGTTAATTAATTTTCTTGAAATTTGAAATTTAAAAAAATGTGGAATTTAATTTTCCACCCTGTAATTTTATAACATAGGAGAGGATATAATCTCTCTGAAAATTAATTTAGTATCACTGAGCATAGAGAAATACATCTGATTTTTTTCCTTGATGAATAAATTTTTTAGGAACAGATTATTACAAAAAGGATGACACTAAACATTCAGTTTAATCAGTGACTTCCACCTTTCCTTATTCTCATTATCTTTTCCTCTGACTTTCCTCTTCCCCCTCCCTATTCTGTTTCAGCCCCACTGGATTATTTGCTGCATTCATTTTTTTTTTCAATATATGAAATTTATTGTCAAATTGGTTTCCATACAACACCCAGTGCTCATCCCAAAAGGTGCCCTCCTCAATACCCATCACCCACCCTCCCCTCCCTCCCACCCCCCATCAATCTTCAGTTTTTAACAGTCTCTTATGCTTTGGCTCTCTCCCAATCTAACCTCTTTTTTTTTTTTTTCCTTCCCCTCCCCCATGGGTTTCTGTTAAGTTTCTCAAGATCCACATAAGAGTGAAACCATATGGTATCTGTCTTTCTCTGTATGGCTTATTTCACTTAGCATCACACTCTCCAGTTCCATCCACGTGGCTACAAAAGGCCATATTTCGTTCCTTCTCATTGCCACGTAGTATTCAATTGTGTATATAAACCACAATTTCTTTATCCATTCATCAGTTGATGGACATTTAGGCTCTTTCCACAATTTGGCTATTGTTGAGAGTGCTGCTATAAACATTGGGGTACAAGTGCCCCTATGCATCAGTACTCCTGTATCCCTTGGGTACATTCCTAGCAGTGCTATTGCTGGGTCATAGGGTAGGTCTATTTTTAATTTTCTGAGGAACCTCCACACTGCTTTCCAGAGCGGCTGCACCAGTTTGCATTCCCACCAACAGTGCAAGAGGGTTCCCATTTCTCCACATCCTCTCCAGCGTCTATAGTCTCCTGATTTGTTCATTTTGGCCACTCTGACTGGCGTGAGGTGATATCTGAGTGTGGTTTTGATTTGTATTTCCCTGATGAGGAGCGATGTTGAGCATCTTTTCATGTGCCTGTTGGCCATCCGGATGTCTTCTTTAGAGAAGTGTCTATTCATGTTTTCTGCCCATTTCTTCACTGGGTTATTTGTTTTTCGGGTGTGGAGTTTGGTGAGCTCTTTATAGATTTTGGATACTAGCCCTTTGTCCGATATGTCATTTGCAAATATCTTTTCCCATTCCGTTGGTTGCCTTTTAGTTTTGTTGGTTGTTTCCCTTGCTGTGCAGAAGCTTTTTATCTTCATAAGGTCCCAGTAATTCATTTTTGCTTTTAATTCCCTTGCTTTGGGGATGTGTCGAGTAAGAGATTGCTGCGGCTGAGGTCAGAGAGGTCTTTTCGTGCTTTCTCCTCTAGGGTTTTGATGGTTTCCTGTCTCACATTCAGGTTCCTTATCCATTTTGAGTTTATTTTTGTGAATGGTGTCAGAAAGTGGTCTAGTTTCAACTTTCTGCATGTTGCTGTCCAGTTCTCCCAGCACCATTTGTTAAAGAGACTGTCTTTTTTCCATTGGATGTTCTTTCCTGCTTTGTCAAAGATTAGTCGGCCATACGTTTGTGGGTCTAGTTCTGGGGTTTCTATTCTATTCCATTGGTCTATGTGTCTGTTTTTGTGCCAATACCATGCTATCTTGATGATTACAGCTTTGTAGTAGAGGCTAAAGTCTGGGATTGTGATGCCTCCTGCTTTGGCCTTCTTCAAAATTACTTTGGCTATTCGGGGCCTTTTTTGTTTCCATATGAATTTTAGAATTGCTTGTTCTAGCTTGGAGAAGAGTGCTAGTGCAATTTTGATTGAGATTGCATTGAATGTGTAGATAGCTTCGGGTAGTATTGACATTTTGACAATATTTATTCTTCCAATCCATGAGCAGGGAATGTATTTCCATTTCTTTATATCTTCTTCAATTACCTTCATAAGCTTTCTATAGTTTTCAGCATACAGATCTTTTACGTCTTTGGTTAGATTTATTCCTAGGTATTTTATGCTTCTTGGTTCAATTGTGAATGGGATCAGTTTCTTTATTTGTCTTTCTGTTGCTTCAAGGTTAGTGTATAAGAATGCAACTGATTTCTGTACATTGATTTTGTATCCTGCAACTTTGCTGAATTCATGTATCAGTTCTAGCAGGCTTTTGGTGGAGTCTATCTGATTTTCCAGGTATAATATCATGTCATCTGCAAACAGCGAAAGCTTGACTTCATCTTTGCCAATTTTGATGCCTTTGATTTCCTTTTGTTGTCTGATTGCTGATGCTAGAACTTCCAACACCATGTTAAACAACAGCGGTGAGAGTGGGCATCCCTGTCGTGTTCCTGATCTCAGGGAAAAAGCTCTCCGTTTTTCCCCATTGAGGATGATGTTAGCTGTGGGCTTTTCATAAATGGCTTTTATGATCTTTAAGTATGTTCCTTCTATCCCGACTTTCTCAAGCATTTTTATTAAGAAAGGGTGTTGGATTTTGTCAAAGGCCTTTTCTGCATCGACATATGACAGGATCATATGGTTCTTCTCTTTTTTTTTTATTAAAGTGATGTATCATGTTGATTGATTTACGAATGTTGAACCAGCCCTGCATCCCAGGAATGAATCCCACTTGATCATGGTGAATAATTCTTTATATATGCTGTTGAATTCTATTTGCTAGTATCTTATTGAGAATTTTTGCATCCATATTCATCAGGGATATTGGCCGGTAGTTCTCTTTTTTTACTGGGTCTCTGTCTGGTTTAGGAATCAAAGTAATACTGGCTTCATAGAATGAGTCTGGAAGTTTTCCTTCCCTTTCTATTTCTTGGAATAGCTTGAGAAGGATAGGTATTATCTCTGCTTTAAACGTCTGGTAGAACTCCCCTGGGAAGCCATCTGGTCCTGGACTCTTATTTGTTGGGAGATTTTTGATAACCGATTCAATTTCTTCGCTGGTTATGGGTCTGTTCAAGCTTTCTATTCCTCCTGATTGAGTTTTGGAAGCGTGTGGGTGTTTAGGAATTTGTCCATTTCTTCCAGGTTGTCCAATTTGTTGGCATATAATTTTTCATAGTATTCCCTGATAATTGTTTGTATCTCTGAGGGATTGGTTGTAATAATTCAATTTTCATTCATGATTGTATCTATTTGGGTCATCTCCCTTTTCTTTTTGAGAAGCCTGGCTAGAGGTTTGTCAATTTTGTTTATTTTTTCAAAAAACCAACTCTTAGTTTTGTTGATCTGCTCTACAGTTTTTTTAGATTCTAGAAATATATATATTATATATTTCTGCTCTGATCTTTGTTATTTCTCTTCTTCTGCTGGGTTTAGGCTGCCTTTGCTGTTCTGCTTCTATTTCCTTTAGGTGTGCTGTTAGATTTTGTATTTGGGATTTGTCTTGTTTCTTGAGATAGGCCTGGATTGCAATGTATTTTCCTCTCAGGACTGCCTTCGCTGCGTCCCAAAGCGTTTGGATTGTTGTATCCTCATTTTCGTTTGTTTCCATATATTTTTTCATTTCTTCTCTAATTGCCTGGTTGACCCACTCATTCGTTAGTAGGGTGTTCTTTAACCTCCATGCTTTTGGAGGTTTTCCAGACTTTTTTCTGTGGTTGATTTCAAGCTTCATAGCATTGTGGTCTGAAAGTATGCATGGTATAATTTCAATTCTTGTATACTTATGAAGGGCTGTTTTGTGACCCAGTATATGATCTATCTTGGAGAATGTTCCATGTGCACTCGAGAAGAAAGTATACTGTGTTGCTTTGGGATGCAGAGTTCTAAATATATCTGTCAAGTCCGTCTGATCCAATGTATCATTCAGGGCCCTTATTTCTTTATTGACCGTGTGTCTAGATGGTCTATCCATTTCTGTAAGTGGAGTGTTAAAGTCCCCTGCATTTACCACATTCTTATCAATAAGGTTACTTATGTTTGTGAGTAATTGTTTTATATATTTGGGGGCTCTGGTATTTGGCGCATAGACATTTATAGTTGTTAGCTGTTCCTGATGGATAGACCCTGTGATTATTACATAATGCCCTTCTTCATCTCTTGTTACAGCCTTTAATTTAAAGTCTAGTTTGTCTGATATAAGTATGGCTACTCCAGCTTTCTTTTGGCTTCCAGTAGCATGATAAATAGTTCTCCATCCCCTCACTCTCAATCTAAAGGTGTCCTCAGATCTAAAATGAGTCTCTTGTAGACAGCAAATAGATGGGTCTTGTTTTTTTATCCATTCTGATACCCTATGTCTTTTGGTTGGCACATTTAATCCATTTACATTCAGTGTTATTATAGAAAGATATGGGTTTAGAGTCATTGTGATGTCTGTATGTTTTATGCTTGTAGTGATGTCTCTGGTACTTTGTCTCACAGGATCCCCCTTAGGATCTCTTTTAGGGCTGGTTTAGTGGTGACAAATTCCTTCAGTTTTTGTTTGTTTGGGAAGACCTCTATCTCTCCTTCTATTCTAAATGACAGACTTGCTGGATAAAGGATTCTCGGCTGCATATTTTTCCTGTTTAGCACACTGAAGATCTCGTGCCAATCCTTTCTGTCCTGCCAAGTTTCAAAAAAGAGATCAGTCACAAGTCTTATAGGTGTCCCTTTATACGTGAGGGCACATTTATCCCTTGCTGCTTTCAGAATTTTCTCTTTATCCTTGTATTTTGCCAGTTTCACTATGATATGTCATGCAGAAGATCGATTCAAGTTACGTCTGAAGGGAGTTCTCTGTGCCTCTTGGATTTCAATGCCTTTTTCCTTCCCCAGTTCAGGGACGTTCTCAGCTATAATTTCTTCAAGTACCCCTTCAGCACCTTTCCCTCTCTCTTCCTCCTCTGGGATACCAATTATGCGTATATTATTTCTTTTTAGTGTATCACTTAGTTCTGTAATTTCCCCTCATACTCCTGGATTTTTTTTTTATCTCTCTTTCTCTCAGCTTCCTCTTTTTCCATAACTTTATCTTCTAGTTCACCTATTCTCTCCTCTGCCTCTTCAATCCGAGCTGCCGTCGTTTCCATTTTGTTTTGCATTTCGTTTAAAGCATTTTTCAGCTCTTCCTGACTGCTCCTTAGTCCCTTGATCTCTGTAGCAAGAGATTCTCTGCTGTCCTCTATACTGTTTTCAAGCCCAGCGATTAATTTTATGACTATTATTCTAAATTCACTTTCTGTTATATTATGTAAATCCTTTTTGATCAGTTCATTAGCTGTTGTTATTTCCTGGAGATTCCTCTGAGGGGAATTCTTCCGTTTGGTCATTTTGGATAGTCCCTGGAGTGGTGCGGACCTGCAGGGCACTTCCCCTGTGCTGTGGTGTATAACTGGAGTTGGTGGGCGGAGTCACAGTCAGACCTGAAGTCTGCCCCCGGCCCACTGCTGGGGCCACAGTCAGACTGGTGTGTGCCTTCTCTTCCCCTCTCCTAGGGGCGGGATTCACTGTGGGGTGGCGTGGCCCGTCTGGGCTACCTGCACACTGCCAGGCTTGTGGTGCTGGGGATCTGGCGTATTAGCTGGGGTGGGTAGGCAAGGTGCACGGGGGCAGGAGGGGCAGGCTTAGCTCGCTTCTCCGTAGGTGATCCACTTCAAGAGGGGCCCTGTGGCAGCAGGAGGGAGTCAGACCTGCTGCTGGAGGGGTGGCTCTGCAGAAGCACCGCGTTGGGTGTTTGCGCGAGCAAGCAAGTTCCCTGGCAGGAACTGGTTCCCTTTGGGATTTTGGCTGGGGGATGTGCGAGGGAGATGGCGCTGGTGAGCGCCTTTGTTCCCCACCAAACTGAGCTCTGTTGTCCCGGGGTCAGCAACTCTCCCTCCCTTTGTCCTCCAGGCTTCCCGCTTTCCGAGCAGAACTGTTAACTTATGACCTCCCAGATGCTAAGCAAGTCTCGCTTGCTGTCGGAACACACTCCATCTGGCCCCTCCGCTTTTGTGAGCCAGACTCGGGGTCTCTGCTTGGCTGGCAGGCTGCCCCTCCGCCCCGGCTCCCTCCCGCCAGTCAGTGGAGCACGCATCGCCTCCCCGCCCTTCCTACCCTCTTCCGTGGGCCTCTCGTCTGCGCTTGGCTCCGGAGACTCCGTTCTGCTAGTTTCTGGTGGTTTTCTGGGTTAGTTAGACAGGTGTAGGTGGAATCTAAGTGATCAGCAGGATGCACGGTGAGCCCAGCGTCCTCCTAAGCCGCCATCTTCCGGTCCCTCTATTTGCTGCATTCAAACACATCAGGAATTATCCCAACATAATGCTTGCTGTTTTCTATTCTAAATCTGGACAATTCTTTCTCCAGATATTTATATGGGCCAGGCTCATTTTTTAAAAATTTATCCACTAAAAGGTCAACCAATCATATATTTTTCTTCTGATCACCATAGATAAAATAACATACTCAAATCACACTCATTCAATATCACTTTTGATAATTTGACTTTGTTCATTAACTGTCTCCTTCTTGCTCCCCTCACAACACTAAGAATGTAGAGGGTATGAGAGCAGTAAATGACAGTTTACTATGTATTTCTAAACTACGTCTTAATTATATACACAATTTTTATGCATTTTTGTTTTTAAATTTATGTTCACAGAGCAAACAGGTGAAAAATTAATACATGAACTAGCTTTGATTTTGCTGAAAATAAAAATGTATAGAACACCTCAAAGCAGACACTAGTATAAATGCTTTAGAAATATTAAATTTATTTCCTTTTCATACTGAAAGAGAAAAACAGCCCCTAACTTTCAGCAGCTACCTAACAACAGCTTGGTATCAGTGTTCTTAGCAATAGTGTCAATGTGTGAACCATAGATTATAGTTCTTGGTATGGAACACTAGATATCATCTCATAGAGCCTATAAAGTTTAAAAAAAAACTTCTTAACTTTGTGCATTGCCAAAATTATGAGTTGCATGCTAATATTTCTTTTTAGGAGTTAACATCATGAATTTGTTATATCAATGGACTTGAAAAAGTGTCTCCCATTCTATTTGACAGATGCCAATAGGTAGCTGTAAAATCTTATGGTAAAAAAAACATTATCTATCACCATTATTTTAATATTTTAAGTCACCTATGCAATTGTAATTACGAGGTTGCTGTCCACACGAAGGTGGACTCTAGAATATACTTATAAACTAAATTTCATCCAGCTATAGCTCAAAGTGAGATATTACTTTGTATTTAAAACATGTTCTTCTCTATATAAAGATATTACCATAACTATGTTATAACTATTCATGAGATGAACATGGTTGTCTATGTGTATATAAGACAGTAGCTGAAGTGGATAATTATTACAATCAAAGGGTTGGATAATTCCTTTGGTAGAGACATGGGGATATAACTCCCTTGACAGAACTCCCTGAAATTCTTATTAAGACTAATAGAAATTTTTCATATGAATAAAGACAAAAGTATACCCCAAAGAGTTGAATAGTGAAACTTAAATTCTTACAAAATAGCAAAGTAGTTTAGCTGATCTATGAACAATGCAATAAAAAGTTAAGTTATAAAGACTACAATTAGTGAGACTCTATAAATACAAACATCCTGTTATATGACTTCTTGGACAACAATGTAGTTTAAATTAAATTACAGTTTTGGAAACTTTCCATAGTAATTAAAGGCTATTCATGCAGAAAATTTAGCATTATTGAAGTTCAACAGTTGTGCTCTAAACACCACAGGTAACTTCATAAGTATAAATTTCATCCTAATGTTTAGGGTCAAATATCACTTCATAATTTCATGCCATAATTCACAAATGGATTTGGTACTTTTATAGAGGGTAGAAAAGATTTAACTGATCTTCCAAGTTGTTTTTAAACTTAACCAGAGATATTAAATATTTCTTATCCTTTTTTGCTAATTTGAGGGAAAGAGAGAGAGAGAGAGAGAGAGGGGAGGAGGGGCTGAGAGAGAATCTCAAGCAGGCTTAACACTCAGCACAGAGCCCAATGTGGGGCTCGATCTGACAACCCTGGGGTCATGCCCTGAGCCATAATCAAGAGTTGGATGCTCAAGGCCACCGAGGTCCCCCAAATATTTCTGTATTGGAATTTTTCTCAGCACTTTAAGAATTCCATAAATAAATTCGGAAACAAATCTAAAGCAAATCCATTATTCTCATAGGTGATTAAGTTTTTTACATGAATAATATTATTACTTATCATTCATATAAAATGGCAATCACAATTATATGCTTTTATTATGCAATTAAATCATCTATTACCAAAAAATGTACCTTTCAAACATTTGATAAGACCTCAAAACTTACAAAAAATAATTCATGAAGTTGTATTAATGTTCATTAAGTCTACTGATAGCCACATAATGTTATTTCTCTATTAAGATGACACTTAATCAGTTTTTATACAGTAAAATAAAATAAGGATTTCTTGATGATATTTTGAAGCAGAAGAAATTGGCTTTGAAGTCTGTTTTCATGTAGCAACAATAACAAATTTAAATGACAGTAATACATTTAGGTTTTATATAAACTTAAGAGGTTTGTGTAAAAAAGTAAGGTAAGGTGACTGCTAAAATAAAGACAGGTATGTTTTATTCCTAAAATTTATTTTGACATGTTTGAGGTATTATCCTCTCCCTCCCCTTGCTCCCAAAATACCTCCTTTAATACAAGAATGTTCCTTATTTGTGCAATTTGTCCTGCTCTTAGCGTGGCTTGTGAGCAAGTAATACTTGGAATTGTTCCCAGTCAGACTCATCCTTACTTGAAGACTTGCATTCTACTTCTCATGTTTACATTTACCTGATGGACGAAATGCCACTGATATTGGCCAGATCAATAAAGTTATTCCAAGCATAAATGAAGCAATAAAACTCTTTCTACGTCGATATTGACAGTCATTTTGCCTTTCCTCCTTTTTAAACATCTCTTTGGAAATACGGGTTGACCCTTGAACAACACAAGGGTTAGAAACGCCAAATCTCTGCGCAGTGGAAAACCCATCTATAACTTTTGACTCACCCAGAATTTAACCACTGAAGCCTATTTTTGACCAGAAGCCTTGTGAATAACACGGTCAATTAACACATAGTTTGTATGTTACTTGTATTATACGCTGTATTCTTACAATAAAATACTGTAGAGAAAAGAATGTCATTAAGGAAATCATAAGGAATAATATATTTATAGTACTGTACAGAATTTATTTTATTTTTAAAAAATTTTTTTTTCAACGTTTATATTTATTTTTGGGACAGAGAGAGACAGAGCATGAACGGGGAAGGGGCAGAGAGACAGGGAGACACAGAATCGGAAACAGGCTCCAGGCTCTGAGCCATCAGCCCAGAGCCCGACGCGGGGCTCGAACTCACGGACCGCGAGATCGTGACCTGGCTGAAGTCGGACGCTTAACCGAGATCGTGACCTGGCTGAAGTCGGACGCTTAACCGACTGCGCCACCCAGGCGCCCCCAGAATTTATTTTAAAAACTCCACGTATTAGTGGACCCGTGCTGTTCAAACTTGTGTTGCTTATTTTTTCCGGTGTGGGAAACAATCTGGCTTAACAGAAACTAATTGGAAATCTGAGTTATGAGAAGCTGGTTCTGTTTGGTTGGAAGCCCATGATATTTTATGTATTTGAAAAATCGGTCAACCTGCAATGTGAAAGATTGTGAAACTGCCACAACCGTGATTGTGATCTGATTTCTGGAGTTCTGGTGATGTGAACTTGCCCTCTTCACATCGCCTACATCTTCATTAATGGGAGGGATAGAGCTGCCGTGTCTGCAATGTGTTTGGGAAAGACAAGGAATATATAATGCTATTGTTTGAACAGCTTCTTACACAAGTGAATTGTGCTTTCTAGATAATGTGTGCTTAGTGATATGCGCCGTTTGTTTTTAAGGTCTCAGAATATCTCGTGGAATCCTTTAACTTTCTGTAAGCTCTATGCACATAAATATGTATCAGTATTTAAAAATGACTTCAAAACAACATGAGCTTCTGTATTATTGCCTCCAGACGTATTGCAATTTAAAACACAACTGGTTTAATATATGCTGAATACCATAACCATTAAATACACAAATACCATTCTAAATATTTAAACAATTTCTTTCTAAATCTTAAATAAGCAAACAAAAATGAGGGGAGGGCACTCCTTAAAACTCAAGGAAAAAAAAAGTGCTCTCAGTGTAGAGTTGATAGATAAACTGAGACCAGCTAAATTTGAATTTAAGATAAATAATGGATTTTTAGTGTGTGTATTATTGAGATACTTTTAATACTAAAACATTATGCATCGTGTATCTGAATTTCAAATTTAACTCGGTGTCCTGCATTTTATTCCCTAAATATAGCAATTCTATACAAGAAGAAAATCCTCTTTCTATTCATTAATTTTATAAAAAGTCCTACTATTAAAATTAGTGACTAAAAATTGAACTAGAATATGTTGAAACTAGGTAAGTGTTGGGTAGGTAAGAATTGGAGATGGGGACTTGAAGTAATTGGCTCACACAGTTAGGGAGGTGGGCAGTCAAAAATCTGCAGGGCAAGCCAACAGGCTGGAAATTTAGGAAGGAGATAATGTTGCCATTTTATAGGACAGGCAGATAGGTTAAAGCTCAGGCAGGGTTTCCATGTTGCAGTCTTGACGCAGAATTTCTTTTTGGAAAAACTTCAGTCTGTTAATAAGGCCTTGAAATGGTTGAATGAGGGTTGAATGAGGCTCATTCACATTATGGGGATAATCTTTACTTAAAGCTACTTCATTTTTGAATGTTTATTTTAGTTTTGAGAGAGAGGGGGGCTGTTGAGGGGAGAGAGAGGGAGACACAGAATCCTTAGCAGGCTCCAGGCTCTGAGCTGTCAGCACAGAGCCTGACTCAGGGCTTGAACCCATGAACTGCAAGATCATGACCTGAGCCAAAGTCAGACACTTAACCAACCGAGCCACCCAGGTGCCCCTAAAGTTACTGATTATCAATGTAATCACATCTAAAAAATACCTTCACAGCAACATCTAGACTAGTGTTTCAACAGCTGGGTATCAGAGCTTAATCAAGAGGACACATAAAATTCATCATCACACTAATCTGGGCACTGCTGTGCCTGGATTTTGAAAGTGTAATTAAGATTCCAAATCAGCTGATCCTAAGATAAAGGCAATTTTGGAGTGAGCCTGATGAGATTATATAAACCCGTTAAATCTGGGATTAGCAGTCTGGGAAAGGGGAAATAAGATCCATTTGAATCAAGATTAGGATTTGAGCCATGAGAAGTTTTCTATTGCTGGCTTTGAAGACAAGGTAGGACACAAGGCAAGAAGGCAGGTGGCCTCTAGGGGCTGAGAGTTCTAGCTGACAGCAGGAAAATGGAGACTTCAGTCATATAACTGTGAGGAAATAAATTCTGCCAACAATTTCAGTGAGCTTTTAGGCAAAATCTTGCTCCAAGCCTCAAGACAGGAATTTGGCCTGGCTGACACCTCAATGCTGCAATATAAAAACCATGCCTTGTGATAACCTGAGCACAAAACCAAGCCCTTTGGCAAAGTGGTTTCCAGTTTAGCATATAGACGCTAGTCAGCCTGATTTACATCCGATCTCTGACATTTCCATGCTATGCAACTTTAGGCAAGTTAATTTTTCTAGCATCAGTTTTCTCTTCTGAAACAGAAGGACAGTAAGGTTGTTGTATGCAGGTTTTCACAGGTCAGAAAATACCTAGAACAATTCCTAGCATAGAGCAACCTCTCAGAAATGTTAGCAAATAATGCCAGTCATCTTATTTTTTTTAATTATACAAGTAATACACAAATACATTATCCTATGCATTGACATCTATTAAGGATAAAGAGTGAAAATATTCTCTATACTATGCACAATCATGTACTCTTACCTGCATCAGTAGTATCCTCTCTGAATTTTTAGAGCTCTAAAATTGGGTGTTACCTGACAGAATTCTCCTTTATATTTACTTGATATTTTAGAATATTTTCAGGTATAAAGTTATTAGTTGGTATTCTTCAATATGTGGTTAGCTTTTCAATTCCATCAAATATCCCATTGAAAGGTTATTTTTGATTCCATTGATTTATTAATTTGGAGAGAAAAGTCATTTAAACATAGTGATACTTTTCCATCCATTTTAATTTCTATACTGAAAAAGTATTGAGAAGATTCTCAAGGGAAAGAAAAAAAGTGAGTAAACAAATTAATAAATAAGCTAGAGTTGACATTTTCAAATCCCCCCCACCAGAACTGGGAAATAATTCATAATGACATGTACACTGATATTTTCTAGTTATCAAGAAATCTATGTTATATACAGGTGTTAAAATCAACACCTTGAATTAAACCTGTAAAACGCTAGGAAACTTTTAGAAATCTATGGCAGGTGTACTACTGTACAATTTATTTCTAATTGGAAAAGTAAAAAAAAAATGTGGAAACAGTTGTTCTTACTTTGTTTCATTTTGTTTTTTTTAAGACTTTAATGTTTTAGAACAATTCTAAGTCACAGCAATTTTAGAGGACCTTCTATATACTCCCTGCCCCCACACATGCATAGCTTCCGTTATTATCAATAACCCTCCACCACGGTGGTTCATTTGTTAGAATCAGGGAACATATACTGACATGGCATTAACACCCAGAGTTAACACCCAGTTATATTAGGTTTCAGTTTTGGGGTCGGACTTCATTCTGTGGCTTTTAACAAATTTATAATGACATGCATTCATTATCTTAGTATCTTACAAAACTATTTTCACTGCCTTAAATATCCTGTGTGTTTGTCCTATTTATTCCCCTTCCCTCTACCTCTGGTGACCTCTATGATCTTTTTGCAGTCTCCATATGTTCACTTTCTTGAGAATGTCATATGTCAGATTATACAATATACACAATTTTCAGATTGGGTTCTTCACTTAATAGTATGAATTTAAAGATCCTACATGTCTCTTCATGACTTGATAGTTTATTTCTTCTTAGCATTGAATAATATTCCATTGTCTGCATGTACCACACTTTATATATCCATTTGCTTATTGAAGAACATCCTGGTTGCTTCCAAGTTTTGGCAATCATGAATAAAAGATACCATAAACATTCAGGTGCAGGTTTTTGTGTGGGCATAGATGTCCATCTCCTTTGAGCAAACACCAAGGAGTGGATCATATGGGAAAAGTATGTTTAGTTTTCTTTTAATATGTTCAGTTTGGTAACAAACCAACAGACTGTCTTCTAAAGCAGCTGTACCATTTTGCATTCCCACCAACAATGAATGAGAGTTCCTGTTTTTTCACATCATCGTCAGCATTTACTGTTCTTAGTGTTCCAAATTTTGGTCATTTTAATGTGTAATTTTGGTTTTGGTGTGCATTGTTGTTTTGCCTTTCATTTCCTTGATGGTGTGGAGTATATTTTCATATGTTTCTTTTTCATCTACATGTTTTCTTTGCAGAGGTATTTATTAACGTTTTGGACTACTTTTTTAATTGCGTTGTTTTCTTATTGATTTTTAAGATTTCTTTGTATATTTGATAACAGTCCTCTATTAGATTTATTTTTTACAAAAAAAAATTCTGTGGCTTGACTCCTCATACTTTTGACTTTTTTTTTTTTTTTCAACGTTTATTTATTTTTGGGACAGAGAGAGACAGAGCATGAACGGAGGAGGGGCAGAGAGAGAGGGAGACACAGAATCGGAAACAGGCTCCAGGCTCTGAGCCATCAGCCCAGAGCCCGACGCGGGGCTCGAACTCACGGACCGCGAGATCGTGACCTGGCTGAAGTCGGACGCTTAACCGACTGCGCCACCCAGGCGCCCCTACTTTTGACTTTTTAAAAAATACAGTGTATAAGTTTTTTTTTTTAATTTTAATGAAGTTCAGCTTATTCATTAATTTTTTCTGGATTACATCTTTGCTGTTGTATCTAAAAATCATTATCATACACAAGTTTATCTAGGCTTTCTCATATCTATGTTATTTTCTAGGAGTTTTTTTAGTTTTTCTTTATTTTACATATAGGTCTATGGTTCATTTTGATTTAATATTTCTGAAGGGTATAAGTTTTATATCTCAAATAATTTTTTCAATGTTGGATTTCCTGTTGTTTCAGTATTATTTGTTGAAGAAATTAAATTTGCTCCATTGTATTGCCTTTTCTTCTTTGTGAGAGACCAGTTGACTGTATTTATGTGGTCTATTTCTGGCCTATGTATTCTGTCTCATTGATATATTTATTTCATTACTACACTGTTCTGATTAGTGTAGCTCTATAATAAAACATGAAGTCAAGTAGTGTCAGTCTTTTTTTTTTTTTTTTTTTTTCTTTTAATGCGTTGGCTATTCTGGGTCTTTTGCCTCTCAATATAAAATTTAGAATCAGCTTGCCAAAAGTCCACAAAAAACTTGCTTGGATTTTTGTTGGGATTACATTAAATCTATAGATCAAGTTGGAAGATCTGACATTTTGGCAGCATTTAGTCTTCTTATCATAAACATGGAATATCTCTCCATTTATTTAGTTCTTTGATTTTGTTTAGAGTTTTGTATTTTCCTCATATGGTTCATGTAGATATTTTGTTAGATTTGTACCAAAATATTTCATTTTTAGGGTTACTTATATAAATGATATTTTTTACTAAAGTATAGTTGACATACAATGTTATATTAGTTTCACGTGTACAGCATAGTGAATTGACAGTTCTAGACATTACTCAGTACTCAAAACCATAAGTGTAGGTACCATTTGTCACCATACAATATTGTTGCAAAATTATTGACTGTATATTCTCTAAACTATACTTTTCATAACTGTCATTTATTTGTTTTATAACTGGAAGATTGTACCTCTTAAACCCCTTCACCTATTTTGCCCATCAATTTCCACTCTTTCATTGTCAGTATATAGAAAAGTGATTCTTTTGTATAATAATCTTATATCCCACAAACTTTATGTAATTCTATATTAGTTTTAGGAGTTTTTGTTTGATTCTCATAGGTTTTTATATAGACAACCATGTCATCTAAAAATAAATCCAGTTTCATCTCTTCTTCCCAATAAGTATATCTTTACTCTTTCCTTTCCTTTCCTTTCCTTTCCTCTCCTCTCCTTTCCTTTCTTTTTATTTAAATAGTTATAAATTTCATTTATATTGAAAAAATACTGGTATGAAAGGATATGCTTGCCTTGCTATTGATCTTAATGTGAAAGCTTTGATTTCATCATCATTAAGTATATTAGTTGGAAGATTCTTTGTAGATTATCTTTGTTGAGTGGTTTCCCCACTATTCCTAGTTTACTGAGTGTTTTTTTTTTTTTCAGTGTTTATTATTTAGTTTTGAGAGAGAGAGAGACAGAGACAGAGAGCAGGGGACAGGCAGAGAGGGACAGGGAGACACAGAATCTGAAACAGGATCCAAGCTCAGAGCTGTCAGCTCAGAGCCCAATGGGGGGCTTGAATCCTCAGATCACAAGATCATGACCTGAGTTGAAGTTGGGAACTTAACCTACTAAGCCATCCAGGTTCCCCTGAATTTTTATTATGAATGGGCAATGAATTTTGTCAAATGAGTGTTTAGTATCCAATAAAATGATCATGTGATTTTCCTTCTTTAGCCAGTTGATATGATAAATTACATTAATTGATTTTCAGATATTGAAACCACTTGGTCATGATGTATATTTCTTTTTATACAATATTGGATTTGATTTATTCATATTTTATTGAGGATTTTTGCATTTATATTCTTGAGAAATACTGATCTGTAGCTTTCTTGTAATGTCTTTGTCTGGCTTTAGTATAGAGGTAATGCTGGCTTCTTGAATGAGTTGGAAGTATTCCCTCTGTTTTTATCCTATGGGAGAAATTCTAGAGAATTGATACAGTTTCTTTCTTAAATATTCAGTTGAATTCACCAGAGAATACATCTAAACCTGGTGCTTACTGTTTGGGAATGATATTAATTATTGATATAATTTCTTTAATAAATAAAGTCTATTCATATCATCTATTTCTTCTTGTGTGAGATTTGGCAGATTTTGTCTTTCAAGGAATGGTCCATTTCATCTAAGTTATCAAATCTGTGGGCCTAGAGTTGTTCATAATATCCTTGTTTATCTATTTAATGTCCATAGGATCTGTAGTGATGTCCCTTCTTTCATTTCTCATATTAATAATTTGTACCTTCTCTCTTATTTTCTTAATTACCCTGACAAGAGGTGACTCAATTTTACTGATCTTTTCAAAGAAACATCTTTGGTTTTCTTAATTTTATCTACTGATTTCCAGTTTTCAGTTTCATTTATTTCTTCTCTAATTGTTATGATTTCTTTTCTCCTGCTTACTTTGTATTTAATTTGCTCTTTTTTTTTTACTATCCTAAAGCGGAAATTTAGATTATTGATTTTAGATCTTTCTGCTCTAATATATGCATTCAATGCAATATATTTCCTTCTAAGTGTTGCTTTTACTGCATCCTGTAAATTTTGATTAGTTACATTTTCATTTTAATTTTGTTAAAAATATTTTAAAATTTCTCTTGATTTCTTCTTTGACGACTGTGTTATATAGAAGACATGTATAAGTTGTTTAATATTTATTTATTTTGGGATTTTCCAGTTATCTTTGTTATTGAGTTCTAGTTTAATTCCAAAGTGATCTGAAAGAAGACATTATATAATTTCTATTCTTTTAAATGTGGTAGGTGTGATTTGGGGCCCAAAATGTATTCTATTTTAGTGAATGTTCCATGTGAGCTTGATTAGGGCAGGCCTTAAGAAGAACAGAGTACTCTGCTATTTTACAAAATGGTTTCTTTTCTGGGACATGTGAGTGGCTCAGTCTGTTAAGCATCTGGCTCTTGATTTTGGCTCAGGTCATGATCTCATGGTTGTAAGACTGAGTAACACATCTGGCTCCAGGCTGGACATGGAGCCTGCTTAAGATTCTCCCTCTCCCTCTGCTCCTCTCTATTGCCTGATGTCTCTCTTGCTCTCGCTCTCGCTCTCACTCTCAAAAAAAAAAAAAAAAAAAATCCTTTGCAGAAAGCAAGAGGAAATTTTTCTGCAATATTTACTGAGAGAATCTTGTCAAGGTCACTGTTTTTTCCTGGAATTGTTAACTCTCAAAAGTGACCACACTAAGCCTTCAGAAATTCATCAATTACAGTTCATATTCCAAAATAGACCTAATTCCAGTGGCAGTTTCAGCTTCTGAGTCTCTGTTCTGGTAAGTCATGGCTTATGTTCACCTGTCTGTCTCTCTATTAGAGGTAGTGTTTTGCCCTGTGTTTTTTCCTCTTTTATGGACCCAAGAAGAGTTGTTAATTTTTCAGTCTTTTCCATTTTTTATTTGTCAGGATGGAGTGCTGACTTCGTTTCCTTTAATTTATTTTTAAATGCTTAATTCTTACACCAATTTTTTTAAAGATGAAAAATGAGCATTTTAAAATGTGTTTGATTGATAGAAAGAAACACCAGCTAAAAATGCGTTCACATATTGTAGCACAGAATTCTGAAGCCTTAATTGACTGTGCTACCATGTGTTGTATTAAACTCCAAACAGTATTTTGGGGAAAGCCTGTCCCTGACAGTTGTATTTGTCAAGTTCCTGATAGTAGTAGGTAATTAGTGGCTTTATAATTAGGAAGGGAGGTATGCTAAACTTTCCTATTATTCTAAGAGACAGGTACATGTTATACAGTGAAAAATATTTGGTAAATAAAAGGAATTAATGATAAAGCAACAATCCAGATGATAAAGCATGTGGATCCATACATAACTATTGATACAGGCCATCAGCTTTTCACTTACATTTCGAGATAGGGCTAAGTAGCATTGCATCTATTGTGATGTTCATCTTCTAATCTCTCTGACCTTAGCTAGAAGTTGTCCTCTGAAAACAGTGATTTTTAAATTTCATTGTAATTTTCTTATAACATACGAATTTTTAAGCAGAGATTAATGGTGAACCCAACGATGAAAACACAAGCACATATTTTTACTGGCAACATAAAATACTATTTGTGAAAGCAAGAAGCTCTGTTTCTTCTACATAATCCTTTTCTCTGTTTCATTCAAATAAACCCTCAGCATATAGACTTTCATAAGGGAATAAAAACACTTACAGTGGTATTTTTAAAGCTTTATCCATAGACAGGATTTTGTTTCAGATACAAAACATCAAATAGGTGAAATAAGATAACATGGTAAATGCTTTGGAAAAAAAAAAGAGAAAGAAAAAGTCATGTTGAAATAGAGTGATTTGCAATCTATTCTAAATGTAGCCAAAACAACAAAAAAGAATTTATCTCATTTATTTGAAATTCACATAAATGTGTACACTCATTTTAAATTTAATTTCAACTACTTCTTAATAAATGAGGTAAGATGTGAATATAGTAGGATATTTTTATTTGTAGGTTTTTAATTTAAAATAGAGCCCTCATGAATTAAATGAATAAATCATAAGCATATAGACCACTGGATTTTTTAAAAATATAATTTATTGTCAAATTGACTAACATATAGTGTGTAAAGTGTGCTCTTGGTTTTTGGGGTAGATTCCTGTGGTTCATCACTTACATACAACACGCAGTGCTCATCCCAACAAGTGCCCTCTTCAATGCCCATCACCCATTTTCACCTCTCTCCAACTCCCCCCCCATCAACCCTCAGTTTGTTCTCTGTATTTAAGAATCTCTTATGTTTTGCCTTCCTCTCTGTTTATAACAATTTCCCCCCTTCCCTTTCCCCATGGGTTTCTGTTAAGTTTCTCAAGATCCACATATAAGTGAGAACATGATATCTGTCTTTCTTTGACTGACTTTTTTTCACTCAGCATAATACCTTCCAGATATTATGGATAATATAGGATACTATCAAGCTCTAGAATATTCCTTTATGCTTCTACTCAGTTATTAGACCTTGGATAAATGTAATCACACTTCTGACATCTGTTACCAATAAAGTCCCTTCTTGTTTTCCTTTTTTTTAAATTTTTTTAAACTTTATTTTGAAAGTGAGAAAGAGAGATAGAGTGCAAGTGGGGAAGGGGCAGAGAGAAAGAGGTAGAGAGAACCCCAAGCAAGCTCTGCATGGACAACACAGAGCCTAAAGTGGGGCTCGAACTCACAAACCAATAGATAATGATCTGAGCTGAAATCAAGAATCAGACACTTAACTGACTGAGCTACCCAAGTGCCCCAATTTTCTAGCATTATCAGTGCAACTATTCTATATATGGATTTTTCTTTACTAAACATTGTGGGATTTATCTGTTTTGTTATATATAGTTGTAGTTTGTATTGTATTGTATTACATTGTATTGTATTACTCTATAATAGTGCATTTTAGTAAAAATTCTAACTCAATTTTTTTCATTTACTTCATCTATTTTACTGTTGTGATAATTTTGGTCATTTCTACCTTGGGGATACAATAACACTTCCATATTCTTGTACTTATTTTTGGTGACATATGTACAGATTCCTGCTGTTTATATATAAATTCTTGGTATATATGTAAGAATTGATATGTCATAATATACATATGTTCAGCTTTGGTAGAAACTACTAAACAATTTCAAAGAGTCTATAACAATTTATACATAGACAATTAATTGAGAGTTCCTGTTACTCAATATTTCTAGTAAAACTTGGTATTACCATTTTTTATTTAATTGTAGACATACTAATACTTTTATAATGATACTTTGTTGCAGTTTTTTATTTTGCTAATAAGTTTGTTGAGCATATTTTTTCATAAGCTTACTTTTGGATAACATCTTGAGTTCCTGTTCAATTAATTTGTTCATGTTTATTTTAAATTTAGTTGTCTATCTTTTCATTATTGATGTGTATTTGTATGTATTTTTGAATCTTTAATTGATTATCCAAATTGCATATAGCTTATCCAAATTTGTGGATTGCCATTTATTCTTTCAAAGTTGTCTTTTGATGAACAGAATTTAATTTTACTAAAGTCAAATTTAACAGTCTTTTTCTTCATTATACATAATTATTGTGTTCTACTGAGGAAACAGTAACCTATTCAAACGTCTATGTAATACTGCAGAAAAATTATTGTTTTAGCTTTCGGATTTTGATTTATGATCCATCTAGAATTGATTTCACACATGTTGTGAATTAGAAATTCTCTTTTTTTTCATATGGTAAAATTATTCCAGTACAATTTGTTAAATTAAGAAAGCCATTGGGGTACATATGCCCCTATGAATCAGCACTCCTGTATCTTTTGAATAAATTCCTAGTAGTGTTATTTCTGGATCATAGAGTAATTAAATCTTTAGTTTTTTAAGCAAACTTCACACTGTTTTCCAGACTGGCTGTACCAGTTTGCATTCCCACCAACAATGTAAGAGGGATTCCCTTTCTCCACATCCTCACCAACATCTGTTGTTTCCTGACTTATTTTTAGCCACTCTGACTGGTGTAAGTTGAAAAACTTAACAGAAGACCATGGGAGAAGGGAAAGGAAAAATATATGGTTACAAACAGAGAGGGAGGCAAACCATAAGAGACTTTTAAATACAGAGAACAAACTGAGGGTGGAAGGGAGTCGGGGGGCAGGCAGGGAGTGGGGAAAATAGGTGATGGGCATTGAGGAAGGCACTTATTGGGATGAGCACTGGGTGTTTTATACAAGTGATGAATCATGGGAATCTACTCCCAAAGCCAAGAGCACACCATATACACTGTATGGTAGCTAACTTCACAATAAATTACATTAAAAGAGAAAAAAATGAAAGCCATCACCTTCTCTTGCATCGAAGTTGTTTGCTAATATAAATCAAGTGATTCAGCATTTTTAAGTTGTAGATTTTTTTAAGTTCATTTATTTATTTTGAGAGACAGAGACAGAGAACGTGGGGGAGGGGCAGAGAGAGGAGACAGAGAATCCCAAGCAGGCTCCACACTCTCAGTGGAGGGAGCCTGATGCGGGGCTCGAATTCACAAAACCATCAGATCATGATGGGAGCCAAAACCGAGAGGCAGACACTTAACCCACTGAGTCACCCAGGTGCCCCAAGATATAGATATTTTTTTTAAATCCCATGTATTTCAGATGATAGCGGCTGAGCAGAGTGTGGTTCCACCAAACTCACTTTTCTTGCAATTTAAAAGTTATAGTTATTTTAGTTATATCTGTTTTATATTTGGGTCTTCCTGTGCCTTCCCCTTCCATCCCCCATCTTCTTTGCTCGCATGCTTGTTCTCTTTATGTGCCCTTCCTCTCCGAGAAGAGCCCTATGGGATGATAAACTATAAGCCTGGCATGATTGCAAGACCTGACTTCTTTTTGAGGAATTCAGCTGTATACATTTTTGTTCCAGAAGGCTGAGACTGCCAAAATATTGGCATAGTTTTCCTTCCTCAGCAGCTGTTTTTCCTTGTTTTTACTTTTCACTCCAGCCCCGACCAACTTAGGAACTTTTCAGGGCTTGCAGACAGAAGGCTTGGAACAACCTCCACGGTTTCATTTCTCTTCCAGTTTGTCCTCTTAATTCTGGGTTGCTCTGGTATCCATGTGATATCTGTTACACCAGCTCAACCAAAATGACACAAACTTCAGATCATACTGTGATCAGGCTCAACCCGAAGATAAAGTCAGCAAATAGCCTGAGGGGGGGAAAGACTGCTTTGAATATAACCTTGATACAACTTTATAGTGTCTTCCTCTCAAGTTCTGGTATTTTAGTTGCTTTAGTTGCTTTCTGATGCAATATTTTTTTATTCACTTGTTTTTCTCATAACATAAATAGTTTGCAGTTGTTTACAATGAGTGATTATAACAAAGTTGCTCATCATAGCTAGGAATGAAACTCAAGATTCATATCTACCAAGTTTTATGGATGGCGGTAAAGAAGTAACCAAAAATAATAATGAATAAAAAATGATGTCTTTTGATTCCCCAACACTCTTAAGTGGAAGACTTGCAGAAGTTCTGATTGGCAGAATTTAACAAGTCAACAATTTCCGCAGACATGGTGCCATATCAGATTTTCTGCCAGTGAGAGACAGTGGTTCTAGCTGCAAAAAGATCTGACACTTGTCACTTAAGGGTCCAGAGGGGAGTTAATAGGAAGTTTTTATATATTTCATTCTATAGAGTACCTTCCTACTTGATCCTATTCCCTCATACTGATTTACTGCTATCATTACATATGTGTATTTTATATATTTAATATATAATATATTAGATTTTCCCTGTCCAAATTACTCTGTGATTTCTGTCTCCTCATTGGACTTTGACTAATAAAGTCACATAAATAAGAGTTATGAGGAAGATTCAAACACAAGTAGGAAGGACATAGCTACTCTAAATATAGTTTTGAGTTCTCCTGGCTCTGAAAAGGCTAGCACACAGAGAAGAGAACGAAATATATATCAAGTATAAATTCAGAACATGAATATCAATAATTCAATCTTGATTCTAAATCAATCCTATAAGTAAGATACATGCCTACTTATATTCAGATTTCTTATAACTCAGAGCTTCTCAGAGTTCATCAAAGGATGAAACCATAGTTAGGGGGTCAGATTTATATAACCAAATATAGATAGGTTAATCAATTGCAGGATCAAGATGCTGAGTATAAAAAACAATAGAATAAAAGTCAATGGAATAAAATAAAATTTTTGGTGGATGTTATGGAGGCCTGCCCTAAGTTCTTTTATGTGAAACTGGAGAACAAATTTAAATTTCCTTAGTCATAGGTGTGTAGGGAGTGTATGCATTTTCTCACACATATACATACGTAAGAAAAAGGAAGGGAAATAGGTAGAGATAACAATAGCTAAGGTGGTGGCTTCAAGCATTATTATTATTAGCAGCAGCAGCAACAGCAACACCAGTATCATCAAATTAATGATAAAAAGCAGTGAAAACAGAACAAAAACTATTTCTGAAAGAATTCTGTTCCCAGGTAATACTTAAATTCTGATCTTCCAATTATTTTAGAGTCTGAAAAGTCTGAGCAGAGTTTCTTTGTTCGTTTATTTGTTTAGTAGGAATCTTGCTGAGGAGAGGGGAGGGAAGGCCGAGGAGGCTTTAAGAAATATTGTTATGATCTGTATTTTTCTCAGTATAGTGATCAGAAAAGCGTTTTGAAGTGTTTTAAAGTTATTTGTTTCTTGTTGAAATGTGCTTCTCAAATATGACATTGATCAAGAATTGAGTTGTTTAAATCATGAATTGTAAGTAACCCAGCGCCATACCTTTAACAATATCTGTATCTCCTTTTGCTAATGCCATGCGTAATTAAGAGCATTTGGTAATTGCACTTAGCATGTCACTTACTCAAAGAGAGAAAATGTGTATGATAGGCACATAGGCAATTTGGTTTTTTATTTACTTTTGAAATACTTTAAGTTGACAGGTTGACATCCTGGATTATACATTTGGTACGTTGGTGTGTTCTGAATTTTGTGAATATGAATCAGCTTCTTTGTTTTCATTCCAGTCTGTGATCCTGAAGAAATCGAGACCTGAAATCATCAAGACTTAGGACCAAACTCATGATAATGATGAATTCCCCAAGACTGATATGGTTTTAGGATTTGATGGATTTGGGTAACCACTTAGACTTCCTAATTTTTCATTGGAAACATTCTCAGTATAGATGCTCAAGGTGAAATTGGATACATGGGTAAAATATTTTTGAGTCCATTTATTCTCTCTTAGGAAGGTACCGCAAATAGATATTAGAGAAAGCTACATACAATAAGACGGATAAATTCAGCAAGTAGGACTTATGAACAGTAAAGTGTCATGTGAATTCATGTGATATCAAGAAAAATGTAAAATATAACCTTACTCATATTTAAAAAACACATATCTAGCCAATATAATGAATAATCCTCTTATAAATGTGTTATATACATTATAGTCCATAATACAAATTTAACTGTTACTTAAAATTATTGCTGGGAATGAAAATCTCATGCACTTTCATATTAACCTGGAAAAGAAGGCTTAGAGGAATACAGATTTTTCTTTCAATTATAAGGTTGTTATTTTCTATTAATAGGAGATAATCATGTGATAACTGAATAAGTCTACTTTTGAGAGCTAATTTTCTGTAATATTTTTATAGGGTTTACCATTATTACTGCTTTTATAACAATGATTCAGATATTTGAAGACCCCTCCAAACTGTATTTATTAAAATAGTTCATTATTATGGAATCTATGAATGTAGTAACATTAAATAACATGTAATCTTTTACATAACTGTACAAGGTTTAGTTGTAAAAAGAGAAAAATTTGGAACGACAAATAATTAAAAAGAAAAACAAATGTAAATTAAACAAAAGATTTCACTTGGTCCATTAAGAGTAAATTAAGACATTAGCAAACGATTATCTGTGCTACACTCCTACTCAGCTCCATCCAGCTGCATCTGTGATTCAGACTATTTCAACTGCTTTTAATTAGAAGTTTTTGTGAATATCTCAGAGGTTGCAAATTAAAGAGAACATTGACTAGCAGATTCTGTACTGCTTAAAAAAGAAATATCCTAGGGAGAACCCCAAATAGCCATAAAGAATCTCAGTAGTGATGAAAAGCAATGATAAGGCATGTATCAGGAAATTTTAAAAAAAGTGAGAACTACTAGAGTCTCAGACTTGATACTATAAAAATAAGATTCCAAAGAGATTAGATGAATTTGTCTCCTATTGCTAATTGAAATGGGAGGAAAATAAAAACTACCATCTCACCAGAAACAGGTTAAACTGTGGTAGTGGTTACAGGGAGGTAATCCGATTACTCTAATTTTTGATGTATAATATAGGTTTCAAAATGTACCAAGTTTAGAGCAGATGAAATTTTCATAATTTTACTTTTATTCTTCTTCATATTACATAATAGAGCCTATAGCTCAAATTATTTTTGGTAGTATGAAAAATAAAAACCTGTGTTCTTAGAAATTTATGTTGTAGAAATTCATGTGTGGTTCACCATTTTTCTTTTAATTTTCATTTAAAAATGATTTTTAGAGCAGTTTTAGGTTTCACAGCAGAATTGAGGAGAAGGTACAGATATTTCCCATATAACTCCTTCTTTCACACATGCATGGCCTCCCCCATTGTCAATATCCCTCACCAGAGTGATACATTTGTTACAAATGATAAACATACATTGACAGGACATTATCATCCAAATGTCTATAGTTTACCTTAGGATTCATTCTTGGTATTATGCATTCTATAGGTTTAAACAAATGTATAATGGCATGCATCTACCATTATAGGATCATACAGAGTAATTTCACTGCTGTAAATATCCTCTGTGCATCACACGTTTCACTTAATCTTTGGATAGTCAGGATATCTTGAATTATGTGGGGTTTTGTATTGTTGTTTTTGTTTTGTTTTGATTTTTTTTTTAATAAGCAATGCCTAAGAGGGTATCCTGAAACAACAGCAGAACACACTCTAGGGACACTCCCTGAAGCACCAGGTCCCAAACATTACATGACCTCTTCTTCATAAGGCCATTGGAGCAGGAGACATAACTGGATTTTCTAACACAGAGAAGAAGCCAGAGACTTAGACAAAATGAGAAGAGGAATTTATCCCAAATGAAAGAACAAGATAATGCCATGGCCAGAGAACAAAGTGAAAATGATATAAGTAACATGCCTGATGAAGAATTTAAAGCACTTATCATAAAAAATATTCTCTGGACTTGAGGAAAAAAAAGGAAGACACCAGTGAGACCCATACCACAGAGATAAGAGTTAAAAAATAATCAGAGATGAAGAGTGTCATAGTGTGAGAAACAAGATTAGAAATATGCTTAATGCAATGAACAGCAGGATGGGAGAAGTGGAAGAATTAATTAATGATCTAGAAGACAAAACAATGGAAAGCAATGAAGTTGAAAAAAGAAAGAAAGAATTATGAAAAATGAGAACAGACTTAGGGAACTCAGTGACTCCATCAAACATAAGAACATTCATATCATAGGTGTCCCAAAGAAGAAGAGAACGAAAAGGGGGACAGAAATGTATTTGAAGAAATAATAGCTGAGAACTTTCCTATTCTGGGGAAGGAAGCAGATATCTAGATCCAGGAGGCACAGAGAACTCTCATCAAAATCAACAGAAGTAGACCCACCCCAAGACACAGTGTAATTAAATTAACAAAATGTAGTGATAAAAGAAAAATCTTAAAAATAGCAAGGCCAAAGAAGTACCTAACTTACAGAAAAAATCCATAAAGTTAGCAGGAGATTTTCCAACAGAAACTTTGTAAGCCATAAGGGAATGGTATGATATCTTCAAAGTGCTGAATGGGAAAAATCTGTAGCCCAGAATCCTCTATCCAGCAAAGCTATCATCAGAATAGAAGAGAGAAAGAATTTCACAGAAAAGTGAAAACTAAAGGAGTTTGTGACCACTAAATCAGCACTGCAAGAAATATTAAAGGGGTACCTTTGAATAAAAACGAGAGACCAGAAGTGAGCATATAAAGGTAAGAAACACAAAAGCACTGAAAATAAATATTTCTGTAAAATTTCAGTCAAGGAGCTCACAAAAAAAAGATATAAAATATAATAACATATACTCAAAGTGGGGGGTAGAGGGGAAAAGAATACGTTCAAACTTAAACTCTCATCAACTTAATATAGACTGCTATATGCAGAAGGAGTTATATACGAACCTAATGTAATCATGCATCAAAAACTGCTAGTTACATGCAAAGACTAAAAAGAAATAAACCCAAATATATCACTAAAGAAAATCAGCAAAACATGAAGGAAAATCAAAGGATCAGAGAAAATATCCAGAAATAACCACAAAACAAGTAACAAATGGCAATAAGTACATATCAATGATTACTTTGTAAATGGCCTAATACTCCAAAAGATATAGGCTGTCATAATGGATAAAAAATTAATACCCATTTATATGCTGCCTACAAGTGAATTATTTTAGACCTAAAAAGGTTTTTAACTGAAAGGGGATGGAGAGACATCATGCAAATGGATGTCAAAAGAAAGCTGGAGTAGCAATGCTTATATTGGACAAACTAGACTTTAAAACAAATACTCTAACCAGAGACGCAGAGGGTATTATATAATAATAATGGGTACAATCCAGTAAGAAGAGATGATAATTGTAAATATTTACACACCCAACATGGAGGGACTCAAATATGTAAAACAATAACAAACAGAAAGGAACTAATGGATAATAATACAATAACATTAGGGGACTTTAACACCCTACTTGCATCAATAAACAGATTATCAACACAGAAAATCAACAAGGAAACAATAGCTTTGAATGAAACACTGGACCAGATGGACTTAATGGATATATTCAGAACATTCCATCCTAAAATAGCAGCATATACATTCTTGTCAAGTGCACATGGAATATTCTTCAGAATAGATTATATCCTGGGCCACAAAATAGGCCTCAACAAATGTAAGAAGATTGAAGTCTTATCATTCATCTTTTTCTGACTACAATGCTATGAAACTAGAAGTCAACCACAAGAAAACATCTGGAAAGACCACAAATACATGGAGATTAAATACCATGCCACTAAACAATGAATGGGTCACCCAGGAAATAAAGGGAAAAGTAAGAGTATGTGGAAACAAATGGCAATGGAAAACAAAACATAACAAAACAAAACGTCCAAAACCTTTGGGATGCAGCAAAACCCGTTCTAAGATGGAAATAAATAGCAATATCGGCCCACTACAAGAAGCAAGACAAATCTCAAAGAACCTAATTTTACATCTAAGGGAGTGAGAAGAACAACAAATGAATCCTAAAGCCAGCAGAAGAAAGTAAATAATAAAGATTAGAGCAGAAATAAATGATATACAAACAAAAACCAAAAGCAATAGGACAGATCAATGAAACCAGGAGCTTGTTCTTTGAAAAGGTCAATAAAATTGACAAAGCTTTAGCAAGACTTATCAAAAAGAAAAGAGAAAGTACCAAATAAATAAAATCATGAATAAAAGAGGAGAAATAAGAACCAGCACCATAGATGTAAACAATTATAAGAGAATGTTATGAAAAACTGTTTGCCAACAAATTGGACATCTTGGAAGAGATAAATTCCTAGAAATATATAAATTATCAGAACTGAAACAAGAAACAGAAATCTTGAACAGACCTATAATCAGCAAAGAAACTCACTCAGCAATTAATAAACTAAATAAACAAAAGTCCAGAAGCAGATGGCTTTATAGGTGAATCCTACCACACATTTAAGGAAGAGTTAATACTTATTCTTCTCATAAAAAGAAAAAAAAAACATACAAATGGAAGGAAAACTTCCAAATTCATTCTTATGAGGCCAGAATTACTCTGATCCCAAAACTAGATAAAGATACCACAAGAAAAGAAAACCATAGGCCAATATCTCTGATAAACACACATGCAAAAATCCTCAACAAAATACTAGCAAACCAAATCCAACAATACATAAAAAAAAAATCATTCACCATGATCAAGTGGGATTTATTCCTGGGTTGTAAGAGTGGTTTAATATTCACAAATCAATCAATGTAACACATCACAATAACAAGAGAAAAGTTAAGGACCATATGATTATCTCAATAGATGAAGAAGAAAAAAAAAACCATGATAAATGCAAGATCCATTCATGATTAAACCTCTCAAAAAAGTAGGTTTAGAGGGAACATAAATCAACATAATAAAGGCCATCTATAAAAAACTCACAGCTAACATTATCCTAAATGGGGAAAAAATGAGAGCTTTTCCTCCATCATCAGAAACCAGACAGGGATTTCCAGTCCCACCACTTTTATTTAGCATCATACTGGAAGTCATAACCATAGCAAGCAGACAACAAAAAGAAATAAAAGGCATCCAGGCTGGCAGGAAAGAAGTAAAACTTTCACTATTTGCAAGTGACAAGATATACTATATAGAACAATGAAAACTCTACCAAAAACTGATAGAAGTGATAAATGAATCCTGTAAGGTCACAGGATACAAAATCAATGTTCTGAAATCTGTTGCATTTGTGTACACAAGTAACAAAGCAGCAGAAAGAAAAATTAAGGAATCATTCTCATTTAAGTTGCACTGAAAATAAGCTAACTGGGAACAAACCTAACCGAAGAGGTGAAAGACCTGAAATCTATAAAACACTGCTGAAAGAAATTGAAGAAGACACACACAAAGAAATGAAAAAACATTCCAGGATCACGATTTGGAAGAACATTGTTAAAATGTCTATACTACCCAAAGCAATCTACACATTTAATGCAATCCCTATCAAAATACCAAAAGCATTTTCACAGTTCTAGAATGAACAATCCTAAAATGTGTATGGAACTGCAAAAGACCCCAAATGGTCAAAGCAATCTTGAAAAAGAAACGCAAAGCTGGAGGAATCACAATTCTGGACTTCAAGTTATATCACAAAGTTGTGATAATCAAAACAGTATGCTGCTGACACAAAAATACACATGGAACAGAATTGAAAAAAATAAAATGGAACATAATAGAAAACCCAGAAATGAACCCACAATTATATGGTCAATTAATATTTGACAAAGCAGGAAAGACTATCTAATGGGAAAAAGACAAATGGTGTTGGGAAAGCTGGGCCATTCTCTTCCATCATGCATAAAAATGATTCAAGATGGATTAAAGACCAAATTATGAGACGTGGAACCATAAAAGTCCTTGAAGAAAGCACAGACAGTAATTTCTCTGACATCGACATCTGAGAAAGGTAGTGTAGCACATTTTTTTTTTAGATAGGTCTCCTGAGGCAAGGGAAACAAAGGCAAAAATAAAAATAAACTATTGGGAGTACTTCAGGGGCACCTGGGTGGCTCAGTGAAGCCTCTGACTTCAGCTCAGGTCATGATCTTGCTGTCTGTGAGTTCAAGCCCCACATCGGGCTCTGTGCTGACAGCTCAGAGCCTGGACCCTGCTTTGGATTCTGTGTCTCCTTCTCTCTCTAACCCTCCCCTGTTCATGCTCTGTCTCTCTCTGTCTCTCAATAATAAATAAACATTAAAATTTTCTTTTTAAATGGACAGATGACATTAACAGACATTTTACCACAGAAGACATACATATGGCCAACAGATATATGAAAAGATGCTCAACATCACTTATCATCAGGGAAATGCAAATCAAAACCATAATGAAATATAACCTCACACCTGGTTAAAATCAACAACACCAGAAACAAGTGTTGGGGAGGATGTGGAGAAGTTGGAACCCTCTTGCATATGGGTGAAAATGCAAACTGGTTCAGCCACTATAGAAAGCAGTGTGGAGTTTCCTCTAAAAGTTAAAAATAGAACTACCCTACAATTCATCACTCACCCTACTGGGAATTTACCCAAAGTATACAAAAAATACAAATTCAAAGGGATACATACACCTTGATGTTTACAGAACCATTTACAATACCCAAATTATGGAAACAGGCCAAATATCCACTCATGAATGGGTATAGAAGATGTGGTATATCTATCTATTTATCTGTCTATCTATCTATGTATCTATCTATGTATCTAACTATACATAGAGATATGTAGATAGATATATAAAGGAGTAGTATTTACCTATAAAAAAAGAATGAAATCTTTCCATTTGCAATGACATAGATGGAGCTAAAGAGCATTATGTTAAGTGAAATAGGTCAGCCAGACAAAGACAAATACCATATGATTTCAGTCAAATGTGGAATTTAAGAAATAAAATTATTAAAGAGAAAGAAAAAAGAGAGAGAGGCAAACCAAGAAACAGACTCTTAACTATAGAGAATAATCTGATGGTTACCAGAAGGAAAACTGGTGGGGGAATGGGTTAAGTAAGTGATGAAGATTAAGGAGTGCGTTTGTTTTGATGAGCATTGTGTGATACATGGAATTGTTGTATTGATGCATTGTCCACCTGAAAATAATATTATACTGTATGTTAAGTAATTTGAATTTAGATAAAAAGTGAGAAAAATATTAAAATGTAAAAAAATTAAGAGTTAGAAAAAAATCAGGGCTATCATAAACCATGCTAAGAGTAAATAAATACATATATATGTAGCAGCTGAGCCATTATTGAACAATTCGAAAAGGAAAAATTAATAAAATTTGAGATTTCTTTTTTTGTTTTTTTTTCTATATGCCAATTTATATAGCCAAGTTAGTTTTAACTCATTATTGTAAACCATGCTGGCTCAACATATTTCTTCCTATATCCCTCAAATATTAGCTATGCATAAATACCATGCCATATATTGGCTATAGAAAGATAAATATGACCTCTTTTCGACACTTAAAGGTAGTGTAGTTTACAGACAGTCTTGTATAGTTCTCTTATTGTGCCTTAGAAGATATAAATCGTGAGCTTATTTATACATTGTTACAATAAAGATCTTCCTATTCTCCTTTAATCCACGTATAAAGTTAATTAGCATTCAACATAATGTAAATTAAAGCACAAACTTATGCTAATATTATCTAAGTTGATGCCATATATATGTATATATGTATATATATACATATATATGTATATATATGTGTGTGTATATATATGTATATATATGTATATATATACACATATATATATATACATATATGTACATATATGTATATATATTTAAAGTTTATTTATTGAGAGAGAGAGAGAGAACGTGAGTTGGGGGTGCAGAGAGAGAGGGAGAGAGGGAGAATTTCAGGCAGACAAACCCGAGCTGTAAGGGAAAGCCCAGTGTGGGGCTTGAACTCATGAACTGTGAGATCACAACCTGAGCCTAAATGAAGGGTCGGATGCCTAACCCATTGAGTCACCCAGATGCCCTAAGATGATGCTACTTTTTAGAAAAAAATCTATAATATATCATGCATATTGAAAATAGGATATGAGAAATATAATGGTTCCACCCAAAGTGTCCAATTTATCTTTAAGGAAGAGCATAGGTCTCTGAGGTTTTAATGACAAGCTTGCATTTAAAAATACAAACAGGAAATTAAATACATATATATTCAAATGAGAACACACAGTTTAGGGATGCCTGGGTGGTTCTGTCAGTTAAGTGACCTACTCTTGATTTCCACTCAGGTCACAATCTCACAATCATGAGATAAAGTTCCCACATCGGGCTTCACGCTGCGCATGGAAACTGCTTGAGATTCTCCTCTTTCTGTCTTTCTGCCCCTTACCTGCTTGTGTATGTGCACACATGCCCACTCTCTCTCTCTCAAAAGAAATAAATAAACTTAAAAAAAAAAAGAACTCATACTTTACTAATTTCTCTCATCCCCACCCCCTATCTCTGGCAACCACCCAACCCCCAATCTATTCTCTGTATCTACAAGCTTGATTCTTGTGTTTTTGGACTCCACATATAAGAAAGGCCATACAGTATTTGCCTTTCTCTGTCTGATTTATTTCACTTACCATAATGCCCTCAATGTGTATTCATGTGGCTGCAAATAGCAAGATTTATTCTTTTTTAGTGGCTGAATAATATTCCAGTGTGTGTGTGTATATATCATGTGTGCATATATGTGTGTATATATTCACATATATATCATGTGTATGTATATGTACCAGTATATATGAACTGTGTGCATATGTACCACGTGTATGTATGTATACCATGTGTATGCATACATGCGTGCATTCATACACATATACATGTATGTATGTATGTATGTATGTATACATGTATGCATACACGTACAAAACACTGTAATTTCTTTATCTGTTTATCCATTGGTGGATGCTAAGGTTGTTTACATATCATGGCTATTGTAAATAGTGCTGCAGTGTATATGGGGGTACATATCTTTTCTAATTAGTGTTTTTATTTACTTTGAGTAAATACCCAGAAGCAGAATTATTGGATCATTTGGTAGTTCTATTTTTTTGTGTTTGTTTATTTATTTTTGAGAGAGAGAGAGAGAGAGGGAGAGAGAGAGCAGAGCAGGGGAGGGGCAGAGAGAGAGGGAGACAGAGATTCTGAAGCAGGCTCCAGGCTCCAAGCTGTCAGTATAGAGCCCGATGAGGGGCTTGAACCTACGAACCAGGAGATCATGACTTGAGCCAAAGTTGGATGCTTAACCAATTGAGCCACCCAGGAGCCCTGGTAGTTCTATTTTTTATTGAAGTATAATTCATCTACAGTGTTATATTAGTTTCTTGTGTACCAAACACATGATTCAGCAATTCTGTACATTATTCAGTGCTCATTAAGACCAGTGTACTCTTGATCTCTTTTATTTACAAGGTGATGACCTTTTTCATTCAACCCTGCCCTAGCATTTGGTTTTCTTTCAAATCTTACTTTTTGCCTAAACTGCCTTATTTCTTCTTGGTATGCCCCCACTGTTGAGAGTATGTCAAGATCCGTTAGTAATCTAAGGGGAGAAATCTTAATTAGCACCTAGATTCAAGTTGACTAGAAGCCAGACCCTGAGGCATCAGCTTCTAAAAGTATGCAAATATACACAGGCAGTGCAAGCAGAAGTCCACTGGTCTCCAAAGCCAGGCAATCTGGAGGCGCATGCCTGGGTGACAGTTACAGAAATCTAGGTTTTAGATGAATATATGCTATAATCCTTTCTAGGGAATATTGGTGAGCAGGAGCAAGGCAGAGGGAGAGTGCTGAGGTATCATCTTTAGCCTATGTTTCCTTGAGAGCCGCTCTGTGGGCCACTAAATGTGTGCCAATCCTGAAACTTAGCTATCAAGGCAAAGCTCTAGGATAAGGGAAGATTCCTCTTTCACAGAAATACTTGGGAGCATGCCAGTCTACTGGGTACACAATGTCCTGGGGGGAGGGGGGTGATAGCATACAAAGAATTCTCCCTGTGATTGTCAGGGTGCACCCAGCGGTGCAAGCCTCCCTGGCTACCAGTTCCAGGTGATCAAGGGATGTCCACTGGGCAACAGCTGCCACTGGAGGTATGTAAATCTCCCTCCTGGAGACACTGGCGCAATCGAACATGGCAGAGAGTGAGCATGTGGCTAATGCCCACCTTCCAGGTTCTCTGGAAAGGATTACAGTCCACATGTTTAATTAGAAGCCTGCCCTTCAGGCTAATGATGATTAGGTAATCACCCTGTTTTACAGAAAGGCTGAGCACCTGGGTCTCTTGCCTCTTGTTGTGCTCTGAGGGTGGTAGCTGTTTATGAATTCTTTCTCTATTGTTACAGGGCTGTGGGACCCACAAACATAAGCCCCACTAGCCGTCAGACCTAGGTGATATAGAGGTGTCCCCTGGCAGCAGTTGTAAAACTTAGGGTGGAGGCAGTGGTCTAGCCTCCTTCCTGGGTGACATGGATTATCACAGCCTCATGAGACCATGAATGCAAGTTCCCCTGGCCTTTGGAACCAGGTGATCAAGTGGAGTCTTCCAGATGTTGCCACAGAAGTCAGGGCACCAAATGTGTGTAAAAGCTCCCCCTCCACGAGCTACTGGTTCTCTGGAGCATGGCAAAGAGACAGCAGTTGGTGCCTGCCAATCTTCATCCCAGGAGATTGTTCCGGCAGGCTGAGATATGTGTTAAGTTAGATGTCTGTCTGCTACTCAGGCCAATGCTTTAATATAAGCGGGTGAGCTTCCTTCACTTCATGTCTGGGCATGATTGGCTACCTCCGAGCTGGACCCTGGGGTGGATGAGTTGGAGCATGTGAACTCTTTTAAGAACAGTTTCTTAGATTGCTACAGTCTGGTGAGTCTAAGAATGTAAGCCCCATTGTTTTTCAAAGTTAGATGTTTTGGGGGCTCAAAGTTAGATGTTTTGAGATGCCTGATGTGTGATTCAACCTCTTTGTTTCTTAGGGTGAAACTTTTGGTTTTGAGTTAACTTGCCAGTTGTTGGACCCAAGGTCTGGGCAAGATTGTGTCCCCACCCCTCCTACCCACTTTGGCATGGTTTTCTTTTCATTTATTCAATGTGTTGTAGTCACTCAACCAGTCTTCAGGTTTTTTAAAGCGCAAACTATTCTGTATGTAGCTATAGATAGCTACTGACTCAGTGTGGAAGGAGATGACTTCATGATCTTCTTACACGGTCATCTTGAACTGGAGATTCCTTAACCCAAATGTACAGTTTGCTCTGTGTGGCAAATTAAAGCAAAGTGAGAGAAAAGTCTGGTTGATTATTTCCTTACTGAAAATTT
This sequence comes from Leopardus geoffroyi, assembly GCF_018350155.1. Classification (NCBI taxonomy): domain Eukaryota; kingdom Metazoa; phylum Chordata; class Mammalia; order Carnivora; family Felidae; genus Leopardus; species Leopardus geoffroyi. Next base: position 176,624,984 of record NC_059327.1, read on the forward strand.
TTGGAAACAATTTAGGATCCCATTCATGCAGTATGACCAGTTCCTTTTACTCTAGTTATCCACTCATTCATTCAACAGATATTTCTTAAGTGCAAGAATTAGATATATAAGTTTAAACTGGTAAAACTTCATGGTAAAACATACTTCCCTTGTGAACAAGCATATTAGCGAGGGGAGATAGATAATGATTAATTTGCACAGTGTGCTATAAAGTCATAAGTGCTACAACATTAGAATGGGCTGAAGGAGTAGGGAATGTGAGAGAAAGGGCAAAAAGCAGTTTTTAAAAATAGTCATACGAAGGCTTACCTATTCAGAGCAAAGAGAGGGAAAAAGTAGACGACAGGAAATCAGAAGTAATGTGTTGGCAGAGCGGAGCAAATAATGCTTTGTAGATCATTATAATGACTATAATTTTTCACTGAATAAAAGAGCCATTGGAGGATGGCAGCAAAGAAGTGATACATTCAAATTTAACTTGAAAAGGATCTCCAGGTGCCTGGGTGACTCAGTTGGTTCAGCGTCCAACTCGATTTTTGGCTCAAGTCATGATTTCTCACTTTGGGAGTTTGAGCCTCACATAGGGCTCGGTGCTGGGCCTGCTTGGGATTCTCTCTCTCTTTCTCTCTCTAGCCTTCCCTCACTCGTGCTGTCTTTCTCTCAGAAAATAAATAAACATTAAAAAGGAAAGAAAATGATCTCTCTTTTGAGAATAGATGAGGTAAGTGTGTATGCACAAAGACCAGTTAAGAAGCAATTTAGTCTAGTACTCTAGGGAAAGAAGATGAGAACTTGGACAAGGTGGTGACAAGTGGCCAGGCTCTGGATACATGTTGAATTCAGGAGTTCCTATGGATTGGATGTGCAGTGTGAGAGATACAGAGCCATGAAGGTTGGATAGGAACCTCAGATGCTTTATTTTGCACAAGTTAGGTTCAGATAACTATAAAAACTCCAAGTGGAAATAGCAAGCAGGCAGATGAAGGTACATGTCTGGAGTACAGGGAAATGTCCAGGTTGGAATATTCCCAAAAATTTGGGGGAGTGATTAACAGATGTCTCATACATGTTCATGAAGAGCGCCAGTTACAAGGCTGTACCTAACATTCCGATTCTTCTCTTGGTCTTCTTGCACTTAAGGACGATCACTAGTATCAGTAGGTATTGCTATCCCAGTAGGCACTGTTGAGTCCAGAAAATAGTGCTTTTCTGAGGGGCACAATTATCTATCATTTCAACTCCTAAGTGGAAGCCTCTGTGATAGTCAGGAAGTGTAATCTTCTATTGCAAAGTGAGGGAATGACACTTTCTCTTTTCTGTGTGTGTATGATGATTTTACATAAAATATTTCTTAAACAATGAAAATGTCTTCCATTTAGGATTAAAATATTTATTTTTTAAAAATGTTTTCTTTAACGCTTATTTATTATTGAGAGACAGAGAGAGACAGAGCATGAGCATGGGAGGGACAGACAGATGGGTAGATACAGAATCCAAGGTAGGCTCCAGGCTCTGAGCTGTCAGCACAGCCCGACACGGGGCTTGAACTCACAAATCACGAGATCATGACCTGAGGTGAAGTCAGACACTTATCCAGCTGAGCCACCCAGGTGCCCCAAGGGTTAAAATATTTAATACTCACATTTATATCAAACTATAAAGATTGACTGCCAGCAGGCAAATCTCCTAAAGGGGATTAAAATGAGATGTTTCACATAAGATTGTAGTGGGAAAAAAATGTTATGTTTGACAGACAAAATCACAATAAATAAAAGCTATTGATATTAGTATTCCATTTTCCTTATTCCTGAATAATTTGACCTGCTAAATAAACAAAGATATTCTAAGATGGGCACAGTATTTTCTTATCCTCAACTAATTTAAATTCTGTATTAATTTATTAGTCTAACTATAATTCTTGTAATAAGAATATAATAAGATTATTAAAAGAAATATAATGGACGTGAAAGAATGCTGAGTAGATGTTGATGGATTACCAGTAATCCTTCTCAGTTTACTCAACCGATTCAAATATGAACTAAAAAGAACAAGAAATTGGCAGATGTCAGGAAATATTCCCCACCCTTCTCTGTTTCTAAAACCATATATGGTCCAGTTTAAAGGATATTGGCCTGTTAGAGAAGTCAGAGATCCTCTATTTACTGTTTTGGGACTTCCTCATTTGCGAGATAGGGATTAATAACTCTTTTAGGGCACTAATGACAATGCGATACTTTTGTATGGTATCTAGAATAGTGAGTGCCGCACAGTGAGACACTTTTTGGTATTATTTTACCATTCACTGTGATATAGCCACCTAAATTGATTTTATTCACTTCTGATAAGATTAAATGAAGTAATGCAGGTGAATTATTTTTAAAGATAATTATAAATGCCTTTTAAATAAGAATAAAATCTTTTGTAGGCATTTAAAAGTGTACTTGTATAAGAATGTAATTGATTTATCCATGTAAATAATTAGATTTAAGGATAAGTAAGTTTTGTTTACTACAGATTTTTATAATTTATATGTAAACATAAATTATAGAAATAATATGTAAAATAAAATATATATATATATATATATATATATATATATATATATATAAGGAGATGATACTTTGTTTTTAAAATTAACTCTATATTACTCAGGTTAATGTAGTTTGAAATAACTTCAAGTCTATGGAATAGTTCCATGAATTTTAGAAGTAACTTTTTTATTTTCTTGAGCCATTTGAGGATATGTTGCTGACCTATGGTCAGCCAAATAATGAAAAATAACATTGATAAATAAATTACTATCAAATACTCAAACCTCATCTGGCTTTGCTGATTGTCCCAATAAAGTCCTTTAGGGAAAAAGGTTTCAATCAAGGATATCATGTTGAGTTTATTTTTCATGACTCATTAGTCTCTCAGGTTACTCAATAGTGGATATATCCCTGTATGTATACAAAGTTTACTTGAGTTATTATTTATAGGAAAGTTGCTATTAGGTTCTAGGGACTGAAAACTACAGATTAACAAAGCAGCAAGGACACATTCTTTTATAAATCCATATGTTGAAATAAAAATGTTTAAGTATTCATTAATATTAGTATCAATATTTAGAGTGCTACATAATAACTGGTTGAGGCAAAAAGAAAAACATTTAATCATAATACTACAAATAAAAATACTTTAGTAGTTAATATTCATCTAATTTTCAAAACTAGATGAATACTAACTTTGAAAATTGAGTTAGATTTATAAAAAAATAACTAGTAAAATGCAAAACTTCTCCCTCAAATGTTCACAGAGAACCTGGAATACATAAATGCTGTCTAAGAAACAATAATTTTCCAGTGATTTTGGAGGATTTTTACTGCTTAAAATGACATTGTTATATAAGCAATTTTCTAGAACATGTGGAATTTCAGTCATTGATACCATTTTTCATCTGACATTTTTTACTGCATAGAAATAGCCCTTAAAGAAAGAAAGAAAGAAAGAAAGAAAGAAAGAAAGAAAGAAAGAAAGAAAAAAGAAAGAAAGAAAGAATCTAAATGCACCTTCCATCACCTATGGATGAATCATGAATGCAAATGTGTTAGTTAAGTACATATAGCAAGGCTGGAAATTTTTTGTCTCCAGGGTTTCTCATTTATGCAATCTACTGTTGGCAGATCTAAGCAAAATTCCCCATTACTTGTAAATGTTATAGTTATAGAGAGAAAATGCAAAGCAAAGAAAGAAAATGTAATTGACTATAGTTTAAAGCCTAGCTTTATTTTTGATTGGTTATCCTTAGGGTTTTGATTTCATAACATTGAGACATCTGTATCAGACTTAGATTTTGGTTTGTTTAGGTAGGCTGCCATGACAGTAAAGCCACCTTAGTCTAGATGCCTTGTTTTCTTGATTTAACAATCTAATATATTAGCTGGTTTGGCCTTCAACATACAATGTAATAAGTTATAAGTCTAAGAGTTATTCATTTAGAGATTTTGAATTTTAGGGGGTTTTGACAACTATTCATATAGCAATCTGAAATTCATGCTAATTCTTCTTCCTGATTCAAAATGTATAAAACAAAACAAACAAACAAGAAAGAGTAAAACCAGGCAAGTGTTTTTTTGTTTGTTTTTGTTTTTGTTTTTGTTTTTGTTTTAGTTTCATATGAAGAGATACCAGGGTTTACATTACTGGCTTTCCTGAAATCTGAGGAATAAGAAATGCCCTACAGCTTAAACACCTGTTACTATTAGATAGATGAAGTTGTCCAGGTTGTAAAATTAAAGAATTTGGTTATTTGACAAAATACGTTTTTAAAATAGGTACACTAACACACATATTCATTTACTATATCCCAAAATATAAGAATAAAGACTCAATGTCAATATCAATATTACTACTCACAATATTGTTACTAAAAACAATTTAATATTTTTATGGAGTTCTTTCTTATGGTATATACCACAAGAGATATGCAACCAAATTACTGTATCTTGATATCATGATATTTTCTATCTCCATGTGATTATTCCATTAGCTAATTACAGAGATTCATTTTCTTTTTTAGAGATTTCATTTTAAGAGATTGCTTTCATATTTAACTTGTATAATTATAAAAATTTACATGGATTTAAAGTTGAGTCTACTTGGGGCGCCTGGGTGGCCCAGTTGGTTGAGCATCAGACTTCAGCTCAGGTCATGATCTCGCGGTCTGTGAGTTCGAGCCCCATGTCAGGCTCTGTGCTGACAACTCAGAGCCTGGAGCCTGCTTCCGAGTCTGTGTTTCCTTCTCTCTCTGCCTCTCCCCTGCTCATTCTCTGCCTCTCTCTCTGTCAAAAATAAATAAACTTTAGAAAAAAAAATAAAAAAAAATAAAGTTGAGTCTACAAAACAAGATGTCCATGAACATCTAATCTACCTTTGTAGATTTGCCAGGATTTCTTGGGACAGAGACCCAGAGGTAACATTTGTGGATCACATAGCGTAATGTATGCAACTTTTGGAAGATATTGCAAAATCTCCCTGCCCGGGCTTGTCTCCCTTTTCATTACACAACAGAAGTGTGTAACATGGCCTGATCCCCAAAGGCCTTGTCGGTAGAGTATATTTTCACACATTCGTATTGTATTGGTAGAGGAAAAAATGGTAATTTGTGTCTTCATCATTTTGGCTGGTATAACAGCATACACTAGACTGGGTGGCTTAAACAAAAAAAAATTTTTTCCCCTCATAGCTCTGGAGGCTAAGATATCTAAGATCAAGCTACCAGACTGGTTCCTTGTGAGAACCTCTCTTCCTGGTTTGCAGAGGGATGCCTTTTATTGTAACATCACCTAGTGGAAAGAGGAAAATTTTTCTCATCCTCTTTTTTTTTTTTAAATAAAGGCATTAATCCCATCAAGAAGACATTCATATGACTTAATCTAACCCTAATTACCTACCAAAGACTCACCTACTAATACCATCTCATTAGGGATTATGGTTTCAACATACGAATTGCAGGGCTGGAATACAATCAGGCAGTCTGTAACTTTCAGCACAGTCTTTTTTTGTTTTTTGTTTTTGTTTTTGATATTTTGTATTTATTTTTGAGAGAGTGCCTGAGTGGGGTAAGTGAGATAGAGGATCAGAAGCCAGTTCTGCAGTGACAGCGGAGAGCAGAATACAAGGCTCAAAATCAGGAACCCTGAGATTATGACCTGAGCCAAAATCCAGAGTGGCATGCTTAACCAAATGAGCCACCCAGGCGCTCCTATAATGTTTCTTGATGATTTCACTGAGTTGAAGATGACAACTTTTAATTTCAAAGATATGCACCAACACTGGATGTTTTAAAATACTTTTATCTTTATTTGCAACTAATTGTAAAATGTGGCATATTTTTTAAAGTTTATTTATTTTGATAGAGAAAACATGAACAGGGGAGAGGTAGGGAGAAAGGGATAGAGAGAGAGAATTCCAAGCAGGCTCTGCACAGTCAGCACAGGGCCCCATGTGGGGCTTGAACTCATGAACCCTGAGATCATTACCTGAGCTGAAGTCAGATGCTTAACCAACTGAGCCCCCAGCCACCCCCAAAATTTGGCATTTTAAAGGTTTTTTTTAATGTTTATTTATTTTTGGGAGAGAGAGAGAGACAGAGTGTGAGCAGGGGAGGGGCAGAGAGGGAAGGAGACACAGATTCAGAAACAGGTTCTAAGCTCTGAGCTGTCAACACAGAGCCTGATGCAAGGCTCGAACTCATGAACAGTGAGATCATGACCTGAGCCAAAGTTGGATGCTTAACCAACTGAGCCACCCAGGTGCCCCTGGCCTTTTTAAATTGACACATTTTGAGCATGAATTTAGTATAAAATCTCTAAAATGGTAGCAAGAGGAATGGTTGATTTTTATTGAGTTTTCATCACTATGTTAAACATAGTAAGCATATTGCTTAATTTCACCCTTACAGAAATAATGTGTGGTAGGTATCAGTAATTATCCTCATTTTACAAATTTACAAAAGGCTATTTAGAGGTAAAATTCTCAGTATCACATAGCTAATGAATGACCATTTGAAAATGAACCACACCTATCTCCAAAGGTCATGCTCTGAATCCGTAAATTCCATTTGTTTCTCTTTTATTTGGAAAGGTAAATGATGAGTTTAATAATGAAGCAGCCTGCTACCCTGATAATGACTCATATCTCTTCTTAATGTCATTATAACCTGACTCAGTAGAGTGTCCTACAACAGGTGTAATAAAAAAAAAAAAAAAAAAAAAAAAAAAAAAAGACAGTGATTTGACAGATGTAGAGAGACAAGGACTTAGAAACTTTCCTCATTTCTGAAAAGGGCCATGTATCAAGGGGCCTGGCCCAGTTACAGGTAATAAGAGGCAGACATGTTGAGCTTGTTACACAACAGAAAAAATAGAAAAAGAAAAAGAAAGAAAGAAAACAACTAGAGAATTGACTGAGGCATGAGAACATATTTTCCTGAAGAAATTATTTTATACTATATAAATGTATTTTATATAGAAATGTAACATTTTATAAGTAAATTGCTGACTTATAAATATGTTAATTGATATTAGTTATAATTAATATATTAACTTATTACATGAATGTCAATAAATGTATAATTTTATAAATCAGAAGACTGTAATTCAGATTTATAAGGGGATTTTTTATAGTTTGGAGGAAAGACAAGCCAGCCTTTCAGAACATGGATAAACTATGAAATCACACATTGTATGAAATGCCAAGCTATAGACATGAAAATCAGGGTGTATGAAAGCCAGAAGGGCATCAATTATGGAGCTAAGGGACTGTTTCAGCAGAAAGTTTGCAATGAAAACCTTCTAAAAGAACTGAAGAACATAGTGGCTTTTGACCACAGGAAATGTCAATATCTGAGTTATAATACCATGGTGGCAACTTTGAATCAGGGGAAGCATGGGCGTTGACTAATACTCAAATTGATGAAGGCAAAAATATGCCTGTCTGTCTCTTTTTTTTTTTTTCTTAAATTCTCAAAATGTAACACTGCATTGAACTCAGAGTATACCCTCTGCAAATATTATGGAATAAATTATTCTCTCAATTGGACACACCCTTCACCAAGGGGTATGGTGAATTAGAGGAGAGAATATAGCTGTGAAACAAAAAGAATTGATTCAAGGCACACAGTAGTATTTTCCTAACTTCATGGTACTCAAAAAATTATATAATATACCTAAGTTTCTTCCCTCAAAATCATACATTGCTGTAAGGTGGAATGGAAAAACCTTAAGAAAGTACATAATTACAAAAATATCAATTCCTGGTTGAGGTCATTGGCTCAATTTGGAAAAAAAAAATATTTTTATACTCAGGTATTGATATCAGAGTTTCTTTGGCTGATTTAAATCACAGATCTTTTGTTCCTGTGTCATGCTCTTTTATATTTTCTTCTTTCTGGGAAAAAAATGTTAATCCGTTTACACTTGATTAACCCCAAATTGCTATAGAAAAGATTTTAAGTTAAATATAAAGGATTTATTTTACTTAAAAAAAAAATTAACGTTTATTTATTTTTGATATGGAAACAGAGTACGAGCAGGGGAAAGGCAGAGAGAGAAGGAGACACAAAATCTGAAGCAGGCTCCAGGCTCCAAGCTGTCAGCACAGAGCCCAATGCAGGGCTTGAACTAACGAACAGTGAGATCATGACCTGAGCCGAAGTCGGATGCTTAACTGACTGAGCCACCCAGGTGCCCCTCTTTTACTTTTTTACTAGAATAAGTAAAATATCTTGAGTAATTTATTACTTTTGACATTACTGAAATGATCAATTTTTTTTATTATATCAATGATACGACTTTTGAAAATATGACTAATTTATTGTTAGTTTAGATTGGTATTATGGTCTGAATGTTGGTGTCCCCCCAAGATTCAGGTTGAAATTCTGGCCCCTAAAGGTGATGGCATTAGTAGATGGGGCCTTGGGGAAATGATTAGGCCATGAACTTGGAGCTCTTATGAATGAGTTTAGCACTCTTGTAAGAGAGAATCCCCAGGGGTGCCTGGGTGGCTCAATCAGTTAAGCATCATGTCATGATCAGTTAAGCTCAGGTCAGGTTCTCATGGTTCATGGGTTGGAGACCCGCACTGGGCTCTGTGCTGACAGCTCAGGGTCTGGAGCCAGCTTCAGATTCTCTCTCTCTCTCTCTCTCAAAAATAAATAAACATTAAAAGAGAGACAGAGAGAGACAGAGAGAGAGATCCCACAGAGCTCCCTAGGCTCCTCCAACCATGTTAAGGATACAAAATCCTACAGCCTGGGACAGGACCTTCACCATTCTGGCACACTGATTTCAGATTTCTCAACCGTAAGAACCTATGAGAAATAAATTTCTGTTGTTTACAAGCCACCTAGTGTGTGGTGTTTTGTTAATAGCATCCCAGACAGATTAAGACAACTAGTAATTCCAATTATCCTAATAATTGGCATTTCAGGTGACAAATGTTAGAAAATGCCCTAGATTTCTCCCCATTGCTCACTAGAAAATTCAAATAAAAACACAGTAACGAAAAAAAGCCTCGGAATTGTCGATTTGATTTGGTCATTGATTCCACCTTACTTGGATCTACATCATTAATTGAATAAAAAGCCACTGCATAATTTAGACTCCTATAGTTCTACTAAATAACAAATGAATGAAGTAAGTTTTTAAGGAATTTATAATTGGATAAATACATCTCTTCACTTAACACTACAGTTTTTCCCTGTCTTATGATTCAGCATCCATTCAAGACAGAATAATGAAAGATTCATATTCTAAACTGTATTGTCATTTGGATTTTTGTTTAAAACCGGGTAAAAAGTAAAGTGTTCTCATTTTTAGTCACTTTGTTGTCTGAAAACATTACTGAAGACTAGAACTTTAACCTATTTGCATTTCTAATTATCTAATGTTTCAATTCTGCTAAGGACTATATACTACTTGATTGTTTTATAACATGTGCTATATTTACAGAATTCAGTTTTCAAACTTCTTTGATTAGAATATATCTCCATAACAAATAATTTATCATAATCTATAGTTTCCTGTCCCTTTTTGGTTAATTGTACATTATATCAAATGTTGAGTTAATAAGCATTTCTAACTAATAATCCTCATTTAAGAATAATATTACAATCTATATTTGTGTCAGTTGCCTTTAATCTGTGATGGATTCCATAATAAATAAAAACTATATAGTTTTTTATTCATGATTTACTAGCCTTTCTCTAATCTAGACTGTGATATTACACACTTTGGTTATGGCAATAACAGTTCTTAAAGTGACTTATCATCCTTTTATTGTTCTCAGATGTTTTAGCTGCAATTAGCACATTCATTTATTCCCATTCCCACCTCCCAGAAGTAAAAATCTTCTTTCAATCTTAATTTTAAAATGTAGGTCTTTACAAAATGATGACTTTGGATGGTACTACTGCAAGTAACATAATTCTTAAACTCAAAATTGCTTATGCTGTTAGAAAAACTTTATCCCAAATGAGAAATCCAAAATCATGGCGTGTGCCAGGTATGGTACAACGTAGTTTCTTCTTTTTCTTCATAAGTACACCCTTCATCCAAACTATCCACGCATCTTCAGCTCCGAGTGGCATTTCCCAACAACAGACACGATAGAACAATTTGTCTGTCAATGATTATTTCTGTGGCCTTTAAAATATTAAACATTTCATATATATCTCTCTATTTGGTAGAACTTTCAGATACTGAATGAGGGAAGAAGCCAGCTATCTGTAGTATTTTACAGTTTTTTAAAGAAACTGGGATATTCTGCTTTGAATTTGATTTTAAAATAATAATGGTTTATTAGTAATTTCTACCAATTCATAAGAAATTTTTATTTCTACCTCTTTGTAGAATCTTTTTTGTTGCAAAGTAGAGGTTGTTAATAATTTTGATTAATTTTCTGTGATAATTTTATATATCCTCTTAAGATGATATTTTAAGATATAGTTTTTTAATTATATTTTTTCCTGTTGTAAAGTATGCAAAAGCATTCAGCTAAGAGGATGATCTTAATTCATTTTGCTAGTACTCTATGGATTAATATTTAAGTTGTTTTCAATATTACTAGAGACAATGATCCAATTAATATATGTGTATATTGTAAGATTTTGTCCTATAATTTCTGGCAAGTAAAACTACTGAGTCAAAGGGTATGCCTTATAAAAAAAATCTTAATGAATTTTCCCAGTTCTCAATGTAAATCACATTAGATCAATGTAAGTTAGACCTTAATGTAAATCACAAATCACATGCTAATAATTAATTATAAGATGACTTGTTTCCCCATCGTTTTATGAATTAAAAGTGCTGTGGAAATTAGTCCATAAAAGCAGGAAATTGGCCCTTTTGTTTCTTTATCAATTTCTAAGAATGTAGGACTTTGCCCTTTTCCAAGTATATGAATTGTAAATCTTAAATTATAGTTTTTAATAGTACATAAAAGTCCAAAAATTAAATATGTGCCACGTATCACAATTCTCATTCTTCTTCAGTAGAATCTTTTTACTAAGAAACAGCAAATTTATATTTTATAGCTTCCATAACTATAAATATTTTCTCACTCCCCAGCTATAAAGAAATAGTCATTATTTACATTTTGTTTAGACATAATTCATCTTGAGTTAATCATGGAATCTAGTCTGAGTAATCTACTTTTTCCAAGTGTCTTTCCAATGACACAGTTTATTGAATAATATTTATGTTTCACAGTGGTTTGAGATGTAACCTTTACCATATACTGAATTACCATTTATATTGGGTTGTGTGTCTAGACTTCTGTTTAATTACAGTGCCATAATGTTTTGGAACTTGAAATTAAAATGTACTCTCCTTGTACATATTTCTGTTTCTTTAAAAAAAAAGAATAATGCTTATTCATTTTTGACAGGGAGAGAGAAAGTGAACAGGGGAGGAGCAGAAAGAGAGGGAGACAGAATCAGAAGTAGGCTCCAGGCTCTGAGCTGTCAGCACAGAGCGGAACATGGGGCTCAAACTCACCAGCCGTGAGATCATGACCTGAGCTGAAGTCAGACGCTTAACCGACTGAGCCACCCAGGCGCCCCCATCTATAGGTCTTATCTTTAAGGCATTTTCTGCTTGTTAGGACTTTTGTTTCCCCCACAAGAACTTAGATAAACCATGTCCAGTTCAAAACAGAAAACTAAAGCCTATTGGTATGACATTGAAACTAAAATTTAACTGAGAGAAAACTGGCATCTTCATAAAACTGAAAATGGTATGCATTTCTTTTGATTAGTTGTTGTCTCTTACCCAGAAGTGTATTTTTGTTTCCTTCACACTGGTGGTATTTTTGTTTTTTTTTGTTTGTTTTTTTTTTAATCAGCAGCTCGGGTAGCATAGCAACTGAAAGACAGAATGCCTGTCTCAAGTCTCACTTCTGTCATATTCCATGTATGTAATATTGGACTCAGCTCTTTGCTCCTCTGAGAGGATTAGCACTAAGACTAAACGCATGTCCTTAGGGTAGAAGACAGGTAGAGGGCCTTCACAGCTCTGCAAGCTTCCCTACTTTACTCTCTAGGATTTTGTTGTCTGGATTTATTTTTCTCAACAGTTCTGCAATTCCTTAACTCTAGATCTTGTTGTTTTGTTTTCTAACTTTTTCAACTGTGATTGCTTTGCTTGTTGCGAGCTATTCCGTAAGAACTAACCTCTATTTCCTTTAAATATATTTTTAATATAGACTGGCTTATAGTGTCAACATGTACAGAAAAGTGCTGTATCATGCCCCAGTAATAATGATTGAGGGATATATAGTCTTGTTCATCTTTTCTTCCAGTGGGATTTCATCAGAAGACCCCTGTAGCACCCAATATTAGCTTTGATTGAAATAGCTTCAGCTTAATACACTGTTCACAAAATTTATGTAAAAGAAACTAATTGATAGAGTGTTCTTAACATGACAGACTTTGTAAAGAATTAAGTGAAAGATGACTTTTTTATTTCTCAGACATGATTATTTTGAGGGAGAAATATCCTGCCTTACATTAGTGTCCCTACGTTATACTTTAATTATGATTTATGTTCTAACCTAAGCAAATAGAGAAAACTTTTGCCCTATAATGGTCATCCAATAAAAAAGAAAATTAAAAAAAAATAACAAACTAACAACTGTGAACACAATTTTATTCTAGAGTTTACATTACATTCGCATGTCTGTAAAACTAAAAGTAAAAATTTTACTGAGAGGCGTTCTCATGAGAAGACTTGATTCAGTAATGTAGTACTGAAAATTAAAATAAGGTCCCTTCTACCTAAGAGAAGACATTTCAAGTCTAACTTATCAAAATCATTTTGGGAACTAAAGGAAATGCTCAGAAGAGACTTGACAGAACAGTACATGCTTTTATGAAAGATGACTTTAAAATCCTTACTTGCTAAGATAATGCAAAATGATACATGAAATAGTTTACTTTCTGATTGATCGTAGGATCAGATCTTAGTAGAATGTTCCCATTGTAAAGGCAGAGAATCTCCCCAACAGAAAATTTAACAACTCTCTCATTCAATTAAGTTATCTGTTCTCGAGTTTGGATACTATGGCTATTTAAATCTGGGATAAATGGAAGTCTTTACCATTGATTCCCTGGTTACAAAATAGGCTAAAATTTAAACATCCAAATTGAATTTGTACTCATCAGTGTGATCTCTCTGGGAGACTACATATCTGCTTCATTGATACTTGAACACAAAGTAGATTTGAAATTCCTTATTTGGGGAATTTCCTTAACTTAAGATTCCTTAACTTAATGAGTTAAGTTTTTAGAATATCTTCACTTTTAGAAATATTGATCTTTGAAGATATATTTGAGCTTCTGGGTTTTTTAAACACACCAAACTAATTTAAAGGCAAGTTCAAAGAATTAAGTAAATGATTTTGATATTTGGAACTTTAGTCAAAAGTGACATAGGCTTATAAAATTAAGATTTGTTTTCTTGTATATTTCCCTAAAATGAGTCCCAGACAGATTATTTGCCATAAGAGCAATTGGCAAATTTAATAAGAAAGGAATTAGTCTTTGATGAAATAATTTTTAAATGTCTAAAATATATTTTACTTTCATATGAAACTTAACAAAATTTTGAAAAACATATAATAAGTGGAGTTCATAGATTTCTTTTTAATTATGGTCAATAGAAAACAAACAAATGATCATTTATTAAGAATTATAGACTTTATACACCACTGTAGCGTCACCTCCTTTTGCTGAAGGTAACAATCTTGGGTTAGTGTATCTTCTATTCAGTACACTGAAATGTATAATAAAAGACTTCTCTTCTCATTATTGAAAGAAAAAGAATTACAACCAGTGATGTAGATTTCTTATAGGACCTATTTTTTTTCATGACTAAGTCCTATCCCTTGCTCTATAGAAAAACCCAGGAAATGATAGTAAGAGTGTACTGTCTGTTTACCATGCACTGTTTGAGTTTGATAACTATTCTTGGACAAAGACCTGTGTTCCTATAACTAATTTGTTCTCCTCTCACAAAATTCCTTCGTCTCTAGCTGGCTAGTTGGTTTACTTACGTAACACTTCTAGAGTCTTAGTTCTTAACTATGGGACATGGGCAAAGTCAAGGGAGATGAATGTCCCAATATAACAAGAGTGTTTAGTTCTCCAAAACTGGAAAAATGGAAGGATATCAGGTTGCAAGAGTGTCAGATACCTCTGCTTCCTTCCACAGAATTTCTCAAAGTTACAGGATCTCTGATGGGAGAAATGTTCTTTAAAGCACTTTGTTTTTGGAAACTATAGTAATTGTTCAGTGACTTGGCATGGAGATCATAATTTCTATGGGCAAAAGGACCACTAATTTCAAGTGAACCATAAAAATTTAGGTAAGAGTAGCAACATTTTAATTTTTTCTTTGGAGCTATTAACCACTGGTGATGAAGTTGGAGAGAGGAGTTAAGAGATTTAATTTTCTTGAAACTGATTTTGTACACTAAACAAAACAATAGATGTTTGAGGTTGGTTTTGGGGATAGTAATAGGGATTTTGGAGAGACTAAAATCCAATCAAGCCACATTTCATTAAAGCTACAGTTGGGCAATATCTTAACATTGTCAATAGTAAAATGGAGATCAGAGTTCTTTACCTAAGAACTTGGTTTGTTTATACTTTTATTTTCTCTCTCTCCTCCTCTCCCCTCCCCTTCCTTTCTTTTTCCTCTTCTTTTTCTTCTTCTCCAAGAGAAGGACTTATTTCTGTCACGTGGATGAGGTCATACATCCTGTTAATCCTAGCAGGTAGCCATTGAACTAGATCAAATTTAGTTTATAAATGTAACAAAATGTGACATTATTTATGCTTAAGTGTATTGAAAAATCCATACATGCAGATGCCTAAGTTGAATTTGTCCATTTGTTTAAATTTTTAAGTTCTAGAAACAAGTCCTGTAGGACATTGTTTTGATACCCTAGTCACTAGATGAAAAAAAAAAAAAACATGTCAAAAACATTTTAATACCTAATCTGTACAGTTGAGTAAAAGCTTTAACTAAAACAAAGGTATTTAGAAAAAAACAAACAAAGATGCTGGAGGGAGGTAGGCAGGGGATGGGCTAAATGAGTGATGGGTATTAAGGAGGGTACTTGTGATGAGCACTGGGTGTTGTATTTAAGTAAAATCACTAAATTCCACACCTGAAACCAATTTTACCATGTATGTTAACTAACTGGAATTTAAGTAAAATGTTGAAATTAAACAAATAAACAAACAAGGTCAGGTTGTAGGTGACTTAAAAAAAATCAACAAAAAATGTAATCAATATTCCATTCTTCTAGCCATTTACCTACTTACTCATACAGGCTCAAATTTCAAAGGCTCTGAAGACTCTCCTGTGTTTATATAAATTTTTGTAAACAATCAAGTTAATTATGGAAATAAGATGTTTCTTTTCAGAAAGAATTTTCACTTGACTTTGATTCCATTTTCAAATCTTCTTCAGTGTACTTTTCAAGTGCAGCGAGAAAATGGATTTGAGTCTAAAACACCTAGGTGAAAATTGAATTAGGGATTTTATATTCAATTGTAGCTCACTTATGCTCAAAGGTAAGCTAACATTCTGAATTAATTTGTGCTTCAGGTTTTGGAAGAGCAAATCCTTTCTATGCAAACATCCAGCCTTTAATCCAACTAATTTACACTTAAAGTTGACCGCTTCTAATACATCAAAATTAAAGTTTATACAAACATACTTTTTAAAGTCAGAGAGAAAAGTTGAATATATATCTGGACAACATGTTAAGTGAAAACCTAGAAAAATATAATTTCATGCCTAAAGGATATAGAATAAAACACATAATTTGCCATTAATCAGGTAAACTAAGAATAAAAATTTTAATTTAGTTTTAAAGTAGAATATCGGGGGTGAGGTCACCTGGGTGGCTCTGTTGGTTAAGCAATTGATCTTTTTTTGGCTCAGGTCACCATCTCATGGTTTATGGGTTCAAGCCCCACGTTGGGCTTTGTGCTGAAAGAGTGGAGCCTGCTTGGGATTCTCTCTCTCTCCCTCTCTGTCGCTTCTACACTTGTGCATGTGTGCACACACGCTCTCTCTTTCTCTCTCTCAAAATAAATAACAGAATTAAAAAAATAGAATCAAATAAAATATTAGGAAGTACTCTTAGCCATCTCAAAGAATACTGGAGCTTACAAATGTGGCTAGGAGGAAGAAACACAAAATCTTAGGAGACACTGAAAGGATGGTTCAGATTTGATGAATACACATAAATAATGTCGAGTTACAACACTTAGGTGGAATTTTGAGAACACACTTGCTTACTTGGACGTATTTATAGAGGGAGAGAGAAGACTATGAGAAAAAGCACAGATTATAACCCTTTTAACTGAAAGGTAATATATGTGCATGAGTGTATATACCCATTAATATAACTATAGTAATTATAGTTATATATATAATGTATATATAATAAATGTATTGGCATATACCTTTTGTTAATGTATATTGTATATATATAAATATCCAAGAAAGTCATTAACAGAAATCCTATGTTTTCCTATATTGTTCTTGTTTTCATTGTTACAACTATTTATTTTTGTTTTACAGGAAGTTATGGGTACCAGTTTCATCGTTAGTTACTCAAAACAATAAGCTTAAAAAGCAAAACCACTCCTGTCTTTCCATTAAACTACTGCGAAGTCAGTGGCCATTAGGCCATTGCCATTAATTGTAACTTACGTTTTCTGAATATTAATTTGTTAATAAAATCCCCCTAGATTCTATAAGCATTATTTGATTGTATGCATTTATATTTTTTGGTTGCATCCTGTGAGGATAACGTGCCACAGGGGACAAGAAGCCCGTGAAGATACAATGGCTGCCCATGGTTAAGTGTTTTTAGAAAATGAAGCAGGAAGGTGAAAAGTCAGCAGATTAAATTAGTACATGTCTGAAGTGGAAAGCCAGATTCAATCATAACATTCAAAGTCCAGTTGAGAGCCAGAGGCTGAGCTTGCTTGAAGTCACTTTCTGAAGGAAATCTGAGAAGGAAACATCTCTGTCCAAATGAGCTGGAAAAAATGCTGGCTGCATATACTCTCAGTTTGACTTTTTCAAGCACAGAAAACAGCAACATTATACATAACAAACAGCACTTGTCTCCCTCACAGAAAGTAAGGGTTGGCTGGCAGCCAAAGGCAGTCTTGCTGTGAAAATAGATTAAAGAAAACCAAATACAGTATTGCAACATAGGGAGGAAAGAAAAGAGGAAGAGTAAAAATGTGAGAAGACAAAGGAGAAAGCAAATAGAAAGAGGATGACAAAAGAATGGGTGAAAAATGAATGAATAGCTTAGCTAAAACTATCCATCTAATTTTATTGGCCTTCCATTGATTGCAGACACATAGAGGGATTTTATTAGGGACTTGTGTAAACAGAGGATGGAACACAGGATTCACAAACCTATAAATTAGTCTTGGTTCTAATGTGGCTGAGGCCTCTGTTTCACCTTATCTCTCTGGGCTTAAGTGTACTTATTTATAAACAATAAATAAACCAAGACAAAGGATTATTTCAGGAAGATGAGTCATATGGACCCTTCAAATTATGAGACCTGAGAGATGGTGAAATGATGAATGCTTGTTGCATGATTTTGTAAAGTTGTGGTTGTTCTGTTCCCAATGCACTTTATCAAAATCTAAAGGTAATAAACTTCTATGCTTTATATGAAAACAATTTCTAGAAGCAGTGTGATTTTATACAATTTATTTATTAGTGAACAGAGAGCAAGGTGCAAATATCGCCCCTTGCCCTTCCAAAAAGCAATCCACCAAAACAAAAACAAAAACAAAAACCTTGTCCAACGGAGTTTTTTGAGTCTATTAACTTTTTGTTAGATGTCATTACTGCACACAGAAAGTAGCACACAGTTATTGGTAGTACACAAATTGCTTCTTCCTTTAAAAACATATTGGTTACTTACTGTACAACTAAAATGGTTAGAATGGTAAATTTTATGTATATTTTACCACAGTAAAAAAGTACACAGGGGCATCTGGGTAGCTCAATTGGTTAAGCGTCCAACTTTGGCTTAGGTCATGATCTCGTGGTCTGTGAGTTCGAACCCTGAATTGGGCTCTGGGCTGACAGCTCGGAGCCTGGAGCTTGCTTCAGATTCTGTGTCTCCATCTTTCTCTGCCCCTTCCTTGCTCACTCGCTCTCTCTCTCTCTCTCTCAAAAATAAATACATGTTCAAAAAATTTTTTTAAAGTACACAACAATATATGTAAAGAAGGAAGATGTTAATGAAAAGCATCAAAGGTACGTTATTCACTTATCTGAGTCAGGTGGGATAAGATTGTGAGAGAGCATGCTAGTGTTCTCCAAAATATTACTTTTACAGGTTAAGTATATTCACTATATCTTAAACATTTCTTTGAGCAATGCTCAATGCAACAGAATTGCTTAGTTAGCTTTAAAAAATACAGATGCCCAGACATCAATCTCAAAGTTTCATTGCTGTTGCTTAGTGGTAGGGCATATGTGATCGGATCGTGCAATTCTAATGTGCAGCCAGTGTTGAGAGCATCGCTTAGGTTGTAAAATCCATGAAGACAGGAACTGCATTTGTCATATCCACAACTGTTTCCTTAGTATATTGTCTGGCCAACTAAAATATCTATGGGCTGAATGAAATATTGAATAAACAAATGACCTCTTAGTGTATTTTACCTCTATATTTACCCTGTATTACATTTACTTTGAAGCTGAAAGAGCCATGCGGATTCCATAAAATCAGCCAGAAAACATAAAAGTAGATTAAATAAACAAAAATTCAATTATCTCCTCTTCTCTATTACCCTACCATCACTACCTTAGGACTACAAATATTAAAAGTTTGACACAATCTTGGGGCGTCTGGGTGGCTCAGTCACTTAAGCTTCCAACTTCGGCTCAGGTCATGATCCCGCAGTCCGTGAGTTCGAGGCCCACGTCAGGCTCTGTGCTGACAGCTCAGAGCCTGGAGCCTGTTTCTGATTCTGGGTCTCCCTCTCTCTGCCCCTCCCCTGTTCACTTTCTGTCTCCCTCTCTCTCTCAAAAGCAAATAAAACATTAAAAAAAAAGTTTCACACAATCTTTCAACCATTCTCTATTGGCATACAAATATATACAATTAAATACAAATATGTACAAAGTTTGTTTCTTGTTGTGTTTTGTTTCGTTTTTAATTCTACCACCCTGTTCTCCAGCCAGATGGAATGAAAATGTTCACAATGCTGTACATTTTTCTTTGCTTAAACTTTTCTCAATATCACACCATAAAGGACTAGTTCATTCTTTAGTATACAAGTAAATAATATTCTAATATGTGTTTCCTAAGCCATTTAATTACACTACCTCCATTCACTTGGCTTCATTTCTTCACACACTTGGCACACACTTCAATATTTTAGCTCCTACCATAACAGAGAAGCCAATGTCAAATTTTCAACTGCATCATTTTCCAGGTATGTGTAAGATTTGACCACATCTTCACTCCTTCCTTAGTGCAGCTTTTTTCACTTGACCTCTAGGCTACCGCTCTCCCTCATTTTCCTACTTGATTGTCTCAGTGAACTTTGTGGGTAGTTCTTCATCTAATCCAACTGTAGGGTTTAAACTAAGATCCAAAGACTTTTCTCTTTTATATACACCCATTCTCTTATTTCATCTAGTACCAGGGTTTTTCAGACTAGCTATATTACGACAGCTCCAGATTTTTGTATTCTGGGCTGAAGTTCTGTATAAATTACAGACCAATGTAGCTAGGTAGTCTGCTGATATCTCCAATTTTCCATCTCATAAGCATCTCATACTTCGTGTGCCCCGAATAGAAATTTTGACTCTTTGCTTAACTTCCCCTTATATTTCCTGGTTCAGTACATGGCAATTCTATTCTTTGAGTTCTTAGGCTGAAACCCCTTAGGTTATCCTTGAATTTCTACTTCCTGTCACACTCTGAAACATTTTATTAGCCAATTCTCTTTATTTAGAAACATATCCAAAATACAACCACTTGTCACCATTTCCTAGTCAAAGACAACACCATTTTTCTTCTGGAAGATGGCTATAGTACCCCAACTGTTTTCCCTTCTCCTCTCTTGGTCTTCAAAAATATTTTCTATATGTACAAGCAAGAGTGATCTTTTGAAAATATTAATCAGGTCATATCATCCTGTTTGTGCCCCAAGTTCTTAAGGGGTCTCCCATTTTATCTGAAATCTCATTTTTCTTCACTCATTCCAATGCTGGCCCTACATTATGTGCGATTCCCCAGTCTCCCTGCTTCCCCACACCTTCCTCCACAACACACACACCATTACTCTTCAGATTTCATTTTCTACCATTTTCACTGTCATTTCCTCTGTCCCAGTACTTTATCCTTACTATGCTTCTTTGAACACACCAAACATTCTAGTTTTTTGAGTATTTACACTAACTCCTAACAGCTTGAGTAGTATTTGTGTAGACATTTGCATGGCCTGATCTGTCATTTCATTTAGGTCTCTGCTTAAACATCACCTAACCAAAGAGTTCTTCCCTGATTATTCTAGCTCAAATAATCTGATCAGAACTTGCCACACTTCACCTAGCTTCATTTCTTCCAATGATCAATGTTTTCCCATCATAAGGTGTTGTATGTCACATACATATTTCCTTAAATATTGGAACTTTAAAAAGTGGAATACATTTATAGAAATAGAATCATGTGGTCAAATCTCTCAGAAAATATCAGATTTTTTCCCCAAAATATTATAGATTTCCACATGGCAAACAGTATTATATATTTAGCAGTGCTATTACCAATACTGGAGGAATCTTGCTTGTTTATCTTCTTTTCTTGAGGTGATTTTGAAATACATATACAAATTCTTTAATGTTTGTATTTTAAAATGTGGAAATTCCCTCCCCGTGAATATGGACTGAACTTAAAAACTTCTAAATAATAGAATAAAGCAGAAATGACTATATGCACCTTTACTTATGGATATATATGTATATGTGTGTACATGACTATACATATACAAACAAAAATTCTTATAAACAGTAATAGCTTAATATTCTTATAACAGTGCCCAGTATTTAAAAATAGATAATACTTTAACTTAAAATTTATTTTAATTTCATTAAAAAAATTTTTTTTGCTTATTTATTTTGAGACACAGAGCAGAGAAGGGACAGAGAGAGAGAGAGAGGGAGGATCTCTCAGGAAAGCTCCATGCTGAAAACACAGAGCCCAATGTGGGGCTCAAACTCATGAGCCATGAGATCATGACTTGAGCCAAAACCAAGAGTCGACGCTTAACCAACTGAGCCACCAGGCGCCCCTTAATTTCAATGTTTGTACAGTTTATTTTTATTATTCTTTTATCATATACCTATAGAATTATTTTAATATTCATGACTTAAAATGACTTGGGGTTTGTAAATATTTTTAATCTTGTTTAATGTGTCTATTTGGATCCCTTACAATCCAATGTAGTTTTGAATGTAGTTCAATTTATCCAAATTGTTTTAAAGTAAACATTTAGGGTGAAGAGCTAAGATGGTGGAGTAGTAGGAGGACCCTCAGCTTGCTTCGTCCCCCAAACACAGCCAGATAAATATCAAATCATTCTGAATACCCAAGAAATCAATCTGAGAACTGACACAATAAACCACACAACTAGAGGGAGAGAAGAGGCCACACTCTGGAAGGTAGAAAGTTCGGAGACATGGTTTGGGGGAGAAAAAGATCACAGGTGCTGCAGAGGGGAGGGAACCCTGTTCATGGAGAAGTGAGAGGGAGAGGGAAGGAAGAGTGCACAGCAGATCACACAAGGAAAACATTTCCCCAAAGCTACCCTCTGGGAAAATGAAAGGTGCTGATTTCCAGGAGGTTTTACAATGAGTGGAGCTCAAAGACTGGAGTTTTAGAGGCTTATAGCATGCCTGGTGTGGAGCTTGAAGGTGCTGCAGTATTCCTGTGGAGAAGCAGGGCAAATAGCCTGCGGCTGATGGCAGGCTCTGAGGATCCCCTGGGATACACTGGGAGATACGGTTCCCCCTTCTTGGAGAACATCTGGGAGAGGTGGCATTTACTCTCTGGGGATAAAAGAGCTGGTAGGAGCCATTACCCTCCCCCACCCCTCAGCATAGGCACAAAGACACCTATGGAGGGCAGCTTACCTGGACACTGACATTTTGTTCACTTTACTCCAAACTCCAATGCCCTTGCGCTTGGATGCTACTGACCTCCTGAAACAAACTTGCAACGGTCCCAGCATGGTGAAACCCTCCCCCAGAGGATCAGCATGCATCCTTGCCATACCAGGTCCCTAAAGTGTGGAGTTTTAACACTCAGCCAGCATCTATGGGATGGACCCCAAAGGGCACTGCACTGCTGGGTAGAGAGATGGCATGAGCACAGACAAGGTGAAGGCAGCGAGCAGAAGGATGCATGGGACACACAAGGCAAGATTGTTCGGTATTCTGGGAGGGCTTCCCAGACAGTTGCAGTGAACTCCTGTCTCTGGGAAGGAAGGGGGGACTGGTACCATTTTCCTCCCCAGTCCCTTCACATAAACTGACTTCAGTAGTAAGCAGCACAGAGAAACAGTGGTGGCTTAAACCACTTTCACCAAGCTCCTGCCCCCTATATTTGTTTGTCCTGCTTGTCTCAGGCAGTGTGCCTGAGAACCAGAGCAGCAAGTCTCTCCCCAAGTGGACCCAACACAAATCCCCCGTATGCACCATGTGTACTGACCACAGAGTTCTGCAAATGTTCAGCTCTAGTAGAAATTACCTCAGGTCTCTTTTTATAAGCAGACCAGAATACACCTAGTTAAAACTGGCCACACTCTGGCCAAGGTCCAAACATTCCCCACTGCAGGCAAGGAGAAACTCTGCAGAGGACTGACCTGAGGGAAAGAGCAGCCAAAACACAGCAGCAGAGTACACAGAGCATACACCAGAGACACTTCCTGAAGGGCTAGCACCTGGACAATATATGACTTCTTAATAAAGCCATTAATTACTCTCAGGAGCAAAAAAAAACCTAACAGTCTTTCCTAACACACATAGGACAGAGACTTAGACAAAATATCAAGATGCAGGAGTTCATCCAAAAAGAAAAGAAAAAAAAAAAAAAACAAGAAAAGGTCACGGCCAGGATATCTAATCAAAACAGCTGTAAAAAATATTCATGGGAGCACCTGGGTGGCTTAGTCAGTTAAGCATCTGACTTCAGCTCAGGCCTTGATCTCATAATTCGTGAGTTTGAGCAATGCTTTGTACTCTGTGCTGACAGCTCAGAGCCTGGAGTCTGCTTTGAATTCTGTGGCTCACTCTCTTTGCTCCTCCCCTACTCACACTCTGTCTCTCTGTCTCTCAAAAATTAATAAACATTTTGAAAGAATGCATGATCCAGACTTAAAGCAACAATAATAAGTAGACTAGCTGGGCTTGAAAAAAAAGCACAGAAGACACCAAGGCATCCCTTGCCACAGAGATAAAAGGCCTAAAAAACTAGTCAGGCCAAAATGAAAAATGCAGTGACTGAGATTTAAAATCCACTGGATGTAATGACCACAAGAGTGGGAGAAACAGAGGAATGAATAAGTGATCTAGAAGATACAATTATGGAAAATATAAAGCTTAAAAGAAGAGGAAAAGAAAATATTAGATCATGAATGTAGACCTAGGGAACTCAGTGACCCCATAAAGAATAATAACATTAATATCATTGTAGTCCCAGAAACAGAAGAGAAGGGGAAAAGGGGAGAAAGTTTATTTGAGGAAATTATAGCTGAAAACTTCAGTAATCTGGGGAAGAAAACAGACATCCAAATCCAGGAGGCACGGAGAACTCCCATCAAAATCAACAAAAGCAGGCCAACATCAAGACATATCACAGCTAAATTTGCAAAATATAGAGTAAAGCAAAAATCCTAAAGGCAGCAGGACAAAAGAAAGCCCTAACTTAAAACAGAAGACAAATAAAGTTAGCAATAGATCTTTCCACAGAAACTTGGAGGGACAGAAGGGAGTGACATGATATATCTAATGTGCTGAATGGGGAATATATGTAGCCAAGAATACTCTATCCAGCAAAGCTTTCATTCAGAATAGAAGGAGAGATAAAGAGTTTGCCAGACAAACAAAAACTAAAGGGATTCATGACCACTAAACCAGCCCTATAGGAAATATTAAAGAGGACTCTTTGAGTGGGAAAGAAAGAACAAAAGTAACAAAGACTAGAAAGGAGCAGAGAAAAATCTCCAAAAACAATGACAAAACAAGAAATAAAATTGCACTAAATTCATATCTATGAATAATTACTCTGGATATAAATGGGCTAAATGCTCCAATCAAAAGACATAGGGTAATAGAATGGTAAAAGACAAGACCCATCTACATGCTGTCTACAAGAGACTCATTTTAGACATTAAGTCACATCAAGATTGAAAATGAGGGGATGGAGAAACATTTATCATGCAAATGGATGCAAAAAGAAAGCCAGAGTAGCAATATGTATATCAAACAAACTAGATTTTAAACCAAAGACTGTAACAAGAGATGAAGAAGGACACTATATCATAATAAAGGGGTCCATCCAACAAGAAGATCGAATAATGTAAATATTTATGCCTCCAACTTGGAAGTACTCAAATATATAAAATAATAACAAACATAAAAGAACTCATTGATCAAAATACAATAATAGCAGGGTACTTAACACCCCACTTACAGTAAGGGACACATAATCTAAACAAAAAATCTACAAGGAAACAATGACTTTGAAACACTGTACCAGATGGACTTAACAGATATATTCAGAACACTTCATCCTAAAGCCACAGAATGCACATTCTTTTCAAGTGCACATGGGGCATTCTCCAGAATAGATCACGTACTAGGTCACAAATCAGGTCACAACCAGTACAAGGAGACTGAGATCATAACAAGCATATTTTCCAATCACAATGCTGTGAAACTTGAAATCAACAAGAAAAAAATTTGGAAGGACCACGAATACATGGAGATTAAGCAACATGCTACTAAGGAATGAATGGGTCAACAAGGAAATTAAAAAAAAGAAAGATCAAATACATGGAAACAAATTAAAATGTAAATATGATGGTCCAAAATCTTTGGGATGCAGCCAAAGCACCCAAAGAAGGAAATAAATAGCAATACAGGCCTACCTCTAGAAGCAAGAAAACCCCCACCCAAATACACAATGAGCTAGAAAAAAAAAATGAAGCCCAAAACCAGCAGAAGAAGGGAAATAATAAAGATTAGATAATAAATAATATAGAAACAATACACAGTAGAACAGATCAATGAAACCAGGAGCTGGTTCTTTGGAAAAGATAATGAAATTGATAAACACCTAACCAGACTTATCAAAAAGAGAAAGGACACAAAAGCACAGATGAAAGAGGAGAGATCAAAACCAACACCACAGAAATACAATTATAAGTGAATATTATGAAAATTATATGCCAACAAATTGGGCAACCTGGAAGAAATGGAAACATTTCTAAAAACGTTTTTACTACCAAAACTGAAATAGGAGGAAATAGAAATCTTGAACAGACTGATAACCAGCAAACAAACTGAATAAAAAAAAAAAAAAAAAAATCTCACAACAAACAAAAGCCCAGGGTCAGATGGCTTCCCAGGGGAATTCTACCAAACATTAAAGAAAAGTTAAGACCTATCCTTCTCAAACTGTTTCAAAAAATAGGAATGGAGGTTAAACTTCCAAACAAATTCTGTAAAGCCAGCATTACCTTGATTCCAAAACCAGATAAAGACTCCACTAAAAAAGAGAACTACAGGCAATATTCCTGATAAACATTGATGAAAAAATTCTCAACAAAATACTATCATATTGAATCCAATGGTACATGAAAAGAAACATTCTCCACAAGCAGGATTAATTCCTGGGCTGCAGGACTGGTTCAATATTCTCAAATCAATCAACGTGATATACCATGCTAGTAAAACAAAGGATAAGGACCACATGATTCTCTCAACAGATGCAGAAAAAGTACAGCACCATTCTTGATTAATATATATTAATATATATTAATAATAATTAATAATTATAACAATATAATAATTATCTATAACATAAAATATTATAAAATATAATTATTAATAATGATATATTAATATATTAATATATATTTATATATATATATATAAACTAAGTAGGGGTAGAGGGAATACACCTCCACATCCACATCATAAAGGCCATAAACAAAAGACCCACTGCTAATATTATCCTCAATGGGGAAAAACTGAGAACTTTCACTCTATAATCAGGAATAAGGCAGGGATGCCCACTCTCACCACTGTTTTTTAACATAGTACTTGAAGTCATAGCCTCAGCAATCAGACAACAACAATTTACTTGGTCACCGACTTTTTCAGAAGCCTTTCCCAAAAAGGTCCATCTAGATTTGCCACCACAAAACCCCTTAATATCCATTTTTTATAATAAATTTTAAGAATTGTTATGGGAAGAGATAATATTTAGAAGAATATAGGTTTTATGAAAGTGTATTTGTTTGATAGTTCTCTCTTTGCAAAGATTTTATGTAAGGTAGGTATTTGGAAAAAGTAATAAATGTTTCCTTTTGCGTCTTTATTCCCTGAATTTTTTTCTGGGAATTCTATTTTATGTGATAGATTGAATGTCTTAAATTAAACTTACCTTTTGTAACTCAATATGTACTATACTCTATATCCATGCAATATATTTATTCATTTACATTAGATACCTATATCAAGCACTTATATAAGTACATATTCTATTTAGTTAATGCTTATCTAGCACATTTACCACAAATGCTTTTGTAACTTATATTCATGTTACATTACTGACTTATTTTATTGATATAATTAACTTCATAAATTAATGTCTCCCCTCTCTGTACCCCATCACCACCACCATTAGTTTCAAAGTAATCAAAAATGAGGGGTGTCTGGATGGCTCAGTCGGTTAAGTGCTGACTTTGTCTCCGGTCACGATCTCACAGTTGGTGGGTTCGAGCCCCATGTCAGGCTCTGTCCTGACAGCTCAGAGCCTGGAGCCTGCTTCGGATCCTGTGTCTCCCCTCTCTCTTCCCCTTCCCCACTCGTGCTCTGTCTCTCTCTCAACAATAAAATATACATAAAAAATTAAAAATAAATAAATACAGTAATCAAAAATGAGAAATAAGGTGTTTTGGAAAATGAGGATGCTAAAGCCTCTCCTACTTTTTCTGGTCCATGCTACTAGGTGGAAAAAGGTCAAATGTTATTCAAATTCCCAAAATTTATGCTAGGAAAAGTTCTTACGAGTGAAAGCTTTCAAACAAGTTAAAAGCTAAACCTCACAGCATGTAAATGTTTATTTCATCTTTCTTTTGGGATCTGTTGTTCCTTCAGAGTTAGAGGTGTGGGGCAGGCCCCTTTATTGTTTCATATGAGAGATAGGATCTCTTTTCCTCTGCTTTCTTCTGGATGTCTCATTTTCAACTATGAAAGTCCAACATATTCTTTCATGGAACAGTGGGCCATTATCCTTTTCCCTTTAAGCTCTTGTCTTTCTTTCCTAGATAGAGAAATAAAAGCAGGCCTGGGGCCAATGTGCTTCACTTTCTCAACATCCCTGGACAGTTCCTCTGATCAATCTTTTCATACGTACTATGACAAATGTCCTCTTCTACTTTTTTCCTTTGTTTAGTTGCTATTTGCAGCCCTGGGGTGGTATGGTTTCAAGCAAAAATAAGGTTTGGATTTAGAGTTGGGGTATAACCTGGCTGTTGAAATCTAACCACTCAAAGCCAGTGGAGCCTATGACATAATTCCCGAGAGTTCACTCAAGTCCATTTTGGGACTTGGAAGTACAGCTTTAAAGGGATATTTTGTTTCACTTCTTTGATTCCTTTCTCTAGAATTGCATAATCTGGTTTTGTTCGGTTCCCTGCAGCTTTTGTTTAAAAAGAAATGTAGAGGGGCGCCTGGGTGGCGCAGTCGGTTAAGCGTCTGACTTCAGCCAGGTCACGATCTCGCCGTCCGTGAGTTCGAGCCCCGCGTCGGGCTCTGGGCTGATGGCTCAGAGCCTGGAGCCTGTTTCCGATTCTGTGTCTCCCTCTCTCTCTGCCCCTCCCCCGTTCATGCTCTGTCTCTCTCTGTTCCAAAAATAAATTAACGTTGAAAAAAAATAAAAATAAAAAATAAATAAAATAAAAAGAAATGTAGAATGTTTACTATGTTGACATGCAAACATGGATATGCCATATATTGTTTTATGTTGGATGTGTCCAAGTTGTGTCTAAATGTTAATTGTAAGGTGTGTGATATTAAAACAAAGTAAAAAACTAAAATTAAAATTGAAATTATATTATTCGTATGCATCTGGCATTTGATTCCTAGATATTTAAATCAGTAACGAATGTTGTCATAACACCTATGCATCAATCAAAATGTAATATTCTCTAAAGCTATTTGATATTAGCTATTTTAGTAGCAGAACAAAATTACTATAAACACATTATCAGTGCTTGAAGAACTCACAAAACACCTTTATATGTGTTATGTAAAATAAGATCCTAGAAATTCTTTCTTGTTACCCAGAACATAAGCATTGTGTCAAAAACAAATCTTTCAGTAGTTCTATACTCCAATATCTTGAATGACTTAAGTTGAAACCAGCATCATGCTGTAATTTCTTATTTGCATTTATTCTTTATAGATTTATACATTCAAATTAAGATATTTAAAAAAAAATAAGCTTTCTTTATTTTTGAGAGAAAGAGCATGCGAGGAGGGGAGGGGCAGAGAGAGAAGAAGACACAGAATCCAAAGCAGGCTCCAGGCTCTGAGCTGTCAGTACAGAGCCTGATGCAGGGCTCGAACCTATGAACCTCAGGTCATGAGATCATGACCTGAGCTGAAGTCGGCCGCTTAACTGACTGAGCCACCCAGGAGCACCTAAATTAAGATATTTTTAAAGAAATGGTACATACCCTTTCTTAATTTCCTGAGCTTTCCTAAAAATAAACATTTTTAGGGTATACGTTTTATTAAAATTATTAAAGTATAATATTTAATAAAAATTCACAAATAAAAACTGTATATGATTGATTTTTTTAAAACTGAGCATGCTTTTGTGGCTAGCAACTAGATCAAGAGACAAAACATTACCATAACCCAAAAATGCTCCATAACCTTTCTTCTAGGCAACACTTACCATAGGTTATCACAAAGTTGATTTCCAAAATCATGGATTAGTTTTGACTTTTTTTGAATGCTCTATGAGTAAAATCACATAAAATGTGTCTTTTGCATCAGAATGCTTTTCAAGTTATGTTTGTGAAAATAATGCATGTTATTGTATGATTGATAAAATCAATTAACTTTTAATACAACCCAATTTTCCCATTTTTGGAGGTATTCCATACTGTTTATAAAAAATAACCTTACATAATCCTATGATTATAGTCCATTTATTGTTTTAAATTTTGTTTTTTAATCATCCACATTTAGCTCTATAAATTTCTTTTTGCTAGAATGTGAGGTAAGAACAAAAATTCCTTTTGATCTCCTTTTATCTCTCCTTTTGATATATTGAAAAATTTACATGTATCTTGTTGCAATGAAGTATTATCTTTGTCATATATCAGATGACTCTTTACATGTGTGTTCCTTTATGGATTGTCTTTTCTGCTATATTCATATAGTTGTTTCTACAGGCTTTAATTTTATTGTGTTTGAATAGTGATAGTTTTATAATAAGTTTTGATATCTGATGGGGTCTGTCTAAAAATAACAATTTTGAATACTTTAGAAAATTATTTATACAATTTATTCTATTAGGCTTCTCATGATTACATCTAACTCCTGTATTTTAGCAAATCTACTTCTGACGAATTGTATTTATCTACTCATTAATCTTTATATGATATAGATGCTGTTGTTCTTCCACATATAGATCAAATGGTTTATATCAGTGGCTCTAAGGCTTTTTTTTTTCCCCCTCAGTAATCATTTATACTCTTAAGGACCTCAAAACTCTATGTTTGTTTGTTAATCAATTTATGCTTAATCTATTAGAAACTAGAATTAACAAATTTTTGATAATATTTAGTAAACAGTAGTTTATTCATTTAAAACAAATTAATGTTTATTTTTGAGAGAGAGACAGACAGAGCATGAGCGGGAAGGGGCAGAGAGAGGGGGAGACACAGAATCCGAAGCAGGTTCCAGGCTCTGAGCTGTCAGCACAGAGCCCGATGTGGGGCTTGAACCCACAAACTGTGAGATCATGACCAGAGCTGAAATCGGACACTTAACGGACTGAGCCACCCAGACATCCAATAAACGGTAGTATAAAGCACCATTTTTTTTTAGCCAAAACATTAAATTTTTTTAACAAAGCAAAAACAATATTGAAGAGTGGCCTTGTTTTGACATTTGTCAGACATCTTTAATATCTGGCTTAAGTCTATGGTCATACCTGACCCTGAATACCTCTAATCTCCTCTGACCTGAAAAACTAACCCAGGTCAGGTCTGCTTAGTACTTGGATGGTGGACCACCTGGGATACTGGATATTGTAGGTTTTAAAGAAAAAAGATCTGGCTAACAAGAAGATAGATGCATTCTCCTATCTGCTTCTTCATTCAATCTGTTATATGCCATTTTTGCATGAAGAAAAAAAGACCTCCTATAGATGAATTTAAAAAAGGGAAAATTTACCCATATGTATGTAAGCCCTTCTAGATAATTTTGTATACTCTTCTTTGATACTATGCTAGAACCCAGAAAATACTAGTTTCTTAAATGCTGGTTAGTTGCAGTGTAAGAGATGAAAATATATCAATGAACTTTCTATATTCCATTATTTTAAAATCCATGCTTCTGGGGCACCCGGGTGGCTCAATCAGTTAAGCATTTGCCTTCCACTCAGGTCATGATCTCACGGTTCACGAGTTCAAGCCCTGCATCAGGCTCTGTGCTGACAGCTCAGAACCTGGAGCCTGCTTTGGATTCTGGGTCTCCCTCTCTCTCTGCCCTTCCCCAGCTCATGCTCTCTCTCTCTCTCAAAAACAAATGAACATTAAAAAAAATAAATAAATAAAATCAAGTTTTTATTGTTCTTTGAATGAATTTTTTACACATCTGGTATTGTAGCCTATGCTTTGCTTATTTGGAAAATATTGGATCACTGAGTTATATAGATCTTCCAATAGTCAACTTCCTTTTTTATGGTGTTTTTTTTTAATAGACCGATATTGATAATATTACCACCAATCTCATCAGTAAATCTTCAAATTTTGGAAAGCTATCAAGTTCACAGATAAAAGTTTTCCAAAATTCTAATTTTTAAGAGAAAGCTCAAATTTTACCATTGATGACAACTAGTTTTCTCTTGCTTTAATTGAAGATACAGTTTTGCTTAATTAATTTTCAAAAATCTAAGACTCTGTTTACTCAGTAGTCCAGTGTAAGTAACCATAGTTTATCTGTTTTGTCATTCTTCCAAGTAAAACTGGTTTACTTCGAAAAGAGTTGTTTATTCCATTCACAAATCAAACTATCACAAAGTGATTTTCTGGGGGCATTTATCATACTTTGGTGTAGAATAGAAATTTCTTAATTCATTCTTCCCATTTTGTTGCACAGAATATTAAAAAGACATATGCTCAAGAATGAGAAAGTTGTCAAGGTTTGAAAGATTGTCAGGAGTAACCAAAAGTCTGTGGACCAAACTTTGGGAACTGTTGGTATAGATGAAGAAGAAAATCCATTGTGACTGGCTTCAGAACCTGTACTCTTGATCACTATTACACTGTATCTTTAATTAGTCTGCCTTTAATAATTTAATTGCAATACCTCCTCATCTCATCATTTGTATTCAAGTTTGAAGTTCAGTGAATAGCTAATCATCTTTGATGAAAATTTCGGGAATATCTCCTTGACTTCAGAAACAATCTGGAAATATTTTTTTCTACATGTCATTAAAATTTTGGATGCTCTACAGATACGAACAGCAAACTCAACAGGTCAGATTGTAAAGGGAGAGTGTCACTTTTTCTTCTGTAGTAAAACTGAATACTTAGAAACCCCAATTAAATTATCTTAATCTATATAAATGAATTAATGTACAAGGTGAATGTAGTTATATACAAGATGGATCACCTTCCTGACTACCAAATGAGAAATATACATAATAATTGAGAGAGACTAAATTCCTTAAAGGGAGAATTTCTGAATTGCACACATGCATTTGGAAGTATAACACAAATTCAATCAAAATTACTTTTGGGGGAGAGTTTTAAGAAATAATGTTAAAGACTATATAGATCTTTAAAAAAAACGATGATCTTTAAGAAATCATTTCGAAAGGAAAGGGGGAAGATGGGAGACTTGCCCTATAGTGTATAAACATTAACAGTGCCATGTGGTAACAGAGGAGAAATAAATAAATACAATTATCAGTGATAAAAAGAGATATGGTTCAGGAAGAGACCCTTTATATACAAACGTTTAAGCATAAAGATGCCACTGGAAAGAAAAAAGCAACTTGGACAATAGATTAATAATTTTGAAAAAAATGGATATTAATTCCACATTAAAGAAGAAAATAACCTTCAAATCATATATTAAATGGATTAAAGAATTAAGTGAAAAAAATTCAGTTAAAAATAGAAGATAACCATATTGATATTTTCAAATTCTAGATTGGGGAATAACTTACTAACTTAAAATGGGTAGAATTTTCTCTAAGTTAGTAAATGACACAATGAAGAGATTTGTATTAAACATGAATACTCACACTCAAATTAAACTTCGACACAGCAATGTAAAGAATTAAATGCCAAAAAATATTCAAGGTAATTTTAAGTGCACATAACATGAAAATTTTTTATTATAATAACATTTGTTATAATCGGTTAGTTATAAAAATTGATATATGTTACTCTACAATCCATTAGATCAATAGGTAAATGAGGTAATAGGCAACAAAGGATAAAACACAAATTTGGGGAGAACAAGTGAATATGTTCTTACATCAGTAAATTGAGAAATAAAAGTTAAGTATTATATAACATTTTATAATGCCCAACTAACCACTCTTTTAAAAATAAGTGCAATCCCTCCTACTGAGAAAACAGTGAATTGAGCACTTCTATATATTATAGTTGATTACCCAAATAGGTATAGCATTTTCGAAAGCAGCTTGAAAAATGCATATAAAAATCACCAAAATACTTCAGGTCTCTATCTCCATAAACAAATTACTGATAAAATTTATAATAATTTATCATGACCATCTAACCTACTATTTTAAAAATAGGAAATTAATCAATATAAAAGTTCTCACAGAATATATACTTAATTCATGACCTATTAAACATATTTCTTTCTCTACATATCTCCATTATGACTTGTGTTGTAAATGCACAAATGGATTAATAGATCCCATAGAATATGATATATGATGATTTGAATGGTTAAAAAATAAATTTAAAAATCATTCAATGCTAATAGAAACTTTGATGAGAGTAAGAGAGGAAGACAAGTAAAGATAGTCAACAATGAAGTTTGGAAATACCGCAGGAGTTGTTAACACTACGCCACGTAAAAATGAGGAGGACCTAATTACAGACTGGGTGTGAGAGTTGAAAAAAAAAAAAAATAATGTGAACAGAGTAGGGAAGAACAAAGGGGATTTGGCTAAGCAAGGAAGGGAGTGGGAAAACGTGTTCTAGGCAGAAAGAACAACCTCTGAAGTAAGATCCAGAGATTAGGGTAAGTTTCTTGAGCAACCAAATATTTCAGTACATTTTTATAGATTTTAATGTGGCAGGATGAGGGCTGACATTTAAAGTATTGTATATGTTGGGGCGCCTGGGTGGCTCGGTCGGTTGAGCGTCCGACTTCAGCTCAGGTCAGAATCTCACTTTCGGTGAGTTCGAGCCCCGCATCTGTCTCTGTGCTGACAGCTCGGAGCCTGGATCCTGCTTCGGATTGTGTGTCTCCCTCTGTCTCTGACCCTCCCCTGTTCATGCTCTGTCTCTCTCTGTCTCCAAAAAATAAATAAACGTTAAAAAATAAATAAAGTGTTGTATATGTATGGTGTGCTAGAGAGACAAAGGGGGAGAACATGGGTGGCAAGAGGTGATGTTGAAGAGAGAAATGCAGGACAGAGAATTAGAAACTGGAAGATTTAAAATCGGGGGGGGGTAGTTTAAATGTAAGCAGGAATTTGAACTTTAAGAAACAGTTTAAGGAGGTGATGGGCATCAAATTTTGTCTATAAAATAAGGACTCTGGCTGCTTTTACACATGATGTGGTTCTTTATTTGGTTATATGTGTTTGGAATTATCCACAATGTATCTCCATAAGAGCTCACAAATACCTCATAAATGTATAGAAATGTAAATGTAAAATCTTGTCCCAAGATTGCAAACATTGGACTCATGTTCCACGACTTCTTCCCATATCTAGAGGAGACTTCTGTTGTGACATCCCCATGGTTTCAGAATCCTTTCCTAAACTACATCTGAGGCATGACCCAAGTTCAGATGTGTTTGGTATGAATAATGAAACCTAAAGCATATTCTTACTTTGTTATAATTTTCTGTGAAAACATAATTGATATATTTGTTTCAGGTATATGGCAAATGATTCAACACTTGCATGTATTTCAAAATGATCACCACCATAAGTCTGGTAAACAGCCATCAACTACACGGTTAAAAATTTCTTTTTTTATGGACATGAGAACTTTTAAGATTCACTCTCTTAGCAACTTTCAAATATACAATACATGATTATTAACTATAGTCACCATGCTGCATATTATATCCTTTTTAATTATAGATATTTTTAATTATAGAGTTTTTAATTATAGAAATTAAGAAACTGAAGTCAATGAAGCAGATGAAATGATTCAACTTTTGCTTGGTAGTTGGAAAAAGAAGATTCAATTTCATGTTTGCCCATGAATGTTCTCAGGATAAGAAAAGTAATGTTTAGTGGAATTAAATGATTTGTGTAAGGTCATTAGGTGCCACTCGTTCATCTTAGGTAACTGGTTCAGAGCTGCTTCCTCTAGAACAAAACTCTTGTTGAAATCTTTTCTTTTAATTTTCAGTTCCAGATCCTCTCTATGGTTCTTTGTTTGCTAGTACACTTTACGGATTGCTAATGGTTAATGCTGAAACGTAACAAGTAAACTCATGGGCTTTCCCCTTCTGTCCTCAGAGCTTGCATTTTTTACAACGTTCCCTTAGCTTGACCAATGCCACCAGCATTAGCACTGGTGTAAGTGCCCAAATCCTGGATGTCATTTTTGACTACTAGATTCCTCATGCTTCACCCCTTTGTCACTGAATCTGAATGTTCTTTCTCCTGGTTATCTCACAAATGTAGTTACTAATCTAATGCCAGTGTCTTCAGCCTTCATTTCTTTCCCTGTCTAGTAAGAAAGTCTCTTAAAACTGATCTTCATTTATTTTCTCTTCCTCAACACCTCCAAGCATTCACTACTCTGCTCTCAGAGTAAAATAAAAGATTATGAGTGTCCCTTTGCTAATTAAACTATATTATGATTTCCCACAGTACTTACTAAAACTCACAGTTCCCTATAACTAGTTCTTTTCCTTTTCATTTCACCTCTTTAGACATTTTTGTTTGTTTTTAACTATGTTTTATATCTGTTTTACATTCACAGCAAAATTGAGTGGAGGATACAGGGATTTCCCTTATACACCTACTCCTGCACATGCATAGCCTCTCTAATGGTACATTTGTTAGCAATTGATGAACCAACATTGATGCATCATTATCACCCAAAGTTTGCATTTTTCTTTAGAATTCCCTCTGGGTATTGTACATTCTATGGGTTTGGACAAAAGTATAATCACATATATCCACCATTGTAGCATCATACAGAGGAGTTTCATTGCTCTAAAAATCCTTCGTACTCTGCTTATTCACCTTCCCAAACCATTGATGCAGCCATGATGTTTTTGCCATCTCCATAGCATTGCCTTTTCCACAGTGTCACACAGTTTGAATTATATAGTATACAACCTCTGCCTAGCTGTTTTTCTCCAATTATAAAAAAAAAAATCTTACCTTTTTGGGTAGGCCCACATTCTCTATTTCTTTTTTTCTACATCTACTATTGTTTCAACTGGTAAACGATTTCTTCTAATCCTTTATGTAATTTTATATTTAGGCTTCAGTTGAAATGCTACTTCCTTAGAAATGCTACTTCCTTGAAACTTCACAGAAATGTCCTAGAATAAGTATACTTTCCTATGTATAACTCCATGACATGTAGTATATCTATCTTTCTAATGCTTCCTTTCAAAACTATGTGATTATTCTTAATTATGTGTGTAATATTCTTTTGTCCTGCATATTTTAAGCCTCATTAGGACAAGTATTACATCTTTCACTTACACTGGTGGATCTTCAACAACTAGTGTGGAGATTACTATAGAATGTTTACAAGGATGCCTGGATGGCTCATTTGGCTGATTTCAGCTCACGTCATGATCCCAGGGTCATGGAATCAAGGCCTGTGACAGACTCCATGCTGAACATGGAGTGTGCTTAAGTTTTTCTCTCTCTTTCCCTCTGCCCCTCTCCCCTGTTCATGTGCTCTCTCTCTCTCTCTCTCTCTCTCTCTCTCTCTCCCCCTCTCTCTTTCTCAAATATATATATTATTACAAAATATATGGAATGACTAAATAGAGTAGTGCCTACATACTATGAGGATGGGGGAGCAAGGTGGGAAAAATGAATTCATATGGAGAACGAAGCCTAATGCATACTTGATAATAACCTGTGTATTATATATTCAGTTAGGGAATCATAAATTTAAGAAATAATTAAGCCAGTCTAAATAAAAATGCTAGGAAATGTTAGTAAATATATATGCACTCCTGAATAGTCCCTTAAAGTTACATATTTATGAAAACATATCAGCAGGTAAAGAAATTTGCTTTATTTCCCCTAGAAGCCATAGAAGAACATCTTACAAGGGTAGCTGTTTTTAAACATGGGTTTTAGTGGTTTGAAAGTTTTATTCTTTGTTATTAACTTTTCTTTAATTGATGTATGTATTCTCCTAAAGAAAGACATTTTTCCTTCTTTATTCTCTTTAACTTCCTAATCCTTTTGGATAATGTTCTTACAGGCTCTTTCGGGGAACTCCATTCAGATTAAACAACAACAACAACAATAACAACAACAACAAAAACAGACAAATCACAGTGGTATCTTTTTGTCTTAAACAAAACTCTCTGGCCCAATTATGGAAGACTGAAATAGAAATTAGTTTTCTGAGTATGGATTTCTGTTGAGCAAACAGTTATCACTTGTTTTAAACATACTAGTGCCCAAAACTGAGCCAGACAAACAGATGGAGACTGTATAAAATAAGCTGTATAAGCTCCATTGAGGATGGAGAATATATGTGTGTATATATATATATATATACACACATATATATATATATACACTTATATATATATATATAAATTTATATATATATATATATATATATATATATATATAAGCTTTTTGTTTTTTCTTTACAGAAATTTTATAGAACCCTCTTCCTAGTAAGAGTTCTTTCATGAAATTTATAGCCCATGCAATCATATAAACAGTGAGAGAGAGAATATAAGGTTCTAAGATTTTTTGTTTTTGATGTTCTAAATGGACTTTTGCTTTTCATACAGGAAATCGATAGGCTTTCGGGCATCAACTTCACATGGATATTAACAGTGCTTTCTAAAAGTATATTTGACTGGATACTTCTTTCATTTAAATGTCACTCAATCTTTTTCCTATATTTTGCAGTACACAATGGTTCTGATTATGCAGGAATATTTTTTTTTGGTTTATTCTTTCTGCATTTCTCCTTTCTCCAGCTTTAACTATTTGCTATTATATTGAGAGACAAGACAAATTTCCATTCAAAATATTGAAGCTAACTTACCAAACAGTTATTTCAAGGAGGAAAACAAATTTTTCAGAAATATCTTTGGTTTTAAGCACATTTTCATTATGTATTAATAAATGAGACACATATCACGACAAAAGTGGTGATTGTGCTTCGAAGATAATACATTATTTCTCAAAATTTAGGCTTGAAGCATACATTCAATATTTTCCTGTGAAGATCTCAAGTATATTCATTAGAATTCTAATGAAAATCATATTTTTTCCCATCTAGCTTAATGTTGTAATATAAGTATTTAAACAGACAATCTCAATGAGACTTTGAGCCTATGGTCAGTAATAACACTATGGAACTAGAATCTAGGCAAAGTTGTATAGAGATCTTATTAGACCATTAGTTAATTACTTAGTTGGATCAGGAAAATAGCACATTGTCAAAGGCTAACAAAGCACCTTGTCCAGCATCCACAAAATGAGCATTGACAGAGCTCAAAGAAAAGACAATACTGTTTTTCAGATTGATTCTTGTAACCATAACATTTAATGTAATTAAAGTCGATAATCTGCAGTCTTATAACTGCAAAAACTTTGGTGGTTTATTTTTAACCATCTCTATTAATGAACATTTCATCTTTCTATTTAATCCAAATAAAACGCTCAGTCTTCCTTCATTTTCCTATTCCGTCATCCTAATTCTAAGCCATGAAATTGCATCCACAATGCTACCATTTTGTAACCACTACTACTTCTCTAATGTTACTATGCTGGCTAAGCCGTTTGAACTAATTCGCCTGCATCTATTTTCATCTGCGAACTGTTTTCAATGCAACAGCTAATGTGATCCTTCAAAGACAGTTCCTCTGCTCAAAATCCTCCAATGCCTCCCCATTTCACTCAGAGAAGGAAAAACCAAGCCAACACCCTCACAATGGTCTGTAATCTTTGACCATAATAGGACCTTCAATTTCTTCTGATTTTATCTTCTACTATTCCCTACTAATCACCAGTTCACCTACATCTTCTCCTTGATGTGATTTAAACATTCCAGGTATGCCCCAGCTATAAACCCTTTGCGTCAGATATCCCCCCATCCGAACAGAACTTTCCTCAGATACTCACATAGCCAGCCACTTCTCTTTCAAATCCTTGCATAAATGCCATCTTCTCCAAGACACCCCACCTTAACCATCTGATTTAAAGTTGTGACCTTTCCCCGTCCTCTGACATATTGGTGTGTATGATTCAATGTACCCTTCTCCATTTCTTTGCCTTCAGTGACACTTACTTCTACTTTGCTATGCAATTTATTGTTTGTTATGCTGTTTGTATAAGCTCTGAGAGCAATTTTTTTTTAATCTGTTTTGCTCAGTGATGCATTTCAACTGCCCAAAACAGTGACTGTAATGCAGTAGACAGCCAATAAGTATCCCAGAGAATGAATGAAAGGATGATAACCCAGCACCTGCATCTTGATTGCTTGCTGAACATGAGATATTTTTGTGTGGGGGGGACTCTTGACAGCAGAGGGCAAGCCAGACGGTCAGAATGTTCACTAACTGCGATGAGGCATTTTATAGGACATCTTGTTAGATTGAGGTGCAAATTGATGGCTGTGCCTTGCATTTCTATGGGGATAAGCTATATTCTGGAATCCAAACAATGTGTTAATTTATAACAATATATCTTTTCTTTAAAATCTCATCAATAATCCCTAATTTTTTTACACGATAGTAAATTTAGGGACATTGGGGAAAATATGAAAATGCTTTAAATATCTTACATATCAATACTCATGACAAAACTCCTAGAGTTTTAATAATTATTAATTATTTGATAAACATTACTGTAGTGGAGTTAAATATAATATCCTTTATGTTATGTGATATTAAGAAACTATACACACACCATACACATATGTACATACAAATTATAGATGAATTTGAGAACCATAAAATATCTGAAAAAAATGATCTTGAAAATAAGATATAAATATAATCTTAATTGTATCATCTAAGTGATTTGAAGTTAAATTGCACTGTAACATTCTTACATTAATATAATACTTGAAAATTTTTCTTTGCAAATTGAAATGAGCTTTATCACTGGATATTTTCTGATACTTCAGAGTTTCAAATTACCCCATGGCATAAATAAGGTCTGTATTTGAGAATTTTGACATACAGAAAACAGAGAAGCACAAGAAGTTTTTAAAATATGTCAGAGGAATAATTTTATGTCCTTTCACCTTAGCTAAATTAAAATAAAAGTCCATATGCCATCAAGTATATTAGCAGTGGATACTTATTATTGATTTTGCTAATAATTATTTCTTTGCCTTTTGCAAATAGTAATGGTAGTAACAGCGATGGTAGCATTAAGAGCAGAAACAACAATAAAATGCATATTTGGTGTTTACAATGTACCAGTCATTACATTAAGTGTTGTACATTTGCCAATTTTTCCTAATGCTTAGGGATAATGCTAAGGTGACTTCTGAAACTGCAGACTATTTTTTTTTTAATCATTGTGAAACTTTCATTGAAAGAAAACATCATAAGGCAATATTATTTGAAAATACAAACTATTTCTTTTTCCTTATTATGGAGAATATTCTTTTTTGAAAATTATTTGTAAGAAAAATTTTGCCATCTATATAGATCAATGTGGCCACTGGCAATGTCACCCAGATACTTGCATTAAAAATGAGTGAATCCTAGTAAGGATGTCTAAGGTTTTGTTACATACATTTTGTAAATGTCATTTTGAGAGACTACGACTAAAACAATTATACCCATATGACAAGTTTTAAGGAAGGAAGAGTTCAAATGACATGATAGTGTGTGAACTTTGTTATTTATGGCTTGTAGTAGAACTCAATCATGATGGATTATTAGAATTTTATTAAATAGAGGTGGTTTTGTTTGTTTGTTTGTTTGTTTGTTTTCATGTTGTTTTGTGTTTCTGACACAGAGAGAAGGAGAGTGTGTGCATGTGCCAGCAGGGTAGGGGGGAGAGAGAGAAGGAGAGAATCTTAAGCAGTCTCCGTACCCAGTGGAGAGCCAGACATGGGGCCCAATCTCATGACCATAAGATCATGACCTGAGCCAAAATCAGGAGTCAGTTTGCTTAATTGATTGAGCCACCCAGGCACCCCAGGAATGGTTTTAAAAGTAAATGCTTTAAAATTAACCTTATAATAAGAAAAGTGAAATGCTCATCAGAATCAAACAAGCAAATCAATATCAAACTGTCCAATGAAGATACACTTAGCTATAGTATGGTCAGTTTGCACTCAAGTAAATATACAGGGCTATTTTAATACTGAGCAAGGCAGTTTGATGGTTAACCTCAAAATTGCTATTGACTCTTTGCATAAAGTAAAGCAATCAACATGTGGATTTATCACTTATTTCAAATTAGTTTTATTGAAAGATCTCAATTTTCAAAGTCATTCTAAAAGACTACTTATTAAGAGGTTACT
The DNA here is from genome assembly GCF_018350155.1 of Leopardus geoffroyi. NCBI lineage: Eukaryota > Metazoa > Chordata > Mammalia > Carnivora > Felidae > Leopardus > Leopardus geoffroyi. Next base: position 176,666,505 of record NC_059327.1, read on the forward strand.
CTCTGCAAAATAATGTAGAGGTCAGAAAGAAAAATATATTAAGATTCTAATTAGAAAAAATTAAGTCATATAACTACTTTTGTATTATATTAGCCAATAATAAAGAATGACCTGCTTTAAATGGAAGGCAGGGGAGCTAATGTGGATGTCTTATATAAGCCTACATAAGAAATAGTTTGTAATTACGTTATAAGCTTCCTTATCTACTGTGGAGATTGCATCAATTTGTGCATAATTTTTTTTCTAAAAAGATTTGTTACCTAAAAATAATCTCTTTTTAAAATATATTTATTTATTTTGAGAGAGAGAGAGCACAAGTGAGGGAAGGGCAGAGAAAGAGGGAAAGAGAATCGTAAGCAGGCTCCCCACTCTCAGGGCAGAGTCCAATGTGGGACTTGGACTGAGGAACCATAAGATCATGACCTGAACCAAAGTCGGCTGCTTAACTGACTGAGCCACCAAGGTGCCCCTCTAAGAAATAAGCTCTTATACATACGTTAAAAAATTGCTTGCAAACTATTCTTATGCTATGTCATGGAATCATATTCAATAGTGGTTAGTGCACAGAATCAGAAACAGATAGCCTAGTTTGATATGCAGTTTCCCTCCAGTATACCAGAAGATCTTATCTAATACATGCAAACTCTCTGTCTCAGAGTTTACTGTGTATAAAATGTGGGAAGATAATAGTAGCTCCCTACCACATAAGATTGCTGTGAAGATAAAATTTTTAAAAATGGGAAGTGTTTGCAACAGCACTGGCTCATAGTAGGGATATAAGATTTAGCAAAGATTTATTTATGCTAAATATCATATATGACAAAGATCTAAAATGTCATATGATATGTAAGGTACACTACATGATTATATAATATGTAATACATGATATAAAATATGTAAAACATGTATTTAACATACACGACATACATATTTAATCTATATAAATATATATCACCATGAGGAAAATTGAAAAAATGAAATACGAGTGTAAGACATTTTTTCTTAGCACAATAGAGTTTAATGCTGAATTAAAACAATATACATGTTTATAACATATAATACGACATTGGATACATTTATTTTAGCTACTTCGATATCCTCAATTTAATTAAGTATATGGAAGTTTGTATTCAGAACTTTGTTATGATTGTAACTTCAACATTTTGTGGTTGCTTACAGTTAATTAAAAACTTACACATATAATTGTTTCAATAAAATAATAAAGGGCAATTTATAAGCAGTTCCTGATACATATTGATCTTACATATAAACTATATAGGATCACCCTAAGATCTGTTATGTCTGTTACTCCACCTTAGGCCATTGCTTTGTGTTCCCTAAGGAGGAGCTTGAAAAGACTTACAGATTCTTAGAAACTGTCCATTCAGGAAGGAAGGAGAAAAGTTGACCCACTTTCAAAAAGAAATCACCTTTAGAGTAGTTGTGGCTTGACAGACTCGCAATATGGCTATGTCAAAATGTGTAGCCTCCTCCCTCCACCCCCAAAATTCAGCATTACAGCATATACTGATGAACTTGATTTAACTTTGGTAAACTCTGTCAAGTTTTTATCAATTACAGATTTGTTTGGTTTTATCAAATAGTCTATTTAGAAGAAAAATAGACATTTATGTCTCAAAGCTATAGCCTTAGCAAATATGGAGTATACTATTAGTATGCCCTGGTTCTATAGAATTAATTTTTACCAAATACCCAATGAAATTTTCTGAAAGACTGAAAGTGTTGCTCAGTGAAATGGAAAGTTAAGACAATTTGTAGCAGAGGCTATGTCAAAAATGGTTTACTAGTCTCCAATTTAAAGTTATTTACAGGAGGACATACACATCTATAGAGAAAGGACCTAAGAAGAGTGAAAAAGGAAGAAAGAGACAGAGTCCATAATTTTAGTGTATTAAGCAACATATTATAAACAGCTTTATGACATTTACTTACATACCATTGTTCTGTTAAGAAAATGCATTTTTAGTTTTATACGATCATAATACAACCATAGTTGTGAAAGCAATGTATGACAGGTTAGAGAAAAGTTGTTTGTAAAATTTGCAGCACATTTGGTTTCCCATGGGTGAGAGGATAAAGTTCTATAGATTATCTGAAGCTTTTTTCTCATATTTGCCAACAAGCAGCTTAGAAGATTAATTTTCAGCAGCAACAATTTTTTTCAGATGTTTCTTTTTTTAATGCTTATTTATTATTGAAAGAAAAAGAGTATGAGAACAGGGGAGGGGCAGAGAGAGAGGGACACAGAGGATCTGAAGCATAGAACCTGTTGTGGGGCTTGAACCCATAAACCCTGAGATCATGACCTGAGCCAAAGTTGGACACTTAACCAACTGAGCCACTCAGCAGCCCCATTTTTCAGATATTCCAATGATGTTTTAGTTTACTTCTGCTTATCTACACAGTAAAAAAGAAAATAAAGCAGAAAACAAAGCAACAGAATCAAACTTTGGGACATTCTCATGCTGAAAATCAGGTTTAGGAGCAAATAAGAGGGTACTTTTTTGACACTGGACTTCTCTGGCTTTGTACAGAGTACATTCAATGAGTCATTCAAAGTCCCTCAGTAAGGAATTCACCACTCAGGAAAGAAAGAAATGTCTCAAACAAAGATATAGACTGGACTTGGCTTTGGGTACATCATTATCATTCAGGATGTTTATCTTTCACCAAAATACAACTCTGTAGGGCAGCTTTTTATCTACTTTCCAATGAAATATTAAACTCATTTTAAACAACCTAAATGAAAGATGTATAATAACCATAGAGATGAGCTCACTCATTCATTTACTCCTTCATTTATTCAACCATACAATACACATTTATTGCTCCCTCCGTTGTATTATATATTAGGAATATAAAGGAGAAAAGAGATATACTCTCTATGCTCAGAGTTCACAATTGTAGGTGGAGCAAAAAGAAAAAGAAAAACTGATTAGAACATGGTATAGAATATGAAATTATATCACTTGTTTAAGTTAAAGAACAGAGAGTATGAACAATCCTGTTGCAGTTTTTAAGGGGAGTTTTATTGAGAGTTGGCTCATTGATGAAGTCAATATGACCCATTAGGTAATAAGATATATACCTTAACCATGTGCCATATTATTCAACCAATGAAACATGAAGCTATGTTAAATTTTAGTTCTTAATATCTGCATTGTTTTTAATATTTATTTTATTAAATTAAATGTTCCTTATTGATATTAGGAACATTTCAACATGATTTACATTCTCTGGAAAACCTGACTTAATGAATAAGGAAAATTTTGTTGAAGAATTTAATAAAAAAAAAAAAGTAAGTGTCCAGGGAAATGGACACTTACCTATTGAGGAAATAAAATTTAACTGGTTACTTTCTTTGGATCCACATGTAATCTGAAACAGCTAAACATAAGGAAAAAAAAAAAGGTTTATGGGAATTTTTAAGAGGAGAATAGGTCACTTCTCTTAACAATATTGAGAAGAAAGATAAAAGTTAATCTGAGAATGAAACTTCTATGAAAACAATCTAGTAAAAGCAACAATAATTTTGTAAATGTCAGAAGAGTTCGGGGGCAACTGGGTGGCTGAGTCCGTTGAGCATCTGAGTTTGGCTCAGGTCGTGATCTCAGTTCATGGATTCCAGCCCTTCCTCTGGCTCTGTGCTATCAGCACGGAGCCAGCTTGGGATTCTCTGTCCACCTCTTCCTCTGCCCGTCTCTGCTTGCACTCTCAAATATAAAAAAAATAAATGGGGGCGCCTGCGTGGCTCGGTCGGTTAGGCATCCGACTTCGGCTCAGGTCATGATCTCGCGGTCCGTGAGTTCGAGCCCCGCCTCGGGCTCTGTGCTGACAGCTCAGAGCCTGGAGCCTGTTTCAGATTCTGTGTCTCCCTCTCTCTCTGCCCCTCCCCTGTTCATGCTCTGTCTCTCTCTGTCTCAAAAATAAATAAACGTTAAAAAAAAAATAAATTAAAAAAAAAATGTAATTAAATATAAAACTTAAAAAAAAAAAAACAAGAAGAGTTCTGATTCATAAGTTGAATAGCAAATGGAGATTCTTTAATGTGTGGACATGGAGGTAAGCAGAGACACTTGACTACATAATCCCTCAAAATGTCCCATCTGTGGAAATAAAACTGGTTTTAATACACACATGGCTTTACATGTTGTTCATTGCTTTTACCTGTTAAATTAGTCAAGTAGTCATTTTGAGTACTTTTTAAATTTGCTGATTGCTATTAAATTTTTGTAATTAATACATTATTAAGCAAATAAACATCGTGTTCAAACGGCCAGGCACGTGGGTATTGCTTGCTGGTTGGTGCACTTCTATCAAGTATGAAGAAAACAAAAAAAAATTGAAAAGTGAATAGTTAAAAGTAAATAAACTCCACTGCTAGCATTTATTAAAAATAGAGTTTTAACTATTTGTATTCATAAATTAAAAATGTTCGTTGTGAAGAATGGAGACATGTCAACATGATTTATATTCTCTGGAAAACGCAATTTACTTTGTGGATAAGTGTAAAATTTTATTAAAGAATCTAGTTTATAAAAGAAGGTATAAATGGACGTTTACCTGTAGGGAGATACAGGTCTTGTTAATTTCTTTGATCCTCGTGCAGTAATAGCTGTCTTACTATTCCAAGAACATGAATAGTCCTTAGAATTACAGATTTATTGGCTAATGCTCACCCAGCAATGATGCTGTGGTCAGTTACAATACTTGGTCTGCTGTGCTAACTTGCAGGTAGAAATAAAGGTCATTAGTCAGTGCAGAGTTATGCTCTATTGCACAGAAAATTTCCCTGTTTCTTAAGTTTATTATTTACCCAGGAGTCATACCCATAATCTGTGGTTTGTTGCAAAAAAAAAAAAAAAAGTTTTCCCTGTTTGTGAAGATTATAGTTTACCCAGGAGTCACACTCATGGAAGAAGATCAAGTACCAGCACAAACTGCCAAAAAATGATAAGAGCTAATACACTTGCAGATGCACCCCGCGAGGAATTCTGGATTGAGATCAACTGTGAGCGAACAGATATTACTATTAATCAGCCTAAAGAGAATACTGTTAGAGAGGAAGGAAATACTCTAGAGAGAGACATAATATGGAGATAGATTGAATTCTGGTGTTGCGGGCAAAATTTATTTTGATTTCTAGGAGAAAATAGGTTTCAAGAAACTTCTCTACATTACTAAAAATATTCATTCATTGGTAGCTATCAGAATTGTACTATAAAAAACAGATGGTGGTTCATAGTACTACTCCCATAATTTCAATATGTTCAAAAAAATATATAACCTATTTGGCTTGCAAGTGAGTTTAGTAAGATCAGGGGTCTCCCTTAACCCATCAGCATGTCTTCAGGGCTTTACACTATACTTGTCATAGAATGAAAGACTCAAATTATCAGATAAATAGGATTTTTCAATGTAGATTTATTTAAATGTAGATTTCAAATGTCGATTTATTTGAAATAAACTGGGGAATTTACACTACTGCTTTGAATGATTCCATCAGAATGCTTTTCCTTTTTAAGTCCATAGATTTCTTTATGTGACATAATATTATGCAAGGAAAAAAAAAAGAAGATATTGAATCAAGTAAAGCAAACACAAAAGGCTTCTTTAAGTGCTTTCATACTTGTAAAAATATTTTCTCCCTCTTTTCAGAGGTTTATTTAATTATATGTAATTTCCTGAAGTAACAATAACAAACACCTAATGACACTCATAGGTAGATTTATTAGATTTTTTAATTAAATTATTATAGTTTCTCCTCATCTTATTCTATAAAGAAACATCTATGACATTTGATTTCAAGATACATTTACTATTTATGTAGCTGTGGACTGTTAGGTTAGATATTTGTTGAAATATTCAAATTCACAGAAATTAAGATTCCAATTCTATAAAATGAGGATTAAATTATTAAACCATGCCACAGCAGTTTTGTGGTGATTTTAATAAGACATAAATGTGTATGACAAGCATCTTGCTCCTTTACTTCTCTTTGTAAAGAATATAAATCAGATGCTGTACTCTAAGCCATCTGTGGGCAGTAATTGTGTTTTGAGTGTACTTTGAAAAAGGGTATCTTTGAGTTTATCTTTGAGTACACACTGAGGAATCTAAAATTGAATTTGAATTCATCTGAAATTGATCATTGACCATCTGGGGGCATGTTGACTGACTATACTTTGAGAAACATTATACATTTGAGTGGAGCAGGATTTCCTTCACTACTAAAAGTAAATTATTCCTTTAATTAAAGTCCTATTAAAATACATGCATCAACTTTCAGAATAGCCCTTACTTTAAATAAATGCTAGAAAAAACAATATTTCAACTGTGGCAACACAAAAATGTCCTCATTACATGAATGGCTCCAAATGGTGCTCAGGGTTCCAAAATTGGGTCAGAGAAATGGGATGGAGATAGCATATTAGTATCTTAATAGAAAAGACTTTAAAGACTTATGTCAGTATTATTTGGTTTGCTGTAAATGGCGCAGCCATATTAAATTATAAATAAAGGAAAACTAAACATTCCACAGGGCACTTAGACGGGATCTTTATATTTTCCTTATCCATTGTTCGCTCAACATCAAATGTAGGTGCTTTTCCCTTTTGCCTAACAAAACCTCCCCATTTTTGCTGCAGGGACTCTTCCTACTTACTGTTTACTACTCAAGGCACCCTATTATTATAAGCTCATTTCACCTTCCCCAGGTAGTTTTCTCAGCAGTTGTCACAATTGTATGTTGTGTGAGTGTGTACGAAGATGTGAGAGTATATGAGATATGTGTAGGCTGTGCGTGTATGTCTGTGTCTGAGTATATGATGGGAATATATTTTTGTTTTGAGTCACCATTATATCTCATTGTAATTTTTGGAACTGCATTTGGCATAAAGTAGGATCTCGGCTTTGAATTTTGTTTATCTACATATGAAATATTACAGAAAAGTGCTATCATTGCTGTTAATAGTAGCCCTTCTAAGTCTATCAATATTTTTCTTTTCCCTTTTTACACATATAAATTAATTTTAAAACATAATTAATAGTGCTTTTTTTCCTCTATTTTCTTCTTTCGTTTTGTTTTGACTGGCTTGGATCCATCGCTTCCTCTCAAGACCTAGCCTCACTCTTTATTTCCCTCTCTGCCCAAGGAGCACCTGTGTCCAGTCATGCTTTCAAAAGCCCTCTGTTCAAGTTTTCTCTAGATTTTTTCATCAGTGATTTAAAAAAAAAATTATGTTTATTTATTTTTGACAGCAAGAGAGAGGCAGAGTGTGAGACAGGGAGGGGCAGAGAGGGAAGGAGACACAGAACATGAAGCAGGCTTCAGGATCTGAGCGTCAGCACAGAACCCAGCACAGGGCTCGAACCCGTGACCCGTTAGATCATGATCTGAGCGGAAGCCGGATGCTTAACCAACTCAGCCACCCAGGTGCTCCATCAATGATTCTTGCCTTCTCAGTTTTGTGCCCCTTTAACTTACACGAACCCCCCTAATCAATTCCTCCCCAGAAACAGTCATCATCAGCGGTGATCCACTCAGCTTGATATCATGTTCTGGCACAGGTAGAACATTTCCCTCCTCTGAGAATATCCACTTTGTGGAGCTTAGTTAGTTTCTCTGGAGAGTCACATAGTGGACTTGTCTTTCCTTTTGTGATCTTCTCATCAGTTCTTTGGAGCCTAATCTCTTTTTTATCCCTCTCTCCCTCTTCATTCACCATGTAAATGGTTATATAGCATCAATGTTTGGAGTTACCATCATTTACTTAATTAATCTTATATGTCAAACTTTTAGCTGATTACGTAGTCTTAGCTACTTAGCTGGTTTTTAAAATGCGTTTGTAATTGTTTTCTTGGATTAAATTCTTAGTTTCTCCTCTAAGTCATGGTGATTGAGCTCTAAATTCTCTCCAAGGATAAATGAATACACATCAGTAAATTAGGATTTATGCTTAGTTCCATGAGCTGTATAACTGGATGCGCCAGAGATGCAAAAGAAGGTAATTGGTAAAAAAAAAAAAAAATTAAAAAGAGAGAGAAAGAGAGAAGAAAGAAATAAAGAGAGAGGGAGAAAGAAAGAAAGAAAGAAAGAAAGAAAGTGCTGAAGTTAAAAAGGCATTTATTTGGCCTGTTGGGACTTATAGAAATACTGAAAAGGGATGTGGAGTTGCAAGGAAGGAAGAGTGGAAGAGAGGAAAGGGAGAGAATCCTGTCAAGGTAAGAGAGAGCAAAATACAGAGTATAATGTAGCCAAATTGACTTTCTGCTAAAATTGTATTAGGAGGGGAATGAGTGCAAAATTAGGGACTGGAATGTCAAAGATTTATGTTAGCAACTGATACATGCCTGAAACAAGTGACCCTGCGAATATTCCTCTGGATTCTCCACTTACTCTGGACCTCATGTCATTTTAAAATGGTCTAAGGAGTGGGGTGCCTGGGTGGCTCCGTCAATTAAGTGTCCTACTTTGCTGGCTCAGGTCATGGTCTCATGATTCGTGGGTTCAAGCCCCGCGTCGTGCACTGTGCTGACGGCTCAGAGCCTGGAGCTTGCTTCTGATTCTGTGTCTCCCTCTCTCTCTGTACCCCCGCATCCTGCTTGCTTTCTGTCTCTCAAAGGTGAATAAATGTTAAAAAAAAAAATTGATGGTCTTAAATGTTGTCAGTGCCTCCCTCGGTTAAGCATCCAACTCTTAATCTCAGCTCAGGTCATGATCTCACTATTTATGATCGAGCTGATGGTACAGAGCCTGCTTGGGATTTTTCTCTTTCCCTCTCACTCTGCCCCTCCCTTGTACTCTTTCTCCCTCTCTCTAAAAAAAATAAATAAATAAACTTTAAAAACAAAATGGTCTATCAGATGTTTTTGATTTTCAACTTCAAATTGTCCCTTACTCTTTCCAATTGCAGGTGTTTTGAGGTCTCATTAATGTTTAATGATAGAATACATTTCTTGAATGCTAATACTCACCTTGAATGTGGTATTCTTCACAGAAATCATCTTATTTTAAAAGCACATCTAGAGATGCAAAATACATTGTTAAGGGTTAAATAGTAAAAAGTTATAAAGGGCTCTTCCATCCGTCTTTCAAAATGTATTCACTTATTTGTTTGAAAAAAAGATATACTAAGTAGGCATTTTTAAAAGACTTTACTTATAATGCCTTTTCTAAAGCCCTGGAGAAGGTTGGGAAGAAAATGCAAGAAAAAAGAAAAAACTTGAAAGGCATCTGGAAATGTATATTTTCAACTTCAATACTGTAGTTTTCTTGGAGTTTTGGGCTCCTACTCTCAAATGAAGGAATTCCCAGAAGATCCAAAATGATCTGATGTTCACATCAATTACTCGAATGCACAAAGCCCAAAGTTTAACATGAACGTTTTTGTAATGTTTAATTATTTATTTTGAGAGAAAGAGCGAGAACAAGGGGGTAGGAGGAGAGAGAGAGTGAGAGGGAGAGAATCGCAAGCAGGCTTACTGTTGTCAGTGTGGAGCCCGACGCTGGGCTTGAACTCACAAACTGTGAGATCATGACCTGATCTGAAACCCAGAGTCGGATGCTTCACAGACTGAGGCCACCCAGATGCTCCTAACATCAGCTTTTTGAATGACAAGAGAGTCCTGACTCTAACTTCCATAAGACCCATTAAAACATGGACAATAACTTTATCATTAAAATGATAATTGCTGATGGATAACAAAATGATTCTAGCTATACCAAATAAGGTTTCAAAAGGAACGATGGTGCTGAATTGACATGTAAGTTTAATGCTCTGAACAATAACCACAAAATGGTGAAATCCTTGTAGTGACCTGATCGCCTTACTTGTCTATACTCAGGCCGAATTCTGCCCTATGTTTATCTTGGTGGTGTGTAGGCCATTGAGTTGCTATACCAGTCCAGGTGCTAACGGCCTCCTGAGTACAGTAGGCATTCTGTCCCTGAGCCTGTATCATAAGTCTTGTGATTAAGTCCCCCGCCCCCCAAGAATTATTGATAAGTCAGGCTGCATGCTGTTCAGTCGGGCAAGAATGGCGCATTTAGAGTTCCGTTGTGTCCATTCCTTGGAATTGTTGTTTGCTCTTGAGGTGACTTTCATGATTAGAAAATAGAATCCAGTTATCAAAGTGAAATAAGAAACTTTCTAAATGTGCAAACATACAATGGGACTTTTGAAAGAAATGAGGAAACTGATAAAATCAGATACAGTCGCTTCTCATCACTGATAGTGGTTATGTTTTGTTGAGTGTTGTGGACCCTGAATTAGAAAATGTGGAAATTCAAGGTTCGGTTTTTGCAGAGCCTCTGTTCACAGCATTTAGTTAACTGACCCGTACATACCTTTGTTTTATGTTAATTTCTGTTTGTTTGGTTTAATAAGTATTTATTTAAATTCCAGTTAGTTAACATGTCTATTTCTATTTAAACATACTTTATTTAACATCTGTTGTTTCACTAACATTGAACTCCTAGCCTACGGCACTGTAACTCATGCCATAAAGCACCCTGCAGTCCTTTAGCATTTGGGAACACTAGACAGAACTTCAGCAGTATGCTTGTGAGGCATTAAAAAAAAATCCCCCAAAAAGCAAAAAAAAAAAAAAAAAAAGTGAAAAGTGGTACTAAATAGATTGGAAAAAAACATACTCATTTAGAGTGTTAGAGCTGAAACAGGACGGCAGAGCTTTACTTTGCTCCATCGACGCTGGAAAGTGCATTTTGAGGGACAATTTTTTTTGTCACCCGACCCGCAATATGTTCAAGGTGAAAGCATTATGAACCTTAATTTTATGGTTACAAATAAATTTTAGTGAGTAGCCAAATTCTCAAATATTAAATCCATGAATAGTGAAGACCAACCGTATATTTCAAATGCATTAGAAAAACAAATATTTTCTTTTTCAAAAGTGACACAAGTTGATTGGGTATTTCAGAAAAATATTTAAGAATACTGTCTTTTCCGGGACCTGATGGATGATGGTGTGTCTGAAATATTTATTTAGAATTATTTCCAAGTCTTAGGAAGATGAAAATGCCTATTTTTTACTGTTATCCTTTAATATTGTACTCTTTCCCTATTTGAGATGTGTAAAACATCATATGCATAATTTCTAGGTATCTTGAACATTTGCATTTCTTTCTTAGGGAATTATCATTTTTGTATCCAGAACTTTTATTTTTCTATTGATTTTTTCCTATGATGTTTAAGTGCACTTTATATTTTTATGACATTAATCTTGTATCTCTTAATAATTTCCCTTTTTTTTTCAATTTAGTTATTTGCTGTTTCAATTGGATTTATTTGTATGTGCAGGTCCAAAACAATCCTGTGGCCTCAGCAGCTCCGGGCCAGTGGAAGGAAGTGGTTTAACATTTTAACATGTATAGGACATCTGTCTTCTTCTGTCTCAGCCCTGTTCTCTTTATTATAACTAACTTTTGAAGAACACATTTTTTTTGGTAAATACAACTCCTAGAGTCCCTTTGTTTATCCCTTACTGTTGAATTCGCAAGTATGTATGTAGTGTCCGTTAACCCCAATACTATGGTTTCTGGATTGGTAAATGTAAATATCTCCAGACTCAGGTTAAGAAGCCTTGTAGAAATTAGTAGAGGTCATCTTTTGCACATACTAACTCCTTAAGCCTGTTTGCAAGCCTTCTTTTTTTTTGCCAATAAAATTTAATTTAATGTAAAAGTCAGCAAATATATAATGTCTTTTGTGTGTAGAACTATGACCATTGTATATTTTATGTTTAGTATTATGATAGGTTGTGGATCATTCTATCATCCATCTTCCTTCTACCTATTTTTTTTTTTACGTTGGCTGCTCTTTCTGGGTTATTCATCTCCAGTAGTATATGAGAAACAACGATAAAGACGAAAAACATGGCAAAAATAAATTTTGAAAAGAAAATATTCCAAGAATATAACATATATGAAAGAAATGGAGTAGGCATCTAGAAGATAATGGTTAATAGTGAAACTTTTACTAAAACGTAAGAACTTTGATAATCCCATGATGTTAGAGAGATCACACACTCCCTCAAAAGTTACATGAAGCCATGTCAGACACTAATTGTTTTGTGTATTGCTTGGAGTAGACCAAAGATAGACACAAACAGGAATATTGGTGTTTGATAAATAATCTGTGGGCTTGGTTTCAGTGATGATTTCAGAAATTTAAAGGGGGAAATTCCACATACTGGGAGTTCACAGACATAGAAAATCAGAACTAATGAAAAAGTCATGAATGTGCTTAGAGAAGCACTAGAACACCAGTCAGTGTGATTTCCAGTCCAGCAGCACTGCCATTATCTGGGAACTTGCTGGAAATGCAAATTGTTGGATCCGATGCAATCTGAATCTGATTTCATGGAATCTGAAACTGAATCTGGTTTTCATGGGATAAGACTGTACAATCTGTGTCTTTAACAAAGACTCCCCTGTATTTCTTATGCATGCTAAGTCTTCTGAGAACCACTGAGTCAGAGGACAGAACAACATAGGGAAAGAATAAGTAAGGTCCTTCTGTGTGTGTGTGTGTGTGTGTGTGTGTGTTTGTGTGTGTGTGCACACACTTGAATGTGCATGTGTGTCCCCCTACCATATATGTAGAAATATCATGTAAGTAATACAGTAATTGAATCTCGCCAAATGTAATGATATCTACATGTACCAGACAACTTGAAATCTGGAGTCCAAGAGATTGCCAAGAATTCAGTTTTTGTTCTCACAGCCAAGATACAACGACACCGGATTTACTATGTTTCCTGAGTAGGAACTCCAGAGTATTGGTTAAGTATATGGGCAGTGAAATCATACCACCTGGGTTTAACTCCTAATTCCCACTTACTAACAGTATGCCATCAGACCAATTACTCAGTATTGCTTTGCTTGCATTACTGATTTATAAAATGGAGACCTCAATGATACTTATAAGTTTGCTATAAGAATTAGACAAATGAATACTTTAAAATACCTAAAAAGTTTACAAAAAGTGCAGTTGACCTTTGAACAACACAGGTTTGAACTGCACAGGTCTATTTATATATGGATTTTTCAAAAACTAGGGTACTGTAAATGTATGGTCTCTTATGATTTTCTTCACACATTTTCTCCAGCTTCCTTTACTGTCGGAATACAGTATATGATATATATACAAAATATGTATTAACAGTTTATGTTATTTGTAAAGCTTTCGGCCAACAACATACTATTAGTAGTTAATTTGGGGGGAGTCAAATGGCATATTCAGATTTGCCACTGCAATGGGAATTGATGCCCATAAACCCCCTGTTGTTCAGGGTCACCTGTAGTAAAATTTTAATATTAGGTCTTATTTATATGAATTCATTACTAGAATTGATAGTGTATGTATTCCTGAATATAATTACACAGATGGAGTCCTTGTCCTACTTTTCTATATTCCCTAAAATACCTAGGAATTCATATTAATTTACATAGGAACTCTTAGAGTGATACCCAATAAACTTTGGCATTTTTATTTGGGACAGGTATTTCCTATAATCCTATAATCCACTTTTTTCCTTTTGTCCAAATGGCATTTTTCCATATTCCATCTGTCATTGGCACGGTCTCCTAATTTAGGAGCATAGAACTTTATCTTAGCCAGACAGATGTGCTTTGCTAGCCTTCCAGAGTGTAACAATGTGCCAGACACTCCATTTTCCTGACAATTGGGTGAAATCCCTTTATGTCTTTGTGTACAGGTTCTGTGCATCAGAGGGAGCTCTTTTACCCATTCTTTGAAGGGGGACATCCCTGTCAGTCACTGCATCCTATTGCATTTTTCTAAGACTTGCACATTGATCCTTAATCTATGTCCCCTGAAAGGCTGCTATTTTTTACTATTCCATTTGACTTGCTAAGTTTATGGTTCCAATTAAAGGATTCTGGGTCACAGTTATAGCAGTTGCACACTGTCATCCAAAAGATCACAAATTTCATACATCTGTCTATGCGGCCTTATCCACATCCCATCAATTATAGCAGTCTATAAGTGTCTAACAGATTTTGACATTTATGTCTTCATTGGCAATAATCTTAAGGGGCCTATCCTTATATTTGAAGCATGAAGATACTTAAAAGTTACAATCTGTGGTGCTAGCATTGGGAGACTTTGAATGCCCAAATCTCTTCGCTTCTTGAATGATCCTGTATGCTTTATAGATGCTTTCAAGGTACCTTCTAATAGTTGAGCTGGAATTAGGTGAATCCTATAGTTAAGCTGTCCCATAGATGCCAATGGGAGAGGAAATTGAAGGTCTTTCAGATTAAAAGTTCAAATTGTGATGATTGCACCTTTTAGCCTCCAAACTGGCTTTTACCTTGATCTCCCTAAGCCTGTTCAGTTCATCATATTGAAAAGATGATGACATTTTCTAAATCACCTGGGGGGGAGTATTCCATTTCAATTCAATGACTAAGTCATTCCCTGCGCCTACAAGTACTATCCTGCTGTGTTTAGTCCTTTAATGTGGAAGTAATTCTTATGTTTATAAAGTTTTGTGGCTTTTTAAATCCCACAAGGAAATCTCACACTTTAATGTGAGATAAGCTGAAAGAAATTATTCACTGTACCTCAACTGGTCTAAAAGGAAAAGCTTATCAAAGTAAGGAAATGCTAGTTAAAGCCATTTCAAACATCCGTGAGGGGACATCACTGGGGAAACAAAACAATCACAGAAAATAGCCTTTTGATGTTGGGAATTTTGAATTGAGATACCACATCTGAATCTTCCTTTTTTACCAATAACATTTTCATAATTTTGAAAGTAATATGTATCCTCTGGAAAATATTAAAAACAAGAGAAATTACCTTCACTTTAATACCAAAACTTCTATGCATTTTTTTCAGTGTGACTCTATACATAGATACATGAGTATAAGTAAAATCAGTTCTCTGAATTTAGGACTACTTTTTAAATCATTTACTTTGGAAATCTATGCCATTATATTTTTGAAATGGTGTTTAATATTTGCATGGATTAATCATATTAATTGCCACATTTTTTGTTAACATTGATTTTTTTTGAATTACAAATTAATTATATAGTCATGAACATCCTTGTAAGTAAATCTTGGCTTATGTCCTTAGTTCTTGCCTTAGAGTGAATGCCTAGCGATGAAACTAATGGTTACTGAAATCGACACCTAAACATATTGCTAATATTTCCTCCATAAAGGTGGCACCGATTTTTTGCCTCAACTTCGGCAACAGTGTGTTCTATGAATTAAAAAAGTATATATAAAAAAACTTTTAGGCAAAAAAGCAAAAGTGACCGCATTCCAAATTTCATTTACTGCTACACTGGAGAAAACATATCCTGCTTTTTCTTTTTTTCTTTTTTGTTTTTGTTTGTGCCTTCATGGATTTGTGTGTTAATTATCTTCACCATTTCTATTTCATTGATGTGAACACGGAAAAGTAAAATCCTTTTAACTTTAGTAGGTATTGTCTTTCTCTGATACAGTTTTAAAAAAGCAGAATGTAGGGGCACCTGGGTGGCTTAATGGGTTAGGCCTCCAACTCTTGTTTTTGGCTCTGGTCACGATCTTGTGGTTTCTTGAGTTCCAGTCCTGCATCAGGCTTTATGCTGGTGGTGCATAGATTCTATATTGGTGCTGCTTACGATTTTCTCTCTCTGCCCCTCCTTCACTCATTCTGTCTCTGTCTCTCTCTAAAACAAGCTTTTAAATAAATAAATAAGTAATAAAAAGCAGAGTCTTTATTTAGCTTTTATAGCTATTTTTTGTCTGAAACAGAACTGGTGAAACAAGTGTCCCTTACCAATTGTTTGTTAATTTGTCAGAAGTTAAAAATCGCTTTTAAACCCTCTCTGCTCACACTGATGTTTATCTCTGTTAGAAAACTTTAATAGAGTTGTAAGGCCAATAGCAAGGAAGAAACTCATTTACTTTGCTTGGATTAATTCTAGGTGCAGGGCATGAGACCTTCCTGTTTATTGGTTATCATGTCATGAGCGTAATTAAGCAACAGATCATTTTGACCTGCCCTCTTCTTAAAAATGTTCGTGCGACATGCTGGTCTAGTTTTTGTTCCCACTCCCTATAAGAAATATCTATAAATATTACCTGTTTTGGTCTTCATCTCACCCTAGCATACAAACCAAGTCATGAATTTGTAGAAGTCAAGATTTAATCTTGGAACAGCCATCTTTTTCAACTCTTAATATTTTGAAAACAATGTTGTCTAAGCTCCTCTCAAATATTAATCTCTATCCACAGATAGGAAACACACATTTCTGTCTACCTCTCTGTAGTTTGCAATTCTTAGTTTTTAAAATCCAGGAAAGGTCACCATATCAATTTGTATAATTCTCTAATCAGTTATTGTTAGGGACTGCACAGTATGTAACAGTTTACATGTCCTTATGTTTTTATTCATGGTTTTATAAACAATTATTCACTTGATTAACATTTTTTCTATTATAAAAAGGCTGCAATAGGTGCACGTGCTCTCCTACGTGCAAATATAGGTGGTCGTGTTTGTATCAGTATGGGATTGATTTATGTATGATTCTTACACTCTAATAGGTGTTATCAAATTGATTTCAAAAATTACAGAATTATTCTCCTTTATGACACTGTATGTAAGCACAAACATTTTATTCCAATCCCTAGCAGAAATAAATGCTGTGTATTTCATGCTTGCCAGTCTGATAGGTAGAAAATGATATCCCACTTTGACTTTAATTTGCATTTCTCTGATTACCCCAGGTATTGTGCATTTTCATTCGTGGTACTTTGTTCAGTTCTAATTCTATGTTGGGATCCATATTTTCATATATCTTTTGCCTATTTTCTATGGATACATTTGAATTTTTCTTCATGATTTGTAAATGTATGTTTCATATTTTAGCCATCACTTATCTTTCATTTATATTATAATATTTTATTCTCCAATTACTAATAAGGAGATTCAGTCAGTAATCAAAAACTTCCCCTTCAAAAATCCTCCAAGACCAGACGGATTCACTGGTGAATTTTACCAAACTTTCAAAGAAGAATTAACACCAATCTTTCTCAAATTCTTGCAAAAAATTGAAGACGAAGGACCTCTTCCAAACTCATTTTGTGAATCCAGCATTACACTAATACCAAAACCAGATAGGGATGCCAAAAGAAAATAAAATTACAGGTCAATGTCCCTGATGGACACACATACAAAAATTCTTAACAAAATATTAGCAAACCGAATTCAACCATACCTTAAAGGAACACACTCGATGATCAAGTGGGATTTATTCCAAGGATGCAGAGCCGGTTCAACATCCACCAATCAGTCAATGTGATACATCACATTAACAAAATGAACGATGAAAATCCTACCAGCATCTCAATGGATGCAGAAAACATTTGAAAGCTTCAAAATCCATTTAGGTGAAAACTCTACAGAGAAGGTATAGAAAAGATGTACTACAATATGATAAAGGCCATAAATGACAAGCCCACGATTAACATCATAGTCAATGGTGAAAAGCTGGATGCTTTTCCTCTAAGATTGGGAGTGTCAGGGAGCAAGAATTTGCAAACCTGAGAATGGTTAGCCAGTAACCCTTTTCACTACCTTTCTTAACTTTCCCATAAAATACTATGGTAAGCTTTTCCATTTCTTTATATCTTCTTCAATTTCCTTCATAAGTTCTATAGATGAATGGATAAAGAAATTGTGGTTTATATACACAATGGAATACTATGTGACAATGAGAAATAATGAAACATGCCCTTTTGTAGCAACATGGATGGAACTGGAGAGTGTTATGCTAAGTGAAGTAAGTCATACAGAGAAAGACAGAACCATATGTTTTCACTCCTATGTGGATCCTGAGAAACTTAACAGAAGACCATGGGGGAGGGGAAGGGAAAAAAAAAGCTAGAGAGAGAGGGAGGCAAACCATAAGAGACTTAAAAGCTGAGAACAAACTGAGGGTTGATAGGGGGCGGGAGGGGGGGTGTGGGTGATGGGTATTGAGGAGGGCACCTGTTGGGATGAGCACTGGGTGTGGTATGGAAACCAATTTGACAATAAATTTCATATTAAAAACAAAACAAAACAAAAGTAACAAAAAAATACTATGGTAAGCAAATGACCCATAAAGGTCTCCACACTCTAATTCTTGCTACCTGTATGTTTTCTTACATGGCAAAAGTGGCTTTCTCATTGTAATTAAGGATACAGACTTAAAGTAGCATTATCCGGATTGGCCCAATCTAATTACCCAAGCCTTTAAAGCAGAGAATTTTCTCCAGCTACAGAGAAAAGAAAGAGGTATTCAAAATGTGGGACTCAGTGCCCGGTAGCTGGTTTGAATATGCAGGGGTCAAAATTAAAAGAAACACAGGTGGCCTGCAGAAGCTAAGAGGCTTTCAGCCAACAGCAAAGAAACTAAGACCTCAGTCCTATGAATGCACAGAGCTGAATACTACTAACAATTGGATAAGCCCAACAAATATCAGTCCAGGCCCAGCTCTTTGATTTCAGGCTTGTGAGCAGAGAAGTCAAGTGCACCAAACTTCTGATCTTGCAGTAGTGGTGTTCTCCATAATGTGCAGTAACAAATACAAAAGAAAAAAAAAAGAAGGAAAGGAAAAAGCCAACAAATCCTAAATCTAAAATAAAACTCTAGTAGTAAAGCATTCTTGGAATTATAGATTTTTTTTAAAAAATGGCAGGGGGGGAATGCTTTAAGTACACCATTGTTTAGCTTGACAGAAGACAATGTGATGTGAGTGGAATACTTTTTTTTTAAGTTTTTATTTTTCTTTTATTTTGAGAGAGAGAGAGCATGAGCAGAGAATGGGCAGAGAGAGTAGGAGAGAGAATTCCAAGCAGGCTCCACACTGCCAGCGCAGAGCCCGACGAGGGGCTCGAACCCACAAACTGCGAGATCAAGACCTGAGCCAAAATCAAGAGGCCGAAGCTCAACAGACTGAGTGACCCACGCACCTCGTGAATGGACTACTTCCTTTAGGCAACAAAAATTAATGTGTGGTAGTCATATGGCATTTTGCCTTTATTTATATCCAAGAGTTAGACATAACCAATATCCAAATAATGTGTGTGTGTTTGTGTGTATGTGTATAGTTTAGAGACAAAGTAAACATTTTTTACAGAAGGAAAAAATAGGCTGAAATAGATGTTTTTGTTTAGAAAAAATGTATATATTTTGGTAGAGATGGATAAATAAATGCCTCTTTAGAGAAAAAAATGCATTTGAACAGAAGAGAGCACATGAACAAGTAGCTAAGTGCAATAATGAATGCAAGGACTAGAAAATGGCCAACTAAAATTATCATAAAATATGGCAAAGTGTTCAATAAACATAAAATATTTACATTTAATGATGTCTAGAATAAACTTCTGAAGTTTTCCCTTAATTAAGGGAAAAACACAAAAATGATTGAAGCAAGAGAATGGTTTTAAATATAAATAATGAATAATAGAAACTCAATACAAGACAAATATTATAAAAGACAAATAGAGTTAAAAGTATTTTCTGAGTAAAAATTACACAAAGCAAATAAAAAAATATTCCAATGGTAAATAAATATGCCTAAATCATTCATATAGAAAAATGAAATGTAACATACGGGGAAAATGTACTTTGCAGATTTGAAAACATAAAAATTAATCATTGAAGGGTGCCTAGGTGACTCAGTCAGTCAAGCATCTCTTAATTTCAGCTCAGGATATGATCTCATGGTCATGAGATTGAGCACTGCATTGTTCTCTGTGCTGGGTGAGGGGCCTGCTTAAGATTCTCTTTCTCCCTCTACCCCTCCCTGGCTCATATGTGTGCTCTCTCTCTCTCTAAAAAATATTAGTCTTTGAAAATTACAGAAGGTATTTAGCTTTAAGAAGAAGTGTTACGTGACACAACAGAGAAATAGTTGGTAACCATAGAACATTTATGGTATACAGCTCAAGGAGTTATGTTTAGATCTGAAGTCATCACTATAGCCTTAAGAGAACTTAGGAATCATTGTAGAGATGTATTCAGTCTTTTGGAGGTCAATCAAATCATACCCCTAAAATAAGAAACATGAAATTAGCTACACAAATTATGGAAGTAAGGAAAGGTATTCTATTGTGGTGTAAATTGTTGAACATGTAGAGAACTGATCTGGAGCTTCTTTCCAGAAATTTGTATGAAAAAAATAGCACATCAAAATGAACTAAACAAATTGATGAGTTTTGTTTTTTTTTTTCTCATTAGTAAATTCCAACATTGAAACTGTACATTACAGGATTAACAAGGCAGTTGTCACCACCTGACCTAAGCCCATTTTTTCAGGTGCAGTAACAGCATACTTCTACAATATTTCTAGTTAATTCCCAGCTTTTGAACACAAAAATTTACCAGTGAAACACAGTCCTCAATCTAGTATACTAATTAAGTCAGCTACTCATTTCGCCAATGATAGCTAATACCTATAACGCCATTAGGCTTAGATAAGACTTCATTAAAATTGCTGGTGATGATCCAAGAAAAAGATTAGGCTGATAGTAGCTCTGTCTAAATTGCAGACATGTGAATCAATACGAACCATCCTTGAAATTTGTATAACTGATTCAATAAATTGAATGTTCCTAAAATGAAGACAAAATTAACAGATACCTACAATGCCCACATACACATCGTCCGTACCTTTCTGTGGAAAATATAAACACGGTATAGTGGGATTTTATGTCAGGAAGACAGGCTAGAAACTGATTCTGTCTTGGTTATTCTGTTAAATAATAATGAGATTCAGAACTACATATATGAAATGAATATAATACAGACCACCCACAAGAGTGTTATAAAAATTATATAATAAGAAAATGAGCGTGGTGCTTGGCTCTTCACAAATTGCAGTTGTTTTGAATACTATATAAGAATAGTTTTTCTTGGAAGATAATTCTAAAATTCACATGTGAAAAATAGCTTAATAATTGTACACATAGATCCTAAGATATGATTCCAAGTATATATGATTTAAGATTTTGTTTCAAAGTACATAATAATGTATTCTGGAGCCCATATAATCAATTTCCCTAAATGAATTTAATAAGATGGATCATTCCTAAAAGATTAGATGTAAAGTCAGAACAAATATAGTGAGACCACATATAGTGAGATATTTACATAAAATAACCTCAATAGACAAAATGTTAAAACTATACCAAGATAATTAGCAACGTTTTCCTCTTTGTATTTTTATATATTTCCTTAAGTTTTTATAAAGCACATATATAATTCCCATGAGAACATAGGAGAAACAAATAGTTATGTCTATACTGCAAACGTCTTGGGGCTCCTGGGTGGCTCAATTGGTTAAGTATCCTACTTCGGTTCAGGTCATGATCTCGCGGTTTATAAGTTCGAGCCCCACATTGGGCTCTGTGCTGACACCTCAGAGCTTGGAGCCTTCTTAAGATTCTGTGTCTACACCCCCCCATGCTCATGCTCTGCCTCTCTCTGTCTCTCAATAATAAAAGATATATATATATATATATATATATATATATATATATATACTGCAGATTGTCTTATTTTACTATAAACCACCAGTGAAAGAAATTGAGAATGATACAAAGAAATGGAAAGGCATTCCATGCTCATGGATTGGAAAAGGAAATACTGTTAAAATGTCTATATTGTTCAAAGCAATGTACCCATTTAATGTAATCCTTGTCAAAATACCAATAGCATTTTTCACAGAGCTAGAGCAAATAATCCTAAAATTTGAATGAAACTGAAAAAGATCCTAAATCGTCAAAGAAAACTTGAAAAAGAAAAGCAAACCTGGAGGCATCACAATTCCAGACTTCAGGTTATATTACAAAGCCATAGTGATCAAAGCATTATGGTTCTGGCACAAAAATAAACACATAGATTAATAGAACAGAATAGAAAACCCAGAAATGAACCTACACATATATGGTTAATCTTTGATGAAGCAAGAAAGAATATCAAATGGAAAGAAAGATAGTCTCTTCAATAAATGGTGTTGGGGAAAATGGACAGGGACATGCAGAAAAATGAAACTGAACCACTTTCATATACCATACACAAAAAATAAATTCAAAATAAATGAAAGGCCTAAATGTGAGACCTGAAACCATAAAAATCCTAGAGAACACATCAGTAACCTCTTTGACATCAGCCATTGCAACTTCTTTCTAGATAGGTCTCCTGAGGTAAGATAAACAAAGCAAAAATAAACTACTGGGACTTCATCAAAATAAAAACTTCTGCATAATAAAGGAAACAATCAACAAAACTGAAAAACAACCTTTGGAATGGGAGAAGATATTTGCAAATAACATATTTGACAAAGGGTTCATATCCAATTTATAAATATATGTATCTTTATGTATATAAAACTTATAAAACTCAACACCAAAAAAACAAATAATCTAGTTAAAAATGGGCAGAAGATATGAATAGACATTTTTCCACAAAAGACAAGCAGATGGCTAACAGACTCATGAAGAGATGCTCAACATCACTGATCATCAGAGGAACACAAATAAAAATTACCACACACCTGTCAGAATGGCTAAAATCAACAACACAAGAAACAACAGGTGTTAGTTAGGATGTGGAGAAAGAGGAACCCTCTTGCGCTGTTGGTGAGAATGCAAACTGGTGCAGCCATTCTGGAAAATGTTATGGAGAGTTCTCAATAGTTAAAAATAGAACTTTCCTATGATATAGCAATTGCACTACTAGGTATTTACTTAAAGGACACAAAAATACTAATTCAAAGGGATACCTGCACCTCAATGTTAACAGCAGCATTATGTAAATAGCCAAATTGTGGGAACAACTCAAATGACTATCAATTGCTGAATGAATAAAGATGTGGTATATGTGTATAATGGTATAATGAAATCTCACTCAGCCATAAAAAAGAATGAAGTCTTGCATTTTCAAAGACATGGAAGGAACTAGAGTGCATTATGCTTAGTAAAATAAGTCAGAGAAAGATAAATACCATATAATTTCACTCATATGGAGAATTTCAGAAACAAAACAAAGGAACAAAGGGAGAAAAAGAGAGAAACCAAGAAACAGATTCCTAACTATAGAGAACAAACTCATGGCTTCCAGAGGACATGTGGGTAGGGAGATGGGTGAAAAGTAAATGCTGGGGATTAAGGATTGCAGTTGTCATGAGCACTGGTTATTATACGGAAGTGTTGAATCACTACATTCTACACCTGAAACTAATATTATACTGTATCTTAACTAAGCAGAATTTAAATAAAAACTTGATAAAATGCAGCCTGCAGTCTTCCTCCTCAGGACTGGTGTTATGAGTCAGGTTAAAAAAAAATATCTTGTTTTATTATTTTGCTGAGTCTTTTGATAAGTTTGGGAATAGGCATTGGGTGAATATGTTGGAAAAGCAGCCATGTTCACAACATACAAGAGAATTTGGAGCTACCAAGGTCCATTCTGGAAGGGACAGAGTAAAAAAGGTAATGGGTGGAGAAAAGCAGAAATGGGACTTTAGAGATATCAGAAGTCCAAAATGTCTTCTACCTCTCCCTTTTGTCACCTTACAAACTTTCAGAAATCCTTGCTGAAATTTCTAAAACTCTTGGATTAAAAATGGCAGTTGTTACCCAAAGGGATGAATTTTAAATACCTGGTATTCTTGGAAAAAGCGTAGTCAACCCAGGAGGAGGAAAAACTAGGAGAAAGTCATCCTCTAGTTACTGATGAAGTCTAGGGGAAGATGGATGTAGAATTCTACAGGCCTTGGAAGAAGTGGGGAATTAAGTTTTTCCAAAGGACAGAGGGACACCAAATGATACCTAGATTGCAAGAGGGAAAATATGACATTTTATTATTTTTCAAACTAGAGCAAGGGGGATGGTTATTAACACTAAAAGTATTGCTCTTTGATATTTTCAAAACTGTTTAAACAGGGCAATCTTTAATTGGAAAAATCATCATCTATGTCCGCTTCTCTTACTGTTGATTGATTTTTTTGTTGTTGTTGTTACATGCCATATATTTCTGCTTCTTTGAGTGCCTGGAAATTTTGGTTGGTTTCCAAATATTGTCATTTACTTAAGTGGTTGCTAGGTACTTTTGGAGACCCTTGATAATTTCTGTGCTTTGTACAAGGATACAGTTAAATTACTTGGGACAGTTTGACACTTTTCAGTCTGGCTTGCTCTATCTATCTATCTATCCATCTGGAAAGAACAGATGGGGATAATTTTTCTACAAGGGAGACAATACCTTTTTGAATATTCTATTCAATATTCCAGGTATTATGAGGTTTTCCCACAATTGCTGATTAGAACACACACTATTTCTAGAACTTTGTGAGCACTGGAGCTTCTATTTGTTCTTTTCTGGTGGTCCTTCATTTAGCAGTTGTAGTTTCCTCTTGTGTTGAAACTGATCAGCTCTCATGTGAAGACTTCAGTAGCACCTTTTGTAGATCTCCATAACATAACACCATCTGGCTGCACCTCTCCCCACTGTGAAGCGATGTCCTCTACAGTCTGTCCTGAAGATTCTAGCTAGTTCACCATTTTCTTTCTATTCTTCTTCCTTCTTTCTTCTTCTGTCTTCTTCAATTCATGGAGACTGCCAGGATACATTTGGGTTTGCTCTCCCTGTCCTGTGCTCTACAAATTCTCTCCAGATAGCAAGTTGAGATGACTATAGACCTCAACTAGTTTGTTGCCCTTTTCTCAAGGATTACTTCCCTATGCTTTCTGTAGTTGAGCGTGCAAAAGGGTCTACGGCTAGATATCAGTATTCTACCTCAATCAGTAGTAGGAAGTTTTATGAACTTTTGGTTCAATAACCCTTGGACTCTTTAGTTCCCAAAAGAATATTATATCACATACGATAACTAACATTCAGAATTCAGACTTATCAGTAATGAGATATTTTGGGTCACAGACATAATGGCATTCATCAAATGTTAGCAATTCCCAGATTATCTTATATATAATAGAATAATATACAATTACTAGAAATTCCTTAATTCATAAACTTGAATATTTTTTCTGCACATATTACCTTTTGACAGGATTTCTTTAGATATTTACAGAATTCTTTATCATCGTATGGTATTCGAACAATATTCATGGATTGTACACATATAAATGTAGGCATAAAAAAATTACCAAGTAATAACACAGACTATATAAAAGTAAACAAACATTAGGTTTGAATGAAGTTTTTCAAACTTTTACACCAGTGAAAAAAGCTTCATTAGGCTAATTGAAAATAAAAGTTCATCAGACTAATTGAAATGTCAACTGGAAAGACTGTCATGCGGTAAAATTGTTCACGTGTGTATGCATATTTTACAGAAGTCATTATTTTTGTAATTTAAAATTTTAAACATTTGGAATGTTTTATATTTAAATCTTTTAAAATATATTCACTTTAAAATTGTTTAATATAATTATGATTAATAATATTGTACTCTTTATTACATATAACATGCCCTTTGAAATGAACACTTAACTCAAGAATCAGAAATTTGGTGTTTTGAATACCTGAGGTCATTAAGAAATTTATAGTTTTATTAAAAGACATTTACAAGGTATTTAAAAGGATTTATATGGTATTTAAAATGCTTTAAAATTGTTTTGAGCTATTCAGAGTTCCTCTAAGATGTTACTGTCATTTATAAATTTAATATTCAGCTCATCATCTTTCCCTAATTTATTTCAACCTCAATTTCTTGTCTTTAAGAGTGATTAATACTCTGAGCTGAAAGCCAATGATTAAATGGGGGAACTGTTTGGCATCATTTAGGTGAAATTATTGGCATAATAAATAATGAGAATAAAAAGAAACAAGATAAAATTTTATTAGTGTGTGCCTTTGGACAAAGAACGAAGCCTAAAATTTTTTCATAAGTCAAACTCAGTTTACAGATAATTTAGAATTTTTAGTTCTGAAAATCAAAAAGGTAGCAAAAATGAGTGGAACTAAATTTTAAGCAATAGAAATACTAAAGTTACCCCTCTTTTTTAATGGAGAATATATTTTTATTCTATTCATAATTGGATTTCATCTTCTTCTGAAGTATACTTTTGAGTATACTCTTGAGTTTCAAAAAGTATACTTTCTGATGAGATCATTTTTCTCTTTGTGCTTGAATGTTTCTATTTTGATAGATCAGAGATATTTGAAAGTAGGTTAAATTTTGAAGTGACGTCATTGACCTTAATGTTACCCATAGTTAATTATGAAATACATTTTTATAGGTTAAAATAACAAATGATTTTATACTTACATTTGTTATAAACAGTTGCCATGAAATAAGTATCCTACCATTATTAATTGCTTACCATTAAATATTAGAAAATTTTTTCAAGCAGTCCCTGGATTTTTTTCTCAATTTTATGTCCTTCAATATAGACCTTTTTTATTTTACTTTCATTTTATTTTTTAAATTTACAATGTAAAGCCTAATTTCATAATGAGAAAATATAATTCCAATTGCTTATTTAGGTCTCCGTAACAAATTACTAAAGCATGCTTTAATTAAACTGAATATTAATTTTTGTGTCTTCCATTTTGAAATTTGCTTATGATTTAAGGTTACACTAAGATGTTTTAGGCTGAAATTAGAGTAAAACGTCTGTTATTTGGTATTTCAATGTCTCTCTCGCCTGTAAACAAATACAAGTGTGTTTGATACACTGTGACTTTAACCGATTCATACAATTTCGTTTATGTTTTTTAGGGGTTATCTTAGAAAATAAATGTTCTTTGACCATGTGCCATTATTTTTTCCTGACTTTTAATTTGCCAGTGCTTTGAACTTTTCCTTGTGTTCTGGTTACTTAGGATAGACAAGAGATTCAAATCGCTTTCTCTAAGCACACCAGGGTGAGAAAGCAGTATAAGTAGTGGCACCTGGGTGGCTCAGTTGGTTAAGCGACCAACTTCAGCTCAGGTCATGACGTCTGTACTGACAGCTCAAATCCTGGGGCCTACTTAGGATTCTGTGTCTCCCTCTCTCTCTCTCTGGCCCTCCCCTGCTCATACTCTGTCTCTCTCTCTCAAAAATAAACATTAAAAGGAAATTTTAAAAAAATAGCGTAAGTAGTAATAATGCCAATAAGAATGCTTAAAACTCCAAGAACAGTTGAAATCTTCCTACTCTCATCCACTTAGTTCACTGTTGTTGATATTTATCACAATATTTCCTTAAAATATTATTCTTAAAATCATATTTCAGCCACTTCTTATACATGTGTATAATCCTACTTCAGGAGTGCTTAGGTGGCTCAGTCCCTTCAGCATTGGACTCTTGAATTTGGCTCAGGTCATGATCTCATGGTTTGTGAGATTGAGCCCCATGTGGGGTTCCATGCTAACAGCACAGAACCTGCTTGGGATTCTCTCTCTCACCTCTCTCCCTCTCCCCCTCCCCACTCTCTAAATAAATAAACTTAAAAAATAATAATCCTACTTTTACACTCCATGCTCTCTGACATTCAGCAATCTTTTATTTTTTTATGTTTATTTTTTTTAAATTTTTTTAAATGTTTATTTATTTTTGAGAGAAAGAGAGACAGAGCATGAGCGGGGGAGGAGCAGAGAGAGAGGGAGACACAGAATCCGAAGCAGGCTCCAGGCTCTGAGCTGTCAGCAGAGCCTGATGCGGGGCTCGAACTCACAAACTGCGAGATCACGACCTGAGCCGAAGCCGGACACTTAACCGACTGAGCCACCCAGGCGCCCCTCAGCAATCTTTTATTGTCCTTCTCAAACTCAATGACCTACCATACTTACAAAGTCCCTTTCTCTACATTTTAATCTCAGCCTTCCACTTAATGTTCTTTTCATTCTGTATAACAGGCTTCTTTCAAAATAAGTTTACATCTTAGAGAAAAACTTTCAGGCATACCTCATTTTACCTGACTCACTTATTGACTAATTCAGACACTTTCACATTCAATTTCCCTTGTGTTTTCTTTATATTTTCTCCCCTCAAAACATTTGTCACATATTTTAAAAAAGTCATTTTTAACCTTACTGAACTTTGTTACACAAGATAGAGTAAAAAAAAAAAATTGAATAAGGAAATAAGGAAAAGAGAAAAGAAAGAAACTAATAAATATAAACATTTATATTTATATTTTATGTATTTTACTAATTTCATTAATATAAAAAATGAAAATACAAAATTAGTGAAACATTCATGTTTATTTTAGTATTTTAAATTTTTTTTTAAATTTTTTTTTCAACGTTTATTTATTTTTGGGACAGAGAGAGACAGGGTATGAACGGGGGAGGGGCAGAGAGAGAGGGAGACACAGAATCGGAAACAGGCTCCAGGCTCTGAGCCATCAGCCCAGAGCCCGACGCGGGACTCGAACTCACGGACCGCCAGATCGTGACCTGGCTGAAGTCGGACGCCTAACCGACTGCGCCACCCAGGTGCCCCTAGTATTTTAAATTTTAAGTGCCCTGTAGTGCTTTCTCTCCAGATACGTAAAATTGACTTGAGTATAAGGACAAAAATAATTTTGTCGGTTTTTAAAATCTTTCTTAAGTGACCTTCCAATAAGCTGTTTCTTATAGTTTTAGAATAAAAGTGAACTTCCTTATATTCTGGCAAATGATAACTAGTTATATGTCACATAATTGTGATTAACAGTGAAGACTAATGGGTTAAAAATAAGTCTTGATTTCAAATACTGCCTCTGTGATCCAGGCTGGTTATTTCTTCTGCCTACACCTTTGCTTCCTCACTTGTAAAATTGAGTATTATCTATATACCGGTCTTAATGTGAGAGGATTAAATGTGAAAAATGCATGTGAAGTACTTACCATATGTTTGATACCCAGAAGATACCTGCTACATATTAGCTAGTGCAATTATTTTTTGTAAGAAAAAGTTGTCTGTGTCTATGTGAAAATTTCAAAACTGGCTTTCTCTATAGAGGTAGGTGGACTTACTTCCTCCAGAGAATCTATAGGGAGGGGATATAAAGTTTTTGAAATCCCTTACTCTTTCCTCTCTGTCTGTCAGGGCTGAGTAATGAGTGGAGAAATTAGACACTGGCCAGAAAGTGAGAGGTGGGGTTCTTAGCTGGGGGAGAGCCTGAGTTTATAATAATCTGAAAGTGAATGCTGTGTTTGTCCTCTTCGCCTTGCTTTAACTCCCTGTGCTTCTGAACTCAGACAATTTGTAGACCATAATCTATAGATTATACTTCTTTTTATGTGGAAAATGTTAAAGTAACATTTTCTGTTTAAATATGTAATTAATGGAGTTTTGTTCAATCTACTCCATGTCCAGTGAGTCATAAATAAAATATTGGTTGATTATAGGGCTAAGTTGTTGGGGCAAATAAAATAACTGAAGAGTAATGATAGAAAGATAAAAAGTTTTTGAAATAGCTCAAGGAAGGAAAGGTGAAGATAATTCTATCTAAAGTGGATAGAGGGGCACCTAAGTATCTCAGTCTGTTAAGCCTCCAACTCTTGATTTTGGCTTAGGTCACGATGTCATGATTCTTGGGATCCAGCCCTGTGTTGGGCTCTGCACTGACAGCACAGAGCCTGTTTGGGCTTCTCTCTCTCTTTCCCTCACTGTTCCTCCCTCTCTCACTGCCCACCCCCCCCGTGCCTCTCAAATAAAATAATCTTTAAAAATAAATACATTGGATAGAAATCAACCCAAAATTCATTTAGCTGCAAGTAAAATATCCAGGATGGGTGACTCTCAGGGAAGAGTATAGTACAAATTTAAATTTAAATGTCGTATTTGTGTAAAGTGAGAGATAGAGAATCATAGGATTAAAAGCAACACATTAGAATAACCATTATTTTGGGAATAATGAAGTCAATATTTGTGTATTTCTGCCATGAAATACCTAAGCTCAAATGGAATACCAACAATCACTACTTTTATTACAGTTTCAAATGAGTAAACAGCTTTATAAAGTATAATAAAAATATAAAGTTTTTCTGTTTTCAACTTATCACATATTTACTAAATTATAAATTGCATAAAGTTGAGAATTGTTTGTTTAATGCTATATCCTCAGCACCTAATAAAATGCCAATACATAGCTGAGACTCAAAAATATTTGTTGAATGAATGAGTAAATGAGAATTTCAATAAAGGTTAAGAAATCATTTAATAACTATGTTGACTCCAAAATAGAATGACATCTAAAATTAAATCAACTTGATTGAGTACTTTCACTTATAAGGCAACAGATAAGACAACCATGTCTGTCATAGTTACCCAACATGATACATGATGTCATCCATCTATCTATGGAAGCTATCAAATTAATTTGGGGTTTACAAGATAAAGGCAAAAAGCCCTTGAAATCCTCATATATGTATGGGGATTTTCAGAAAGTATTTTATTTGGTGTGTAGCCTATTTATTTTAGTTGAAAATCAGTTTTGTCAAAAATATTCTAGTATTTTTAAATTAAATGACATTTTTCTTGGGTGAAGTATTAAAGATATCTTAATGATGTGAAAAAGTATTTTTTTAGTCTAAGTTCTTGTTAGTTATGTGAATAAATGAAATTATAAGATGAAGTTGAAACTTTTCCCAATATTGACAATTTTTTTTTAAGAGAAAGAGAAAAAGAGCATGAGCAGGGGAGAGGAGCAGAGGGAGAGAGAGAGAGAGAGAGAGAGAAAGAATATGAAGCGGGATCCACATCCAGTGAGGAGCCCAATTTGGTGCTTGATACTAAAACCTGGGGATCATGACCTGAGCTGAAATCAAGAGTCAGATGCTCAACTGACTGAGCCACCCAGGCACCCCAACATGGACATTTCAATGTGACCATTATAAGCCACCAAAATGAAAATTATACCCTTAAAAATCTTGATATTGATATTGAAAATAATCTATTTAAAATCACAATGCAAGAAAAGTTTTAAAAAGTCTTTAACATTAATGAATTGTTTTTTCACTTACATCCTTTATTTTTTTTCATTTTTTTTTTTTGAAGATTTTACTTTCAAGTACTCTCTTTACCCAAAGTGGTACTTGAACTCACAACCTTGAGATCAAGAGTTGCATGCGTTACTGACTGAGCCAGCCAGGCACCCCTCATTCACATCTTTTAAATCTTATTTTGTAAAAGCATATACTCATCAATTACATAAAGGCTGGATTGGCACAATGTAAATCATTTGGGCTAAAATTCTGATAATGAGCTTTATGAAGCACTTAGCACAACAAAACATAGGTTAATATGCTCTGAATTTTTTATTTCATTTCAGGAATTCTTTTCTCACGGAGACTTTATCACTTGTGAATTTTTTAAGCTATCATGGACGTTGTTAATTCCTTGACTACCAACATTCTCACCGTGGAAGGAGAATTTGCACCATCGGCACTGGCATTCTTTTGAGCCCTTTTTATAAGTCAAAAATTTGTGGGCGCCTGGGTGGCGCAGTCGGTTAAGCGTCCGACTTCAGCCAGGTCACGATCTCGCGGTCCATGAGTTCGAGCCCCACGTCAGGCTCTGGGCTGATGGCTCAGAGCCTGGAGCCTGTTTCCAATTCTGTGTCTCCCTCTCTCTCTGCCCCTCCCCCGTTCATGCTCTGTCTCTCTCTGTCCCAAAAATAAATAAACGTTGAAAAAATAAAAAAATAAATAAAAAAAAAATTTGTCCTAAAACTGTATGCCACCATTTTCAGATTAAAGTAAAAATAATTATATGTATACTTTCGTGATGTATTTACTATATTTTCTAAAGTGTCATAAAGATTCGTTATTAATTGTGTTTAATATTTCTTTTTCTTGGCAGTCTGTCTCTTTTAAAAAGTTTCAAAAAATACTTTTTGTTTCTAGAAAATGCATGAGATACTCTATCAAGGGGAAAATGGGTATTTAAGGTAAAAGTAATTTTGGAGAAAAACGATAAATTTAGGCAGCTTAGAGGTCGCAGTTTATCTGCCCTTGTCCCATTAACATGCTGATCTTTTTGCTTTAGTTTCCATTGTTACCTCATTGATCCTAAAGATGAAAAAACTGGTATATTATTTCTCGCAGTGACTGAGATCAGATGTTTTTGTTTTTGTTTTTGTTTTTCTCTCCCCCTAATTGCCACTAAGAACTTCACTGAGTTTTATAACTTTTAATATAAAATACTCAAAATGACTTAAGTTCTCATTGTACTTTACCACAATTCCTATCCTTTCAATTCAAGTTTATCCTCAAATATCTCTGTATCTTTTGTGATATTTTATTTTAGTTTGTGTAAACCCTAACGAAAGCAAGGGGGAAAAATTGTGATTAGAATATGTGCTACCCATAAGATAGAGAGCTTGAAATAATTAAATAGTAATGCCCTTAAGCCATTGCTGTGTTAATATTACCAACAAGTAGTATTAAAAGTGTTAAATGTGAAGTGCCATGGAATTACTGTGTTTTCATCTTTGTCTCTGAGTAAAAACAACATCTTGCAGAAGCCAAAATGAATTTAAAATGCCTCTCCTAAGGCCACAGAGTCTAGAGCAACTCTAGCAAATCCAGAGTCATTGCCCAACAGAAATATAAGGCAAATATATGTTATTATAAATTCTCTAGTAGCGACATTTAAAGGAGAAAATAAAGACACTAGGTAGATAAGTAAATTAATTTTAATAATAGATTTTATATAATCTAATTTATCGAATATTCTGCTATTTCAACTAATATAACAATTATTCATTAGATGTTTCACATTTTTATACTAAGGTTTAGAAATAAAATTGTCTTTTATACTTAGAACACATCCTAATTTGGAAAAGACACATTATCAAGTGCTCAATAACCACATCTGGCTAATGGCTAGTGTGAAGTCGAAAATTTCGAGGGGTCTGAATGGCGCCCTCTTTGCAAGCTAACAAGCTAACAAGTTGTGTATGTATTTAATTACAAGGAAAATTCCAGAATAGCTGATCCTCAGGAAAAGTACACTACAATTTTAAATTTAAATGTGAAACATAAGTCTATATGGAAATACCTTATATGTGGAGCAATGGAGGGAGCGAGAAAGAATGAACTACATGTATACTCTGGCAAGAGACATAAGCTTTAGGGATCAGACCAAAAGACATTTACTATTTATAATTTGTGTCAGTTCCCAATTTTCCA
The DNA here is from genome assembly GCF_018350155.1 of Leopardus geoffroyi. Classification (NCBI taxonomy): domain Eukaryota; kingdom Metazoa; phylum Chordata; class Mammalia; order Carnivora; family Felidae; genus Leopardus; species Leopardus geoffroyi. The sequence goes on from NC_059327.1 coordinate 176,699,688, forward strand.
CACGGTTAGTTATATGGATGAAGACATCACCTCCATATGTAGTGACATCGATTCTCAAGAAAATAAGCCCAGGATTATGACAATTAAAGTTCATATAAGGTAATTGTCACATTTGCAAATTCTATCCTCTGAGTGGGGAGGGAAAGACGAAAAAAAAGACAAAAGATAGAGACTTTTACTTTGAAATTTAAACAAATTTTATCCAGAGAATGAAGGGGGAAATCTGTATAGCTTTATTATCATGGAATTGCAAATAGCTGCAGGGATATAAGTCTCTAAATATCTCTAGAGTGATGCACTATCCCTAGTTTCAATATATAATTGCCGTTCAATTGGGTTGTCAGTGCCCTTTGCTCAGAAACCCCAAACCATGCAGAAACTTTAACATATTCATGGAGAAATCCCTCTAAATGGTATTTTATTGGATAGGACATATCCAAAATGTAGTTGAGAAAAAATAATCTTGCTATGGCTTGAATCTTTAAGATTCATGTGTCAACATCCTAACTCCCAATGTGAGATGATGGTATTTGGAAGTGAGGTCTTTGGAAATGATTGGAACTTGAGAATGGTATGAATGACCTATAAAGAGACCCCAGAATATTCTGTTACCCTTTCTGCCCTATAAAGACATAAGGAGAAGTTGGAAGTCTGCATACCAAGAAAGAATTCTCACTACAACCTGATCTCAGACTTCCAGCCTCCAGACCAAAAATAAATTTCTGTTGTTTATAAGCCAACCGGTACATGGTATTTTGTCATAGCATTTGAAATGACTAAAACATAACCAGGATACTATATGAAGTTAGATACATATAACACACACAGACAAAGGTCAACTGCAGGCTGTAGAGAAGACAAACCCCAGAAAAGAATCTTCTTAAAGTTTAATTTAGACATTTAACGATAGGAAGACTAAGACATGTCTGCAAATAGTGATAACAGACCTGATACAAGAATGCCATATCCTAACACCAAATGCCTGGAAACTTGAATATATTGAAGTACTTGAAGAAAAAATCTTGGATATAAAGAACATTCACTAAACAAAAAATTTAGTATTTTGTGCACAGCGATGGTATGAGATGTTAGTTACTCGAGAGAAAGAAGAATTTGACATCGAATCACCATTATATAATATAATTGGATATGTAATCTTACATTTGTGTGTAAAACATTAGTTTTTCCACGTTTTTCTGTCACACTTGCCTGCCTTTTTTTTTTAATCCAGTTCTCATTTTTTGGGTATGTGGCCATGAGACGCAGGCTAATATATCCGTAAGTATTTCTACATTTTTTCTTTTCCTTTCTTTTCTTTCTTTTCTTTCTTTCTTTCTTTCTTTCTTTCTTTCTTTCTTTCGGGAGACAGAGAGCGGATGCTGAGTGCATGATGGAGCCAAAAGCAAAGAAGAATTCATATTATTGGAGGCAGTCAGCCTCTCAGTGTTACTGTGAACTCAGCAAATAAGAAGTCCTCCTATATCCACCACCATTAGAAAGTAATTTGATATAAATTTGAAACTTTCTGATATCTACCACATATAAATACTGAAAATCTCTCTTACAAACACATAGACACACATATATATATTTGTATACTCTCTCTGATATGAATGCTAATAATATACTATTCTACATCCCATATCAGTATTTAGTACTTCTGTACAATTTTAAAATAGCTTTAAATGATATCTTAATCCAACAAACTGGGGGCCGCTGGAGGGGAGGTGGGCTGTGGGATGGGTTAAAGGGTAGTTGTTGTGATGAACAGTGGGTGTTTGTTATATTTACGTGTTTAAGCACTAAATTCTACTTCTGAAACTAATATCATACTATATGTTAGCTAACTGGAATTTAAATAAAAACTTGAAATAAACAAAAACAAAAAGAAATATAAAAAAGAATGCTAGACATTAAATTATACCTTTGCCACAAGACAAAATATAACAAAAGATTTAAAATACTTTTAATAGTACACCTAAAAAAATAAATGACATCTTAGTGAAGTGTCGCCTTTTAAAATTAATGTAAATGGGGATCTTGGGTGGTTCAGCTGGTTAAACATCCAACACTGGATTCATCTTGTGGTTCATGAGTTGAGCCCCATATCAGGCTCCACACTAGTAGTGTAGAGCCTGCTTGGGATTCTCTCTCTCTCTCTGCCCCTCCTCAGCTCATTCTCTCTCTCAAAGTAAATAAATAAACTTAAAAAAAAAATAAAAAATAAAGTTAATGTAAATGTTTGTACATAAAAAATGCGCAGTGACAGGGCGCCTGGGTGGCTCAGTTGGTTAAGCATCCGACTTCGGCTCAGGTCATGATCTTGTGGTCGGTGAGTTTGAGCCCCGTGTCAGGCCCTGTGCTGACAGCTTGGAGCCTGGAGCCTGCTTTGGATTCTGTGTCTCCCTCTTTCTCTGCCCCTCCCCAACTCATGCTCTGTCTCTCTGTCAAAACTAAATAAACATTAAATTTAAAAAAAAATGCACAGTGGTTATTTGATTAAAAATACTTTGGGTATAAGATACATTATAAAAATTTTTTAAGCTAATGCGAAATGTACAGATCAGAAAGCCTGAAATAACTTAGTAATTTAATACCTTAGATTATTGTCAGAAATAACAGACAGAAAGCCTGAAATAAGTTAGTAATTTAATACCTTAGATTATTGTCAGCAATATTGACTAAATAAAAAGTTTCACTATTTGTTTATAGCAGATGAGAAGTAGGTGACCAAACCTCAAATGAAAGGTATGATCACTGGGACAGCCAAGGAGTCGACGATCACGGGAATAATGACGTTTCAGTCCAGGAGAACATGATAACAAAGGTGACAGCAGTGACTGTTGAGAAAGAGAGGACTTAGAAATGACAGCACCACCGAAATAATGCAGGCAAAATCCCGATAGGAAAATTATAGCCTGGAGATGTGTATTGTGCGGAAAATCAAATAGCTATGTCCTGGGTTAGGAGATAATAGGGAACTCATTGCAGAGCAGAAAACTGCTTTCTGGCCCTGCTGAAAAAGCAGACCATGCTTGGCTTATCTAGGGGTTAGGTCCTGCCTATGCTCCTAAATTCCTTAGACCATGTTATCACATGGAATATTTTACCCTGTCCTAACTTGTTTCTCTGCACGCTTTCTATACATTCTTACTGGCATATAGCCAACTAAAGTATTATGCAATGTTTGCCTAAATGTAGGCTCAATAAATACAGCAGTTTGAGAGCAGCTCAGGGAGACTTCCCTAAGCCACCCTCTCGCCTCTCTTGACTTGCATGGAGTCTTGAGTAATCTTTTCTGCTGTCCTTGGCTTTGCTGGACAAAGCTGAAAGCCAAACCCATAATATTGGAGAGTATCTGTCCTTAGACATGGAGATATTTTTGTGAGAGTTTATGTGAATAAACATAAACATAATTGCATGTATTTCTCCTATTTCCTGTTGGATATAAACATGGGCACTAAGCACAGGAGGAAAATTAACAGGAAGGTAAAAATGAAGCAAAATCCTAAAAACTTGTAGAAGATGAAGAAGTAAGTGATGCATGGGGAGATTTCTAGGACTCCAACAGAAAGAATAAAAAGTGTTGCTGGTAGAAAGATAGGACATGAAGGTAGTTCCGAAGAATCAGTCAGCAAGATGTCTACTCTCTCCCAAACAAAGCTGTAGACTTAATGCTGTTTTAGCCAAAATTTCACGTGGTTTTCTTGTTTTGTAAACATTTGTATGCTTCTTCTAAAACAATTTTTTTTAATGTTTATTTATTTTTGAGACAGAGAGAGACAGAGCACGAGCGAGGGAGGGGCCGAGAGAGAGGGAGACACAGAATCTGAAACAGGCTCCAGGCTCCCATCTGTCAGCACAGAATCCCATGTGGTGTTCAAACCCACGAACCACGAGATCAAGGCCTGAGCTGAAGTCGGACGCTCAATGGACTGAGCCACCCAGGAGCCCCTGCTTCTTCTAAAAAATTTACAAATTCACAAAACACCTTAAAGAGCGTGTTTTTTGCTTTTGTAGAAGAACAGAATTGGCAGGTCCACCCTACCCAATTTCAAGGTTTACAAAAAATTACAATAAATAAGATACTGTGGTACTGATGTAAGTATAAACAAATAAATCAATGGAAGAGAATGGAGAGTCCATAAAGTGCCATAAAACAAGTGGCATATAGATAGATATAGAGATGATAGATAGATGATAGAGATAGAGATAATAGACATAGATAGACATGATTGAGATGATAGAGATAGAGATAATAGAGATAGAGAGACATGATTGAGATGATAGAGATAGAGATATACTCTTTTTTAACCGATGTTCCAGAACATATGAGAAAAGAATAGTCTTTTCAACAAATGATACTAAATAGATTTATGTAAAAAATATTGGCTCCTGCCTCAAAACACACACTAAATTAATTGTCATCATGGCCATAAAGAAAAATGGATAATCCCAACTTTCTACAAGAAATATAAGAGAATATTTTTGTTACTTTGATAAGATTAAGATTTCTTAAGATACAAATGCAGTAGTGATACAAAATTATGAATTAGATTAATCAAAAAAAATATCCATTTTACAAAAGTACCTTATTATAGAAAGAAGGAGTCAATTCATCAATGAGAAAAAAAATTCACAAAATACATATTTGACAGAAGACATATCCAAAATGTATAAAAAATCCATAGAAATCAATAAAAAGTAGCGACTATTCATTGTGTTACCACTGAACGTGTCCAGATACAAATGAAGTACTCTGTCCTTTGTGATTTCTTCAGGTGAAGAAATTCAGTTGATAACTTGCCAAACAGGTGTTGGGCATCTAGAGAACTTCAATAATAATTATAACAATAAGCAAACATATATTTAGGACATATATTTGACCTACAAAATGGCACACACATTAGTTAGATTATTTCACTTAACCTTTAAAATTAGGTCGGTTACAGTATTCTACCCATTTTATAGATGAAGCAACTGAGACACAGTACCTTTTTTCATATCAGATCTGTTTTGTACGATGGAATCAGCTTTGGAGAGCAGCAAGTTAAATTATCCTGTAATCTATAATTACTTAGATTTTTAAATAAAGAACAATTTACAGTTTTGTTTACTCAAATCCGAGTATCTACTCTTCTTCAGACACTAGGCTAGTGAATTCAACAGTGGTGAAATAGGAATGGGACATGAATGGTAAATAATACGTGATTTCTACTTGCTTGTATTCATTCCTGTTTTTAAACAATTATAGTCTGTTTTTAGAACTCCTCACAATACATTACAATGAAGTTTCCTTATTAATGATAAGTCTATTATGATTGGTAAATGATAGCACCCTAAGTTCACAAATCACTCTCTGAGTTTTTTGTAAGTAACTGCTTTTAGTGGCCCCTGCTGAGCAGATATTTACTTCTACTGAGTTTTGTTGTGTTTAATTAGGAAAGATTATGGAGGATGTTTTATATTCCTTTTTGGCCTTAGGGCGTGATGAGCATTAGCTGACATGACAGATATTGCAAAGGATTTTCACATAGTGAGACATTTTGCAAAGCTTTGCATGAGGAATCATATTAATAAAAGTAAAAGCTATTGAGCATATAATTCCCCATGTACCACTTCAAAAATGAACGCCAATGGGTTCATTTTTGATTTGGCAGACTACCGGGTTGGTCACAGATTTAGTTTTTAGCAGACATGTTTTGGAAATAATAAATAGTAAGCTTTCCCAGAATAGAATAGCAACAGGGAAAGCTAGTCAATGTGCCTTCTAAATTTAAATTTTTCTTATGAACCCTGAAGTGAAATTCATGGTTGCAGTCACATGTTATCAAACCTTTGGACACACACACACACAAACAAAGATGAATATTGTTAAACATCATAATGACTTTTAAAAAATGGAATTAATATTTGGAATCATATCTAAATATATCACATGCCCTCACTCGTTGTTCTCTAAAGATGCATGAAGAGACATATTGAAGTTTAAAATAATCCCTTTTAAATAGACATAATTAGATGGATAATAATAAAAATATTTCAGAGATGCTAATAAGAAATATAAAATGTTTGTTAAAGCAAAAAAAGTTGTTTTTCAAAAGGAAACCTATTAGGGGAAACATATTATGGGAAAATATTTAGGGAAAAGGACTTTATTTTCAGTAGAGTCTATAGATTTCAACAGATTCTATTCAGCGAGTATGTACGAATACTTTATTATCGTTTTAATTTACATTTATTTCACGACTAGTGAAATTGACCGTCTTTTCATGCTTATTGGTCATTTGCATATCTGCTTTTATAAATTACTATCCAAGTTATTTTATCAGGTTTTTTTTTTAAATATGAGGTTTGTTTTCTCAATGTGTATAAAGGTTTTAAAAATATTCTGGACACAATTATCTTGCAAATTTAACTTTGTAAATGTGTATTCTATGTGACTTGTACAGTCCTTGATTTTTATGTTTTGAGAATAAGAATTTTAATGCAGATAATATTCATTTCATTTTTTTACAATTTTGCTGTCTATAAACTGATAAGCTCTTTCCAAAACCAATGTCACAAAGATTTCTGGTTCCTTTTATAAGCTTAATATTCAGGCATGCGATTTATTTCAAAGTGATTCTTCTGTGGAATATTCATGGGCCTTATAAAAGTAGGTTTAGTACTAAAATCTCTATTCACCTTTGTACCAGATAAACCATGTTGTCTTTATTAGTGTAGCTTCATAGTAAATCTTGAAGGTAGGTAGTGTAAATCAATCTTGTTCAATTTCCAAGTTGTTTTGCTGCTTCTAGATTCTTTACTTTGCATATATATTCAAAGAGAAACTTGCTGACTTTTGCAGATACACTGGGTAGGATTTTATTTATGTTGAGTTGAGCCCATAGACCATTTTGTGATGAATTGCACTCTTAGTAACATTGAGTCTTCCAATCCATTATAGGGTGTGGCTCTTAGATCTTGGGATTCCTGCAGAAATGCTTTTTAGTTTTCAGTCTAGAGTTTTTGGACTTTAAAAAACGATATATTCTAAATGCATCAATTTTGATTCTATTGTACATTAATTTTACTGCAGTGTATAATTACTTACCAATAGCATTTAGAAATATGATTTAGTTTTATATACTATATACATTATATACTTGAATCCTATGAACTCGGTAAATTTACTTGTTAGTTCTAGTAGGTTTTTTGTGTATTATTTAGAACTTTCTACATGAGTGATCACATAACCAGCAAACAAAGACTTTTACACCATCCTTTTTATTTATATCCGTTTTATTTACTTACATACTTATTTATTGCATGCTTTATTGCACTGCTTAGGACCTAAAGTGCAATTTTAGTTGTGGCAAAAATGGACATCTTGGCTTTTCTTTATTTTAAAGAAACAGCAGTATTTCACCAAAATATTATGTTAGATATAGTTTTTCCATAAACTTTCTAACTAATTACTATATAAATATAATTCTTTCTATATTACTATATTTATATACATATTATATATATTATAATATAATATAAAATTTATGTGTAAACATATTTATATATTTTTATATATTGTATGTAACTATGTAATAGTTCATAAATATATTAAGTATAACATAATTATACTTACATACAATAACAATTTGAAGTTCTGTTCTTAAGTATCAACATTAGCTTTGTCACATATACATTTATAATCATTCTGCCTTTTTGATGACTGGACTTTTTCATTGTAATAAAGTGATTCTCCTTAACCTGGAAAACACTTTTTTCCTTGAGATCTATTTTCATGATATTACTGTAATTACTCTAGCCTTCTTAAAATTATAGTTTATTTTTCTTTTTTCTTTTTTCTTTTTTTTTTTACATTCACAGTTTAAATGATATATTTTTCCATCAATTTTTTCCAGGTCATCTTTGACTTTCTATTTGAGGTAAGTCTTATACAGACTGCAAAGAGTTGCTTATTTGTCCTTGTCTCTGATACTCCTAGTGATTGGTTACTGAAAGCCAAACAATGTATCAAAAATTCCCAGATGATTTGAACGATGTTATCTTCTTCATAAACACCACATTTTTCTTTAAGACTTTAGTATATGGCATTTTAATTTGATCAAGTCAAGGGAAATAGTAGTATAAATATTATGTAAGTAAACTGGTTTTCCCTTTTAAATTTTTTTTTTAACATTTATTTTTGAGAGTGAGAGAGACAGAGCATGAGTGGGGGAGGGGCAGAGAGAGAGGGAGACACAGAATCCAAAGCAGGCTCCGGACTCTGAGCTGTCAGTGCAGAGCCCAATGCGGGGCTTGAACTCATGAACTGTGAGATCATGACCTGAGCTAAAGTCAGACGCTTAACTGACTGAGCCACCCAGGCGCCCCTGGTTTTCCCTTTTAATAAAGGGTATAGATCTTTAAGAATCTTGACTAGAAACGTGTGAAATTTATTTTGGTAGTCTCTACAATACTAATCTCCCTATAATTTAAACCACTGAAATATATATTTAGTGGTTTTCTTTAGCCTCTTATGAGTTGATATTTTCTTGACTTTTTTTCCAGTTTTTTTTACTTTGTACATGTGCCTATTTGAATTAAAAATGCTTCGAAGGGAAACTAGAGACAGAAGAGTGGATTAATTTCTTTTTCCAAATTCCGTATTTTCTAGGTTCACAATTCCTAAATTCAGGTAATTTTCGTAGTCTTTATCTCAAACTTTTGTCTCCCTAGTTGCAGGTGGTCCTGTTGTAAACTGTAAGCCTCTGTTCACTACTTTGCTTCCAACATTGTAAATTAGCAAATGGCTTGAGGAGAAAAGTACCAGTGAATGTAGGGGTCATCTCAATATACTCCCTTTTCCCAGAGTCCTAACCATTCAATTATTCCATTCAATTATTACTGGATATTTTCCAATGCCTTTTTAACACCTGTTTTGTTTTGCCTATTGTTCCAGGTCTTAGGATTATTATTACCAGGAGACTTATTCTAACAAACACCTATGCCACACCTCGAGATAAACATCTTTCAAAGTACTTAAATATACTTTATTCTTTGAAACCAAGAAGCCATGTGTTTAAACCTTTCAGGTTTCAACGTTTGATCTATATGATTCCCTTTTATTTCTGCTTGCAAACTGCTGATTCTTCTCATCTTCTTATTGGAACACCGTGTTGAAAGGGTCCAGCAGCAGGGCACCTGGATGTCTCAGTTGGTTGAATGTCTGAATTTTTATTTCAGCTCAGGTCATGATCTCATTGTTCGTGAATTTGAGCCCCACATCGGGCTCTGAAATGACAACACAGAGCCTGCTTATGATTTTTCCTGTCCCTCTCTCCCTTCCTCTCCCCCACCCTCTCTCTCTCTCTCTCTCTCTCTAAATTAATAAATATTTAAAAAAAGAAAAGGGTCCAGAGGCAGCCAACATTCATATCGGTGCTCTCATTCTTTCTCACCATGTCCCATAAAGTTAGCTGCTGTAGCGACCACTGTCCTGTCTTAGGAATTACAGGTGGGGCTTCACTGTTTTGCCACCACATAATCTGTATATCTAGCTTCCTAGACTGATATATTGGTTTCTTTGCCTCCCCTACTTCTAATTCCACTGCTAAGCCTGTGACACTCAGTTATATTCGGTCACTATTAGAACTCATTTCAAAACATTTTTCTCATGTTCTGAATGAATACTTGTTGCAATAATGAACAGCCTCTTAGTCTCAGTGGCTTAATATATAATCAAGATCTGTTTCTCTCTAATGTTACATTCTGATATGGATAGGGTATCTCTCATGAAAACTTCTTCAAGTGATTAATAACGAAGAGATTCGCATTTTTCACATATTGTGGCCCACCATCCTCTAAAGCTATGTTGTCTGCAGTAGCTTCTAGCCTCATACAGCTGTTAATTTAACTAAATTAAAAAAATTAAATTAGTTCTCTGTTCTCAGCGTCCCTCCCTGCACTTCAGGTGCTCATTAACCATGTGTGGCTGGGGGTAGGTGTATTAAACAGTACAGACATAGAATCTTTCCTTCACTGCAAAAAATTTTCTGATTAGGAACTTCTCTAGAATCTCCTAAAAATTTCCCCCAGATTCTTTCCCTCTGGCCAGCCAACAAATGAAGAGGGCCATTAATATCTGGTAGGATTTCATATGGCCAGATCTGGAAGTGAGGTACATCATTGTATTTCACATTCTATTGAGCGGATATTTGCCCAATAGACTTTCCCATCTGTACAGGAAGCTGAGAAGTCTAGGTTTTTTAGTTAATGTATTTATTTATAAATAGAAAGCAAACTTGGTGAACAGTCTCTTCCACATACTTTTGTTCTTTAATTTTTTTTGGAAAGATAGAAAAATAAAAATTAGAACATTTAGGAAGGTGTATATATCACAGTCCAGGAGAGGAAGAAGGAAAGGGAGAGGAGAGTCTTAGCCTTCTGGCTTGTACAGATGGTTCTAGAAAGGTGAAATTGACTAAGATGGAGAATACATGCAAGTGTGTGTATATGAGCATATGCAAGTCAAGGGTATAGTTGGGGGATGCCTTGAATACGTATGAATGGAGAAGTTTAATAGTAGGAACTAAATTCTAGGCAGAGTAAGATAGAATTCTCAGAATGGAACCTTAAGGAGCAACAGGAGTTAGAGGCTGGGTGTACGATGAAAAGCGCAAGGCAAACTGAGCTGTCTGAGAACAAAGAAGAAAGGCAAAAATTTTCTGGGAAACTGAAACAAGAATCGTTTTGAGAAGTCAAGACTCTTCCCTGTCCAAATAATGCTGAGAACTCTAAACAGCAATGATTAAAAAATGTCTACTATTTCTCAAAAAAATGCTTGAAGTGACACGAAAGTAATCACATCCAAATAACATTTATCTTAGTACCAAAAGATACCTATATTATCTTCTAGCAATAACTATAAATCAGTTGTCTTTATGTTACAGTTTGGTCCTTTAAGCCTGGATAGATTTTACTAGTGAATGTCGTTTGGTTTACTTCTGAGCATTTCATATCTCACAACCCAATTGTAGTTGTAGGAAAAGTCTGATATGTGTAATTTGCAAAATTATTGCTTATTTATGGTCTTTAGAAAAAAAAAATTCTCCTGTTGAAAGCACTTGCCACGATATGAAGCAAAGCAAGCATCGGCAATAATATAGGTTCTTGTCCTTTTTTAAACATAATGCTAAATGATAAATTAGTATCAAGGACCATAACAATAAAATTTCACTTACAGAGTAGGTAGGGGGAAAAATCAAATCAGTTATTACAAAGCAGGAAACATTTCCCAGTAGCAGTTTATTCTGCAGAACACGAAAGGATAAAGTTTATTTGGGGCCATATGCTCTCCTTATTCTCACTGCTTCATAAACTGAAAAAATTAAAAGCAGTCATTTTAGAACTATGCAGTACAAAACACGGTTTTGAAGGGTCTACAGATGAGTGCCAAGAGGTTATCCCACAGTGAAAATAATTGGATGCCCCAGAGGTTAGCATTTTTTTTTCCTATTTTTGAGCTTCTGTTTACTTATCTCATTTCTAGCTTTTCTCTCTTCTAAAATCCTCTTAAAAAGTAAAAGTATCAGCATGGTGACTTTAAGAAAAAAATAAATAAGGATGAGAAAGAAAGCTGTGCAAACTGAGCAGAAAAATTCATTGTGATTAAAATGTATATTTTGTCTTTTCATCTTTGAACTGAACCATTGGAGGAATAGTAAATTGTGTGTGTGTGTGTGTGTGTGTGTGTGTTTAAAGAAGGAAAACAAATGTCCAGGGACATATAACATATTAAAAAACAATTATAAGAACTTGCATTGCATTCTAACTTATTAAAATGTGATATATTTTCATGTGACTCCAAGCAATTAAAATATTGGGCCATTAAAACATGCATGGCATCCAGAATCAAGGAATTTTTACTATTAAAACTTTATTGGTAGGATATGTTGCAGCTTCCAACCTGGGGTTAGATAGAGCCATTCAGTTTCCAATGTCATACCAGAAGTTGACACCACATGTTTTTGCTGCGTCCAGAATGTCTTTTTTTTTTTTTTTTTTTCAACGTTTATTTATTTTTGGGACAGAGAGAGACAGACCATGAACGGGGGAGGGGCAGAAGAGAGAGGGAGACACAGAATCGGAAACAGGCTCCAGACTCTGAGCCATCAGCCCAGAGCCTGACGCGGGGCTCGACCTCACGGACCGCGAGATCGTGACCTGGCTGAAGTCGGACGCTTAACCGACTGCGCCACCCAGGCGCCCCCAGAATGTCTTTTTTTTTTAATGCTTGTGATGACTAAAGGCTTTCAGTAGGTGCTTTATTACATGTATGTGTGTGCAACAAATTTCTGCAATATAGAAAACAATCAAGATAGAGACTGTACTGGAGGGTGTTCTCTGGAAGTTATCTTTAAAATATCATTTTCATTTCTTTTTTTTCTTAAATGTGACTTGAAATTGTATAGAGTAAGAACATTTTATAAAGTGATGGAAACTGGTATCATTTAAAGAAAGTGAAAACATTGATCTCTGTATTGCTTGGACATTTCACAATTCCTTATTAAAGTGAAACACATAATTACCTGTTTGTTAAATAAAGGATAAATATAAATGTTTATACATATTAATTCATAGCATTATGGCTCTAGAATCCAACTACTTAAAGATGAACTCTTGGCTCTATCAGTTATTATATAACAATGAGCAAGTTGTTTTACCTATGGCTCAATCTTTTCATCAGTGAAGTGGAGAAAGTTGGGATTGTACCTGCCTCAAGTTTAGATATTAGCCTATGAGTAAAGTGCTTTGAACAGTGTCTTCTGTAGAGTTAGCTCAGTACATGTTAATTTTTTTCTACATTTAATTTTAATTTAGACAATTTGGAAACTATCAAATATGTCAGAAAGAACTGAAAAAAAACATGTTTACCATATAAGTAAATATTATAGAAATTTGAAAAAAATAAAATTTCAAATTGTCAAAAACCAAATGCTCTGAACAAAATCTAACAAAACATTTTCCAAGTTTAGAATGCTTTTTAGGGGCAGCTGGGTGGCTCAGTCAGTTAAACGTCTGACTCGTGCTTTTGGTTCAGGTCATGATCTCACAGTTTCAGGAGTTCAAGCCCCACCTTGGGTTCTGCACTGACAGAGTGGAGCCTGCCTGAGAGTCTCCCTTTCTCCACCCCTCCCCTGCTTGCACTCTCTCTGTCTTTCTCTAATAATAAATAATAAATTAAAAAAAAACTTCAATAGAAAAATACTGCTTTTTTAGATATACAGAATACTTTCTTAAAAAGCTCTTTTAAATAAGTATCTTGAACAATCAGCCACTTCATTCATACAGTAAAACACAAGTACAATAATTCTCATTAACATAAGAGTTTAGCTGAGGTTTTCCATTATCACCTTAAATTGTTGCAGAATACTTGTCCAATAAAATTCTATATGATAGAATAATAAACCAAAATATTCAAAATTAGCTAGAAGAATCCTTTATTGATTGCAGGTGATACAATTTAAAAGAAAAATCTTATAGATACAATTGCTGATATATTCATTCTGATTAGAAAGTAAGGAAGATATTAGACTCAAACTAATTTAAAATAAAAATTTTCCGGAGCACCTGGGTGGCTAAATCAGTTGGGTGACTAATGCTTGATTTTGACTATGGTCATGACTTCGGAGTCAGGGGAAGGAGCCCCGCACTCAGCTCTGCACTGAGCATAGAGCCTGTTTCTGATTCTCTCCTGCTCCCTCTCTCTCTCAAATCAGTGAACTTAAAAAAAAGAAGTTTCTCTCTCTCTCTTTCTCTCTTGCCCCTCTCCCCTGCTAGTGTTCTCTCTCTAAAATAAAAATTAAAATTAAAATTAAAAGATCTATTAAAATAACAATTTTCTATATTTTTAAAAAAAGGGATAAGAAAATATAAAATATTTAATAAATAAACTATTTAAACAATAAAATAATTAAAATGAAAGTTATGAGAAATATCTGGAAATCTTTAGACAAAAAAACTTCCAAACAACTGAGGGACCCTAAGTAATTTGCATATATGGATAATCTGTGTTACTAAGTGGAAAGAAATCACGTCTGTTAAAGTTTTATGAGATTGCAGTGATTCAGTCCCATCTCCAGGCTTCACTGCTAATTCTAGTTCTCTAGTCATCTCCACCACAACTGTAGTTACTTCCTCCACAGAAGTCTTGAATTTCAGCTTGTGGAAAAAAATATATATATATACATATATATACATATATATGTATATATATGTATATATATATATTATATGTGAAGCACAATAAAATGAAATGCAATAAATTGAGTAATGCCTATATTAGAGTAACTAAATAAAATAAAAAGTAGAACAGAAATAGAGAAAATCAACCAAATTGAAGTTCGTTCTTTGATGTGATCAAAAAATTGAGACATTTAGTTAGACTTACCAGGCAAAAGGGAAAGAAGATTCAAATTATTTAAATTTGGATTGAAAGAGTGGTATAACTACCTATTTTACATGTATTAAAAATATTTACGTAATACTGCGTGAACAGTTGTATCCCTCAAAAGTAAAAAACCTAGATGAAATCAATACTTAGAAGATGCACTTCTTAAAAGATGCAAACCACAAAAACTGACCTGAGAAGAAATACAAAGTTTGAAAAGACTTATAACAGGAATGGAGATTGAATGCATAGTCAAAACCTTTCCACAAAGAAAAAAATCTGTCCCTTATAGCTTTATTTGTAAAATCTACCAAACAGAATCAACAGCTTCTTGACATACTAGTTCAAAAACAAAGAAGGGAACACTTCCTACCTCATGCTATGAAGTCAATATTCCTAAGAAAAGCAAGCAAAGACATTGCAAGGAAAGACAGTGTCAGATAAATATCCCTTATGAGCATAGATTCAAAATCCTCAGCAAAATTTCGTCAAACCAGAACTAATAGGATTTTTGCCAGCAATGCAAGATTGGTTTAATTTACAGAAATTGATTTGTGGAATATAGCGTGTTAGTAGAATAAATGGTAAAACATATGATTATTTTTATGCAGAAAAAATACATTTGACAAAATCCAATACCTGTCATAATAAAAACACCAAATTAGAATTAATGTGAACTTTGTCAATAAGGTACAGTTTATCATCTATGAAAGGTCCTTAGCTAATATACTTAATGCTGAAAGGTGAGAGTTTTCCCTCTAATACCAGGAATAAAACAGTATCTGCTGTGCCAACTTCTAGTCAGGGAAATCAAACAAAACAAAGGATAGACATTCAGATTCCAAGGATGAAATAAAACTATGCTTTCAGATGACATGACTTAATATACAGAAAATCCTAAGGAATCTGCAAAAGACAGAGTTATTAACGTTCAGTATAATTGCAGGATAAAATCAATATATAAAATTCAGTTGTCCTTTTTTACACTAAGAATGAACAATCATGTAACTAATTCCAAAAAAAATTGAAATTAATTAAAGAATTTCACTTATAACAGCATGAAAGGATAAGATACTTATGAATAAACGTAACAAAAGAAATACAAGACATTTATAGTGAAAACTATAACATGCAAAAAAAATTAAAGAGCTATATAAATGGAAAGAAGTCCCATGTTCATGGACTAGAAAACTTAATAGAGTGAGGATGGCAGTAGTCCCCAAGTTGATCTACAAATTGCACGCAAATCTGACCACATCCCCAACTTCCATTTTTGCAGAATTGAAAAGTTAATCCTAAAATTTATACAGAAATTAATAATAGACTAAGCCATCTTGAAAAAAAATAGCTGGAAAATTCATACTTCCTGATTTTAATACAAAACTTAAAATTTAATACAAAGATACAGTAATGAAGTCCGTGTAGAATTGGCATATGGATAGATACATAGATCAAAGGAATAAAATTGAGAGACCAGAGTAAAAACCCTAAAGTTTATGTACAAATGATTGTGTACAAGAGTGCCAAGACAATTCAATGCATAGGAATAATGTTTTCAACAAATTGGACAGCTGTATATGCACATGTAATGCAATGAAGTTGCATTCATATACAAAGATTAACACAAAGTGAATCATGTACATAATAGAAAAAGCTAAAGTTCTATTAAAAAGAATATAATGTTACAGTAAAAAGTATATATTTTAAAAGAAAATATAAGAATACATCTTCTTGACATTGGATTAATCAGTTCATTCTTAAATATGAAAAAAGCTCAGGATATCAAGGAAAATTGTATGTTAGATTTCATCAAAATTAAAACATTGGTATTTTAGAGCACACAAAAAAGTAAAAGAACATACATAATAGGAGAACGTTTTACAAATTTTATATCTGATGAGAGCCATATATCCGGAATATATGAAGGACTCTTAAGACTTAACAATAAAATGGAATAAAAATTTCAGTATTGATGAGGATTTGAAGAAATTGAGCTCTCAGAGCTTGCCTGTGGATATGTAAAATTGTGTGTTCACTTTTCAAAATTGTTTGCCAAGATGTTTCTAAAATCAAGATATTAAAAATAGCACTACTGTGTGACCCCACAATCCCACTCCAGGGAATATACCTGAGATAAATAAAAACATAGGTTTATATTAAAACTTCTACATTAATGTTTCATAGCAACATTATTGACAATAGTCAAAAGTGGAAACAATTGGATGTTTATCAGTGTGTAAATGGATAAACAGTTTGTGAAATATCCCTATGTATTTATTAAATTTAATTAGGGGCGCCTGGGTGGCTCAGTTGGTTGAGCGACCGACTTCAGCTCAGATCATGATCTCACAGTTTCTGAGTTAGATCCTGGCATCAGGCTCTGTGCTGACACCTCAGAGCCTGGAGCCTGCTTCTGATTCTGTCTGCCTCTCTTTCTGCCCCTCCCGCACTCATGCTCTGTCTTTGTCTCAGAAATAAAAAAAAAAAAATTAAAAATAAATAAAAATGAATAAAATAAATTTAATTAAAGTTTAAATTTTAAATACTGTTATAACTTAAATACTGATATATATTACAACATGGATGAATCTTGGAAACAATGTTTTAAGTGAAAGAAACCAGATACAAAGGGCTACATATTATATAATCCTACTGATATGAAATATTCCGAATTGGCAAATGCATACCAATAGTAAGCACATTAGCATTTCCCAGGAGCAATGGGCAGTGGGCTATGAGGAGTAACTGCTAACAGGTATGGGATTTCTTTATGTTGTGATGTAAATGTTCTCCAGTTAAGTAGGAGGGATTATTGCACAACTCTGTGAATACACTAAAAGACTGAATTATACATTTCAAACTGGGAAGTTTTGTATTAGTTATATATCAATATGCTATTATTAAAAAGGAAAATGTCAATCGTGTCTAGTTTGAGAACCGTCCCTTATTATAATCTAGCAAGCTGCAAAGACTTTTGTTGCCAAAGCGACGTTTTGGATAAGACTTAATATTATAAACATCCTTTTAGGCCCATATATGAAAAGGTAATAAAAGGGGAGACTGGGTGGCACAGTGGATTAAGGGACTGACTCTTGGTTCAGCTCAGGTCTTGATCTGGTGTTTTGGGAGACGAAGCCCTCTCGTTATACTGTGTGTGGCAGCCTGGAGCCTGCTTGGGATTCTCTCCCTCTCGCTGCCTCTCCTCCACTTGCACACGCGTGTATTTATCTCAAAACAAACTTTTTAAAAAAGTAGTAATAAGGATAAAAGGAAGAAAACAAGAAGGAAGATGGGAGGGAGGGAGGAAGGGATGGGAAAATAAATTACATTGAGAAAAATAAAAGTAAGAATTTTTGTTTGCTTCCCTGTTTAAATATTCTATTTAATCCGTACTTGTGACTTTCTGAATGAAGAGATGTATTGTTGAAGAATTTGAGGCATTGAGATATTCCTAAAACTTGCCTAAAATTGCAGAGCTATTAAATGTTAGAGCTATAAGGTAAATCAAGGGAATGTTGTTCTAGTGTCCTTCGGCTTAACAGGTGAGAGCATTTGACATAGGGTGTCTGTGAAGATAAATCTTTTCTGAATAAAGGTATTAATTTTTTTTTCAACGTTTATTTATTTTTGGGACAGAGAGAGACAGAGCATGAACGGGGGAGGGGCAGAGAGAGAGAGAGGGAGACACAGAATCGGAAACAGGCTCCAGGCTCTGAGCCATCAGCCCAGAGCCCGACGCGGGGCTCGAACTCATGGACCGCGAGATCGTGACCTGGCTCAAGTCGGACGCTTAACCGACTGCGCCACCCTGGCGCCCCTGAATAAAGGTATTTAGAAGTTAGCATGGGACAATGAAATGGAGATGATCTGTCAGAAACTAGCTATAGGTTTATTTGACTAAAGGAGAGGGAGAAGAGCACATTGTTAATAAGCTGTGGACTCTTGAATCATCATGTCTGACTCTGTATCTGGTCTCTGCCACATATTAATTCAATCAGGTCAGGCCTTTATTTCTCTTCTCCATAATATACACAATAATAATGTCTAACTTAAAAGGTTGAGTATGATATGTACATAGTTTAAAAGACTGTGATAACAAAGACCAACTGCTGGCTCTTATCTGTAAGGAAGATACATTTTGTTGTCATCACTATGCAAGTAGTTAGTTGAGGTTTGGGGAGAGCACAGAATTATGCAAGGAGAAAATGTATGAGGAGACCTAAACTGAAACCTGGAGACATTTATTATGGTTTTGATTTGTTTTCATTTAACTATGGTTTTAATTTGATTAAAGGTATATAGTAGAACTGCATTTAGACTTCAGTAGTACCAGATTAAAATTATTTTTGCTGTATTATTTGGCCAAATAAAAGGAGATATAATTTGACAGCAAAAGCAATTTTATAGTGGTTATTCTTGAAGAGCGGTTATGACATGGTAAAAGGTTCTGACTATAATAACTGAAAGTAGGTACTAAATTTGAAGAAATGCTTTGGAAGAAGATTTTTGATAGATGGGATATGGCTGACTAAGGAAAAGATGAAATCAAAGATGACTATATATTTAATAACCTGGAGAGCCAGGAGTATAATGATGATATTGACAGTGATAGGAACACAGAGAAGATAGAGAAAATAATGAGCTTGGCTATAGATATGTAAAGTTTAAGTGTCAGCAGGATATTCAAGTAGAGATATCTTGCAGACCGCCAAAAATGAGGGCTTAGAGAGCACATAGAGATTCACTTTCCTTTTGCAGCTTTGTGTGTTACTTTCATCTTTTAAATTTTATTTCCCTTGGTGATTTGGCCATGCAATTTCTTTACTATTACTTTTTATTACTTCATATTATACAAATCTGGAAGTATTTTAAGTTGCCTTTTTTTTTTTTTTTTTTTTAGTAAAAGACCATTATTTTCTCATATTTCTGTGACAACATGGAGGGTTTTTTTTATTCATTTTTTCCTGTTTACTTTGAAAAAGTTACGATACTGTTAATATTTAGCAGAATTTGTTAGGTCTATGGACATGCATGCTCAGGCACAGAACGCACAAATCTAGTCCAGCAGAGTTTGCATATTTTCAATTATTTGTCAAGAGCTTTTCCTTATGTTTTCTTGTGTTTTTGACCTAGTTTCTTTGGCTATATTGATTTGTGTAAACGTTAGAATATATGGTATTATTTCAAAAGTTCTAGAAGTTTCAGGAGGCCACTGTCAAGTACAAGATGATGACTAAAATCCTTCTAGAAGTTCATCAAGTTAAATCAAGTATATAGTTTTCTACAATTCCCAAACCTCTAAAGTTCATAATAGTTTAAGCTGATCTCTACACAAAAGTGCAGATAAAGAATCCAAAAATATGCTTTATAAGAATAGAATGAATAGACTCATGGACACTGAACAGGTGAGTTGAAGATCTATCAAAATAGAAATGAATATTGCAGAAATTGGTTCATGAAAAGTAAATTTCAATAATTGCTTAGTATGTCATTATTTATAAGCTTTAGCAATGTTTTCAGGGCAGGGAAAGTCAGTGTTTCTGTTCATCTGTTCTCATCAAAGAAAGAGGGGCTCCTGGGTGATTCAGTCTGTTAAGTGTCCAACTCTTTTTTTTTTTTAATGTTTATTTTATTTTTGAGAGAGACAGGGCATGAGCAGGGGAGGAGCGGAGAGAGAGGGACACACAGAATCCGAAGCAGGCTCCAGACTCTGAGCTGTCAGCACAGAGCCGGATGCAGGGCTCAAACTCAGGAGCTGTGAGATCACGACCTGATCTGAAGTTGTATGCTTAACCAACTGAGACACGCAGGCACCCCAGTGTCCCACTGTTGATTTCAGCTCAAGTCATGATCTCACAGTTCGTGAGTTCAAGCCCATATCAGGTTCTGCTTTGACAGTGTGGAGCCTGCTTGAGATGCTTTCTCTGTCCCTCTCTCTGCCTCTCCCCCCCCGACTCCCTCTCTCTCTCTCTCTCTTCCCCCTTCCCTCTCTCTCAAAATAAATAAATAAACTTAAAAAAAAAAGGAAAACTAATTGCCGTATTATTTTCTAGGGCTTTGGACCACACATCTATTAGCTGGCTTTTTTCCTTCAAGTTATCCAAATGGATAAACAAATATTTTCATTTTAAGAAACCTATGATATCCAAATTAAATCATCCACTACAATTTTCTATTCAAAAATAAAATATTTAGTTCTTCAGAATTCTAGTTCTCTAATATTATATATCATTAAGATATATAATATCACTAAGTTATATAATATTTATATCAGGAGTTGTTTTTTTTAAATATCCACAGCTTTCTTTTTTATAATTTTTTTTAACGTTTATTTATTTTTGAGACAGAGAGAGACAGAGCATGAACAGGGGAGGGGCAGAGAGAGAGGGAGACACAGAATTGGAAGCAGGCCCCAGGCTCTGAGCCATCAGCCCAGAGCCCGACGTGGGGCTCGAACTCACAGACCGCGAGATCGTGACCTGAGCTGAAGTCGGATGCTTAACCGACTGAGCCACCCAGGCGCCCCAATAGCCACAGCTTTCTACATGAGCGGCCACTAGGGGTTAAACAATATACGCCAAGAAACTGCTACAAACCCAGAAAAAAATTGATAGCTGAAACATTTTACTGAGGGTTTTTAACTTTGGTATAAAATCCAGGTAATGATTTTCATCCTTGAAGATGTTGCAGGGAGAAAAAAAAAAGTTGCATTTAATACTGAAACTCACCATGCTTCCAGGTTTTCAAACCAATAATTGGAGGACCTGGTTTCACAGATAAAGCAAGACAGTTTTTCATGGAGATTCCACATATACTTCTATTCTTTACTGCAGTAATATTGCCCCTCAGCAAAGTTTTGATGGTTTTGTTCTCTGATCACCTGCCTTTCTCCCTTGCAACGACAGTTAGTGTTCCCAATATTGTTTTCTTTGTCACTAGCTGATGTGTTTGTGTCAAGCAAAGGAGACATCACCTTTCATACAAGAAAAATTTTTGAGGCATAGAATCGTGCAGGATGCTTCTGAGGCCTTAGAAATGAATGGGTGAACCACTGGTCACCACCTGACTGTAATGTCATCTTAAACCTGGATGTCCTTGGGACTTTAGACATTTTAAAGATGCATAAGTATTTTAAATAGAAATAAACTCTGACTTCATAGAAAAAAGAAAGAAAAACGCTTAGAAAATTCAAGAAATGACACTCAACAATACGGTGACAGGATAGCAATGTGGGTTGCACAGAGTTTTCATTCACTAAAAGTAATGAAACTGTAAGTGTCAAGTCTCTATACTTCACACTATGTAAACTAGACTTCAATAAAAAATAAGAAAAATGTTTAAAATCTTTGTATGACTTATATGTCCCATCAAAGGATTTTTTTAGCATGGTATTTTGTTTTCAGATTTATTTGCTCTTAGCTCTTTTAAGGTATATTTTACAGTAAATATTTGTCATTGAAAAGGTTGGCCTGATGAATGCTATTATTTATGTGATATAAAAAGGATTACACCAAGAAGTACTGTGTAACATATTTAGAAAGCCCAACAATAAACCTTGCCAAAACATAGTGCTCACAGAAAATAAAATACTACTAACATCTCATGATTATTTATTAAGTCTACTCTGTAAGAAATATATTCAGATTATTATTTTCTACTTGAATTATTTGCCTACCTGCTGTAGAATGCAGCAGCTTTGAAAATGGTTTTGAATATAGTTGCAAATCAGAACTCAGACAATGTTCGGAAAGTGCAAATATAGCAGTTTATTATATATAGAGTTAGCACCAGTTATAAATATAGTTATTATATAATATAAAGATCTATAAATAGGATAAAAGGCTAAGAAAAATAGGTTGGTTTAGAAATTTAGAAATATATTTGTTTAAGATATTAATTCATAATTTACTATATGGTAGACACTATTTGAAACTTTGGGGATTTGGTAATTAAGAAAATAATTTTAAAAATTTGTCAAAACATCGTAATCATGAAATAAAAATTAAAAAAATAAATAGTAATATACACTATAAAGGGAAGAAAAGACAGTGGACTAAGAGGAAATAAGAGTGATGGAAAATGACCCTCCAAACAGACTGGTTAGGAAAGCCATCTCTGAGGATGTAATATTAGAATTGAGGTCTGAGAATGAGAGAAAAATACAATAAAGATTTGGCAAAGATTGTTTCCAACAGAGGGAATGTGAGACAGTAGAGTACTATTACCTTCTCTGAATATTTTAAATTTCAAATTCTGTCGAAGTCTTATATGACAAAAAGAAAACAAAAAACTCTTTGTCGTCGATAGATTTCTTGATATAATACATTTTAAAATATAATCCATGTAGCAAATTGGCTATAACTACTAATATATCCAGAGTTTTGCTGCTTTTTCTCCCTTTTACTTTTACCATCATTGTTCACACTCACATCTTCTAGTACCTACATTAACACAATAGTCAACCAACTGGTATCCTGTTGTCCCCTATTTTCAACACAGAGACTGTGGTATTCCATTTAGAAATGAGGTGAAACCATATAATTTCTTTCTTCAAAATCATGCAGTTTCTCCCCATTACTCAGAGCAAAAGGCCAAATTCTAGCAATTGTCTTCAAGGATCCATGCAGTCTGGCCCACTACTCTCCTATTCCAGCGATAGTGCCTCTCTTATTCTTTCAGGAAAACATCAGGCTTGCTCCTAATTTAGGGACTTGGCACTGGCTTTTGCTGTGCTTGAAATATTTCCTCTTGAGATATCTACTGGCTATTGATTCATTTCTATACAGCCTTGACCCAAATTTTACCTTTCTTTTTACCCCACCAAGCAGTCTCATGACTCTTACTTGGCTCCATTTTATCCCAGAACATTTATCATTGTCTAACTACTATGCAATTTATATATTTCATTTGTTTGTTTTATGTCTCCTCACTTAGAATTTAATCTTCATAACTTCTTGGTTTGTTAATTAAGGTGTTCCGAGTGTCTAGAATAGTGATTATCACAGAACTGGTCCTTAATACATATATTTTGGTTGCATAAAATGGCAGAGTAAAAGAAATTAAATGTTTTATCCATATGCAATGCGAAGCAAAGATTTTTTGTGGTAAGTTCTGCATTATTTATATACATGTAATATCAGCTTTATCCTTATTTATGTTGATTCAATATTGCACCTTGTTATTTCTGACTTAGGATCTGGTAGGATAAAAACTGAGGATGGGGCACCTGGATGGCTTAGTTGATTGAGCATCCCACCCTTCACGTCACCTCAGGTCATGATCCCAGGTTCATGGGATCAAACCTTGCATTAGGCTCTGCACTGAGTGTAGAGCCTGCTTAAGATCCCCTCTCCCCTGACCTTTCCCCTTCCCTCTCTAAAAACAAAAAGTGAGGATGATTGAAAACTAATCAGCATACTAATAATTCCTTAAATATTTTTCAAAATTGAAAGTAACTATAATCTATAGCAGCTATGTCTTTTAGTTTTGATTCAGTTGGCTGGGTTGGTATTATATGCAGCTGTATTTCCCAACACTGAAACCCATGCCTCTGATGCTGGAGTATAAGGGGGCATAACTGGAAGCTGCTTGGGGGTACACTCCACACATACATGAACAAATGCTACATGTGAAGGATATCTTTAAGTATGGTGAACCCTCTGTGGTCCCCTGTAGAAAACAATGTCACACAAATGGCTAACTGCTAAAAGGTAGCATGGACTTGCTCTGAGAAATGGTAACAGTAGACATGACAGAAACAGACTTTGGGTAAAAACAAATAAATAATTTCGTAGCCTTTCAGCATCCAGCTAATGGACACCAGTAGGACCTCCAAGAAGAGACTGTGTCTCTCTACTAATAGGTCCCTCTGTGACCATACAGGGCACTTGTACTGGGGAGTGAAGAATAGGGAAGTCACTTAATTTCTCTGTCCACATACCCTGCAGAGCTTTCTTGGTCCACAATTTTCAAAACTCTCTTATACTTCTGGATATTGCTTTCCCTCAGGGAGAAAAGTATATCAGAACATCAAAAGTTACTCTAGTTGTTTGAAATAACTTTTTTAGGAAAGAGTAAGCCAACAATTTAATAGAAGAGGTCAGATGATCACAACACTTGTGGAAAAAGTATATTCTATCTAGTATCTATAAAGCTGTACAAGAAGATTTTAATAATGCATGATGTTCTTTGGGTTATAGGTAAAAAAGCAAATAGCAAAGCATAAATAATAAAATGGATCCAACAGAGTTCATGTAAATATTTGTCTAACATTGTACAATCATTGCCCAGACCCAAAGTGATATTCACAGGTTCAGAGGGCAACCGACCGTCATACTTAAATATTTCCTATTTCAAAACCTTCTGTGCCTTTCAAGGTAGATGCATTGATGTATCTTGAACTTGAAATGTCAATATGTACACATGTGAGATATCAGGATCTCTAAAACTTTTTTTATTTCAGCAGAAAAATCAAAAAGCGGATGACACCTGAAGAAAGGGCATTTTGAAGATACACTGAAACATAAAAACTCTATGTTATAGTACAACTGGTCTTTTCAGAGCTACCCAAAATTATACTCTGGGTGCAGAAGATAGATATTTCTTCAGTGTTTGTGGCAAAACTGGTGGTTGTTAATTGAATATCTGTGATTATATTCTTACACAGAACAAAGCCACTTTTGTTTGCTACTTCCCAACTAGTTTGAAAAATGCATGCATTGACATCTAAGAGTTGAAATTCAATATGAAACGATCACAAGAGATGATGGATTGTGTCTAATATTAGCTAGACAAAAGTAGTTGTCTTAAAAATAGATTCTCAATTAAGCTGTAAATTCTTCTCCCATTATTGTTTTTTCCTTCTAATCTTAGAGTTCATGTGCTGGTATATTTTTTTTTCTGTAACATGTTTCATAGTTGTTATCATAACAATGGATTCTCCCTGATTTTTCATGCTTATTTAAGTCATTAACACTTCAGAGGTAAGCCTGTGATCTTTCCTCTTACTTACCTTCAGCACCTCCCATTCTATTACGGCACACATTTTACACCTCACAGGTATCTATAGCAATATAAACAACAAATAAATGGTTAGGTACATTATTAATATATCTTTAGAATAACTTAGCATACCCAATTGCTTTCTAATTTAACTATTTAATTTATTCATAAACATAAACATATTTGCTATATGTCTATTAATGCCAGATGCTAAGAAGCCAACTATTTACATGACCCAATACCAATACCAAGTGTCTAGAATCTAAACACAAGGAGATAAGTTTATAAAATATATTATAGTGGCACAAAAACATATGCCACTATATAAAGTGGGATTTAAGAAATACAATGTCATTTATACCTATCTGTGAAGACGAGGAAAGACCTTACAGTTGAGTCTTGAAAGTGTGAAAGCATGACATATTGAAACGCATGACAGGTGTATGAGAAACGTGAACAAAGGAAACAGAAATGTATAATGGATATTTTGGGGAAAAATGAGTTTCAAGAGTTCTATTTTGGCACCACAGGGCATGGAAGGATGACATCAGAGACACATGCATAGAAAAGTTCAACTCTGGTGTGTTAGACATTAAGATAGAAGTCATATGATTAATATTTCAGTTAATTATAGGGAATCTGACATAAAACAATATCATATTAATGGGAAAGATATGGCAAAAAAAAGAAGTCCAGAATATGGGATACTCACCAAGAAGCACAAACTTTGTGAAGTCAAACAGGAGGTAAGTTCATCTAATAGGACAGGAAAAAAAAAAGGAAACAAAAAGAATGAAAAATCATCTTTCCCTTGTTTATATAGGTGGGGTTGGGATTCTGGGATTTTTTAAAGAATGAGGCTTGTATGTGACGGCAGTCTGTCACATCTGTCACTCCATTGATCTCTAGGATTGATTCAGCTGATCTGGCTGGCTAGGCTGGTGTCCCCTTTTACTCTCTGCTCATGTGTATTCCCGGTAAAGTTGTATGTTGGGCCAAAGAGGACAACGTCCCCCTGTAGAGAAGAATCAATCTTTGGTCAAGGGTGTATTAGTAACTGCACTTCTGTTAGAACCTACATACAAACTTTTACTGTCCATTTGTAGGAGAATGCAGTCAAGCTTCCTTAAAAGGCCAACAAAACAAAACAAAACAACAATAAACAAACAAAAACAGAAACATACATATTTGCGATTGCTCTGAGGAAAGACAGAACAAAGATATTATTTGGTCTGAGATCATTTTTAGACATTTGAATTCACTTTTTCTTTTCTGTGAAAATAATGAATCCCAAGGAGATTGCTAGAAATTTTCAAGTTTCCACAGGTAATTAATAAGGGGGAAAAACAAATTCCAACGTTTCTAAAATTGTGTATGGTTTTATTCCTTAGAAACAAGCAAACAAAAAGAAGTAGCATCATATGTTACATGTAATCTCATTTTAAGACAATTTTAGAGAAATTTTAGGTTTGTAGCAAAAAAGAAAGAAAGAAAGAAATAAGAAGGAAAGAAAGAAAGAAAGAAATAGGAAAGAAAGAAAGAAAGAAAGAAAGAAAGAAAGAAAGAAAGAAAGAAAGAAAGAAAGAAAGAAAGAAAGAAAGAAAAAGGAAGGAAGGAAGGAAGGAAGGAAGGAAGGAAGGAAGGAAGGAAGGAAGGAAGGAAGGAAGGAAGGAGAGATTTCCTGTATACCCCCTGTATTAGCCTCCTCTATTTTCAGCATCACTTACTTCAATGGTACATTTTGTTATATTGACACATCTTTATCACCCAAATCCATAGTTTACCTTCAAATTCACTCTTCCTGTCCATTCTGTGGATTTGGACAAATATATAGTATTTGTGTCCATTATTATAATATTATACAGAGTACTTTCACTGACCTAAGAATTCTCTGTACTCTGCCTATATATCTCCCTCCCCACTGCAAATCCCTACTGATAATAATTTTTAGTTAATTTTTTACATGGTGTGATATGAGTCAAAATTTATTCCTTGCATATGGATATCCAATTGTCCCAATGTCATTTGTTGAAAACATAACTCTATTCCCCATTGAGTTATCTTGGCACATTTTTTGAAAACTCATTGCCTATGAATGTAAGTGTTTATTTCTGGACTTTCAATTTTACTTCATTGGTCTATGTGTTTATCCTCAATCTAGTATCACATTTTATTAAATTTGTAGAGCAGTTTGGGGGATTATCTTGCCATTAAACAATATGAAGTTTTCCAGTCATAAATGTGGTAAGTCTCCCCATTTCGTTACATGTTCTTTAATTTCTTTCAATGATGTTTTGTAGTTTTAAGCTTACAAGTAAATGCTTAATTTGACTTATTTATTCCTGCGTATGTAATTATTTTGATGGCATAAATAGAACTATCAGTTTTAATTTCAATTATTTATGGGTAATGTGTAGAAATACAACTAGTTTTAGTATACTAATGATATATTCTGGGAAATTGCTGAACTCATTTGTTAGCTCTGTTTTTTGTGGATTGCTTAGTATTTTCCAATTTTCAGAGTGAATAATTTCAATTGAGCTATCAACAACTCCACTGATATTTTTTTTCCCTGCCTGCTCAAATTTTCAGTTGACCTCCTCTAGTGAATTTTTCATTGTAGTTATTGGAATTTTCAACTCCAGAATTTCTGTTTTTTAATTTCTATATTTTTCTTGATATTTGTTTGTTGAAACACTGTTCCCATACTTTTTTTTTTAATTCAGTAGACATTGTTTTTAATTTTTTAAGTTAAGTATAATTAACATACAATGTAATGTTCGTTCCAGGTGTACAATATAAAGATTCAACATTCCTACACATTACTCAGGGCTCATCCTGATAAATGTACTTTTAATCCCTTTGCCTTTTCACCCATTCCCCACCCACTAGAAACCAACATTTTGTTCCCTATATGTAAGAGGGTTTTTTTTTTTTTTGGGGGGTTGTCTTTTTTTTTTTTTTCCTTTGTTCAGTAAGCATTGCTTGTGTTAGTTCTTTGAACATATTTAAAATAACTGATTTAAAGCTTTTGTTTATTAGGTTCCACATCTGCATCTCCTCAGGGACAGTTTCTATGGAATAAGTTCTTGTGTGTATTGGCCATATTTTCTTGTTGGTTTCACATGTGTCATAATTTTTTGGTTGAAAATAAACATTTTAAATAATATAAACATTAGCATCATCTCCCCAAGGATTTTTGCTATTGCTGTTTATTATAGGTTTGCTTTGTTGTTTCTTTGTTTGGTCTAGTGACTTTTCCATAATGATGCTGTCAAGTCTGTATCCCTTCTCATGTGTGTTAACTGAGGTCTCTGTTTAGTTAACTTAGTGGTTAGCTAATGATTGGACAGAGGGGTTTTTTTACTGAAACCAATAATTTCCCCAAACTTTGTGGACAAATTCTGTGTGAATGTAGGTTGATGTGACGTGGACTGGGAGTGAATGGTCAAGAAAGAATTCTTGAGATATTTTCAGGTGAAAAAGATGTATTAAAGCACAAGGACAGGGGCGCCTGGGTGGCGCAGTCGGTTAAGCGTCCGACTTCAGGCAGGTCACGATCTCGCGGTCCGTGAGTTCGAGCCCCGCGTGGGGCTCTGGGCTGATGGCTCAGAGCCTGGAGCCTGTTTCCGATTCTGTGTCTCCCTCTCTCTCTGCCCCTCCCCCGTTCATGCTCTGTCTCTCTCTGTCCCAAAAAAAATAAATAAACGTTGAAAAAAAAATGTTAAAAAAAAAAAAAAAAAAAAAAACACAAGGACAGGACCATTGGGCAGAAAGAACCGCCCTGTGATTATGAGGAGTGATTGATTATATACTTATATGTTGGTGGGTAGAGATAAAGGAAGTCTCTAAAAGCACTTTCATATGTTAAAGAAGACTTACAGGATCCTTAACTATTGTCAAGGTAAGGTTGCTTTTTTGTCTCCAGCAAAGCATTAACATAAGGCAGTTGTGAATTCCTTGAGAAAATCATACCCTGCCTGCCTCAGGTATTTACCAATAGCCTTCAACTTGTAAGAAAATTTAATTTTGTCTATACTTCTTTTGCCTTTGTTCTCCTCATCATAGGTAATGTCTTCAATGCTCAGCCTGACTTTGACAACCCTGGCTTAGATTTGACTTCTTACTCAGGTGTACCCTAAAGTTTACCTGTAAAGTAAAGATTAGGGCCTTCTCAGACCTTCCCTAATTTGTGTATAGCTCTGTGTAGGCAAAAAGCTTTCTGTATCCTAGATTCCGAGGAATTATAGAACTTCATGAAATCCCTGTGAACACTTCATTACCCTGATTTTCCTTTAAAGGGTTTTCGTTAGTCAATTGTTTGTTCCAACTCTTATTCACAGTCTTAAACTGTGAAGTTTAACAATTGTCTCTAATTGTTTTCAAAAATGCCCCTGAGGAAATAGCTTTCACATAGAGTGAGCTCTAAGTCAGTTCAATACAAAGACCCTTGTAACTAGTGTCTTCCAGGAAAACCATCAGATCAGTAAAATAAAGACAGTTCTCTTGGAAAGAGCTTTGAAAGAGCTTCAGCCTTATACATCTCCTTCCAATGTCCTTAAGGCCGCTGGTTTTCACCATGAACGTGGATTGTTATTTTTCAAGGCTCACTTGTAGCTGTAGGATGGAGAATGGGACCAGGACAAGTTACAGTACAATAAAGTTCACAGTTATTGCCAAGATTCAGTTATTTTTCTTGAATAAACACTCCTGGATTGTTGCAAGCCTTTGGTTAATTTCCAGAGCTCTGAAAAAGTTGATTATGACAATTCCTGCTAGTTTTCTTGCTTTTATGGAGGAGAGAATTTGGTGGGATCCTTACTTCACCATTTTTGCTGACATCTATAAAGTGGAAATAGAATGTACTAAATTCAATTGTGACAATTTCCATTTTTTCATTTAGTGCACAGTTTTGAAAAATAATATATGTTTCCCTAATTAGTACAACTTCAAAAATGACAGTATTCTATCATATTTGCTTCTATAAAATGTAGTGCTATTAGGTAAATTATTACATAGTTTATCATTCTGGATATACAATCATGGTTAAGCTTTCCAGAATACATACAAAATATACATATGCAGTTTGTTTGTTTTTTTCTGGGGCACTTTGCATGCCAGTTCAAATCATTAGTTAATCTATTCCTTTATTCATACATTCATGTATTCATCTATCCACTTATGTATCTGTTTACTTGACATATATTTATTCACTA
The DNA here is from genome assembly GCF_018350155.1 of Leopardus geoffroyi. NCBI lineage: Eukaryota > Metazoa > Chordata > Mammalia > Carnivora > Felidae > Leopardus > Leopardus geoffroyi. The sequence goes on from NC_059327.1 coordinate 176,730,339, forward strand.
CCTGCTTTGTGTTAGCTTTACTAGAAGCTTAGAATAGAATGATGAAACATATGTTGTATATGTATTGCTCAAATATATATTACTCAAAAAAATATATAAATAAATATGCTTATATAAATATAACTATATATATATATGTATATATATGAGTAAAATTACAAGGATCCAGAAAAGTAGTCCTACAAATGAACACTGTGTATCAAATGCTATTATGGAAGAGTGTATAGGATACATGTGAATTGCATGGTATATGAAACATTATCTTAAATAATCTTGAATAACAGCTATAATTTGTACAATTTTATAAAAAATCAAATTAACATATTTACATATGACTCATTTATGTTATAACCTATTAATTTAAGAATAGGTTTTATTCAGTTTTTGTTGATGTTCTTGTTGTTGTTGTTTTTACATTGAGATACAATGGGCATATAACATATTAGTTTTAGATGTAAAACAATGATTCAATATATGTATGTATTGTGAAATAATCTTAGATGCTGCTAAATAATATTACCAAATTCCCATGTAAAAATGGCTCACCTTTAAGGATGCCCTACTGAAAAATATACTTAGTAATCATTTCTTTAAAAAGCTGTATATTTACACAAACATAATTATTCACAAATCAGGTGGCTGGCAGTCCCCAAAAGAAAAACATAAGAACCTTTGCATCTCCTTTTCTCTAGAACACTCTTTAGGTATCAACGTGGTTTCCCTTCTTTTTCTCCTCCATATTTTGCTCCACTTTTTTATCTGAGAGATTTCATGATCACGCAATGGAAAACTAGTACTTCTCTTACCTGCTTTATTTTTCTTCATAATGCTTATCTTTTCCTAAAATAGTTCATAGTTTTTCTAGTTCATTATCAATTTTGCTTACTGATGCATCTTTCTCATCTAGAACAAGTGTAGTATATACGCAATACATCTATATCGAATTTTATGCTGCTGTGCAGACGAAGCCTCATTTTTTCTATTTACCTGTGATACACCTATTATACTGTCCTGTAGAGCACATCTTCTATTTCTTCTTGTGATAAATATTGCTATCTTTTTCCTGGGTGTGATGAGTAGGAAAGTAAAATACTTTTTCCCAAGCTCTGTGTTATCAAAATGTTTAAACTATAAGTCATATCTCCTTTCTTAAATGAGACATTATTCTTAGTCTTTCTATTGAATGCTAGATGTAAATTATAGCAGAGATGACTTCAGTCTTCTTTAAAAGCTTATTTCAAAATTCTTGAATACTAATATTATATTTTGAGTGGATATGTTTGTTATTTGACCAGCTAGCTAATATAACACATAAGTATAATATATAACTATTTCTCAGATTGTCATATGGTTGCACTAATGTTCAGTAGCATATGGATCCATGGTAATCTCAAATGGAAGCTCCTGGCTATAAAATCCTGAGGGGGCAGTTGATCCTATAACAAAGTTTTGACACTCTAGGTTCCCATATTATCTTTGCTACCACTATCATATTTTAAAGAATTATTTTTATAGCTTTTTTGTGGTGACAATTTAATGAGTGCCAGCTTTTGTTTCAAACTGTGCAACTAGACACACGGCCTTAGGCAACATTTTAATGATTTCAGATTTAAAATGAAGTTTCTGCTCATAATATTCATTACACCTTTTTAAAGTAACCAACACTTTCCTAATGCCATTATTTAATCACCTACCTCATATAATTCTGCTTACCTCTAATTACTTCAAAGCTTGACCGAGATTGAGGTCTACATTCTAATATACGGGCTGGCAAACAGATAAAAGATCTTGAATGATATTTATCCTGACTAAAAAACACTATTATGGATGTAAAAAGGAATCTTTTGGCCAGAATGTCTTTCATTGTATCTGCTGCCTTGTTGGTATGACGCTAGACTCACTGGAGTCAGACACCCCACCGGCAAATCGGCCTATCGTTGTTGCACCAAAAAACAACCTCTAGCTTTTTAGAAAATTAGATTTGTCTACTTTTTTGAGTTGTGTGGCTGAATATACAATACATGGGAATGAAAGATGATAATTTAAGCCCTGAAAGTCTTTTTTAGTTATTGAGGACCATGCTGTGTTTGTCTCCTGAGAATGCGTACTGGATATGCTATTGTTTGGTTATTTATAAATGGCTAGTGAGATATTACATGAACTATTTTGACTTTTCTTGTTAACATGCACAAGAATGTTTTATTATTTCCTTGTGTGGATTTTGAGAGCATTATGACTACAAAGGGGAACTCAAAGACATATTTAAAAAAAATAAATTGAAGATAGAAAACATACCACGTGAGACAAGATGTGTGATGCACTGTACAAATAGAGGAAAATTGGAGGCATTTATTTTGAAGTTGTCTTCAACTCCACCATACGAATGTGTAATTTTAAAGAAAGAAGTGATGCCAAAAATCATATAGCTTATTTTATATATGTGGGCAATACATCACAAAGTCTGTTAAATGACTTCATACAAGTTAGTTAAGTTATCTGCTAAAAGTTAGTTATCTGCTAAAATAAGCAGGGCATGACTCCCATTTCTGTGAACTTCTGCAGGTATGTTAACTTCTTTGCATTTTTCAGTGGAAATAGCTATAATAATGATTGCATTGTCTTACTCAGTATTTTTAGATTTTTATACACAATTATAAAGTGTTATGGGCATAGACATGCATATACATGCATATATGGATGAATGTATAGATACCATTCATGAATATATGTGTATGTTTATGAACACACATGACACCATGGAGAGAACTCTCTGGAAATAGAATGTCCTAATAAATCTAAATTATTATTAAATATAGCTTAGCCAGTGTCGTTGGAAAATTTGACTTTATGTATATTGATCTCAGGGCTTATTGAATAATGTATTTTTACTGTTTTTTTTTTTAATGGCAAAACTTAACTGTGTATTTTTTGTTACTTGATTCTCTTCTACACTAATTTTAAATACTCTAAATTTACTGGTTCAAGCCACTATTACACATAATTCAAATATTACACCAAAACACTAAAATATATGTGTGAATATAAAAGGTTTGTTGCTTAATTACTTTATTATTTTTATTTTTATTTCAGTATAGTTAACATACAGTGCTATGTTAGTTTCAGGTGTACAATATAGTGATTCAACAACCCTATATACATTATTCAGTAGTGTCAAATTAAGTGTACTTGTAATCCCTTTCACCTGTTTTACTCATCCCATCACCTACCTTCCCTCTGGTAATCATCAGTTTGTTCTCTCAAGAGTTTGGTTTTTGATTATTGTTTTTATAGTATCTGATTTAACATTATCCACAAAATGCTTGCATGTCTATCATTTCCCACTTACCATATTCAATGGGCTTATAAGGAGTACAATGGATAGAATTTCTTTAATAAAAATGTATTGTAACTAATCTAATATACTAATGATATGAATCACAGTTCATAAATTTAAGAGCACCAGAAAAGTCTAGTTTCTTTAGTTTGTCAGAGATGTTCCTAGACTCATACTCTGGTAGAATAGTAAAAACCTAAGTAACAGACATTATCGAGTCTAGGTTCAATACCTCGGATATGCATTGCAGAAGAATCCTCCGGTCACTAGATTTTTGTCCATGCCAGTTATTATTGAGATGCCCATGGTTTACTTAACAATGGGTCTTCTGGTCCAGTAGCTCTGTTGCTTTTATGCAATTACTGAGAAGAACTATCTGTGATAGAGTTTTTGGGTCTTGAGTCCAGCCTTTACTGATGTATCACAGACAACTTTTATGAGATTTTGGCACACTTCAAACTGGATACTCCTAAGGAAAAATAAGGAAGCATGTTCAGTGTCTTAACTTGGGCTGTCATGGCAAAATTGCATAAACTGGGTAGCGTGAAAACCAGAAATTTATTGTCTCACATTTCTGGAGGCCAGAAGTCTACAGTCAGGGTGTTAGCATGGTCTGGTTCCGGTGAGGGTTCTCTTCATTGCTTACAGATGGCTGCCTTCTTGCTGTGTCTTCACGTGGCAGAGAGAGAAAAAGTAAGAAACACTATAGAACACGTTTCTGAAAGAGAACGTTTCTGAAGAGAGAGAAAAAGTAAGCTCTCTGGGGTCTCTTCTTACAAGGACATTAATCCCATCCTGAGGGCCCCACCCTCGTTACCTAATTGAAACTATCTACTACCAATACCCTATTTCCAAATCGCAAGGGGAAGTTAGGACTTCAACATATGAATTTTGAGAGGACACATTCAGTCGACAGCACTCAACACCAAAACATCTGGCAGACAGATATAGACAGATTTAAAAGTACACTCTTATGAAAAAATAATAAAATAATAAAATAAAAGCTAGAACATTAAAATTCCCTAGTATCGGGGTGCCTGGGTGGCTCAGCTGGTTAAGCATCCGACTTCAGCTCAGGTCATGATCTCACAGTTTGTGAGTTCAAGCCCCGCGTTGGTCTCTGTGCTGACAGCTCAGAGCCTGGAGCCTGCTTCGGATTCTGTGTCTCCCTCTCTCTCTGCCCCTCCCCCCCCCTCAAAAAAAAAAAAAAAAAAAAGTTAAAAAAATTAAAATAAAAAAATAAAATAAAATTCCCTAGTATCAATCCTAAAAAGAATGAGAATGGGACAGTGTGAAATATCTTGCCACAAAATGTAAAGGGGACTTTCATTTTCATTTGGAATTATGGACAATGAGTAACTTAGTCTTAGGAAAAAACAGGTACTATATCATTAAATGCTTTATTTCCACCATCAAAATTACTTTTTTACATCTTTAAGAAGAACATTCCAGTTTCCAAATATTTAATTGTTTTGCTCTATGTCACTTTCTTTTGAAATCAGAACTTTTCCATTCTTTCCATTTTCTTAATTGTTCCAAGCACCACAATTTGAAGTGAGTCAGTTAAAGGAAATCAAGACCCTTGAAGAAAACTAACCCAGTTTCACTTGCAACCAAGTATCTTATTTGTTGAAAAGAGAAAAAAAAAACTTGTGAAGCCACTTTAATAAAATGAATCTGAATAATTTCAACAGGTCTGGATTGCTCCCATTTCTTACTTGTCTGTCTTCTTAAGTGGAAATACTTGAAAATATGGGAGAAACTTCAAACACCTTTTAAACGCCTTCTTTAATTAGATATAAAATGGAGGAATTGGTGTATATAGTAAAGATCCTTTTCGTGTAAAAATAATTTAAAAAATGATCTCCCATGGTTTATGTGAATCTGAGGATAGAATCAAGAAGACAGATTCTGAAACCATGGACACAACTGTCTTTTGTTATGAAGAAGAAGAAAAAAAGTTCCTTTTGAAAAATAAGAATTTAGTTCATTGATTTCTAACTTTTCTGCCACCTCCTGAATTTCAAGGGTAGCTATGAGAATAATGAAAACAGTAAGGTATGACCTTACAATTGATGAATCAATTGACACCAGACTGGAACTATACACCTGATGAATAGCAAGATGTTTTAATGTTTGCTAGAGAGAAATAGGAGTTCACGTGGGGTTTCACATTCATGCCCTGAGAACTCTCAGAAAGGTAAAATAGTATGATGTGCTCTAATAAAATAACTGTTTTGTTAATTAGAATCCTATTTAGCATTTTCTAGTACGAGTAATAATTCTAAAGAATATAGTTTTTTTTAAATTTTTTTTAACATTTATTCATTTTTAAGACAGAGAGAGACAGAGCATGAACGGGGGAGAGGCAGAGTGAGAGGGAGACACAGAATCGAAAGCAGGCTCCAGGCTCTAAGCCATCAGCCCAGAGCCCCACGCGGGGCTCGAACCCACAGACCGCGAGATCGTGACCTGAGCCGAAGTCGGACGTTCAACCGACTGAGCCACCCAGGCGCCCCTAAAGAATATAGTTTAAGAGATACAGGATATAGAAGTACTGACAAAAGGTATAAACGTTACTATTTTCCAAGCAATACTGAGTCCAAATCTTCAGTGCTTGCTATATCATACAGAACTTGATTTCCACCTTATCACATTAGTATGTTATATCATGGATTTACAATTTGTGAATTATACTACATAACTACCCATAATTATTTTCTTCCTGGATTAGACTTCAAAGGAATGGGAAAAAGTTTTTGTTTTGCCATTTCTCCTTCTTCCAGGTAATTTGAGGATTCCAAAAAGAGCCCACCAAGAAATTTCTTCTTGAAGTGAGTAGCACAGTATTTTCATTCATTTTGACCATCTCAACTGATGGTGAAAATAATGCATATTTATACCAATTTATGCTCACTTAGAAGTCTAGAGTAACTGAATGTCCTTTTAGTATGAAGTTCCCAAGTTAGTTGCCACTTGGAAGGGGATATTTCAAATACTATGGAACACTTTTCTGAAAGTGCCATGGCCAGCAGTTTAACTTTGCATTGGCAATCGTCTCAAGAAAGAAGGAAGTTCGGGGCGCCTGGGTGGCGCAGTCGGTTGGGCGTCCGACTTCGGCCAGGTCACGATCTCGTGGTCCGTGAGTTCGAGCCCCGCGTCGGGCTGTGGGCTGATGGCTCAGAGCCTGGAGCCTGTTTCCGATTCTGTGTCTCCCTCTCTCTCTGCCCCTCCCCCGTTCATGCTCTGTCTCTCTCTGTCCCAAAGATAAATAAAAACTTAAAAAAAAAAAAAAAAGAAAGAAAGAAGGAAGTTCTAGGAACTCCCTCAAGCCTGTTTAACAGCCATCTTCTCTCATGGCTTGTCCCAGTTGATGCCCCCACTAAACTCCGTTCCTTCGTTCCATTCTGATCCTCTTTTCACATTTCCACAGCGATCTATTTACCTTTCACATTTTCTCCTGCTTGCCAATCCTTTTAGAAATAGACTAGGAAATCTTCCTTATCCCATCAACACATTTACTCTTCTTGTATCCGTTATTGATTCCTTCTCAATTTCTAAAAGGAAGGGAAGTTTCTTCTCGTGTCAACTGTCAACTTGTCCACCAATGTTTCTCCCACTTAACAGTCTCAAGGGGTTCTTTTTTTAAGGTATTTTCTCATTTGTACTATAAGCTTCCCATTTCTGCAGGATTTCTATCAGTAGCCTCAAAACAGAACTCCTTTATTTTCAAAAGGAAACACAATAAAGTGAAACTCTTTTGATCCCACATTCTTCTACGACAACTGCTCCATTTCATTCATTCATTTAATTTCATCCCCTTAAATTTATTTTATATATGTGTTTTCTATTTCTTGTATCACCTTGTATACTGTAGGCATCACAAAGTCTTGGTGATGCTTCCATCACTCCCTCCAGACCGTCCTTCCGTGGAATCCAGTTACCAATATATGGCTGTATGTACTACTTAAATTCACATATTTCAGCAGCTCTTAACTGAATTAATTATTCCCTCAAGAAATTACTTTTCTCTTGCATGGCTTGCTCCCACTCTTCTGTGGTTTTCCAGCCACTTTCCACATTTCCGGAGTCTTCCGCTCTTAAACCTCCAAAAATGGTGTTATTCAGGCTTTACACCACCCTTCTACTCTCCTCTCCTTCTCTCTTTAGGGGATTTGGGGAATCATTTTCAAATAATGATCTTTATTTGAAATGATTATATCTATTTTGAAAAAAAAATATATATGTATATGTATATATGTGTGTATATATATGTGTGTGTATATATATATATATATATATATATATATATATATATATATATACATTTACCTACTTCACAATTTACTTATGTAGATCACAGGACCTCAAGTTTAAGTTTAATGCATATAAACTTTTTAGTACCTCTACTCTCGATTCCATTTTTTCACCTTTAGTGTCATTAGCATCCAAACATTGCTAACGTTTGCCAAGCATCCAATCCAGAAAAAGATAACTTCCTTAAATAGTCTCTACTATCTCACATTTTAACACCCAGTTATTTAACCTCCCACTGTTAGTCATGTTAAATGCATATGTCAATTTAATTCTGCATTGCTCCTTTCCTTTACTAGAGATTCTACTCTAATAGGGGAGTATAGTATCCACATCTGTTTATCTCTCTCTCCCCCACCAAACACAGTAGTTGGGGTATCTTTGGGTCGGGCCCTAATTTAATTTCATTGCATTAAAGAGAATTTTTTAAATCACCAAGAAGTAAAATTTTTCAAAGGATTTTAGAAGCTTTGTGTGAAATTCCATTTTACCTTTTGTCTGCCAAAATTTTACTTTTAAGACATATTTCTAACTATCACAGTTTGGTGCCTGATTTTGAATTCCAATTGTACTACTCTCTGGAAATGTGTTCTTTGGCAAGTTACACAGTATCTCTGTGCCTCAGAGAGACAATATTTCATAAGAAAATCACCTCCAAGTATTGGTATTAGGATCACTTATGGGAAAGACTCAGAAAAATCCCTGGTGCCTAGTAACCATTCAGTAAATGTAATATTAGTTTTTATCCTTTTCTTCCTCCTTCCCTTATCATTTTTATTTTTGATACTAACATATTACTGACATGTTACTATTATACTATGTAATATACTTAAGAGTGGACATATCTTATTATTGTATTATGATGTATTAATTATCTATTGTTGCTGTAACAATTTACCACAAACAGTGACAAACATAAATTTCATATTTCAAATTTCTGTAGATCAGAAGTCCAACACAAGACACACTGAGCTAAAATTAAGATGTTCGTAGGGCTACATTCCTTACTGGAGGCTCCATGGGAAAATCTGTTTCTCTCCCTTTTCCAGCTTGTGGAGGTTGCTCACATTCTGGCTGGCTGGTGGCCCCCTTTTCCTTCTTTAAAAGGAATGCAGGTATGCTGCGTGTTTCTTTTCTTTCTTCGGTAGTCATTTTCCCTCTGACTGCATCCAGGAAAGGTTCTATGCCGTTTAGGACTCATTTGATTGGATTGGATCCATGTAGATAATCCAAGATGATCTTTCCATTTCAAGTTACTTAACATGTATTATATTTGCAAAGTCCCTTTTGTTCTGTGAATGGAGGCACTGATATCTTTGGGAAGTCGTTACACTGACTACAATATCTATTTACTGTTATACTCACTGCCATATTGGGTCTTAAGTGTCATAGAGAGTTGTATGATGGGTAAATAAAGTTACTAATAGAGTTTCCTTATATTTTTGCCACAAATCTTTTTAGTCTTACAATTTATAATTAAAGATGTTCTTGAAATTTATTTGTACTCTTTGTACTAGATTAATATTTTAAACATAGTGTGATTTTGAATGTCATGTATTTTTTTTCAATGTATACAGTCTCTTGAAAGAGGCGGTTTGTTTCAATAGACCATGCATTATTGAGAATAGGTAAAAATAATTACTTCTAAATATTGAATTGTCAATAATATACATTAATATTCACAGATATTTGTAGACTCTGAATGATATTTCAAATTTAACCTCTGTGATAAGTATTCTCCAGCAGGAAGTCACCTGGAAGCCATTATATTAAAAACTAGGAAAGTCATAGCTCTTCAAAATGTTTTCACACTATCGGGGTAAGTTTTCTTCAGAGATGTTAGGTTGGTATAGTGTTATGTTCTTTGGGAAATCATATAAGTGCTATTTTGAGTTCATTAACACCACTCCCTTATTTGCTGTTAGGATTACTTACTTGTGATTGCTACTGAGAAAGAGATTGCTTTTAAAGGAGGAGTGCACCTATACTAATGAAGACAAGAAAAAAGGATGGGAAAAAATTAATAAACTAAAAGACAAAGCTATCTATGTATGTATACATAATAGGGAATTGTAAAAGGATAAGAATAAAATTTGGTAGATTTTGTAGCCAATAACAAAATTGATAATGATAGCTTCTTGCATGTTTTCCTCTAGACTTCTTAAAGTTTTTAAGTATTCACATAAAAAATAAGTAACATCTAGACACTGAAAGAGACCTTTCTTTCTGAGTCTTAGATATGTATTACTTTTTATGGAAGCACTTATTATTCTTTAATTTTATTAAAATTTAAGTATTTCTGACATGTTGAACCTCGGTTGACATTTTCTGCTCTTTTTAAAAAGAAATGCAAAATTAATATGTGAATGAAATTTCGCTGTAAAAGATTCATTCGATACATAATTATATAGAATAAAAATTTAACACATTTTATGACCCTGGTCTGTCACATTCCTAACTTCTCTATAGAAATAGAAATGGCTAACATTTTTACAGATTTATATACACACATGCACACATATTGCACAGATATTTCATTTTTGTGGAGATTGAATCATACTATGCTTTTATATTTATTTTAGTTTTTCTTCTCTGTGGAGCCATGTTGTGGATTTTTCCTATCAGCTCATGTAGATTTTACTCTTTCTTTTAATAACTGGCATGGTATTCATAATATACATAAAACATTAGTTATTTTCTCACTTCTCTTTTGAGGTATGTTTACATCGTTTCCGGTTGATTCCTACTTCACTTCATGTTTTGATAAGCATGATATCATACATATGTTAATAAATAGATGTGGTTATTCTCTGAGGATAGATTTCCAGGTGGGAGTATCTGTCAAATATGATTTTGAGTGCTACATACTTGTAGACCACAGTGGTATTCAGTTTCCATACTGAATGTCATTCTGCCATAGTTGTTTAAGAATTATTATTCCTTTTTAGTATTGTCTATGACCTTAATACTAATTTCCTCTCTATTTAAAAATTATTAAATCTTTGTATTACAAGAAATGAGTATATTATACAAATCAATATTATGATGGCATACTTTCATTTAAACTTTAAGCACTTACCAGTTACCTTCCCTTACTATCTTCATTTATTTATTGAACAATTAGTTATTGAATGTTTACTATATGCCATTTTAGGAGATTAAGATGTGGGAAAAAAAGGTAAAAAGTCTTGTTCTTATAGAGGTTACATTCTAGATGGAAAGACATAGTAAATAAAAAAAAAAAGAAAATGAAGAAGTAAAATCACCTGTAATATGTCATATGGTGATAAGAGCTACAAAGGAAAATAAAACAGGAAAATATATGGAGTCTGGGTATGTGAGAAGAGGATATGTTGCAATTTAAATTTAGAAATAAGGAAAGATCTAATTTAGTACATGACATTTAAGCAGAAAACTGAAGAAGTCATGCGTAGTTGTGTGAAAAAGCTTTGCAGGTTAGAGACCTGAGGCCTGAGGGTGCCTGATAATAAAGATCATCAGTATTGCTGGTAGGATAGGAAAGTGTGTCCAAATGTATCGATTCATAAAGGAAGGTGGATGGGGAAAGCTGAAGGGATTTAAAGCTGACTTCTAGGTGTTTTAGAATGAGCAAACGAAAGAAGTGGGAGAGGAGAAGTTGTGCAGTGGAGGAAGCCAGAAGCAGGGATTGGTGGTCACTATGTATTTTTTTTAACCTTACTTCCAGGTTGTCTGTTAGAAGTGGAAATATTAAGGAGGCTATAGGGTATTCATGTTATGAGTTCTGAGAAGCCTTGCCAGGAGGTATGCATTTGTGAAATAGATGGTGTTTAAATCAGTGGAACTGGATGAGTATGTGTGTCTAAAGAAGCGTGTTAAGGATTGGACTCTGGAGCTTTCCAGCATTTACTAGTTGGGGAGCTGAAAATGAATAAGCAAGGAAATCTGAGGACAAGCCAATGAAGAAGAAAGAAAAAACAGGAGACTGCTTGAAGCCAAGTGACAAAAGCCTTTGTAGGAGAAATAGTGTCCAACTTAGTGCATATGAGAGATCAAGTAGGATGAGAGAGAATTGAAGACTCAATTGAAGACAAGCACACCACTGCCGACTTTGATAAGAATGGTTTAAATTGAGTTGAGGTGTGAAATTCTAATTTAGAGAAGAGAATAGCAGCATGCTTCTGTGTTGATAGGAATCACCCACTAGAAATGAAAAAATATAATAATCCAAGAGGAAGGAGAGAATTATAAAGAAATGTAGGGTTCTAATACTTTGCTACTCAAAGCTTGGTCCATGGACAAGAAGCTTTGGCACCACTTAAGAGTTGGGTAGAGGGGCGCCTGGGTGGCGCAGTCGGTTACGTGTCCGACTTCAGCCAGGTCACGATCTCGCGGTCCGTGAGTTCGAGCCCCGCGTCGGGCTCTGGGCTGATGGCTCAGAGCCTGGAGCCTGTTTCCGGTTCTGTGTCTCCCTCTCTCTCTGCCCCTCCCCCGTTCATGCTCTGTCTCTCTCTGTCCCAAAAATAAATAAATATTGAAAAAAAATTTTTTTAAATAAAAAAAATAGTAATAAAAAAAAGAGTTGGGTAGAGATGTAGACTCTCTGGATTGAATCATAGTCTTTATTCTAAAACCCCAGGGTCATTCATAGGCATTGTAAGAGCTGTTAAAGTGAGTTTTCTGAAAAGGGTGCTGGAGATCTCGGACATATCACATACTGGTAAGTCAGAGAGTGGGTGGCTCAGTTGGTTGAACGTCCAACTTCAGCTCAGGTATGATCTTGCAGCTTGTGAGTTTGAGCCCCACATTGGGCTCTGTGCTGACAGCTCAGAGCCTGGAGCCTGCTTTGGATTCTGTGTCTCCCTCTCTGTGTGTCTCCCTCCCCCAATCTCATGTGTGTGCTCTCTCAATCTCTCTCTCTCTCAAAACATAAATAACCATTAAGAAAATTAAATCAGACTGTTGAATTATTTAATAGTATTTAAATCATGGCATTTAAATAAATTATTCTAACAGTCCAAAAATTTATGTTGTCAGTAACTTAAAAAAGAGGGAATGGAGAAAAATGGCAACTATTATGAAGTTTTTGGTAGTGTTTCATCTTATAGAAATAGCATAAGAAAACAAGAATAGTTTTCTATTCTTGGAGCATTCTTTTGTTCCATTGCATTTACTCAGAAATGACTTCCCAGACCCTCCTAAATCTTCTAGACCAGATTTCTTTCAGTAATCATAGGATTCAGTGGCACACAACATTTTACCTTAGTTGCATTAATCAAAAGTAACATAGCAAGGGTTGGGCACTGTAGGATTATGAGGATACTCTGGCAACCCATTGTACTAGAAGTTTGACATTTCTTCAAACTTCAATTATATCATTTTATTTATTATATTGCAGAGAAATCTTTTATTTGTTAAAAAATTACACAGACATCGACTTACTTACTAAACCACTTCTATATGATGAAACAAAGTTAAGAGTATGAAAAATATGTATCCCTTTTGTATACCTCTTATTCTTTTTTCAGTAATTTTTTTCTCTTTTGTCATTTTCTCAAATTTGATAAGTTTTTACAAGGCACATAAAGAGTATATATTGAAATGGTTAAATTAATAAGCTTTCTGAGTAGCAAAAATAAATAAATAATTTCCTCCATTATATGCATTTGTTCTACTGTGTCTCAAATTTAAAATAATGTTCAATTTATATTAATGGAAGCATTAAAAAAACCTTTGAAAGTACCTCTTTGAACATTAATTACATATAGTCATAATTATAGAGAAAGTTTACCAATATAATTTGGTGGATGGAATATCATAATTAAAAAAAAAAAACTATGCTTATCAAAATCAGTAACAACACCTATTAGAATAGCTAAAGAAAAAATTGCACTACCAAATGCTGATGAGAATTTAAAACAAACGTAAATTTTATATATTGCTAATAGAAATGCAAAATGATGTAGCCAATCATAAAATTAAATATTCACTTATCACTCAACAATTCCAATCTAAGGTATATATCCAAGAGAAATAAAAACATATATTCTCACAAAGACCCTTATGTAAATAATTATAACAGCTATATTTATAATCACCAAGAATATAATCGTCAAATATCTATCAACCAGTCAATGTACAAAGAAATTATGATACATTAATAGAATAAGAAATAATAATTATTACATGAGGCAACATGGACGTATCTCAAAAGCTAAGTGAAAGAAGTCAATTAAAAAAGGGATAGCTAGAATTATATAGATATAGATATAGATGTAGATACAGATATATATTTTTTCATTCTTAGGTAATCTCTACACCCAATGTGGGACTCAAACTTACAACCCTGAGATCAAGAGTCATGTGCTCTACCAACTGAACCAACCAGGTGCCCCTGAATGACTTTATTTATATACTCTGACTGATCCCATATATAAAGGCAGAACTAAAAGCATAAGAATCACTTGGTGACTGAGAGGTGTGCCAGAGGGGCAACTGCCAAGAGGTAGGTGAGAGTGGAGAACAAGCAGTTGTGTTCATAGGCAGATACATTGTTAGAAAGGGGGACCTATGGATTGAGGCTCTAGAAACGGATTGCCTTCAAACTGTCCAAGCCTGCACATTCTTGGAAAGTCTTTGCCGACCAAGGTGCCTGTCACACAGTTGAAGACTGTTAAACCTTAAGACAACAAAGAGCTCTGTAAATGTCTACAATGACTCTAGAGGCCGATAGTGTTCCCCTGGTAAACTGACACTTAAACTGATGTGCTGTTGCTCTCACTCCCCACCTTATCTGTCCCATTTTCACGTCAGTCACAATAGATTCTTGGTATTTTTCCAAGTCCCAAGCCTGCTCTTCCCTCTGCCCAGAGAAGATTACCCCAGATATGGACAAGACTTCACCTAGTCCTGTTCCTGCTCAAATATCCTCATACCTGTCCTTATAAAAAAGCTTACCCTACCCACTTCATTCATTCATTGTTCATTCATTCAACAAATTCTTATTTGTGGTAAACACTTCTAGGCATTGGAAATATATCGGTGAACAAAACAGACAAATATTTCTGTCCTTGTCTAGTATGATGAAGTCTGTATGCTTGAAGTCTAGTATGATGAAAATAAAAACATGAAATAGAAAACATAAAAATATAAAAGCTCAGGAACACATTAGCAGTTCCAGGGATTAGGACAGTGAATTGACAACAAAAATGAGGAAGATAAATTTTGGAGATGATAAAACATTCATATAATGAATGTGATATACATATATATGTATATATATATATATGTATATATATATATACACACACACACACACGTTTGTGTGTATGTGTACATATATGCATTTGTGTATATGTGCATATTTATTAAATATGTATGTGTGTCCATACATTACATATATTTAAGCTGGAAAGAACTATACAATTAAATGGGATATATTTTCATGTACATAAATTGTACCTCAATAAGTCTAACTTTTTAAAAGGAAAAATTCAGTGATACCTTCTTACAGATTACTTTCTGCACTATTTCACTTTGAATATATTGATTACTTTAGGCTCTAAGCTAATTTGTCTATGTATTCCCACTGCAAGATCTTCAAAAGAGATATTTGGTTAGAAAGTTTTGTCATTTTCCTGCACAAACTCCTTACCCCAACATCTGATTCTCACAATATTCCTGGAATTTGGCTATGTCAGGGGAAATGAGACAAATTATTTTTTATCATTTTAGTCCAGGGCTGTTTTATGAAATCATGTATTTCATGTAACTTCCTGCGGGGCCTGCTGGGCTTCTTCATCAGTTTTAATAATAATTAAAAATATAATATACATATATATATATATGTATAAATGCTTAGCTAAGTGCATAGGAAGTCTTGTCAGCATTTAATAAATGTTAAAAATTGTTCTTATTACTATTGCATTTTAATAATTAATTGTTCAATCAATTATTTGCACAATATAACATGTAAAGGAATATGAGCTTAAAAATATAAGCTTTGTGAAAGGAAACACCATTGTTTATTCATGACTGCTGTATATGCAGAGTCTAGCATGGTACTATGCAGAAGGATATTAATAAATAATTCTTAAATAAATAGATCATAAGCAAAGAAGCATGAAATAATAAGTGTGTTAAAAGAAATTAAAATGGGATAATATAAAAGAGAGTAAGCCTTGAACTTATTTTGTATTTCAGTCACATAAAAAAAAAGAAACTAGAAAGAAATGTAGAATAAACTGAAAAATGTAAGTATGTATTAGAAAAGACATTGTAAAAATTACTACCTAGTAACCCACAATATTACCTACCATAAGACATTTACACTTTTCCTAAATGAAAAATGCTGTGTTCGTTTTAAGGATCGAAATAGTCTTTGGACTAATACATTCAAGTTGTCCTTTATTAGCACTGAATGTCTCCAGAACAACAGGGTTCAGTCTTTTGAAAGGCCTTTGCTTCCAATAGCTCCTTTCTTTGAGATCGGGTCCCTGTGTGACATGAAGGGAAAGCTGTGCATCACGCAAACTTGCAGAAGGTGTTAAGAGCAGCTTCATTGGCTTGGTTTTCTCTTACTTCCCCATGACCTCTGTCCATCTGGTCACTGCTTGCTTGATTGACATCTGAGGTGTACGTCTGAAATTGTCTCTCAATTTGATCGGCCCATTAATCTTCTCCACTTCCTCAGCTACACTCTGTCTCCTGTGGCTGCTAAGTCTCTGTCTTTTCCGTATCCTGCCTCCTGCACTGGTCTGCCTACCTTGCCCTGCTTCAGAGAGCCCCATGCTACACTCATTAGGTCTCAACTCCATGTCCAACCCCTCAGGAATGGGACAAATGGGTCAACTTTATCTGATGCTGCTATATTTATAGATTGATTTATACTAATACTATAGGAAGTACTGCAGAAGTCAGAAAGCAGCTGTCTTTCCAGAATTCTAAACGATGGGTGTGCACACATGGGGCTTCCGTGACTTTAAATTTTACTCCTCACTTGTCTACCGCCACTGCATTGCCTTGAGCTAAAGCCCAAAGAGGAGAAAAGTGAGGTAGATGGCCCAATTTATAATTCTCCCTCTCTTTCTCTCATTTCCACAACCCCCAGGCTTTATAAAGATTTTCTTTAAAAAAATTATATTTGAGAGATAGAGAGACAGAGCATGAGTGGGGGAGAGGCAGAGAGAGACTGAGACAGAATCCAAAGCAGGCTCCAGGCTCTGAGCTATCAGCACAGAGCCCGATGCAGTGCTCGAACCCACGAGCTGCAAGATCATGACCTGAGCTGAAGTCCAAGGCTCAACCGACTGAGCCACTCAGGTGCCCCTATAAAGATTTTCTTTTGTTGTTGCTCTTATTGTTGTGTTTTATTATTATTATTATTATTATTATTATTATGTAATTTGATTTGCATTTGATACTTACTCTGCTCATAAAAGGCAGGAATTATAGTTTCATTATCACAAGTAGAAGATTATTTTCTCAGATAGTAGGATTCTAGGAGATCTTTTTCAGGTCTCAGCTCTTGTTACTTTAATGGAAGTGTGTGGGTGAAGAAAGAAGATCATAAAGCAATTTCTTCAAGGAAACAATCTGGGTGAGGGAGGTTATGGGTTCCTTGAAAAATTCCATTTCATGTGTTGGAAATGGAATATTGTCTTTATTTTCCTTTGTATTCCTTCTATAGTAAACCATATTTTTAGCTTCAAGCAGAGACATTTCTTACAATGACTAGGGTAAAGGTCATATACTTTAATAGAGATAAAGAGATAAGGAGGGACTTTTTTTTTTTTTTAAGTTCACAATTTGGACCCATTGCATTTACCTTATTTTCTTCATAGTATTTATCACATTCTATGTTATATTTGTTTATACATTCACTTCTTTACTTTCAACCTCCCCCACTGGAATGCAGGTGCAATGAAATGGGTGTTAACACTGCTCAGCATTCCATCCCCAATGTCCACAACTGTGCCTAGCAAAGGACAGGCCACTCAGTTAACTCTTTAGAATCAATAAATGAATGTAGAATAGTAAATAGTTTTAGCAGCTTTTGTCGCAGACTCTGGGTCTAGTGTTCTGTCTTGTCTAGCAATAAAGCGGGATGCAGGATTCAAATGCGAGAGATGGCTAATGTCCCGGAGAAGACAAGAGCCCCGTTTAAGGATCCTTGCTCCACATTTATTCGAATCAGAAGGCTTACAAACATGGTGATGGATGTGCACAAAGAGACAATGAAACTGTGAACATTAACTCAATGGACCTGAGGAAAAGGGGGTCTTGAAGATATGTGGAGTTAGGGGTTTGGGTCAATAAAAAACAAAATCCTGGCACCAGGCAGTCAGGCTGAAGGTTATTTACACCAGACATGAAGTATGACCTATGTTTACCTAAACTGGTCTAGGGGACAAGAAAGACTGAGCGTGTAACCTCAGGGTCAACAAGGCACCTTTCTTTTGCTAATTAGCTGTCCTCTGGGCAACTTTGCCCTGCATTGGGTCTATAGTCCTATTTACCTGTTTACCTAATTTGTCCCTTCCTTCCTGTGAAACCAGCTTTCTGCTATAGTACTAAATTGGGAGGGGGGCATCCCCGCCCTGAATACCTAATCTTGTTTATGTCATATATCTTTGTACTATATTGGGGCCTTTGCCCTGTCCTCTCTATACTGGGGCCTTTGCCCCACCCTCTCTATACCTATTTACCCAAACTTGGGTGTGAGCATCCTATGGCTTTGTAACTCTTTATGCCTTGTTAACCCATCAGTTCAGGCTCAGGGAATTCCTAGGCTTATTCCCCAGAGCTTTAAAGCTAATTATAAAATTGGTATGTGTTTCATAATATAAGAGGAGGTCTAAGAGACTATCAGCAGTTCTGGCATCTCAAGATTAATTCTAATTCCGTCTGTCCAGTGACTCTATCAAACCCATAGCTTAATTTACCTCATTCATTCTTTCCATTTTTGCTGAAATCTCCTCTGCCATATACCTTATGAGCATTCCTATTTTCAACAAGGTCATACCTGCTGCATATTGCAGTTGGTGTGCTTTCATCTTCCCATGAAATTGTTCCCTATTTCAATTTATATTGATTGCACTTGTATTGTTAAAAACAGAGACTTTGCTTCCAGAATAGAGATCTGGTCTAGGCTTGAATCCCATACTAGACCACTTCATATATCATTGGTCCTCTACTGATGGCTGTATTTTGGTCAGGTATCAAACCACTGTCTGATTAGTAGTGATCAGAATAGCAGTGTTGTGCATGGGCACCTGGGTGGCTCAGTCAGTTAAGCGTCTGACTTTGGCTCAGGTCATGATCTCATGGTTCATGGGTTTGAGACTGCGTCAGGCTCTGTGCTAACAGCTCAGAGCCTGGAGCCTGCTCTGGATTCTGCGCGTCTCTCCTGCTCCTCCTCCCCTCTCTCTCTCTCTTTCTCAAAAATAAATAAAACATTACCAAAAAAAAAAAAAAAAAAAAAGAAAAAAAAGAAAAGCAGCATTGTGCAATACAAAGCATGGCAACATGTACAGAAAAATAACTTCCTGTAATACTATCAGGAGGGCTTTCTAAGAGGTATTATCATAAAAATTGTTGACTTTTATTTAATGGATTGTAAGAATTTTATTGAAGTTATGAAAACAAATTGACTTATCCACTGGTTGATGAAATGCATTATATTAGTAGAATTCCTAATGTTAAAATCTTTTGACATTCCTAAACCATACTGTAGATAAATTATTTTTTGAATATACAATGAATTCCTTTTGCTACTCTATTCTTTTTTCAATATATATGTGAATTTGTAAATGAGATTATTCTTATTTGTATCATAAAAGTCAGTCTGCATAATCAAGATTATTTGCTTAGAAAATGCACTGCTTTCCATCTTTTGATGTTCCTCCTACCATATTCTAATGATAAAATAATCTACTACTGAAAGTTTTGGAAGAACTCAGCAGTGAAACTCTCTAAAGACATCAATTTCAGGATAACCTTTTTCTATTACTGTTGGTCTATTCTCACTATCTATTTATTTTCAGATTGCTTGATATTTATTCTGTTGAGAGGAAAAAGTGAAAAGTGATATGAGGGAAACTTTCATAATTTCCAGACCAGATCAGACCACCCTCACTGAATCCCACATGCTTGAGATCATATTAGCTGTTTAGTATATATTCTACCATACTCTGTAGAATTACTGAAAGAAATCCCAAACATGGCTTTGTTGGTTTGTTTGTTTGTTTTTCTCTTTTTTTTTCTGCTCTTGATAATATAGGAGACATTCTTTTAACAAGACCAGATGGAGGCCATCTGCAAAGACTCTAAGCATTCAAAGTGAATGCCTTAATCCACATTTTTCTTTTAAAATAAAAATATTAATACATAACAATTATTGTAATAGAGCTTTGACACAGCTCTGACATTTTATGAAGATTTCAATGCTATTTTTGAAATATCCACTATGAAATTCCTTTCAAGTGAAATATTTGGTGTCCCTTCTTTACAGATCCTTACTTTTTTTTTTTTTTTTTTACATTTACCTATTGGTTCATCTAACAATGCATTTATTGATTTCCAGAAATAGTATTGCAGCACTTTGAGGAGGACGAGAAGTCTTGCCTTTGAGGACACTGTATGTATACTGAATATGATCCCATATATCCCTACATGTTGGCAATGTACAGGGATATTGCACATGTAACGAGAGGTAAACTGAGGATCTGTTATGAGAAGCATCTCTGAAGCTTGAGTAACACAGATTTAGAAGGAAGACTATATTCCTTTTTTCAAGTATACAATAATTAACTTAAGGATTTCAACTCAACAAACTTTTGCATGTTTATAACCAGAATTCACTAGAATTTCATATTTTGTCCTGTGCAGAGAAGATATTTTGAACTTCAAAACTTCAAAATAGTGTTTTTCTTGCCAAATTTGTGGAGAGAAAAGCCCTTACGCACATTCTATACACTCTAAGAAAATGATATTTATCAAAGATAATACACAATATCAAAAGCAGTATTGGATGAAGCACTGACATGTACCTTTTTAACTCATTTGCATTCAAAACTCTCACGAGACAAAAAATGTGTAGAAACTACAAACAATCCTAAACACAATATAATATGCTTGTAAATTAAATCACTATTTTGTAGAAGGTAAAAGTATACTTTTTAAGTTGTTTTAATAAAATTAAAACACACATACAATTCTATCTGACAGTCCATGTATGCATTTAAACTTAACGACAAAGTTTTATAAACTTGAAGTTTTCATCTTTAAAGATTTATTACAGTTTACCAAAGAAAACAAAGTGTGTATATATATATATATATATAGAGAGAGAGAGAGAGAGAGAGAGAGAGTTTTAAATGTTTTGGTGTTTGGGGGCACCTGGGTGGCTCAGTTGGTTGAACATCCAACTTTGGCTTGGGTCATAATCTCACAGCTCCTGGGTTCAAGCCCCGCATCTGGCTCTGGGCTGACAGCTCAGAGCCCGGAGCCTGCTTTGGATTCTGTGTCTCCCTGTCTCTCCCCCTGCCCCTCCCCCACTGTCTCTCGCTTGTGCGCGCACGCTCTCTCTCTCTCTCTCTCTCAAGAATAAATAAACATTAAAAAAATTAAATGTTTTGGTGTTTTCTAAATAGTCTTCTGCATAAATGCTAAATAATTAGTTCTCTTAGAAATCAGATACTTAATTGTTCAATTCACTTTATTTCCTAGAAAAGTTGTAAGCTCACAGCAAAGCTTAGGAGAGGGTACAGAGATTTTCCATATCATCCCAAACACTATAGGAGTGAATTCTGTATCAATTCTTTTTTTTTTAAACTTTTGTACTACTTATGATAATAAATGAATACAAACCAGTGTGACCTAGGTTCAGCTGAGCTCCTTGTAATCTTCGGGAAATAATTGTTCAGGCGGAAGGATGCTATGTTAAGAGTAAAGACAAAGGACACAGGTTCTGTGTATTTGGATATGGTACAGTAAGCAGCAGATGTCTAAGCAATGATTTTACAAAATTGGAAACAACATTGTGATTTTTCCTTTTTAAGTCATAATTTTAAGTCAGTTCTTTATTATTTCTGCGGTATTATAGACACTTGACATGTGGTTATTTTAAATGCAAATATTCTTGGGGCACCTGGGTGGTTCAGTCCGTTAAGTGTCTGACTCTTCATTTCAGTTCAGATCATGATCTCACGGTTGGTTCATGGGTTCGAGCCCCATTTCGGGCTCTGCATTGACAGCACAGAGCTTGCTTGCTTGGGATTCTCCCTCTCCCTCTCTCTCCTCCCTCCCCCACTCGTGCACACACAGACACTCTCTCTCTCTTCAAATAAATAAACTTTAAAACAAACAAATAAATACATAAATAAATTAATTCATTAATAATAAATAAATAAATGCAAATATTCTGTATCTGAGGAGGAACGGTCACATGCTCTTTTGAGTATTATGTAGAAGATAAAGTGGCTTGACAATGGATAAAATTACTTTGAGCATAAATTTCCTTGTCCATCCATATATCAGTAAGGCTTGGCAAAATACATTCCCTTAGAGGAGAGGGAGAGGAAAAAAATTGGATATGGTCATACATGAATAATGAACAGATTATGCAACAAAACTTCTAATGGCACACATTGATTTTTTAAGTTAAAGTCATTAATCAGGAAATTATTCACAGAGTTCCTCAAATCAAAAGCATAAAGAAAAATGAGTATATATATTGGTTCCAATTATAATTTTGTTAGATATGCTAATGATACAGCCATCAGCCAGCAAACAAACAGAAAACAAGGTTTTCTGGTTACTTTGTTTCTGCAATCTGGTTTTCTGATTTACCATCAATAAAACTATTTTGGGGCGAGTTAAGTCACTGATTTTCATTCATTCTGACCCTATTTATTATGTAAGTAAAGAGAAAATATGATGTCAGTGCTATGCAGTCAAACATCATTAAAACTGTCTCTAAAAATTTCTTTCAATCATTTCATTAATTTCATGAAAACAAAGCATAATGAAGTCTTATACACTAAGATGAGGCTTTCAAACAAAAGGTATTTCCCCTTTTTGTTTGTAGGAACAAAAGGGGAAATACATTTAATTGAAATTTGTGGTGATGATAGGGTTAAAGAGTTTCTATTTGGTTTCAACATAAAATGTTAGTGCTTAGAATATAGAATACAGAAAAGAACTTTTATTTACTTTTATTTTTTTAATGTTTATTTAATTATTTTGAGAGAGAGAGAGAGAGAGAGAGAGAGAGAGCAAGCCAGAGAGGGGCAGAGAGAGGGAGACCGAGGATCTGAAACAAACTGATGCAGGGCTTGAACTCACAGTGAGATAATGACCTGAGCTGACATCAGACACTTAACTAACTTAGCCACCCAGGAGCTCATTTTTGTTTGTTTGTTTGTTTTTGTTTTTATTTTTGTGTGTTTTTGTGTTTGTTTTTTCAGAAAACATCTTTTATTTATGTTTAAATTTTTTTTAATGTTTATTTATTTTTAAGAGAGAGAGAGAGAGAGAGAGCATGAGCGAAGGAGGGGCAGAGAGAAAAGGAAACACAGAATCTGAGCTGTCAGCACAGAGCCTGATGTAAGGCTTGAACCCACGAGCTTTAAGATCATGACCTGAGCGAAAGTCAGACACCCAACCAACCAAGTTACCCAGGTGCCCAAGAAAAGAACTTTTAAATACTAGCCTTATCTTACTGACAAAGTTTGATCTTAAGGTTAGATCTAAAGAATTAATCTCCGTAAAAATTTTTTAAAAATAAATTTATTTTGTTATAATGTAATGAAGAAAAAAAATCATTAAGGACCTAGACATGAGCTTACTATAATTTGCTACAGGCCTGAGTGCCTAGTATGGACTTCCAGGTTCTTCTCTGACATATAAAGATCCTGTAAATAGGAGAAGAAATAATTCAATGGCTGAGAACTTCCAAAAATAAGTGGTACATAAAATTATAGATGTAGGAATCTGAGAGAACTCTAAGGAAGATAAATACCAAAACAGCTATACCTAAACATGTATTCACATTGTAGAAAACCAAAAGCAAAGAGAAAATCTTGAAAGAAATCAGATGCAGGTGGAGAAACACATATAGAAGAACAAAGAATAAGAATTACAGTGGGCTTCTCATTTGACACAATGCAAGCAGTCAGAGAGTGGAGTGAAATATATAAAATGTTGAACAGTAAACCAACGACATGAAATTTTCCATCCAGTCATCTCTCCTTCTAAAGTATAAGTAAAAGCTGTTCTCACACAAACAAAAACTAAAGAAATTTATTGCTAGCAAGTCCTTCCCTGTAAGGAATGTTTAAGAAAAAACAAAAACACCTGTTGAGGGAGAAAGAAAATTATATAAGTTGTGAAACTCTGATAAACATAAAGAAGAAGGCATCAGAGGAGGAATAAAAGAAGATAAAGTGAAGTCTGGTTTTCTTGATCCTTTTTTTTCTATTATTGAAATATAATTAACATATATTAGTTTCAGGTGTACAACATAATAATTTGATATTTGTTTATTTTAGAAATTATCACCACAATATATATAATTAACACTCATCACCATGTGTAAATATAGAATTTTTTTTCCTTGTAATAAGAACTTGTAAAATCTCTCCAGTATTTGTACCCTCTTCAAATACACACAGGAGAGTGTTATTAACGAACACCACCAGGCTGTCCATCATCTACCCAAAGTTGCTTATGTTATAATTGGAAGTTTGTAAATTTTGACCTCTTTTACCCATTTTTTCCATACCCCAAACCCCACCTCTGGCAACCAACAATTTGTTCTCTGTATCTATGAGCTGTTTTTTTTTTTGTTTTTTTTAGTTTTTAAATTCCATATATAAGTGAGATCATGTGGTATTTGTCTTTCTCTGTTGGACTTGTTTCACTAAGCATAATACCCGTAAGGTCCATCCAAGTTGTCGCAAATGGCACAATTTCATTCTTTTTTATGGCTAAATTATATATATAGGTGTGTGAGTGTGTGTGTGTGTATACATACACACACACACACACACACATATATTCACACACACACACATACACCTATATATATATGTGTATATATGTATATATATATATGTATATATATATATGTGTATATATATAAATGCAAAGATATATAAAAAGATAAAGAAAAGAAAAAGATAAAGAAAACGTGATATATATATATATATATATATATATATATATATATATCACATGATATATATCACATTTTCTTTATCTTTTCATTCATCAATGGACACTTAGGTTGTTTCCATATTATAAATGTGGCTTGGCTATTGTAAATAATGCTGCAATAAACATTAGAGTGCATATATTTTCATGTTAGTGTTTTTGTTTTCTTTGAATCAATACCCAGAAGTGGAATTGCCAGATCATATGGTAGTTCTATTTTTAATTTTTTGAAGAAACTCCATATTATTTTTCATAGTGGCTATTACAACATACATTCCCACCACCAGTGCACAAGTGTCTGCTTTTCTTTACATCCTCACCAACACTTGCTACTTTTTGTCTTTTTGATAATAACCATTCTATCAGTTAGGAGGTAATACCTCATTGTGGTTATGATTTGCATTTCCCTGATGACTAGTCATATTGAGCATCTTTTCATACACCTAAAAAAAACTTTTGGATGATTCAAAAAACAAGGTCAAGTGATACTGATGCATCATGTGCATAAATAATTTGAATAAAATTATTTTTTGAAATGGAAGATACAAAAGATAGTATTTTCAAGTT
The DNA here is from genome assembly GCF_018350155.1 of Leopardus geoffroyi. Classification (NCBI taxonomy): domain Eukaryota; kingdom Metazoa; phylum Chordata; class Mammalia; order Carnivora; family Felidae; genus Leopardus; species Leopardus geoffroyi. Next base: position 176,755,747 of record NC_059327.1, read on the forward strand.
CGTACTTATACTAATTAAATGTGCCTAAATTAATAACTTAAATTTTTTGCATATACAATTTTACTTTTTTTTCATCTTTCAACATTTACATATTCATATTTGATCAACTATTTTGAGACTGATAGGAAAAGAGGGCATACCTTTCAACATCTTTCAACATTTACATATTCATATTTGATCAAATATTTTGAGACTATAGGAAAAGAGGGCATACCTTTCATTTTTAAGTGTTTTTTTTTGTTTGTTTTTTGAGAGAGAGACAGAGAGAGCATGAGTGGGGGAGGGGCAGAGAGAGAGAGACACACAACATCTTAAACCCGCTCCAGACTCTGAGCTGTCAGCACAGAGCCGGATCCGTGGCTCAGTCTCACAAACCGTGAGATCATGACCTGCGTGGAAGTCAGACCTTCAACCGACTGAGCCACCCAGGTGCCCCGGGGAATACCTTTTTAAAAAAAAGGTGTCTTAAAGTATGGGATAGAATGCAGGTATATATTGTGTTAGTCTGTACATCAGTGTAATAATGATTATAATAGGGAAAATTTTTAATAAGCACAGGCTAGGGAACAATGCAGACTAAATTTTGATTCTAAAGTTTAGAACTCTGCACTCTGATTTGACTGTATGTCTTCCAAAAGAAACCATCAAAGTACTGCCCTTACCAGTAGGACAGACCCAGTATTTGACTGAAGAACATGAACTATCATTATTACTAGGTCAAGTATTGTAACTGCCTTTAAGATTTAAAGATCCAGGAACAAAGGAGAGAGATCAAATGTGAACAAAGAATAAGGGAATTCACAAGAGAGATTTGTTTAATGTACTATTTTGCAATATGAGGAAATATAATTGTCATTCCTTTGTCACTTAACATTATTTAACTTTGAGAATTAAATTGGAAATGTTAGTTACATTCAGCTTTGAGCAAAGTGAAGAAGCAGAGAAGGAAAATGGTCCATTGTTCATTACTTAGAAACATGAGCCAAATTTCTAGGACACATCCTCCATTTTGCTGCTTATCACAGTGGCAAGATCTATAATCAGAATCGCCTTATAGCCATGACCTAGTTGATTGTGGGCCAAGAAATTGGTTGTGTGGACCTCAATAAATTCATTAAGCCATGTAGAGACAGCTGTGAAAATATTCTGGGTTGTATAAGCAGCTCTTTGTGTGAAATTACTTATTTGTCCACTAAACACTGTATTTAGATCACAAAATAATAGTTGTAAAAACTAAACTTAACCAAGTGTTGGAAGAGCAATATCAAAGGTCATATAACATGAAAACTAGTGCAGCTACTGTGGGAAGCAGTATGGAGGTTCCTCAAAAAGTTAAAAATAGAACTAGCCTAAGATCCAGCAATAACACTACTGGGTTTTTACCCAAAGAATACAAACACACTAATTCCTCTATGTTTATATAGCAGCATTATTTACAATTGCCAGATTATGGAATCAGCCCAAGTGTTCATGGTTTGATGAATGGATAAAGAAGGTGTGATGCACACACACACACATACACACACGTATGTATACATACACACGATGGAATATTATTCAACCATAAATAACATTATTTATTATGAATATTATTCAACCATAAAGCTTGCCATGGGCAACGACATAGATGGAGTCAGAGAATATGATGCTAAGTGAAACAAATCAGTAAGAGAAAGACAAATACCATCTGACTTCACTCATAAGTGGAATTTAAGAAACAAAACAAGTGCGCAAAGGGGAAAAAGGAGAGACACAGATCAAGAAACCGACTTAATTACGGAGAAAAAACTGATGGTTACCAGCGAGGGATGGTGGGATGAGTTAAGCAGGTGATGGCGATTAAAGAGTAAAATTATGATGAGCACTGTATGGTATATGCATTAATGAATCACTATCTTGTATACCTAAAACTCATAAAACACTGTCATTAAGTAAATAAATAGGGATGCCTGGGTGGCTCAGTCGGTTGATCATCTGACTTCAGCTCAGGTCATGATCTTGAGGCTTGTGAGTTCAAACTCAGTCTCGGGTTCTGTGTTGACAGTTCAGAGCCTGAAGCCTGCTTCAGGTTCTGTGTCTCCCTCTCTCTCTGCCCCTCCCCCACTCATAATCTCTTTCTCTGTCTCAAAAATCAATATTAAATAAAAATTATTTTAAAGAAAATAAAATTATCTAGCATTAAAAGAAAGGATATAGGACTTAAATACCTCCCTCATATCTTCTAGCCTTTCTAAATTAGACCTCCTCACTTGAATCACAGAGCGCAGATTGCAATTTCAGTAATTATTTTTTTCATTTCTTTCTAGAATGGTATGTAACTAGTACTATTATAGACTAAAATGTGAGGGATTAGTTCATTGTATACACGGATATGTTAGGATACTAGTGATTAAATATTTTACAGAGAAATCCACTTTAAAAACATTGTTGTTTATACATTCCTCCAGCTCCCTTCCTGAAAAAGCTATTTTTATTTAAGGGGATAAGCAACCACAAGAATCAAATGTCTATACAAGCATGCAAAAGTGTGAGAATGTGTGCATATAGAGGAGTGCATACATGTCTATATAAATATATATATATATATATATATATATATATATATATATATACATTTGTGGCTATACATCTTTTTAAAAATACAGGTATGCTATGTACCTTGCTACTCTAAATCTCCAACATTCAAATTCTGTATATCGGGTGTTATATCAGGTGACTCAAACAATGATTAAATAGCTATGGTTTCATTGCAAAAATGTACCATTAGTTACTTGCCCCGTGATTTACGGGCATTTGTTTTCAACCTTTTACTATTATATATCCTACAGATATATAGGATAAAACACCATAGGTAGAAATTTGGGGAAAAAATGAATATTGTCATATTCAGTCCTTTTTCATCCAATTTATACTCTGAACACCAATGATTGAATGTTAATTTTGCCTTGAGTATGTTGTATGCCTTTGTATATTTCCTATGAAATTATGCCTGGATATTTTATACTTTTATTGCAGTAGTAAACAGGATTTTTTTCCCTTATATTTTCCAACTGGCAGCTTTTTAGATAGGGTAAGCTCCAAGAAAGCTTTTGCTATGATAGCTTTATTTAATCCTCATATTGTTTAGGTTAGTGTTTTATTATCTTGGGTTAGTATTTTAATATATTTTCTTATATCTTTCAGGCAAGTTATAGCATCTAGAAATGATTAAATTTCTTCTTTTTAATTGTTATGGTTCACAACTTTCTCTTGTCTAATTTTATTAGCTAGTCAGAAAGCATTTTAAATAATATTGGTGTTACCATATGTATTGTAATTTTAATCCTGACTTTAATGTTTATGCTAGGCATTTTACTTATAACATTGTGATTAAGGTTTCTAGTTATTTCCTAATTATCTCAAATGTTGAATAACTTTCTAATTTTCATATTTTCTGTTTGGGGCATAAGGAGATAATAAAGATGACTTTATATTTCTGTCTTTTTTTTTTTAATCTGGTATCCAAAGTACAGGCCCCGCATATGTCATTAGAAATGACAAGAGGTCTTGGAGATTTAGGGTAGCAACTTATACACATTTCCTTTCATACAGTTTTTACTGATTGTTAAATAAGGACAAGGAACTAGCTTTACATCGCTTCAGTTAATGGTAGTAAAGCAGGTGACTTCAGGTCAGAGTAGGGATGCGGGTGGGCCTCTCAAGGCCATCTCATGTTGCATTTCAGGCACGCACTTATCACCTGGGCTAATGGGACAGGTCATTCACTAATCTAAATAATGCTTGCTGGGGGATATTGAGGAATGGTAGGATGAGGGGTGGAGGGAAGTAAGTCAGCAAGAGATCAATTTCCTCTCTTCTCTAGATATCCAAAGCTGGGCAGGGTGGATGGAATAAACCTTGCCCTCTACTTTTTCAGGATGAACATATCATAACATGTATGCCCACCTGGAGAAGATTTCAAAATATAGGATACACATCATGAACCGGAGCAAGATGTAAAGACCTGACGACCTGTTGTGCCTCAACTGTAAGGTATGGAATGAGATAAAAGTGTAGCTTATGTAGTAGTCAGCCTCACGTTAAGTCGTGCCACAAGGCCATCACAGGTGGCTTGGTACGAGGTTATTGAATATACGGACAAGGAAGTGCTATCACTGAACAGCCGTCCTTGAACACTGAAAATATTTTGTATTAAAAAAAAGAATATCTACCTAAGAAAGTGACATCTTTAGTCAAAGAACCCAGAGATAAGAGATCAATCGCTAGCTCTTGCAGTACACAAGAAACTGAAGAGGAGAAAGGAAATGATAAGTACTCCACTTCCCTTCCCCCTCACTCATAACAGTTTTGAACTTTGGGAAAAATGAGTGGCTGTTAAAAGATTTGGGCCAGAGTTGAGACACCAATATATTTTGGTTATGCGGTCACCACATTGGTTTTGTTGAAAACAACAACCAGTTCTCCCTTTTCCCTGGAGAGATTAAAAAAAAAAAAAAAAAAAAAAAAAAGGAAAACATAACCTTAAAAACAGATGATAACAGCATAGATTTTTAGGGTCTTAATTTTGGAAAAGTCTTAATAATGAATTTAATTCGTGTTTCTAACCCATTTGTAAATTCTACTTAAGGTCAATGTACACAACATACTTTTGGTCAAAGAACACAAATGATCTCTTTTAACCAAATTTCTTTGGTCAGTCATAATGCCATGCATTCCCTGGATTAATATCATGAAGCCCTTTCTTCAAATTTTTTCCTCTTTTTTTCTGGGGTGAAGTATTATAAAATCTAGGATGACTAAACATTGAAGAATTGGGAGTACTTAGCTAAACTAATAATTTTTCTATACTATCATACCTTTTTTTTTGAGGGAAATACATATTTTTGAATTTAATTCTTAGAGACTTTGCACAGTGAAATAAAATATCTAAATAAAAATATAACTATATTTCATTGGAGAAAGGTAATTTTCAGGAACATACTATTTTGTATTTTCCAACATAGAGTTCATTTTATGCAATACCATTTTAATCCATTTTGCAAAGAACTGGTGATGATATTGCTTTCAAAACACTTTTCCTAAAATATTTGGAAATTAGAGTGAATCTAATAAACAAGATTAATTAACATACAATTATGTTCGGTAGGTAGGAACATTTTCAATCTTTAAGGTATGCATCCTGTATCTGTATTTCTGCAACATAATTCTGCAACATAACATAATTGGTAGAGAGATTAAACTTTATTCTATAGTATGGTATGGTATGGTATAATATAGCATAGACATTCTGTTCTATGTCTGTATAATATCACATAACCAGTTAGAATTGTTTTCCACAATTGAATTTGAACAAATTACCCTCTTCATGGGTGCTAACTTAAATTGGTACAAAAATTGCTAATTGATCAAATTAAATTTCTTAACATTATTTTTTAAAAATAATGATTAGTGACTAGTTGACTAGTTTCAATATCTCTTTTAGGTTGTTTGTTTTTCCTCTTCACAAAAACTTGATTCATTTGTGTACAGAAAAGACAAATCTAGTATCAGACTTCACGTCTCTGATGGAAATATAATGGATGTTTATTTGCCATTTGTATTTCAGCAAGTACCCAGACCACATTGCCCTCTATTTCAAGGAATAGAGATCTAAAACTGAGGTAATGGTTTATATATATAAGTATGTGTGTATATATACATATATATGTGTATATATACACATGCATACATAGATATGTGTATATATACATGCATATATATATATATAATTCTCATAGTACAATTTTATTTTTAATATATTCTAATGATGACCATTCTCTAAAATGCTTATCTAGTATTTAAATCCCATTAAACCATGTTGCCATTTCAACCATTTATTCTTTTGTCAATAATTATTTTTGTGAATCAAATTCACTCATACAATAATAAACAATTGAAATAAACAGTTGCATTTTCAATTTAAATCTTAGAATATTTTTATAAATCTAATTTTTTAGTTATTGGCAATACTTAGAAATATCATTTCATTGACTGAAATTTTTACAAGAAATGAAATAAATAAGTCTAAATTTTTCATAAATATAGTTCACATTTACCACCCAGAAAATGTTTTATCTTTTTTTGTTTATAGTCTCATAGGATTTGAGAACCAAGAGGGACCCTAGAAATCTTCACAGAGGAGCCTGCTAATTCACAGATGAGGAAATTCACAGCTGGTTAATGACAATCTATCCAATTCTTGGTTCAATGCTCTTCCTATCATAGTGTGTTTGCCCACATTTTAACATTTTTATCTGACCTCAAAGAATTTCATTCCTGACATTAGGATTTCTCAAATCCCCAAGCACACAAGACTAACTTTTTTAGAATTCTTTGTGACATTTGAGCATTGGGAATTCTTGGCTTTAAGATTATTTTCAAGATAATCTTAAAAAATGCTATAAGCACATTATACATCCCTTGAAAACTCTGAGCCAAATATAAGCAAGTGATTTCAGTGCTTCGATTTATAGTTGTGTCTGGTATCATGTAGGTGCCAATTTTTGCTAATTTAGTGCCTTTCATTTATATGAAATAATTTTAAAAATCAGAAATATCTGGTACTGTAGCTTACTGCAATTGAATGCTGATTTATGTAACGTTTTCTTGAGTTACTAGAACTGATAGAGTTTGTGTGAAAATTGTGTCATTACATTATAAATCATGATGCAGTCATGGCAAATTTAAGAAAACATTCTTGAGAATAACATCATATACATTTTTTGCTCATCACTGTAATTCTGACATAGGTCACAATACCTGAATCAATATGTACATTCTATAATCCATGGTTGGTATATATAAATTAATACGAACAGATATTTAAATTTATAAACAGTATCATTTTGAAACAGTGTTCTTCATCATGCCATCAGGGAAATGGAAAAGCAACAATGAGATACTACTATACACCTATTAAAATGAACAATATTTGAAACACTGACAACATCAAATGTTGGTAATAATGTGGAGAAACAGGAATTCTCTTATATTGCTGATGGGTATGCAAAATAATATTGCCACTTTGGAAGACAGTTTGACAGATTCTGACAAAACTAAACATACTCTTAACATGTAATCTAGTAATCACACTCCTTGGCATTTACCCAGTGGAATTGAAAACTTATGCCCATGCAAAAAAAATGCACGTGGGTATTTATAGTACTTTGATAGCTTCCAGATAGACACTCATATTTTGCCCTAAGTAATTTTTCAATATTGTTTGGGTCTGGATTTACAAAATAAACTTAAGAAATCTTACATGATGAACTACACTCTTGCCAAAACTAAATATATAATCAGTCTTATTTTAACTGTCCAGACAGAGAAACCATGAAAGACAAATGAGAAAAGAAGATTACTGAGGATCCAGTATGGTTGGTCAGGTTATCTTGGCCTTTCATTGTCTTTGAGCTTTTTGCAACTCTATAAATGACAGATAATGACTAGCAATGCAAATGACCCTTGTCCAAAAATATGCAAATATGTCTTTTAAAAGAACAATGGATCCCTTCAACTATGAAGGCTTCCTTTTTTTTCCCCAGAAAAGGAGTTTTGTATCTGCTTCTAAATTCACTTAAGTATTTCTGAATAATTAGTACTCTGAATCCTCCTGTGGGCAAACTACTGCCTATGTTATTCCCTATTGACTTAAATAAATCTTTGACACGTATTTAGTTTATATTTAAACAAGAGTCCTGACTTTATCTCTTAAAAGAGATTTCCCTTGTACACCTCCTGTTGGCCAACATTGTGTTCATGAGATTCATCCATGTTTTTACCCATAGTTGTAGATCAAGTTAGAACTACTGCATTGTCAATAATTCAATGTCTCTTTCTATTTTAATGAGAGGTAATTTACTTTATTTTGGTAAGTATTCAGCTAATAACTTTTATTATTTCCTAAGTTCCAAAGTTTTGTCTGGTAAATGTATGTAAAGTATTATAATCTGATATACCTTCCCATATAAAAGTCAAAATAAATCAGTTGGTATTACAAATTTCCCAAACCTACAGTCTTGACTGTAATTAGAGAAATATTTGAATATATTTATGTGTAGTAGAAAGAAAATTAAAATTAATATAAATGTATTCAATTCACATTTTTTCATAGAATTATTTAATATCATAGAAATTAAATTTTCTTTTCCTACCAGATTTCATGGCCTCCATTAATTCATTTTTCTTCTTACCTACATTTACTTTGTCACATTATGAGATTCTGGTTAAGTGAAAAATAATGATGAAATAGCAAGCAAAACAAAATTATCTAAGCTTTCAATTCAAATTACTCTAGCTCTAAACAAATGAGCCCTCCTGGTAAAGAACAAATGTTTCAATGTATTTCATCCTTTGTCTACTGGTCCACTGATAAAATCCTCTTTGAGGGCTTTTGATTAGGGAACTTGTTTCCTTTCTTTATCATTCATGATTTTGTTGTTTCAGTCATTGAATAGCCATTATTTTTCACTAGATAGACTTTCAAAAGAATTTGGAAATCTCTGCTGGCTTTCTGTCTCCTGGAAATATTCTATCAATTGCTTCTTTTCCATCAGACAAAATTTGTTTCTTTAATTTTCATTTCTGTTGTGGAATCCACCAAGGGTATGTTCCATAGCCAAAATTCCAGACATGAAGGAGAAAGGGGAAGCAAACAAAAGCCTTATTTTTTGCCCACGCAAACATTTTATTCTGGATGACAATCAGTTTTTAAATCAAAGCCTGAAAACGTCAGTAATTTCTTTGACTAATTTTTAGATACCTAAATAATATGTTGCTGCTATAAAAACCATCAATGAAAATAAAGGGCGCCTAGGTGGCTCAGTCAGTTAAGCATCCGACTTTGACTCAGGTCATGATCTCGCGGTCTGTGAGTTCGAGCCCCGCATCGGGCTCTGTGCTGACAGCTCAGAGCCTGGAGCCTGCTTCAGATTCTGTGTCTCCCTCTCTCTGACCCTCCCTCATTCTTGCTCTGTCTTTCTCTGTCTCAAAAATAAGTACACATTAAAAAGATTTTTTTTTAAAAACCATCAATGAAAATGGAATACATTAAAAGACATCTTGCACATGACTCGTTCAGAAATGATATGACCTGATTCTACTGAACCTAACTATGTATGTACAGGTGGTTATCTGGAGACAACTTTTTAGTTCCTAAAGGAATATCACAGAAAATTATGTTAACCTTTAATTTTAGAAACATTGCTATGTGAGAATATGAACCTTGAATGGCTACTAGGCAGAGCTGAGAGATGGAAATTGCCTATATATTAATGACATTATTGTGCAGGTAGGTCAATCAACTCTGAAATCTGCCTTACTTTGGAGCTTCCTGTTATTGGCAATAATAAATAAGCACATATATATTTTTTTTATTATTTAAGCCAGATTGAATAGAGAGCTAAGACACATTACAGTGGAATGCTTCCCAAGTAAAATCATATGTGTGAGGAGATACTCATGGAATTCCCACAGATAAATCTTAGTTATTGGGCTAGAATATGTGTTATAAACTTTTCCTGTGCATGATGGTAAAAAGCCCAAACTCATGTAATAATGACGCTTTGCTGAAGGGTGGAAATAAGATGTGAAGTTTAGACTTTAAAGAGCAGTTCTTGACTTTAGGAGATGAAGCTGCAATTAGGAAGAATTGTAAGGAAATGAAAAAGTAGAGTATGATGAAAGTTTTTAAGGAGCTAAAAATAGCAAAACATGATTGATGAATAATTCTGAGTGATAAGGGAGCAAATAAAGCCAAAAATTAGTTCTATTTTTCTTCCTTGGATTAGAGAATAGGTACCATTGCAACCTATTGAAATAGAAACAACAGAGATTTGATTAGCTTGAAACCCTGATTGATGAACTGAAGTTATTTTTATGTCTTCTAGAATATGCATCTATAAACTTGAAAAAATAATTTTTCCCTTTTCAACAATTTCCAACTAAATGTTAATAGTTACATTTATTAGTACTTGGATATAATTTTGAATTTTATTTGCAAATCAATTATTATTAGTGGTTATTTATGCTTTTTCTAATAGCATCCATTTTACATGTTATACCAACTTTATGAACAATTAAGATTAAGTTTAAACACATAGACAAATTTAGATATAATAATGGAATATTTATATTGGATTTTACATTTAATATTTTTGAATCATGATGTTTCTAACATTATTTTAAGGAAAGTGTGTTTTAACGTTTTTTTTCACATATCAGTATTAGCATACTTTGTATTTTTATGGGTCTTGAAATTTTTAATAACTCGGAATGTCCATTTTACTGGTCATGATATACTTCAGTGACCTGAAGTCTATGCCAACTTCCTTTTGTACCATGGTTTGATTATGTGGCTATGCATCAAAACACTAATCATTCAGTGCTCTAGGCCACAATCTCTAACCCTGACTTTTTAATTGACATACAATGGACGTATGATATTATACTAGTTTCAGGTGTACAGCATAATGATCTGATATTTGTATATATTGCAAAATGATCACCACACTAAATCTAGTTAACATCCATCACCGTATATACAGATCCCCCCCCCTTGGGTAACTTAAGATTTACTCTCTAAGTGAGTTTCAAATATGCAAAGAGCATTATTAACTACTGTCACCATGCTATACATTATATCTCCATGACTTATATTAATTTTATAAGTGGAAGTTAAAACTCTGATAACCACCAATCTGTTCTCTGTATCTATAAGCTTGGTGTGCTTTTTTGTTTGCTTTTTTATGTGTTTGTTTGTTTGTTTGTTTTAGATTTTACTTGTAAGGGAGATAGTATAGTATTTGTCTTTCTCACTCTGACTTATTTCACTTACCATAAAGCCCTTAAAGTCTACCCATGTTGTCACAATAGCAAGCTTTCCTTCTTTTTGTGGCTGAATAATTCCATTGTCTATGTATAAACCACACTTTCTTCACCATTCATCCATTCATTGATAAAGATGTTTCCGCAGTTTGGTTTTTGTAAATAATGCCACAATGAACATGGAATGCATAATTTCCAGTTAGTGTTTTTGTTTTCTTTGGATTTAATCAATACCCAGAAGTGGAATTGCTAGATCATACAGTAGTGTTATTTTTAATTTTTTGAAGAATCTCCATACTGTTTTCCATTGACTGAACCAATTTATATTCTCACCAAAAGTGCACAAGGGTTCCCTCTACATCCTCACGAATATGTGCTACTACATATCTTTTTGATAGTAACTGTTCTAACAAGTGTGAGACCATATCACATTGTGGTTTTGATTTGCATTTTCCTGATGATTAGTGATGTTGAGCCCCCTTTCATGCACCTGTTGGCCATCAACATGACTTCTTTGGAAAACTGTCTATTTAGATCTTCTGCCCATTTTTTTTCTTCTGCCAAATTTTTAGCCACTTTTGTTTATTTGTTGGTTTGGTTGGGTGGTATTTTTACTATGGAGTTGTAGGAGTTCTTTCTATATTTTGTATATTATTCCTTATAAGATACATGGTTTGCAAATATTTTCTGCTGCTCAGTATGTTGCCTTCTCATTTTGTTGATGGTTTTATTTGCTATGGAGAGGCATTTTAGTTTGATGTAGTCCCACTTGCTTTTTTTTTTTTTTTCGCTGTTTTTGCTTTTGGAATCATATATACACACACAAAAAAAGTCATCATTATGATAAATGTCAGGAAGCTTACTGCCTTATTTTCTCCTAGGAGTTTTATGATTTCAGGTATAACATTCAAGTCTTTAATCCATTGTGAGTTAATTTTTGTGTATGGTATAAGACAGTGGTCCAGTTTCATTTTTTTTAATAAAAGTTTTCCAGCACCATCAATTGAAGAGATTGTCCTTTTCCCAGTTTGACACCTTTGTCATAAATTAGTTAACCATATATGCATGGATTTATTTCTGGCCTCTCTATTCTGTTCTTTGATCTATGTCTATTTTTGTGCTATATTATACTGTTGATTATGACAGCTTTATAGTACAATTTGAAATCTAAACATGTGATATCTTCAGCCTTATTTTTATTTCTCAGGATTGTTTTAGTTCTTTGGGGTCTTTTTTGGTTCCATAAAAATTTTAGCATTATTTATTCTAGATCATTGGTAATTGCCATTGGAATTTTGATAAGAATTTCAATGAATCTGTAGATTGCTTTGGGTTGTATAGATATTTTAACAAAATTAATTCTTCCAGTCCATGAATATGGAATATCTTTCTGTTTATTTATGTCTTTCCTTCAATTTATCTTCCTAATGGCATGTACATTTCAAAATATAGGTCTTTCACCTCCTTGGCTGAAATTATTCCAAGGTACTTTTTTCTTTTTGATGCAATTGCAAATCGAGTGTATCCTAATTTTTTTTCTTTTGATAGTTGTTTATTAGTGTCTGGAAATGCAACAGATTTTTGTGTATTGATTTTGTATCCTGCAACTTAACTGAATTCATTCATTCTAATGTGTTCTGTTTTGTTTTTTGTTTTGCTTTTTTTTTGGTGGAGTCTGCAGGATTTTCTATATATTGTACCATGCCATCTGCAAATAGTTACACTTTTACTTCTTCCTTCCTTTTTGTTTTTCTTGCTTAATTGTTCTGGCTAGGATTTCCAATATTATATGGAACAAAATTGAAAGTGGGCATCTTTGCCTTGTTCCTGATCTTAGAGTAAAAGCTTTCAGCTTTCCACCACTGAGTTTAATGTTAGTTGTGGGCTTGTCAAATTTGGCTTGACATTCCTTTCATATCAACTTTGTTGAGAGTTTTATCATAAATTCATGTTCAATTTTGCCAGATATTGTTTCTGCATTTATTGAGATCATCATGATTTTTATCCTTCATTTTGTTAATTTGGCATATTACACTGACTGATATGCAGATATAGAACCATCCTTGCAGCCCTAACATAAATCCCACTTGGTCATGGTATATGACCCTTTTAATATGTTGTTGAATATGGGTTGTTAATATTTTATTGAAGATTTTTGCACATATGCATATTTATTAGGGATAATGGCCTGTAGTTTTCTATTTTTGAGGTGTTCTTTTCTGATTTTGGTATCAGAGTCAGAATAATGTTGGCCTCATAAAATAAGTTTGGAAGCATGCCCTCTTTTTCAATTTTTTGGAACAGTGAGAGAAGTAGGTATTAAATCTTTAAACGTTTGGTAGAAATCACTGCTAAAGGCATCTGGTCCTGGAATTTTGTTTGATTGGAAGTTTTTGATTGCTGTTTCAATCTTCCTATTCTAGTAATCAGTCTCTTCAGGTTTTCTATTTCATTGTGACTTAGTATTGGTAGGTTTTATGCTTCTAGTAAACATGCCCATTTCTCTAGGTTGTCCGGTGGATGTTCTATCAATTGATATAAGGAGAGTATTAAAGTCCCCTGCTATTATTGTATTGCTGTCTATTTCTCCCTTTGGTAACATTTTCTTTATATATTTAGGTGTTTTCAGGTTTGGTGCATAAATATTCACAAGTGTTATATCTTCTTGTTGGATTGACCCCTTTTGCCATTATGTAACACCCTTCTCTGTCTCTTATTACAGTTTTTGTTTTAAAGTCTATTTCGTCTAATATAAGGTTAGCCCCCCAGCTTCCTTTTGGTTTCCATTTGCATGAAGTTTTCCTCACCATGGCTTCACCTTCAGTCTCTCATGTCCTTCCACCTGAAGTGAGTCTCTTGTAGGCAACATACCGATAGATCTTATTCGTATTCTTATTATTTAGCCACTCTATGTCTTTTGATTGGAGAATTTAGTTCATCTACATTAAAAGTGATTACGATAGGTAAGTATTTATTGCCACTTTGTTAACTGTGTACTGGTTGTTTTGAAGTTCCTCTTTTCTTTTTCTTTTGCTGTCTTTTTTGGTAGTTTGCTGGCTTTCTCTAGCAGAATGGTGGAATGCTCAGATTCCTTTACTATCTTTTTGCATCTACTATCAGTTTTTGCTTTGTGGTTACCAAGGGGCTTGCATTCACAGGCATACTTTGGAGATACAGAGGGTTTCAGTTGCAGATTATTGTAATAAAAAGAATACCACAGTAACGCAAATCAAATGAATATTTTTGTTTCCCGGTGCATATAAAAGTACTGTTTATACTATCCCGTAGTCTGTTAAGTGTGTCATAGCATTATGTCTAAAAAATAGTATACATAGTTTAATTTAAAAATACTTTATTGCTAAAAAAAATGCTAACCATCATCTGAGCTTTCAGTGTGTCATATACCCTTTTTGTTATTAGAGGTTCTTGCCTCAGTGTTGATGGCTGCTGGCTGGTCAGGCCGGTGGTTGTTGGAGGTTGGAATGACTGTGGCAATTTCTTAAGATAAGAACATTTGCTGCATCAGTTGACTCTTCCTTTCACAAACGGTTTACTGCAGTATGCAATACTGTTTTCATGCATTTCGCCTGCAGTAGAATTTTATTTCAGTTTTGGAATCAATACTCCTAATCCTTTCCACTGTTTTCTTAATTAAGTTTAATGTTCTAGATGATTTGTTGTCAATTCAACAATCTTCACAGCACTCTCACCAGGAGTGAATTCTATCATAAGACACCACTTTAGTTGCTCATGTGTAAGACACAACTCCTCCTCCATTCAAGTTTTATCATGAGCTTGCACCAACTCATTCATATCTTCAGGCTCTGCTTTTAATTCTAGTTCTCTTGTTATTTCCACCAAACCTGAAGCTACTTCCTTCATCAGTGCCTTGAACTCTTCAAAGCCATCCATGAGGGCTGGAATTAACTGCTTTCAAACTCCTATTAATGTTGATATTTGCCCTCTTCTCATGAATCAGTAATGTTCTTAATGGCATCTAGAATAGTGAATCCTTTTCAGAAGGTTTTCAGCTTACTTTGGTCAGATCCATCAGAGAAATCCCTATCTATGAGAGCTGCGGCTTTAGAATGCATAGAGAGAGACTTGAAAGTCAAAATTACCCCTTGAACCATGAGCTGAAGAATGGATTTTGTGTTACTAGGCATGAAAACAACACTAATATTATGGTACATCTTTATCAGAGTTATGGGGTGACCAGGTACATTGTCAATGAACAACAATATGTTTTTAAGTTAATTCATTTATTTTTGAGAAAGAGAGAGAGACAGAGACAGAGACAGAGACAGAGAGAGAGAGAGAGAGAGAATGGGAAGGGCTGAGAGAGAAGGAGAGAGAGAAAATCCCAAGCAGGCTCTGAATTGTCAGTACAGAGCCTAGGCAGGGCTCAAACACATGAACTGTGAGATTAAGAGCTGAGCTGAAATCAAGAGTCAGACACTTAACTGACTGACCCACCCAGGCACCCCTGAATAATAATATTTTTAAAGGATTTTTTTTTTTGAGCAGTGTGTCTCAATAGTGAGCTTAAAATATTCAGTAAACCATGCTGTAGCAGTATATTGTCATCCAGGCTTTGTTGTTCTATTTATACAGCACAGGCAGAGTAGATTCAGCATAATTTTTAAGGGCTTTACAATTGCCAAGTGGTAAATGAACACTGGATTTAACTTAAAGTCACAAGCAGTATTAGCTCGTAATGAGAGAGTCAGCCAGTCCTTTGTTGAAATCAGACATTGACTTTTCCTCTCTACCTATGAATGTCCTAGATGGCAACTTCTTCCCATAGAAGGCTGTTTCATTTACTGGAAAATGTGTTGTTTATGGTAACCCCCTTCCAGAGTTATGTTAGCTAGATCTACATAACTTGCTGGACTTTTAACATTAGCACTCGCTTCTTCACCTTGCACTGCTATGTTTTGGTGATGGCTTTTTTCCTTAGATTTCGTGAGTCATCCTCTGCTAGCTCCAAACCCTTCTTCCTCAACTTCCTCACGCCTCTCAAGTTAAGGCCTTTCCCTGGGTTAGGTTTTGACTTAAGAGAATGCTGTGGCCCTATTTGGAGCCCTATTCCTTTCACTTGAATCCACAGAGCCCATTGTAGGGTTATTAATTGGTTTAATTTCCAAAATAATTTAAGTTTTGTGTCTGAGGGACTAGGGAGGCCTGAGAAGAGGGAAGGATGGGAGTGACCCATCAGAGAAGCAGTAAGAGCACACCTATCACTTGTCATCTTATATGGGCATCTTATTTGTCATCTTATATGGGCATGGCTCATGGCACTCCAAAATAATTACAATAGCAACGTAAAAAAAAAAAAAAATCACTGTTCAAAGATCACCATTACAGACATAATAATAATAAAAATATTTGAAATTCTGGGAGAATGACTAAAATATGACACAAGATACAAAATGAGCAAATGCTATTCTTGGTAAAAGTAGCTTTGATGTACTTGCTTGATGCAAGGTTGCCACAAAGTTTCAATCCATAAAAATCACAGTATCCATGAGGCTTTGTCAAGTGAAATTCAATAAAACAAAGTATGCTTCTATTTTTTTTAGTATAATTGACACTTAATTTTACATAGTTCCAGGTGCATAGCATAGTGATTTAATAGATGTATACATTAGGCTCTGCTCACCACAAATGTAGCCGCCATTCATTCTCATACAAAGCTACTATAATATAGACTATATACTTTATTTCGTGCCTTTTATTCCCAGGATTTAGTCATTCCATAACTGGAACCCTGTACCTCCCACTCGCCTTCATCCATTTTGCCCATTCCCAATCCTTCCTCGACTCTGGCATCCTCTGGTTTGTTCTGTGTACTTATAAGTCTGATCTGCTTTTTGTTTGCTCACTTTTTTTTCTTAGATTCCACATATGAGTGAAATCATATCACACACACACACGCACACACACACACACACACACACACACTACATCTTCTTTATCAATTCATCTATCAATGGACACTTAGGTTTCTTCCATATCTTGGTTATTGTAAATAATTCTGAAGTAGACATAGGAGTGCGCATACACACACACACACACACACACACACACACACACATATATATATATATATATATATATATATATATATATTTAATTAGTTGAATTAGTATTTTCGGTGTCTTTGGGTAAGCACCCAGTAGTCGAATTACTGGATCATATGTTATTTCTATTTTTCATTTTTTGAGGATCCTCCATACTGTTTTCCACAATGACTATACCAATGTACACTCCCACCAACAGTGTACAGAAATTCCTATTTCTTTTAAATCAGCTTCCTTATAAGCTTAGGGGTTTTCTGTGCTCAAGATTTCTAAGTACATGTTGAGTACTCCTCTGCCTGGGTAAATCTTATGTCTTCTCATCTCCTTTCTCTAAAGGAGTGGAGAGAAGGGGAAGGAAAGGAAAGAGAAAGCTCATGCCCCTTGATGTTCCATGAGAAATAGAATACATCGTTTCTGGCTCAGAAAAGAATCTTGTTCATTCAACCTGAGGCAAAACCATCCATCCTTTATGAGTGCTCCTAATATATGCTTGAAGTTAATTACTTAATTTTGGTGTTTTGGGTACATTTGTAGAATATTCTCTCAGGCCATGAAAATTCCAGCTCATTAAGATTGTTTATTAGTGTAAGTATATTTTCTCTTGCTGCACATCCTAAGCATAAATGACCAATTTGCTCAGGTTTATTTCTATGAAACATTGAGTGTAGTTTCCCTAATCATTTTCTTTTTTTATGTATTGGGCTTGGTCATATGATATTTTGACTTCATGGTGAGAGTATATATCCTACTCCTTGACTTTGGACTTGACAATATAACTTGCCAAAGTTCATTGTCATATGCTTACTTGCTAGTGTTGGACCTCTTACAAATCTATCATCACATAAAAATAACATTCCTGGGTTAGCTGCTGCCACTTCAGACTGGGACATAGAATGAGCATATATGACATAGACCTAAGCCCAACCAAGGATAAGGAGCTGATACCAGATGGAGCTTCACCTTGAGCAAAACAACTCAGCAAAACCCAGCATAGCTTAGCCAACCTCTTAGCCAACCTACATACTGACTATGATAATAAATAAGCATGGGTGCGTTTATTATTCAGAATAGCTGGCTGATAAGAAGCAGAGAGAGAAAGAGAATAAGAATGATTGATATTTTAGCGAAAACTTTTGTTTGCCTGCCCAAATCATGTTATTTTTTTCTTTCCAACAGAATTCAAAATAATGTAAGTATGCACCCCTAGATGGTTTATGAATTTTCAAGACAGTTTAGTTGTTCATAATTACTAGTATTTTTTTTTTTTTTTTTTTTTTTGCTTTATGTATTTGTTTTGCTTTGCTCTGCTTTTGCCCAAAGACAAGCAAGTAATTACAGGATGTTAAGGACTATATTTCTTTTTGGGCAAACTTGAAGATGTCAGAGCCATCTCAGACCAATTTCCATCACTACTCATAGAAGATATAGTAATAATTGGGTGTGGTTATTTAATCATGTTGTGTAACTTCAGACAGGGCTGCTTCCTGGATTAGTTGCTTTAAATCAGTGGTGTACTGATAAGCCAAGTAAGTAAATAAATAATTATTAAAACAAAAAATGATATCTAGCATTTGTTGATTTCCATGATGCAGATATTCTTATCCTGGCAAATTTTCAGCAATCAGTATTACGTGTTTGATGTAACACTGGAAAGAGATGATAACCATTGGTAATTCCAAATGCCAAAACACATTACTCTTTAAACTCTCCTTTTATGAAAGGCTATATCAACGCAACATGACACTACTCTGGAGGCTGATTTCAGTCCACCTTATAAGAGGCACCAGATACCCACTCTCATCTATATCCTGTGTCTGAACAAATGAATATTTCCAGAGAAACCTTGGATAGCATTCTGAATGGTTAAAAGTAAAGGGCTTACTATAAATTCTCATTTTTTTAATTGATTTATTTATTTTGAGAAGGAGAGGGTGCAAGCAGGGTAGGGACAGAGAGAGATGGGAGAGGTAGAATCCCAACCAGGCTCGCACTGTCAGTACAGAGCCCCCCATGGGGCTCGAACTCACAAACCCCAATATCATGACCTGAGCTGAAATCAAGAGTCAGACACTTAACTGACTGAGCCACCCAGGTGCCCTTAATATAAATTTGTCTACATCATCCATGCAAAGAAAACAAGTGCTTCTATAACATTTAGGCTGGTCCACACATTTTCAATAATTCACTAATTTAACCAATTAAATTCCATTCATAATATTGATTTTGCTAGTTAACAAGCTATCAATTTATTGCATAAAAAATTATTTTGAACATTTATTCTATTAATTAGCAACATCTTTGTGGCTGTTCAGTGACAAATGTAGCCGATTATGGAATATGAATCTCAGATTGAATAATTATTTCAGATTACAGTATCTGACAAATCTCTAGATGTAAATTAAAAATAATAAATAAAACACTAACATTCACCCAAATATAATTTGCATACTATATACCAGTGACTGCCTGCAGATGTGAAGTAAATTTGAACTGCCCAAGTTAAAGACAACCATTTCTGTTAACAGCAATTCATTTTGAAATCATAATTTGACCCAGTTTGGCTCAATGAGGAAAAGTCTTCTATAAGATAACTGAAGAGAATCTCCTTGCTCTTAAAAAGAATCATTTGGAAGATAAACATGCCATTTTTTCAGTTTTATGTTACACATCTCGATGGGATGTTAGGAATTATAAAAGGCAGTATTGTCTATGATGGGAGCTAAATTAAGGGGCAAAATGAAAAATACTATGGAAGCCATGATGGAAACCTGGAAAGAACCTATGTACTTAAGATGCCATTGGCACAGCATTAGAAGCCCTACTAGCTTTCCTAATTCATATATTAATTTATTGAGATAATAAATTTATATAATCTTAAGGCCATATTTAGTTTACTTTTGTGTAACCTAGCTAGAAGACATGCTACCTGATATAAATTTGTGTCTGTATCTAAAAAGCTTGATTTGCATATTTTCTAGGAGTTCAAGATAAAACTAGCAATTTAGGAAAGCAAACTTCTAAATAATTTGTATGACAGAATGATTAGCTATAAGAAGTATAATGATCTCAACTATCTCAATGAAAATTTATTTTGATATGATTATACTCCAAAGTCTAAGATGGCATATGTCTGTAATCATATATACATCTATGAGATGGATATTTAGAGAGTTAGAAAAGAAAACAAAACAGTAAATGTATCTGAAAGCATATTTTTTGGTATTATCCTTGATAATATGAGTGAAACAATTAATTTTCCCTACTATATTTAAATATTATTTTATGCCTAAGACAGACATTGTTAGATGTCTGAGATCTATTTTTATAGTTATGAAGAGTAATTTGTTTTGTAATATATTATCCTATTTTTTCCTAAATAGTAGAGTGAAATACATTTACAGTTACTTAATATTTCCAACATCATTTATTTTGTTTTGGAAGCAAAATATATATCATATATGATATTTATATTTATACATTTATAGTATATTTCTATTATATGTTAGGAAAGATGAAATTACCAATTTAAAACATAATGTTTTTAGTTTTGCCACAATATGTCAAATATACTTTTGAAATTGTTGATTTTAGTATTAGTTCATTTTTATATCTTTTGGTAAAGTTCTTCCCTGTGATAAAGAATGGAAAATAGCATTTTTAAAAACTATAAGTTTAGAGCCTAGGATGCTTAACAGGAATGAATGGGGAAGAAAAAAATCATTTCACAGATAGAATCTGCAATAACATCTTAGAATATAAAGCCTAACCAGGTTTGTTCCCAGGAAAGAGATATAAATGTTTCAAATAGATAAGATAAGATGATGTGGCTGCCACAACACAACAGGAATAAAGACTCATACAAACCGTCAACATTCCTAGTCATGGGTCTTCCTGCATTCCAAGTCCATTGGAAAAAAAAGAAAAGAAAAAGAAAATTACACTGAAAGAGGGATATAAGGAGACATTGAGAATTCAGTGTCTTTCTACCTGGGGAGACCAGTCTCAGGCAGTGTCCCCCCATAATTCCTTCCTTCTGTACGCATACATACCATTTCTCCTATCAAGAAATGGAGGTTATTTCCTCTGCCCTGAATCCAGGCAGGGCTTGTGACTGACAATGGAATCTGTCACAAGTAACATTAGGGTACTTACATACCCAGACTCAAAAGGGCAGCCAGTTTTCACCTCATGCCTTTAGAATTGAGCCACCACTCTGTGAAAAGCCCTAGCTACATACAGAGACTAAGTGGTCAAGAGCAGAGGTATTACATCTCACAGTCCCATCTGACCCCTCAGCTGACTGCATAAACATGTGCATGAGTCATTTTTTTAATGTTTATTTATTTTTGAGAGAGAGAGAGACAAAGACAGAGTGGGAGCAGAGGAGGGGCAGAGAGACAGGGAGACACAGAATCTGAAGGACTCTAACTCACGAACCGTAACTCACGGACCGTAAGATCATGACCTGAGCCAAAGTCAGAATCTTAACCCACTGAGCCATCCAAGTGCCCCTGAATGGTTCATTTTGTCTGTTCCAGACAAGTCAGCCCCTTAATTGACTGCAGCCCATGGGATCCGAGAAGTAATAAAACTGTTCCTATATAATCCACCAAGTTATGCAGTAGTGTTTTATATAATAATTAGAAATCTTGTAAGGATTTATCAGTTTCAACTCTAAAAATTGTCAGTTTCTAAGATTTGAATCAACTTTTCTGTTTCTACTATCTGACTGCAAACATTTATAAAGTTAAATGGAAGGAATAAGGTGGTTATATACATGATACCATATAAAGAACTTGGCAATAGAAAGTAAATGGCAATGATATTTATCAATACATTGCATTGTTAAGGAAAGTCCAATATTGTAGACACTGAATACCTTATGTATATATATTCACTTTGTATCTAGTAGAAGAGTTTAAATGTTAAGAAAGGGAAATCTAAAGGAATTTTGAGAAAATGATGAATTACATAAAATTAAATGGAGTTAAAATTGGGGGAAATCCCAAACTGTGTTTAAGAAACCCCACATTCTTCTATTTAGGGCACTATTTTTTCTTTAAGATATAGTAACCTGAAAGTTTATACAGGTAAACATGGATCAGATCTTGAATGGCATTTTAAACTCAACTAATTTTGAGTCTTTGTATAGGTATTACATAGCCATTTAGGTGTTTCAGATAGGGCACTGTCACATTTGAGTCTTAAAAAAATTATTGTGTAATACTAAAATCTATTTTAAAGTGAGGTACAACACTTCCACTTGTGCTCTTGAGGGAGTATCAGGGTGTAGAATTACTTTTCTGACATAAACAGTTAAAATAAACAAGCAATACAAAAAAAAAATGCAGCTATCAGGCAATGACCAGCTAAGAACAGTAACTTTTAAGATAAGGCGGTGAGCTTTACCTTTGCCCAGACTTTCTGTGTGGAGGTAGTTTTCAGCATGTGATGCAGTGAAGAAGTTAGTATTCTCCCTGATTTGAGGAAATCCAGAAGGACATGGCATGTTCCCCGAGTTGAGGAGACAGAGAAGAACATGGTATGCTGACTTGAGGAGACAGAAACTTGAGATCAGGAAGCCTGAAGTTACCATTCCAGACAGGAGGGAGCTATGTGGAGAAAGTGTTCCAGAAATTTTCATATGGTCACCTCTTGAGTCTTTATATAGTGATCTGCACATGCATAGACAGAATATATATGTAACTAGTCAAGAATTTTCAAAAAAAATATTAGAGATCCTTCAGACAAACAATTCCTAGATCTCACAAAGGACTGGGAGTTGCTCAAAATCCATTTAGACAGAGAGTAGAGAATTTGCTATATATATCATACATTCATTGTAGGCTACAGAAACCCTGGAAAAATTATTTAACAATCTTTGAAAAAAGAACAATAAAGTTTACCACTCAGCAACAGAAAATTACATGTTGTATATAAACAACAACAGCAACAAATGAGGAAGCGGAAGAATATGACCCATAACAAGAAAAAAAAAATTCTGGATAGAATTAAACCTAGAAATGACAGATAATGAAATGGGCAGATAAAACTATGCTACTAAATATAATGTTTAGTATGTAAAGAAATCTTTAAAAGATAGTTGTTTGGTTAAAGCAAAATAGTATCAAGGCTTTGTGAATTTCAAATATATACCTTAGGAAAATAGATCAATATACCTCAAGAGATGATGGAAGAAATGGAAGGATACTGTTGTAAAGCTTCAGAATGCAAGAAAAAAATAAACTCAAATGAAAAATCAAATCTGCAAGCAGTTGAAAATTTCAGCATCTTTCTCTCAGTAATTGGTGTGAGAATTAGACTTAAGAAAAACACTAAAATTATAGAACATTTGAAAAGTATCAAACAAATTTACATTTGTAAAACCCTATACCCAACAACAAGAGTACATTCTGCTCAAGTTCATAGGGACATTGATTATGATTATCACATCCTGAGCCATGAAATAAGTTTTCTCATGTTACACAGACTCAATTTATATACAATATATTCTCTGATCATAGTTAAATTTAATTAGACATCAGTAACAGAAGGGTACTAAAGAAACTTCAAATATTTGAAAATTAAATAATATCAACTCCTCCTTAAGAAAAAAAAACACAAGATGAATTTTAAAATATTTTGTATCTAATGAGAATGAATCATATGCCAAAATTTGTGGGAGGAAAATAAATCTATACTTAGACATTTATGGTTTTAAATGCTTATATGGAAAAATAGTGAGATATACTTAATGTTATGGAAATATACAAAAAAACTTAAACATAAATTGAGTGGAAAAAAGAAACAACTAAGGGGCAAAAACCAAGTTTTAAAAATATGTATGTATGTATATACCATGCCTTGCCCATCGTATTGGCTCTTTTCATAAATTATTATGGACCTTCTCCTTTCACCCATTATCTGTTTTTACGTGTATGCAAATAAATGCCTGTGAGCAGAAAGCTAACAGTTAAACGGAGACACTCAGGCTTTGACTCCATTTTAGACTATCGTATAGTGCCTATAACCGGTTGGAATTCATTCAAGGACATTTACCTACAAGTAGTACTAGTAACATTAGTAATAATTTAAAATTGGAACAACTCAGAAAAAATAAATTCAAGAGACATCTGGCACCTTTCTGAAATGCTAATAAATTATGATTAGCAGAGAGCTTTTGAATTCACACCTACTAAGTCTTTCATTTTGGTGATAAATTTGTCAGGTAAAAATGATAACTATTATAGAAGTGTGAAAATACTTTCTATAGACAGTTTTGATAAGTGTTTGAAAAGTTATGAATGGCTTGCCACCCATATATCCTTTTCATTTCTGCTTCTTGCTACGCTAAATCCCCACTTGTGAACTCAGAAATATGAAATCAATTCAAGACAAAATGTACAAACAACTTGCCTATATTTCATGAGGTGTGTCGCTAAAGGAAAGACATTCATTTTGTTAATGAAAATTATTTCTTCAGCAAAAATATAATTATACCTATGGATGTTAAAATGTGACAATATTTTGTTCTTTTTATGCTAAGTAACCATATAATTATGATAAATGTAAAAACAATTTCATTCTTTGCAAATGTTTAATTTTCTTAAATTATTATGAGTGAGTGATCTCATCCTTTTTTTGTTGTCAGAGGATTAAATATGTACTTTTATTTGAAGCATATTATATGTATATAATATTATACATATTGTATATGTATATATAATATGTTTCAAATAATATATACATATAATATGCTTCAAATAAACATGAATATTTAATCCTCTGACAACAAAAAAAAGATATCACTCATTCAAAATAATCTAAGAAATATATATATTTCTTAGATAATCTAAGAAATATATATATATATATATACATATATATATATATATATATATATATTTCTTCATAGCATCTTTCAATTTCAAAAGACAGTATACCTAAAAGTAACCACTGGACTCCCATTTGGCTATCCAGAGATTTCCTTGGCATTTCTCAATATCTACAACCATGGTTATTAATGTATAAAACTAAATGTGTAACTCTTAAGTTCTAACACAAAAACATTTAAAAGCAATGTTCAGTTCATGTAGTTACTCCAAAAATATTTAAAACATGTAAATAAAAATAAACAGTTCTTTGTAATATGTCATATACTGAGATAAAAAAAACAAAGGTGACCAAATCTACAAGTAGTAATTATTATTATTTTTTTCATAAATAAACCCTCATGCCAGGCCAAAGGGGCTGTATTAAGTCCCATTTTCAAGAGGATGGATTTTATCCATTTTCTTTTGAGGAAGAATTTGTCATTTAGAATTGGATTAAAATGGTTACTGAAGAGAAGAGACAGGTATCATGGAAATTCAAAATGTGAATTTAAATGTCTCAAAGAGAATTTGTTTTACTGAAGGAATGAGAACAACTTAAGAGAAAGCTGCCTGTTTTCTGATGAAATAGCCTAGGTAGCAAAGTAAACCTGAGTATGTCAAGGGAGAATGTAACCAAGTACTTTTTTTCTTGACATGTATGTTCACAGTGGAAACGGCAGCATTCTATCATCTACCTTAATAAGTATAAATGTCAACACTTATACCTAACCAGATTTTTATTCAAGGAATCACATTCAAAGAAATGTTCTGTCTCTACTTAGATTTAGTAAATTTTCTGATGCTGTTTATACCAGCTTCAAATAATTCATGTAATTATTAGCAATATAGGAGAACAGACACCTCACATCTCATATTCACCATTGTTTCCTGAACAATACATGGTAGGTACTAAATAAGTATTTATTAAATGAAACATGCTCCTAAGACAACGATAAAAAAATGAAATCTTGTTACTATAATGCAAGGAGCTTACAATACATTTATATTTTTGTTTTTTAATGTTTTTACTTATTTTTGAGACAAAGAGAGACAGAGCATGAGCAGGGGAAGGGCAGAGAGAGAGAGGGAGACACAGAATCTGAATCAGGCTTCAGGCTCTGAGCTGTCAGCACAGAGCCCAACGCAGGGCTCAAACTCACAGACTGTGAGATCTTGACCTTTGGCTAAAGTCAGACACTTAACCAACTGAGCCACCCAGGTGCCCCTACAATATAGTATTTTAAGTAATTTATAGAAAAGTAACGATGCACTAAAAATCAAACAAAATATATATTTTAATAGTTAATACTCAGTTACATAAATCACTTTACACTATTTCAGCTCACCCTACACTGAATAAACCACCATAAAATCATTTATATCACTTTAATTTTATCGTTCACATAGCAAACCCAAAGCTAATGTATAGCAGAATTACACTAGGCAAAAAAAAACAAAAACAAAAAACAAAAACAAAAACAGAAAAAGCAACGAGTTTGCAAAATGTTTGTGAGAGGATGATACACATGAAAAAAATAGGCATAATTTTTTTTATAATTAAAAAAAATTAATCTTTTATTTTTTATTTTTGAGAGAGAGAGAGAGACAGAGCATGAGCAGGGGAGGGGCAGAGAGAGAGCGAGACACAGAATCCAAAGCGGGCTCCAGGCTCTGAGCTGTCAGCACAGAGCCTGACGCTGGGCTCAAACTCATGAACTGTGAGATCATGACCTGATCTGAAGTTGAACGCTCAACTGACTGAGCCACCCAGGAGCCCCCCTCTTTTTTTTATAATTTTAAAAAGAAATAAAATTGTATGATTTTAAAAAGAAAACAATCATTTTTTGGTAATAAATTTGGACCTCTCAAGACAACATAAAATAAATTATACAGAATGTACCATAAATACTAAATATTAGATGGGTAGATGAGGAACATTTAAACAGCAGAAGAGCAAGAAAACAAATTTCTGCAATGCTGTGTTTTGTTTTGTTTTCTTTTGTTTGATAATCTAATTCCTTGAATCTCTTCCACTAAAAATGGGGGGGGGGGGACCTAGGAAAAATGTCAACAAAACTAGTAAAAAGTGTATCTATAAATTATAAAACAGAAATAGAATGGGTCAAATTATCATAAGCATGAAGATTTGATGAACAAAAGCAAATTAACCAAAAATAATAATAATAAGACAAGGAATTTCTCATTTCTTTGAGAACCTGAGAATCCAGAAAAAGAGCCAACAGACTACCCAAATGAAGGGTCTTTAATAGTCATAGAAACTTTAATGACTCGGTTTGAGAATAGCATTCAAAACTGGGTATAGGCTATACAGTTTACAATTTATTGCTGAGGGCAAGATGGGTGGAAATTCAGTCCATTTGGAGATGGCTTCAACCCCATAAACTCTGGAAATTTACCACCTGAAATTTCCTTCCATGATAAATTCCTTCAACCTGTGATCTAATCTAAATTGAATAGGAAATCTAGGAATGGATTTTAAAAAAAGAGAATGAGAGACAGAGACAGAGAAGGTCTGGACAAAAGTGAGAAAGGAGTAAGAGGCATTCTTCATAAAGAAGTCTGGATGTTTTAACACTTGTAAAAAAAACAGAAGAGGGAACCCTAGAACTATGTAGCTTGAAAAACATCCTGGCTGAAAATTTCTATCATACAACAAGCACCTCCTAAGAATACAGGAAAATAGACCTTACCTAAATATAAGCTAGAGGAAAAGACTGAAGTCAAATCTCATATCACTATAAAAAGAATAATAAGCAGGATAATTGGTTTACATGCAACAAAATTATAAGAAGAGTTACACAACCAAAACAGATAAGACCTGTAAACCGGTGGGGTGCCTGGGTGACTCAGTCGGTTAGGTGTCTGACTTTGGCTCAGGTCATGATCTCGTGGTTTGTGGGTTCGAGCCCCGCATTGGGCTCCGTGCTGACAGCTCAGAGCTTGGAGTCTGCTTTGGATTCTGTGCTTCCCTCTTTCTGCCCCTCTCCCACTCACACTCGCTCTCTTTCTCAAAACTAGATAACTATTTTTAAAAATGTAAAAAAGAACTATAAACTAGTATTTCTAAGTGATTTTAAAGAACGTTAAAAATAATTACATCAAAATTATTAAAGGTAAACATGAGATTATTGGATCTAAGGAACATATGAAAAGGGAGCGGACAGGTCAAAAAGTAGAGGTGAGGGAGAAAAATCTGTTCAAAAATGTATATTAAATTATGATGAATAACAGCAAGAACTAAAGATGAAGAATTAAGAGGTGGGGAAATCACACTTTTTTAAATAAAAATGATTTTAGAGGGGCGCCTGGGTGGCGCAGTCGGTTAAGCGTCCGACTTCACCCAGGTCACGATCTCACGGTCCATGAGTTCGAGCCCCGCGTCGGGCTCTGGGCTGATGGCTCAAAGCCTGGAGCCTGTTTCCGATTCTGTGTCTCCCTCTCTCTCTGCCCCTCCCCCGTTCATGCTCTGTCTCTCTCTGTCCCAAAAATAAATAAAACGTTGAAAAAAAAATTTAAAAAAAAATGATTTTAGAGAAATTAGTAAATATAAAAAATAAAGAGAGGCCAAACGTATTTGATAGGTGATGTGGGAAACAAAGGCAAAAGAAAAAATTAAATGTTCTTACTACTTACCGCCCATTGACACGTCCTTAAAACAGGCAGAGTGACCTTCTTTTGGGAGCTCAGCTGCCTAGATGCTGACACTTGGCTACGGGCAAAAGGCAACCTTACCTTAATATTATCCTGAATCCCCAGGATCCTGTGAGTCTACTTTAAACATATCGAAATTTCTTTGGAAACTTCCTGTATCTCTACTACCTAAGATATATGTTAGCAATTATCCTCCGAGTGTATGGCCCAGTGATATATATCTAAAAGGGTCTCATGACTAAAGGTTTACTAAACAGTAATAAATGACACTTTCCTAACACTGGCTAGTCCTCTCAAGATCCTGGAAACCTCGTTTCCAAAATTCCTCGGAGACTTGTGCTGTCCCTAACCCCCTCCCGACTTGAAAGTGTATAACCATCACCCATTACAACTCCTGTGCAGCTCTTTCTGCCCATGCCTTTTAGAATAACTACCTTGTTACTCAAATTTAATACATGTGAGTAATTGACTTAACGTCATATTTTATCTTTAAATCTTATTAAATGTATGTGTGGCACTACAGCATGGAAGAGAAGTTGAGGTTCACAGTGTGTGTAAATTTCATTTCTTTATATTCGTAAGAATCAGTTAAGTGTTCAGAAGATTAAATCTGAATATTGAATTCTGACGAATAAAACAAATATATTAAGTATGTAAATTCTGCTTAAAAGATTTTGAATTCGTAGAGAAGAACAAAATTACTCAAAGTTTGTTAAAATTCACTAGACTCATGCATAGTCTAATAAGATTTGCAAGCTGAATTTAAAAGCTTAAGGTGGAGGTCAAGTTTTGAGACTGAAGCTTTCATAAACTGAATGCTAATTGCCTAAATTTCTGAGAAGACTTTTCTTCATTCAAAAACCACCCTTGAGGACAACAAAAAGCTTGCACCCATATGGAATTTTAATTCTTGGGACATAGTTACACGCAAGAAATTATAGTTGTGCCTTGTCTGAGGCTTTCCTGGGAGATGGTCACTTATCTTTGTCATTAAAATAAGTAAAACAGCACCGGTCATCGTAGAAAGTTATTTCCCCTTTTGCTACAATTCCCTGTAGTAAGTTGTCTTGTGAAAAAAAGGCCTACTGTTTAGCAGAATGTCCACAGCTGTAACTTTCATTTTGCACTGTAGAGATAGTAGAGTACTGAGGGAGGAAGCAGAGTTCAGAACATTTAGGCCAGAGGCAGTGAGACTGCATCATTAGCACTTCAATGGATCATTCTAAAGGAATTAGCATCAATTTGAATGATGTCTGCAAAGCTCTCTTCTCTGGGAGCTACTGCTCCACTCTCCTTTTTTTTTTTTTTTTTTTTTTTTTGTACTACTTACATGAAAGAGACAACTATTTCTTCTTCAAGACATGTCCTGATTGGAGGAGCCAGGAAAGAATCCCACAGCACCATACCTGTGAGGAAAGAGTGAGAACTGACTTTCCAAAGAGTATGTTTTATTTTTTTATGTTTTTACGCATCTAGTAGACACTACTATTTGAATATGCAAATATGCATGTTTTCCTTAATCCAGGGAGTGTAGAATGGATTACAAAAAAAAAAAAATGATTTCAAATCTAAAGATCAAACAAAAGAGAACAACAAAATGTAAAATCCAGAAAAACTGTCTTAAATCATTGAGACTCACTCTCATTTTAGTGTCCCATTTAGCATAAAATAGGTTAGATAAATTTTCCAATGCTATACCTAACACCCTGTGATTCCAGGAAAGACATGCTTAACTTCCAGTTTAGTGTTTATTTTTATTTAACAGCTATAGAGCCAAGATAAAGCCATTTCTCTGAATGCACCCAAATGAGATGACCAGTATTATATATAGTATCCTATTGGCTTTACTTTCAGAAACCCTACTTGGTTTGTCTGTAGAAGGTACACACTGTAACTATGTCCATTTCTTCTTCTTGTTTAACTGGATGCCTGTTTCCACTAAATTTACAAATAATTTGTGGGATTTTCTGGCCCACTGTCTTGTTTCACACAGGTTTGTCCTTATTTATTCTGATACATAGGATTTAAAATTGGACTTGACTGATATGTGTGCATGGGAGATGGGAATAGTGAGCAAAGCATAGAGGACATTGGGCATACCCAGTGCAAAAAATTGTGATCCTCGTGTTGTCTTCCTTACCTCCAGGGAAAAATCGTCTCTTCCCAAATCTCTTCCTCTAGGCATTTGGGCAACCTGATCCAAGGACATCAACTGATTTCCCCTTCTAACAATTTCTACATTTGGCTCATAAGATTTTGATCCACTGAGATTAAAGCACAACTGGGAATTCAGACCAGATTGGCTATAGGGTTTTCAAGAGAGTAGACAAAGGCAGAGAATTTTGCCCTTTTCATAAAAGAACCACTGTCTCCACTCTCTATCCTATTTATAAAGCAATTCCTACAGGATCTTTTTCCAAGTAACTTTATTTGAACTGTGGTATCAAATTGATGTGTGGATGTCCACCAAGAAAAGCCATTCTTCTAAAATTTAACGGGTGAAAGGTCACAGGATCTTGGTTGAATGAGAAGACTACATATGTATGGTCCTGGATTGTTCCTTGGAGATTTTCTCAACGTTGTATTATTCAAGTATGTTGCTTTACTTGATTTAGAAGCAACTCTCATGGAATGAATATATATTCTTCAATATAGATAGGTCAGTAATTGGGAAGATTCGAGGAACAGGAATCCCTTGGAAGCACTCTGAAGTCTTTTCCATTATCTAGGACCTGTTAAGGAAATCCTACTGAGGTTTCTCATTTCAGCATTTGCAATGTGAAATACAGGTGGAAAAATAAAAATAAGGCAAAGGCAAAGAGATACTCTAAGCAGACCAGAAGAGTAGGAAGTCTTTATTACAGAAGTTCTGCATTTTCATGTCTTGCATTTAATAAATTCGACTTTTAGTGTTTGGGCTTTATCTCACCTTAACTCCTTCTGGGAATATGTATTTTGTTTTTGAAGATCTCTAATCTGTAGACCCTTTGTCTAATTTCTTATGTTCCATCCATTCTCCCTCTCTTCATTCTACCAAGAAATGAAAGATTTAGAAACCCAAGTTTATAAGGACTGCTCTTTCTATAAATTCTAGGCTACTGACATGAATCTAAGAAAACCATTTCATTCAGTGAGTTCATAAAATATGATCATTATTTCAAAATCATTTGTTCCTTTAGTTCTCAAGTGTATAATTATATATTCTTTATATCTTTTATCTATATACTCTTTAACCTCATGCTTACAGTATTGTTACATTTTACTTTTTCTTTATAGATAATGTTAAAAAAGAGATTCTTAGCATAAAGACATTTTGGCGTATATTTTTTCAATTTTATTATTTTATTAAGTATCCATAAATTGAATGTTTAATGAAAAAAAATCTTTAAATGATGTGTTCAATGGCTATATTACATTCCATTGTATACATTTAATATTAATCATTAATTTTTTTTAATTTGAGAGTTTCATTGTTTCCAATATTTTATAGATACAAATAATGCTGATGTGAACATATATTGAAAGTACTCTACAGTTTTAATGACTTTCATATGATTGTTTCAAATGAAATGACTCTGTCAAGGTCCTTTTGCAATTGTATTTTAAGAGAAGTTTTGAAATTTACCCACTAATTTCCAACATATGGGAGTGTCCATCACTACTCTGTTAACAGAGTTCTTAATTATAATCTGATTTATTAATATTTCCTTTATTTTACTGTACTTGGCCTTCTTTAAGAAATTGTTATCTAATTCAAATTCGAGAAGATATTCTATTTTTTCTAGAAGCATTGCAAATTCATGACTAAAATGGCCCTGGAACACAACTTTTTTGTCTGGTATAAAGGAAGTGATTAAGTTTCACATGTTCCATATGGATAGCCAATTGATTCAGCATCATTTATTGAAAGTACCATATCCCTCTGAAGTATCACTCTGTTATTAATCAACTAATCATAAATATATGTGTGCTTTTTTCCATTTTGTATTTATGTGTTTATTTCACTTTGTATCCAAATACTACTTACTTAATCACTGTACCTTTATTTATTTATTTATTTATTTATTATTTATTTATTTATTTTTGTCATCTCTTTTCAGTTTTATTTTTTATATATAATTTATTGTCAAATTAGTTTCCATCCAACACCCAGTGCTCATCCCAACTGGTGCCTTCCTCAGTGCCCATCACCCACTTTCCCCTCTCCCCCACCCCTATAAACCCTCATTTTATTCTCAGTTTTTAAGAGTCTCTTATGGTTTGCCTCCTTTCCTCTATGTAACTTTTTCCCCCTTCCCCTTCCCCGTTGTCTTCTGTTAAGTTTCTTAGGATCCACATAGGTGTGAAAACATATGGTATCTGTCTTTCTCTGTATGACTTATTTCACTTAGCATAATATTCTCCAGTTCCATCCACATTGCTACAAATGGCCAGATTTCATTCTTTCTCATTGCCAAGTTGTATTCCATTGTATATATAAACCACATCTTTATCCATTTGTCAGTTGATGGACATTTAGGCTCTTTCCATAATTTGGCTATTGTTGAAAGTACTGCTGTAAACATTAGGGTACAAGTGCCCCTATGCATCAGCACTCCTATATCCCTTGGGTAAATTCCTAGCAGTGCTATTGCTGAGTCATAGGGTAGATCTATTTCTAACTTTTTGAGGAACCTCCACACTGTTTTCCAGAGCGAAAGCACCAGTTTGCATTGCCACCAACAGCGCAAGAGGGTTCCCATTTCTCCACATCCTCTCCGGCATCTATAGTCTCCTGATTTGTTCATTTTAGCCACTCTGACCAGCGTGAGGCGGTATCTCAGTGTGGTTTTGATTTGTATTTCCCTGATGAGGAGTGAAGTTGAGAATCTTTTCATGTGCCTGTTGGCCATCTGGATGTCTTCTTTAGAGAAGTGTCTATTCATGTTTTCTGCCCATTTCTTCACTGGGTTATTTGTTTTTCGGGTGTGGAGTTTGGTGAGCTCTTTATAGATTTTGGATACTAGCCCTTTATCCGAAATGTCATTTGCAAATATCTTTTCCCATTCCATTGGTTGCCTTTTAGTTTTGTTGATTGTTTCCTTTGCAGTTCAGAAGCTCTTCATCTTGACGAGGTCCCAATAGTTTATTTTTGCTTTTAATTATATTGCCTTTGGAGATGTGTCGAGTAAGAAATTATTGCAGCTGAGGTCAGAGAGGTTTTTTCCTGCTTTCTCTTCTAGGGTTTTGATGATTTCCTGTCTCACATTCAGGTCCTTCATCCATTTTGAGTTTATTTTTGTGAATCGTGTAAGAAAGTGGTCTAGTTTCATTCTTCTGCATGTTGCTGCCCAGTTTTCCCATTTTGTTAAAGAGACTGTCTTTTTTTCATTGGATATTGTTTCCTCCTTTGTCAAAGATTAGTTGTCCACACATTTGTGTGTCCAATTCTGGAATCTCTATTCTATTCCATTGGTCTATGTGTCTGTTTTTGTGCCAATAACATACCATCTTGATTACAGCTTTGTAGTAGAGGCTAAAGTCTGGGATTGTGATGCCTCCTGCTTTGATCTTCTTCAAAATTATTTTGGCTATTTGGGGCCTTTTGTGGTTCCATACAAAGTTTAGGATTGCTTGCTTGTTCTAGCTTCAAGAAGAATGCTGGTGCAATTTTGATTTGAATTGCATTGAATGTGTAGATTGCTTTGGGTAGTATTGACTTTTTAACAATATTGATTCTTCGAATCCATGAGCATGGAATATTTTTCCATTTTTTTGTATCTTCTTCAATTTCCTTCATAAGCTTTCTATAGTTTTCATCATACAGATCTTTTACATTTTTGGTTAGGTTTATTCCTAGGTATTTTATGATTCTTGGTGAAATTGTGAATGGGATCAGTTTCTTTATTTGTCTTTCTGTTGCTTCATTATTGGTGTATAAAAATACAACTAATTTTGTATCCTGTGACTTTGATGAATTCATGTGTTAGTTCTAGCAGACTTTTGGTGGAGTTTATCGAGTTTTCCACATAGAGTATCATGTCATCTGCAAAAAGTGAAAGCTTGACTTTATCTTCACCAATTTTGATGCCTTTCATTTGATGCCTTTTGTTGTCTGATTGCTGATGCTAGAACTTCCAACACTATGTTAAACAACAGCGGTGAGAGTGGATATCCCTGTTGTGTTCCTGATCTCAGGGGGAAAGCTTTCACTTTTTCCCCATTGAGGATGATGTTAGCTGTGGGCTTTTCATAAATGGCTTTTATGATGTTTAAGTATATTCCTTCTATCCTGACATTCTTGAGGGTTTTTATTAAGAACGGATGCTGAATTTTGTCAAATGCTTTTTTGCATCGATTGAAAGGATCATATGGTTCTTTTCTTTTCTTTTATTAATGTGATGTATCACATTGATTGATTTGTGAATATTGAACCAGCCCTGCAACACAAGGATGAATCCCACTTGATAATGGTGAATAATTCTTTTTATATGCTGTTGAATTCGATTTGCTAGTATCTTCTTGAGAATTTTTGCATCCATATTCATCAGGGATACTGGCCTGTAGTTCTCTTTTTTTTTTTTGCTGGGTCTCTATCTGGTTTGGGAATCAAAGTAATGCTGGCTTCATAGAATGAGTCTGGAAGTTTCCTTCCCTTTCTATTTTTTGGAACAGCTTGAGAAGGAAAGGTATTACTTCTGCTTTAAATGGCTGGTAGAATTCCCCTGGGAAGCCATCTGGTCCTGGACTCTTATTTGTTGGGAGATTTTTGATAATTGATTCAATTTCTTCACTAGTTCAATTTCTTCACTAGTCTGTTCAAATTTTGTATTTCTTCCCGTTTGAGTTTTGGAAGTGTGTGGGTGTTTAGGAATTTGTCCATTTCTTCCAGGTTGTCCAGTTTGTTGGCATATAATTTTTTATAGTATTCCCTGTTAATTGGTTGTATTTCTGAGGGATTGGTTGTAATAATTCAATTTCATTCATGATTTTATCTATTTGGGTCTTCTCCCTTTTCTTTTTGAGAAGCCTGGCTAGAGGTTTATCAATTTTGTTTATTTTTTCAAAAAAAAAAATAACAACTCTTGGTTTCATTGATCTGTTCCACAGTTTTTTAAATTCTATACTGTTTATTTCTTCTCTGATCTTTATTATTTCTCTTCTTCTGCTGGGTTTGGGGTGTCTTTGCTGTTCTGCTTCTATTTCCTTTAGGTGTGCTGTTAGATTTTGTATTTGGGACTTTTGTTGTTTCTTGGGATAGGCCTGGATTGCAATGTATTTTCCTCTCAGGACTACCTTTGCTGCATCCCAAAGCGATTGGATTGTTGTATTTTAATTTTCATTTGTTTCCATATATTTTTTAATTTCTTCTCTAATTGCCTGATTGACCCATTCATTCTTTAGTAGGATGCTCTTTAACCTCCATGCGTTTAGTGGTTTTCCAGATTTTTTTCTGTGGTTGATTTCAAGTTTCATAGCATTGTGATTTGAAAGTGTGCATGGTATGATCTCAATTATTTCATATTTATTAAGGGCTGTTTTGTGACCCAGTATGTGATTCATGTTGGAGAATGTTCCATGTGCACTCGAGAAGAAAGTATATTCTGTTGCTTTGGGATGCAGAGTTCTAAATATATCTGTCAAGTCTATCTGATCCAATGTATCATTCAGGACCCTTGTTTCTTTATTGATTCTCTGTCTAGATGTTCTATCCATTGTTGTAAGTGGAGTATTAAAGTCCCTGGCAATTACCAGATTTTTATCAATAAGGTTGCTTATATTTGTGATTAATTATTTTATATATTTGGGTTGCCTCCTAATTCGGTGCATAGACATTTATAATTGTTAGCTCCTCCTGATGGAGAGACCCTGTAATTATTATGTAATGCCCTTCTTCATCTCTTGTTACAGCCTTTAAAGTCTACTTTGTCTGATATAAGTATGGCTACTCCAGCTTTCTTTTGACTTCCAGTAGCATGATAGATACTTCTCCATCCCCTCACTTTCAATCTGAAGGTGTCTTCAGGCCTAAAATGATTCTCTTATAGACAGGAAATAGATGGGTCTTGTTTTTTTATCCATTCTAATACTGTATGTCTTTTGGTTGGAACATTTAGTCCATTTACATTCAGTGTTATCATTGAAAGATATGTGTTTAGAATCATTGTGACATCTGTAGGTTTCATGCTTGTAGTGGTGTCTCTGGTACTTTGTGGTCCTTGCAACATTTCACTCACAGAGTCCCCCTTAGGATCTCTTGTAGGACTGGTTTAGTGGTGATGAATTCCTTCAGTTTTTGTTTGTTTGGGGATGCCTTTATCTCTCCTTCTATTCTGAGTGACAGCTTGCTGGATAAAGGATTCTCAGCTGCATATTTTTTCTGTTCATCACAGTGAAGATTTCCTGCCATTCCTTTCTGGCCTGCCAAGTTTCTGTAGATAGGTCTGCTACCAACCTTATGTGTCTACCTTTGTATGTTAAGGCCCGTTTATCCCTAGCTGCTTCAGAATTCTGTCTTTATCCTTGTATTTTGACAGTTTCAGTATGATATGTTGTGCAGATCAATTCAAGTTGTATCTGAGGGGAGTTCTCTGTGCCTCTTGGATTTCAATGCTTGTTTCCTTCCCCAGATCAGGGAAGTTCTCAGCTATGATTTGTTCAAATATACCTTCAGCCCCTTTGTCTCTCTCTTCTTCTTGTGGAATTTATGATACAGATATGGTTCCAATTGATTGCATCACTTAGTTCTCTAATTCTCCCCTGTACTCCTGGATTTTGTTAATCTCTTTTCTCAGCTTCCTCTTTTTCCATAATTTTATCTTCTAATTCACCTATTCTTTCCTCTACCCCTTCAATCCATGTTGTGGCCACCTTCATTTTATTTTGCACCTCATTTATAGCATTTTTTAATTCATCATGGCTATTTTTTAGCTGCTTGATCTCTGTAGCAATAGATTCTCTGGTGTACTCTATGCTTTTTTTCAAGCCCGGTAATTAATTTTATGACTATTATTCTAAATTATTTTTCCATTATATTGCTTAAATCGGTTTTGATCAATTCATTAGCTGCCACTACTTCCTGGAATTTATTTTGAGGAGAATTCTTCCGTTTCATCATTTTGGCCAGTTTTCTGTCCCTTATGCATTTTAAAAGCTTGTTGTATGCTCTGCACCTACCAGCACTGCTTTATTAAATGAGGGTCATGTACTGTCCAGGGCCTGGCCCTTCAGGAAGTGTTTTTTTGGGGATTGTTACTTGCTGTCTTTTGTTGTGACTTTGGTTATTTTATTACCCTACTCACAGTAATATTTTGAACCCTCCACCGGGTGTGCTTTGATTTGTTCCTTGGAGTTGCCCTCTAAAGGAAAACAGCTAGACAAACAGGAGACAAAAACACACAAACACACAAACAAATAACACAAACAAATAAACAAAAACAAAAACCCAAAGGCTAAAAGCAAAAAACCCCCAAACACCTACTACATGTAAAGAAGAGGGTGGAGGCGGGGCTAATGGAAGAGCACAAAGAGAGAAACGACAGGAACATTGGGAAGAAAAAATAAGCATTGATTAGGCAGAGAGACTAAAAGGCTTAATCCGGAGAGACAGAAAGAAAATAAAGAAGGAGGCAGGGAAAACGAAAGGAAGATAAAGTTACCCAGAGAGAGAAACTATATGACTTGATTTTATATATATATATATATATATATATATATATATATATATAATCTCACTATATATAGTGAGACAAAGGAGTGTAAAGCAGGAGGTGTAAATATGTATCAAGACAATGGATGAAATATGCCTCTTTAGACAGACCAATAACCAGAGCAACCAGCCTAGGGGAGGGAAGAGATAAGGAAGAGAAAGAGGGGCAGGGGGAGGGAGAATATATCTATATATCCAGAATTGACCTAGAGTTAATCCAGGCAATGCTGCAGCGCTTGTCGGGAGGAGCTCTCTGCAGGGTCTGTGCCGCTCAGGTGGATACGCCAAGGGGTGTGGTTTGGTGTAGTCTGGACCCACCTCCACTATGGGCCTGGGAGTGATCCCTGAGGCTCCGCCTTGGTGGTGGTGGGGGCGCGGGGGCGGGGAATAGTGATCTCCCAGTCTCTTCTCCATGGAGCCGGACCGGGTGGACTCCATTTGAGTCATCCTCACTGTGCCTTGGGTGCAGACGGGGTGGTCCTTCCCGCTCCACCAACTCCGCTGACCCTGCACTTGGCTAGGATTCAAAATCCTGCTCTGTTCGCTCTGGCAGTGGGGAAGCACCTCACTGCCTCCTGATATGTGGTCCCAGCTGGCTTTGCCTGTGCCACGGCACTTCAGGGAGGACTGCCTTCTCTTACTGAGGACTGAGCCACCGCCCGCGGCTCGGTGAGCCCCCAGGGTGGCAGACGCAGGCAGGCTTTGTCTTTTCCCATGCACTCCAGGGAGACGGCAGTCTTTTCCTCCTGCAGACTTCGCCCTAGGCCCAGCCACTGCGCCAGTGGGGGCGGGGGGGGGCGGACCCAAGCAGGTTCTGTGCTATTGTGCAGCCCTCCAGGGAGGGAACCACTTTCTCCAGCTGCGAACTGAGCCCCTGACCTACCACCGCACCCAGGCCCCTGGCTCCCCTCCTCCCCAGGTGCGCATACAGGGAGCAGGCCCCAGTCCCAAGAAAGCCGCACAGTAAGGGATCGGATCCCTCTCAGTCTCAGTCCGAGGTCTTTCTCCTGTCCAGATACAGTCCTGCATTTCCCTAGCCACTGTTTCTCTTCCCTTTGTCTCTCCGCAGAAGGGGGTCCCTCGCCTCCGTGCCCACACGCCTTTTTTTATCTTCCCCAGTTTTCAGTTACCCACCTATCTTTTTTCCAGCTTTCCCATTTTCTTCCTAGTAGATTCAGTCTCTTTTCCTCCCAGGCTCTGGTGTTCAAAGTCCTTTGGCTTCTGCACTTCTTTGTTTGAGACTTAATCACTGTACCTTCAAAATAAACTTTGACATGCACTAGAATAGGTACTCTATCTGTTCTTTTTTTTTTTTTTTTTTTAAGATTTTCTATGCTATTTCGATCCTTTCTATTTTCATGTGACTTTTAGAACAGGTTGTTCAGTGCTTTTAAATAAACAATACATCTGTATGCCAATTAGAACAGGTTTTTCAAAATTCTAAGTTAATTTAAGGAGAGCTGAAAACTTTTTGAAGAACTGACCATATTGATCAATTGATCGATCAATAATCATAGATTGATAGAATGTAAAAGTGGAGCTCCTTTGGTTCAAATGGTGCTGGGGGTTGGTTACATCCCCACAGAGTGTCTTTAATCTCTAACTCCTGAAGATACTTCTTTGAATAACTAGGGTTCGATATGCAAAGCTAATAATTCTCTTAACATTCTGATGAGGTCATCCTGATGAAATGATTGCCTTATATAAAAATATACAACAAAAATGCAACATTCTCTTAATGTGTTTTATGATGTCTTCTTGGAATGATTTCTCTTAAGAGGAGAACAATTACATTTCAAATGTATATGTTTAAGTAAAATCCAAGATCTCTGAATTAGTCAAAGAATATGTGTATCACTGTGGATTCACACGAACTTGTTTGTGCTGAGACTCTTTTGAACAACTGTTTGTTGAACCTACAGACCAGTTCCTATAGTATTGGCTGTATACCAGACACTATAATGAAAGAGATACTTTGTGTGGCTACAAGAAGGAAAAGATACCTCTGTGACAACATTCCTAATTAGGTGTTGAAAAGTTGTAATTACCTGTCAACAGTTACTCATTTTTTAAAATAGTTGCTTCAAAATTAGCGATGTTTTAACT
Source organism: Leopardus geoffroyi (assembly GCF_018350155.1). Taxonomy (NCBI): domain Eukaryota; kingdom Metazoa; phylum Chordata; class Mammalia; order Carnivora; family Felidae; genus Leopardus; species Leopardus geoffroyi. Next base: position 176,796,033 of record NC_059327.1, read on the forward strand.
ATCTAGACAATAGTCAATATCACTATCATTTCCTTGGGGACTTTTCTAAGACTAAAAGTTACAATTCAATATAGCTTTTAAACATATTTCCAACAACAAAGTAACATAGGGAAATATTTTCAACACGGATGATGGATAGATGTATATGCAAACATTTTTTTTCACTTTTATGAAATTGCAAAGCAAATACATCTTTAGATAATGAATGAGATGGAAGGCCAAAGAAAACCAGTTTCAGTGTAACAGATTATGGAAGTTACAGTCATGTTCTTGAAGAACTGTTTAATATTCTCTGAGAGCAACATGGACTTTTATATAAAAATATAGATGCAAAGTGAAAAGTCAATAGTTTTAATAGATTTCAAATAAAATTGAATGCATTAAAATAGCTTGCCTTCAGGTGTTTGATGTCTATAGAAAAAAATTATATGAAGGGAATAAAGAATGTAGATGAAAGAAAAATATGGATGTCATTGAGTAGTACTAACACTATTCATATTTAGTTTTGCTTCACACTATAAAATATGACATTAGTCATTGTGGAGACATTAGTCATTGTAGGTTAATCTCCAATTATTTTCACTTCCTGGTTTTTATGCTTTTCTGTATTTCCTTCCCATTGAGTGCAAATAGGGCCTGCCTCTTTCTTCTACCAGAATATGGCAAAGCAATGCTATATTGCTATCATGATTAAGTTATATTACATGGCCAAGAGCCAGAGATTCACCTTGCAGGCTTAATAAAGTAAGTGGCTACATTGAGACATCCATATGTCAACAAACTTTAGCAGCCTTAAGAATTTTAGGTGGCTTAATGATCTGATTGTGACCTCCTACTATAGCCAGAAAAAAAATGTGGAGCCCACAGCCACAAGGAAATCAATTTTGACAACAACTTGAATGAACTTAGCAGCATATTTTTCCCCAGTCACCCACTCATGCCTTCAGATGAGGTCACATCCTGAACTACACTTTGAGCGTCGGTTTGGGAGATTGAGTAGAGGGCCCAGTTAAGCCATAGCTAGACTTCTGATCCCTCAGAAACTTTAATACAGTAGGGGAATTGTCTTTAAAGAAAAAAAAAAATCATTGCCAACAATAACCAACATTTATATAGGAATGTGCTATGATCTAAATGTTTATGCCCTCCTTTGCTCCAAAAATTCCCATGCTGAATTCCTAACTTTCAAAATGACAGTATTGGGAGATGGGGTCTTTTGGAGGTGATTAGGTAATGAGGATATAACCCTAGAAAGCAACCTTACCCCTTCTGCCCCTTCCAATGTGGAAAGACAGCCAACTAGGAAGTGGGGGCTCACCAGACACCAAATCTGTTGGTACCAAGATTTTGGAATCCTCAGTCTCCAAACTATGAGAAATAGACTTCTGTTCTTTATAAGCCATTCAGTTCATAGTATTTTTTTGTGATAGCAGCCTAAACAGACTAAGAGTATCACTCATTTATGGTGATAAAAGAATATAAAACTTTTAACTACAGAAAGAGTGAAAATAAGCTTGGACTGAGTAAGAAACAAAGTAGCCCTACCTTTAAAATCAGTCTGGGAGGGGGGCGCCTGGGTGGCGCAGTCGGTTAAGCGTCCGACTTCAGCCAGGTCACGATCTCGCGGTTCGTGAGTTCGAGCCCCGCGTCAGGCTCTGGGCTGATGGCTCAGAGCCTGGAGCCTGTTTCCGATTCTGTGTCTCCCTCTCTCTCTGCCCCTCCCCCGTTCATGCTCTGTCTCTCTCTGTCCCAAAAATAAATAAACGTTGAAAAATAAAATAAAATCAGTCTGGGAGGATGGACAAAGGTACAGTTAGAAGCAAAGTTAAAAAGAAGCCTTGTTTCTCCCAAAGTCGTACAGCAGTTATAAAATACCATATGAACCCCCTTTTTGAGTAATAGTTTCTTCCTTACCAATGATTTTTTTTTAATCCATTACTATGGCTACCCAATTACTCCACTGCTCATACCTCATGACATTACCCTGTCTTTGATTATTACTCTCTTCTACTCCTGCCTTAGAAACAGAATTCAGTCTTGTCTGTTTCCCTTAGACCCTTCCTGTTATCCAACAGCACAAACCCAGACCTTGAAAAAGGCACCCCTGCAACCCTTGTTAAGCAGCACTCCCCAGTTGCAGTGAAGCAATTTCTTCACTGCATCATATCAAAAAGTCTGATACATCCAACTCTTGATTTCAGCTCAGGTCATGATCTCACCGTTGTAAAATCAAGCCCAGAGTCGGGCTCTGTGCTGATAGCACAGACCTGCTTGGGATTTGGGGACTTTTTTCTCTCTCCTTCTCTCTGCCCCTCCCTTGATCGTGTGTGTGTGCGTGTGTGTGTGTGTGTGTGCGCGCGCTCTCTCTCAAAATAAATAAATAAAATTAAAAGTAAATAAATATAACTTTGGGTGTTATAATGATTTTGGTTAGGATTAGATGGCTGCCAAAGTGCCTTCTAATTTTAAGTAAATTTTTTTGTATGTTATAAACATCTAATTAGAAACACATGCTAAACCTTATCTTCTTTTGTATATTCTGAGTGACTATGCATTCGGTGAAAACTTTAATCTTTTTTTTCAGATTGGATGTTCATATTGGATAGAATAATATAATACTAAAGTCTGATAAAATTCTATAGTGTTAGACTAAAATACTTTGAGAGCTTTTACATAACATGATCATAAATCTCTAATTTCCCTGTCTTTCTTTTTTTCTCCTTAACAATAACACTTACAGTGACCAATAATAACACGGAATTTAAGTGGTCTATTTGTCCCACATTATTTTAACAGTGTAACACATTTAAAAATGTGACTCAGGGTAGCCACACACTGTAATAGTATTGTTTTGATAGAATATTTCAAGTAAATAAAGATTGTTTGTGAAATTCACATTGAAACATAGTATCTGGTCTCTCAAAGCAGAAATGCTACAAATTTAAGCACTCATTATTAGCATCTTAACTCTTGCACTTTTTCCTTGCTTTCTATGCCCCAAATACCAAGCACTTAGTTGGTAATTAGTACGTTTACAAGAAAATTGCTTCTTTGCTTCAGGTCAGTGATCAGCAATAATTAAAGCAGCTAAAACACTACAGAAAAAAAAAAAGGCTAGAAAATAGAAGGACATGGTAACTCAATCCACTTTTTAAGTTGTTAATTAAAACAGGCAGAGACACATGGAAAAGTTAATATACACTCCAATCAATATACATGATTCCATTTTTGTGCTATTGAATACCGTTAGCTTAACTTAACCTTATTTATTATTCTTAATGTTTTGCAACAAGATCTAAGTAAACAAATGATAGAGAAATGAATTTTGTTTTGGCCCACTTTACCAAGGAAGGTATCAGAGAACCAACAATTACAAATGCATGGCATTCACCAGGTAATCTAGATAGAGGATAAGCATTCCAAGCAGAGACAAGAAAAAGATTAAAAGTATATAGAGTGCAAAGTAAAAGGTAGTTTGGGAATCATCAAACTGCTCTATTTAGAGAAAACTATTTTGGAGAAAGAAATGAGAAGAATGCTTAGACTATATTAAAGATATTTATTTTTCAGTTCAGTTATTTGTTCTTTCAAAAATTATTTATTATTTGTCAGAAATGTGTCACTTCTTGAGATATAAGAGTAAGAGAAACAGAATTAGCCCCTCCCCTGTGAGAGAAAAATATTGGCTAAGAATTACACAAATATATAGTTATTAACTTGTATACATGCCATGGAGGAAAGAACGTGGAACTATATTTTATAATGTGGATTTTATACCATGGGACAAATAAACCATTAGATTTTATGGGAATGGATTAAAACTTTGAGATATAGAATGCTAACCAAAATTATGTGGTGTTTTAATAAGTTGTGATTAAGTAATTTTTACATACCTGACAAACTTTCTTTGGAAAAAACACACTGTATTCCAAAATTTAAAAAAAAAAAAACTGTAACTTATGATAATTTGAAAACAGTTTTTCAGATCAAATCAAAATATTTTAAAAGAATAAAAATGTGGGGGCACCTGGGTGGCTCAGTCTTAACTGATTTCAGCTCAGGTCATGATCTCACAGTTTGTGAGTTCAAACCCGGCACTGGTTTCTGTGCTGACATCTCAGAGCCTGGATCCTGCTTCGGATTCTGTGTCTCCCTCTCTCTCTCTGTCTCTCTCTCTCTCAAAAATACATATTAAACAATGAATAAAAATGGGAAAATAAAACATTAGAACAGTGCTTCAAGTCTCTTGGTTTTGTTCAATTTCTATTGTTAAGTAGAGAATAGAACTTCTGCATACCCATATGGTCAACTCTAATACTTCTATTATTACTTTTCTTTCTTTCTTTCTTTCTTTCTTTCTTTCTTTCTTTCTTTCTTTCTACATAGCAATGATCTGAGTAGGAATTGCTAGAATAGGAATTATTAAGCACCAACTGATGTCTACACTGAACTCACAGTCTGATACCTCTGTGTAGACTTCCTTAAGCTTAAGTCAGAGATGGCATTTTGAACAGAATATCTAACATCTGAGGTTTAATAATAATTCATGATTTTATGTTTATATCTTTAGTTGTAAACAGCTGTGTTGCAGTAAACCAGCTCTTTAGGATAAAATAAACTTAAAAAGCTCTAATATAGCATTTGTCAATTTCAATGTCAATTTCTGACATTTGTCAATGTCATTTTCCATAATGAGCATTTTTATTATTTTTTTTTTTATTTAACATACAGTACAATATTGGTTTCAGGAGTAGAATTCACTGATTCATCACTTACATACATCACCCAGTTCTCATCACAAGTATCCTCCTTAAGGCATCACCATCTAGCTCAGCTCCCACCACCTCCCTTCATCAACCCTCAGTTTGTTCTCTATCATTAAAAATCTCTTGTGGTTTGTTTCCTTTTCTTCTCCCCCCCCCACCCCCTGCTTCCCATGTTCATCAGTTTTGTTTCTTAAATTCCACGTATGAGTGAAATCATATAGATGAAATAACTAAATGTGACACAGGAAAACATCAAAATCCTCTAGGAGGACACAGGTAGCAACCTCTTTGGGCTCAGTAGGAACAACTGACTAGTCACCTCACAGAAGGTAAGGGAAACAAGAGCAAATGTGACCTCTTGGGACTTCATCAAGATAAACAGCTCTGTACAACAAAAGAAACAAAGGCCAATTTTAATCTACCAAACACCTCCGTGGAACTTAGCATTGGGAGACATGTGGAGAGTTGACATTTGCAAACCAGTTTAAGCAGTTTAACCAGTGTCACCTTTTATGATACCTCTTAACCTATCAAATCTATCTGTGTGCCCAACTTATTGCCAAAGTGTTGCAAAAAGTATGCATTCAGAAAAAAAATGGTTTTCAAATAAAGTGGAAAGGTAATACTCAGTATAAGATTACAATAGAGCTCTTTTTTTTTCTTTTAATTCTACATTTCACAGGAGACAAACTATTCTCATAAAAAGTGAGTTTGTGATTATTTTTCCCTGCAAAAATAATACCAATGAAAGACAGTGCTCATATTAAAAGGTTACAGAGTTTTGGCAAGCCACGTCACTCTCTTGGCTTTCTTCCCATGGAGGATAATATTGAGCTACATGTTAATTCTTCTTGGCATCAACTCTGTTGATTTTAGCTTTGAAAATACTGTCTGGTGGTGTTAAGTTAAAATGTCACTACCCCATGTATCTCCTTCCTTCTCGCATGGGAATTGTTTCTAGTGATAATGGCAAAAATAATCAGGAGGACCGAAATGAATAAAAAGAAATATGACCAACAAGCCATAACATATCTTTTACATGGCACCATGTAAATGAAGAATCTGAGAAGTGAGGCAGCAGGGAAATAATCTCCTGAAGGCACCACAGTATCCTGGGCATTTAGCAGTACGCACTGGGAGAGGGTTCGAAAGAATTAAGGATCATTGTCGGTGTCCTTCTGAGGCTAGTAACGAATCAGACAGAAAGGAACATTGAGCATCCCTGTTTATAAACCCGAGGAAATGGTGCATTAAGCAGAGTCTAAACTCAAAGGAAAATGGAGAAAATATCAACGAGAAGTGAAAATCCTGTAATGAGAGATGGAAAAGATGAGTTATGGATGATTCTAATGAGGTGATCCTGTTTTTAATCAAGGCAAAAAGTCAGAGTTCGTAGATGGCTTTGTTCCGAGTTTAAGGAGAGCTGTGTACCAGTCAGGTTGGGGAGGCGTGGTTTCTCAAAGATGGGAAAAAAAGGCACAGGTTATATATTTTTTAAATATACATAAGGAATTTGATAGGCTGTTGGAGACTAAATAAATAAGACGAAGGGAAGACAGTCCCAGTAATGCTCTGGCATGGCTCTCTCCTCTCCCTAATCTCTCTTCCTTCTCACACTAATTCTTATCTTTGAGCCACAAACACTGTGCTAATGCTGTTTGTCCTGAATCTGATCAGCTCCCTGACCAGCTTGGAAAATCTTAATCTTCTCTATCTCTTTTTCTCCCTACTAGTACCTAAACTAAGAATTTTAGTTCTTGGAACTTTTTATAACCTTAATTCCTCACCACTCATCAGTTTTGCTGCTTGATATGTGACTTAGAATTGCTACTTGTATAGAGTTCATTCAGAAAAAGGAAAAAAAAAATGACTTAGTAGAAAGAAAGTGGAGCTTTTCCCCCTGAGAGCAATCATATATGATTAGAATCAAAAGGAGATACAGGTAGATTAGAAAGAGACTAGAGCCAAACAGATGAAAATTCATTTGCAGGAATATCCATATATTACAAGGATCTTGTTGTCATGTTAAATGTGCTTTTTCATACTTAAAAATCTTTGATTTTAGAAATCAAAGTACATATTTTACAACAACAAAAATAATTGAGCATTTTAAATTCTCCCTTCTTCTCATAACACCATTAATATCAGGATTCCCATGAACTTTAGATCTTCAGGGCATATTGCACAGCATATAGTTAAGATAACTAAAAGGCAGTTATACAAAAGAAATTATCTCCATCTGTCAAGAACTGTGAAGTCTTTTAGATTTTACCTTATTTGCAAGCCAACAAGTTAATATCCATGTTTTCATAGATGCTGGAAGAAGACAAGAGTCTCCAGGGTCAGAGAAAAAGACAATCGATTAGTCCCAGCAGTGGCAGTAGCCAATGTATCATCATTTTGCATTGGTTTTCTGACCGTCAATTTCTATAGGGCCATGCAAAGTGGGCCAGAGGATCCCCGCACACATTGTGAGTTTCATTATAAGAAAAAGACCCTGAGATTAGGGAACTCAGATCCATCTTTTATAAAATAGTAGTAAGCATGCCTGCCCTTTGCTCTGGAGGGATATATTATCTCTGCATCAAGTCTGTTCATTATATAAACCTCCTTGAAAAAAATAGTCTGGAACAAATTTAAATCAGTACCTCTGCTCCAAGGTGTGCAGAAACATGAAAAGCCCATGAGAGTTGTCTTCCATTGCAAAGGTTAGGAAATATATACAAGGAAAGACATAATACTTACAGCCTACCTTGGTGATACAAAAGGGAAGTTTCTTCGTTGCTAAATTTGCCTTCATAATTTTATATAATGACCTTCAACCCATTTTTAAAAATGACAGTGCCAGAAAATTTATAATAAAATGGCTCTTCCTTTAAGGCCTTCACAATTTATTGGTGCAATTTACCACACACACATACACAGTAAGAAATAGAGAATTAGAAACTAGCACTGTGGAAAGAATTATAATGTCATCTAAAATTCCATAGTTAACCGATAGTATCTGGCATAAATTTCTTTTTTAAGAGTTTGTATGCAGATTTGACACTAGAAGTAAGTTAGTAAGTAGAAGTAAGGCCTTGGGAAGCCAAAGAGAGGGTTCATTATTATAGATTTTGTATTTGAAGATATCTGAATTTCAACGATCATGGCTCAGGGGAGAATGCTAAATTGTTTCTGCTTTGGAACAATAGATTCACAAATTGGAAGTGAAGGTCTCTTTCCACATAGCTTATAGTCCAGAGAGAATAAGAAAAGTAGGGAAACCCCGAAAAGCAACTTGTTTACGGTATATTAAGAACTTTATATTTGTAAGCCCCAATTTTTTATTCACTTGGAACTTCAAAAAATCTTTTTGAGGGGCGCCTGGGTGGCGCAGTCGGTTGGGCGTCCGACTTCAGCCAGGTCACGATCTCGCGGTCCGTGGGTTGGAGCCCCGCGTCGGGCTCTGGGCTGATGGCTCGGAGCCTGGAGCCTGTTTCCGATTCTGTGTCTCCCTCTCTCTCTGCACCTCCCCCATTCATGCTCTGTCTCTCTCTGTCCCAAAAATGAATGAACGTTGAAAAAAAAAAAATTAAAAAAAAAAATCTTTTTGAAATATTTCACTGTGTTTTATTTACTTGAAGAAGAGTGAAGAGAAGGCGTTTTGGCTCTGCTAAAGCCACACAAAAGTTAAGCACGACAACATGGTCGTGGCACCAACAAGAATAAAATTTAGTAAGGTCAAATGAATGTCAAAGGATTGAGACATTGTATTAAATATATACTAGGAACTTCACGCCCTAATTTCAAACTCAGGTATTCAGCGGTTTTTGTTTTTTGTTTTTTGTTTTCCTTGGTGGGGGGATTATTTTGAGAGAGAAAGAGAGAGAGAGGGAGAGAGAGCGCGCGCGCGCGCGCGCACACACACACACACACACACACACACACACACACGTGTGAGTGGGGTAGGGGCAGAGACAGAGATTGAGACTCCTAAACAGAATCCACTCTCTGTTTGGAGCCTATGTAGGATTCCATCCCATGACCCTGGGATCATGATCTGAGCTGAAATCTAGAGTGAGAGGCCTTATTTCTTCATATTTCTTAAAGGTTTAAGTAAATACTAAATACTTGTTCTTCCTAACTGAAACTAAGCAATCGTTTAGTTCTTTGAAGGAGAAACAAATACCTAAAATACTCCCGAGGCAAATTGAGTGTAGTAAGTTGCATTAATTAACAACAACAAAAATAATCTTAAGCCAGTGCTCATTATATTACTTCATAAATTTCTGAACAGCCTGGAAAATCAAGTTAATGTCATGGTCTCCAGCTTGAAACTTAGGTAAATTTAGAAAATGTTTACTGAGTTATTTAGACATTATTGACAGATTGCCTTAGAATAATTGTTGCTGCTGTTGTTGTTATTTATGGATCATTGCTGTTCACTTCTTCTAAGAAAACACAGTCTTTATTTTAAAACACAAACAAAAACAGGGGCACCTGGGTGGTTCAGTTAAGCATCTGACTTGATCTTTGCTCAGGTCAACTTAGGACATGATCTCCTGGATTTTGGGTTCCGGCCCAGTGTCGGACTCTGCTGCCGACAGCACGGAGCCTATTTGGGATTCTGTCTTGCCCTCTATCGGCTCCTCTGCCGTTGTTTCTCTCTTTCTTTCTCAAAAATAAATAAATAAACTAAAAAAAAAAAAGAAATATGAAGAAACAAAATGACCTTATGTATCATTTCCAGGTTATTACCTGTTTTGTTACAAGGCACTAAGAAAGGTTTACTTCCATTGTGTTTAATTTCTAGCCACGTGGCTTGTATTTCCAAAATGTGCCAGATTTCCACGCCCTTCCCTATTTCTACTAAACTGAAATCTCCCAGGGAAGACCTTGAGAACCTGGGTTTTTAACAAGTACACTAGCCAATTTTGATAATTTTAAAACAAATCAGGATAATCTGGTTCAAAACAATTGAGTTTGTGGCTCCATCTACATAAATAAAATACAAAGAAGCATTGGGCTTCAAATCCACATAATTTAAGCACTAAAATCAATGTGTTCTTATTCAAAACGTCCTGTATTTGTGGAGCTGGTCTCAGTAGTAGATGTGTTGCTAAAATGCTTTAAACGCATTGTCATGGTTACCATTCACGCCCACCCCCTGAGGCAGAGTAATGTTAACACATCCATCTTATTGACTGTGAAATGAGCTAAGTGAAGGTAAGTAATTTGTCTAAGGTGAAGTGGAGTAATGGATATTTGAAACCAGTTCTTCTAATCCTGAAGTCTGGGCCCTTAACTTCCTGTCCTAATTTCTTATTGCATCTTTAAATTTTGAACAAAAGCATCGCCCACCTTTGCTTCTTTGTTCACATTTATCCAGACATGTTAAGTACCTGCTCCTTGATTTGGCCTCCCATCCCACCTTGCTCCAAATCCTGATGTTAGGTACACAAAGAAACACAAAACAAGGGTCAATTCCAAAGAATTATGCTCTCCTCCGAATGTGCATCTGTGGTGCAAAAGGTTCTCGGGTTAATTTCAATCTCACTTTCATTTTATTTGTGGTGGAGAAAAGGAACCCATTCTGTCAGTGTCAGGTTCCTTATTGGAAAACTCCACATTTATTTTTCATCTTTCACCTGTAACTCTAACATAATTACAACGTACAAATGCGTGCTTTCTTTGCATACAGCTCTGCTGATATTTTTCTGTGTTTTAATGGTGCTTCAACTTCTAACTACAGGCAGATTCTGCGAAGGTGGCATTAAATGAACCATTCTTATCAATGGGAGCTTTGAATGTGGCTCGAGGGCTGTTGGTACACAGCAGAGAGTGACTAAATATGGTAAAAATAAGCAAATGTTGCACAGATGCTCATAGCTGACTTCTTGGTTTCCAACTTATTAAATGGTCTTTTTGCAAACCTATAGATCGTTATTCATGCAGATTCTCTTTCGAGGGTGCTTCAATGGAGGCTGCCTATTCTGAGTTAATGAGAAAAGTCCTAATTAAGCTAGCCATATGTTCAATTGCATTTATAAATGGAAAAATAGCCCTTTTTTTGCTGCTGATACTACCATTGTTGTCATCTCCTGCTGCTTTGGGTGTCACTGAAGCACTTACTGTTTCAACCGTCTCCTCTGTATGCCAGCATGTTCATTCCAGACCTGCGCTCTGTTTCCCGAGATATTCTTGGCACGCACAGCTGAATGCCTGCAATGCTTGCTTATGAAAATATCTTTCTGGAGATCTATGTCTGTATTGAATGCAACTATGTCTTCAATTTTGCCCTAGGGATATAGATCTAGCAATGCTGCCAAAACATATTCTTCCTTTTCAAGCATTTAATCTACTCTGGAGCACACGGAGAGCCCAGGAGTCAGGATTGCCCTACATAGCCCTTTGTCCCTTTTGCCATGATAGTTAGAGCTTCATTTGGGCCTTTTCTTCTCTGCAGGTGCAAAACATTTGTTTGAACCTATGTTTTCGCTGGAAGTCAGGTAAACACTCTAGTGTAAAGGTTGCACTACCTTGAGCTTAAAACTGCTTAGAGGGACATATTTTCCTGTACCAACTACCCATGCCTGAGCATTTGAAAACTGTAAAACAAAAATTTATGATTTTTTGATAGTATCAGACCAACGTTTAATAATATTATATTATTCCTGTATTTGGTCTATATTGTTCATTCATATGGTAAGTTTGTATAGTGCATCTATCATGACCTCTATATTTTCTGAGGAGTAAAAAGAATAATTAGCATCTGTTTGCATGGATCTTGTAGCCATAGTCTTAAGTGGGTTTGGAGCATGTATGCAGGATATATATGCATGAAACATATATAACATATGTATTAAACACATATAACCATATTATATATGGATATATATATATATATATAAACATACTATATATATTGTAAAATATGTATTTTAAACATATAAATAACAGAGTTGGATATCAGATGTCTTGTCTAAATAAAGAAAAGGAAAAAAATTCTTATACAAATATAACAGCAGGCGATAAGTCTAATCACAAGAATATATTTTTATTTTAAATTCTTTGTATATTTATCAAACTAAACGTTTATCTTGTTATTTGTATCGACCTAACAATAAAACAACCAGTTATTTTACTAGTAACATGGGTTTACTGGGGAATAGCAGAGGAATTGCAATTTGGGACATGAAAGCTACGTTAAACCATAATCAAGTCCAGAGATAAGGGGAGAGGAATTTTCTAGAGAAAAGAAGGACATTGGGAGGGGCCGCTTTGAACAAAAATACAATGGAGGAAAGTGAGAGTTCAGGGTGGTACCTGTTTCTCATTGGCTGAGTAATATTACTGTTGGTTGAGCTCGTTGCTGGACAAGGAGAAACTCTTTCTCTGGATGGACGAGTAACGTAGGCTCCATTTGGGAAGGCGATTGATGGAGTTCATCAATGCATGATGTGGGTGTGACAGCCCTCCCATTGTGGCCTCCCAATTCCATTTTAAATGAAGCTTTTTAGTTTCACATGATGACATAGCATAGAGAAATTTGCTGGCACTGTTTTCCAACTGAGTGACCATCATCAAAAAATATCCTTTTGCAGTCACTGTACTAAAGTCAATTCATAGTTATCCTAGATTTTACCTTACTGTCTTGGGTATTTCAATTGAATTATTTTAATGATAATGATGAAGAGGAGGATTCTGTCTTTTTTTTCAAAATTTATGCCTCATTAAAAAAAAAAAAAAGTATTTGAGTTAATTTCCAGAATAATGTGTAGTGTAAGTACTTGACAATAAGCTTTTTTTGACTGTAATGAGAGTGCTTGATATTACCTTTTGATCGCCAAGGCTTCCACTTGAAAAACTTCCATCTTGGATAAACACGTTGCCAGAAACACCAGATAAGGAACCGGGATGTTGGACCCATGAAGTTCTTTTTAGAGAGCTCTGTTTGACTTAACTATTTGACTGCTCGCTTTTCCTTTTCTGCATTTTAATCCTGCTTTCAGGATTCATCAATCCTGAATTCATCAATAAAAAGTGAACCTGCAAAATGCTAGGCACCCCACACTTGACCCTCGTAAAAACAGAACTCTGGGTCCACATTCTCACTGTCTCTAGCTGTAATCTCACCATGTGGCCCCAAGCATGTTGTGTACCCTCTGGGACTGGTAAGTAGTAAACCTTGTGTTTGCAAAGTTCCTTTGTGGTTGTTGCTGAGGTGTGGCTTACAATCGTCATAAAGGGCTGGGCCAGCCATAACTTTGGCTCTGGTTGCAGAAATTCTGTGGGGGGTTCACCACTAGTAGTTGGGTCCAGGTGGGTGCCCCTGATGCATTGCTAGCTATCTGTAGGCTGAGACCACCGCAAAGCACAGCGCTACATGACATTTACATTTACATTAAGCATATTTATCTTATATGTGCCTTTATTAGAAAATCTATATTTTTCTTGATAGATCTGATATTAGGGTTTGGGTCCAAATAGATGTTTTTTTAGTGTTTTTCAAAAGCAAATTCCCATCACAGTGTAGTAAATGTTTTGTAAGTTTGTTTTGTTTTGTTTTCGTTTTTGTTTTTCAGTCAGTAATGGATGTCGAGATTTAATATGTGCTTCTCAAGTTGACAATTTGGTGGTTCTTTATTGACCGGTTGGTATGATAAAATCATGTAGTGTGACTTCCCAAGCTATATGAACTTGTTATTTATTCAATAAATCATACCTGATTTAGTATTTCACTTTTTACTATATTGCTAGATTTGAATTTAGATAAATACTCCTTACAATGGGTCCTTGGAATGTGGAAGAAGGAAGAAAAGCCTATCTCATTTTGACTGCTTGTTAGTGTACATGTATAATATAAAATAACTCAAGGTTTTCTGCCATAGTCTTTTTTTCTTCTTTCATCTTTTCTAATGGTTTAATGCCAAATTATTAATATTAGTTACATATATTGTAATCATAAAACAGCTGAAGGTTTTATGTGAGGGTAGTCTTTGAAAAAGTTACTTTTTCATTGCTTACCCAGGAAAAAGATTCTACCATGGAGATCGAGATATAGGAAGTTTACTGAGGAGTGCTTTAGAGACCAACACCAGTTGGGGGGATGGAGGAAATAAGATCGGTCCAGTGAGAAGTTGAAACACAGGACAGTCTCAACAAAGAGGTTATCTGATCCTGATTCCACAGAGAGTTCAGTGCCAGAATGGCCCTTCATCATTGTCCCTCTCTGCTGCAAGGGGACATGGCCTATATGCCTTGGCATTGATCAGCCGACGTGGGAAGGGCCCATGAGAAAGTAACTTTTTTATTAAGGCCATTCCTGAAAGCCTTTAACCCTCACACCCCCCAGCAGCTGAGGCAGTGAGTTCTACAGCACTGAGGAAGAATTCGAGAGGGATACCACAGCCTCCACAACTTTCCACATTTTTGGTTGTTCCTTTAACAAATATTGATGAAATCCTACTTATCATGTGCTGTGTGAGGATATAATCATGAACAAAGCACACAAAAATCCCTGACTTTTAGGAGTTCATCGTCTATTGAATAAGAGAAAATGCATATACAGGTTTTACTCTATGCCAGGCATATATTTTACATATAGTCACACATTTAAATTAAAAAAAAATGTGAGTTAAGAACTAATATTATCCTTACCTTACAGATGAATTCACTAAGTTCTAAAAAAAGATAACTAATTTGTTTAATAACACATCCAATAACATTAATTAAGATGTGGACCAAGGAGTTCTGGCTCTAGAAACCATGGCCATAATCTCTAGAATATAACACTGCTTGGGGCGTCTGAGTGGCTCAGTCGGCTAAGTGCCAGACTTTGGCTCAGGTCACGATCTCGCGGTCTGTGAGTTCGAGCCCCGCGTCTGGCTATGTGCTGACAGCTCAGAGCCTGGAGCCTGGAGCCTGCCTGGGATTCTGGGTCTCCCTGTCTCTCTGCCCCTCCCCCGCTCATGCTCTGTCTCTCTCTGTCTCAAAAAGAAATGAAAAAAAATTTAGAATATACTTCTTTTTTTTTTTTAACGTTTATTATTTTTGAGACAGAGAGAGACAGAGCATGAACGGGGGAGGGTCACAGAGAGAGGGAGACACAGAATCTGAAACAGGCTCCGGGCTCTGAGCTGTCAGCACAGAGCCCGACGCGGGGCTCGAACCCACGGACCGTGAGATCATGACCTGAGCCGAAGTCGGACGCTTAACCGGCTGAGCCACCCAGGCGCCCCAGAATATACTTCTTTATTGCTGAGGTTCTATGTGTTTTCTGATATACTTCTTTTTTCTCCCTTGATGTGGATTGCTAAAAAAATTTAGTGTTTTATTAAAGCTTTCAAAAATGTGCTCCTAGAGGGTAACAAACCTACTGCTTTTTGTTGTTGTTGTTGTTTTGTTTTAATGTTTATTTATTTTTGAGATAGAGGGAGGGAGAAAGGTAAAGAGAGAATCTCAAGCAGGTGGCACACTGCCAGCACAGGGCCCCATGCGGGGCTCCAACTCACAAACCCTGAGATCATGACCTGAGCTGAAGTCAGACGCCTAACCGACTAAGCCACCCAGGTGCCCCTGAAGTGAACTTTTAAAAAGGATTTATTATCAGAGTTAGGAGAATGTTATACACTAGGTCTAGACATCACTCGTTTCAAAGGAAATATTTTTGGTCTTTATTCCATAGACTTAGCCATAAAAATTTATACCATAATTATACAGGGTTTGAACAATTATAGAAGCACCCTAGATCCATTTTTTATTTCCAGAGGAACTGATATTTGGACATGATAAAGAAGGATGACTGAATGATGTAAACTCTATCTTCCTTGCTATACATACCTGAGAATGTTCTCAAAAGGGTAATCTACTCATCTTTCTGAATATGATGCATTTGATTATTTTATTATGGACATCTATATCCTAGTATTATACTAATTCCATTTTTTTTTTCACAGACAGACATTAGAGATGATTGAAGACATGTAAAACTGAATTTAACCAGTTCATTTAATGTACTCTGGATTTCTTTCTTTCTCAAAATACTTAGAATTTCGGAAAATATTGAAGTTATTTTTTTAATTTATACTTTTGTCACATCTTATGAAAATGCTGCATGTAGATTGAGAAGTAGTTTAAAGGACACATGATGTCACAGATTTCAATTAGTGTAAATTGTGTATAAAATGGTTTAGTAAAAATAATTGTATACTTTTATAAAATAATACTCATATAATGATTAAGTAAACAGCATTAATCTGTCTCTAGGAGAATAATGTCAATAAGTTTAAAAACACAAGAAATTACAAGAATAATATACTTGAGAAATTGGTCTTGTTTTGGAAAATAGGGGTGATAAAGTGAACATATGTGAAGATTTGTGCAAGGAACAAAAAATCTAATGAATTTTGAAGACTTAAAAATGTAATATCTGGGGGCGCCTGGGTGGCGCAGTCGGTTAAGCGTCCGACTTCAGCCAGGTCACGATCTCGCGGTCCGTGAGTTCGAGCCCCGCGTCAGGCTCTGGGCTGATGGCTCAGAGCCTGGAGCCTGCTTCTGATTCTGTGTCTCCCTCTCTCTCTGCCCCTCCCCCGTTCATGCTCTGTCTCTCTCTGTCCCAAAAATAAATAAACATTGAAAAAAAAATTTAAAAAAAAAATGTAATATCTGAAAGTTTTGATAATCAGTTGAATATATGTATATATAAATAACACATAAATATATACTATAAATATATAATATGTAAACGTATAATATAAATATAATAGGTATATAGCTTTTCTACTAACGGAAATACAATATGTAAAATTACCTAATTAGTTTTAAAATTAATATAACCCTAAACTTTTGTTTTCTTTGAAATCATGAGAAACTTTAAATGCCATAAGCTTATAAATGACCTAGTAATGTCACAGTTGGCAACATAGCCATAATTTTTCCTGCCAATATATTGTTTAAATATAATTACTTTGAAATTCAAAGGTGTGCAGAAACTTTAACAAGCATAATATAATCAGGTTTTAAAATGCTTTGCTACAGCTGACCTTTAAACGTGTATTCTAATCAATAATGAAATTTTTGTTTTCCACCCTGTAATACTACTCTGAATGGCATTATAAAGTACGAATAGAAAGTGCACTTGAACAAATAAGCTTTCAAACATTGTAATGCCTTTTTAGATTATATTGTTAATACAGAGAAGAATATGAAATCTATATGTAAATTACATTTATGATAAAGTAGTAGATTCAAGTTGTTCCTCAGAATTGAGCGTTAATTTAAAGAAATATTTTAGACATATAGTTCTTTCTAAGTAAATGGTGATTTTGAAGGTCTAGTAGGAAAATCGAATTCAAAATGATCACTTTGAAAATGCTAATTCTACCTAAGACATTTAACTAAGTGCAAGAACCATGAATGAAATGATGGGCAACATTGGAAGAAAACTATTTTTCTTTTAAATTTGCTGGCTTCAATAATATCACCATTTTCTACATAGTTTTTTTTTAAATAGAACAATAAAATATGATCAGTTATAATTTCTTTCCTTTGAGATATCACCTTTAATATGGTGGTATACATATTCAAAGTATATTCTGTTTATTTTGGGCCATTTGTTGCTGGAAATAGACTTATTTCTTGAGCAATGCTGTTTTATTCTAATGCCATGGAGGTGGCTCTCCATAAGTCACCACATGATTCCCAATTTTAGTCAGCATCCTACAACTGGGATTCAGTTCTTCCAGATAGCACCAGCACTTATAACTGCTTCTCAGAATTGCAAAGGAATTTCAACAATTCAATTTTTTTTTTTAAAGTTTTAACTATCTAGGCTGGTCAGTTCTCTCAAGTTTTTCATACGATTGCAGTGACATGTCATTAGGGACTTTATCCTCCCTGTTTATTGGGGCAGGACTTTCTGTTTCTACTTTATAGAAATACCATGATTTGAAGCCAGTTATGAGAACATTTCTATTTTCTTTCTTTTTTTTTTTTTTAATTTTTTTCAATGTTTATTTATTTTTGGGACAGAGAGAGACAGAGCATGAACGGGGGAGGGGCAGAGAGAGAGGGAGACACAGAATCGGAAACAGGCTCCAGGCTCCGAGCCATCAGCCCAGAGCCCGACGCGGGGCTCGAATTCACGGACCGCGAGATCGTGACCTGGCTGAAGTCGGACGCTTAACCGACTGCGCCACCCAGGCGCCCCTCTATTTTCTTTCTTTAAACATCAATGTTATGCAGTTCTGAAGAAACGGACGAACAGATCCTCTACTCTTTCAACATTCCATCACCTCATTTATTTTGTGCTATGACCATAATCAAGAATACTTTATCCTCACTTTGCTTTTCCAGTGTTACCATCATTTCTGCTCCTTGGGGTTTGGGGTCCTAGGGAAATAATTTTGGTTTTGCTGAGTGTATATTTCTCTTCTTTCATAGATTGTTTTTATTTCTTGATCAAAAAAAATATAGTCTTTTTTTTCTTTAGCCTGCTGTAACACATCACCTTGTAGAAATGAGTTGAAATTTCTCATGTGCAAATGTTTTCATTTCTGAGTTTCTAGGGCAAATGCAGATTTTTCTCTATAATATTTATTGGATCATTTCATTGTTAACTTGTATATGTAGGTTGAATTCATTACTACTAAAAAGTTAAATTATTTATAAAAATACGTTTCGTCACACTTGCATATTCATAAACCTATCAATTCACTACCCTTCAGTAACTTGAAATGCATCTAGGTTACCTGACCTCATAAAAGGGTAGTGAAGTTTCCCAAAGTCTTCTTAGTCTCTTGTTTTTTGAATAGTTTATGTCAAAACTATTCTCTTGTAGGCTAAAGGTGAACTCATTACTAATTTAAAAAGTAAACGTGCACACACACACACATTGTGCATTACTTTAGATGTCATTCTTTGAACTAATTCCGAAATATATTGCTTGATTCACGCTTTAAGAATAGGTAAACCAGGGTGGCCTGGGTGGCTCAGTTGGTTAAGCATCTGACTTTGGTTCAGGTCATGATCTCACGTTCCTGGGTTCCCGAGTTTGTGAGTTCGAGCTTGAGGACCTGCATCTGGCTCTGTGCTGTCATAACAGAGCCTGCTTTGGATTCTGTGTCTCCCTTTCTCTCTGTGCTCTGTCTCTCTCTCAAAAATGAATAAACATTAAATTTTTTATTTTTAAAAAAGGTAAACCAATGCTTGCAAATGCTTTAAGCACTTCTTCACAGTATAGTTCTTAGTTTATTTCTGTTTCTTCTGCCATATAAGAATATTATATGAAAGTCCTCTTCTCAAAAAAGAATGATGAGAACCAGATTAATTGTGGGAATACACAAAGTTGTTATATTGATAATCATAACACAGGATCATTGTTCAGATTTTAAAGAAATTTAAGGTTAAATTATTCTCTATTATAAATCTAAGAGAAAAAATGACAATCTAAATTTGTATTAAAAAATCTGTCAGGGAGGTGCCTGGGTGGCTCAGTCAGTTAAGCATCTGACTTCCACTCAGGTCATGATCTCATGGTTTGTGAGCTGGAGCCTCACATCGGGCTCTGTTGTGACAGCCCAGAGCCTGGAACCTGAATCTGTTTCTGAGTGTCCCTCTCTCACTCCCCCTCCCCTGCTTGCGCGTGTTCTTTCTCTCTCTCTCTCTCTCAAAAATAAATAAACATTTAAAAATAATTAAGAAAAGAAAGAATTCTGTCAGGGACACCTGGGTAGCTCATTTGGTTAAGTGTCCAACTCTTGGTTTCAGCTCAGGTCATGATGTTACAGTTTCATGGATTCATGCCCCATGTCAGGCTCTGCAATGTGTGTGCGAATCCTACTTGGAATTCTCTCTCGCTCCTTCTCCCTCTGCTCCTCCCCTGCTCATGCTGTATTTTTCTCTCAAAATAAACAAACTTAAAAAATAATTTAAAAGAAAAGAAATTCTTCATGTTAAATTGTGAGTTAAGCATATTCTTAAACCAGTCTCTTATTCTCTCAAATGTCTAAATCTTTAGAGACTTTTAATTTTGAGCAGAATATGAACCATTTGTTAGTTCTTCTAAAACATTTCTAGATCATATTTATAGTTTAAAATTACATTCTACTTGTTTATATATAATTCTAATATACGCATTGTCATTTCCACTATTTTTATTTTAGACTATTTGTTTTATTTTGTTTTTCTGGTAGAAACCAATGCATTGTAAACAAACTCTGTAATATTATTTTATCTGAGGTATACTTGCTTAAAAATACTACAGCACCATTTTTATTTACTTATTTATTTATTTATTCATTCATTTTAAATAATTTTTTAAAATGTTTATTTATTGTTGGGAGATAGAGTAGAGGAGGGGCAGAGAGCGAGGGAGACACAGAATCCAAAGCAAGCTCAAGGCTCTGAACCTGTCAGCATAGAGCCCCACGCGGGGCTGGAACCCACAAAGCGCGGGATCATGACCTGGGCCGAGGTCAGATGCTCAACCCACTGAGACACCCAGGCGGCCCTAGAGAACAGTTTTTAAAATAAAATAAACTCATAATACAAATAACTTATGTAAATGTATTTGTTGCAATAATTGTGAAATCTGAATAAGTATATAGTTCTGTATTTGTTTCTGTGTTTAAGTATGGCAGGTTTTTTTTAATGTTGATTGATTGATTGATGTAATCTCTACTCCCAACGTGTGGCTCGAACTCGTGACTCTGACATATAGAGTCCCATGCTTTTCTTACTTAGCTGGCAGAAGTCCCTACATAATTCTGTTTTAAACAGTTACTATTTTGTTTTGTTCAAACTTGCTAAACTGCTTTAGAGACTAGGTTTTCCTGAGTCTTTAAGTTTCTTTTGATAACCTTTGAGATTAAAAGGAGAACATGGTGATGGGAGTTTTTAAAAGCCACAATAGGTATGTATTGAGCCCACGAATGTATTACAGTGCTATACCCATAGGAAATATCAAGATAATTGAGAATTTTAAATTAGAAATATATGATCTACTGAAGGAATAATATACAAATAAATAATGTATAAGGTGGATTTAGATTTCACCCAGACATAAAGAAATATATATTTTTAACGTTTATTTATTTTTGAGACAGGGAGAGACAGAGCATGAACAGGGGAGGGGCAGAGAGAGAGGGAGACACAGAATCGGAAACAGGCTCCAGGCTCTGAGCTGTCAGCACAGAGCCCGACACGGGGCTCGAACTCACGGACCATGAGATCATGACCTGAGCTGAAGTCAGACGCTTAACCGACCAAGCCACCCAGGCGCCCCAAGAAATATATATTTTTAGATGAAAAGACTGGTCAGTGGGGGAAGGGATGGGATTGATTTTCACTGGTGATAGCAATTGAGAAAGGAGCTTAAGAAAGGCTTCAGAAGAAGTTTGAGCAATGCTACTGAGATGTGAAAGTGCATACGACAGATGCTGGAAATGGCTAACATAAATGGTATTCAAAAGAAAAAAGTACTGTTGAAACAAAAATAAACATATCAGAAAGGGGCAACTTGAAAGATGTGTGAAGGAATTGAGGTTACATGGAGGAAAGAAGAATCAGAGGATTTTGATCAGGGGAGAGTGAGTTTTCTGTTTTTATTTATTAAAAAAAACCTGACGATAGTGTCCCAAGAAGAAATTTGTGTAATTTTTTAACTTAATTTCTATGTGTGATTTAAATAGATGCCTTGAAAACCTGAGACTCTCTTATTCATTATGCTATTCCCAGAACCTAGCACTCTGGCTTTTATGTTCTAAGCACTCTTACATTATGTGTCGGGTTAAATAATAAATAAAGAATGGATTTCGTGAAGACAGTTAAGAGGGAGGACAATTAGAATTAGATTTCAGATTTCTATTAGTAAATTTTTGTGTCTCTGATCTTTGGGAAATGAATGCATTTAGTGGCGCTGAGAATGGAAACAAGTCCAATCCAACAAGCATTTCAGAGATAAAATGAGCATGAGTAGGTGGCCGATTGGTAACATCCTGTCCATTACCTCATATGCTCAGGGTTGACATCCAGTTATCTAGTTTGGATAAAATGAAGATAGTTACATCTCCTTCCTCTTTGTCTCACCTGCTAATATTCTTCAGCATTATACCATACTCTCTGGAACAATGGTGAGGCTATTGATTTGAAATGACGATTAAAAAACCAAGTATATTTCTAGTGGAAGAAAATAATTCTTCTTGATAAGACTATATTGAATTTGAATCATCTGCGACATATTTGATTGGAGATTCGTGTTGAAAAGGCATAAAGGACATTTTAAAATGGAGGATTAATCTTCATAAAGGTGTTATCTTAAGTTGCAGGAATAGAAGAGATCACTGAGAGACAAAGAGTAATGAGGCAAGACTGGACACAGAGCTCAATCATTTATTCATGCCGCTATAAACTTTTTAAATAGAGTACTGCAATATATCTTACACTAGATTAGTAGCTGGTATTCAGAAATGATTACATCATAGTTCTAACTCTCTAAAACTTATGTGTGACACGGGAAACATAAAGTTAATATAATATAAAAAGATCTATTATAGTCAAAGTCCAAGTGCATTGTTTATGTAACAGGAGACTTTGCTTGGTAAATCCAAGAAATTTTAATGTAGAAAAGGGCTGTCAAATTTGTTCTTTAAAGAACTGGTTAGTAAACATTTTCAGGTTTGCAGAACATATGGTCTCTGTCTCAACTATTCCAATCTACCAACATAGCATCAAAGCAGCCAGAAACATAAGAAAAGGAATGGATATTGTTCTGTTTCAGTAAAACTTTATTTACGCAGAGGATGAGATGAATTTAGCCTGCAGGCCTTAGTTATGTCAACCCCTACTGTAGGAGTTAACTAGTAGGTTGTCACCTGAAAAAATGAGTAGGAATTTCCCAGACATAAAGATAAGATCAGGTATAGTATTCTTTATTTTTTCCTTTCATATTCTAGTAAATTCCATGTAAGTATAGACATTGTTTATTCATTGCTCTATCTTTAATGAAAGGAAAAGTGCTCTATGTAGAATAAACGTTGAGTAAATATTTGTTAAATGAATAAATATTGTTCTACTGATGGTGTTTTTTTTCTCCCCGCTGGCAGTCAATAGTATTTGTAGAAGATTCTTACTAGCTTATTCTTCAAATTTATAACCAAGAATAAGTGTTGAATTTTATTGAATATCTCTTCTGCTTCTATTGAAAAGATCACTTGCTTTGTCTTTTAAAGTTCTAACGTAAACCATTCTTATATTCTTCAAATTAATTGCTGGGGCACCTGGGTGGCTCAGTTGGTTAAGCATCTGACTCTTGATTTCAGCTCAGGTCATGATCTCGCAGTTCATGGTTTGCACCCCATGTGGGGCTCTGCACTGACAGTGTGGAACCTGCTTGGGAGTCTCTCTCCCTCCCCTACTTGCTCATGTGCAGGCACACACACACACTCTCTCTCTCTCTCTCAAAATAAATAAATAGACATTAAAAAAAAAGACAACTAGTTCCTTCTAGCTACATGTGGTGGTGAAAAAAAATCTATAAACACTTTGTCTCTATTTCCATCAAAAAATTGGGAGTCTATGCCCTACGCCATGAATATGGTAGGCTTATAACTGCTTTGACCTATAGAGTATAGCAAAAATGACCCTGTGAGATTTCCGACTAGTCATAAAGAACCACCTTTGCTGAAAAGGTCCTGAGGTAACTTTATGTGACTATGTCGGGTGCTCCAATGGATAGTTGCAACAATGCTGCATTCAGCAGTATCAAGGCCAGCCGGATGAGTAAGTCATCTTGCATGGCCAACGTCATTGGCACTTCAGATGACAGCAGCAGCCCCAGGAGATGGTCAACTGTAACCATATGAAAGACTTGACAGAACCGCTTAGCCCAGCCCTCCCTGAAATTCTGACTCACAAAATAAAGAACATTAAAAGTCATTGTTTTAAAGCACTAGGTTTGGTATAATAAATTTTACAGCAATTATATGTGGATGAGAATTGTATATTATCTTTCAATATATTATTATATTCATTTCTAGCATTATCAGTAAATATTATGTTTCTAACTTTTGCCAATTTTTCTGTTCAAGTTATATAGACATGTTAGACTATTTAAGATAGCAAATACCTAACATTTTAATATCATAAAGTTTTGACAGGACTTATAGTAAAACCAAAAGGACATTGCATTTTCAAGGCGATAGAGAGTGTATATAATGATAACAATATTTATGTGCCAGTAAACACAATAAAAACTACACAAATTATTTTTTAATTCATGGTATAACAAAATCATTATAGACAGGTATTATTATTATGCCAATTATTTTGTATATATAGGAACTGGGGCATAAAAATTGGCCAGGATTACACAGTCAGTATAAGAACCTGAAAATACCTGATTTCACTGACCATGACCCTAGATACTACCCATTATTTGCAAATGTTTTTGATTTCTTTAAATTATTGGTCAAGTTCTTTGTTGTTTTTGTTCATTTTTTATGCATTTATGTTGCTCATATTGTTCTTCCTAAAATACATCTCATTTCATTTGGATTTAAAATTTGTTTACAGACATAATATACACCCATTTCTTTTTGAAGAAAGCTCATTTAAACAAATGTTTCCTAATTTTACTTTGCTGTGCTTGATAGATATGTGTATCTTTTATCATTATCTTTAAAAATGAACCCTTATAGGGGCGCCTGGGTGGCTCAGTTGGTTAAGCGTCCGACTTCAGCTCAGGTCATGATCTCACAGCTTGTGAGTTCAAGCCCTACGTCAGGTTCTGTGCTGACAGCTCAGAGCCTGGAATTTGCTTCTGATTCTGACTCCCTCTCTCCCTTCTCCTCCCCTGTTCACTCTCTCTCTCTCTCTCAAAAATGAATAAACATTTTTAAAAAATTGAAAAAAAATGAACCCTTATAATTCGCTTTCCTGTTCACTTAGGTTGTTTTATTTTCTCTCTTCAAACCTCTAACTCATCTTTCAGTACTCTCATTGTCTGCTGAAGAGCGTGGTTCTTATTTCACTACATCTAGGGTTATGGTTGAATAAATACCAAACATTACACTTCCTTTCCCATTTCCATGGTTGGACAATGCATGCTCCTAAGAATCTTTCTGTACATGGACTAAAAATCACCTCCTCTCACCAACTATTTTCCCATGTCCTTTCTGAAATATATATATATATATATATATATATATATATGTATATATATGTGTGTGTGTGTGTATATATACATATATATATATACATGTATATATATACACACACATATATATATACACACACATATATATATATAAAGGAAATATATAATATAATATATATATAAGAAAGAAAGAACAAAAGAAAGAAGAAAGAGAAAGAAAGAAAGAAAGAAAGAAAGAAAGAAAGAAAGGAAGGAAGAAAGAAAGAAAGAAGGAAAAAAATTTTCTTCTTTTCTCCTTGGGTTTTCATTTTAGCATTCAACCATGATGCTTTTTCATCCAGGTTAAAAAACAAAACAACAACAAAAATATCCTTTTGCTCCCACTTCTCTTTTTCCTATCCACTGTTTTTTGTTTCTTCTACTAATAGCAAACCTCCTCCCTAGAGCCATTTTTATTGTTGTCTCAAGTTTCTCTTTTTATTTAAAGAATTTTTTTCAATGAAGCTTTCTCTTGACCTGCCCTAGTAAAAATAAAAAATCACCTCTATAGTGTTAAATGCAAAAGTCAATTCTCAGTCCTCACCTTTAGTAACCTATTGATAGACAAACAAACAAAAACAACAATAACAATAGCAACAACAAAATCACTCTCCCTTTTTTGAAACACTTACCTTATTGTCCCCAGGACACCAGTTACTGCTAGTTTCCCTCTTTCATTTTCAGGTTATTAGTATCCTTTGTTGGACTGTTTTCATCTCTCCAACCTCTAAACTTGAGAATGGTTCAGGGATGATTTACTTTTATATTTTATAGCAACAGTGATTTCCTTGTATGCTTAGTCTCCAATATTATTTACATTCTGATGACTCTAAAATTTATTTTTTTCCCAATTCTCTTGAACTCTTAACTTACAGATCTAATAGTGAACTAAAAATATCCAACTGGACACCTAATTGGAATATAAAATGTGTTATGACTTGAACACGAGCTTCAAGTATTCCCCATATTTCTTTCTCTGTCTTTCCTATTGGTATAATTAGAAACTCCATTCTTCTATTTGCTGAGGTCAAAAAACTTGGAGTAATTCTTAAATTCTTCCTCTTAAAACCAATTCAATATGTCATTAATATCTTTGGATGTATCTTCAAAATATAAAGAAAATGGCAATGCCATCTAGTTTAAACCGTCATCATATGTTTGCATAGAATATTGTAATAGCTCTCTGGCTGCTTCTTTACTAGGTCACCCATAGTTTATTTTTAACCATTAGCCAGAAAATATTCATTATAAGTCACATTCTGCCATTCTTGTCTTCGTAGTCCTCACTCATGTAGTGGCCAAAATCTGAACAATGACTTTTAAGAATATATGTAATCTGCCTTCTTGTTTTCTCACCGCAACCCAAGCTACTTCTCTGACATCATATCCTACTAAATTATTTATCTTATTTTTAATCTCCAACCATACTGCCCTCTTATTTTATTTTGAGTTGTTTTGGTAATTCGGTGGCTTCCATTCCTTCTGCCAGAAATACTCCTTTCCCAGGACATTCCCAGGATATGTCCTTAGTCTTTTAGTCAAACATCCTATATTCAAGGATTTCTTTAATGTCTTTACTGTCTAACTGTGTAGTTTTTTCCTTGCCCTCTCCAGTATTTCCTAGTCCATTCCCTGCTTTACCCCTTAAAATTTGTAAAACATTTTATTTGTCTTATGTTGGTTTTTTCCCTTCATAAGCTCAATATGTTTTTGTACATTCTGTGTACTGCATTTTCCCCAATACTTATTTTTTTCACCATGGAAAGGAAACAATATTCATTGAATAAACAAATATGGAGTTATGATTCCAGATATGTTCAGATGTTATATTAAATCTGTTTGGTGAATCATTATTTAACAGTTGCTGTAAATTTCACTAGAATTCAGTTTACTGGCTTTTTTCCCTTTTCTTTCTTTTATTTTAGGTTATCCTACTTCTACTACGTATTCACTTAGCATTTATTTTATTGAATTACTGATGATTTTCCTCATATATACTATGTTATTGTTAAGCATTTTCCTTTTTATTTTAATTTTCAAAGATATTTTTTCTTGCTGTGATTTTTTAAAATCAGAATATAGAATTCTATGTTAAAAAATCTTCCTTCCACAACATTGAAGTTGAAATTACAACAGTAAAATGTATTTGTGGTTGGGCAGTAGAATCAACTGGGTTTTATTTTAAGGTTTGTGGTAAACCTAGCTTTTTGTTCTGTTAACTTCTTCTCCCTCTGAAAGCCACAGTTCACCAGAGCACTGCTCCACATTTTTCTAGGGAAAAACCATCACCTCTGGACATCTCCAATACAGTTACTGAGTTTATTTTAGAGGTCACCATCCTTAAATTTAGTTGGAGGGGAAAAATAAGCCCTGAGACTAGAATCCTAGAAACTATTTTCAGTAATTATCCTCTTCTTCCATTTTTCTTTAATCCAGCTTCATTCCCTATGATTGAAGAATGATTGTCTAGGTGTTATTAGAAAAAGACACTTGTTAAGTGACCTCTATTGGACTTACATGTTGTTTCAGACTTTATGATTGTCTAGATTAACATCAATCTTGCCCCCATGTTATTTTATATTTTATAGAAATTTATCATTTTTATGCCCATTGTTTAAACACTACTTAGCTTTGTGAGATGATTGACTCGTCGTATATCTTATTTTTAATTTTATTTAAAATTATATCTTTAATTTAATTTCATTTTGAGAAAGGAAGAAACACTTGGTCTTGATCTCAATCACATATCTAAGTCTGCCTTTTGGTTCCATAGCACATTTTTTACAGCTTGCTTGATGTATAAATGATGAACCAAAAAATGTACATATTGATTACATACAGTTTGATGAGTTTGGATGTACGCATACGCCCATGATAACATAAGCACATTCAACATAGCAAACATATTCATTACCTTCAAAAGTTTCTTCATGTTCCTTCATTTTTGTTTGTTTTATAATAAAACAAAATTTTTAAGATGATATCTACTCTCTTAATAAATTTTTAAGTTCTCAATATCATATCATTAATTATAGGCACTATGTTGTACAGCAGATCTCTAGAACATATTTTTATCTTATATAATTGTAACTTTTTACCCATTGACTTTTTTGAGATATAATTAATATACCATATTGTATTAAATTCAGGTATACAACAGAGTGATTCAACATTTGTATATATTGTGAAATAGTCACTATAGATAAGTGTAGTTACTATCTGTCACCTTACAAAGTTAATACATTATTGACTATATCCCCCATTCTGTATATTACATCCGTGATTTATTTATTTCATAAGTATGTACTTCTTAATTCCCTTCATCCATTATACTCCCCATCCCCTTCCCTTCTAGCGTCTACCAGTCTGTTCTCTTTGTCTATGAGTCTGGGTTTGTTTTGTTTTGTTTCCTTTGTTTGTTTTGCTTTTTTTAGATTCCACAGGTAAGTGAAATCATGGCGTATTTGTCTTTCTGTCTGACATATTTCACTTAGCATAATACCCTCTAGTTTTGTCCATGTTGTCACAAATGGGAAAATTTTATTCTTTTTTATGTATCTCAGTGTGTGTGTGTGTGTGTGTGTGTGTGTGTATGTGTGTGTATTATATCTTATTATATCATCTCCTTATCCATTCATTCATCAGTGAACATTTAGGTGTTTTTCCTATTTTGGCTATTATAAATAATCTTGCAATGAACATAAGAGCCCATATATGTTTTTTTTGAATTAGTGTTTTTGTTTTCTTCAGATAGATATCTATTAGCGGAACTATGAATCATATGGTAGCTCTACTGAGTGGGAGAATATATTTTAAAATTATGTATCCAATAAGAATACATAAGGAAATACATAAAGAAATCATACAACTCAATAACAACAACAAAATGATTAAAAAATGGACAGTGCATTTGAATAGACATTTTTCCAAAGAAGATTTACAGATTGCCAACAGTCACATTAAAAAAAGTTCAACATCATTACTCACCAGGGAAATAAAAATGAAAACTACAATGAGATATCATTTCACACCTGTTAGAAAGGCTATTATCAAAAAGATATGAAATAACAAGTGTAGATGAGGAGGTGGAGAAGGGAAATCCTTGTGTACTGTTGGCAGGAATGTAATTGGTGTAATTACCAATTACCACTGTGGAAAACAATATGGAGGTTACTTAAAAAATTAAAAATAGAGCTACTCATTACCTTTTATTTTTATTATTTAAAAAAATAAGAAACACAGCTTCAAGGCATTGAGGTTTATTAGAACACTACATACATATTAAAACATCTTTTTAGGGGCGCCTGGATGGTGCAGTCAGTTAAGCATCCAACTCTTGGTTTCAGATGGGGTCATGATTTCATGGTTCGTGAATTGGAGCTTAACACTGAGCTCCATGCTGATGGTGCAGAGCCTGCTTGGGATTCTCTGTCTCTCTCTCTCTCTCTCAAAAAAAAAAAAAAAACTTAAACAAATTAAAAAAAATCTTTATATATATTTTCTTCATAACAAATTACAAATATACAAATGCTGTCAGTCAGTATCTTTCATATTAGAAACAACTATAGAAAACCTACACTCTAATTCCAGCAATTAAATTGGTGTCCCCCATCTGCCAATGAAAAAACAAGTACATAAGTCTAGCTCCTGACAATGAAACCACACTAGTCACATGAAACATTTTCGAAAGCATCAGTGACACTCACTTCTGAGGAGAAAACTGTCTAAAATTCAGAGACCTTCATGGTAGTTGAGGGAAAACTGGAAGTGGGAGCAATTCTCTTCAGAAATAGTTTAGTTATGAATTCTATGGCGGTCTTCTCTCAAAATAAATAATGAAGTATTAGATTGTCATCCGACTGGTCAGCGTAATGTACTCAACCCAGCTGAATGCAATAAATAATGGTTGGATATATTTTTTCTTGTCAGGATGAAAAGGGTGGTCCTTGAGCAACATTGTTTCAAATTGAGAATTTACCCCCAACTGAGAGCTCTCTACTCCATGGGGACATTGAATGTGGACAGACACTGGGTATAATACCCATTCATTGCCTCTTAATTGAACTCTTTGAGTTAGAGGAAGAGCAAACATCTAGGGTTCACCAACATAAGGGGTAGAGGGGGAAGAGATGCCTGTGAGAGATTAGTGTAATGATCAAGACAGAAACATTCTTAAAAATTGCATTCCAGGAGTTCACAACTGAAAAGATATTTAACACTATGTTGTAGAGCTCAGAGAGAACCAAGAAGAGACTATCAAAGTTGGCTTTAACACAACATTTGTGACTATAACACAACATTTGTGACAATATATGATACTTTTTTAATTAAGTTGTTAATAAAGAGACTAAAATACTTTTTTGAGTTGGTTGCATAAGTACATTGTAAGATTTAGATACTTTTTTTTCTAATTGTTGCTGTTTTTAAAGGCTAGGAAGGGCTGTATGAACTTGAATATTGTATATGAAGATAGAGTGGAGGGAAAGAACTGTAAGAAATGAGAGAAAGAATACTGATAATTGGAAATATTTACAAATCTAGAATTAAAACAATTCATTTGGTGAAGGCTGGGGCATTTCTGCCTCAGAGATATCACTGAAAAATGATGGTTTGTGAAGGTGTCCACAGTGGATAACAGATCTATGATCTTGGGTTTAGGATCAATGACTATTGGCTAATAAAAAGTAAGGATTGAATTAAGTGATGTATATGATTCATTAAAACTTTAGGACGCTAGAAGTAAGGGAATGTTGGTATTAGGGTTACTTGTTAGAAAAGTGACATTGTGAGCTGTGAAGAGTGTGGATTGTAATGGTCCAGACTAGAAGAAAGAAGACTGAAAAAAAGAGATTAGAGTTATCCTGGCAAAAGGTAAAGAGGACCTTAACTAGGGCAGTGGCAAGAAGATGAAAGTTTATAATCTGTCTGGCTAGTTTCCTTTTATTTCCAATTTCTCACTCAATAACTTCTTAAAAATGTGTTTCTTAAAATTCAAGAGGAATATAATTAAAGATTATTCTTCCTTGCAAATTTCCATCCCCTTAACTGTATTATTCTACTCAGACTACCATGATAAAATACCTTAGACTGTGTGGTTTAAACAACAGAAATTTATATCTCACAGTTCTGGAGGCTGGAAGTTCAAGTCAATGTGCTGGCAATGTAGGTGTTATTCCAAGGCTCCTCTCGTCTTGAAGGTGGCCACAATCTCACTGTAATCACATGACTTTTTTCTTTATCAAAACAGGGAAAAGATCTCTCTCTCTTCCTCCTTCTCCCCCTCCCCATCCTCCTCCTTCTTGTTCTTGTTCTTGTTCTTGTTCTTCTTCTCTTCTTCTTCTGATAAAGTCACCAATCCTCCTCCCCCTCCCCCTCTCCCTCCTCCCCCCCTCCTCCTCCCCCTCCTCCTTCTTCTTGTTCTTCTTGTTCTTCTTGTTCTTGTTCTTGTTCTTGTTCTTGTTCTTGTTCTTGTTCTTGTTCTTGTTCTTCTTCTTGTTCTTCTTGTTCTTGTTCTTCTTCTTCTTCTTGTTCTTGTTCTTGTTCTTCTTCTTCTTCTTCTCTTCTTCATCTGATAAAGTCACCAGTCCTATTGGGTTAGGACCATATTCTTAAGACCTCATTTAACTTCAATTAAATCTTATAAAAATCCTATCTTCAACTACAGCCACCCCGGGGGTTAATTCTTCAAACATATGAATTTTGGAGGTGACAATTCAGTCCATGGCACTCACCTTTTTCTATATTGTCATATTTTGATTTGACTTAAATGTATTATCTACCATTCTTTTCATCATTAATACCTAGTTCATTGTCTTTTGTCTGTTCCAATCTCCTGTCAAATCTTCACACCAGATTTTGGCCCATATTTTTGAGTTTCTACTCTTCTAGGCATATACCATATTATAAAATACAGCTAGAAATTATTACAAAGATACCCTTAAATTTCAAGGATTCCAATTATTATTTGATTTATACAATTCTAGGGGTTTTTTTTTGTTTTGTTTTTTTGTTTTTTGGTTTTTGGTTTTTGTTTTGTTTTTTTGTGTTTTGTGGGTTTTTTTTTTGTTTTGTTTTTGTTTTTGTTTTTGTTTTTGAGAGACAGAGCATGAATGGGAGGAAGGAAGAGGGGGAGAGAGAGAGAAAATTTTAAACAGGCTCTGCAGCCAGCATGGAACCTGAGGCAGGATTTGATTTCAAGACTGTGAGACCATGACCTGAGCCCAAATCATGTTTTGGATGCTTAACCAATGGAGCTACCAAGGTGCCCCATAATGCTAGGTATTTCTACAAGTGGTGGGCAAAGTAATGTTTCTCTCCAGTATGTCCAATTCTGAATTCTCTTTTATGAAAAAAGAAAAATTAATGAGGGTAGAGCCTCAAGGCCAGATGGTGGACTCGTGAATGGAATTATCCACTGACTTTGAAACCTCATTTTATTAACCTGGCTGAGGTTAATAACATATTCCCTCCCACTGTCTCATTTTTTTTAATAGGAATATTTGTAGCTAGGATCCTATACTGGTCTTAACATTGTCTTTTGGGAGTAGATAACTTGTTTTCTTGTTTCACAGATTTACATGTGGGGAAGACATTTACCTTAAGATGGACCGTACCCAGAGTCTCACCCATACATGATTTAGGTGATATAGGCAATGAGATTTGAGTATGTTGAACTGATGCTATAAATAGGTTGAGCCATTGGGAATGCAAAGATTGGATGAATGCATTTTGCATATGGGATGCCAATGAATCTTTGGAGACCAGAAGATGGAATATAATAGGCAGAATAATTAAACCTCCACATCTTCAAACATATCCACATATCCCAGAAAATGTGAATGCATTAACTTACATGATTACGAGGATTTTGCAGATCTTTAAGTTAAAGATCTTAGAATGGAGAAACTATCTTGGATTATCTGGTATGCCCAATATAGAGTTCTAATAAAGGAAAGAGAAAAGTAGGATAGTCCAAAGGTGATGTCATTAACAGACCTACCTATTAGAATAATGTGGCAGTAGGAAGGAGACCACCAGCCGAAAAGAAAGGGTGGTCTCTAGACACTGAAAAACAAATTTTCTCCTTCCTCTAGAGAGAATGCAGTTCTGTCAGCATTTGATTTTAGGCTAAAGAGATCCATTTAGGGCTTTAGACTTTCAGAACCATAAAGTAATACATTTCTTTTGAGCCACTAAGTCAGTGATAATTTAATATAGCATCAATAAGAAACTAATGCGATAGGTAAATCTCTCACCCTTTCACCAAATGGACCCTCTAAACCACTTTATTTTTCTTCAAACTTTTCACCTTGTCATTTCCTTTTTTACCCTCAGTATAAACCTTGACATCTTATTCTATAAGTAAGATAATTATCCAGAAAAATCCTTCAACATACTGCAAGTAACCATGTTTCATACACAATTTTCATATGAAAGTTGTATACAAGTTTAATATATGTTATATTAATGAAAATGAAGGAAAATGTCTTCATTAAAAAGTTATTATAGATTTTGAATACACGCAAGTTAATAGAAATATAAAAGTGTCTTCCAGTCTTGAGTGAACACGAACTGAAGAATGTTACTGGTACTAATACGCAAACACACACACACACACACACACACACACACACACACACACACACACGTAATGTGGTAGGAAAAGCAGGATCGAGGGTTGGGATAATAATCGTTCTTGGGCACCCTGCAAAACTTTTATCCCTGAGTATCATATTTACAATAATCAATAGTTGGAGGGAGAAGGGTTGGAGTTAGGAGTAATCTATTTCAACAATCTTATTTTTTTTTTTAATGTAAGGAACATATAAACTTAATGAACATCTGAAAATTAAAAGATTGTATTTAAGTCAATATACATGTAATGGTAATTCCAGGACTAAATTTTAACTCATCTGACAATAATTCATTTTGCTTAGGTTCTAGTGCCTTTCTAATTTTTCTCTATTTAGATACTTGTTTCTGAACTATCTATAAATATCTCATCAATGTAGTGTATTAACTTCATTAACTAATTTAAGTTATATTCAGAAATGATATTTTAGACTCTGTTCTATATGATCAGAGCCTGTCATTCAAAAAATATGAATTAAGTTCATTGGGAAATTGCATATTATTTACTCTTCATATAAAATATTTTTGTCACTACAATTTTAAAAGTCAGATAACCTATCATTACTCACTACACACTGCCAACAATCATGGTCACAACCTTTGCTCCTTTTCAACAACTATAATTATGTGACATGATGTTATACACTCTATTGTTTAATTTGAAGCTTTCAATATCAATAGCCTACTCAGTATACATTTCAGATTATATAGCAATCCACACAGTTTTTGCAATCTTTAGACTATAAACTTATACAATCTTTAGGTGTGGTCTCAAATATCAATAATGTAGAAGCACTTATAACTCTATATTTATGTTATAAAGTTTGCACTTATATTTAAAAAGCAGAATCCAAGCTGATTTCAGGAGACAACTACATTATAGCTAAAGACTATGTAATTTTATTTTACCTCCTTAAAATATATACACATAAATATGGTTATGATAAAAGATACATTCATTAAATCAGTATAAAAATACTTGTGGAATAAATCAAAATTAGATGAAATATATAATGCCTCTGATTATTTTCCCTGAATGGTTCCAATTTCATATATACTGATTTATAGTTTCATTATTCACTTAACCTTCACAATATTCTCTTTTTTTAATTTTTTAAATGTTTTTATTTATTTTTAAGACAGAGAGACAGCATGAATGGGGATGGGGCAGAGAGAGAGGGAGACATAGAATCCGAAGCAGGCTCCAGGCTCTGAGCTGTCAGCAAAGAGCCAGACGTGAGACTCAAACTCAAAAACCCTGAGATCATGACCGGAGCTGAAGTCAGACAGTCAACCGACTGAGCCACCTGGGCGTCCCATCTTCACAATATTCTTACAGCATCTCAGCTACATATTTGATAGCTGGGTCCTTTGACGTCAAAGATACCTTTATATGCGAGAGGAAAAATTTCATTAGCATTTATTCAGTGCCTCAAAACTTTGTCTAATTAAACTATTGACAAATACTTTGTTTCAACCTCTAGTTATTGACTATATATTAAGGAAATCAATGTACTTGAATAATAGAAATGGCAAACTAAATGGAATTTGAGACACCAGAAGACATATATTACTTGTGACATAATTATTTAAGTGTTAGTAATGCTATCAGATTAAAATTACCTGCACAGATATTTATACAGTATTAACTCTTTTTCTTAGAATACACTTTACCATAGTTGCAACTTTTATAATCTCTAAAGTTTAGGTAAAATTGCTAGGTATCATTTTTTTCTTTGTCTCCTTTGAAACCTAGACCTGTGGCATGGTCCAAATTGACTCAAATAGCATTAGGTTGATACTCCTCAGACAAAAATCTTTATTTGTTATATAGTAACAACTCTAGATAGATTTTGCAGACATCTATAAATTAAGAAAATAAGTTTGCTTTTCCATAAGGCAGGTATTCTTAACTTTTGTATAGCCAGCAATACCTGGCATATAATCTTGTCATGATTATATAGAGAACTGATTTATTAGCATTGTTAAAAATGTATATTTTTTCTCTTTTGTACTTTATAATAATTAGTAAGAGCTATTATAATCAGAAGAGGTTTAATTTCCTATGAGATGAGAAATTGCCCCAGCATATTAACTTTCATCTTTTAGGATGTTTGTCTAATTTATCATTTAAATATACTATTATACCCTCTGTCTAATTAGTTTTAGTGTAACATTCACCAGCATAATCCAGATGGTGGACTTCCTTTCCATTTTCTGATTTTATGATTCCACTAATATTCATATATTTTTTTATTCTTTGAATAGCTCCTAATATTTGAAGGCTGTTTTGGGGGTTTTGTTCACCCCTTTATGATTTCATAGATATTATTCCATAGCTATTCCATAGATATTATACAACCAATGTTGCTATTGAAAGCATACTAATTAAAAACACAAACTCCAAAACCAGACAGCCATAATTCTAATCCTATCCTCACTAGCGGCGTGATCACAGACAACTTATTGAACTTCTGTGTGCTTACCTGTAAAATGAAGAATATAATGGTTTCAAACTCACAGTGCTATGGTGAAGATCAAAAATTTAATGTTTGTAAAACACTTAGAACAGTGTTTCTGTAGCACTGTTATTAATAATTAACATATTAAACATTTAATATCTATTAACTACCACTACTATGGTTTGGTTGTTGCCATTATTATTAGATAGAAGAGGATATCCAGGAAAACACATTTTTTTTTTCTGATTCTGTATGTGGAACCAATTCTTTGCCAAGTATATAAGATTACTTTTTGTGTTAATTTCTTACTAGATCCCCATATCGGGGCACAAAAGGCTTAGAAGCATTGTCGGCAAAAATGCTCCTGGTGATGATGAGTCAGTCTTAGCCATGAAAATAACTGGAAACATACCTGTTATTTGGACTTTTCAGATTTTATTGACTCTTAATATAATTTTATGGCAATTAGCTATAATGTTTTACACATATTTTGAGATCTAATTCACATAACATGTAATTCCCCCATTTAAAGTGTACTGCTCAATTTGTTGTAGTATATTCATGTAATTGTACACTATTCCCACAGTTAATTTTAGAATACTTTCATCACCCCAATAAGAAATCCCATACCTATTAACAGTTACTTTTAACATCTCTCCCCCTCAAACCTGCCCAGCCCTAGACAACCACAAACTTATTTTCTATTTCCATAGATTAGTTTGTTTTGCACATTTCATATAAAGAGAATCACAGAATATATGGCTCGTTTATTTTCCTTACCACAATGATTTCAAGGTTCATCCATATTAGAGCATTTATCATCAATTTATTCATTTTTACTGTGAAATACTATTCCCTTGTATGGGTATACCATGTTTCATCTATTCATCTATCCACATGTTGATGGACATTTAGATTGTTTATACATTTTAGCTATTAAGAATAATGCTGCTATGAACATTCATATACAGTTTTCTGTGGTTGTTATTTTTTTATCTTCAGTATTTATCTAGAAGTGGCATTGCTGGATCATATGGTACTTATATGTTCAACATTTTGTGACATTTCCAAAATTCATATCAGCGATATATGAGGATTTCGGTTTCTTCACATGATCTCTGCTGCAATTATCTGTCCTTTTGATTTTATCTCTCATAATGGGTATGAAGTGGCAACTCATTGTAGGTTGTAATTGCATGTCCTTAAAGAATAATGATGTTGGGCATGTCTCTCTCTCTCTCTCTCTCTGTCTGTCTCTGTCTGTCTGTCTCTCTCTCTCTCTCTCTATATATATATATACACATATGTGTGTTTTTGAGAACTATGTGTTCAAATCCTTTGCCTATTAAAAATTGGAATGTTTTTATTTTATTATTGACTTAGAAGAATTCTGAGTACAAGTTCTTTATTGAATATGATTTATAAATATATTCTTTTATTTCATATCTTACCTTTCAAAATTTGACATTGTCCTATGAGGCACAAACATTTTTAACTTGGAGGAAGTCCACTTTATTGATATCTACATCTATCTCTATCTCTAAATATTTGTCACTTGTGCTTTTGGTGTCACATGTAAGAGACCATTGCCTATTCCAGTAACACGGATGGACTACTATATTTTTTTCTAAGATTTTTATAGCTTCTTCTGTTACATTTAGGTATATGACTTCTATTGAATTAATTTTGTGTATGGTTTGAAACGGGACTCCAACTTCTCTCTCTCCCTCTCTCTCTCTTTTTGGCATAAGGATATACAGTTGTTCTAGCACCCTTTCCTGAGAAGTCTGTTCTTATTCCATTAGATTTTCTAAGCACAGTTGTTGAAAATCAACTGACTACAGGGGCGCCTGGGTGGCTCAGCCAGTTGAGCAACTGACTTCGGCTCAGGCCATGATCTCACGGTTTGTGAGTTTAAGCCCCAAGTCCGGCTCTGTGCTGATGGCTCAGAGCCTGGAACCTGCTTCCAATTCTGTGTCTCCCTCTCTCTCTCTGCCCCTCCCCCATTCATGCTCTGTCTCTCTCTGTCTCAGAAGTAAACATTCAAAAAAAAAATTTAAAAAAAGAAGAAAAAGAAAATCAATACAAATGTTAAGAGTTTATTCCTGGAATCTCTGTTCTGTTGCATTGCTCTGTATATCTGTCTTTAGGCCAATGCCACAATTACTGTAGCTTTGTAGTAAATTTTGAAATGGGAAAGTAGGATTCATTATTCTTTGTTATTTTTCAAGATAATAATCAAAAATAATTTTCTGAGCTAACGAAGGAATTATACATATATGGATTTACTTTTAATCTGCTCCAGCATTTTATTAAAACCATTGTACAGATCTTTTAAAACACAAACTCATGAATTGAGTGAACCAGAGAAGAGACATAGCAAAAAAATTGGTAGTTGGAAAATACATAAATATGTGACACATGATTTAACAGATTCAAGCAATGTGAATCTCAGGACAGCTCTGGGAAAGTAAGGTACTCCTTTGAAAATGCAGAATTCTCAAAAGCCTAAAGAATTTGTGGTACCACCTTCCTCATTTATATAGATAGTCTCGTACTTCAAAGCAGTACTAACATAAATAATATAATCTTGTAGCATCATTTATTTCTTAATGGATAAGTCAAAATAAAATACAGCACTTAGGGGCACCTGGGTGGCTCAGTCAGTCAAGCTTCTGCCTTCGGCTTAGTTCATGATCTCTCAGTTCATGAGTTCAAGCCTCATATGGAGCTCTTTGCTATCAGCACAGACCCCGCTTTGGATCCTCTGTCTCCCTCTCTCTGCCCCTCCCGTGTTCTCTCTCTGTGTCTCTCTCAAAAATAAATAATAAAGGGGCGCCTGGGTGGCGCAGTCGGTTAAGCGTCCGACTTCAGCCAGGTCACGATCTCGCGGTCCGTGAGTTCGAGCCCCGCATCGGGCTCTGGGCTGATGGCTCAGAGCCTGGAGCCTGTTTCCGATTCTGTGTCTCCCTCTGTCTCTGCCCTTCCCCCGTTCATGCTCTGTCTCTCTGTGTCCCAAAAATAAAATAAACGTTGAAAAAAAAATTTAAAAATAAATAATAAAAACAAAATATAAAATAAATAAAATATAGCACTTAAAGGAATAAGAAAACGTACTAAAATGAAACAAATGGGAGATCATGAAAGGAAGTGACAACTATCTAGAGAATGTCATTAGAAATTAAATAAAGAATGCAAAATAAACCCCTACAATATTTGGATAAGAAAATTAGGGTCAAAGTTATTTATGAAGTAACCAATTCATCAAAGTTGCTACTCTTAAAGTTGATGGTAATGATAAAATTGTTTTGAGGCTCAAATTAATTATGTATGTAAATACGGTTTATGTTATGACCATTAACATTTAACAAGATCCCACCATTAAAAAAAAAAAGGAAAAAAAAAACAGCTGCTCTTCGATAATAGACCTAAAACTTAGACTTTTTAAAAAGTTATCTTATCACAGGCAGAATTCATATACTATGAATAATGGAAATAAGTTCCATCAGTTCATGCCATAAGTGGGCATGTTGCAGCAATGAAAAACTGAATAAAATAGCTATGGATATTTTATATATTCAACTTTTTAAGAAGTTATATCTATTTTAGCATTTACCATCAATTTTCAAGAACACCTTTTGTTATCTAAATGTCATAGCTCCTGAAAATATTTTAGTAATATTTTAAAAATATATTATAAACAAATTATGTTTAGAGTTGCGCAATATCATAATCTTGAAATATTTTTGTTATTAAAAAAGCAGCTTACTCTCTTTCATGAATATTTGGGGTACAATGCCAAAATATGTTAATAATGATAATAACTACAGGCAAGGAATATGAATAGTATTGAAATATTATTTTTTCATTTCTTTCTTTTTTTAAGTTCATTTTATTTATTTTGATAGGCAGAGCAGAGAGGGAGGAGAAAAGAGAGAGAGAGACAGAGACAGAGATAGAGAGACAGAGAGAGAATCCCAAGCAGGGTATGCACTGTCACCACAAAGCCCGACGTGGGGCTCAATCTCACAAACCATGAGATCGTGACCTGAGCCAAAACGAAGAGTTGGACACTTAACCAACTGAGCTATCTAGGCACCCCATTTTTTTTCATGTATTTCTACAGACATTTTTGTCTTTTTCAGATTGCTACCCATAGGGTTGAAATGCTTCTTTATTTTATGTACTGTAGAAACTTTCTGTATTATTATATACATGCTTCACCTGTAGTTGGATATAAGTACTATTTTGAGATGTTTTAAAATATGTGATTTTTTTTCTGTCTTCTTTAGGCAGTTATTAGTTAGCACATCATAGTTTGAAAAATGCCAAATACTCATGATTATCATAGTTGAATAGAAAATTTTTCCTTTAGGATTTGAACTTCAGAGTATATAGAATTATCCAAATTAAAAAAAAAAGTTTTTAACACTCTTACTTGGTATAGTATCACCAACTCATAATTATATATTTTGCTTAAATAAGTATAAAGCATACCTCATTTTCCAAGCAAAGTTAGATTACTGTACCATAGTTGTGGATTTAACTCTGGTTTGTCAAAGGGACAAACCACTTGTTCTAACAATAATAAAATCAAGTTTGAGCGCATGCCTTAACATTCATATTTTGTATCAGATTCTGTCAAATGAGGTGATTTTAATAATGTGATTCTGGAATCTACCATTATCAAGGACTGATCTTTTGAGAATTTTTGTCACCTGGATGATATAATTTTATCTCTAGCTGACAGCACCAGAAGTCTATTTTTAGAGAGGTGACCTATTCCTCAACAGTGGACATCTATAGTAGGAATAAAGAATGGCTGATATCACCCATAAAACAGCCTTATGTTGTTTATGAGGCAGTGAGTTAAAATGGTAGTGTAAGCCTTGAGGGCAATGTTGTAGACATCAATCTTAAAGTATGTTCTGCTTGTAATAAATATTGACTGCATCATGGATTGGTCTTTCCACTCGTAATTTTCGGACCTCTAGTCCCTTTTGTATTTATGTCATTTTTTGATTTAAGAAAGGTATTCATGGAGAAACATTAATTATTTTCAAATCACTAGCATGCCCACCCTTCCTACACAACTGCAGAGTAATTCAGGCAATGACCACAGCATCATCTATTCTAATCTCTCATCTCATGCTATGTCTCACCTATACTCATCCCGACGGGCACTTCATTTACCAGTAGGAAATACTACAATGATAAGAAGTACCCTTTTCCTTCAGCTGAATGTGGAAAATAGAGGTAGGGAATGATAAATGGATTTATAAACCATTTCATCTCAAGAATACTGTGTCGTGTTGATTAATAACTATAGCTCTGTTTATAAGGCCAGATTGCCAAAATTACACTGTACTCTAGTGACTGAAATTAATTATTGTGTTTACTGAAGGGTGGAAAATTTGGAGGAGTTGAAAACAAGGAGATATAAACAATAAGAAAAGACTGCATCAAGGTGAGATATCCTGTCCCTAATTAAAACAAAATAAATATAATCGTAAGAAAATGTACTAAGTTAATAAGAGAAACACTTGACAATACTTGAACCCATAGACTGTCATGAAAATTATAAGCATAGTACTATCCAGAACGAGTATATTATGCTATAACTACTTACTGAATAGATTTCTGTCTCAGTCCATTTGGGCTGCTGTAGCAAAATACCATGAACTGGGTAGAGAGAAATTTCTTCATTACAGTTTTAAAGGCTGAGAATTCCAAGATCCTCACATGAAGGAAAGGACAAGGGAGCTCTCTGAGGTCTCTTTAATATAAGAGCACTAATGAATCCTGGAACGGAGCCTTCAGGACCTGCTCAGTTCCCAAAGGCTCTTTGACATTCTATCACATTAAGGATTAGGTTTCAACATTAGAATTTTGGATGGGAACAAACATTCCGTCTGTAACTATAGCAATCTGACATTAGCTTGCCATGTGCCTTCACTAAGTAATTCATAGCAGGCCTTGGTGATGTGGGAGAGTTCTAGCAATCTGGATTCATGTCTATGCATTTCTAACTTGTTCTTGTCGCACATGTCATAATCTACACTGGGATGTCTGATTTTTGCTCCAGGGTTTTTAGTAATTTAATTTTCAACTTTCATCTTCCTTTAAATGTATCAAATTGCCATGACATTTAGATTCAGTTGAAATATGTAAATGAGTTGTGTGCAATTTTATTTTTAAATTCAATATTTATAATACATCAGAAATTACATATGCAACTACTTACATTTATGACAAAAATTTTGGATGTCAACCTAAACATATGTGAGGGGATATGTACACACAAACAGTAAATATATATAAATTCAAATATACACACACACACACACACACACAATTCTTGAGGGAATATTAAAGTGTAAGCGCTCTAAAAGCCATGGTTCACAGGTTATTAAGCACTTTTATATTTCTTTGTCAGAGATTCTTTCATGGAGGTGGAAGTGTGGTCTATGTACCTTAAGAATGTAAATGCAAACCTTATGATTAGATGGATTTTTCAAATTATCTTCGTATTAATAATCACCATAAGGTTGTCAGATCAGTGAACCAAAGTAGTATAAAATAATATTATTAATTTATCTGTAAAGTGCTGAGTTGGACCAAATTTCTCTGTCTTTACAAAGTAATCATATAATAGAAAACAAATTTAACACTCTACATTTATTGGGATTTGTCTTTATGAAAACTATAAAATAAACACATGAGAAATGTCTTTGTTCTAAAAACATTCTTTGAGGGGTCCCTGGGTGGCTCTGGCGGTTAAGCCACCAACTCTTGATTTCAGCTCAGGTCATGATCTCGCGGTTTGTGAGTTGAAGCCCCTCATCGGGTCTGTGCTGAAAGTGTTGAGCCAACTTGGGATTCTCTATCTCTCTGCCTCTCCCCTGCTTGTGCTCTCTCCTGTTTTCAGAATAAATTAAAAAAAAATTAAATAAAAAGCAATAAACAAAAACATTATTTAAAAAAAAAGTCACTTTCCTTTTTTGTTGTAAAGTCTCATTAAAATTCAATTTATAAATCACACATAAGGACTCTTTGTAAAGAAAGAACTTATTTCTCCCCAACAGTCTGGCTAAGTTTTTTAAAATTATTATTTTATTTTTCTGTTGGAAAGAAAAATTAGCTTTAACTATATCTTCTTAAAATTTTAAGTGTTTAATATATTATTTGTTGACTCTAGGGACAATGCTGTCCAGGAGATTTCTAGGGATTATTCATCTTGCTTATCTGAATCTTTATTCCCCTTGATTAGTAACTCCACATTTCCCTGTTCCCCTACCCCTAGCAACCACTATTCGATTCTTTGATTTTGATTTTGGCTATTTTAAATACCTCATGTAAGTGGAATCATGTGGTATTTGTCTCTCTACAATTATTTTAATCACCATGATGTCCTCACGGTTCATCCATATTGTCACATATGCAGGATTTCCTTCTTTTTTTTTAAAACTGAATAGTATTCCATAAAGTATGTATAGGTATTCCATATAGTATAGTATAGTGTATAGTATGGAATTCATATGCATAGTATTCCATGTAGTATAGTATCCATATAGTATAGTATGGAATAGTATTCCATTGTATGTATATATCACATTCTCTTTACCTGTTAACGGATATTTAGGTTGTTTCCTTACCTTGGCTATTGTGAATAGTGCTACCATGAACACTGAAGTGCTAATTAATATATCTTAAAGATCCTGATTCCAATTATTTTGAACACATACCTAGAAGTGGTATTGCTGGATCATAGGGTAG
Source organism: Leopardus geoffroyi (assembly GCF_018350155.1). Lineage (NCBI taxonomy): Eukaryota > Metazoa > Chordata > Mammalia > Carnivora > Felidae > Leopardus > Leopardus geoffroyi. Next base: position 176,839,844 of record NC_059327.1, read on the forward strand.
TTCTATTTTTAATTTCCTGAGAAACTATTGTCCATATCCACGGCATCATTTGCCTTCTCACCACCCATTTTCCAAGTCTCTTTCTCTGTTACACTTCTGAGGCTTACTGAGACTTATAGGTTTAATGGGAAAAGATACATACATAGCCATGAACTATACTTCTATAAAGAAAATACTTATAGTAATATAAATACAATGAGACTATATTTAAGATTTTATTTTGTAGCATAGTATCTAGTCACTGAGAAGAGGAAAATATTATTTTTATGATGAAATTGTATCTCTGGTAATTTCTTATGTTGCCACAGACATGGAGATGACAATGTACACAGGAATTCATTTATATACAAACCCTAATGTACTCTTGTCTCTAATTTTTTTTTTTTTCTGCAACAAACACATTGAAGGCCATTGAATAGTGAAAAATGTTCCTAGCTTTCTTACAGGAAGGTCCACACTGGGTTATAGTTTATCTCCCCTGTTTTCTTAAGGCATCATATGATTTATTTCTGTACACATGTATAATGAATTAGAGAAGTCATTTGTGTAGAATCAAATGCATATCTAAGAGAGTCAATCCCAGAAGATAAAAAAGAAAGATCAGGAAGCCAATACCATAATTATGGATTCCATTCATTACAAAAATACTCATCGATCAAATTTTCTTGATGGAAAACAACTAGATGAGGAGCACAAGTCCATAGTTACAGCCATCTTAGAACTTACAGTTTCAGGGGTAACAGTCTTTAATCAAATAAGCAACTTTATATATGATGCTCAGTGTGATAATGGATGTGAAGAAAATCAACAAGCTACAAGTACAGAATAAGTTGAGTGGAGATGGGAGTTAGAATACAGAGTAACAGCATGCACAGAAGCTCTGAGATAAGAGGGAGTGTGCAGTGTTTGAGGAACTGGAATACTTTAGTGTATCTGGAAGGTATAGGAACAATTATGCAAAGATGAATATAGGGAGTTAGGCAATGGGTATGTCACGTAGGGCCAAGTCGACTTTGGACTGCTTTTGCAGAACCATGGAAAGATACAGGAATTGAGAACATTGGGAGGTGGAAGATGGCGTGATCAGGTTTGTATTTTGCAGATACTGGTTTAGAGGTGAATGCAGAAACATTAGTCCATAGACATCATTAGCTGTCTAGATGCTAAATGACACTAGTCTGGCATACGTTGGTGGGTGAAGAAAATGGTAAACTGTGGATAGAATGAAGTATTGAGGAATTAAAACTTACAATACTTTTTTATGAGTTAAATATGAAAAGTTTGGAAATAAGACCAATCAAGAAGGATTTCTTGATTTCTACTATAGGCAGCTGAATGAATTATGAAGACAAGTTCTTTTTCCCTTCCCGTTCAAAATATAAACAACAGCCTAAAAACATGAGGCATTTTCTCCTAATTACAGGGCGAGATAGTAGCCACAAGGATTCGTTAAGAAACAGCAACTTCTCCAACACGTTTATTTATTTATTTTCAAGCATTTTCCATGGTTGTGACATTTATCCTGGGTTTTTCTAATTCATGTTGAGCTTAAATGTAGTGAGGAGTTTGCCTCATAGTTAAAACTTACTGGGATTTTCAAGTCGTGCCGGAGATGATTATAAAGGCTTTCTCTGGCAGGCCTCAGCAAGGAAAGCTGCCCGCCCGACAGACTGGTTTACAGCCAATGCACTGCAATCTCTGAAAAGGGCTGCAGTCAAGGACTCAGGCCCTTCTGGCGGGTCACGCTTTTATGCATTTTTGCCTTCCTAGCTTAGACATCTGCATTCCCAGGTCTCTTTATCTGGGGCTTTTGGCAGAGATCCTCCTCGGGCACCTCTGCCAAGGTCTCTTTATGAGAAGAGGAGGGGAAATGCTTGAAGGTACTTTTTTTCCATTCTGAATCAATACTCTGTACTTTTCCATTCCTAACCTTCCTCCCTTGCCCTCAGCTGCCACCCAGGGTCCAGAAAACTACCAGAGATTTTGGTTGGGGGATCCCTGGACAAAATAAGACACAGAGACCATGACCCCATACCCGTGTTGATCTATCAGACCCTTAACTGGTGTGCCATTCTTTGGGAGAAATGAAACAGGGGACTTGGCACATGGCCTTGTTTGGGTTTCTTGCTTTACTCTTGCTGTGATTACAGGCTTTAATATTACTTTCATTTTGGCTCCTTATTGCTTTAATTGGCTGCCCTGGTGGCTCAGCCATGTCTCTAGCTTAGCCGAGCTCCTGACAAACAGCCTACCCACACTTTTTTTGTGTGCTAGTTTACATACAGTAACCTGATTAAGTTAAATGTAAACCTTTACTTAATAATAATATCTGTACCTCCAGAGAATATGGAATCATGAAAAGGAAAAAAAAAAAAAAACCTGTAATGCACAACCCATGCTGAATGTTCAAAATGACTGTTGTTTCTTGGAAAACAGCTAAATTTTGGAACAAAATGTGTCATTCTATGTGAAGGTTGTATGCCATATATATATAATATATATAATATATATTAATATATGTATTATATTAATATATATTAATAACTAATATATTAATTTATATTATATTATATTATATTATATTATATTAGTTTAATTTAATATTATATAATATTCGTATATATTAATATATATTAATAATTATATATTATATATAATATATATTAATATATTAATATATTATATATTAATATATTATATATTATATATTAATATATTATATATTATATATATATACACATTAAAATGAAACTTCAAAGAAAAGTATTTATGAATTGTTTTTTTGTAAAATTCCTTGGAACACTATATTGCCATGCAGTTAAAGACCATATTTCTAGTGGCTGCTATATAATAGATATACATGTGTTTACATGTGTGTGTTTGTATACACAGGTGGGTATGTATATTTGTGTATGTATGTATACATATCTATATCTATATCTATATCTATATCTATATCTATATCTATATCATCTATATCTATACACACACATATACACAGCATTGATTCTCATAGATAATCAGAGACCTGAGGCTTAAAATGAATGATTGATCCTGACCACTCATTTTCTTTGTTGGCATTTGGCTTTCCCTTCCTGGCTTCTTAGAAAGTCTAATTTGTAGGCCGCTTGGGATTGATTCTATTACAATATTTTTACTGCGTTTCTCTTATTCAGTGCCATTTTTCTTATAGTTGTTATGATTGCAGTTTTGGGTGAATTTTCCCTCCTTGTGTTCTACTTTGTATTTCCCCGAGGCAGGGAGTCATTCAGAAGTGTTGTGTAATGTGTTTTGTTAGCAGATTTCTTGCCACTCATGTGTTGTGGGTTTAGCTTCTTTCGACTCTCCTTCCAAATGTTGCTTTCATCTGGTAATAATGTTCACCTCTTCCATTCAGTTCACTGTTTGATGGCTGAGGCTGGGATCTTTTTCTGTTTTATTCATTGTTATGTTCCAAATACATCGACAAGTACCTGACACATACTATGTGTTCAATAAATACATGTCGAAGAAATGAATTAAAATGTGCCTTCCTTTCCTATTTCAATTTTCCCTGTTGCGTTGTTTGTGATGGCTTACCAAAATACTATTACTTGGCCAAAACTTTTGAATTTCTCAATTTGTGTGACTGCCCTTTGTAGTTTTCTAAATGCACTACAGTTTTCTGTGCTTTTGTGATTAAACCAATAAAGGAAACTTTAATTATACCTCAATAAAAATAAATAAATAATGGCAACTTCAATTATGATTTTAATTTTGAATTAAAGAGTTGAAACTAGAAACTTAGCAGATTAAAAATAGTTTTTGTTATGTACTATATGAAATACACTTTATAATTTTGAACATGGCTCCTTGTTCTGTAACTTTGTTCCTTATCATTCTCTTGACACCATTATACTTCAATAATGTTTTGTTTTCATCCTTTCTCACCTCTCTAAAGACCTAATTATCCCAACAGATTTATAAATCCCTGAAAAAAAACTTAAATAGCAAAAACACACATTCATTTAAAAGTTACCAAACAAAATACATTCTCTACAGCTTAAGTAAAACATATATACATATAAATACTAACAATTCTTAAATATATTCTGTAGTTCAGATCATTAGAGTGTATTTATATCTTCTTAATAATTATGCATTCTCCTAATATTTATTTCTATATACCAGAAGATTTGTGGGTTTTTTTTTCAGTTTCTGTTTAACATGAAATGTAAGAACCAGATATACTCTCCATATGAATTGGTATATGTCAATCTGGCCTGGGCTTACTTCTCTATGCTATATCTGGACCCACTGACTAGATGAACATAAAGATGTCCCTTAGGTATACTGCCCTTCACAATTGATGGTGTTTACCCAAGTTAAACACAAAGATAATTTAAGTATAAAGCTGCCTTTTAAAAACAGGGTAATCAAATTTCATGAACATGATTATCTTCAAATTCTTAAGACTGGCTAAACCCTTAACTCATAGGGCTCATTTTGTGGTGGAAGGAAACAGATGAACAAAAATAAATAGATAGCCTATATAGAATGCCAGATAAGAACAAATGCCATGGAAAAAAATTAAAAAGATAGTTTGACTTTTGGGAACTGAAAGTGTGTGTTTGGAAAAGGATTTGATTCTTAGAAGAGTGGTCATTCAAAACCTTAGTGTGGAGGCCTTTCTTGAGCAAAGAATTGAAGATCAAGAAGTTATCTATCTATGTAAATTTCTTGGGGCACAATGTTATAAGCAGGGCTGGCTACATAATTTTGGGTGAGCAGTATAAAATGAAAATGAAGATTTCTTGTTCAGTAAGCATCAAAGAAGCTTTTCTTTTTTTCTCATGATCTGTCTCAACTTGTCATGTATTTTTTATTTTCTATTTAATGTCACACTTCCTTGGGAGTGGGATACTTGATGTGCAAGTGCACACCCTCACAAGCCCCTGGGGCTCAGCCTCATGACTTTGTACACTGACTCCCCTCATTTCTACATCTAAGTTCCCATCGGGGTGAAATATGGCAGTGGTTGCTGGGTGGGGACAGAGAAGTGGGTACTTGAGAATCCATTCTCATAGAGAGAGGAGGTGGAAAGATGGACCTCACTTGAGCCAAGACTCCAAGTCTATAACATACACACCGTGTTCCCATTATACTTTATTTATATAAAGTATATTCTAATATTCCACATATTCTAATTATTTTTTATGTTTATTTATTTTTGACAGAGAGAGAGAGACAGAGCATGAGCAGGGGAGGGGCAGAGAGAGAGGGAGACACAGAATCTGAAGCAGGCTCCAGACTCTGAGTTGTCAGCACAGAGCCCGACACAGGGCTCAAACTCACAGGCTGCAGAATCATGACCTGAGCCAAAGTCAGACGCTCAACCAACTGAGCTACCCAGGCGCCCCTTTAACACATATTCTAAGATAAAATTATTAATCTTTTCAAAAGGTAACAGTAAAGCACTAAACTCCAAGCCAGGGGACTACTTCTTATTGTGAGGTGTTTGGGACTACACTGGATACACACCCATGAAGACATCCTTGGTCACAGGCAGAGGAAACATCCAATATAAAAGCCTTGTGGTCATTGCTAATACATGGAACTTTAATCTTAGTGAAACAGACTGTGAGAAGTGATGCCATTATGGACCAGGATTGTAGTGGTGATGTTTCTTGATGTTTCCAAAGTCGGGACCACTGGTTTTGTTGACTATTTGAATGTGGAGTAAAAAAGAAAGAGTGAACCAAGGATAATCTCAAGATTTTGTCTCAAGGAATGTTAGAGTTGCCATTCACTAAGTTTAAGCAGACCACAGGAGGGGCTTATTTTGGAAGGGAAGTGTGTGGTATAGAATATTTAGATGTAGACATGTTAAAGTTAGTTATTCAAGTAGAGATATATATTTGTTGAATATATCAATTATTAATCAACTGTTGGAAATTTGAATCTAGAGATGAAGGGAGAAGTCAGTGCAGGAGACATAAATTTGGGAAACATCAGCATTAGTGTATACTTGGTATTGAAAGCTATGCAATTGAATTGTTTCAGAAAGAAAGTAAATGAAGTTATAGTAGAGATACTAGAACCGAGCCCTGGAAAACTCTAATAATAAATAATCAGGAAGATAAGAAAGGACAACGATAGTTACTGGGAAGGGCCAATGCAGAAGGTGGAAACAAGGAGAATATACTTTTCTGGAAGCCAGTGAAAGAAAGTGTTTGCAGGGTAAAGGAGCAATCAGCTGAGTCAAATACTACTAAAAAAGACTTAAAGGGCTTAGACTTGACCATTGGAAATAGCAACATGGGTGATACTAATAAATTTGGTAAGAACATTGTTTATAGAATGGCTGGGAGAAAGTACCAATAAGAGTCTCAGAAAAGATGGGGTGCCTGGGTGGCTCATTCGGTTAAGCCGCCGACTTTGGCTCAGGTCATGATCTTGCGGTCCGTGAGTTCGAGCCCCGCGTCGGGCTCTGTGCTGGCAGCTCAGAGCCTGTTTCAGATTCTGTGTCTCCCTTTTTCTCTGACCCTCCTCCGTTCATGCTCTGTCTCTCTCTGTCTCAAAAATAAATAAACGTTAAAAAATATTAAAAAAATCTCAGAAAAGAATAAGAGAATAAAAATCAGAGACAGTTGAATTTAGACTACTTTATAGACAGTTTTGGTTTTGGTTTGTTTTGTTTTGTTTATGAATGAAAATGGAGAGTTGAATAGTAGCTTGCATAGAATGGTAGTCAGATTATGTGTTGTCATTTAGGAAGTATTCATTTTTATACCTGGTAGAACCACAAGCACCTTGTGGCCCAAGGCCACGCTTTACAGTTCTTAGATATCCCCTGGAGGTAATTTCAAATAGCAATGTGAGCAAGATTTAGCATACTGAGCCTGTAGAGATGAAGACAGGAAAGTGCGCTGGGGCAGGGAGTGCTAGGTACCAAATATTTGACGATAGTTGGATGGGTCTAATCTTATCTTTATACACTTACAAAAGCTGTTTTCCAAGTGGAATTCTACTTAGGAATATAATTTCATGTGTCATTACAAACAGTATTTGTATATGACAATGTGTGAACACCAGTGACATCGACCATGCTGTTATCAGCCAGTTTATAATGCAGAATATTACAGACATGACACATAAAGAAATGTAGGTGACCCAATTCAGGTGAGTAAATTAACCAGTGGTTAGTGGTGCTTTGATTTATTTATTTATTTATTTATTTATTTATTTATTTATTGCTTATTTATTTATTTTGAGAGGGAGAGAGAGAGAACACACACATGCCAGCACAAGGAGGAAAGTCAGAGAGAAGAAAGAGAGAATCACAAGCAGGCTCTGCGTTATCAGCACAAAGCCTAAGGTAGAACTCTGTCTCAGGAACTGTGAGATCATGACCTGAGCTGAAATCAAGAGTAGGACACTCAACACAGCCTTCTGGACCACCCAGGCACCCCAGTGGTCCTCCTCCAGGAAAGTAACAATAGTGGGAAAAAAGCTGCCAGTGCCTTCTAAAAGGTAAGTGTCCCAGTAATTGAAGCTGTACTTCAATACAAGGCTCTAGTTGTAGGAATACTGTACTCCAAAGGAAATTCGATGTAGAAGCTCATTTCATCGGTACCAAAAGGGCAGGGATCTGCCATGGACAACGTAAAAGGTGGGATTTAGTGCAGCACACCTGGGTCCTGATGGTTGACAGAACCAAAAATCTTTATGTTGTTCCAGTGTGGTTTTGGGGACTGTGTAAAGAGGAATATTTGGATGTATCAAAAACTGTATTTCAGCAGACCTGAAAAAGGTCTGAGTTGATATTTAAGCAGTGGGAAAATTGAGAGTTCATTTCAATCAGTTTCTGAAGTTTCTTATAGGAAGTAACATTTAAGATGATATGGGAAAAGTCATATTTAGTAATGTTGAGTGTTTAGAATATGTTTAGAGTTACATAAAAAGAAAAAGTCATGCTAGAATATTCTAGTTAATTGCATATCTTAACAAAACCTAGCTAAATAGCCAAGTTGCTTCAAGCAAGCTGGTTCATTTCTCTGCGCTACAATTTCATTATTTGTAAAATGTTAAATCGGGCTAGAAAAATCTCTGAAATACATTTTTCTCTCGTATTTTATAATTTATAAAATCATTTTGAAATCATTAGTTTGAAATAATTGAATACTATTTCAACTGAAAGAAATAATTTCAAATAATAAAGTCTACAAATGAGCCTAACAGTGAGGGGGAAAAAAAGGATTTCAAGTGGAAATGAAGAGTTCTAACTTAGCATGTCCCATTTTGAATACTAATATAAATGTGCTCATTTCAAGTAAGTATACAGGAGGTTCTTTGAATCCTACCTAGCTAACATTAATTAATAGAACATAAAAATAAATTATATGAGGGGCGCCTGGGTGGCTCAGTCAGTTAAGCATTGAACTCTTGATCTCGGGTCAGGTCATGATCTTGCAGATTTCATGAGATTGGGAGATGGAGATCCGCGTGGTCTGGCTCTGTGCTGACAACCAGATCCCTTTCCTTCCCTCTCTGTCTCTGTCTCTGTCTCTGTCTCTCTGTTCCTCTCCCACTCACATACATGTGCTCTTTCTCTTTCAAATAAATAAACTTGAAAAATTAATTAATTAATTAATTACTTAATTAAGATGAGACAAAGTGTGGTTTAGGATGTGTTCTACTTGTTGAGCTACTCGATAAAGATATTTCTATTGCGATTTGAAATGCGTCTCCTTCATATTTCCATGAAGAAATGATCCTTTGCGTTAACACTCTTATTTCCTTACACAATCATCTTGTGGGAAGGGGCTCTGAAAAGTTGGGGCCAAAACTAAGCATGTGTGACTCAAAACTCCTGGATCCCTTTTGGGGATAAGTCTTCTCAGAAGAAGTATGGATTCCCATCAGTTTTTGATTCCTGTTAAGCTTAGCAGTTCAAGCCCTGTCCTTCCGGTGAGGCTTAAATTTAACCATTTGCCTTTGTCTGGGTGGCTAACTTCACCGGTGAAGTATTAGCAAATGTTCTTGGCTCCTAGCCAAAGCCGAATTCATGCATTCAACAAAGAACTTTATTAATACAGTATTATTTTTACCTCCATCTGTCTAACTTCTATAACTATCTCCCAACTGTTCCTACATCAGGCAAGGAAAAGGGATGTTACACAAACTCCAACATGTGCCTTCATCTTTCTTAATTTAGTATCGAGCATCGGAGTGTGCTGTATGGAGTATACCGTTTAAATGAGTCCATTGGGGTTTTAGTACTAATGGAGGACCCTACAGGGTTTGCTTCAAAGAAGAAAATACATCCTCAATCCTAGACTCAATCACCTTTTAATCTGAAACAGTTTGTTCCATTATAAACCTTTTCCTGCTTCAGCTCACCAGCATGAAACAAAAACAGAAACAGTGGAGAGGACATCTGAACGAGATAGCATTGTTACTTTTTTGGGGTTTTGTGATAGCTCTGTTATCTATGATATCTTTCTACATCTGGTACTGATAGACCTTAATTTCTGCTTCAGTCAGAGTGATCCAGTGGCCTATCAGGGGTCCAGACTGAGTATATGTGTTTTAAAAGCAACAGTTTTGAGAAATAGGATATTTCAGAAGGGTATCTAACCTAGTTTGGGGAGGCTCAAAAGAAGATTCCTTAAGGATAATGCTATTTAAATCAAGACCTGATTTATAAAATAGAATTTGGGATTTGGCTTTCCGGGAAGAAAAGAGGATACAGAGGCAAGGCATGACATGATTAGAGAAATCTATAATGGCTAGAGTTGAGAGAAATGCAGGAAAGCATGGCACAACGTGAGGCTTGAGAAGTGATAAAGCAAGGACTGGCTGACCATGTTGAGGATGACAGGTGTAATTGATGGTGAAAGCTGCAAATGTTTTGAAATCACTCTTTATTTGGGTGGGGAAAGGCCGATAGGTGAACCATTTTAAATGCATTTTGAAGGACAGATATAATTTCTAAAAGCACCAATACTCCTTTCTTCTTGGTTTGCAATTTTAAATAAGATTCTTTGTCTAGATTGATAGCATATCCTCATTTATAAAAATGCTGATCTATGACAGAGACTTCTAATCTTTAAATAATGAATTTTAGTGACCCGTGAATCTAATTTGAAAGGTGCTATAACATTGCAACACAGTACAGTATTATGATCTAGTTTAAAATATTTGGTCTCATTATGCCTTTAAAATGTTCTTAGGAATTAGGTTGATTATACATGAGCATTTGCTGAGTGAGTCCAAGAATGTAAATGATTGCTTGGATGGATAACTCCAGCTTGAATTATTTCAGTAAAGATAGACTAGGGGAGAATGATGAAAAGTTTAAATTTTTCCATCCTCTATAGGCAGCTGTCATTTCAGTTTACATTCTTTGTATAATGGGCATTTGAAGTGAATTCTGCTGCTTTAACGTTCTCAGCTGATGTGGAATATTTCCGGAGCCCAGCCATCATTCTAAACATACAGCCCAACCCTCTCTAGGATTCAAGAGTTGCCACTTGTCACCTTTATGTCCCCAATCAGAAAAGAACCGCAGAGAAGCAGAGCACTTCATCGTGGCAGTATTTGAATTACACTTCCCTTAAGGACAAATATTTTATCAATCGAATAAGACGAAGAACCAGATTTTGCTTTTGAATATACATATGCATGTAATTTGTACTGCATCACGAGTATCTTTCATATCAACTCAGATCCTTATTGCTAACAAGGTTGCACACTTTCATTTCATGAATATAGTGATAGATATACAGCCAACCCCATCACCAGTGTTGTTTCCTCATTATTCAGTACTTTCTGTGTATGGAGACAAAGTTTTACAGTATGCTCCACATTATAGTGAATTATGGTACGACCTTCTGCATTAGCATATAGTCCTAATTTTAGGTCTTAGCATCAAAACGTAAGTGCCTCGGGGCTTTTTTGTGAACCAGTAACTTTTTTCTGTCATTGTTATTCCCTTGTACGCATAAAAAAAATCTTTGTGCGCAAATAACATTTGTGTACACTAAGAAATAATTATTTTACACCTAACTTCAGTGTAAAAACACCATTGCCAATTCCCCTTGTACTTGAATACATGTTATTATTTTCCAAAGTAGCATCTTTGGCAGGAACTTGCAACTTGCATATCCTGATGGTCTTAAATCATTATTAATTGATGATTCAAATAGCATCTTCAAATAACTAGTCCATGGCTTCATTTTCTAAGACTGATTCTGACTTGACTCCGTTATACAATAAGATCTCTAGGACTCTATTCGTTTATAGGGAGTAGTCATCTCTAATATGTGAGGTTATTGTAACACGTACGGCCATAATCAATCCATTATCCCCTTCATCTTACTTTTGGAAGGCAATAAATACAGTTCTAGCTATAAAAGCCAACATTCAACTTCTTCCTCTCACACATCTGTGACCGGTGCTCCCTCAAATTTTTCTCCTGATGCTGCTCAATGCAAAGTGCATGTGCCTGTGCAGCACATACATACAGACATACTTTGGTGAGAGAATGCTTTCAACCAGTGCTGTTACCTGATGAAAATAAACAAAAGAGAAAATCTTTTAAATATGGAGCATGGGTCACTTCTCTTTTCATACCACTTCATTGGGCCAGTAAGAAATGCCATATGAACACATTTATTGCTCGGCTGAAATTAACTTTGTGCTCTAACTAGCAGTTCTCAGATTTCTTGAATATTCTATATGTACTCCCACCTACAGGACTTAGATTTAACTGTGCTTCTTCATTAACAAGATCGAACGACCTCTTTGTAATGTCTCCCAATGCAACTCTTTATTCAAGATCCAATTTAGAAATCGGTATTTTAGGTGAGTTTCTTTTAACTTCTCTAAATCACATGTATGGTTTTACTAACATTTACAAGTCCTTTGAGTATGTATCACAAATAATTATACGCTGTTCCTTCTTGGGGTATTTACCGTTTGTTTGGAGTTTGCTAATTTATTTTCATTATTACTCCATGGATGTTTTCAGAAAGAAAACAAACCAAGTTTGCACCTTTTATGCATCCTCTAATTTCAATCAGTTATTCGTTTATTTGGCATTCAGTACCTGATATGGTTTCCTCACAATACTGGTAGAGTAACGACATGGCTTGTGAAGGTTAATGTTTTGAGAAGCATTCAATTATCCTTTCGGCCACAGATAGAATTTACCTAAGCATTGTCAAAATAGGCCATTGTTGTTTCTTTCTATACAGAAAGGTGTAAATGGTGATTAATGCGACTCTCACTGTTCAGTCCATTTTTGAAGAGTAATTGGCCAAAAGCCTGTCCAGAGAGATTTGTTAATTTTGAGGATACAGTGAGCTTTTAAAAAGTGATCTTCTTCCCCTTGTTGACTTGTTTGAAATTTGTTTGTCTTAGAAATGAATAACTCACTCACACATACACACACACACACACACACATACACGCACACACACACAAGCATGTGCTATAGATGATGATTATTGCACAGTTTCTCCAAGTGTAATGGAAATACAGATAGTTTACACATCAAAATATTTAAAGGCATATTATTTGAGGGAAAATAGTGTTTTGTTGTAAATTCTTTAAAATATGAGAAACTATAAGGGGCGCCTGGATGGCCTAGTCAGTTGGGCATCAGACTTCAGCTCAGGTCATGATCTCATGGTTCATACGTTTGAGCCCCATCTTGGGCTCTGTGCAGAGAGCTCAGAGCCTGGAGCCTGCTTTGGATTCTGTGTCTCCCTCTCTCCACCCCTCCCCTTCTCACACTCCATCTCTCTCTCTCTCTCTCTCTCTCTCTCTCTCCCTCTCTCAAGAAGAAATAAACATTAAAAAATTTAAAAATATACAAAAAACTATGATTTGGGGAGAGTCTGCCCTATAAGACTTTAAAGAACTCTCTATTTTAGTGTTATTTGTCAAAATAAAGTCAGAAATCAGGACTCTAGTCTCATAAAAAGCCTCTAGAGTTTGCATAGGCCATATTCAGTCTACAATTTGGGACATTAGCATATGCAATATAAAAAAGGGCCAGAAGATATAAGAGAGTGTTGGTCTTCAAATGACTAAAGACACAATAGAAAACATGAAGACTGCAGGACAAATAACCTGGTATCATACACATAATGAAGAATGAGTAAAAGTTTATATATTAAAGAAAACTTTAACATATTGTGAAGTATTTAAAGAATAAAAATTGTACCAGGTTTTCAATGGAAATCATAGACACAAATAATTATATAAATATAAATATATTTATGTATATAAAACATATGATGAAATAAAAATGAACAGGAAGTGTATGAGACAAAACACACCATAACATTTCATGGAGGTCTGCGTCTGACTTTTGCAATTTAGATATCCACATGCACAAACACAATGTCAAATTGACAGAAAAACTGCGGGACCAATATTATTTTCTATCTGCAAATTAGCATAGCAGTAATTACAATTTAAATTAAAGTGTGAAGAACGTCTAATAATGCACCAATAAGAAATTTGATAAAGAGTTTTTTCATATAAATACAAATTGTTAAAAAAAGCCTTAATATAAACTAATACATATACACATCCTAATAATTACAATTTAATTTCCTTGGAGAAAGATAATAAGGTAAAGGTTTTCAAAACATATATGTTCTAATCAAATTGGTTAAGTCCTTTTTGTGTTTTAATAATTACTTTTTGTAGCAGTCTGAGTTTGCTGCTTGGAGGAACATTCTAGTAGACACTGTTTGAAGGAAGCTGTTCCTGTAATTCACACCAGATGGCACTATGGAACTTTTCCATTTCTTTAAGATGCTATGTAGAAATGAAAGAGATGAAGAACAGTGAAACACTATTCTTGAGTAAATTTGTCACTCCTGTTTCCGAAGGTCAGCTGGCCTTATTTAATATATAACACAGGAATATACCAATCTAATGTGTTTATCCCTTTACAACTCTAGAAAGTTCATATAAATATATAAATAGGAATCAGATTTTGTAAGAATTCCAGAATGTCTTGAGTTTTCTGTCTTGTGCATTTCATACTCAATGGACCTTGTAGGAATCCATCAACAAGGTATAAATGGTAATGATATCTCACGCTCACATTCCTGGTATCATGCTTGCATAGCCCACTTGGCCCTAATTGAACTACTTACTAATTTACAAATTGTATCAACATATTTCACTTATTCTTTCCTTCCTACATGCAGAAGGTATGCAGACAAATTGAGATTTATAGCACCCTATCACATTCATTCTTTTTCTTCATTTTATAAATTTTCATAATTTTTCTCTTTTGTGTTTTTCTATTTTTCTACAGTGAAGTTGTATTGGAGAAAACACTCTAAGTTACAGTATTTTATAAATGATGAAACATGATTCACGTAAAAGGATATTTTCTTCTGTTCTAGTTCCCTTTTTTTATTTTGCTGCTTATCTTTAATGCTTCTTCTTCTTTTTTTTTTTTCAAAAAGAAACTACTCTGGGCATAATGGAATAAAAAATCCATTTAGATTGCTATGCCATGCATTTAAATATTAATATTTAATTACAAACAATCCATTTTGTGCAAAAAAAGAATAACATACCACATTTCCACTTTTATGTAATTCAGTTGTGTCCTTTCATTTATGCAAAGGTCTATCAACTTGAGGTTTTCAGGAAGCTAACAAAATTATTTCATTTTTAAGAAATGTTTTAGCAAAGTTTAAGGTTCAAATGTCCTTTTTAACATACTTAATTTTGCTATACTTTGTATAGAAATAAAATATGTAGCTTCAGACAATACAATGAATTACATAAAAATATTTTAAGCTGCTACTTAAAGTGGATCGATTAAAACAATATTGCCATTTTGAATCCATAAATATAAATTAATCAGGTAATAAAAGATGTAAAATATGCATCCACTCTCATCTAATAAAGATCTAAGCATTACAAAAATCTTTGACTTTTGCTTTAGTGCCCTAAAAAAATAAGAGCTGTAAACATCTGTAAACCATAAAGAGACATGATAGAATGGTTTTCCTTTCATTTGACATTCTATAAATAGGGCTTTATAATAAGAGCTTTTTAACATAAAGGAAAAGGCATGTGCTTGTATGGATGTTTTGGTAGAATTGACTAAAGGTTACATGAGAAATAAGTTAATGGACTGAAGTTTATAGCTGTGTGTATAACTGTCAAATCTTTCTGTAAATTACCTTTCTCTTCTGCTGGCTGGAATGCAAAAATCCAATAAACTGTTAATAAAAATGGAAAGGTCATATGTAAATATCAAAGATCTTGAAAATGAACCAGAAAAGATGATAGTTTGCAGAAAAATACCATTTTATATTCTGTTTCACTGTATTCTAAATGTGATTGGGTTGCAAAGTGTGTTTTCAGGGGAAAAAAATGAGTAGGAAAAGTTTCTATTAAGAAGAGATTAGTTTTCATCTGAAAAGGGGAGTTTGAGTACTAATTGGCTGTTGGTTTCTGCAACTTCAGAAGAATTGCAAACAATTAAACGCTTTGATATTTTCTCTGATTAAGCAAACTCTTAATAGGGCCTCATGGAATTATTCTAGAAACACTGAGAGAGCACAATCTGCATAGGGTGTGTGTATGCGAGAGAAGGTTCATTGCTTAGGACCTAGGAGGCTCATCTTCTGTTTGTATCCAGACACCTCACAATCCAGCATTCGCTGGCCTGATCTTGAGCTTGCAAAGAATGGGGGCCTAAAAGAACTGGGAGCAACAGAAACTACTCTTCTCTGCCCTACTCCATTTATTCAAAGACAGAATAGTCCTTTTAAAGCCAATTTGAAAGTTGTAGCCTCACAAAGGGAATGCATTTAGGCCTAGAGAGAAGCTGAGTTTGAACACCTGCTGCTTTTGATGAAGCCACGCATGGTGCCTCTTGATCTCCAACGTCTGTATTTTCAGGGCTGTTCTGGTGCCTGAAACGAATGGTTGTCAGAAGGGCAAAGCATGGGTTTGCTTCTCTGAATAGATCCTTGAAAGAACAATTTTATTTTCCTTTTCTTTCTCGATTTTATGTTAGCCGTCTCTAAACTCTACAGTTATTATCCTGGATCAACATAAGAATCAAATTTCACCAAGCATATGAAGTAATAAGTAATAAGTAATAAGTAATAAGCATTGATTGCTTGTGATGTCTGTTAGCTGAGGGGACTAACAATCCTGTAAGATTTAGGTGAATACTCAGTTTCCTTTAAATGCTATAAATTATTCACCAAAAGCAATGAGTGAATGGATGAATTGACTTAGGCCAATGCGTCGTGTTTTCCTTAAATGATCTAAATTATTCAGCAAAAAGCAGTGAATGAATGGATGACTCTGTTCCACTGGAAACATGTAGTGATTAAGATAAGATTTCCAAATAAATTTGTAATGTTCACATGTGAGGTAAATAAGTTTGTTCCTTTTAGTAACGAAAAGCTGGAAAATATGTTTGAGTTACAGTGAAAGAAATTCAGAAAGGATCTAAATATATGACCTGAGTGAGTTTCTTTTTCTTTTTTTTTTTTTAATTTCTAGAAAAGTTCTTTTCTGAATACATCATTTGGCATATTTAAATAACATTGGCTTGAGGTCAAATTTAAACTAAAAACCCTTTCAATTTAAACCTTTCTGATTCCTTGTGATCACTTTTCAATTAGACAATGAAAAACAATTTAGTGGATACTTAGCTTAATTGCTTTGCTTCTACTTTTTGACCTCCAGGGCTCCCCTTATGTATTCTATGCAATATGCTTGTACAATTATCTGCCTCTTTAGAATGCACATTTCCCATGATTTTGTACCAACTGTCTGATTCAATCACTGTTAAGTACTCTTCACTCCTTTTTTTTTTTTTCCTTTTAGGAGAATAGGGTTCAAAACATTTGCATCTGAATTCTGGAATTAAAAGAAAATTGTAACTTCCTATTAATAGGAAAGAACAAGTCTGAATCAGTAAAGGATGCTGCTGTTTATCTACATAGTTCTGCTGCTGAATGCTAAGTGGAATGTCATTAAAATATTAAACAAATTGATAGAACAAGATGTTGCTAAATAATTAAATACACTAATAACGGATCCAAACTTGAAGTAAATCTTCTGTAGTGTTGGAGGGTATTTTTGTTTATACCTGTGTTTGTGTCTGAGTGTGAAAACCTTTGTGGGCCAGGTTCTTTTGTCATTTCTTCTAGTAAATTTCAATAAATTTTAAATTTGATAGGCTACCAATTTTTACAACTACTGACACGCAATGAGGTGTGTGAAAAAAATCTCAAATACATTAAAGTTTAAAAGCAAAATCAGGACGCCTGGGTGGCTCAGTCGGTTAAGCATCTGACTTTGGCTCATGTCATGATCTCATGGTTCGTGAGTTCAAGCCTCACATGGGGCTCTGTGCTGACAGCTCAGAGCCTGAAGCCTGCTTTGGATTCTGTGTTTCCCTCTCTCTCTCTGCTCCTCCCTAGCTCACGCTCTGTCTCTCTCTCTCTCAAAAATAAATAAACATTAAAAAAAATTGTGTGAAGAGTATTAGGATTAAAAATTAATTAATTAATTAATTAGATAAAAGCAAAATCAGTTTTATATGAATTCTGGTCCTAATTGTCTAAAAACTTTCATAATAAAAACAAATAGATCTGGTATTACTTAAAGTATCAGAGAATCGAAGTTTCTCACTATCCTAAGGTATAGGATGATAAATTGCATCTCATTATGTTGAAAAAATAATTTTAAAAAATGTAGTATTTACTAAAGCTTTACTATTTAAAGTAATTTTACCTTGTTTACATCAACCTCCTTCATCCATTCATACTTTCAATTACTACAATGGAAAAGAAGAGAGGGTCTCTCTCCTGAAGGAACATTCTGTGCCGTAAGAGAGATCACAAGTTCTCCCCATTGAAGAAACAATAATTATACAGTACGACAAATCTACTCTACAAGATTCATAAGCTGTTTTTTAAAAAAAAAAAGTGTTAAGGCTTAGCATTAAAGCTGGACAAGTTTATCACTTTCTCCCTATTTTATAGACACGTAAACTGAGCCCAGTAGCTCTGTACATAATTAGTGAAGATTTCAGGAAATACAGAAGTCATTAACTTCATGAACCTCGTTTTTTTCCATCTGTAGAAGGAAGGGCTTGGGTTAAATTCTAAATGTTCTCTAAATGCACCCTTTTGTCATTTTATGACTTTTCCAGGACCACACAGCTGGTGAACCTTAGAGACAGGAGTTCTTTCTCTTAGGATATTGTGCTCATCATTACCTTTTTTCCTCTTCCCAAATGCATCCAACCATTTCCTAAGGCTTAACTTTGCTTCTGCAATTACACTTATCAAACCATTCATTGTTTGTATTTTATCAGTTCAGGTTAATTTCTCCCACCTTTATGATCATTTGGCATATACGTAATCTTAATGTCTCTATAGTAATTTATTTGTATATCAATATTAATGTCTACATTATGGCTTTTCATTTAATAGTTCTTTCTTATTACATTGCTATGCCTACATGGTATATTTATGATTTATTTACTTGTGTAATTTTTGTATATTCATCAGGTTATTTAAGATCAGACTATAAGATCAGCTGAAAATCTCCTCGTTCTAAAAATCAAACTAAACCTATGTTCAAATGTCAACGTAGTTCCTTACAAGTAGTATGAGCTTGTGGAAAGTTGCTTAATTCTGTACTCTTATTTAATGAAGCTATTATAGTATATGGCTCAAAGAGTATCGTGAGGTTTAAATGTTAGTGTTACTCTTTATTGATAGTATAAATTAGCTGCCATGTAGGAAGACAGCTAAAAAGATTTTTCTCATCCCCTTATTAAAAGCTTTTCACATAAAATCAGAATTATAGAAATGAATATTCTAACATATTTATATCAAAAGAAACCTTAGCCTTTTTGATTGAGTGCTATAATTATATTTTTTCTATGGTGCTATAGCTATTTTTTTGACCTCTTGCATTTTATGTTTCTAGCACCAAAGTCCCACGTTAATTTTTTTTTCTCTAGCTATTCTAATTGCATATCCTCAATGTTTCTTCCTATAAAGAAATGTCTGAAGTTTGAACTACATGAAATAACCCTTTAGTCTGGTATGTTTTGGGGGAAAGTTACCATTTTGTACTTTGCAAATAGTATCAGTATCTCTAGGATATTTTTAGCTTTAGCTCAAACCACTCCCTCCTATTTTCACTAGCATTCCTAGTGTTTGGCTGATTTTATATTGGGAGCATTATTCGCAATTTGGGAAAACAAGCTATGATTGTAGCTAAGAAGTAAATTAACAATGCAAGGCCATGGGTTTTTGTTCTATCCCTTTTCTTAAATGCCTTTGGAACCCAGGTCAAAATACTTACCTGTATATTCAGTGAGTTTATCTGTATAATGACACATGAAATCATTCTTATTACAGCACCTAGATTAGACGATGATGGAAAATTGATGATACTATTTCTGGAGGTTTGGTTTAGGATAAAGTGCCCGGATAATTTAAAATTAATTGCTGACAATGTAAAAGCAAGTAGAGGAGAGGGATGTGACTTTAAACTTTTCTTCTTGTTATTGTTTTATCATAGCACAGTAACACATGAACTTTTTTTTGTGTTGTAGAAGAAATACTAGCATCATAACACCAGTAGCAGAAATGTAGTTTTCATTTTAGATTTATTTAAATTTTTTTTCAACGTTTATTTATTTTTGGGACAGAGAGAGACAGAGCATGAACGGGGGAGGAGGCAGAGAGAGAGGGAGACACAGAATCAGAAACAGGCTCCAGGCTCTGAGCCATCAGCCCAGAGCCTGATGCGGGGCTCGAACTCACGGATCGCGAGATCGTGACCTGGCTGAAGTCGGACACTTAACTGACTGCGCCACCCAGGCGCCCCTCATTTTAGATTTAGACCACTAGCATTACATGCTTTTAAAACTAGAGATGAGGCAAAAATAAACCTGTTGTTTTTTTTTTTCCTTTTAACAGAATCTGGAGACAATAAGAAGAAAAGGTAAAATTGCAGTGATGTGCCAAAGTCAAAGTCCATCCTACATACTCGTGGCTATGCCACATCTGAACTACATTTAGCAACACTCCTGAGGCAGAATAATTGTTATGGCAAGACAAAGCGATGGGTTGGGAAAATGTAATGTCTTTGTATTCTTCTCCTAGGTATTAGGGGAATCATTAAGTGCATTTATATAAACCATCTCTGAGATTCTGGAAACAGAATCTCTTCACATCAGAGATTACTTTAGATCTAGTTTTATAGATGAGTTCCATGTTCTGCAAAGCTGGTCAAGGTGATAAGAATATCAGTGTTTTCTCTATTGTCATTCTTATACCAACTACCTAAGGCTCAGTGACTATTGATTTACTTATTGTTCTTTTGGCTCAGCTGCAGGCTGGGATTTCTAGCCCATTGAGCCTACAAGTGAGTATGTGTAAATAAATGTTCCTATCATTCTCATGACAGCAAGTCGGTAGAAGACAGACCATTCCTATTATTATGATTTACATAAACAAAGGTATTGGAATGGCAAGGAAAAGGAGACAGTCTCACTGGCTAACAAAAAAAATAAAACAATTACTCGGGGCTGGCCTGCGGCCAGCTCTTGGTTTCAGCTCAGTTCATGATCTCACAGGTCGTGAGTTTGAGCCCTGCATCGGGCTTTGTGCTGACAGTGTGGACCCTGCTTGGGATTCTTTCTCTCCCTCTCACTCTGCCCTTCCTCCTTGTGCTGGTATGTGCGTGTTCTTTCTCTCTTTCTCTCTCAAAATAAATAAGTCAAATAAAAAAAAAAAACAAAGCAACTATTGTTTCTGTGTTTCAGTGGATTCAATGGAATGAGTAAAAACATTTATCTATTTTCTTCAGGGTAACTAAGATCTTACAATGCACTACTGGACAAATGAGAAGATGAAAAGTAGAACGTTAGTTACATGCTTACTTAACTTACATATATGAGGGCAAGAGGTGATCACAGGGGGTGAAAGAAGGTTGGAGTGCAGCACACTTAGAACTGAAAGAGCAACACAACTTCTACACTGGAGCATGCAGCTTTTGGTGGCTTCAAATGTGCCCAGAATTCTAGAAGTGAGGACCTACGTGGCAACAGGAAATACTACCTCGAGAACATCCTTGGAGTGGCCCACATGAAGAACAAAGAGATTCTACTAAGAATTATCATATCATGGAACTGATATTTACCCCCCGTCTTTTCTAATAAATGCCCACGGGATCCTTCCAAACTAATATCATGACACTTACAATACCCTTTTCTGTCAACATATTTCCTTGTGTCTCTTAATGGACAGCCAACAGAGCTAGGCCAGTTATTGCAGTATTAAGTTTTGTAGGCCCAGTATATGTTTAATCTTTAGCACATAAAAGACAGTCAAAATATGTATGGTAAATAAAGAATACCACCATTTTTATTCTGAGATTTTGTATATAATAAATTTTTAGCTACATGCTTATGAAAACAAACATTTTAATGAAAATTATATCGATATGGATGAATTTTCTTCCAGAAACAACTCTATTTAACATATTTTAAAACTTCATCAATTTTCTATGTAATGCAGTTGAATTTTTTCACTTTGCCATTTTTTCTCTTAATTTTCATAGGAGCAAAGTCTTTAATTACATGTTCAGAAAAAAAAGCTATTTAATACTATTATTTATTTAATTGTTTACCAGTTTATACCCCTTAGCCATTCTTAGGTTTTTTTTTGGGGGGGGGGGCTATAACTATGTGCCATTTTTTCCAGCCCAAATTTGTCAAGAATATTTAATTTTTTTCCAATGGTATCAATTGTTACTATTAACAAAAGTCAGTACCGCCTGACATTTTAACAAAGATCTATTTTGTTTGGGATTAGATAAAATTATTCATTAAGGTAAAATAAAGTTCCTTTCCTGGCACTGCTTTGTTTTTTTTTTTTTTGGTTTCCATAATGTATATCACTTTTACATAATATTCCTTAGAGCATGGTACCACTATGCACCCAGTCACATAAACAAGAAAAATAGTCATCCTTTCTACCCTAACTCAAACTCCCATATCTAAGCCATCACCAAATATCTTATAATTTACCTCTTAAATATATTGTAAGTGAGCCTACCCTTTATAGCTATACCTTTGTCATATAAACACTGAATTACTGTAATATCCCGCTTTCCAGTCTCCTCCTCTTATCCATTCCGGTCACTTTACACTGAGCCCAAAGTCTACTACCCTAAAGTTCAAATTGCTTGTTCTAAAATTTAAAACAATTCAAAGATTCTGAGAGGTCAGTTGGCATCAGCCATATCTGAACTGCCACACAGTGTGAAATACGAAGAGAAAAGCATATAAATAAAATGTGTTAGGTGAATTTCATATAAGAACACCACCAAAATATTTATCACTATTTTTGTAAGGTATTTTTCTGATGACTTGGGATAATTTTGTTTCCAGTGTCAATATCAATACTGATTGTGTATGTATATATAGTACGTATACATATATTAGTCTTCCTAACTAAACTTTAAGTTCAGGAATGCCAATTATCATTGTTATCATAAGGATGAAACAAAAATGACACTTAATTTATATCTGCTGCCAGGCATTTCTTCTGTCTGCTATCCTAGCTTCAAAAAAAATCATAATAATTCTATGAATTTGTCCTGACCTCTGACATCTTCTCTCTACACCTATTATTATTGCTATCATATTCCCTTAGAATTCTTTTAATATCTTTAGACTCTGAGGTTGTATCACTTCTTTTTCTTAATTGGTAATTAGCATCTTTTTCATGATAGTTTGCCTATTGGATTATCAAATTGATAGATCTCCGTAAAGAACCAACTTTGGGGGCACCTGGGTGGCTCAGTTGGTTAAGAGTCCAACTTCGGCTCAGGCCATGATCTCACAGTTGGTGAATTTGAGCCTTACATTGGGCTCTGTGCTGACAGCTCAGAGCCTGGAACCTGCTTAAGATTCTGTGTCTCCATCTGTCTCTGCCCCTTCCCAGCTCACACTCTCTCTCTCTATCTCTCTCTCTCAAAATAAACAAACATTTAAAAATTAAAAAAAAGGAACCAATTTTTAGTTTTACTTATTTTTCTATTTTTTTTAATTTTCTTCATCACTGATATTTAATTCAAATTTGTACTGATTTATTTGTAGATCCACATGGTATTCTAACAATTAATATGGAAACCTCACGTATAGTTTGTCCATTATCCCATCAACCCACTGATAACAGTTGCTTATTATGGTTAAATCCTCCCTTCCTGTGGAAGACCAGGAACATTGTCCACTAGGTCCTTGTTGGGGTAGAATCACCCACTATCAGTGCTCCCCAGCAACACTCCAGTCTCTGGCAGTAAGAGGGAATATATCAGACATTTGAAGACAAAGAAGCTTCCAAGACCAGGCTGTGGGTTGCAGGATTCTCTACTCCCCAATCTGCACAAATGTCTTATCAGTGTACTTCTTTGATGACTCTATTTAAATAGTAATGACCTAATAATATTTATCATTTCTGTTTGCTTTATTTTCCTTCAGATAACTTATCAAAATTAAAATATATATATATATACATATATATATATATATATTATCTATGTTACTTTGTGTGATGACTTTCTGTTTCTGTATAATAAAACGTAAGCTCATTTAAGGTAGGATTTTTTTTCCTCTTTGAATCACTGCTCTTTCTTCCATACCAGAAATAAAGACACATATCCAATAATTTTCTTCACAAAAAGAAAGGAGCAAAGTGGACAGGAAAGAATAAATTAAGTAGGGAAAAAAAGATAAGGAAGGAAAGAAGGATGGAATGAAAATGGAAACAAGGAATAAAAGACTGAGGGAATTAAGAAATAAGGGATAGACACTGGGATCACAAATATGGAGCTAGAAAAATCAATACTTTAAGATCTGAAGCTTATCATCTTTGGGCCTATATTTGTCAACATGTTGTTATGCCATTTTTAATGTACTCAAACCTTTCACAGACTTCTATCCTATGCCTTGAACTAGAAGAGAATGTGCGGTCAAGTGAGGATTGTAGTTGATGCTGCGTCCGTTTGGTTGAGTTTTCTAGAAACAGATTCTGAAGACTTTCACACAGTGGCTTGCTGAAGATGGACACAGGAGGTACACCTGTAAGAAGCTCAGAAAGAAAATATTGCATGGAAGCTATCAATGAATGCAGTTGCATCTGAGGCCTCAGCCAATCTCAACAGAAAGTTAGGAGTTATAAGATTTCTTCAAAATTTATGAGGCTGATTCTATGCATTCCCCGTCTAGATATTGACTACATGTTGGCTCTGAGAGGGGAAATAAGCATGAGTTAGATAGCTTCCAGTGGGTAAGGGCAATTCTGAGTGGATAAATTATAATCTATCAGTAGCTGGTAGTCTCTTTGGTTAAGGATTGATGTGTCAACACCAGCAAGGATATTTGCAACCCTGGCGAGGATATTTGGACAGAGCAATACAATATTCATTTATTGTGTGGGACTCTTTAAACGTTTCATCAAGGTATAACTGACATTATAACACCAGAGTGACATATATGACAAAGTAAATTGTTTAAATTTAAGATTTACAGTGCGATGATTCTGTGTAGGTATATATTGTGAAATGACTACCACAATCACACATCTTTCAACTCATATGATTGTGATTTTGTTGTTATGGTAAGAACATTTAAGATTTACTCTCTTAGCAACTTTCAAGTCTATAATTCAGCATTGTTAACTGTAGTCATCCACCATACTATATATGAGATCCCATTAAATTATTGATCTTACTTTTAGCAGGACATTTACAACCTTTGACACAACTGATTTCTTTATGTTGATTTTTGTATCCTGCAACTTTACTGAATTTGTTGATTTGCTCTAACAGTTTTGTTGGGGAACCTTTAGGTGTTCTATGTATAAAATCATATCATCTATAGAGACCATTTTACTTCTTTTTCTTTCAGATTGGATGCATCTTATTTTCTTGCCTGGTTGTTCCCGTTACTATGTTGAATAATAGGAGTGGCAAAAGTTGGCTTCTCTGTCTTTTGCCTGATCTTTGAGGAAAAACTTTCAACCTCTCACTGTTGAATATGAGTTAGTTATGGGTTTGTCGTGTACGTTTTTTTATGATGAGGTATGTTCTTTCTATACCACACTTATTGAGAGTTTTTATCATGAGTAATGTCAAATTTTATCAAAACATTTTTGCATCTATTGGGAGAATCATATAATTTTCATCTTTCTTTCTATTTAAGTGGTCTATCAAATTCACCAATCTGCATACATTGAACAATCCCTGCATCCCCAGGGTAAAACCCACTTGATCATGGTGTATGATCCTTTTAATATGCTACTAAATTCAGTTTGCCAGTATTTTGTTGAAAATTTTGCATCTGTATTCATCAGGCTGGTCTGCACTTTTCTTGTTGCATTTTCACTGGCTTTGGTATCAGGGTTATGCTGCCTTTGTAAATACTACCAACTGGTAGTATTCTCTCCCTTCAGTTTTTGAAGAGTGTAAGAAAAACTGTCTATATTTCTTTAAATGTTTGCTAAAATTCACCATTAAAACCATGCAGTCCTGGGCTTTTTTTAGTGGGAGGTTTAACTGCTGATTAAAATTCCTCGGTCATTATTGTTCTATTCACATTTTCTATTTTTAATAATTTAGTCTTGCTAGTTTGTTTTCAGGAATTTACCTATTCCCTCTCAGTTATACAATTTTGGCTTATAATTGTTCATAATAGTCTCTTGTGATCCATTGTATTTCTGTGGCATTAGTCACAATGTTTTCTCTTTCAATTCTGACTTCATTTTTTTTGTTTTTTCTTTATTTCTTGATTGATTTAGCTAAATTTTGTCAATTTTGTTTAGTTTTTCAAAAAAACTTTTCTTTGATTTTTTTCTATATTTTTCTGCTCTATATTTCTGCTCTATTTTCTTTCTTCTGTTAACATGGGGCTAAGTTTGTTCTTTTTTTCCCAGTTCCTGGAAGTGTAAAATTAGTTTGTTTATTTGGTATCTTTCTTTCTTTCTTTTATGTACGTGTTTATTACCTTAAACTTTCCTCTTGGAACTGCTTTTGCCACAGCCCATAAGTTCTGGTATATTATGTTTTTGTTTGTTTCAATATATTTTTATGTGTTTTTTGATTTGTTCTTTTGTTAAGTTTAGGTTGTTTTTTTAAATTATTTTTGTAAGCTTATTTATTTATTTTGAGAGAGACATGGAGAAAGAGAGAATCCCAAGCAAGCTCCACACTGTCAGCATAGAGTCCAATGCAGAGCTAGAACTCACAAACCATGAGATCATGACCAAGACAAAATTAAGAGTTGTATGCTTAACTGACTGAGCCACCCAGGCACCCCAAGTTTTATTTATTTAAGTAATCTCTACACTCAACATGAGGTTCAAACTCACCACCCTGAGATCAAGAGTCGCTCACTCCTCTTAACTTGACTGAACAGTCCATGTGCCCCTTTTGATTTGCTCTTGACCCATTGTTTATTCAGGAATGTATTCTTTAATTTCCACATATTTGTGAATGTTACTACTTTCCTTCTTGTTATAGATACTAGTTCCTTACTATTGTGATCAAAAGATACTCAGTGTGATTTTAATCTTCTTAAATTTTCTAAGATTTCTTTTGTTAGCTAACATGTGATCTATTTTGGAAAATGGTCCATGTGCTGTTAAGAATGTGCTGCTGGGGGATGGTGTTCTGTATACATCTGTTAGGTCCATTTGGTCTAAAGGATAGTTCAAAGCCAATGCTTCCATTTGACTTCCTGTCTGGATGATTTATTCACTGCTGAAAGTGGAATATTGATGACCTTGATATTATTGTGTTATTGTCTATTTCTCTCTTCAGATATCTCCCAGACACTCCCTGTCCCCTGGTTATACAGCATGCCTCAGTAATTTTGGATTAGACAAGATGGATTAGACAAGATGGATGCATCTCATCCATCAGAGCTGGGAAGGCCTGATGTTCACTCACATACTCTCAATTTTTTTTGTGGGAGAAATCATCCATGAAGATTGTCTCTCATGGGCAGATCATGGAAAAGTGGCTGCAGTTGGTATACAGGTCATTTCAGGGTCTACAGCCAAGACTGAGGTCTGTATGCTTATCATCCAACACATAAGTGTGATTCCTCTCAGGTCCTTTTGTGTATGTTGCTGATGACAGAACCAAAGCCAAGCTGGACTGAAGCTAGGTCCCCAAGAGTACAGAGCTGTTTCTAGCCACAAGTCAGCTACTTTGGACTTCCTTTTCAAAAGGGCTCTATACCAGGTTTCACAGTCTCCACCTGGATCCCAAACCTTCCACAAAGGCATTTCTGTCCATGAATGGATGCCAAATTATTGTTGATGAAGGGGAGATATAAATGAAGGGTATCCTTTCAGCCATCTTGCTGATGATATCACTTTCAATTGCATTATTTTATTCTTTGTACTTCTCTGGGGTGTCATGTCCTAGAACAAAGGTTGATCTCAAATATCTGAGTCATCAAAGATACTTATTAAAATATATCTTTTAGAAAAAAATACATATTTTAGGGATTCACAGAAGATTTACTAAATCAAAAATTCATAGCATCAAGATGAAGAACCATATTTTTAGTTTGCATCAAATAATACTGACATAGGTGACTAAAGGTTTCCATTGTCAGAAAAACTCATCTCCACCCTGAGCTCAATGAAGGTAAATTGAATCTTATAAATCTCGTTTCTCTATTTCCAGTTATTAATAAATTATTTTTATTTATTTTTAATAAATCATTGATTATCAATGATAATATATCAATCAGTGTTAACTGGTGAGAACATTATTGATGCAGACACCTTTTTACTGTGAAACTCATTTCATTCAGAGATGGAATTATAGTCTATTTTATATTCATAAGTATAATACATTACTGTGAGATTATCAGCAATATCTTTGGGTTGATACAGATGGAAAAATATCACCCTTATGTTCATAATTGCCAAAACTTGGAAACTACCAAAAGATCCTTCAGTAGGTAAATGGATACATAAATTGTGATACATTTAGATAATGGAATATCACTCTGTGGTAAAAAAAAAAAACAACAAAAAACAAAAAACAAAAAACAAAACAAACAAAACAAAAAACGCTGAGCTATTAGGCCATGAAAAGCAATGGAGGAAACTTAAACATATTACTGAGTAAAAGACACCAATCTGAAAAGGCTACATACTGTATGATTCCAAATATATGACATTTGGGAAAAGGCAAAACTATGAAGAGAGTAAAAAGATCAGTGGTTGCCAGGAATAGAAAGATGGAGAGCAGAGGGATGATTAGGTTGAGCACAGAGGAGTTTAGGGCAGTGAAAATACTTTGCATGATAGTATAATGATGGATATGTCATTATACATTCATCCAAATCCATACAATATATAACACCAAGAGAGAATTGTAATGCAAATTATGGGATTTGGGAGATTATGATGTGTCAGTGAAGGTTCACTGATTGAAACAATTGTGCCCCTATGGAGAGGGATGTAATAATGGGGAAGGCTATGCCTGTGTAGGCTCATGTGGTATATGAGAAATATCTATACTCTCCTCTCAATTTTGCTATAAGCCTGAAACTGTTTTAAAAATAAAGTAAAAAAAAATGTGTAGATAGTAATGGAAATGAGAAGAAGTGGGAAAAGTTTAAGCTTCCTTTCACACACAGACCTGGGCTGGGGAGAGGAGGAGGGATGTTTTGTTATATTTAGTTATGGCTTCTGTTATATATTATTGTACTGGGAATTTATCACCTGAATCATGACTATATTAGTTTTTAGAATGACTGCAAGAATGGATACTATGTAAGAGTAAGCTGAAAAGACAGAGGACCTGCATGTTTTCATGGAAAGGCAGGAGAAGATAACCCTCCATTGAATATATTTTACAGAACTATTCTGACACCTGAATAAAGTTACATTTTTTATTTAAAAAAACACACTGACCAATATTTTCCCCACCCACAGGACTTTGGCAAAAGCAGTAAATCTCACTGGTTATTAGTTAGATGCAATCACTATTTTTACCAGTAAGTTTTGTGAATGTCATTCCTCTAACTGCTTGTTTAATATCTTACTGGCAGATGTTTATGAAATATAGCTAGCTCACATAAAATACATACTTTTGAAAAATGATATTATTTCATATGTCATATATGTGTATTTGTCCTTGCTGACCAGTTCACACTTAACAGCAGTTAGCATTAGAGATGAGTAACTCCTAGACTTGGAAAGGTCTTTAGGGCATATTTCTATTCTGGGTCTCAGGTTCCAAAAAAACAAAGAGACATCAGGAGAGAGATTCAAAAGTCGCACTCCCAACTTGAGTTGAAAACAGAACATATTTATGTTTTGTCTTGGAAAACCTGTCAGAATGCCTGAAATCTAAGCCTTAACTTAGAGGTTTACTGACATCATTCACTTTGTTGTGGTTTCCGTTTTATTCTTGCTTTCTGCACCTCACCTTCAGATTCATAATAAGCATCATCTTTTAACTTATAAGAGACTGAAATAAATTAAGACAATACTAAAACACCAAAAATTCTTGGATTTTCTTCCTATTCAGTAAGTAATTATTAGTTCTTAATTCAATAGGACAAAAGGATTATAAAGTAGAAAAATAAAAAAAAAACATAAATACTAATTATATAGTTTGTGACTCTTTGTAACCAAAACCAAGTCTACCATTAAGTCTTCAAACCCATGGCCTTATTTTTGAAACACTGCAAAATACTTCACAACATTTTCCTCTTCTCTTAAACTATTGTTTTGGCAACATCATGACAACATCAAACTTCATCTGTGCTTCAATTTATATTTCTTTTTTAAATTTTTTTTAATTTTTTTATTTATTTTTGAGTGAGTGAGAGAGAGAGAGAATGTGACCACGGGAGGGGCAGAGAGAGACACACACAGAATCCGAAGTAGGTTCCAGGCTCCAAGCTGTCAGCACAGAGCCCAATGCAGGGCTCAAACTCACAAACCGAGAGATCATCACCTGAGCAGAAGTCAGATGTTTGACCAACTGAGCCATACAGGCACCCCATCAATTTATATTTCTAGGTCCAAATTTTATTTCAGTTGCCCACTAAGTTTTTCATTTACTCAACAGACATTTATACACCACCAAATATACATGCATAAGAGATAGAAATGTTGTTTGCTGTCATGTAACTTACACTATAAAGGGAAAGATTAAAATATAAATAATATATATGTATGTTTATGCATTTAATATTTATATAATGTATAATATGTTTTATAGAGAAAATATTTGTGTCTCCCTCAAAAGTTCACACTGTGAAGCCCTAATTCCCCATGTGATGATATTGGGACATGAGGTTCTTGGGAAGTAATTAGGGTTAGATTCAGTCATGACAGTTGGGGCCTTTCATGGGATTAGTTCTGTCACAAGAAAAGACAACAGAGAGCTTTCACTCTCTCTCTCTCAAACTCTCTCTGTCTGTCTCTCTCTTTGTCTTACATGCTCACACAAAGAAAAGGCCATGTAAGCACACAGTGAGAAGGGAGCAGTGTGCAAATCAGGAAGAGAGCCCTCACTGGGAACCAAATTGGCCTCACCTTGATATTGGGCTTCTTCACCTCCAGAACTGTGAGAAATTTCTTTTAAGACACAGTGTATGGTATTTTTTTTATGACAGCCTGAGCTGACTAAGACATATGTGTTCATAATGATAACAGTGATGAGTTATGATGAAAATACAGAATGCTGAGATACTCACCAATATGACCTAACCTAGTTTATGGAGTTTAAGATAACTATCCTAGAATTCCCTGAAAAAGTAATGTGTATTCCTGCCCTACAATATGAGGGAAAAGAATCCAGATAAAGAGATTGTAGCTAAGTCAAGTCACTATGTATGTGTGGGTTCATTGTAAGTATCATGATTGTCAATGCTTTTTAAAGACCACTCCAAGGCCACATGGGTGGCTGAGTTGGTTAAACATCCGACTTTGGCTCAGGCCATTATCTAACAGTTCATGAGTTCGAGCCCTGCCTTGGGCTCTGTGCTGACAGCTCAGAACCAGGAGCCTGCTTTGGATTCTGTATCTCCCTCTCTCTCTGCCCCTCCCCTGCTTATTCTCTCTCTTTCTCTCTCCCTCTCTCTCTCTCTCTCTCTGAAAAATAAAGACAAAAAGTAAGATTTGCAAGAAAACCAAGAACTAGGGCAGGGTTGAAAGAGAAAGATCATCACCTTGGAAATAAAAGAGATGAAGAGTACATTTATCTTGATGAGCACTTAGTAATGTACAGAATTGCTGAATCATCATATTGTACATATGAAACAAATATAACATTATAGGTTAATTATACTTCAATAAAAAAAAAATAGAACTACCAGAGCACCTGGGTGACTCAGTTGGTTAAGTGTCTGACTTCGATTTAAGTCATGATCTCCTGGTTTGTGGAAACAAGCCCCACATTGGGCTCTGTGCTGACAGCTCAGAGCCTGGAGCCTGCTTCAGATTCTGTGTCTCCCTCTCTCTCTGCCCTCCCCCCATTCATACTCTGTCTCTGTCTCTTTCTCTCTCTCAAAAAAAAATAGAACATTAAAAAATTAATAAATATAAAAGACCACTCTAGCTTTATTTTGAAGAATAAGTTGTAGAGGATCAAAACTAGAAGCATGAAGCATATAGGCCAGGTGAGAAATGAGAGATGATCAGGGATAGTTGAGGTAATAGATCTTACTGGATGAATTTCAGATATGTTTGGGGTTAGAGATAAAATAAACTGCTAATGGAATGATATAAGAATTATAAAAATAATTGCCTAAGACTAAACATAAATGGATGGCTTGAAAAACTGTATGACTTATCATGGAGTTTCCCAAAGAGAGCATTCTTAGAATGCTTAGAATGGGAAGGGATAGATTTTGGAAAGTAACCAATTAGCCTTTGGGGTCCATGTTAAGTTTGGGATGCTTGTTAAACTTCTAAGATAAGACATCAAGTGGGCATTTGAATATGCATATCTGGAATTTTATAGAAAAGTCAGTGTAGAAGAATCAGAATAGAAGTATAGGTTATACTTGTTTTAAGAATCAGGAGACTGAATGAATGCTCATTGGATTGCTTATAGATAAATAATTAGAGAAAACCCAAGGTGCAGCCTAAGTTAATAGGTCAGGAGAGAAAGAGGAGCTAATAAAAGAGAAAGATCAGGAGCTGTCAATGAGGTAGGAAAAAAAATATGAGATGTAGAGTAAAAGAAGGCCAAAAAAGAGAGAGAGAATGTTGTCAATTTTCCCAAATATATCTGTTTTTTAAAAAAAACTATGAAAAGATAATTGATCATTGAGTTTAGAAATCCAGAAACAGGGAAAGCCATTGAAGATAACTTTAATGAAATTTATGGGGAAATAGTAGAAAAATGTCATGAAGATAAGCAAGAAAAGAAAATTCTTATGGAGACAAAAGAAAAAATTATTTAAAAACCATAGTGATGCACAAGAAGATGATCTGCCCAAACCCAAGGCCCCAAGGTACAATAGTGCGGGGGTGGGGGGGGAAGGCTTT
Organism: Leopardus geoffroyi; assembly: GCF_018350155.1. Classification (NCBI taxonomy): domain Eukaryota; kingdom Metazoa; phylum Chordata; class Mammalia; order Carnivora; family Felidae; genus Leopardus; species Leopardus geoffroyi. The sequence continues at coordinate 176,872,453 of NC_059327.1, forward strand.
ACATGAAATGGTTTCAGGTAAATCTGTCATTAGAAAAAAGCAAGTAAGTTACAATAAAAGGTAAAGATGAGAGGAACATATTAAAAATTGAATATGTAGGGGCGCCTGGGTGGCGCAGTCGGTTGGGCGTCCGACTTCGGCCAGGTCACGATCTCGCGGTCCATGAGTTCGAGCCCCGCGTCAGGCTCTGGGCTGATGGCTCAGAGCCTGGAGCCTGTTTCCGATTCTGTGTCTCCCTCTCTCTCTGCCCCTCCCCCGTTCATGCTCTGTCTCTCTCTGTCCCAAAAATAAATTAACGTTGAAAAAAAAAAAAAATTAAAAAAAAAAAATTAAAAAAAATAAAAATTGAATATGTGAACAAATGTGTTGAGAAAGGAATTTTAGAAGAGAAAAATGTAGGGATTCGTATCATATTATTGGATGTACAGGACAGTGTGCCAGTGAGGGTCTGGGCTAGGTCTTGGGTTGTTACTATGGTAAATAGGCATATGAATCATTATAGGGTTCCATAGAAATATATGTATTACAAAAGGAATATGGGGTGCCTGGGTGGCTAAGTCGCTTAAACGTCCAAATCTTGATTTCAGCTCAGGTCATAATTTCACAGTTAGTTTAAGCCCTTCATTGAGCTCCACATTGACAGTGCAGAGCCTGCTTGGGATTCTCTCTCTGTTCCTCTCTCTGCCTCTCCCCTGCTCATGCTCGCTCTCTTTCTTTCAAAAATAAATAAATAAATTTTTAAAAAAATTAAAAAAAAAAAGGAATGTGTTCTAGGGATTTCACAAGTAAAGATATTTAAATGATCAATTACAACATTATATTTAAAATTATATTTAACTCTTTTATGAGATTTTCCATAAGCCTGTTCTGCCTAGGTTTCATTCTTATATGTTCTTATATCATCATATACATATCAATGTTCCAACTATTATTTTGTTTTTCTAATTTTCTGTTTATTTATATTTCTATTTCATCACATCTTTGAGGGCAGTGATTGTGTATAAAATATGTTTAGACTCTTAGACTCTGGGTAGATAAAATGGTGCTTAGGTAGTATATAGACAGCACCAGAAATATATTAGTTAATGGCACTAATTGACTTTAAACACTTAGAAAAAAAATACTCAAGTGTCATCCAGGGGCATAGTAATGAGATTTCCTTTGTAGATTTCTTAATATGTAATACAAAGAATAAACATTTTAATTTCCTAAGAACAATTTCCTTTTTTTTAGAGGGTTGTGCTGGAAGTTCTGTTTTGTCAAAGAGATTCACTCTCATAAGAAGAATCACCTCAGAGTTCCTCTAGTCTTTATCTCTTTATGCCTGAAAAAGAAACAATGATCTGTTTGTATGCAGGGAAATTTAAAACCATCTAAGTGTTTTAATCAGAGAAAATTTAACACAAGGAATTGGTTACATGGGTGATTGGAGACCAAAGGAAGACAATTTATGAGAAAGTACTCAGGGATTAGAAACAGCAGGAAACACTACCATTCCTAAAACTGTAGGGACACAGGAGAGAAGTGATGTTATCAGAGCCTTGAAGCTGGTACTCTATACCTTAGCAAGAGCTGACACAAAGGGATGGTGTATTTTGTAAGAAAATAATGAAGAGAAGGAGATGGTGCCAGTGAAGTCACTGGAAACAGAGAGTATAGAAATTATCTTATGTCTTTACTACACTTAAGCTATATTCTGCCTCTGACTCCAATCTTTGGCCAGAGGCAAAGGCATTTGGACAATGTTGTTCCTACAATTCTAAGCAGAGCCTGAAGAGGAAATGTTAGGAATGCATTAAAAAGCAAATTACAGGCACATATTCTTAGATAATGGGTATTCAAAGATAAATCTCTCAAATATATCTTCCTAAGTAATGTAAGATGATGACAAAACGTTTACAATTGCATTATTACTATAGAGCTACTTGGGTGAAACTGCCTTAGGCAATGAAATCATTTGGAAGTGTTGTCCATTAATTCATAAATTTGTATCACTACAGAAAAATCTATGACTAAGTCTTTATTCCCTCATTTGGTTCACACATTGGGAAAAAAAAATCCATTCTTCTTATCTGATTTAGAAAGAATACTATTAAGTTGGTAGAGCTCACTGACTTTTGAAAGCATAGGAAGAAATTGATTGAGCAATATTTCTAACCTCAGATCAGTGTTGTATGCCATTTTTAGTTTGAAATTACCAATTTGATTCTGCTACAGGAAAATGATGTTAGACAATTTAAGTAATAGCAATCAAAATTAATGAATATGTTTTCATTAAATTCAAATGCACTGAAAGTATTGTCATTGAAATCACATTTTCCTTATATAGAAGGAACACTTTATTTTCAATGATTTTTTCCTAATAATTTTCACATAATAATAAAATACAACATGTCAAATAAATCCAATGTATTTGACCAACAATTCATAATTGGGGATTGAGGTCCAGTTCATTTATTTTCTATAAGAGGATACATCTGTTTAAAAACAGAAGGGGCGGAAGTTGATTTGCCATTGTCACTGCAGTAACCAGAAGACTTCAGGGGAAGATGGTTGAGCAGAGGACTCTTCATCCCATGGACATAACTAGACAATGTTCACATTAGTGTAAATAACCCAGAAAATGACCCGAAGACTGGCAGAATAAACCCCACAACTAAACATAGAAAAGAGATTGATGACCACACTGAAGAGAGTGGAAAGGGCAGAGATGTGGTCAGGACCGAAAAAGGGTAGTAAGAGTATCTGTGTGGGGAAGGGAGGCCATAAACATGGAGAGAGGCAGGAAAGAGACCCTCTACACCAGGGAGCCTGCACAAAAGATGAATCCCCATAACATTGGCATTGAAAACCAGAAGGGCTGAATGTATTGAGTTCTTACAACCAGCAAGAGTTAAAATCTGGAATTTGGAAAAATCAGTTCTTGGAGAGTTGGTGGGCAAGAAGAAATTGAGTCCCTGCCCTTAAAGAGACAGCATAACAAACAGCCCATGGAGATACAACATAGAAGCAGCAGTTTGAAAGGTGCCGAGGGCATATGGGGGGGAGAGTTATTTGGACAGATGATTGGGGAACTCCTCCAGGAACAAAGGAACTTGCATGTGCCATTTCTCTACATAACTGTTTCTCTAGCATAAGCTGGCAGATGCCATTTCTCTAGCATAAGCACACAGCCACCCGTGTGACTTGCTACCTAACTTACATGCACTGCTGCCCCACTCCCTCACACTGTGCTCCTGCCAATCCACCCTTCTGGACAGCCTGACTCAGCCCAGGTGCCTCAGCACTCCCCTCAGCACTCAAAGCTTGCTAGAACCTCTGCACTACTCCTCTATGATGTGCTTCACCACATCTGCCCTCTCCAATATGCTCTTGGCCAGGGTGCATATAGGGTGATATTTTAAGCCTGGTAGGGTGCAGTCAGCTCCTACAGTGCCCAGCACCACTCCAAAGTGACTCTTGCCAGAAAGAGGGAAAGATAACCACACACACACACACACACACACACACACACACACACACACACACAAACACACACCAGTCAGACAAAGAGACTCATTTCAAACCTAAAGACATATGCAGATTGAAATGATGGAGAAGCATTTACGATGCAAATGAATGTGAAAAGAAAGCCAGGTAGCAATACTTATTTTTATTAGACAAAATAGACTTTAAAACAAAGACTGTAACAAGAGACAAGGAAGGACATTATATAATCATTAAAAAGACAATCCAACAATAAGATACAACAATTATAAATATTTATGCATCCAAAATGGGAGCACTTCAGTACTTAAAGCAGTTAATAAGAAACATAAAGGAACTCATTGATAATAATGTGATAATAGTAGGGGATGTTAACACCCCACTTACATCAATGGACATATCATCCAAACAGAAAATCAACAAGGAAACAATGGCTTTTGATGACTCATTGGACTAGATGGGTTTAACCGGTATATTCAGAATATTCCATTCTAAAATAGCATCATACTTATTCTTTTCAGAAGCACATGGAATATTTTCCAGAATAGATCACATATTAGGCCATAAAATGGGTCTCAACAAAATTCAGAAAGACCAAAGTAATGAAATCTGGTAGAGCTTTGTCCATTCAAAGATGTCTGTTCTCGCTTAGTTTTTCTCTCCTCACACCCTGCTGTCCTGTGTCAATCCCCAATTCTATTCCTTAAGGCTCCTTTAATTCTAGTACTTTTAATGACAATTATAAAGCTTCTCTCTGGTGCCCTGAAATTTATTTTGCTACTACGCCTCTGCCACCATTGGTAAGAGCAAACTTGGTGAGGTTTCTAAGACTTGTCTGCCTAGATGATCAAGAGAGTTTTTCACTCTAATTTTCCAAAGGCATCTAGGACAGGGAAAATATGGGTTTTGTTTTGTTTTGTTTTGTTTTGTTTTGTTTTGTTTTGTTTTGTGTTTGTTTCTTTTGGTCCCTTAAATCTATAAGGAATATACTTATTTCCTGCCCCTGCTGTGCCCTGCTTGCTTCTTACCAATAATTGGCTCAACCATTGTGGAAAACCCAGGGTATGTGATTGACCTGCTATAGAGTCCCTTATTTTTTTTCCCTTCTCCTCACATCATCCACTCCTATGGGGTGTATATAGTTGATCTGGATATAGAAATAAAAATGGAGATAGAGAAAAAGAAAAATATATATAGATGTATATGACCTATGGGTGGACTGTCTTCCAAATTACTGTCTCTCGCCCCTTGATGTCCCCATCTGCTCTTTATCCAGTGTAATTCCATAGTCAATTCTTACAGCCTGTCTTGTTTAATCCCTCACCAAGTCTACCTTGACTCATTTGTCTTACACACTTGGCTAAACCAAAACCGTGATGAATTCCTACACTCCTTCTATTTTGTGTTGGCTCTTGTGCAGCTTCACATGGCTATAGGGAAAACACACAACCACAGGGACTGAATCTCAGTTAATATGTCTGTGGCTTCTTAACACTTCCTGGCTTTCAAGGTATGTTCTGTTAATTCATTTGCTGTCCCACTATCAAGACTCGCTATTTCACCTCTTTTTCTTTCTAGTCAGTTACTTAGTTTATCATTTCACACTCATCTTCAGCGGATGCCCTTGCTTGTACTTCACTGGAGTGATTGGAAACAATTCCATAGACTCCTATCATAGTGTCTAACACCTATCTGTGCATATATCTACAAACACTTTTTTTTGTGCCTAGTTATCCATAATTCTTTCTCAAACCCAACCCTGTAGTTGGGCATTAGATCTCATACCTTGGAACCATGATATAATCTATGATATGTCCCTTCTTTTTAATAACTGAATATCAGAGCAGTAATTCTTGGGTGACATAATCAAGCTTCACAGCTTTAAATACCATCCATATATTTATAACTCTGATTTATTTTCTCAAGTACAGTTCCATATCCTGATATTCCATCACTCTTGACATTTCTACTTGGATATCTAATGTATATCTCAAACTTAACATGGCCAAGATAAAATTGTTGCTCTTTCTCCTGAAACTAGTTCCATCAATAACTTTTCTTCAGTTGGTTAACAACCATTTTTTCCTGCTTCTTTGAAAAAAAAAACAATATTTAGGGGGGATATTTTAAAGTCATTCTTGATTTTTCTTTTTCTTATATCCTATGTTGGATATATTACAAGTCTTATTTGCTCAAAGTCCAAAATACATCCAAGATACTGTCACTTGTCATCACTATAGTACGACCACTCTGGGCCAAGCCACCATATTTCTCTCTTGGATTAACGCAATCTTGTAATAGATTATCCTGCTTCCGTACCTGGCCTTCTATAGTCTATTCTTTAACCAGAGTAAGTGGATCATGTTACTCTTTGTCAAGCTTCTCACAACGGCTCCTCATTCCACAAATACAATGGTAAAGGAATTGAAATGGTCTGCAAGGTCCTTCTACAATCCCTGATATTCCTGGCAGGTTGTGACTCCATTACCTCTGACTTTGTCACAGAAGTCTCACTCATTGCTTGTTCATTTGCAGCTACACCAGCTTCCTCTCTGCAACTAAAATATACTGAGAATATTCCCACCTTAGTGTATTTTTTCTAGATATTTCCTCTGACTGGACTACTCCATCCCTAGATATACACTTGACTGATTCCATCACTTCTTCGAATCTTGGCTCAAATCTTACCTTTCCTATTAGGTCTACTTCTTTCTAGTCTATTTAGTACTACAGATTTCCCTCCCAACTGGAACACTTTAAATCCCCCATTAGCCCGCTCATTTCTTCATTAAAATTTTTTTAATGTTTATTTATTTATTTATTTATTTATTTATTTATTTATTTTTGAGAGAAAGGGAGAGAGAAAAGCACAGTACAAGCAGGGGAGGGGCAGACCGAGAGGGAGACACAGAATCCAAAGCAGTTTCCAAGCTCTGAACTGTCAGCCCAGAGCGAGACATGGGGCTCAAACTCACCAACTGTTAGACCATGACCTGAGCAGAAGTCGGGCACTTAAGCAACCGAGCCATCCAGGAGCTGCTTCACTTCTTCATTTTTTAAAATATAATTTACTTATTTACTATATTTGCTGATACTTTTTTTTATTTATTATCTCTGTAATAAAAGCTCCATAGGACAGATATCTCTGCTGCCTTTTCACTGATATGTCTTAAATGATGAAAACAAAATCTGAAGCATAATAGGTAGTAAATAAATATTTATTAAACTAAACAATGCATGGATGAGGTCTATTACTTTTGCCCTAACTTTCTTAAGGGCATGTCTGTTTGTAGTATAAACATCTTTTTCTTTTCCTTTTTCCTGTAGCATCCCACCATGAGATCATGGAGATCATTAGGTCTACCAATTAGATGAGTTAGATGCCAGGGGAATAAAGAAAAACACCTTTAAATTATCATTTCATACATCAGATGTTGTCTACAGGTTGTTTGTTTGTTAACTTAGTCCTTAGAACCATCTGAGATTGTATTAATACTCACATTTTATATAGGAGGAATAAGATGTTTAGAAAAATAGAGTAACACAACCAAGGCCATACAACCAGAACATGACACAACCATGGTTCGATCAGAAGTTCGACTTTGTTCCCTCCATTTCACACGAAGAACCATGATGATTTCCTTTTTTTTTTTTTAATTTATTAACTCTATTCTAAAAGCCCTGTTTCTTTGTATATTTTCCATTTTCTCATCACTCTAATCACGTTCTTTAAGCTATAAATTCAGTCAATGATTACAGCTTGTTCCCCAAAATCAAAGTGCATTTATGTATTGAGTATCAATTTCAATTTGGGTGTATAAATACGGTAATATGTGTCACAGGATTATTTCTTTTGAAGCAACATTTGTTTATTCCAGTAACATAAGGACAGTGATATTGGCATTTTCCATTGCATGATTAGCAAACTGAACTCTCCTGAGGATGACCAGGAGAAAATACATACTTGTTCCCAGACTGTTTGCTTACATTACTCTTTGTGCCTCTCTTCTGTTCTTAACGTCTCTCTCCTTTTTACATTTATAAAAACCTTACGAAGTCTCAGCTCATAGGGACTACAAAGCACAAATATAAAAACAAGCATAATCAAGACATTCAGGGGCACCTGGGTGGCTCAGTCGGTTGAGCATCTGACCTCGGCTCAAGTCATGATCTCTCAGTTGACGAGTTCAAGCCCTGTGTCGGGGTCTGTGCTGACAGCTCAGAGCCTGGAACCTGCTTCACATTCTGTGTCTCCCTGTCTCTCTGCCCTTTCCCTGCTCATGCTGTGTCTTTCTCTGTCTCAAAAATAAATAAAGATTGAAAAAAAAAAGACATTCAGAGTACAAATTGAAGAGATACCTGCATATATCAAACTGTGATACATTTTTCTCCAAACGCTTTGATGTAGACATATACAAACAGGAGGATATTAGGTTTTATTAGCATCTCATTATTTTGTTTCTAAATGCATGTTTCTATGTGTGTTTACCTAAAACAATTAGTTTAAACTGAATCTTGGTCATTTAAAAAAATCCTACCTCTGTTCTTAAGTGTAATTATGTAACAAAGAGATACAGGAATTACTTGTCAGATATTTTCTGAAATTTAAAATTTTTTATTTACATAGTATTAAAGATATTGTTGTAGTAAGTTAGTTTCAACCTGTGAGAAAAATGTTCTACAAAGACTGAGCACGTTGTAAGCTTTTTGCAGGCTTAAACCAGAACTATTTTAAGGACAATTTAACATTAAGCTAGAAGATGCTTTAAATAGTAGTTGCATGCCTTTTGAATTAAATGGCTGCACAACTTCAATCACCAATACTTTCTCAAAGTCTTTTTCAAACTGCAACTAAAAAAGAGTGCTAAATGCTCTGGCCAGATAAAGCCTAGATGAAACTTTTGTTCCAAATATTGTGGTACTTTTCTGATTGAGTCAAGTTCAATATTATTGTGAATGTCAGGAGGAATTTGGCATCAGTTGCTGCAAATATTTTGTTTGAAAATGTGTATTTAACCAGCTGAGTCAACACAGAGGCATCTGTGAATCTTTCTAGTAATGAGGGGCCCAAAGTACATCTTCTAGACATGGGTGCATCAAATACCATTATGGCAATTCCTGGGAGAAGTGAAAACAAAAAATCATCACTCCCAGGGCAAAGTTTCCTGTTGATTTGGGGGAAGAAATGAGAGTAAATTAAAAAAATTACATAGGAGCAGAAATATAGACATTTTTCATGTAGTGATCATCAAGAATTTGTGAATTCCCATCTTGGCCTTGGGAGACTTCTCCTGTTATGAAGCCAAAACTTGCAATTGTAGATATTGACATAGGTCAATGATTGAAAAGTGAGGAAGCAGACGTGCACAGAATTCATCTTTCCTGAGGAGGCATTGGAGGTATCCAGCTTTGGGAGGATGGCAGGGTCAGGAGCTTTGCTATCCAATGCTTTGATTTACCTATGAAAGCACCAAGGGATTTGATGGGCTACCCGGTGCAGAACGGTTGTGGCAATAGTTTCTTCCCTAAAACAATCCTTCTATTGTTCTGTGTGCTTTTTCTGGGTGAGTAACTTCGCAGACTGAACCCGGCACTCTTGGAGACTCCATGAGGTATGAAAATCATTTAATCAATTTACTGTCTGATTCAATTATGATGGTTGTAACCAAGAGCTCTGTCTGATGCAAGTGACTTCATATCATGGCTCAACTTTTCCACGACTCTTTTGACAATTTTCTCCATTTCCTTGTTTTTCTGTTTCTGTGACAACCTTCTAGGAAACAACACACACATACACGCTCAAAACTTTCATTCAAAGGATTTGATTTCTTTTTTGTCTTTATGCAGACTTCTGGGAGCTGCTGGAAAAAATCCCATAGCTAGGCTTCCTGACATCATGATAAATTCATATTAATCATCTTCTATCAGGCCTTTCTTACCAACATTTATACATTCTCAAAGTTTTAAAATATTGAAAATTATATATTCCCACTGAATTATTTAAATTTTTTTAACATTTATTCATTATTGAGAGATATAGAGAGAGTGAGCATGAGCAGGGGAGGGACAAAGAGAGAGGAGACACAGAATCCAAAGCAGGCTCAAGGCTCTGAGCTGTCAGCACAGAGCCCGACGCGGGGCTCGAACTCACAAACCATGAGATTGTGACCTGAGCTGAAGTCACACACCCAACTGACTGAGCCACCCCGGCGCCATTAAATTATTTACATTAACTACACATATCTCATCTCTTCCTTTTATATCTTCTTATTAGGCCTTTTTCACTCTTTTCTCTTTAAATTTATTTATTTATTTTGAGAGAGAGAGAGAGCACATGGGAAGGGCAGAGAGAGAAAGAGGGAGAGAATGGAAATCCCAAGCAGGCTCCCCACTGTCAACGTTAAGTCCGATATGGAACTTGAACTCAGGAAATATGAAATCATGACCTGAGCTGAGATCAAGAGTTTGATGCTTAACTAACCGAGCAACTCAGGTGCCCCAAGTCTTTGTTGCTCTAAATGACTTCAAGGCCTTTGTGTTGAAGTGGCTGCATATATAGAAATATAGTAGAGGTAAGCCAGGGAAGAAGATGACCTGGGTTGGAAAATCAGAGGGTTGCGCTGGTGCGACCAGTGCAAGAAGTAGTGTTAATCTTACCTGTGAATGGGCTGGATGAGTCCGTGTTTACAAATTGTCCAATTAGGAAAATTTTGGAGATTAAAAAGAAAAGAAAACGATGGAAATTATATTATTTTGGTTGAAGTGAGAAAACTAAATCATATGAGAGACTGAAATCTTCCTGAAAATTTTTTAATGTGAAAGTGTATATTTTAATCGTAAAAATTGTTTTCTGTAAATATAGTTTATCAACTTCTTTGCACGGAAGTTAGTTCAGAAACATAGAGCTATAACTATACACAGATGCTAATTATACCACAGGACAAAATCAATTCAGAGCCTTTGATACTTTGAACAACTCTTTTAGTAAATACTCTTCCTTTTTTTCAGGTTATATTTTTAAAATTTTTTTTAATTAATTAATTAATTAATTTTTTTTAAATTTACATCTAAATTTGCATATAGTGAAACAATGATTTCAGGAGTAGATTCCTTAGTGCCCCTTACCATTTATCCCATCCCCCCTCCCACAAGCCCTCCCATAACCCTCAGTTTGTTCTCCATATTTTTGAGTCTCTTCTGTTTTTGTCCCCCTGTCCCGCCTGTTCTGTGTCTTAAAGTCCTCATATGAGTGAAGTCATATGATATTTGTCTTTATTTGCCTGACTAATTTCACTTAGCATAATACCCCCTAGTTCCATCCATGTAGTTGCAAATGGCAAGATTTCATTCTTTTTGATTGCCGAGTAATCCTCCATTTTATATATATATATATACCACATCTTCTTTATCCATTCATCCATCGATGGACATTTGGGATCTTTTCATACTTTGGCTATTGTTGATAGTGCTGCTATAAGCATTGGGGTGCATGTGTCCCTTCGGAACAGCATACCTGTATCCCTTGGATAAACTCCTAGTAGTGCAACTGCTGGGTCGTAGGGTAGTTCTATTTTTAATTTTTTGATGAACTTCCATGCTGTTTTCCAGAATGGCTGCACCAGTTTGCACTCACACCAGCAATGCAAAAGAGATCCTCTTTCTCTGCATCCTCACCAACATCTGCTGTTGTCTGAGTTGTTAATGTTAGCCATTCTGACAGGTGTGAGGTGATATCTCACTGTGGTTTTGATTTGTATTTCCTGGATTATGAGTGATGTTGAGCATTTTTTCATGTGTCGGTTGGCCATCCAGTAAACACTCTTATTCTTTGACTTGCTTGATATATAACCTCTGAATTTTCTTTATCTTTGTCTATTTCTTCCCCATCTGAGCTCTACTCCCCAATGCTCAACTATCAAATAATTCCACAGTTTCAATGCATCTTAAACTCCTTGCATCCAAATATGGATTCTCTATCACTTTAAAGCTTTTTACCTTCCTCCTCTCCCCCTGTACATCCATTCTTGCCATTGTTTCCTTTATATTAGGGAATACCAGAAGCAGTGTGTGACTTTTCTCCCTCACTTCCCGCATTCTATCAGTCACCAGTCTTACAAACCTTACCACCACTTAACTATGTCTATAATTCATCCATTTTTTTCTTTCTCTATATACACTATGCTAATTAATTCAAGACATCATCACTTTTAACCTATATTCCTGCAAAAGATCTGCCAACTGGAAATCATGTCTATCCTCTTATCCTTATACCATATATTCTCCACAGTGCAGCCATAAAAATAATTCTATAACATTGATGAGTAAATGTCTTGCCCTGTATTAATCCTTTCTACAGCTGTCTTTGAAACTTAATGATATTTCCAACTACTACTCATTTTCCAGGTCATGACTTAAATATGTTTTTTTAGAAAATTACTGATTTATAACTTGCTACAAATAGTAGCTGTCTTTTTAAGGTCTTCCCACAGCAACTGGCATAACATTCATAATAACTTTTATTATAATTAATTCTAATTCTTATTGAATGTTATATAGTTTCCTTAGTATATTGAAAGTCCTATGAAAGCAGACACCCTCTTTTATTTCCCACTATGTTTTCCTCACAGCCTAGCAGCATAAAACTAAACTAATAACAGATAGTAGATACACATTTGCAATATAAGATGTGTTTATGCTACACAGAGAATTATTGAGGGTTTATTCTCCTGCAATTTGTATAATTTTTACAAACTTTTGAAATGCTTAAATGTAATTTTCAATAAATAACACATATTATTCGAGTAACTTAATATATATGTAGCTTTCTGAGAAAGCATCACGATAGCAAGATAGCAGATATTTTTATCACTGCCAAAAGTTTCCTTCTTGCCCCCTTGAAATCCATTTTTTCCTTGATCCGTGTCTCCAAACAACCATTATTTACATTCCTAAACAATATATTAATCTGCGTTTTCTAGAATTTCACATAAACAGAATCATGCAGTCTTTATTGTTGCTTGTCTGGCTTTAACTTCACATAATAATTTTGAGAGTTATCCATGTTGCTGTATGTGTTAACCCTTTATTTGTTTTTTTCTTGAGTGGTATTCCATTGTATGGACACAAACATATTTATTTATTCACCTGCTGATGAACATTGGGCTTTTCCCTTCTTTAGATATTATAAATAGAGTTGCTAAAAATATTCATCTACAAGTCTTTGTATTTAACAGGTATATACTTAAATGTGCCACTATTAAAAATAGGTGTACAATTTCACATTCTCATCTTTAATTTCTTTCAGCATGTTTTAAAATATTCGTTGTGGAGATCTTGAGCCTCTTTGGTTAAATTTATTTCTCAGTACTTTATTTTATTGCCATTTGTGTTATTTGACATTACTGTAAATGGGATTTTAAAAAAATTAATTCATGGAAGCAATGACTGGAAATTAATAGTGATCTTGAGGTGGAAGCCATGAGTCGAGAATACAAAATGATTATATAAAAGGGCCTGGATCACAGTAGCTTAAAAAGCAACCTTAAGACCACAGGACTGTTGATCCAATTTCTTACAATCAGGAAATAACATTTTATTCACTGTTTAACAAATGAAAAATAGTAGTTCCTTGGAGTAGTATTTTGAATATGTTTACTACCTATTAGATTTAAATATTAACCCACTGGATTTATCCAGTATAAGTTCATAATTCATGAATTAGTAATTGAGATTGTTGTGCTCCATAAGAATTTAAATCCCTTAGTATTATATTTTTCGGTTCTAATATTTCCTGCATTTTTCCAATTTTATATTTGCTTTTATTATGTGTCAGTTTTACTTTTGTTTTCATTTTTTACACCATAAAAATGTTGACTATTACTTAGTCAAAGCTATGCTTTCCTTTTGAGATCATTTTAATTTTAGAAAGTCATTTTGTTTCTAGCCAAGAGGGTTGGTATTGAATTTTACTTATAATTTGTAAAATTATTTGCTTGTCCTTTATTTTTATTTTTAGATGATAAGAATTAGGACAATAGTGATTTAGTGACTTCTAATATCTTATTAGTTATTAGTTGCAAACTAAAGAAAAGGAAGTGGTTCTTTTTTCTCCAAGTTTAATCTTTCACATTTTCTATTAACAGATTGGAATTTATATGTTTAAAAGGAAAATTGTATTTTCCTCTTTGAAACTTAAGATTGCTAGTCTTTTTAAATTTTTTTAAAATATTTGTTTTTTGAGAGAGAGAAACAGAGAAAGTGGAGGAGGGTCAGAGAGGGAGGGAGAGAATCCCACACAGGCTCTGTTGCTGTCAACAAGGATCCCAATGTGGGACTTGAATTCACGAACCACGAGATCATGACCTGAGCCAAAATCAAAAGTCAGACACTCAACCAACTGAGCCACCTAGGCACCCCGAGATTTCTAGTCTTTAGTCAACCACAAATCCTCTTTATTTCTAAACAAACTGCTTACATTTTTTTCACAATGAATCAAAATTAAATGTATTTGAGATAGCATTTTCTAAATGTATAAATAGAAAATGTCAAACATACATTTTGCATAGTGCAAATGTACAAATTCACCCATATTACATAAATTTAGTATACCATCATGTAGAATGTTAATTAGACCATTAAATGGTGGAGTAAAAGCAGACATTGTAGACTTTTTTTTGTTAGTTTGTTTTAAACTTAAAATTCTAATTATTACAGATCTCTTTCTTTATGTGGTTACCTAATCTATAATCAGTTTAATGATGAACAACTATGAATCCTGGCACATAATAATAAACTATTCCTTCCTTCTTTTCCATTTTTTTCTTTCTGTCTTTCTCATTCTTTCTCTCTTTCTCTCTTTCTCTCAATCTTCCTCAATATTAATATTTAGAATTTGTTGTACCCACATGCTGAAATGAAATCATTCTTACATAATTAAAAATGCTTTATTACTTCAAATCCCCAAACACAATCTCAGTGTAGTAACAAAATGAACAAGTATTTTAAATCATCTCAAACTAAAATATTTAATTAACGTTAAGATTTTTGCACATCTCATTGCTTTGGTCTATTACAGATGGGCAATGGTTTCAAGACTATTCTCCGTGGACCAGTCATGTTTCTGTACCTCTTGAGAGTAGAGGGACCAACTGCCTTTATTCTGGAATTATCTTTTCAAAGATATTTGCATAGTACACAACCCTTGAAGAAGAGAGATTATGTCTCCCTCTGGAGAAGAGGGTGGGGTTTTTTGTTTTGTTTTGTTTTATTGTTTTCTTTTTATGTCCATTTTTAAACTATCATTATCACAAATAATGTTTCTGTCTGAGACAAAGGAACGTTTGTTTTTAGATGTTTGTTTGGAGATGTTTGTTTGCAGCCTATTATAAAAGTGAGGTTTTCTATCTCAGGATTCCTCACCATGTGTGATGCAAACCCACTACAGTCTCAGTATCTCTGCAAGCCCATGACCACATAGAGAACTGCTACAGACAGAAGTTCAAGTTGCATCTGTGCCAGGAGTAATAAAGTTCCCTGTCTGCAACCTAGGATCCTTGTCTTTTGACAGCATCCCTGAATCTCTAGTGCTTCGCATTTCTTTAGCTACCTGTGGGTCACAATAGACTTGGCTCACTTAGTCTGTCTCTTGCTTTACCCATTTCCCTCTTTCTTGCAAGCTCTGGTTTCTGACCATTTTGGGTCGAGAGATATAGAGATAAGGGAATAGAAGAGGAAGGTGAAAGAAATTTTGGAGTTCATTGCTATTGACGTTGTATTACCTAGAGTGTCAAAAATTTAAAATTGTTTCTTTCACTTGTGTTGAACATTTATGGGCTCTTCAGAGATATTTATTCCCTAAACTGGAATTTTCCATTTACAATGTCCTTGATATGAAAAAATATATATATATGCCTAACTACTCCTTAACAGTCATTTTTACAGTCCATAGGAATTTGGCATTAGCTTGCCCAAGCAAGTGGTCCTCTTGAATGACACAGCAATCGATCCTGTGCAGATTCTTTTCCATTCCTAGACATGATTTGTTACACATGGTGTATACCTGAGCCAAAGCTGTTAACACATACAAACATAGATGCAGCAACATGCCTTTACTCAATCTCAGAAAAACCATGTACCCTGACTTGTACTCTTTTGGTTTCTCAAGAGTAAGGCAAAAGCTGGAATACTGTGTCCCTAAAAAATTCATGGGATACATAAAATCTTCAAGTTTCTTTTGAAAAATGTTTATCTCTTGACTTGAAAGGAAGAGGATCTTAGCATAACTTTTCTTTCCACATTGAGGAGAAGTAATGAAAAGTAGACAAAACTCAATTTTATTTTATTTTTTATAAAGAAAAACTTTTCTCAAATTCCAATCCCTGAAAATTCATATTCTGAAATGTGCACGAAGGGATTAATGAAAGGGTTGCCTGGGTGGCTCAGTTGGTTAAGCATCCAACTTCAGCTCTGGCCATGATCTCATGGTCTGTGAGTTCGGGCCCTGTGTTGGGCTCTGTGCTGACAGCTCAGAGCCTGGAGCCTGCTTTGGATTCTGTGTCTCCCTCTCTCTCTGCCTCTCTCCCGCTTGTACTCTGTCTCTGTCTCTCTCTCTCTCTCAAAAATAAATAAACATTAAAAAAATTAAAAGTTCAGTAAGATAAAAGGTCATAGAGAGGGCAGTAAATGAAAAACAGAATAAAGTAACCAATTTGAATATTTGAGAGCTGGCTGCATTCTGATATCACTGTTTCTGGGTATAGAGTGAATATATTTTCTTACACTTGTTTTGTAGTATTTGTGGGGTTGTGGGGCTTCAGCACTAGCCATGGGGGTTAGTCCAGAAATAAACTCGCTGAAGCTCTCACCAAATTTGAATGTTATTGTTCCAATAATTAACAGAGCAATATGAAATATAGGGAACTCCATTAGTTCTTGTTATGATTATGATTATGTTTCTTCCAGGCCTCAGAATAGATGCTTAAAATGCTTGATTTTAAACTGATTTTTTTTTCTAAGCATTAAACATGGACTTAGTGGGAGCTTTATTATTACAATTAGTCAGTAAGGCAATCCATTATGTGGATTTTTCTAGGGATCTGACACAACATTGAGAAGATTTCTGTGCCAAATTGAATGTTTCTCTTTGATGATACCGCAAAATGGCGGATAGGCCATACTGGTGACAGGTGACTCACTATAAATACCACTGGCATATAGTGCACATGCTTGCTTGCTTGTTTTCTGTCTTTGGTTTTCTTTTTTGTCTCCAGGTACCATCAAGGAAGCTTGCCAGGAAGAAGAGTGACCACATTAGGGAGTTGCAGCTTTGTCCTGCATATGTTTTCTCCAAATATTTTTGACCATGTGCTCAAAGACGGTGCTATCTTCTCAAACTGTCCCATAATGCTATTTTACTAGGCTCAGTCAGGAAAACAGAATCAAGAACTTTAACGTAGGGATTAGGATTGCGATGAAAGAAATGGACAAAGGAAGGAAAACAAAGATCAGTATAGTCACCAACAAAGGCCAACATAGCTGAGGTGGAAGGTTAAACCTGTAGAGATGCTGAGGCCCTTCACCAGGACTATGGAGCAGGTGTTTCTCAAAGAAACCTGCTGTGATCCTCAGGAATGCCCCACCTGTCTCTGTCAACAGAATTGTAACAGGTTGTAGAGAAGCAATTCCAAGCTCTGTGAATCTCATGTTTGTTCACACATCTGACCAGAGCCACCTCTCAGGAATCACATAATTTATTCCCATTCCCCAGCCAAATAACAGGAGTCTGTTTTATTGTCATTGTAAGTAGGTATTACACAGGGAAGGGGACTCTGGCGAACAACAGATCCAGCTTTCTTCTCTACATTATAAAGAACAGCATTGGGAGTGATGCCAATTTGACAAAAATTCAGAACACGATATGGGGTAGAAATTGCCATCAGCTGTTTAATAGAGGAGAAAATTAAAGTTTATAGAGTTAAGGTAACTTGTCTAAAAATGGTCAAAAATGAAAGGCAATAATGAAACTCAGTGTAGTTTAACTGCAAAGAAAGTGATTTTGTTGATTATGCTGGTTGTTTTGTTGCCTTCCGAACATCAGTGATTTTGGTGAATACCAGCTTCTCATTAGATTTACACAGGGCTCCTAAAAATTGTAAGTGGCCATGTGCAGTTCCAGAGATTATAATTTTACTGCCCTGTGTGAGAATTAATGTAATTTGATTTCTCTGAAAACATCCTAGGGGACTCTGAAACACAAGCAGGCATGAGAAAAACTGAAATAAACCAGACTTATATTCACCCAGGATCTTGAAATCATGGATCATGGAACACTGATGGGAATAAGTTTTCTCTTCAGGAGCCTGTCACATTTAAAAAATTGAAATCCACTCTTGTTCTTACAGGTACACTATAGACAATTCTATGAATTATTGTTATTATTAGTATTAATATTATTTTATTTTCCATATCTTGATAGCTACTTTATAAAAACTGTTTATGTATCAATAATTCTTTCCATTTGTAGTTCTTTTAATGTTTTATTTATTTTTGAGAGAGAGAGAGAAAGACAGAGTACAGGTGGAGGAGGGATAGACAAAGAGGGAGACACAGAATCTGAAGCAGGCTCCAGGCTCTGAGCTGTCAGTACAGAGCCCAATGTGGGGCTCAAACCTGAGCCGATGTTTGACTTTTAATCAAGTGAATCTCCCAGGTGCCCCTGATTTTTTCCATTTGTGATTCATATACTATAGACAGTGCACTGTTAAAAAAAATCAAACTAGTATTCTATTCTGAATTTTGACATTTTTTTCCCAGTTGCAAAACTCTTACTGCAAACTTATATAAAACAAATTGCTCAAAAAATTTTGGACAATTTTTTATTGTATAGGCAATACATTTTTGTAATGTTTTTATTTTATTTTTGAGAGAGAGAGACACAGTGTGAGTGGAGGAGGGGCAGAGAGAGAGGGAGACACAGAATCCAAAGCAGGCTCCAGACTCTGAGCTGTCAGCACAGAATGTATAGGCAATATTTTTATGTTAAATGGATTTTGTCTTTCAAGTATTATTTTCTTAATATTTATAATAAATATTATATAAATAATAATAATAATAAATAATAAATAAATAAATAATATTTATTTGATAAATAGGTAATTACCTAAGATCATTCCTGAAAATAGTAATTACTTATTAAGTAAAGTTTTTGCAAAGTGGGAAAGAAAGAAAATGCATAAAAATGTATTCTATGTGTAGACAATATGAATACGTAAATCCATACAGACAGAAATCATATTAGTGGATTTCAAGGGTTGAGGCAAAGGGGAATGGGGAGTGATGGTTTGATGTACAGGTTCCCCCTCAGAGTTGATGAAAACGTTTTGGAATATTCGTAAACCACAGGTGATAGTTACACAACATTCTGAATATACTAATACTATGAACTGTAAATTTTGAAGTATTTAATTTTGTGTTATGTGAATTTCACCTAAAATATTAAAAACAAATAATCCAAGAAATGTATATACTGAAAAATTTTTCACGGGTTTTGATTCGGTTTTTACATAGTGCAACTTTAATACACATATAAACTTTATTTAAATTATATCAGATATTTGTCTGCACTATTTTTCATCAAGTCTATGATGTCATTGCTTGTTAAAATACCATTTTTTTTCTATTATTTAAAAAAAAATTTATGTTTATTTATTTCTGAGACAGAGACAGAGCATGAGTGGGGGAGGGACAGAGAGAGGGCGACACAGAATCAGAAGCAGGTTCCAGGGTCTGAGCTGTCAACACAGAGCCCAACGTGGGGCTCCAACTCACAAACCATGAGATCATGACCTGAGCCGAAGTCGGTCGCTCAACCAACTGAGCCATGCAAGAGCCCTAAGACATACCATATTCATGTGTCACTAAGGAAAAAAAAAAAAAAAAAACAAAAAAAAAAAACACTGCTTAGAAAACAATGACATAAGCCTTATTATCACACAAAATGTGTATTACATACCCTTTCGCAAATCTCTTCATCTTATTTAGATACAGATATTTAGCCTTAATAAAAAGAGGATATGACCAAATTAGTTTAAGTGGTAGATCTTACAAGTGTCCATTCTCTTCCATTTCTGGATATATGAAAGATTGAGATCTTCAATCCCCATGCAGTGGGCTATTGCCATGCCCACAGACCTGACAATAAAATGAGAATAGAAGTTAAATGTGAAATTTCTGCCCTGAGGTATTGAAAAGCTCAATCATGACTCTCCAGTTTGTCTCCTCCCCTGCCACAGCCCTTGTGTATGAAGCTTCGTGCAACAATGTTAGAGCCACGGGTTTGAAGCAGATTAGAAAATTGATACACTACGAAGAAGACAGTTGCCCTGACACCTGAGCAGGACTTACAAAAGAATTTGCATGAATGAGAAATAAACATTTATTCCATTAAATCACTGAAATTCTGTTATTGCAGCCTAATATATCTTATTCTGATGAATGCAAAAAATAATACAAAAGTAAGACAATGGCATACAAAACCTAAAATATACAGTGGGCAATGAGTGGTGAAGGAACAAATATGGGGGCTAGGATGATGGCATTCCACGTTTCAGTGGCAAAACATTCACTAAAATTACACTACATGCTACCATGGGAAGTGGATTACATTTTTAATGAAATCTCAGTGTCCTTTGGTTGTTATCCATGGTATTTTTGCTAGATGTCACCAGAATGGAATGATCATTGTGAAGAATTAGTTGGTATGCATGTGGGAATGAGAAGATAAAAAAGAGTCCAGAAATTCATGGACTTGTAAATTGGAAAAGGCAGCTGCTTTTCCATCTAACGAATAAACAACACGTTTGAGAAAGCACAGGAGAAGGAAACACACAATAAAGCCTTCCAAATGAGCAAATCTCCCTTATAGATTAGCTATAAGATAGATAGATTAATCTTATTCTATAGGTAAGGTTAAAGGTCTTGAATGCAGCAAATCCTTTACATGATACAATGATTTTAGGCAAAGAACTGAATAAGGCTATAGCCTTCCCTTAAAATTGCAGTGACTTCAAAGTTGCCTCTGTCAAATCAAAGAACAAAATATGAGGGGGGAAAGAAAACAAAGAAATAAAGCAGATATGAGAGTTCTTGTCCAGTTGCCTAACAAATCATAAAACTGGACTGAATGAGTAACTATGATTTACCTTAAAAACAATAGCATTGTTGGGGCGCCTGGGTGGCTCAGTCAGTTGAGCATCTGACTTCGGCTCAGGTCATGATCTCACAGTCTGTGCGTTCGATCCCTGCATCGGGCTCTGTGCTGACAGCTCAGAGCCTGGAGCCTGCTTCAGATTCTGTGTCTCCCTCTCTCTCTGCCCCTCCCCAGCTCATGCTCTGTCTCTCTCTCTGTCAAAAATAAACATTAAAAAATTTATATAAAAATAGCATTGTTGAGCAGTCAGTAGACAAAGAAAGTTGTCAATTCCAATTATCAATTTCAGATTGGCCAAGGAACATAATAGAAAAGGAAGAAATTTCTTTCCCACAGAGTGAAACCAGCAGCCCCAGAGGACAAGAAGGAAGCTACTCACAGAGAAGAAAATCAGCACCTAAATAGAAAACAAGAATATTCTGTTCCCAGAATTGGAATACTTGGTGCACATAGGATTTCCTAATGCTATGGACTAGTGGCCATATGTTTTCATGTGGCTCTTGAAGAACAGTTATCTGAATTTTGGCATAAGGATGTGAAGGATGGATAATTTTTCTTCTTGGTGGTGTTTCATTCATAGGTCCTCAGATCAAAAAATGACCTCGTCTAAAAAAGATGTAAAAATTACTATGTACTACTCCTCTTCTCCTTTGAAGTCTATCTTGAGATGCAATGGTTTTGGGGGTTTGCCTTCCTTGAGGAGGGCTCTATCAACCTCTGGCATAAATCAAATGTTTGATGATCAGGAATGGACTGTGATAAACATTATTTGTATTCACCAATATCAGGTTTACTTCCATTTCCCACAATAAAGTCATCACAATCTAGATGGTCTGCACTTGAGTGGGCTCATCTGATTATTTCTAGTGAATTCTAATGCAGTGAATAACCAAATCTGGTAGGTTTTCCATTCTCTCTTCTCTAATTCTTCAGTGACTATGGAGGTAGTCTCAGGTAAATTGATGGAATCACAAGATAAAAAAAAAAAAAACACCCTGAATTGCTGCTTTGTGAATAACAATTTTTATAAAATTTTATGATAGACAAAAAAAAAAAATACTTAATGTAATAACCTACAGCAGTTTGGATATTTTCTTTAGTATAATGTGGCCAATCCTGACTGAGAGGGTTAAAGCATATCTTACATTTCTTTACATTTAGGATGTGACTTTTCTGGATTACTCTTGGCTCAGCATAATCAGAATAATAATGTCTTTGGTTTCCCGCATAGCACTTCTCTGTGACATCAAGATAACGGTAATGTTGCAAAGGCTCTATCACTCATTAGATAATTTTTTTAAGTAATGTCAGTACTCAACATGGGTCTTGAAGTCATGACCCCAAGATCAAAAGTAGCATGCTCTACTGACTGAGTCAGTCACTCTCCCCTCATTAGATAAATTTTTATCCTGGTACCTTGTTATCTTACAAGACAATATCAGCAAATGGCTTTTGGAGTGAGTTCAATATATGTGTTAACAATTATCTCTATACTAATACTGCTGTCTGGCTGAGAATGATCATAAGGCACCACCAATTTTAAAAAATGAATCCTAATTTCAGGTATGTTAAAAAAAGTTTATCTTTAAATTTATGAAATAAAGCATATCTCTCAAAATTTGTTTGCATACTAATGCTATTTCACGAAGTTGTGATAACTGTTTTCTGGCAAAACAAGGAAGTTAAAACAAGAGAGAAAATAAAAGGGAACTTGGCAAGTAGATTCATCAAGAGAATTTAAAGGAATACCCAGACGATGATGTAGAGTAGGTCTAAAGAAGAAATAGTCCAAATTGGAGAATGAAGCCTCTGGTAGATATAAACGAGCAATATGCATAGATAGATAGATAGATAAATAGATAGATACATAGATTAAAGAAAAGTCACACACCCACACACTGGAAACTATGAACTGTAAACTATGCACATCAGCATAATATCTGATGTTATACATCTTTTGGAAAAAATGTTCTGCAAAGAGAAAAGAAAGATACTAGTTTTATACAAAAGTTCTACAAGAGGAAAAGAAGGACAAGAACAGCACTAATAATATTAACAAAAATCTTTATGTGAATAAAAATATACCTAGAGTATATTCTTTGGTGATTTTTATCAATATTTGCTTAATTACAAAAATTATGACTTTTTATTGATTGAAAATAAAATTAGTTCTATCATTGGGAAAAATCAAACTGGATAGATGACATTTGTGGAAGAGGGCCAAAATCTCACCTATAAGAAGAAAAGAAATATAAATAGATGATGACTAAATTTGCTAACCTAAGGAATAGTATATAGACAAATAATGTAGATACGTGAACATAGCTATCACAAAAAACAGATCAAAAGAACTAAAATGGTTATCTCTGGAAACAGTTGCAGGATAGGAAACGTTGGTTAGGAAACACAATTTTCATTTTAAATATGTCACTTTCAGTTGACATTCCAGCTGTAAACATGTGTTGTATTATTAATATTAAAACATTTTATATAACAAATAATGTGAGAATAACATTTTTATATTTATACAAAGATATTAATGTTCAACTAATGACTTCCAAACGTCTGGCTCTCCATTGTATAGTTAGAGGGTAGCTACTCATTCCTAACTGGCTTCTGCCACTTGACCCACACCAAAGATTAAAAGTGAAAGTCTTTGTGCTAAACAATATTTTTTAACCCTGAATATCATGGATATATTTTAGGGTGTCTGGTTTATATTGTCTTCCTTTAAAACAAAGGTGAGCAAATTATGATCATGGATCAAATCTACTTAATGCATATTTTTATAAATAATGTTTTGTTCAAACACAGCCATGCTCATTTGCTAGTTCTGACATAACCTTGTGGTCCTCAAGTCTAAAATATTTACAATTTGGTCCCTTATAAAAAAGCTTGCCAATCCTGCTTTAAAGAGTATTGAGATTCCCTCTCGGAGGCAGTTGAATAACCATCCAGTCAAGATTGGTTTTATTTTTTTGTTCTATTTCAGTTGTATCCTTAGTCCAGAATGATGCCCTTGGAACATGATCCTTCACTTCTAAGAAGTGGATTTTATAGAGTCTTAACTGACTCCTAGAAACATACCGTGAGGTTTCTGTACTCTGATTAGGCTGGGCCAACATCTTCCTGCTGTGCATGTCTCACTGACACTTGCCCCACCTGTATATAACTATCTTGTAGACTGTTGGGATTGCCATCTGTATACCTCCCTTTTTCTGGTAATCTGCCCCATAAATTCTAGCCTCCTTAGGAGGCTTGAAATCTGATTTCCCTTCCTGGGCACAGTAAAGAACTCTGTGCCCTGCTTACTCTCTACCTCTCTTTATAGTGGCTAAAAAGTGACCTCAGAAGAAAGTGGGAATGTGAGAATGTGCGCTTCCTTTCTCTAAAGGGTCATGGTCCTGTACAGTCTATTGTCTAATTCCTGAAAAGTCTTGTCTCATATATTGTGCCCAGTTTTATAACTATTTAGACAGGCGCATCCATTTCAGTACCAGTTGCTGTCATGGCTGGAATGGAAGATTCTAAATAGCAAAAATTTTAATTGTAGTGATTTGAAATGGTACAAAATCAGGCTTTGGTATAAATTAAAAATGTCTTAGGAAAGTGTCAGTAATCATTAACTCAAGTACTCTTCCAACTCTGCAGGGTCTAGGGTGACCCCAGCTTCCAGGCCACATGCTGTTCCCCAGACCTATAGGAATAGGGCTCTCTGAAAACCAGACAAGGCTCAACTCCAGCCCTGAGACACAGCTTCAAAAGGAAGAAAGCCTTTGATATTTCCTTGATGTTTCTTGCCCCATAATGTGTAGGCTAGCCAGTTCCTATTCCTATTCTCTGACTTCTGGCTATGCAGATTCATTACTGACCAGTTTCTCTCTCTGATGTTTTCTGCATTTGATTAAAGCCTCTCCCTCTCTTTCTCTCTGACTTTCATTTCACTTTGACCTCACGCAAAGTGCTTCATTATCATGATTAATCCCAAATATGTATCAGTATTAATTACACTAATATTGATTCAATAATAATAAGATAAAAATAACATTAGTAGACAATAATCATCTTAGACTGTGGGAAGCATATTCATATTGATGAAATAATGCCTGTGTTTGCTAACATTGTTATTGTTATATCCAAATCTTATATGTATAAGGAAAGTAGAAAATTTCCCCAAGAATATAGAGCGTGCTATGAAGTATCCCTCAATAAGAGTAGAATATTTTAGAAATCCTTTGATTTAACTAAAAATAATAGTAAATTTTTCTTTCTATCCTGTAACATTAACATTTTATATAGTTTAAAATGGCACAAACTGAAAGTTAAATCAAGTAACTTCTGCATACTAGTCTGGAGTGTTTCATCTACAAGGAAATAATACTTACAGTGAATTAACTGAATAATATTTACTAAAAAAGTGCTTTCTTCTTTTAAAAAATCTGTCAGAACAGGGATCTAAAGAAAGGGAATTTAGGAATAGTGCAGGGTCTTGACTTCATAAAAGGAAAAATTCCATTTCTGCTTTATCATTCTTATCGTGTAGATTTTTAAATCATGGTTGCAAATGGCTTTTTAAACTCCAGTGTATCTTTGCCCAAGGCAAGGAAAAAGGTAAAGTATTGACACCAGCTACATTGTTTTCCCCTAGAAATCCTTCAAGATTCATCATCTCACATTTTCTTGGACAGACATATTTCACATGGGTACTCCTCAATCAATTCTAATATAAACCAACAAATAGAAAAACAGCCAGAATTGGGTTTTGCTCATCAGTCACCACCAATGCTTCAAGAAAAGTATATTCCCAAGAGATGTGCCATGATTCTTTCATGGTTCCCTAATGCCCCTGGCATATCCTGTGGTCGTACACCAGTATGAAAATAAGGAAATTACACATAAAATATATTTCTGTATCTTCTAGCACATACTTTATATATACCACATAGTGATGACACATTTCCTTGTTACTAGTGCTGTTATATTTTGCTTCTTTTCCTCCATCAGCAATTTTTCAACCTCTACACACACACACACACACACACACACGCACACGCACACGCACACACCCAATGCTAGCTCTCTACATAGAAAAAGTCAGTTAGGTAACTAGAGACTATGCCAATCTTCTAACTGGTACTATATGCTAATTGTTGGCAATATATATTTTTTCCTTTTGTTTGTTTCCATAGAAATTCACATGACTAATAACCTTCACTTTACCTACTTGCAACGCTAAAACAGTATACTGATATTGAAATGAGAATGTTTCTTTGTATTTTATTATATATCTATGTAGTTTAATATAAAATATTTTACTTTAACCATTAATCCAATTTCTATGATTTAGAATTTTTAAAAACAAAGCAAAACTTTGCATATTATTACTACTAACCATTTGCTTGTAACCCATTTCACAAGTATTATGACAAAACCATGAGAACTTCTGCTATGTTCTGTATTATAGACAGATTTTATGAAAGACTTTGTTCTTTTGGGCACTTGATTGGAATAAACCATATCTTTATTTTTTGTGGTTTTTTTTATTTGTCTGTTAGTTTATAGTGTAAGAAAAACATTCTAGGAATAAATATTGGTGTAGCACAATCCATTTGTGTCTCTGTAAACTAGAATGAGCAGTAAAGTCTTAAAAAATTGCCTTCAATATTGTTAATTTGATGTTGATATTCTTAGGGTTGTTACTTTCTCTAACAACAATGATTTGAAGGCTGGACTTAGTATATTAATATTATACATGGAAATCTATTATAAAGGGTTAGTGAAAAACATGTATTATCCCCAAAGATTATGTTTTAAAAGTTAAATTAAAATTAAATTTCTGTCTATTCTTTTCTCCAACTTGTTATTCTATTGCTTAGAGGAGGCTCTTGGTGACAATGGCCACTGTGTTACAGATATTCCTCAATGTGGGATAATAAAATCCCTGTGGGGAAACCCCACCTTTGCCTAGGGACAACACATTCTTGGCAGCTAGAGTTTTTGCATGATAAATGTTGCAATAAATCTATAGAGTTGTGCATAAAATAACTTTCTTCAATTTTGCTTCAAATTTATCTGAAAGCTGTTAAAAGAGTATAAAAACATGAAGTAGAACTTTCAAATAAGGAAAGTGGATATATTTTACATACCTTAGAGCATAATATTAATAAAAGCCATAATGTTTTAAAATAGAAACAAAAGAAAGCTTTCTTTTACCAAAAGGAGAATAGTATTCCAAAAGTAGAGGGAACAAAAGATTCACCAAAATAATTTCACTTGATTATTGTTAAGGGTATCTTGTTTTAAAATATATGTTTAATAAAAGAGCATTTTTCTCTGCTATTTTATATTAATGGTTAATTCTGGGTATCAAAAAAGGAAAAAAAAAATGATACTTAGGTATGCATTTATTTTTTAATTTGTTTGAATTTAGTTCCAACATTTGGGTATATTTTAATTTTACCTACATGTATAACTGTGATTATATACATTCTTATAATTGTCTTTTTTTTTTAAAAAAATTGGTTCTGTCCTTTCTGTTTTATCCCTTATCTACCCTAATCAGCTCCACCTTCCCCAATATTATCCATGTATCACCTTACGATAAAAATTTTCATTTTACTTGTTTTCATATCATAGTGTTGTATAAATGTATATATGAGTGCACAGGTGTACATAAATCCAAATTTTATTTGTTAGTGTTTTTTTTTATAGAAAATGGAATTCTGTTATACTCACTTTTCTGCAATTCTCTCACTTCGTAATATTTTCTGGAAATCCCTCCAAATCAGTGTCTCTTTTCCATTGTTTTAACAGATGTGCCTCACACTGCATGTTCATATTCACTGTAATATACGGCAGGACTCATTTCTTCTAAAAGGATGCATATTCCATATGTGAATATTTCATAATATGTCCATCCATTCGAATGTTGGTGTGATTTCTCTTTATCTTTTTTAACCACTGTGGTAACCAATATGGTAATCAACATCCTTGTGCATTCTGTAGGAATTTCCAATCTTACATATTGATGTTTGGCTTCTATTAAATAAATCTATAGGAGTAACACTGCTGGATTTAAGTGTGTGTGTGTGTGTGTGTGTGTGTGTGTGTGTCAATTAAATAGACATTACTGTGTCTTTTTTAATTGTTTTTAACTTAATGTTTACTTTTGAGAGAGAGAAAGAGAGAGCACAAGTGGGGGGGGGGTGGGCAGAGAGAGATAGAGACATAGAATCTAAAGCAGGATCCAGGCTCCAAGCAGCCAGCACAGAACCTGATGCAGGGCTCAATCCCACAAACTGAGATCATGACCTGAGCCGAAGTCAGATGTTCAACTGACTGAGCCACCTAAGTACCCCTCTGTTTTTTCATTTTTTTAATGTGTATTTATTTTTGGAGAGAGAGAGACACACATTGCAAATGGGGGAGGGGCAGAGAGAGAGAGAAACATGGAATCCCATGCAGAGTCCAGGCTCTGAGCTGTTAGAACAGAGCCTCATGAGGGGTGGGAGCCCACAAATGGCGAGATCATGACCAGAGCCTAAGTGGGATGTTTAACTGAGCCACCCAGGTGCCCCAACATTACTGTGTTTTTAAGAGCGCTTCCCATTTCCAACATGCAAAAACATTCATCTGTTTCTATCAGCAGTACATAAGAGCCTTTTTAACCCATTTATCTCTTTGAAATTTTGTCTAGTTGATAGGTATGAAGTGATATTTCATCATCTTAATTTTTAGCTGCTGATGAAATGGTAAATTTGGTTATGCATTTGCTTGGCAATCTTGATTTGTTGGTAATATGTTCTGGATCAAATCCTCTAGACTAAGATTTTTTACTCAGTTTCCTAATTTGAAAAGTTTTGTATAGAAATTAGTACATTTGTCTCCTATAACTGTTTTGCGGAATCAAACGAGCTAACTTGTATATAAGAACTTGGTTAAAATTGAATTATTATACACATTATATCTAAATATCATACACCACTCAATTATAAAAATAGTATGTAGATTTGGTTTCTTAATCTAGATAATTAAAGGAAAATAAGTCCATCTTTTTTTTTTAATTTAATGTTTATTTATTCTTGAGGGAGAGATAGGC
Organism: Leopardus geoffroyi; assembly: GCF_018350155.1. Classification (NCBI taxonomy): domain Eukaryota; kingdom Metazoa; phylum Chordata; class Mammalia; order Carnivora; family Felidae; genus Leopardus; species Leopardus geoffroyi. The sequence continues at coordinate 176,901,243 of NC_059327.1, forward strand.
AGAGTGTGAGCGGGGGAGGGCCGGAGAGAGAGGGAGACACAGAATCCGAAGCAGGATCCAGGCTCTGAGCTATCAGCACAGAGTCCGATGTGGGGCTTGAACCAACAAACTGTGAGAGCATGACCTGAGCTGATGTTGGATGCTTAACCGATTGAGCCACCCAGGTGCCCCAAAATCTGAATATTCTAATTCATTTTTCCTTCTTTGCTTATTAGCTGGAATATTTCTATGAAGATAAATTTCTCATTATTAACTAGTTGTGTTTGGTTACTCTGATATACAATTTATGTATAGAAAAGACAGGAAAACTTTTCTCTTTAACATTTTCTAAATAATTGATTTCTCAGCCTTCAGCAAAATAATCAGAAATATGTTTCTAATTAACATTATCAAATCATGCATTTAAATATAGGTTACATATTTCAATATATTGAGTTATTGTTCTGAAAATGGTCAAATTATCCAACATGTCTTAGGGGGAAGTTTCTCAAGCTGGTTTTTCTTTTGATGTGACCCTAGCAGTCTTTTGTTGGTGCCATTGATACATGAGAATCTTTATGTACATTTCTCTCCCTGACATGAAGCAGCCTTTAGTCTAAGAAATCCTGTCACTTACAATGGCATTGTTTTGTAGAGACCAAACTCTATACAAGTGGAGTGTTCCTGGATGAGGTAATTGTTTCTTTTAGCTAACAGATCTAGAAAATATGTATTTTTTTCAAATGAAATGTAAGTTCAGTTGGTCTTCAGAATTATGTGATCCTTAGTTCAGGGGCACCTGGGTGTCTCAGTCGATTAAGCATCTGGCTTCCGCTCAGGTCATGATCTCGCAGTCTGTGAGTTCGAGCCCCGCGTCGGGCTCTGTGCTGACAACTCAGAGCCTGGAGCCTGTTTCAGATTCTGTGTCTCCCTCTCTCTCTGATCCTCCCCCATTCATGTTCTGTCTCTCTCTGTCTCAAAAATAAATAAACATTAAAAAAAAAATTTTATATGATCCTTACTTCATTTCAATATCCTTACATTTCACTTTCTATTCTCTCACACTAACAATTTTAGTTTGTTTTTTTTATTTTACACAAACTTAATTACTTGCTTTATCTCACATTACATGCTTAAGTCTCAAAATTGACAACACCATAAACAATTGGGATGCCTAGGTGACTTAGGGAAGCATCTGACTTTGGTTCAGTCATGATCTTGCAGCTCATGAGTTCAAGCCCCACGTTGGGCTCTGGGCTGACGGCTCAGAGCCTTGAGTCTGCCTCAGATTCTGTGTCTTCCTGTCTCTGCCCCTCTCTTGCTCTCTCTCTCTCTCTCTTTCTCTCAAAATAAATAAACAAAAAATTTGAACAATATAATTAGTGAAAAAAATAATAATTATGTCACTATAAACATTGTGCTGAATGTTTCTTATTTTTAGGCCATATCCCACCAGTATATATAATCAAATTATTGAGCTTAAATGTTATTTGGAGTATTTCCATTCTGTGTGGTCAAGTCCCAAGTTTATAACTGAATGCAGTTTCATTTGTTCCAATTTCAATTTTTAGGAATTGCTTCCTTGGTATTTAATTTTATTTTATAATTATGCCAAAAGTTTATGTTTCCAAAGTCACATTTAAAATGTGTATATCCACAGAAGCTAGGTGCTTATCTTACCCTCTCTAATCTATTCCTTTCCTTGTCTGTCAGCAAATATTTCAAAAATGTTATGGTTATGCCTCCATGACTTTTTAAGAATACAACACAGATATTTGTGTATATGGGGACCTCTTTCCCTATCATTTTTCAATTGTTCTGAACCTCAAAGAGGCATATGTTAGTATATGTATTTCACCTTTTATAACTTAAAATTAATCCTGGTTGTCCCTTCATATAGAATGTGGATAAATTTCACATTCCTTTTTGCAGTTATATTATACTCTGTTGTATGTATTTTCTTAGTTCATTAACACACACACACACACACACACACACACACACACACAATGAAATATTACTAAGCCATAAAAAGAATGAAATCTTGCTTATTTACAACAACATGGATGGCGTTAGAGTATATTATGCTAAGCAAAATAAGTCAATCAGAGAAAGACAAATATCATCTGATTCCACTCATATATGGAATTTAAGAAACAAAACAGATGAACATAGGGGAGATAAAAGACAGAGGGAGGTAAACCATAAAGCAGACTCTTAACTATAGAGAACAAATTGAAGGTTGCCGGAGGGGAGGTGGGCAGGGGGACGGGTTAAATGAGTGGTGGGAATTAAGGAGGGCCCATGCTGTGGTGAGCACTGGGTGTTATATGTAAATGATGAATCACTAAATTCTACTCCTGAAACCAATATTACAGTATATGTTAGCCAACTGGAATTTAAATAAAAACTTGAAACAAAGAAACAAAAAGAGTGATTGATGAAAGAGGGATCATATTATTTGCACTTTCAAAAACAAAACAAAACAGACTATATGCTCATTATTAACAAATATGTACTATATTTTTTATTTCATATAAACAGCATAAACTGGAAAAAATATTTTGTTGCATGTAAAAGGATATATAAACACAAACAGTTTGGATAGATTCAAAATTTTGGGGACACCATTTAAACTTAGTTTAGAATAGAATAGATTAACACCCTTTGTTAACATATTACTTCTGATTCCTTTGTTTGAAAACATGCTTGGTTTGTTGTGTAGCACCTATAGTTGTCTGAACACGCCAAAATTTTAATGTATAAGTGTGTCTTTCTTTTCCTTTAATTACTAGCTTTCACTTGTATATAGAACTAACGATGTTGTTTTTAGAAATGTTGATATAACACACCTATTGATTAACTTTTCCCAAACCCCAATTCAAGGGTGAAAACAGATATTGCCTCTTGATGGGAAGAGAGTCAAAGCTAATTACTTAAAGGGTCATGAACATTGGTAAGGAAGACTTTATTGTAGCCATATTTGCAAAAAATCTACTTACATTCCTATAGTCTTAGAAACTGTCATATTAAAAGCAACTACAAGAAAATATGCAGTTAAAGAGATAATGTATGCAAATAGACCCTTAACAATTCCTTGAACATTCAACTTCAAACATAGTTATATGTACTGCATAGTTCCTTAAATGGAACTAATATGTATCGTTATCATTGTAGTTAGCATATTCTAACTAAACAGAGTGTTTCTTTATTTCAGTTAAGTATATAGCATTTAGTTACAAACGTGGTTTCTGAGTCAGATTGCCTCACTTCAAACTCTGACTCTGCCTTTGGCTATGTGATTTTGAGAACATTTTTAAAAGTTCTTTAGCCTCAATATCCATTTGTTTGAAATTAGCATAATAGTAGGATCTGCCTCAATGTATTTTTGCCACATGAAAATGATATCATTTCTCTTTGGCAAGTGGTATTATAGAGTTATTATTGAATTTTTACCAAGTATCAGACATTACTTAGTGGGTGTAAATAATGAATCATATATTTGATAACCTTAAGTATAATTGTTTGATTTACCTACATCTATTTGTAAGAAAAAAAAAAAAAAGACTAATTCAAGCTAACTTAACTTGAGGGAATTTATTATGAAGAATAAGAGGAAATTCCAAAATTCTCAAAAGAAGGAAATGTAGAAGAATTGTACTTACCTGAGGCCAGTGTTTGTTGCAGGAGATGTATATTTCCTCACTCCATTGAACTGTCGCTGGGACATATGATTTACTTAACCAGTGGAATATGAGCATAAGTAACGCATGCAAATTCTTTTTTTTTTTTTAATTTTTATTTATTTTATATAGAGAGAGGACAAAGTGTGGGCGGGGGAGGGGCAGAGAAAGAGGGAGACACAGAATCTGAAGTCAGGTCCAGGCTCCCAGCTGTCAGCACAGATCCCAATGTGGGGCTGGAACTCACACACAAACTGTGAGATCATGACCTGAGCCAAAGTCGAACAGAGCCACCCAGGTGCCCCTTATGCGTGCAAATTCTGAGTGGAAACTGTGAATTGTATTTTGGACAGCACTCTAAAGAGAGTAGCATGTTCCAAAGTGGTTGCTGCTTTAGCCTGGAGCCTTGAATGAGAAGGGTTCAGGGAGCAGACAGAAGCAGAATGAAATGGTCATAGCTGATGACCATGGATGGAGCCGTCCCAGAGAAGAGTTACTATTGACATGCAGTGGTAGCAAGAAAAACTTTGTTACGGTTAAGCGACTCAGATGGTGGGTTGTATATAATAAGAGCACAATCCCACGAAGTTGACTCACAGTGGCAAATCTTAGAATTGTGTCCTATAGCCAAAGTATGGAAAGAGCCCAAATGTCCATCGATGGATGAATGGATAAAGAAGATGTGGTATATATATATATATATATATATATATATATATATATATACAATGGAGGATTACTTGGCAATCAAAAAGAATGAAATCTTGCCATTTACAACTATGTGGATGGAACTGGAGGGTATTATGCTAAGCGAAATTAGAGAAAGACAAAAATCATATGACTTCACTCATATGAGGACTTTAAGAGACAAAACAGGTGAACATAAGGGAACGGAAGCAAAAATAATATAAAAACACGGAGGGGGACAAAACATAAGAGACTTAAATATGGAGAACAGACAGAGGATTACTGGCGGGGGGGGGGGGGATAGTGGGAAGGGGGATAGGCTAAATGGGTAGGGGCATTAAGGAATCTACTCCTGAAATCATTGTTGCACTATATGCTAACTAATTTGGATGTAAATTTAAAAAAAAATAAAAGGGGCGCCTGGGTGGCACAGTCGGTTAAGCGTCCGACTTCAGCCAGGTCACGATCTCGCGGTCCGGGAGTTCGAGCCCCGAGTCAGGCTCTGGGCTGATGGCTCAGAGCCTGGAGCCTGTTTCCGATTCTGTGTCTCCCTCTCTCTCTGCCCCTTCCCTGTTCATGCTCTGTCTCTCTCTGTCCCAAAAATAAATAAACATTGAAAAAAAAATTAAAAATAAAATAAAATAAAAAAAATAAAATAAAATAAAAAGTATTGGAAGTAAAAGCCCATTTCCTAGACTTACTTGCACAGCTATTTTGCCAATTATGTGCTCCTGTGTAAGATATGGAAGGCCGAGGTGAGGAAGACACCCTCTTCTGACTTTTTTTTGGCAGTGCTGTTACTGGCAACAAGACCATGAGAAGAGCAAGACAACAGTAGAATGTTTCTATTTGATTTAACTTTGCTCCAGTCAGAGTAGTAACTCTGACTAATCCTCTCTCAGTTTTTGTGGGAATACATTGATGAGGTTAAGTCAAGGACCTGCTCATATTTTCCTTGAAATAATTATGTAAGTACTGTACCTGATTTCATGCATTACACATTTCCTATTTAAAATAGCAAAGGGCATCTGGGAGGCTCAGTTGGTTAAGCATCCTAATTTGGCTGAGGCCGTGATCTCATGGTTTGTGGGTTGGGGGTCCACGTCAGGCTCTGTGATGACAGCTCAGAGCTTGGAGCCTGCTTTGGATTCTGTGTCTCCCTCTCTCTCTGTCCCTCCGCTGCTTGCTCTCTGTCTCTCTGTCTCTCTGTCTCTCTCTCTCTCAAAAATAAACATTAACAAATATTTTTTTTTAATTTTAAAAAAGTAACTAAAATAGTGAGACCATACTTTTTTGTGTATGTTGGTTTATTCCTTGCACCGAATATCAGTGACACAGTGTCTACATTATGTCACAGCTTATAATTTTACAGTGCCTATAAAATAAACTGATATTTGATGAACATTCACTATCCAATTCATTTAAAAATTACCCCAGTTGCTCATAAATGTTCTTATTTAACTACACAAAGAATGAGGAAAAGGCTCTTATAGGCCCGTTTGATAAATGAACCCAAACTCTTCACTTTGGAAGAAAGAGAATATAATAAGAAATGGTGGAAAGTAAGAACGAAAGTGTGAAGGTAGATTAGAGGTAATAAAACATATGGTAGGCAGAACAATGATTCCCCCAGAGATGTCCATGTTCTAATTCCTGGAATCTGAGAATGAGTACTTTACATAGCAGTAGGACTCTGTACATGTGACTAAGTTAAGGAGCTTGAGATGGGAAGATTGTCCTATATGATCTGAGTGGACCCAACTAAATAATCACAAGGCAAGACACTCACAGTCAGAGATTTAAAGGTGTCATGCTGCTGTCTTTGAAGACAGAGGAAGGGGCTAAGAAACAAGGAATACGGGGTGCTTCTAGAAACTGAATAAGGCAAAGACATGGATTTTCCCCCAGAGCGTTCGGAAGGAATGCAGCCTTGTTTGATTTTAGCCCAGGAAGACCTGTTTCATACTTCTGACCTCCAGAACTCAAAGATAATAAATGTGTTACTTTAGTTACTTTAATTTTTGGTAATTTGCTAAAATAGGAAGCTGATACAGTGTGAGATCATAATTTTTCTTTTCTTTTTGTTTGTTAACTTATTGTAGTTGAATATGTATATATGTGTGTGTGTGTGTGTGTGTGTGTGTGTGTGTGTGTGTATAATCACAAACTGATCATAACTCTGAACCAGAAAGAAGATCAAGAAAGTTAATATCCCAACAAACCAGACTCTCAACCCCTAATTCATGTTATATCAATATCTGACCAAATAGATTCAGTTTGCCTTTTTATTTTTTTCTTTATGTAAATGGAATGATATATACATATATTTTTTTTCTTTTGGCCTTTTACTCGACATTATGTTTATAATTTTTGTCCATATTTATTTGTAGATTATTAAATACAATTCCATATATTCTATCTTTGCAAATATACCAAAATTTCTTATGAGTTGTACATAATGGACATTTGAAAATTTTCCTTTTTTAAAATTACAAATAGTGATATTATGAACCTTCCAGAACATGTATTTTGGAAACATATGCACATGCATGTGTTGAGCATATACTGAATGGAATATGCTGGACGAAAAATCTTGTTGAGTGGCAAAATGTGTATGTGTTCAGCTTCAGTAAATCTTACCAGTTCCAGATTAAAGATGGAGGACAGCCATAAACTCTTTGGCTTGCCTTCCATCTAGAAGTGGGGTCCACTCTGTCCCATCATGCTGAATCTGGGCAGGCTCTGTGCCTTCCTTAAATAAGCAAAAATGGAAAAATGATGTACTGTCCCTGGGCTAAGGCCATAGAGACTGGCCACTTCTGCATCCACTTTGGTAATGTTTACATTCATTCCCTCTGGGAACCAACCACAAATGCTTTGAGAGACTCAGGACATATGGAGAAGGCACATGTAGGCACATTTTCAGCAGCCCAAGTTGAGCTCCCAGCATCAACTAACTAGCAGCGCAACCCAAGTGCCAGACATGCAAGAAAGCAACCTGGAAAGTGGATTCTCCAGCCCCAGACACCCCACTTAACACCATGTGGTTTAGAGAAAAAATATCCAGCCAAAGCCTTTCAGACTCCTGACTCACAAAAGAAAATGGTGTTTTAAGCCACTAAGTTACAAAGCAGTTTATTACAGACTGATATAAAACTTGAAGGGATTTTGGTATCTGGAAGTGGAGTATAACATACCAAAAGCCTAAGGCACAGGACATTGTCTTTCAGACTAAGCAGTAAGCAGAGGCTGGAAGGACTTTGAGAAGACTCTAATTGAAAGATGAGGTTTCATGACTCATAGGCTTGAAGGATAGTGAGAAAATGTTGAAAACCAGAGGAAAGGAGTAATTGTTATGTAATGGTGGCAAATTTGGCAACAATGTCTCCTGCAGAAATATGGAAAATATAAAGGTATCTAATTTAGTATCCAATTTAGCCAGAAAGATTTTGCAGAGCAACATAGGTGGTGACATCTGGGCGGTGATATCTGACTTCTACTAGCTGCCTGTTATAAAATGCAGGGAGAGGGAGATAAATTAAAGAAAGAACTATGATGATTTTGAGTAACATTTTGGGGATAAATCAAGGAGTGGGGAATTCTGGATTTGCAAATGAAATTATTTCTCATTTCTAGACTCTTCTAGAAAATGATTCTTAAAACAAGAAATATGTACAGATAAAATGAAATTCATTGTGAGAGTATGATTTCCTGTGTTAGGTCCTCAGAAAAATCTTAGGCCAATAGCCTGTCTTTTTAGTTCACGAGTCTTTAGCTTTAAAATAACTACACCTGAGAAACCTCATTTATTCCTGTACTTGACTTACATGATAAGTCTTGGACTTCAAACCTGATCTTGTTCCTATAATGAATTAGACCTTTGAAAGTCATGGGAATGGGTATTTTGTATGTGTCAGGAGTGGAAATAATTTGTGGCTGGGGTGTGGATTTTAGTGGCCTGCAAAAAGCTACAATTCTTTGATATTCTGCTTTCTTTTTGGACATTTATTAATTTTTGAGAGACAGAGAGAGAGAGAGAGAGAGAGAGAGAGAGCATGAACTGGGTGGGAAGGAAATAGAGAGGGAGACACAGAATCTGAAGCAGGCTCCAGGCTCTGAGCTGTCAGCACAAAGCCCAATGCGGGGCTTAAACCAATGAACTGTGAGGTCATGACTTGAACTGAAGTCAGATGCTTCACCAATTGAGCCACCCAGGTGCCCCTGATATTTTTCTTATTTAGAGCTGGCTTTCATGGCGTGAGAAACCCACGTGTGAGTGCTCCAATTATAGCCCTTGGCCGAGTGGTTCTTAGTTTTCTATAATTTTAGTTAATCTGATCCTTAAAGGTTCTACCAATTTTCAATGCCTTTAAAAAGTGATGATGAAACTAAAAACATCATCTCTACCTGAATTTAGTTATGAGGTACAGAGACACTGTTAATTGCCCTTCCCCCAATATCCATTTCACATTCTGCCTTTATAAATTATTTCCAGTGTTTTCAGGGCAGCAAAAGGTTGAAATTAATCTTCAAGGTTTTCTTTAGTTATGGGGATATAACAAGTGGCTTATGTTACATAGACATGAAGGGCTTAAAAGGTTAGTGTCTCAGGAAGGTATCCTGTGTTCATAGATTAGAAGACTTAATACTGTTATGATGGCAATACAACTTAAAGTGACCTAAAAATTCAATGTAACCACTACAAAATCCCAAAAGTCCTTTGTTTTGTTTTGCTTTGTTTTTTTTTTTTAAGAAACAAAAACGGATACTAAAATTCATATAGAATTAGAAGAGACTCAAAATATTCAAAGCAATCTTTAAAAGAAAAGCAAAATTGGAGGATTAATTTCAAAATTTACTACACAACTACAGCAATCTAAACAAAAGTATAGGCTTATTTATAGACATATAGATCAAGAGAAGAGATTTGAGAGTTCGTGAATAAACCAATATATCTCTATGGTCAGTTGGTTTGCAATATGGATGCCATGATCATTCAGTTCAATAAGGAAAAAATAAACTTTTCAACAAATGGTGTTTGAAAAACTAGATATCCATATGCAAAAGAATGAAGTTGGACCTCTATTTTATATCATACACAGAAATCAACTCAAAAGGGATTAAGGACATAAATGTAAGAGATACACCTGTACAACTCATAGAAGAAAATAAAGGGGGAAATCCTCATGGCCTTGGATTTGGCAATGGATTTTTAGATATGGCATCAAAAACATAAGCAACAAAAGAAAAAATAGTAAATTTGACTTAGTAAAAATTAATACTTTTGTGCATCATGAGAAAATATCAAGGAAGTGAAAATGCAACCTATAGAATGGAAAAATAATATTTGAAAAACATATTCTTAATGAGTATCTAATATCCAGAATATATATAAAAAAAGCTACAACTCAACAATAAAAGCACAAACAACAAACAACACAGTAAAAAAGAAAGTGAAGGACTTGGGCTCCCTGGGTGGCTTCTTATTACCAATTAAGCATCTGACTCTTGACTTTGGCTCAAGTCATATTCTCAAGGTTGGTGAGTTTGAGCCCAGCATCAGTGAGTAGCCTACTTAGGATTCTCTCTGTGCCTCTCTCCTTCTCTCTCTGTCTCTCTGTCTCTGTCTCTCTCTCTCTCCCTCTTTCTCCGCCCCTCCCCTGCTTGTGCTCTCTTTCTTCCTCAAAATAGATTAATAAACATGAAAAAAAAATTAAGCAAATGACTTGACTCAATGTGTCTCCAAAGAAAATATGCAAATGGTAAAAAACACCTGAAAAGATGGCCAACATCATTAGTCGATAGTGCAATGATAACTTATGATAATACTTCATACCCAGTCAGATGTCTATAAAATAGAAAAATAAACTGACAAGTATTGGCAAGGATATGGGGAAACCAAAGACCGCTCATTGGTGGTGGGTATGTAAAATACCATAGTCTCTGTGGAAAAGTTTGGCAGGTTCCCAAACAGTTAAATGTAAACTTCTCATGTAAGCCAGAAATTCTACTTCTAACTATGTACCCCTCGAAACTGAAAACAGGTATCCAAACAAATACTTATAAAAGAATATTCATAGCTGCACTAGTATCAATAGCTAAGTAGTGGAAATAACCCAAATTTACATCAACTGATGAATGCAAAAACAAAAAGCGGTATATCTGTACAATTGATTTTCATCACAAAAGGGTATGAAGTACTGATTCACGCTACAATGTGAATCAACCTCCAAAACATTAGGCTAAATAAAAGAACCCCAACACAAAAGGTCACAAACTGTATAGCTCCATAAATGTGAAATATATAGAATTAGGTAAACCTATAGAGACAGAAAATGGTTAGTATTTACCAACGGCTAGACAGTGATTGCTTAATGAATATGGGGTTTTCTTTTGTGCTGATGGAAATTTTATGTACGTAGCTAGAAATGATGGTTGCACAATATCAGTAATGTACTAAATGCCACTGAACTAGACACTTTAAAGGGACTGATTTTATTTATGTGAATTTTACATCAACTTAAATAATAATAAACCACACACACACACACACACACACACACACACACACACATTAATATGTCTTAAGATCTATGTTTTGAGTTCCTTCCTTACTCCGTTTAGAAATGAAAGTACAGTGCCTGGGGTGCAGTAGTCGGGCTGAAACCTTGAAAATGAAAGGCAACAATTGAAGAAAGTAGAATTGAAAGAGAATGTCTGCCTCAGCTAAGCTTATGTGTGTGGGAGAGAGAGAGTGAGAAGAGAGCAAGAGAGAGAGAAAATAAAACATACCACTTAATGTTGTGGTATTCTGTTGCTAACAACCGAATTCAATCTTAACTAATATTTTATCCATAAAGACCTAATAAATTTATGTCAAAAAATCAAGAAAATATTTTAAAATTATGGGGGAAATAATTTTTAATGCTACTTTTTAAATGTTTCTTTATTTTGAGAGAGAGTGAGCATGAACAGGGGGATGGAGGGAGAAAGAGAATCCCAAGCAGACTCCACACTGTCAGCACAGAGCCAGATGCAGGGCTCCATCATCCTAGGAATCAGGAGATCATGACCTGAGCCAAAATCAAGAGTCAGACATTTAACTGAGCCACTGAGGCGTCCCTACAAGGGAAATCATTTTTAACCAAAATTTAACTCATTCTTTATGTTAAAATGAGCATAAACTCTCAGAATTTGAAACTAGATTTCAAGGAATTATGAAAAAATACACATTGGTAGTATGCTTCTCATTTTAAGTAACCAAGGTGTTCACTAAAGAGCGATTTTTATGGATTTGCTGCATGGATTATATTTGAGACAGCCTTCTTCAGGTGATGAAAGCAGTCTGGGATTGCACAGATGGCCAGAAATAGATTTGTTTTGAAAGGTTAAATAAAATTTGAAGTAACGAGTAAAGCCACTTAATTCTCTAAGAATTTGTCCCTCTATTCTACTAATATTTTAGGTATATATTTGACTGATTTAAAAAAAATTGGTCAAGTAAATTTTACTTAAATATTATGATTTGTTGTGGTTTATTTAGTCATGGATAATACATATACTCTATTTTCATGCCTGATGATAGTATTTCTTAATTTTCCTCTATTTTAGAAACACACTTCAATGTTATTGTCCTATAAGAAATACTGACTTTTTAATGGACTAGATCAACGGGAGAGGTGTGCATATTAGATTGCCTTGGGATGTTTTAATACTTAGACTTGTTTCAGTTCATATAATGTGAGGAGGATGAGGTTGGAATTCCAGTAACTTTTATGATTATCACTACAAGCCCACAAAATGCAAAGCCTTTGATGCCACACAATCCAATTGATTTACAGCCAAATTAGAACAAAAGACTGAAAGAATTCAGCCAACCAACCAAACCGTGTCAGAAAAAGATAAGCATTTTCAAGTTGATTATATGCTTGTCATGTCAATTGACCCAGTATCCCATTAATAAACTACTCACGTGGATTTGGTTGCATCATTGGTAACACAACCACCATGTTTCCTGCCAAAAACATCCATATAAGAGACTGTTTGAACTAGACTTCTCATTTTCCCGGGGGGAAGTTTCCTTTTGAAACTTTCCTCTGAAAATATACTCAACATGATACAGATTATGTAAATTCTCAGAGCCGGGTTTTGGGTTTTGTCCCCCATTTTATGGAACAAGTATCTGACAGATTCTTATTTGTGGGATACTTTTAAAAATAAATGTTTAGTGAATTTGGTGGTGGAAGTTGGGAATTTGTGTTAATTTTGGTCAAAAGTAGAATATAAGAGGAAACTTTGCTGTTGTTTAGAAACTTTGAACAGCTTTGGTCAAATGTACACACAGTCAATTACAGAATCCTACATATATCTATTTTGTCTTGACATATGCAGGTTCAGATTGTTTTACAGAATTCTGTCATTACTGAAAGACACCAGAGCCTCAAACTTTAAACCTCCTGAAAATCTTATGGTTGATTCAAGAGTTATAGTAGATTCATCTCTGTCACAAAACCTAAACTGTCAAGTCTTTAGCTCCTACAAACTCTGGCTCTTGAGCCAGTGTATCTTAATATGTCTGGCTCTTAAAATGTGTCTTTAAAAACAGCCATCTTTTCTCCTATAGAAAAAAAGAAAAAAAAAGGCTAGAAAATGCATCTGAACATGATAGGTTCCAAATTACTCAGTAGAGTTGAGTAGAGTTTTTCTTTTATTTTTTAAAAATTTCACCTGGTTGCAATGTCCCAAGATCATTAAGTGCCACATGTATCCCCATCCTACAGGTGTGGTATAGTTGATCAACATATTATTGATGTATAAAAGGAGTCTAGTGATGTACATGCTAAATACAACTCTTGGAAAAATAAGAACAGGAGAAACTGCTTATATGCCTTCTCTGTTACTTAATAAAGCTAGAATTTATAAGATCAAAATAGATAATAGAGTTTAGAAGAGAGTAGTAGTGAATCACCAGAAATTTTTCTTAATGTGTGGCATGCATAGAGCATCAGGACAATAATAGTCCCAGATGATGATTTTGCTCATGAATCTCCCTCCCTTTTCATATGTGTATATACATTTCATATATATATATATATATATATATATATATTTCATATGTATAAATAAGCATATATATGTGTGTGTATATATACACATACATATGTATATATATATATATATATATATATATATATATATATACACACACATATATATATGCTTATATGTTTATTTTTGAGAGAAAGAGAGAGAGCACAAGCAGGGGAGGGGCAGAGAGAAAAGGAGACACAGAATCTGAGGCTCCAAGCTGTGAGTGCAGAACTCAATGCAGGGCTCAAACCCATGAATCATGAGATCGTGAGATCATGATATCATGACCTGAGCCAAAGCCAGAAGCTCAAGGGACTGAGCCACCCAGGTGCCCCATTTCCCCCCTTTTCCTTTTCAAATGAAAACTGAAGCAAGCTCTCAGGCTGACTGAAGGGCAGCTCACATGGCCAACATAGTTTTTGGATCTGACAAAAGGATGTCAACTTGAAAAGAAAGAGAATTTTATGTAGATGCCAATCTTATGCCACTGCAGTTCTACTCAGTGGTTTTATTTTAATTCTCAGTGCATTTACCCCTATACTTCCCTCCAATTATTTAGGAAGTTCTGTTGTCCACTGCCTATTGCCTAGACAACTACAGTGTGCAAAATCTATTACAAAGGACAAACCAAATGTTTAAGACAGAAAACATTCAATGTAAAAATTACACTGAAAGTAAGTCTTTAGTGATGAGTCTCTGTTCTGTGACAATATGATTTAAGTTAACTGATCGAGAAGAAAATGCCAACCCAATTGAGAATTCATATTAGCTAGACACTAGGGAACAATACAATAAAGTTTCTCTGTTTAAATTCCTGCATAGTGCATAGGCCCCTTATGCCTTGTAAAATACAAAGGTGCATATGCCAGAAAAAAAACTAATTCTAAAAGACTTAGTTTTCCATATGGTGAAGCCAAATGTAATTGATCACCATTTGTAACTCCCTATCCACTATTTTTATATAAGAAACTGAAAATGCCCTTCTTACTACAACAACAAGGGCATTTTAATTAAAAATTTAAAAACACCAACAACTTTAATATATTCTTTGTTGGCATTTTTGTTTTTTTAATGGGACTTCCCTATTATGTACATAATTACAGAAGGAGAGGGAGTACACAGAAGGAACATGAAGACTTTTCTCTTTTCCTTCTTTGTGTGTGTGTGTGTGTGTATGTGTGTGTGTTTAGGTTTCTATCCTCCATGAATTTGAACTCCTAATTGCTAAACATTGAACTATATATTTCTCCCTCTAGCTTTTTCTTTCATGAATACTCAAATAATTTTATCTCCTACTCAATATTCAAAGAAACCCAAAACAGAACACCCTCCGCTTTAGTGCCTTAGAATGTAATCATCGAGAAAACGTGGTTAAAATGTTTTTAATCAGATGTTAATTGGTTGAACTAAATTTTGTCAGTACTAAAGCTAAATCTTAATCTTAACGTAGGTATGTATGTAAGTCAGGAATCTTTCAGTTGCAAGTGACATTAACACATCTCAAATTAGCTCCAGCATAAATGTGGATTAATGGGCTTGCGCAATTATAAAGACCAAGGGCGAAGTGCACATTTGAAATACTTAAACCAAGGGCCTTGATGTCTTCAGTAGGTTTTTTACTCTCTTCGCAATAGTTTTTCTGTGCATGCAAATTCATTTCTTCCCATTTCTGACTAGAGTTTTCTGTTTGTCAGCATGTAGAAATAAGGAGATGATGAAAGCTCTTGGTAACACAAGAGGAAATGGGTTATCTTCTTCCACTCAAAATTAACAAGAGAGAGGGGAGGAGAAGAGGGAAAATATAATGTTAATGTATAATGTATAATTATATACACATATATTATATACACATATAATGTATAATGCAAAATGTTAATAGAATTAACATTGATTATGTGCCAACTCTTTGAATCAATCATGGTAGCCAATGGAATAAAGTACTATCATCAGGCCAGCCTCAGTCACAGGAAGGCCTCAAAACAATTACTATATAATAAGTAGTATAATTAAGTGAGTGACAGGTTTTTAGGGAAAAAAAAATCTCAGTACCATGCAGTAATCATGAGAAAGCATAGAAAGGAAATTGGTTTATTCTGTGTGTTAAGAAAAAGACACTCTGTAGGAAGCTTCTGACTTGGTCTAAAACATAAAACAATTTTTGTCAGGTAGACAGAAAAGAGGGAGCATTCCAAGAGTTAGGTGTGTCTGAAAAGGACCGGAGGTGAGAAACCATAGTATGCGTATATTTTAAGTATTTCTCATTATGTAAAACATCTTCAGGTCTTTTGAAGTGTTGATTTAAAAAAAATATATTTCTTTTTTAAAATTTTTTTCACGTTATTTATTTTTGAGAGACAGAGAGAGACAGAGCATGAACAGGGGAGGGGTAGAGAGAGGGCGACACAGAATCTGAAGCAGGCTCCAGGCTCTGAGCTGTCAGCACAGAGCTGAACGTGGGGCTCGAACCCACAGACTGTGAGATCATGACCTGAGTTGAAGTTGGACACTCAACCGTCTGAGTCACCCAGGCGCCCCCCCAAAAAATTTTTTTTAATGTGGGAATTTGTGTAGAAATTGAAAAGATTTACCAGAAGCAGTGGACATCAGTGGGGTATTACATGTGATAATGTTGCTTAGTTTAGTATTTCAAGGTACCTCATAAGATAAAGTCATCCAAGTTCTAGCATGTCTTTACTTGATCCAATTTTATCACTATCACATGTAAATGTATATATATTATTTTGTATGGCACATGGCCTTTTCATTAGATAGAATACATGGAGAATTATACTATAACATAATGTTAGGGCTTTTTTGCAAAGTAAACTAATTAGGCTTATTATTAAGTATTATGATAAGTATGATATTTTGAGGAAATTAGAAGAGGTGTGTAAAAATACAAAAGATGAAATATATCTTTGTTTTCACAGAATAGAAAAATACACAGAATGATCTGTCTATTCTGGCTGTCCTTTTTCTCTTAAAAATTCCTGAGATGTTATTATCAAAGCTTTCATAAAGGCTTTAACGTAAGCTACCAGGAGAGTAAGAAAGGACCTAGTGAATACATGTTCTCAGTTCTTTATCTGAGTAGTATATAATATACTGCCACCACCATGTCAGAAGAGGCTATGAGAATAAAATTCCTCTGTTACATATTTCACCACTGATTCTTTTGTTGTTATTTCCCATAGGTGTTTATTCTTTCAAATAGAGTCCCATGAGTGACATGACTAAGTCAATATTGCTTTCCAAAAGAGTTGTAAAGGATTAAGTTTGCAGGAGTGGCCATTGTACCCATCTTGCCATTGTTGGATGTTAGTGCCAGAAAATAGACTAAGAGAGTTGGGTTTGTTTGCTTATTTTTAAGAAAGGCAATGGCACGGCCAGATTTATTTTGTAGTTAGATGGCTCATAGCTTTGGAGAACAAGAAGGCTCAGCTATGGGACAAAGTGAAAGAGCCACAGGAGGAAGGCCCCAAGTATGACCACACAGAGCTCTTTTCTGTGGATGTTTATAAGAATTGGGGGTGGGGGGACTGCTGTAGGTACCATTATACAGCATCAGATTTTCAGAAGTTTTTACTCTATCCATCATTCTAGATATTAAAACCCCAAGTAATTCTTATATATTTCGATTAAGGAAGCTAACTCTATAAAATGATTGGTGTCCCCCAAAAATGTGACTCTGTCTACCTAAAGTTTATCTTTCTTTAAGGATCCATGAATAATAAAAACAATGAGAGAGGAAAGACCAAGGTGTTGACAGATTTGATTTCTTCTGAGGTCTCCTTGGCTTGTAGATGGCTGCCTTCTGACAGAGCACCCTTTCTGTCTTGTGTTCTTGAGAAGGGAGGAGGAAGAAGAGGAATGAGGAGGGCACTTCTAAGCTTTTACATCAGCTTTCTAAGAGACACTTTACCCTTTACCCCTGTTGGTGGGGGAGGTCTTCAGAACTTTTCTGTACTTTCCTCAGTTGAGCAATCTCAGCCCAGAGCAAATCCCCAAGGACCCGAGACAAAGAAAATGCCCCCCTTGCTGAGGAATCTTGTATCTTTATGTTTAAAAGGTCAGAGGAAAAACAAGGATTCTGAGCTTTTGAGAGAAAGTCTCTCAACAAAAGACTTCCTGGTGCTAGCCTGACACCAAAAACCTACTGTGTCATAAAATTCTCCTGTGGAACACTCCTCAAAAATGTATTAATCTAAATGGCATCTGTGCTTGGTCTGAAACTCAAAAAAAGAAAAATTAATGACATTAGAATATTATTCCATGTTACAGAAAATATACTAAGGCTTTTTTATTATTTATATTAACTAAGCAAGCCTTAAACAAAGAAAATAAAAATCCTCACTATTCCTTCTCTCACATACCCCTGGCCAGAGGGGACATTGTACCTTCTTCCAAATGACCAAAATCCTTTGCAGGGGCTGCATCCTGTAAAAACATCCTCAGATTAGAAACATCCCCTCTGGTTTAAATAATGTGGGCAGGTGGAGGATGTGATTGGAGAGGAGGGTGTGGTGCAGATTTGGGCCGGGGATTCTGGCTTCTGCTGGCAGATGGCCCTCAGACCCTTACTGCATTTTGCCATCTTTGGGAAGTTGTGTTGAAGGTGGTGGCAGTAATTTCCAGTCTCTTCCTCTTATAAGGACACAAGTCCCTAATAAGGACTAGGGAAAGCACCTTGATGACCTCACTTAACTTTCATTACCTCTTTAAAGAACCCTATCTCTAAATTCAGCTACACTGAGGGTTTGAGCTTCAACTCGTGAATTTGGGGGGCACACAATTTTCATAACATAATAAGTTTTAGTTATAGCTTTGCCTATACCTAAAGAAAGCCTCTATTAGTTACCTCAGCAGAGACTCATGATTATTATATATTTAGGTCTTCCAATCTGTCCTTAGAATTACATTCTTAAATTATAAATCCTATTCTCTTAGTCCCTGAATGCAGATATGTTACTTGAATTCCTTTGATAATGGACTTTCATGGAAATATGTTAAGTTTTCCTAAACTCTCAAAGTCCATCTTAATAAATGATTTATCCATTTTAACTTTGCAGTGTAGTTGGTTTTGTTGCTAGGTAATCTTCCTGTCCTGACTGTAGGCTTTATGCAGGAGAATCTGTTTGATTTATATTTGACACCTCTGTTTATCACACACCATTTCAGTATTCAGTGAATAAAGTATTGATCATTTAGTGATCAAATTTGATATATTTATTTTTATCACTAGATATAAATACGGAGCTTCTGAAGAATTATACTATTGTGTAGATTCTGCTAATTTATTTCCCTTATATTAGAGTCATTGACAATTTAGCTGAGGAATAATTGATTTCAAATAAAGACCTCTGTTCTCTAGTTTAATAACTTTGCTTCCCAACCTTTCCAATAAGACACTTCCCCTGTTTTATTGCAATTTATATGCATATACAATAGGAGTAATGTAAGTAGTCAGCATATTCATGGACTCCTAATACATCTCTTATCTCTCAACTAATTTAGTACCAAAATTTACTTCTCCTTGAATCACAGATACTTGTTCCGTCCAACAGTCACATTAATCTCTCCTGCTGACTTCCTCATCAATTGTATGCTCTCCACAGACACGATATGGGAGCAATAGAATGGAGCCTGATCCGGAACGTATGTTATGCTCCCCATTTTCTGTGACTAGGCCTGTAAAATTCTGGCCTATAAATGAACAGTTGTAGTACGTGAATAATAATTTTAAAATACAATGATTAAAATCTAAATTCCAAAAGAAAAAAAATGATACTTCTGATATTAGAGCATTCCAAAACATGCTAAATCATACTTATTCTTTTCCATTAATGTAAAATAATGGATAACAATTGGAAAGACCCTAGAAATATTGGCTTTCCTAATGAATGATACATTGACTTATTTTCTGAGAGACTTAGAAAGATTATCATGTCCTGGTCAAAATCGATGATAATTTATTTATCAAGCTATCTGACAACAAAATCTTGAGAGAGGTAAGGATGTGTGGGGAACGCAGATTATGGTTATAGCCAAAATAACGTGTTCTATAGCCCCTGGCAGATGACTAAAAATTGAGATTTTCCAAGTCTTAACGGGCAATTTAATTTGTATCAATTTAATACTGTGAGTGTTCGTCTTGTTGATTAAAAAGTAAACCATTTCCAAACAACACCATTTAAAATATTTTGTATACTTTAGTATCAGTTTACTTAACTAATGATTACAAAGATTTTGAGCTTTTGGATTAGCAGTAGTTTCCTGACAAAACTTGTAGAAAGTGTGGGTTTGGGAAATGACTTTATTAAATGAAAAAAAAGTATTATTTTTATTGCTTAATCTCAAGCTTGTCATCTGTATGTCTGTTGTTTAAAGCATAAATACGCTCTTCAATAAAAAATGTTAAAACTTTAATGTTCTTTACTTCAGAGTACTAAAAGACAAATTGGAAACATTCATAAAAAAGAAGGTGTATATAGTTGGGAAGGTTTTTAAAAATATATATTATATATAACCTACATATAACATTTTATACTCTATATAACATACATAACATGTTATATAAAGTATATATTTTATAGCTAAATCATATTCACTTAACTCTTAGCAAAAGGGCCAAAGTGTTCCAATTAAAGACATTTCTTATGTGAAATGGGAGAGTACTTGGCCTGAAGGTAATTAAAATGAATAAAGCATAATACCTCTTCTTTAACAATTCAAAGACAGTAGGAATGAGAACTACAATTAATCTTCATAGCATGTTTTTGGCTTTTATTAAGGACAAGAAATGAGCAAATGAAAGCTGTTTATGATTTTCTGAAAATCTCTGTTGAGAATTATATCCAATTTTTACTTCCATATTATGTGTATAAGGACATACAGTGTAAAAATTTGTTAGATCTTACCAAAAAACTGTTCTTTTCCTGACTATATTACTTTTTTATTTTATAATTAGACACATATCTTGTTTCCATTTGTTCTATGAGTTTAAATAACTTAAAAAGTAATTATAATATTCAATCTATAAAGGAATCAGCCTATTTCTCCATATGACTATATCATTGTATTTTTTAAATTCCTCTGTCACAGTATTTTAGTTTGTTTGAGGTTTGTGTTTAACCTGAAATACTTTTTTTGAAACTAAATAAATAATATGTGACGTATGATACAAACACAAAAGCATCTGCTTTATATCAATATCATACAAAGGAAAATGTAGCTAGAATAAAAAAAAAACAAAAAAATACAGATTATCAGAGAAGAGAATAATAATAATCTTATATCCATATTTATTAAACTCTTAAAATGTGGCATGTGAGGTATGGCATTATTCTTTATCTGTAGGAGCTATTGGCCAAATAAAGGGCAAGGTAAAGTGATTTTAAAATGAATTAGTGCAGGGTATCTACTTAAGAATAATAAACCATAGAAGGGCACCTAGGTGGCTCAGTCAGTTAAGCATCTGATTCTGGATTTTGGATCAGATCATGAGCTCACAGTACATGAGTTCGAGCCCCTGTGTTGTGCTGTGTGCTAACAGTGAGAAGCCTGCTTGGGATTCTCTCTCTCTCTCTCTCTCTCTCTCTCAAAACAAATGAATAAACTTAAAAAAAAAAAATAGAGCACAGAAAACCTCCCCCAGGAGTGGTTGTTTTAGCTGCATTGTGAATGTCAGCAAGAGGTGGCTTGATGAGGATGATAGGAAGACATATTTTAGAAATTAAGATTGGAATTTCCAAAGTAAAAAATCATGGGAAAGAAATCATAGCAAACTAGAAGTACTTCAGAATGTTAGGACCGTAAGTAACGTTTGAAGGAAGGACAGTACCTGAATTCATTAAGGTCATGAATTTTTTGTCTATATAGACAGTAAAGCTTAATACCACATTGGATGGAAGTGCAGATGACATTCAAGGATGAAAAGCCAAATCCGCACATGATTTACTTGATCTTCTGTCACACACTCATTGATGTGAGTTGCTCCAATATTTTCAGGAATTCACTCGATGTTCACACAGAAGTAGGAGTTGCTGAGAGTCAAACCCAGGATATCTGGATGTCTTCTATTTTACGATATGCTGTTTGTAGTTTGCTATAATAGTTCTGTCTTAAAAAGAACTTCAAAATGTCAGTAATTTCCAACAGCAAATATGTACTACCTGCTCACGGATAGGCAGGTGAGTTTCAGTGTTCCCAGGACATTTGATGTTCTCACGGTGTTTGAAGGGACTACCAGGGCCCAAGACAACAGCTCAAGCACCTATAAATTCTCTGCTTGGACATGACATCACTTCCATCGCATTCCTGCGTCCAAAACAAGCAATATATTCATTATTAACAGGGAGGGAGACTGTACTTATTCCACTGAGCAAGACTCTAACAGTGCAAATGTTTGCTGGAAAGCAGCCGAATGTATCACACTGACTTTTAATTTAATAAATTTCCGATGTCAGGAAAATGATATAATGCAGCAAGAAGATGAGGTATTGCAATATAGGATGTTCACATACAATATTAAAGTAAAAAGGCAGTTTAATGGTATGCTGGAAAATGGCAGATCAACCAAAATTCCTAGAGGTGGAGACGAACGCTGGATTCTAATTCTATGAACTTATGAAGAAGTTCATAGATGAAACACAAAGAGAAAAATTATTAGATTGTTGTGGGCATAGCCACAACCAGTGTGAGGTAATTGTCAGGTAATGGAGCACCAAGAGGAGATGGAATGGAGCATGCACAGAGAAAAGAAAGCTGGTATGTGGATAAGCCAGAAAGACACCTCTTGAAATACGGGCATCTTCATCTGCTTTGACCCTGGTAGTGGACTTCATTTGGAGGCGAGCCCTCTCTGGTAAGCAAACATAAATGCAGACACTCCAGTCTCACTGCAAGTCTTTATGCGGACACTTACCCCTACAAATTACAAACTACATCTATAGTTTTCCTACAATTTTGTCCAGTAACTTTCTGTGGAGCCAACTTTCTGTGGATTTCTCTGTTCTTGTAAACCAGTCCCTTAGTACCTTCATTTGTAATATTTTATTTCTTAAATAAGGTTGTTTAACAGGTGTTCTTTATATATTTTTATATCCTTGAATATATCCAATCTATCTCATAATAATAGTAACAATTAGTTTAATAATAATAACATAATGGACAGGGCTACAAGTTCACATCAATTTGAATGTCTGACATCCTGCAATAAAAGAAGAAAGATACTAAACTAAATATATCATAAAAAAGGTACGAAACTCATTATTTTATATTATTCAATGGAGTCAAATCAATGCCTAACCTAAAATAAAAGAGAGAACGAGAATTCGACAGGGTGTTGGTACATTGGACCATTTGTGAATTCTCACCTTTGTTGAAAAAACAAGTGTTATAGGAAGAGAGATGATATGAATGATTGAATCCCAAAAGTTCACAAGCATAAGAGAAAGATAGCTAATTTTAAAGTTTGGAAATTTGCAGAAAAAGATATGCATAGAGGAAAAAGGTGAAACCAATATTGAAGACTGAGACCTTGAAAAGAAAATCCATGCTAGCCTTTTTCAAACATGGTGATTGATAAAATGTGACAAATTTATTGCCATATACAAATTTTACTTCTCTGGTGATGCCTGTGAGTATTCTATAGTGATATTCCAAATTCAGTTAAGTGGAACACAGGTTTACCAATTATACCCTCAAAACCATTTAATGACCAAAATATGTTTGAGAATCCTAGCATGATAGCCTCCTTCATGAAATCCAAAATTGCATTAGCATTTTAATAATTTTTGAAAAATGCGACCTAGAGAAAATTAACTGATTAATCATTACTTACCAAAATTCCCCTGCTGAACTGCCCCCACCAAGTAACATCTATAAACATTCCTAAAAATTAGACCAGTTTGAAAATCTTTGGGAGGGATAGTACATGTAGTGGATAAGAATACATCCTTCAGAGTCAGATAGGCAGGATTCAGGGGCATCTGGCTGGCTCAGTCTGTTAAGCCTCTGACTCTTGATTTTGGCTTAGGTCATGATCTCACAGTTGTGGGATCAAGCCCCACATGTGGCTTCATGCTGACCATGGAGCCTGCTTTTCTCTCTCCCTTTCTCTCTGCCCCTCTCCCTGGCTAGCACTCTCTCCCTCTTAAAATAAATAAATAAGCATTAAAAAACACACACAGTATTCAAGCCACAATGATGTCCATTCTTAATGACTTTGTAAAAATCATTTAATATTTTTAAATCGGAATTTTCTCACCTATCAAATGATAAATGCTTTATCGTGTTTGTGACTAAGTAATAAGATGACATTTAGTAACACTCTAGGAAACCTCACATTTTATAAATATGGATAATAATGATGATGAGTCATGTCAATGTTCTTAAAGAAAAAGGTTTGCTTATAACATGTTTTGGGTAACTTTCATCATTTACTGTAATGGAGCTTTTTAAAATAATTCATACTGTCGATGAAAACATATTTATTATTATTAGAATTAGCATTATTATAATGACCATTATCATCATCATCATTACTGGTTAATTTTGATTTCCATTTATTTTATCAATTTTGGGTTTTGTTTAAGAAAGTAAAAAATATGTTGGAAACATTTGTGTGGATTAGTAAATAACCGACAAACTTCTTACAATATTTTTATTTTCTCTTTATATGTGTTAACAATATGTCATTTTCTGTATCTAATTTATAATTGGGCCCACTTATCCATTTCATTCTTTTTAACTGTTTTATTTAGTTTCAGAGGTAAGAAACTTTTATAACAGGGGCAAAGGGCAATTAAAGGGAAAGATCAGTTAAGTTCTCTTTCACGTACCCAGCATTGCACAATATTGCTCCACGTTTGATAATGGAAACTGCACCATCCAAAGGGATGGGTCCCCCATTTGTGATCACATTATCATCCTCTGCGTCTTGGTGCAAGAACTAATCCCTAGACGTAATATCTATTTTCCAAATAGCAGGGGAAGGATTTGCACCTGGCTATTAAAGACATTTCTCTAAAAATATCTTTAATGTTTATTTATTTTTGAGAGGGAGAGAGAGAGAGAGAGAGAGAGAGAGAGAGGAAGGGAGAGAGAAAGAGGGGGACAGAATCTGAAGCAGGCTCCAGGCTCTGTGCTGTCAACAGAGCCCGATGAGGGGCTCAAACTCACAAACCGTGAGATCATGACCTGAGCCAAAGTCAGATGCTTAACTGAGCCACCCAGGCACCCCAAAGACATTTCTTGAAAATTGCCCACAGCTTATCTTATCCTAAGGTCACTCGGCCAAACCTTTCTGTTCGGGAAGTCAGGAAATGCAAACCTTGGTGCAAGCGGCCCTATAATACACCCAGCTAAAAATAATTATTTTATCACTGAAAACGAAGAAAGAGGGAGAACATTGGCAACAGCTAGCCGTGTTGACCAAAGCCACCTGCAGGTTTTATTCACTAATTTATTTGCTGTGTTCTATCTGATTAAGTTTTTAATCTTTACTATTCCATTTAAATGATTTGTTTTCTTAAGATATGTTGTATCTCCTAAATATTAATGTTGGTCTTCAAAAATCTTTCTTTCTAAAAGTTTTATAATAAGTTATTATGGACTATGCAGTACTCTACTATAGACATAGTTTTTAAATGTATGCTATTTTTGTTTTATTTCTATGTATAATGATTAAATCCTTTAGATCTTGCCATAAATCCAAATCTTCTTAGGACAGTAGGCTCCTTCTGACAATTAACTAATAAGCAGCACATCCTCTGAAGTGGTATTGTTTGGACTCTATGCTACGGACTAGAAGAAAACTAGAGCGAATCAGAGGGACATCGAACAAAAGTATCTTCCACCCAAGTGCATAAGATACTGTGCACACTGTACCTAAAGATATCTATGTGTGACATGTTTGCATAGACATACACATTTTTTCTCTAGTTGTAAACAGCAATGAAATGACCATGTGTTTAAAAGTCCTACTGTTGTCCATTGTTCTATCACAGTGCAGCACAAATGTGTGAGAGGAAAAAGTGGATAATAATAGCTGCCAACCGTATGTCTCACAAGTGTTCAGTGAGAATTAAAATGGCTAAATCAGCAAACCTTTCTCAGACAACATTCACACGTTTTAAAGTTGGATCCTTAACCATTTTTTAAAAATCCTTCATGGAACCAGAAAAAACTTTTCCTTTTGAAACCTTACCAAATTAAAGTTCAACATTTGTTGTAAGTCATCTAGAATAAATTTTAAAGGATAAAACGTAACAATCATTGAAATTCAATGTGTCTCGGGGCGCCTGGGTGGGGCAGTCGGTTAAGCGTCCGACTTCAGCCAGGTCACGATCTCGCGGTCCGTGAGTTCGAGCCCCGCGTCAGGCTCTGGGCTGACGGCTCAGAGCCTGGAGCCTGTTTCCGATTCTGTGTCTCCCTCTCTCTCTGCCCCTCCCCCGTTCATGCTCTGTCTCTCTCTGTCCCAAAAATAAATAAACATTGAAAAAAAAATTTTAAATAAATTCAATGTGTCTCCTTCTAAGTCAAAATGAAGATATTAGTGAACTAGATTTTATGTAAATAATTTTCTACAATCAATACATTATTTTCATGAGTTCAAAAATATGATTAGACCCATATGAGAAGAATGTGAGAAAATACAGAACATTTTTATCTTTCCCTCTTGTGAGAAAACTAAGTTGTAAAAGTGAAGAACAGATAAAAAGCCTGAGTACAGAAACATTAGTAATGCATTTGTAATTTATTATATATAAGTTATATATAAAACTTCAATTTGTAAACATAAAAATGACAATTCCACAGGCAGAATTAGAATATTAAATTTTTTAAATGTTTTATTTATTTTTGAGACAGAGAGAGACAGAGCATGAGTAGGGGAGGGGCAGAGAGAAGAGAGAGAGAGAGAGAGAGAAAGAATCCGAAGCAGGCTCCAGGCTCCAAGCTGTCAGCACAGAGCCCGACGCGGGGCTTGAACTCACAAACCACAAGATCATGACCTGAGCCGAAGTCGGACGCTTAACTGACTGAGCCACCCAGGCTCCCCTAGAATATTGTAGGAGAAAAATTTATGGTGTATTAACTGATTGGGTGTTATTTGGAATAATGTTGCTTGGAAAGGAGGAACAGCAGGAATGGAAATCCAAATCTAGGGCGTGTAAGAACATTTAGGGAGGCAGGGTGTAGGAAGATCCTCAACTCACCTCTTCCCGTGGATATACGAGATCTACAGGTACATACTGAATAATTCCTGCTGAAAAACAACGGAAAAACAGCTAATACCCCCCTCCACAACAGAGGGAAAAGGCCATGTTGAGAAGGGCAGGAGAGACAGAGATAATGGTCTCATCAAAAATCCCACCCCAGCACATGACACATCATGGAAAGGGATCCCACAGATGTGGAGCTTCTCCCTGAGGAGTGAGTGAGGGCTTTGTGCCCCATATCAGGGACTTGCTTTAGAAAGATGAGACCCCAAAAACATGTGTCTTTGGAAACCAATGGGCCTTATTATGTCCAGGGGACTGAAGGGACTGTGGGGATTCTGAGGTGATACCCATAAACTCACTTGTCCTAGATCCAGAAGCAGTTTGAAAGGTAACTGGATTCTAAGAGAAAGATATTCACTGGCTAATCTTAAAGCATCTGCTAGAAAGGTAGGGACCACTTGGGATTTCTTTGCTGGTAAATGCCCTTTTTGCATTTTCCTTATGCCTTGCTAAGGCACTGGGTACTTTCAGACGAAGACTCGTTAAAGCCACACAGTGCCCTTTCCATGCTTTTTCTTGACCTTACTGTGCATGTGTAAAACACGCGCGCACACACACACACACACACACATATGTATGCACAAGGGGATACTATTCAACCATAAAAAGAAAAGAAGGAAATCTTGTCCTTAGCAACAATATGAATGGATCTTCAGGTGTTATGCTAAGTGAAATAAGTGAAACAGAAAAAGACCAAATATCATACGATTTATATTATATATGGAATCTGAAAAAAATAAAATAAATAAATGAACAAGCAAAACTAAGCATATCCAAACTCATAGATGCAGAAAATAGATTGGTGGTTATCAGAAGGGAACAAGGACAGGGGAGAGGAACAGGCAAAATTGGTGAAGGAGATCAATTTTTTGGTCATGGATGCTAACGAGACTTACTATGATATTCATCTTGTAGTGTATACAAATAACAAACTATTATGTGGTACACCTGAAACAAATATATGCCAATTTTATTCCAATAAGACTAATAATAAGGAACATTTAGAATGACTAAATGTTTGCTTTATTGGTATCTTTTGCTTCACCCTGAGTTCTTTATTAACTTTATCTTTAGGTGGCTACATGGCTGGCTTTGCTATAACTGATGATTTTTTTTTTTTGTATTGTGGTGATTTTCAAGTGACATTTTTAAAAGGCAATTTTGTGTGTTGCAAGTGACTGTTGAAATATGAAAAGGACTTTTGCATTGCCCCAGAGGAAGCCTATCTCTTAAAAAAATCATGCTTAATTAACTTTCCTTTGAGAATTGTGAACTATAAAATAGAACAATAGATAATAGTAAAACTCCCAAAAATCGGCCACCATAAACCAGTTACTTATAAAACTGTGAAACTGAATCACCTTGCTCATATGCATAATGATATAATCCTCCCTGGTGTGGGCCATTGTTAATTGATATGGATCCATGATAGTGTCCCTGGATAGACAAAGGAACAAGGAATTTTCAAAAATAGAAATTGCTATTAGATCAGTTTGGTGTTAATGAGTTTATGCAGTCAGCTTTACCTTTGTTTCTTCTCTGTATAGTTGTTTCTAACAATAATATTAGTAACATCTAATTTATAATTTAGATTGCAATGCCTCTCCATTTGCTACAAATTGGAAAATAGAGTTTGTAAGGAAGAAAGGTGAAAGTTGGTGATGCTAAAATTATGCAGGATCTTAGAATAGTCTCTGAATCAAAGCATATTTGGTTCTAGAACAAGTAGGCTTGGCATGTGTTAAAAAGTATCTCTTCTTGATTCTTTTATCTTCAATTACCTGATTAAATTATGAGTAGTGTATATCCTCATATTATATTGTTTAATCTGATCCTGAAATTATATTAATACAAAATTTTCTGTGGAAACAGTGGAGGTAATAGCTTTTTATGTATTATTTTATTTATAGGCTTTTTAGATTGAAATGAATATAAATTAACCAAATTGGTCATTTACAAAGCACAACTTTAGAATATTTTCAGTAATTTTAAGTTATACTTTGCACAGAAAAACATTTATGCATAAATATTTTTCAAAATCAGGGAATTATGAAAATACAAAGAGATAAAATGTTTGTCAAATATCCATTAAAATACTAAAATGAGTCTTCTGCGTCTGTGATAAAGAATAAATAGGTTTAATAATGAAGAGTCTGCAGCACTTACTGACATTTCGCACAAATCAGAGGAACCTAGAAAGCCTTTTAATACCTTTTAATACCAATATAACAAATTTATATTTCTCGATTGAAAAACAGCTTGATTATTTCAACCAAAATGAGTAACATTCATATCATGAAAATGTTTGTTACCAGTTATTCTCAAAAGCTGTATTGTTAAAAGTTGAAAGTGTTAAAAATTTATATTTCTTATTAAAACGTCATTTATATTCTTTTCAGCTCATGCTTGAAACAAAGAAAATTTACCATCATAAATAAAAGAGACATGAAATAATTTCACACAATAAAGCAATTGAATTCAGAAAGAAAAGCTCAGAAAATATTTTATTCATTAGCGTTGATAAAGAAAAAAAATATAAAACAATCAGAACTGTAAAAAAAAAAAAAGATCTACTGTGTCGTTAAAAATAATTGAGGATTTTCAGATTATAAAATGATATTTACATAGGCATAACAGAATAATCTAGTACATGTAATAACATATAACATGTCAGCTGAAATTAAGAGATATTTTTTAGGGACTTACAAATCAAGTGTAGTGTGGACACGCCTGGGTGTCTCAGTCACTTAAGCATCTGACTTCCACTCAGGTCTCGTGGTCTCGTGGTCTCGAGGCTTGTGAGCTCAAGCCCCACGTTGGGTCCTGTGCTGACAGCTGGAGCCTGGAGCCTGCCTCAGATTCAGTTCTTCCTCTTCTCTCTGCCCCCTTCCCTGCTCAAATAAACATTAAAAAAATAAATAAATAAATCCAGGGTAATGCAAGTGCCTAAAATTAAGCTTTCTGATTATAATATAAGTGCCTGTCATCATGCTTTTCATTGCCAAAGCATTGATTTTGGAGACATCCATCAGCATAACACTAGCAAAACAACTCTAAAGAGCCAAACTGTCCTACCCAGGAAGTTCCCCTTTTAGAGAGCCCTGGGTGATGGATAACTGACCAGATTGAATGACCCTGCTTCTCCCTTCCCCCACCTAATTCCTGTTCTTAGGCTTTCAATTTATCAGTAAAGAGTGAACCAGTGAAACCCTAGGCACCCCACCCTTGAGCACTAGTAACTGCAAATCTCCAGGTCCCTGACACCTCCTTCTCTCTCTACCCCTGACCTTGCTGTGTGGCCTTCCTGTGTGATATGTACCCTCCAGGATTAGGAATAAGTAAATCTTGTTCCTTAAAGTTCCCAGATGGTTTTTGCTGAAGTGTGTCCTGCAATCATAATAAGAACCACAGCGCTGGTCCAGGCACAGTATTGGTTCTGGTAGGTGAAATGTTTGTGGCAGGTTTTAAGTAATTCCGGCTCAGGTGAAAGCCTCAGGCATTTCTGGCCAACAGCATCACTATCAATAGGCTGACACCGAAAAAACATGAAGATTTTAGTCAAGGTTGACAAAGTTTCTAATGTTTCCTAAAAAGTTGTTCAGTAATGAAAATTCCAAGACTTTAAAAATAATGTGTTTTTTTTTGTTGTTGTTAAGTTCGTGGAGCTGAACACATTGACATCTAAAATGATGTACAAAACTTCCATTTATTTTTGAAAAAAAAAAGTGTCCTCAAAAAATATATGAGGGGTACCTGGGTGGCTCAATTTGGTTAAGCATTCGACTCTTGGTTTCGGCTCAAGTCATGATCTCACGGATTAATGTTTTTAAGCCCCACATTAGGCTCTGTGCTGACCCTACGAAGCCTGTTTTGGATTCTTTCTCTCTCTTTCCTCTATCTATCTGTCTCTCTGCTCCTCCCCTGCTCACGCTCTGTCTCTCTCAAAATAAATAAATAAACAAAAAAATTATAAAAGAAAAAATATATAGAAACCGTATTGAATTTTGCACAGATAGTATCAGTAACTTTGTAGAAAAATAGCCTGGAGTATCAGAAAATTTTTTTCTTTGGATTTCTACTTGACTTCCTTTGGTATATTCAATGGCAAGGATGCAACCACTTATGAAGAATCCAATCAAATAACAAAGTTAAATAAGTCCATTTAAATCATTCATCCATATACTCTCTATTTATGATGATAAATCACAATCATCACAGATAAATAACCTATCTGTGTAGTTGAGATTTGAAATAACGAAACTCAGAAAACTATTTACATCTTTATTGGCAATTTATTTATTTATTTATTTTTGCTAAAGTGAAATTGCAGCTTGGAAATTCTGGTGAAACTTGAAAAGTGAGTTCTAAAAAAAATACATGATGATAATACATGATGATAAAGGCAACAATTATATTTTATATTTCAAAGAAAAAAATTGATCAAACAAACTGATTAATAACAAAAGTAGTTGTTGGACATATAAAAACTAACCAAAGGGAATAAAGAACAGAAACACTACAGGAAAAATAAAACCAAAAAGCCCAACCAAATAGATGGATGCTATACAAAAGAAAATAATGCTTATTCCAGAAGGAAAACCACAGGATTTTCTTATAAATTACATGAAATTGTTTATTTTTTAACAAAAATGAAGAAAATAAAGAATTTTAATTTATTTAAATTTATGAAAACTTAATACTTTCCCAAAAGATTTTTAGAATACTCTGTATGTTAAAAATGAATGTAAATAAAACTAAATCCAAATATGATATTCTAAGATGATTTTTGTCTTAGTTTATTATGAGACTATTGAATAGTGTATATAAAAATCTCAGTATTATAACACTTAGAAGAAGTTTTAATGTTAGTAACGTTAATTCCACAAAAATGGGGAGGAAATATTTAATCATTAAGAACATTATATATAAGGGGCACCTGGGTGGCTCAGTTGGTTAAGCATCCAACTTGGACTCAGGTCATGATCTCCTGGTTTGCGGGTTCAAACTTGCATCAGGCTCTGTGCTGACAGCTCAGAGCCTGGAGCTTGCTTTCGATTCTGTCTCTCTTTCTCTGTCCTTCCCCTGTTTGCACTCTCACTCTCAAAAATAAACATTCATTTTTTTTTTTTTTCAAAAAAAAACATATATAAGTAAAAGTTTCTACCTATTAGGTTTGGAAGTCACATAGTGTCCAATTATTCAATAGGGAAGTTATTGAAAGAGCTTATTTTGTTGCTATTAAATCATGGCTGAGGCAGAAGCATAGTTTGGGTAGAGATTGAGAGGAAAAAAGAAACGCAAAAAAAAAAAAAGCAAATAAGAGAAAGATAATTTCATCACTTCTAATAATTATCAAAAAATTTCAACTATTCAAGTAATTTGCCTATTTGACAATTTATCCTGCCATTTCTATCATTTGTTGCAGATTTTAACACTATGTACAGTTTTTCTTATTTAGAAAATGAAATGCAATTTTTAACACTTCTTATTTATAAAGTACTATGCATTTTTAAAATTGAATCTCATAATTTCTTGTAACCAATATTTAGACCACTTAGATTTAAAGTGATTATTGATAGTGTTAGGTTAAAATTTACTCCACCCATTCCAAAGGCTATGATTTCATGGGCAATGGTGAAATGGTTATGCTAGCATTACAGGAGGAAACATGACATTGTGATAGCACACTCTTTCTTATGATTGATTCCACACTATCAAAAGGGAGAGTGGAACCTACAGCCCTCAGAAAACACCTTAATGATAAAAGGGCAATATGTTCCTAAGGATATGTTTGTTGGATGCATGCAAAATACCTTTTTACTGCTGGACCTTTGTCTATATCTATGGGACAAACACCTGTGACTATGGCCTTGATGCCTCCTCACCCTGTTACATATAATATGAGAAATTGGACCAGGAAAGTATTCTCTAAGCCAAATCTCACCCTAATTTACTGGAGTCAAGGGGAAAATTTTTTAAAAGCATCTAATGCTGGGATGGATAAAACTAGAACAGATAATGAAGATGATCCTGGAAGGAAAAAGATGTTTCAGTTGAATGGAAGATAAAGGAAGTATTAACATAAGCAAGGAAATATTTCACATCAAACATCCTGAGATTAATCTAATAAATATAAATCATACATTGGAAAACGTAAGTAAAAGAACATTTGGAAGATGACACTAATAAAGTCAAAATGACTTCACAGATATTGAAAAGACACAAAACATGCATTTCCCAAACTAAAGACAACCTTGAATTCTGATGTCATGGCAAACAAACATGTGCTTGGTAGTGTTATGCAAGTTTGTACCCCTGGAGCTTTATAAAAGTGAACTGTAATTGTCCTTGGAACTGTAATTGTCAAGGAAGTTGAACGGAGTGGTTTAACAAGCTTAACTTTTTTTTGGTCATTGGGTGATTGGATATGGTACCACATTAAAGAGTTCTTTATCATGCTTATATTGGTAACATTAGGAATATGGTGTTTTTTAATGTTTGTTTGTTTGTTTGTTTATTGTTTTGAGAGAGAAAAAGCACAAGTGGGGAAGGGGCAGAGAGAAAAGGAGACACAGGATCTTAACCAGTCTCCGGGCTCTGAGCTGTTAACATAGAGCCCAATAAGGGGCTTGACCCACGAATGGTGAGATCATGACCTGAGCTGAAGTGGGGCACTTAACTGATTGAGCCACCCAGGCGCCCCAGGAATATGGTTGTTTAAACTCATCATTAAAGTATGGAGAAAAAGAATGCGCATCAAGGGGCACCTGGTTCAGTGGGTTAAGTGTCCAACTCTTGGTGTTGGCTCAGGTCATGATTTCACAACTTGTGAGTTCAAAATCCACATCGGGCTCCGTGCTGATGGTGGGAAGCCTGCTTGCGATTCTCTGTCTCTCTCTTTCTCTGACTTTCCCCAGCTCACGGTCTCTCTCTGTCTCAAAAATAAATAAATAAATAAATAAATAAACAAACATTAGAAAAGAAAAAAAGAATGTGTGCCAAAAGAAGCATACTTGAAATATATGAATGTTTGCGAATGAGAGACTAGTGATGGGGAATCACAGGACACATTGTTAAGTGTTGGTTTGATGGAATTTCCAATCCCCTTGTTTATGGCAAAGATGGACAATGTTATGTTTAGAAGTAAAGTTGTTTTGATATAAGGATGAAGTAAGTTGTGTCAAGATGTCATCATCTCATGTGTCCTCACCCGTAAGAACCTAAGGCTCTGCTGCTGAGGGGCTCCACAGGGGGCTTATCACAAATACAGGAAGAAGCACCTGTGAGAAGGAGACATACAGATGATAAATCCTGAGAGTTGTGATGAGTATCCAAAATTGTGGGGCAAGAGACTATCCTTTGCTGATCTAAAAGATCTTTTTGAAGACCCTGGGAGAATTAGCTCCTGCCACGGTACGGGTGACTCTTTTACTAACAGTGATGAGGCCAGACAATGACCCCTGGAAAAATTCTTTCTTGCCCATCTTCCTCAGTACCCCTGTTCCCTAGCAATGTGCCCTAGCACCAATGGCCTTCCAATTTTGGACCAGCAGATGGACATCCCTTTTCATTTGGCTAAGCTGTCTCTTCCAAGTACCAAGTCCTGTAAAGGTACATATCAACTGAATTTGAACTTTATTCCTTTCATGTCCCTTGCCTGGAACAATGGTGTGATTAATCTAAATCTGCTTTGGAGTGTGTTATTTCTTATTAGTAAGTTAAAAGACATTGCCCTATACATTAGCCACTTGTCATGTTTGCAAAATGAACCGGAGTTTATTTAAACACATTGTTGGCAAAGACCAAAACAATTTGCTATCATAACTGTTTCCTACTTGTTATCTGTTCTCTTTGTTTTATATATTTTCTGCCTTCTCTGGTTTTAATTGAGCATCTTCTGTATTTCCATTTCATCTTTCTTGATAGGTCATTTTCACTTATTTCTTTAACGTCATTGCCCTGGGGTTTGCAATATACATCTTAAAATAATCTGAGTCTACCTTAAATGAAACTATACTGCTTTCTATGTAGTCCAGTGACCTTATCATCTGGCATTACCAATTAGTCCTTCCTATCCATTTGATACTTCTGTCATTCTTTGCACACATCTCTATACTATAAACATCCATTGCATTGTTATTGCTTTACACGTACAGTTATCTGTTATATCAATTATAAAAAACAAAATAATATATACTACATTTATTTTTTCATTTTCTTGTATTCTTGTGCTCTCTATGTAGACCTGAGTTCAGGACCTATAGCATTTTCCATATATCTGAAAATCTCCTTGTGAACTTTCAGAGGAGATCTTCTGGCAATTAATTCCATCACATGAAAGTTTTATTTCCCTTTTGTTTTTTAACAACCTTATGAAGATGTAATTTACATAAAATCCACCCTTTTACAGTATACAGTTTACTATTTTTTTTGTACAAAGTTGTATCAGTAGTCTATAATTTTATTTATTTTTATTTTTTTAATTTATTAATTCATTTTGAGAAAAAGAGAGAGGAGGGAGGCAGAGAGAGAGAGACAGAGGGAAAGAGAGAGAATCCCGAGCAGGCTCTGCACCAGCAGCACAGAGCCCAATGCGGGACTCAAACTCATGAACTGTGAAATCATGACCTGAGCCCAAATCGGAAGCTTAACTGAGTAAGCCACCCAGGTGCCCTGCCTTGTAATTTATTACTGAAAGCCAGACATGTTATATCAGGTAATAGGGAATGAAGTAAATATAACTCTAGTGCAAGAATTTATGTTAATCTGGCAAGGGATGGGAAGTTTAATGTGTGATATGTTTATATTTGCCAGACATTTCAAATTCCTCCAGACACTTGTTTATTGACTCCTTTTTTGTGTTTGGGCTTCTCTGTATTCTGTTCCCCAGGGAGGGTCGGTCTTGCAGTTCTTTCAGCTACAAGCCCCTATTATTATCAGTGGAGGTTTGTTAGTGTGGCAGGAGAGTATAGAGGAAGGGGATGATCTCAAATATTCTAATTAATTCCCAGTGCTTTACTGGGACTGTGTCTCCCGGGTGTGCCTTGCCCTGGCACATTTTCTCCTGTCCTCTAACCCTCACCTGCTACAGTCCATTTCCTTGAAGTTCTCTCCTCTGTTGATAATGTCTTTTATTCATTTTTTTTCACTAAATGAGACAAGAGATCTGGATTGTAGTTTAATTCCCCCACCTTGGATAATGAAGCCGGTGATGTCCTTCCTACCTAGAAATGAAGCCTTTGTGGAACACCTGAGTGGCTCAGTGGGTGGGGCATCCAATACTTGATTTCAGCTCAAGTCATGATCTTGTGGTTCGTGAGTTTGCAGCCCACATTGGGCTCTGTGCTGACACTGTGCAACTTGCTTGGGATTCTCTGTCTTCTCTCTGCCCCTCCCCTGCTTGGTCTCTATCTCTTTCTCAAAAAATTAAATTAATTAATTAATTAAACATTAAAAAGATTCAAATATAAAATAATTTTTTTTCAAAAAGAAGAAATGAGGCTTTTGTTAAGGGGAAGAGTCTGAAGGACACCAGGGCGGCTCAATCAGTTAAGCGTCCAACCCTTGGTTTTGACGCAGGTCGTGATCTCATGGTTTGTGAGTTCGAGCCCTGCATCAGGCTCTGTGCTGACGGTGGGGAGCCTGCTTGAGATTCTCTATCTCCCTCTTTCTCTCTGCCCCTCCCCTGCTTGCTCTCTCTCTCTCTCTCTCTCAAAATCAATTAATAAACTTTTTAACAAAAGGAGAAGAGTATGAATAGTTTTTATGACAGCTACATTTTCCATCCCTCTATCAGGGTCATGTGTTGAGCTTTCTAGGAGTTCTGCATTCCCTCCTTCATAACCTGGTGAAAAGAAGAAAGATCTGAAGCAGTATCTTAACACCAACACTGCCCCAGGATCTTCTACTCTCATTTTTGACCTACTCATCCTCCAACAATTGATCCAAATCACCATTTATGTGTTTCTACCAGCTTATAGTGTCTGTCTACCAGTTTGTGTTCTAGGTAACCAAATCTTGAGTATCTCTTTATAGCTTTCAAAATATACCTAATTCAGTATTTGGTGGCAGTACTTATGCCTGTGACCTCAATTCTCTGACATATCCAATGAAAGTTTTTGGTTCAACTAGTATTCTCTTGTTATAAGGTTAGGGATGACACATTCTAAGCTCTTTTGAAAATTTTTTTTAATGTTTATTTTTGAGAAACAGAGAGAGAGAGAGATAATGTGACCAAGGGAGGAACAGAGAGAGAGAGGGGTTGGGGGGGGGGCGGGGACACACACAGAATCTGAAGCAGGCTCCAAGCTCTGAGCTGTCAGCTCAGAGCCCAACACAGGGCTCAGACTCAGGAACCTTGAGATCCTGACCTGAGCTGAAGTCAGACACTTAACTGACTAAGCCTCCCAGGTGCTCCACACATTCAAAGCTCTTTACTTATCAGAACTAAATCTGGAAATCCTTATCATTACCAGTTGTTAAATATTTGGAATATAATTTTATGGCCATGGAACTCAAGTCCTTTAAATAAAGAGGGCTTATATTTTTTTTAAGTTTATTTATTTATTTTGAGAGACAGAGGATTCACGTGTGTGCATAAGTGGGGAGGGGTAGAGAGAGAGAGGGAGATAGAATCCCAAGGAAGGTCAGCACCATCAGTGCAGAGCCTGGTGCAGGGCTCAAACCAAAAGACCATGAGGTCATGACCTGAGCCGAAATCAAGAGTAAAATGCTTAATGGACTGAGCTACCCAGGCTCCTTAGGAATGCTTATAATTTTTTTAAAATTTTTTTCATGTTTATTATTTTTAAGAGAGACAGAGACAGAGTACAGTGGGGGAGGGGCAGAGAGAGGGAGACACAGATTCTGAAGCAGGATCCAGGCTCTGAGCTGTCAGCACAGAGCCCGATGCAGGGCTCAAACTCACGAACCGTGAGATCATGACCTGAGCCGAAGTCAGACGCTTAACCGACTGAACCACCCAGGCACCCCATATAATTTTTTTTTTCAACGTTTATTTATTTTTGGGACAGAGAGAGACAGAGCATGAACGGGGGAGGGGCAGAGAGAGAGGGAGACACAGAATCGGAAACAGGCTCCAGGCTCTGAGCCATCAGCCCAGAGCTCGACGCGGGGCTCGAACTCACGGACCGCGAGATCGTGACCTGGCTGAAGTCGGACGCTTAACCGACTGCGCCACCCAGGCGCCCCCCCCATATAATTTTTTAATTGAGTAATCTATTGAAGAAATATAAAACATGTGTACCCACACTTGTAAGCCTGTTTTTACTTTTTTGTTTCCAGTTTTCACTGAATGGTATACCACTCTGTGGGTATTTTTATTTTAGTCTCTGTTATGTTTGTCCGAGTCCCTATTCCTTTATTTTAAATTTGAAATATTTCCTTTATCAAATAGTCTCCATGATGGGGCGCCTGGGTGGCGCAGTCGGTTAAGCGTCCGACTTCAGCCAGGTCACGATCTCGTGGTCCGTGGGTTCGAGCCCCGCGTCAGGCTCTGGGCTGATGGCTCGGAGCCTGGAGCCTGTTTCCGATTCTGTGTCTCCCTCTCTCTCTGCCCCTCCCCCGTTCATGCTCTGTCTCTCTCTGTCCCAAAAATAAATAAACGTTGAAAAAAAAAATTAAAAAAAAAATAGTCTCCATGGTACTCCTGGGAAGAGTCTTCATACAAGAAGGCTCACATGCTATTGATCACCTGGTTTATAGATTGGCCAAAATGGGCTCTAATGCTTACCTGCAATTTTATCACTCATTCCTATATTACCTATATGCAGATTATGTTCCAGGAATTCCTTACGAGGATGCAGTAGATGAGGAAGGATATTCTAATATCTTGCTTAAAAAATAAAATATTGAATTCAGGTCTATCTAAGAATGTCTGTAAGATTGTTGAGGGAGATCTAATATTGGTCTTTTTCCTTGATCAGAGACTGAGTCTTGTATTAAAAGTTTGAAATTATTGTATGGGAAAAGAGAACTGAATCAGGCTTCAAGACAATGAGGTAGGCCAGAGATGTGTGATTTAGCTATAACCTTGGTCAAGTTACCTGTATACTGGCATCTTCTTTTTCCATCTTTTAAATAGGAATAGTGGTAGTATATATTTTATAAAATTTTTGCAAAAATTAAAATAACTCATACAAATACTTGGTTTATAGTAAATGTTACATATTATTTTTATTGCTAATAAGGTATTTTTTTAATAAGTCCCCAATTGCTTCTTGTTGGTAAATAGTTAGCTAATACCATAGATTAAAATGTAATAATCAAAATGATAGAAGAAACAGGCTACAGATCAAAATGTGCAAGCGAATATTTATAAGTAATAAAATAATAATATTTTTGTTTAGATTTGTGAAAAAGCTGTTTTATTTGACTGTAGAAAATCTAGACTATATAAAGCAATGAAGGAGTGGAAGGCAAGAATGAAGGAAAGAGGAAAACAAATGGTTAATTGATAGAGGTCATAGTCATGCAGGGCACGAGTCTCCAACAGTCTGCAATTGTTTTAATAATTTACCAAAAGAAAAAAAGTTTCTTAGAGCTCTAACTTTACCCTCCCATCTGTAGTGATGTGGGGAATGAAGGTAAGAAGAAAATTTAGATAAAATTGAATTTCCTCCGAATCTGCAGCCCACTGACAAATTCTTGAGGCTAATAGAATATAACATTTCTCCAGGAACTCCCCTACTGTCTTAATGGTAATGCTTTGCTAGAGGGAAAATCAACCTTCTCTTGACAATAATTAGGCTTCCAGTATCCTATGAGTTCTCATGAAAGTCCTTCAGGAAACTTCTCTTTGGGCTTCTCCTCCCCAACTCCATAGTATGTAATCAGTCACCCCCTGCAACCCCAGTGCAGCTCTTTCTGTCCATGGGTCTTGTCCCCATGTTTTAATAAAATGACCTTTTTTACCAAAAAAGTCTCAAAAATTCTTTCTTGGTTATTGGTTCCAGACCCCCACCCCACCCCCACCACTCCAAAACCATATCATTGATTTAAAGAACTTCGAAATCTTTTAAATAATATCAACTCTGGGCATTAAAATGATATTATATTTAACTCTTTCTGTACATACATATGGTATGCATAATGTAGCATAATCAGTCTGGGTATTACAATATATTTGAAAGCAGTATACACACCAGAATACCTAAGAGGAAAATGACCAGAGTTATCAGAAAAGCATGTCTGCTAATCATCATCTCAAAGACTTGTACCTGTTTAGACTCATGCAAGTTGGCATAAATGGTTTACTTTCTAGAGCCAATGTGTGGAAATTACAGCGACTTAGTCTCAAAGTAAAGCAAAACTTTCTCACAATTTAAGTTACCAGTGATGTCTGTGTTGCCTCACAGTGAACTTCTAGTCACTCAGCTTTCAGTCAACAGGTAATAACCATCTGTTGTGGATTCCAGTTTTATGAAAGAATTTGATAATAATAAAGTTCGACTTCTTCAAAGGTAGAGCCATAGTTCCTTGTAGCTCCTCTACTAAAAGGAACAGGTGGTTAGTGGGCAAGTGGGTGCCTCATTTACTGAACTTTCTGCCCTTAGTGTTAGAATTAGAATTCACATTATAGCTCTCATGCGTATGAATTCCCCCTGTCCAGCTTTAGTAGTGTGGAATACTTTTGTAATTTTTAGTCTACTTTCCCCAAAGACTTGCTTATTCTGGATGTAAAAGCTGGCATTCTAATCAATGAACAGTACATTTCACTCTATTCATTGATATGGCAAATGTGTCTGCCTGTAACTCAACTCTTATCCAGTGAAATAGCCATTGAAAAAGAGGGAAAAAAACGATACTAAATGCCCTTACAGCTCAGTAGACAGACTCACAAACTGACATGTGAGAGAACAAGATTAGATAGCTAGCCTGTTTTGTTTTTTTGTTACCAATAATTCTTAGGCAATTGGTAGGAGCATGTAATACGATTAATTGAATAAATGGTCGAAATTTTAAAGCTGAAAGTTGGGGAAAACTTGATGGACAACCACAGATTTTGATTGGCTTGAAAAAAGTCGATGCCTGAAGGAAAACAATGGAATGTGATGAAATGTCTGAGGGAAATAGTGGTCAATATGGCAATTAACAGACCTAATGAGATTGTGTCCTGGTAGGGGAGAGTCAAACAATTTGGATAAATTATGATTTTTTTTCAGTACCTAAGGTAAGGGTTTAAAATCAAATAAGTAATTGGAACAATTGGAAGCATGAGCTGATGGTACAGAGATCAGAAATATTATTCAAAATCTGATCCTCTCACTTCTCTGTGTTTACTTTGGGAACTGTTAATCAAGACTACCAGTAATCCTTTTTTACCTATGAAACATGTAGAATTATATTTGTTTTACTTTTCTCTCAGTTTTTGTTGATAATTAAATGCAATCAAACATTTTAATAATAGGTAAAAGAAATTGGTAATTAGTATGTAAGCATATGTGTATTGTGAAATCCATGATAAATTTCATTTGAGCCATGAATATTCTTTCCCAGAGAATGTAAGAGGTCATGTGCCTATGATTTTACATACAATGTTAGCAAAAGTGTGGATTATCTGAAACCTATTTTGAAAATTCTATGTGCCTATGAACCCTAAATTGAGAAATCCCACCCACAAAAAAATCAGATTTTCTTTTATCGCCTTTTTGAAACATTGTGCTGATTAAGTGGAGTAGAATAATTTCTTGATTAATTTCTTAAATAGAAAATCTATTTTAGTATTTTACTGGCTGAAAGTATGCAAAATTGTCATGTCATGAAGAGCTGCTTAATCAGTGCCTCTTCTCTCCAGGTATGTACCTATGATTCAATGAACCAAAGTTTATTGAAAGAGGGCTGAAAATACCACAAGCTAGTTATGGGAGGAAAGGCTCTTGGTCTTTTCTTTTTAATTTTTTTTTAATTTT
The DNA here is from genome assembly GCF_018350155.1 of Leopardus geoffroyi. Classification (NCBI taxonomy): domain Eukaryota; kingdom Metazoa; phylum Chordata; class Mammalia; order Carnivora; family Felidae; genus Leopardus; species Leopardus geoffroyi. Next base: position 176,942,895 of record NC_059327.1, read on the forward strand.
TTAAATGTTTATTTTTGAGAGAGAGAGAGAGAGTGCTCAATGGGTGGAGGGGCAAAGAGAGTGGGGACACAGAATCTGAAACAGGCTGCAGACTCTGAGGTGTCAGCACAGAGCCAGATGCGGGGTGGAACCTACAAACCGTGAGATCGTGACCTGAGTTGAAATCAGACGCTTAACTGAGCCACCCAGGTGCCCAAGTCATTTCTTTTTATGTTTATTTATTTTTGAGAGACAGAGATAAAGAGCGAGTGGGGGAGGAGTAGAGAGAGAAGGAGAGAGAGAATCTCAAAGAGGCTCCACACTATTAGTGCAGAACCTGAGGTGGGGCTTGATCCCGTGAACTGTGAGATCATCACTTGAGCCAAAATCGAGATGTGGACGCTTAACTGAATGATCCATCCAGGCTGATCCAGCCCAGGTTCTTGGTCATTATTAACATAAAGAATATGATACACAAAAAGTTACCTCAAGATGGGGGAGATCCAATAAAGTAATCCGCCAGTGCAGTTACAAAAAACTGAGTTTAAAAAAAAAACTGGAGAATATGTTTAGGCAGTTTCGAGTAGCAGTGGGGCACAGGGACACCTCAGTGGGATCAGATTAATCTCTGAATAGATGAAAACTGAGAACCTGGTGTGACTGCATGTCTGCAAAGAACTTCCAAGTTCATTATAACACACGGGACAGGGAAAAACACAATGATTTCAAGGCAAACATTCTTTATGATCTAATTTTCTCTGTCTTGCACCATTTTCTAAATTTTTTCTGGCAACCTGTTTTTTTTTTTTTTTTTTTTCCAACGTTTATTTATTTTTGGGACAGAGAAAGACAGAGCATGAACGGGGGAGGGGCAGAGAGAGGGAGACAAAGAATCGGAAACAGGCTCCAGGCTCTGAGCCATCAGCCCAGAGCCTGACGCGGGGCTCGAACTCACGGACCGCGAGATCGTGACCTGGCTGAAGTCGGACGCTTAACCGACTGCGCCACCCAGGCGCCCCTCTGGCAACCTGTTTTTATGGAGGAATCTGAGGTTTGGAAAATGAGTCGTTCATTCAAAATCACACATTTATCCTGAGAAAAGAAGTCATTAGAACTTTACATTAAAATCAGATATTTCAAAACAAAATCACACAGGATTTTTGTGGTCTATATTCAATACTAAATGGAGACTTACAGTGAATTGCTAGGAAACAATAATAACAATTTAATAGTTTCAAGATAAACCTTTGACAAACATTGCTATTCCCTACCTCTCCATTTAGAGATGCTACCAAAATTCAGAACTGCATGAATAGATCCAATATTCTGATAGGAGAGAAAAATATATTGTTCCCTGACATCAATGAAAAAATAATACAGTATGATAGCCAATTAATAGATTTGAAAAATTTTCTTGCCAATATAAGTTTCAAAGAAGGCATGTAGCTTTTGGCATTACAATATTTTATATTTTTTTTCTATAAAGATATCATTCCTTTAAATGTATGACAGAAACAAAATACTAACTGAAGGCCAGTCTTGGAAACACACTTAGGCATTTCAGAGAGTTTCCTTCAGCTTCTGTTATGTTGAAAACTTTCAGAAACTATTTTTGGAGATCAAATGGGGACCACTTTGAAAAGCTCAGCTTGATTAAGAACAGACAACACACATTTAGGAAATAAAAGGAATCACTCACTACTTTTGTAAAATTCTTCAGGGATTTCACTCCAGGTAGACAAATGTGGGAAGGGTGTTAAAGAGGATTTTAAACTTAGATGTTTGGAAAGCCTTTGACAAAATTCTTTACGGTCATGTAAGATCAGTGGAAAGGATCGATGAAACTAATAGTAAATTGGCTCACCATTGTGAACAATGATTTATGGAAAGGAAACAAAGGTACTAGAAATAGGGGGTTTTTTTGGTCCCAGCCAAAATATGCTACTTCTTCATAGGGCGGAAAAAAATCTCTAACTTTCAAAATAATTTTTAAATAGACTTTTAAGATATAATAAGCATTTACTTTGCAATAAGTCAAATAACATCAAAGCTTATATAACACTTAGTTCATGACAAATAGAATGTGACAAATATATATGTGTGTTTATATTTGGGATTCCTTGTTTTTGAAATGGTAGTGCATTTTTGGAGAAGATCTTAATAGAGTCAAATATACATAGAAAATATTAAACAGATTCTAAGAAATGGTGACTTGAACCATCGTGCTTAATGTTACCACAGGAATTTTTTAATGTATTTTAATAGAACTGCTGTATCATGAATACAGTTGTCTTTGTGGTTTGAGAAGAAGCAAGGTCATTCTATGTAATAATAATCGGAAATCAGAAGAACCAAGTAACAGGGATTCCATCTGGTTTAATAGTTTTATTCCAATGAATATAACAATACATGGTAAGTTTTCAATAAATATTTCTGAATAAATGAACAAAAGACCAAACGAATGGGATGGAGTGGTTCTAAAACTGGAATGGATCACTGAAATATCAACACTTTGTACTAGTTTTTCTCCAAGAATATTGGCTTTGCCATTTAGCTTCTTCTTATTTCAGAATACATGAATATGTATAAAGAGAAGATTTAGTCATAGAAGATAAAGGAATACAAATTCAAAATGTAAAAAGTTATTTTTTTTTAAATTTTTTAAGCACTGTTTTACAGAAAAGGAGGAGAGTGCTTACTAGAGAAGAGCCACCCCATCCCCGTTCTTTAACACATCCAAATTACAGGCTTTTTTTTTTTTTTACATATTTAGCTAAACCCCAAATCCTTGCCAAGATTTATTTTTTGATCAGCAGTGGAGGCAGCACCTCAGGATTCCCAGACAGAGAAGATGAGACCTCGTGTCACTCAGCAGGGTATAGGAGAGTAAACCTTTATATCATAAATAAGAAAACATAAAATGGCTATTTGAAGGGATACTGATAATATATGTTTCAGAGAGGTCACAGCCATGTGTCTAGTCTATCACTGAGAATCTATAAAAAGATTATAGTCTTTGTTCAGGACAGTACAAACTGAAGCTCTATAAAGGAGTTTCAGTATTTGACTGGTAAGTAAACCATTAAGTATTTTTTAATAGGACTTTTTTAGAATGTTCTATATTTGGTAATGAGATCATGACTAACATTATGATATAATAATGATAGTTCATGTTCAATAAATCTGGGTCTTAAGATATGCCAGACATGGTACACCGAACTTCATATACGTTACCTCGTTACTCCCTAACCAATTCTATGCAGTGGGTCTTTTTATTCTCCACATTCAACAGACGAGGAAACTGAGATAAGAGGATTTCGAAGTGGGATTTATTTTCAATGCCTGTCTAGTTATGAACCCATATTTTAACCTTTTATGCTATTGTGCCTTGGCATTTCTTCCAAGAAATAAGGAAAAAAAAATAGAGCAAATAACACGCCAGCTACATGTGTGCTCGTGTCAACTACACACTTTGATGAACTCTTGAAGGAGCTTAATAAAGGATATTATGGTCTCCAAACAGTTATAACTTCTACCTGGCTTCAAGCAACCAGAGAATCACAAAGGGTTTCAGCTGAATCAGGAAATCAACATGAACTTTGTCACGTTGCTCCAAACATAAAATCACTAGAGCAAGAGGGCATCGTGGGGACACTGCATGTGCCCTGAGAATCTTAAGGGAAATGAACCTCATCAACTAATGTTCAATTTGTTTTGAACTGAGAGTATACATTGCTGTTTTCCTTTCTTTTTCTATTTTTAATCATTCTTTTTTTGATATTTTTACTATGCATGCTAAGTATCTCTCTTGCTTGCACTTTTCTTTTCCATAAAGTTTTTTTTTTTTTTTTTCAACGTTTATTTATATTTGGGACAGAGAGAGACAGAGCATGAACGGGGGAGGGGCAGAGAGAGACAGAGCATGAACGGGGGAGGGGCAGAGAGAGAGGGAGACACAGAATCGGAAACAGGCTCCAGGCTCTGAGCCATCAGCCCAGAGCCCGACGCGGGGCTCGAACTCACGGACCGCGAGATCGTGACCTGGCTGAAGTCGGACGCCTAACCGACTGTGCCACCCAGGCGCCCCTCCATAAAGTTTAATGTAAGTAGAGTCACGTTAATTTAGACAGACTGTTCACTTCAAGTTCACTTTCACTGTTGTCCAGGATAATAATATCAATGTAGTATCCTCAGACATAATGGTCTTATTTCCCCTATTTATCCCATAAACTTAGAAGTACTACTAGGGAGGAAGAGAGATGTTATTGGATTAGCTTCATAAAAAGCTATAACTGAAAAACTTATCTGCTAAGATTTTAATTTATTTCACGGCTTCTCTACCCAGACATCCTTTCTACTCCAAATAAAGTTAGACAAACACCTAAAATATTTGTTTACTCATTCATCAGTTTGTTCACTGATTCATTTTTTTTAAATCAAACTGTGTTTAATCAGGGTTACTTATATTCTGTACTATACTATGTGACAGATATAAATTGATAGTTAATAGATTTTCATTTCAGCTTTTAGTGTTTCTAGATGTCTTCAAATACTAACAGGATTCAAGCAGGATAGCTGACCTGATTGTTGTTTGCTGATGACCATAGTAGCATCTCTCAAAAGACCACTGTGCATAATTAAAAGAACACAGTAAATGAATATCCGAAGACTGGATTTCATCTTGTGGCTAAGCCATTGCTAATCATATGGCCTATAGAGAAATTTCCAGCTACTCAGCCTTTAATTTTCTTGTCTGTAAAACAGACATAATAGTTATACTATTGAGATATTGTGAGAAGTCAAAAAAAAATATGGCATATCAAAAGTTTTACACTGATATTACACAGAAGACAATGAATAAATGAATTTCCTATTTAACAAATATCCATTAAGGACCTGTTTAAGTGGATGATACTCTGCTGGCTCTGAAGATTAAAAAAAAAGTTGACTGTAGGGGGGTATCTGCCTCCTGGACTCACAGTCTCATTAAGGAGGCAGAGACCTTGGGGCACCTTGCTGGCTCAGTTGGGAAGAGTAAGTGACTGTTGACCTTGGGGTTATGAGTTTGAGCCCCACATTGGGCATAGAGAGTACTTAATTTTTTTTAATTATAAAAGAGCACAAAACCATACAATTATGAAAATCAGAATATATAAAAAAAAAAAGAGGCAGAGATTTAATGTATAATTACATGACAAATCAGTTTATTTAGATCGTGACCAATACTAGTAGTTAGCTAAAGTGTCAGACAACTTAGACCAGGAGTTGGGAGGCTACAGGATAAATATTTGGATCAGAGAAGATTTCGTTCAGTAACTGATAGTTAATGAGCAGTTGGATGGATATGAAATACAGAGAACAGAAGACACAATGTGAGGAAGACATGATGGAGCACCAATTTGTCTCCTAGTTCTCAATTGCTGCTGTGACAAATTACCACTAGCTTGGTGGTTAAAACAATACAAATGTATTATTTTTGGGGTCTGTGGATAGAAGTCTGACACAGGTCTTTACTGGACTAAAATCAAAGTGTCAACAGGGCTGAACTCTTCTCTAGAGGCTCTAGGTTATAAATCATTTTCTGGTCTTTTCCAGCTTCTAGAGGTTGTGTGCTTTCCTTGACTCATGGTCCTTTTTCTCCACTTTCCAAGCAGCAACATCAAGCCTATTCTTTCTCATGGTGTCATCTCTCTGATTCTCCCTTTGGATTATTCCTTCCACTTTTCAGGACCCTTGTGATTATATTGGGTTTACCTATATAATCCAGAATAATCTCCCTATTTTAAGCTTAGCTAATTAGCAGTCTTCATTGCATTTGCATCCCCTTTGTGATGAAAATTAATATACACAGGTTCCATGGGGCTCTTGGGTGGCTCAGTTGGTTAATCGGCCGACTTCAGCTCAGGCCATGATCTCCTGGTTCATGAGTTCAAGCCCTGCATTGGACTCTGTGCTGACAGCTCAGAGCCTGGAGCCTGCTGCAGATTCTGTGTCTCCCTCTCTCTTTGCCCCTCCCCCACTCATGTTCCATCTTCTCTCTCTCTCTCTGTCTCTTTCTCATAAAAATAAATAAACATTAAAAAAAATTAAATATATATACACAGGTCCCAGAGATTTACATATGGACATTTGTAAGGGGGGGCATTATTCTTATACTTTAAAAAAAGCAATGTTTCTGACTACATTCTGAATGCATTGAAGGGAGTCTAGCATAGACATGTACTAATTATGAGGTTTTCACATTGTTGCACGAAAGATGACTGTGGTTTGGTCTAGGGAGTGTAACTTACGTGAAAAAAAATTATTACATTTAAGATGCGTTTAAGAAAAAGAATCAGTAGATTTGGGTAATTGATTTCTTAAGGGTGAGTGGTGACATAAAAGGGGGGAGTTGAGTATGAATTCCAAGTTCTGACATAAGCAGCTAGGTGGGAATACTTTTATCACGTGAATATTGACCACTGGAAATGCATTTTGGAGAGAATATAATAGTTCAAACATGCATATAGTGAGTTTGACATGTCAATTAGACTAAATGAGAATGTTATTTGACAATGGGATATGCAGGTCTGGAACCAAGGGTATTAGCATAGAAGTTGTCAACATAGTCATACTAAATTAATGCATAGAACTAAATACAGTCACCTACGAAGAAGGTAGAGTTGAGAATAGAGAAAGCATAGATACCCTAAGTGTCTATCATAAAGCATTAGTAGAAGATTTTGAGGCATGATAACTCTTAATAAGTTGCAGAATTATAGGAAATGGAGATTGTTTTTTTAAGATAGAAAACAGTCAAGAGTACTAAATGTTTTCAAGTTCAAGGAGGGTAAAAACTGAAATATTCTCTAGAAAGTATCTTTCTTCGGGCAAATTCTACTTAACACTTCTCATGAGCCAAATGCTGTGCCAAATACTAGTTACAAAAAGATGAAAAAGGCATTAAAGCCTTATTTAATTAACTCACAGACAGTGGGAGGAGTTTCACTAAAATAGTCAATTTCAACATGTGGTGACAAGTGAGGTGGAGTTGTGTACCCAGGATGCCATGAGAGTAGAGAGTAGAAGACATATTGCCTCTACTAAAGAGGAAGCCCAAGCTGATATTTGAAATTCAAAGTGTAGTTCAGATGAGAAAGAAAATGGTTTCTAGACAAAAGGATCCGCATTGGCAAATATGTAAAGGAACTGTAACTTATTGAAATTGCCAGAAATGAAATTTTCAGATAGATAGAGATATACAATGTATCTGCATACTTAGGTTGCAATATGTAGGACTGTATTCTCAAAGCTAGAAGCTTAAAGTTCATCCTACAATATGGAAAACAGTTGATAGATTTTAACAGTTGATGTGAAATGGATTGGTCTAGTTGTAATGTACAGATGGTTTTCAGAGAACCCGCCATAGCAAGAAAGAATACATAGGAGAATCTTGGCATAATCCTGATACAATAATATGAGAAACTCCAAGAAAAAGAAGCAGAATGTAGAAACTTTTACCAATAAATATCAGTAGGATGTGATTAATTGCTTTTGGAAAGAGGGAATGAGAGGTTTAATATAACTCAATTTTCTAGACTGAGAAACAAGGCAGAAGATAGTAACATTAAATGAAGAAGGAATAAAAGAACAGGCTATTGTAGAGTGAAAAATGAGGCTAATTATAGAAATGTTGAATTTAACATTCCTATGGAAAGACAAGTTAGAAAAATCCATCAGACATGGGAACAACAAAATTTCAAGGGAGTAAACAGGGTTTGTGACAAGAAGAAATTAGATCATCCAGTGGGGGGAAAAATATATGTGTGTATACAGTAGGAGAATAAGTTGAGTACAAAACCTTGATGAACACCAGGGCTCAAATAACTATTGGAGGAAGAAACAGACAAGGAAGAAAAAGAGAAAGTGGTTAGAGAAATAGGAGGAAAATCACTAAAGACTGGTATGGAAAGGGCCTGTGTAAGAGAGTTTCAGAAAGAGAGGGGCCAGCAGTCCTCACAGTGATATGAGGGGAAAATAGGCAAAAAGGATGCAAAAATCTGAAGCATACTATTTCAGTCATCCCTCTGAGAACCTGAATAGAAAAAATGATTTGTGTTGAATTGCCTGTATTTTTTAAAAATGAAAAGCCTCCTGGAAACTGATACAACTAGTAAGCGTTTCAATTACAATAAACAAGCATGCAAGTTTTCAAGAGAGGAGCATCAAGTGTGGGGTTTGCCAACATTGTAGGATATAGAAGGATAGGGCCCAAGAGATCTGATCAAGTGTTTGCAGTGAGTAGTGAAGTAAATGAGGCAAAGGCAGTAGGAGTCTTTTATCTAGATCTCAGCAAAACAGTTGATAAATTGTTATACAAGATGCAACTAAGGACAAATCAAGGATTTGAATCAATGCTGTAACAAGCTAGAAGAGGAATGGATGCGGAGATTTATAGTAAGCAGTGGTAAGTCCTGTTTGAAAAAGGAAAGCAGCAGGATTCCTTTGAGCTCAATGCTATTATGCATTCCATTTAATACCCATAAAACAGTTGTCAGAAAAGAACCACAATGTTGGTGCTAATCTGAGCCCTTGTTGGCAGCATCAAGAGTTGTGATTGATTGTCTAAATTAATTCCAATTAGATTGTATTTCTGTGTACCAGTTCATCTTAAATTATAATATTATGCTTTTTATTTTAAATACCTCTATGGATCCAAAAAGGAAGTTAGCCAATAGATGTTCTCGTTTAACAGTGAATAAGAGAACAATGGTGTTCTTCCAAAGATTATAATGGAGGCATTTTATGGGGGTGGGTGCCATGACCTGAGAGTTTGTTTTTGGAGAAAGCAAAGAGTTTCAACTTGCAAGATTATTTCTCAGAAAGGAAATAAGATGAAGACTGGGGGAATGATGTAAATAATCATCACCTTATGAGCCTAAGCAGGAAAGGACAATGTGAGTAAAAGTCCAATGAATGGAAACTAGGAAAACCAGAGGAGAGAGCTTAGAGAATTTCAGAGAGCTTAGAGTAGTAGGGAAATTCTAAACTCAGAAATTTATGTCCTTTCAACACACGATTGGTGTCCTTTCTAAAACTTTACATTTTATTTCCTGAATTTACATCTTAAAACATTTTTATTACTATATTTTAACATTTAATAAATACACATTTGTGTCATAGTGTGAGTCAGTGTAAGTTCCCTCTCAAACCTGTTCCTGCCACGATCTTCCATAAATCTATATATGGCGTTACATACACCCAGCTGATTAATATGTCTTAAATATGTCTTAAATATGTCTTAAAAATATGTCTTATTTTATCTTTTCTATAACCAACAACTTTACTTAAAAATATGTGTTATTTTATCTTTTCTATAACCGACAACTTTACTACTCCGAAAAGTAGACAGGTGACCCTGATGAGTGACAAGAGTTACTATCTCTTTGGAGATCTCTCTCTTAAGACTTGTTGTTCAATCGTCTTTTATTCCAGTGCTCATTGCTCAAAAAGCCCTGCCCACACAGGAATGTGAACATATTTATGGAGCTTTGTTTCTTGTCTACATCTTTGACTGTTTTCCCTGTACTTCTCCCTCCTTCAGTATATTCCAGCCACAACTGCTGTACGTCCCTCCTATTTCAGAGTCTTTGCTATTGCTGCCCCACTGCTGAAATACTCTTTCCCCAGAACTGATATCCTTTACATCTGAGCTCACATTCAGCCCTTTGGAGAAGTCATCACTGCTTACCATATACAACAAAGGCTTCTCAAGGACTACCCTCCCAAGCTTGCTATATTCTATTGCTACCTGAAATTATATCGTCCATATCTGTTTATTTTTTTTCCCAACTCAGACCATGTAAGTTCTACTGTAAAAGGATTTTATAGCCATAGTTGAATTTATAGTCCCATCATTTACAAATATTAACTCTTAAAATGATCATCTTCAATGTGTGAGTGCCTATCTTGTGTTGGATAATATATGAGTTTATATATCTGATGTTTTCAACAAGCTGTCACTACAACCCTATCAGTATATTGGTGGTGATACAACTCTGAAAAGTCAGGAAAATTCATGGTTGAATAACTATCCCAAGCAAATTGGCCAGAGTGTGAAAAGTAGTATATTATTTAGTTATTCTGTTAGGCTATGCTGTCCTCTATTAACATCTGATTATACCTCTAAACACATTGATCTATATCCATGTTATAATCTGTGATATGTCTATATCTATCTGGCCCTATAGAGATATATAACAATATAATATATATGAGATTGTCCTACAGATACTATCCTAAACATTTTGAGGCACCCTTCATTTTTATGTAATTGTGAGCATTTCCCCTATCATTATTATGAAATATATAAAATAAAATAACTAGAATATTTAACCATCTTTGTGAAACTTATTTAACCAGTACTTTTTCTTTGATATTAGAGTTGTTTGTTTTGTACAGATATTTATTCATATGTTGTTTGCCCAGTGGAATAAAGACCTAAAAAACACTTGGCTATGAATTTGTGCTCCCAAGCAACTTTTGAATGTTGATTTTTTGTCATTTTTATTCACCTTAGGACAACGGCATCAATGAGGAAATGTGAACATGACAACATGTTTGATGGCATATTTCTCTTTTTAATTAATAGTTTATTATTATAATTTTACACAGACTTGACTGTGTTATTAAGATATATTCCTATCCTGAGTCACAGTAGAGGAAAATAACATCTACTGTGATAGAGAACACAGCACATGGGGTAAAAGAATATACATTTGACAAATACCAAAATGTCATTAGACTGGGACTTACATGAGATGCCTTAGGGTATTAGGTAAATACATAGCAAATGCAGTTACATATATCATTCTGGAATTTAGAAGAAAATATGGACTGAACTCTACATTTATTAATTGTACAAATATTCATTAAAGACACTAGAAGCAATACATAAGCAACAGAAATTTAAATACTTCCTATTTCCTTATGGAAAATACAAACAGAATAAAAAGACAAGTTCCCCTATGGAATACTGACAATACTAACATTTGTGGCATCAAGAGAAAAATAGATCAACTCAGAAGATAAAAACTGCAGCAACCTATGGGGTTCCTGGTGGCTCAGTCGGTTGAGCATTGAGCTTCGGCTCAGGCCACAATCTTGTGGTTCATGAGTTCAAGCCCTGCATAGGGCCCTGTGCTGACAGCTCAGAGCCTGGAGCCTGTGTCAGATTCTGTGTCTGCCTCTCTCTCTCTGCTCCTCCACTGCTCACCCTCTGTCTGTGTCTCAAAAATAAATAAAAATGAAAAAAAAAATAGCAGTAGCTTGAAAAATAGGGACGGTCAATGAGAGAGTGACTTCACAAAACAAAGGTATGGACTATTTCAGTTTCAGTATCAGTGCAGTGTCCAATAGTGTAAAACATAAAGAGTTAAATTAGATGAGGATTTAAAAGTGTCTAATGACCTCAGTTATAAGGATATTCTTATGGATCTTGACCACAACCATTTCAGCGAATTGAAGGAGACAGATGCCAGACCACAATGAGTTGAGTAAAGATGAAAAAATAGTCATCGTAATTGAATGCATTTTTTTTAACCAAAAACGTCTGTGAAGAAAGAGACTAATAAACAGAGGAAGGATTTGGGAGTGTCAGAAAATAGGGGATCCAAAGTAGAGTCCATGAAATAGCTTTAAATTATAAAAGGGACACTTGCAACTGGAAGGAAGGAAGAACAAAGGAATGAGGTACTGAGAAATAAACATGATAGTGTATCTGAACAGTGGTGGAGTACATGTAATAAAGTTGGGGGGCTGTATTCCACTACTCTATAAACTCAGCATTTGATTATATAAACTTTTTTTTTTTTGAGTTTCAGTCAAATAAAACCCCAGGACATTTATGCATGAACAGCTGATTAAAAAAAAAAAAAAATCTATGCCATCCTATCCTTGTGTAGTTGATTTTCTGAACTCTTGGGTTGTGTAATATCAGAAACACAACCACCTAGAGTCAATCAAAATTGGGATCCTTTCTGACTTCAAGGTTTACAGTGTATGACTTCCATCCTGATATTAACCTTCATTGAAAATTAAAATCATGCTAACTACATTAGTAGCTGCCAGACTTTTTATTTTCTTTTGTTAAGGGGTAGGTAATAAATATTTTAGGTTTAGCTAATCATTGATCAGTTGCACCTACCGAACTCTATGATCACAGCATCAAAGTAGTTATAGACAATACAAATTAAGGTGGAGGTCCAATAAAACTCTATTTACAAAAGCAGGGGGCCAACTGAATTGGCCTCCAGGCAGCATTTTGTTAACTGCTGACCTACATCATGATAATTAAAATGAGATCAAATATACAGACCTTACAGAATGGTATTTAGCATATAATAGAACCTCAGGAACCACCAGGTATTCTTAATATGTTTTACTCTATTTAGGCTTTTCAGTTCATTGTGGAAGGGAAATAAGGGAAGGAAATTAATATTTTAAAGCCAATTATTTTCAACAGCATATTTATACTTCTGCTACAAATGTGTTTCAGATATGCTACAAAATATTGCTGTGCATACAATTTTATTCTCATTAAAATAATTACACATTATTTTTAGCAACTACTATTTATCTATAGCAGTTGGAATTATATTTGAGAGTGATCTGTACATATCATGTGAACTTCGGAATTTATTCTTATTTTTGTGCTTTATTATTTTCTCATTGTACCAAAATCAGAATTCTCTGTAGTGACTGCACAAGGCAGCAAGAACCTTTTTTTCATGTTGAATCAGCTCATTCAGTCAAACCACTTCTTCAGTTGTGAGTTGTTTCCATAAGTAAATTTCTTTGTTTTGCCTACATATGTAAAATAGATTTTTCTGTTCACTTAATTAGCTTTATTTTTGTACAATATATCCAGTAATATATGTGGAATGTATGCTTATTTCCTTAAATATTTTTGTTAGTATCATTTTTAGCTGGTATCATATGATACAAAATATAAGTACAATCAATTTCCTTAATTTCATTATTTGCAGTTTTTAATTGAAAAATGATTATTGTCTTTTAATTGTAACAATGATTCTCCATGAAATTTCATAATGACAATGATTTAATTTTATTAATTAAAGTTGTCAAATTCTGAAAGCAAATAACAATAGAATATAATTATATTAAGTCAAAGATTAAAGAGAATTTAGTCATTTATAGATTTGGACAAGAATATAACACATATTTTCACCACATATGAACATGAATGATATTTTGAGCAAACTTTAAGCCTCACTTGTAAAATTAAATTTTAACTTTTAAATTATTATTATAAGTTTATCTAATTACATTTTGGCTATTTAAATTTTCTAATGTTGTTCACATTAAAAAGTTCCTATGTTGGAAAATACCCAAAAATACATTTCACAAATGCAATTTTCATAAACCACAAAAGTCTAAATTCCTTCTGTGTATGTCATACTTAAATTCTTTTTATTTGAAGGATGCTTATTTTCCCACCATCATGAACCCCATTTGATTAAATCTGGAAGGCTAGCAGAGTCACAGTGTATTACCGTACCAAAAAAATATATATATATTTTTTTGTCACTTACAAAATGTAATGAGGATTTCTCACATATGGATTCTTGTGCCCTCATGATTATGTGTTTCTCAGCCTGTCTTGTTTGCATGGGAGAGTTATCATGGGAGAGTTATCAGAGGAAGCAATGAGAAACAAACTGTGCCTGTTCTCACCACCAAATATCTGTCCTTCAGGGAAAACATTGAAAATAATTAGCTTCTGCAAGTGTGTTTATGAAAAAGAAAAAAAAATAGCAAGATCAAACTCAGTGTCCTGTTTAGCAAATACATCTATGAAGGATTTGACTGTTAAAAATAAAATGATCCCAGGTATTTAAATGCATTAATGTAGAATCACATTTGGTCTCAAATGATACCTTGATGAAATCAGAAAATGTGAACTCAATTTGAAAAATGTCATGAAATTTTATTTATTACTTAAAACTAATCCATAGTCATGAAATGGCACCTTGAAGTATTCCATAGGCTTTTGCTATTTTACTAAGAATATTTAATTTTTAGAATACCATGATTACATTAGTAATACCATATCTACTTGATCATTAAGACATGGCATCCTCTATACACAGTGATGTGTAGGGTCCATCCAAGGAAAAACTTATGTATCTAGTTCTAATTCTGTAGTTAAGTTGGAGAATTTAGTCATATGACATAACAGATATGGTTTCCAGTTTTCTCAGCTGTAAAAGGAGAAACGGGTGTGATGGAGGCTGAACTCATTTGGATGGTCTACACTGTCTCAAATTATGCATGACTTCTTACCGACTTCATTTTTTGGCATTATTCTGTTTGGTGTTTTCTCACCTTCCTGCGTCCATGCTTTGGTGTCTGTCATTAATTTGCAGGAATGTCATTTATTATTCTTTCAAATATTCTGATCCTTTCTCTTTCTTCTCCTGGTAATCCCATTACACATCTGTGTATCTTTTGTAATTGTCTCATAGTTCTTTGGATATATTCTGTTCTGATTTTTTTTCAGTCCTGGTTTTCTTTGCTTTTTAATTTTTGAAGCCTCTATTGACATATCTTCTAACTCAGAGATGTTTTTCCTCACCTGTGTCCAGTCTACACTAAGCTCATCAAAAGCATTCTTCATTTCTGCTACAGTTGTGCTTGATCTCTACCATTTCTATTTGGTTCTTTCATAGGATTTACATCTGTTTCCATCTGTCATTGAATGCTGTTACTTTATCCATTAGAGCCCCTCACATATTAATCATGGTTGTTTTAAAATCTTTGTCTGGGGTGCCTGCGTGTCTCAGTCAGTTAAGCACCTGACTTTGGCTCAGGTCATGATCTTATGGCTCATGAGTTCAAGCTCTCCCCCACCCCCATGGGGCTCTGTTATGCTAACAGCTCAGAGCCTGGATCCTGTTTGGATTCTTTGTCTCCCTCTTTCTGTGTCTCTCTCTCTCTCTCTCTCTCTCTCTATCTCAAATAAACATTAAAACTTAACAAAAAAAAAATAAATAAAATCCTTGTCTGATAATTCCAATATCCCTGCCATGTCTGCTTTTGATGATTTCTATCTCTTCAAATTGTGTTTCTCGTTCTTTACTATACCCTGTAATTTTTTTCTTGATAGCCAAACATGAAGTACTGGGTAAAAGTAAATGTTATAAATAGGTCTTTGGGGATATAGTGGTGAGGTGTGGGTGGAGTGAAAGCATCTGTATTTCTGTGATTAGGTCTCATTTTTTTAGTAAGCCTGTACCTCTGGACTGTGAACTTCACAAGTGTTTCTCAGGGATTTTTTTTTTTTTTCTTTTCCTTTAGGTGGGACAGGATAGCCAGAGGTGGGTGGAGTTTGACATTTCCCTTCCCCCCCCACCCCCGATCGGTCAGTCAGGCCCTGACAATACTCCCCAAAGTTTAGACTCTGGTTAACTAGTTTCTCCTGGTTTCTCTTGTTGAAAACAAGAGTGCTCTGGCTTATTTCAAAATGGTTCCTGTCCCCTCTCTGTCTGCTAGAACCATGAGGGGATGTTTCTCCAATATTTACTGTGGAAACCTAGTGGAGTTTCTTGAGATATATTTTGCAGTATTGTGGGAATCCCCTATTACTGCACACCCCTGGAGTTTTTAACTCTCAAAGTTGTCTACATAGAGCCTCCAGGAATTAATCTGTTATAACAGGTTTTCTTTCCTTGGGCCCGATTCCCTAGGCTGTTTCTGCTCTAGAGTCTCTGCTCAGGTAAGTTTTCCTGTGTTCACTTGTCAGTCTCTCCAACCTTGAGGTCAACAGTTAAAAATGCCATCTCTTAAACATCCTGGAAGAGTTGTTGCTTTTTCGGTCTGTTCAGCCTTTACTTGTTTGGACAGAGTGGTAACTTCCAAGCTCCTTACTTGAGAACAGGAGCCAAAAGTCTCTCTTACCCATTGACATATTGGGCTTCACTTCTTCTAAAGAAATATTTCTACTGAAAACAATTGGGGATGAAAATATTCTAAAACTGACTGCGACAGGGGTGCCTGGATGGCTCAGTTGGTTGAACTCTGAGTTCAAGCCCCATGTGGGCAGAAGTTACTTAAAAATAAATAAATAAATTAATTAATTAATTAAATCTTTAGAAAACATTGACCCTGCTGATGGTGGCACATATGTGCAGAAATATTAAAACCCATTAAACTGTACACTTTAAACATGTGAATTGTATTGTGCATAGATTATATCTCAGTAAAGTCTTTAAGACAAAAGCCCAAATGTTTAAAACTTCTTCAATGAACATTTGAACTTTTCTACCTTTAAAGTTTTGATTCCATCTTAATTGTTCTGTTTGAGCCGCTTTTGGGGGACAGAATGACAAACGATCATAAAATAAAAACAGGATGGGACACCCGGGTGGCTCAGTGGGTTGAGCACTGGAATCTTGATCTTGGTTCAGGTCATGATCTCACAGTTTGTGAGATGGGGCCCCGCTTAGAGATGTGCGATGACAGGGCAAAGCCTGCTTGGGATTCTCTCTCTCTCTCTCTCTCTCTCTCTGTCTCTGTGCCCCTCTCCCACTCATGCTATCTCTCTCTCTCTCTCTCTCTCTCAAAATAAATAAATGAATATTTAAAAAATAACAAAGAACAATGTATATATGGTCTTTCATGCAATCTGTTATGGTCATGCCTGCCTAAGCATCTCCTATCTCTATCTGCACAAAGTAGGTTTTTGCTTCTGCACATCATGTTCTCAGTCGGATAGTTCACCCTACACCAAAGCAACCCTCTCAGTTCTTCATGTCCCAGGTTGTAAACCATCCTCCTCCACGACATGGATTTCCACGCAGAGCTGGTCATTCACTCCAGCATGCGCACCAGTGCTCTCCCAGTTCTGTGATTACACATCCAAGTCAGTAAAATATTGTTGTTTCAGCGTGATGAGTGTATGTTCATTTGTAAAAATTGTTTTTTATCTATGTATTAACTAGAATACAAAACATACATGCAGAACTTTTTTAGTTGAAATACTGATGAAAAATAATACTCTACTCTTACTGAAATCAGTGAAATTTTCAGAATAATATACTTAGGAAAAGTTACATTTTTATCATATTACAGAAAATCCATATTTATAAAAGATGTCTTAGTATTGAAAATTTTAGCCTATTTCCTAATTGGGTCTGATTAGGTTATCATTTGCCTCATGATTTGGTATATGGTAGGTTTATAACAGGTGTATCATAAGTGTCAACTCTATTTATTCCTATTTTTTCACTTATGTGTATATAAGTGGAATTACATTTGAACCCAAATTTCTTTAGAATGATTGTTTTCAAGTCTCTTTTCCATGGTCATTTTTGTTTTTGTTTTTGTTTTTGTTTTAAGGGTGGTGGTGGTATCTTTTAGAGTAAATTAGAAATACCCATGATTCTCAATGTACTAAAAGGAAAAGACATCCTACTCATAATTCACCCTTCCCTTAGGTTAACTCACATATGCTAGCTGTCATGTCATTCCCAAAATTCAGAGTATTATTAAAGCTTATTTTTTTAATGTTTATTTACTTATTTTTGAGAGAAAGAGAGAGAGTGAGAGAGAGAGAAGCAAAGAAAGAGTGAGGCAGAGAATTCTAAGCAGGCTGTGTGCTGTCAACACAAAGCTCGATGTGGGACTAGAACTTACAAATTATGAGATCATGACCTGAGCTGAATACGAAAGTCACATGCTTAACTGACTGAGCCACCCAGGCACTCCCATTTTTTTTTTTCAAACACATATACATTGTTAACACTTTTAACACTTTCTTCATCACAATACATTGTTTTTTTACCCCCTGGAGTCTGAGGACCATACTTTGCACTTTTACTCTTTATTACTCTTTATTACTTTTTATCAGTCAGTACACACACTCTTTATTTTCTTTTAATCTTTATACGTGTTTCAGAATCTGAAGAGTAAATTTTTTCCATAATCTCTTTTAGAGTTTTGAGGTGTTTGGAGGCTGATTCAAATATAGATATGGTATATTATATATTATATTATATTATATTATATTATATTATATTATATTATATATTATTATACATTGCATTATATTATATTATTTTATCTGAAACATTTAGTATAATTGATTCATTTTTTTCTGGCTTAAGGAATATGACTATGTTTTCTGCACAGAATAACAGAGACTAGATGTCCATTCATATATGTTATCTTCTGACCTGCTTTTTTTACACTAGTTCCTGCCAGGGGAGGTTTCCTTTGGCCCATCATGTCACCGACCGTAGACAAAAATGTGGCTTTCTATTCACCCTCATGGTGCATCGGGCTTCTCATTTTTCAGAAGTAGGTTTAAATCTGATCATGATGTAGGTACTTCCTTGGGGAAGCCTGTGTTTATATAGTTAGTAACCATACAGTATTGGTACATTTAATTTACTTATTTCATGAGTATACCCGTGAACACAGTGCCCAACAAGACATCTTGAGAGAATCACTGAAAGAAATAATATTTTGGGATGGTTTTACGAACAAATAACAATTCATCATTTTATAAATAATAAAAATAACCAATATATTTTACTGCTTAGTATGCCAGATTCTGAGCTAAGCTTATTATCTCATTTAATTTCTAGAACAACCTAAATAAGTAGGTCCTACTCCCATTTCTATTTTAAAAATTGAAGACAACGATAACAACAAAACACCAAAACCTGTGGTTTCTGACCCTTTCTTCCCTGCCCTTTGTTAAGGGAGCTTCTGAAACTAAAGTATATGCTGAGTTCCCCCCCACCCCCGCCACCCTGCCTATCAATCTATTTTAAGTAACATAAGAAATATCTCTTCAGACCTTTATTTTGTACTTATTATGAGTGTATTTTTAGATAATATTTATCACACAAAATAGTTGATCTAAAGTATGTGTGCCCAAGGGGAAATGATTGTTTCCCTAAAGCCCTGCTGATAGAGTAGCTGAGCTTCCCTTAGGCCACAGACCAACTTAGTTGTGTCACTGTTGTTTTAATTTTATAGCCATTTTATAGCATGTAATTGATTCCATTTCCTTCTCTTTGTGATCTTTGCTGAAAATGTCAGTGTGAATTTTCATCTCATACAAAGAAAATAGACAGGAACTAAAGGCATATATTTTATTGTTCAAACCTTCCTCATGGGTTTGATCGTTTTCTCAAGTTTTTGCCTTTTGTTCTATTTGATATCATTTCTTCATGTATTTCATATTGAGTTAAATATATTTCCTAAAATAGCATTATAATGTTGTTTGAAATGACACATGATATGCATACATTTTTTCTGTCAGGATATTAGATAAAATTCCATTTTATGGTTGCCTCTGACATATGATTATCATGTCAATACTTCTCCATGAACATCGTAATTCAAAATATGGGATATTGGAGTACACATTTAAATTTTAGTAAATCGCAATAGGCAACGAATTATGTTATTTAAATTTCCCAAATACATTTGGACTGTTCTAGTTTCTATATTTTTATATACTACATTTCCCCAACAAATAGAAATAAACATTTATTGCCTTTTCTTCTGATTATAAAACCAGTGGGCCTTCTTTGAACAAAATAGGTAAATAGTGGGAAGTACAAAGAACAAGGCGACAATAATGATTATATATTTATGCACAGGCATACCTCAGAGATGTTCTCGGTTCATTCCAGATCACTGCAATGAAGCAAATATCACAATATAGTGAGTCAAACTAATATTTTGGTTTCTTAGTGCATATAGAAGTTATGTTTACACTATATTTAAGTCTATTTGTCTAAAAAAACAATGTATATAACTTAATTAAAAATAATGCTGAAAAATGCTAACCATCATCTGAGTTTCAGCAAGTTGTATTTACAGGTCACAGATCACTGAAACAAATATAATAATAATGAAAAGTTTGAAATACTGCAAGAATTACTGAAATGTGAAACGGAGACACAAAGGGAGAAAATGCTGTTGGAAAAATGGCACCAGTAGAATAGCTTGGTGCAGGGTCACCACAAACCTTCAATGTATAAAAAACACAATATCTGCAAGCAGAATGAAACAAAGTGCACCTGTATATCTAACTCTCTTATCCAGTGAGTTTTGTGTGTGTGAATGCATATAAATGTGTATGTATATATAAATGCACACATATTTTATATCTTACAGAATTAGATTAGTCTCTATGGTTTATAATACCAATCACTGTGGCAATCATCAATCAACCTTGATATTGTGAGTCTTTTTTTTTTTTTTTTTATAAATAATGGTGTACTTCCTATCACGTTTCTACGTTGGTCAAATCTGGCACACCTACTCAAGGAAAGAGGAAGGAAAGGTGAGGGAGGAGGTTATACATTTTTCACAAGGGATCTGCTATGTAATTTTCTCTGACAAATACAGCACTGTGTCTTCTGGAATTCTGCAAGAAAGCCATTTAGCCCAGTCAGCACTGCTGTAAATTTCTAAACATCAGCTCGACAGAATTGAATTCAATCTTTTATGTGCCTTGGGACACATCCAACACATTTCTGATTTTCCTCAGAAATCCTGCTGACTTGGAACAGGTGTGTCTTAAAATAACAAGAACTCATCAAGGCACGATTGTTATCATTCTGACGGCTTTATCTTAACTCCTTCCTGTTGTGCACACCTGGTCTCATAAGCACCTTGCATTCTTTGGAGCATGCAACAGGCAACCCTAGGGAAAGGTATTTTTGTGTTTGTTGTTGGCGATGAGAAGGATTGTTGTATTAACTAATGATGGACATGACAGTAGGACGGAGCTAAAGGGGGACATTTTCAGAGGCAGGAGCTCACCTGCCCATAGTTTGCTCTATCCTCATCAGTTAAGTTCCTTATGAAATAATCCATATACGTTGGCTCAATATAGAGAGATCTTAAAGCCCTGTTTTCACGACTAATTATTTAATTCCTTTCTTGTACACTGAAACACACAGAGATATTTTCAGTATCAGTACACCAAAGACATTATTGGCAACTATTTATCTTGTAATTTTGCTTTAAGTATTTTTTAATGTGAATTTATTTTTGAGAGAGACAGAGTACAAGCAGGTGAGAGGCAGAGAGAGAGGGAAGCACAGAATCTGAAGCAGGCTCCAGGCGCTGAGTTGTCAGCATACAGCCCCATGCAGGGCTCAAACTCACAAACCAGGAGATCATGACCTGAGCTGAAGTCGAATGCTTAACCGACTGAGCCACCCAGGCGCCCCTGTCTTTCTGATTTTAAATTATGTAAGCAGTTTTCTGTAATTCTCTAATAATGATATGAATTAACTACTATAATTGATTGTCATCTATTTTTACTATACGTGATTAAGTACTATAGCACTTTTGAAAAGCACTATCTTCTTATGGTGAGTTATAATTTGTAATTTGAATTGTTTTCTCTGCAAAGGAAATATATATATATATATATATATACACATATATATACATATACATATATACATATACATATATATACATACATATATATATATATATATATATATATATATGATCTGAAAGATCATGAAACCTAAGGGTTTCCTAACTTTATTACATAAAAGAGCTTAGCACAGTGTATCCACATGGTATCCATCATTCAATGTGGATTAACTAAAGTAGGGTATTTTTTAAGTGTATTTATTTATTTTGGGGAGCAGAAAAGGGAGAGAGAGAGGGGGAGAGAGAGAGAGAGAGAGAGAGAGAGACAGAATTCCAAGCAGGTTCTCCACTGTCAGCATAGAGAGCCCGATAAGGGGCTCAAACTCATGAACCTTGAGATCATGACCTGAGCCAAAACCAAGAGTCAGATATTTAACTGACTGAGCCACCCGGGTGCCCCAATTAAAGTAGGGTATTCATCTGCTAGATTTATAGATGATATCAGAGTACAGGGATTAAATTCAGGAAATTTTGCTTTCTATATTGTCTAGTGTTAAACCCTTATCCCCCCCTCCCATTTTCACTACTTTTTACTTCTCTTTCCATTCTAAATTAATTTGCACCTTCTGTTTTTCAAAACAATAAATAAAACTTACTTATAAATATGTTTTAGATTGAGTATTCCTTATATTGCAGTTACTTAATCTCAACTACTATCCATCCGCGTATATATGTGTGTGTATTGACAACGCGTAGGCAACAAATAATTTCAAATACAATCTCACTACTTTGGGCATTAATAAGAGTAACTCAGCTAACTAAATTATAGCATCCATGTGAAATACCATTTTGATTTATATAACAAATACTAAAATAAAGATGTGCTGGTGCCATAAATAATAAAGGAGGTCTTCCTTGGAAGGACTGGCATAAATGGGTGTAAGTACAAAAACATATGATGGCCACAAGGTGGGAAATAACCCATAAGTGGAGTTCTGCATATAACTGGACAGGAGAATATTAGGAATATCTGTATCACATGATAGGATGGTCAATATATTCCTTGATGCTCAGAATGCTACATATTCCAAAAGTACCAAAAATTGGACAAAGTATAGCAAAAAGCAAATATGTTAACTTTATTACCTGCCTATAGTTGACACACTAAAGACATAGTTTAATAAAGGTAGAACTGATGTTGTGTTTTTTGTTGATCGAACAATACTTTGGCAGTGGAAACAAACTCCCTTTAATAAATTTAGAGAGTAGTAGTATATCTGCTTTAGGATCTACGAATACCTATCAAAATTAATTAAAATTTAAGGCAATTCTGTAGTGACATTAAAATTAAATAGAACATTACCTGTTGGTCAGCTCAAGTGATATTTTGTCTGATTAAAGCATAAGGATGATAAATAAAATCTTGGAGAGCGGATAGGCCGAGTTATGTCTTGTATTTCTTACATTGTTTGCATGTGCCCATGGCAGGAGCTCTTTTCTGTTTTGCTTCTTCATACTTTCAATTCACTTTATACTTATTTTGAGAGTTATAGACATCACTGCATGTACCAATAGTTCATTTCTTTTTTACTGCTGAGCCACATGCCATATGTGTATCCATGCAAGTGTGTATACACTGGAGTGCATTTATCCATTTACCTGTTGGTGGACTTTTGGGTTGTTTTCAGTTTGAGAATACTACAGTAGAGCTGCTATGAACATTTGTGTACAAGTTTCTCTGTGGACATATGCTTTCATTTCTTTTGATAAAATACCTACCAATGCAATAGCTGGGTCATATGGTACATACAGCTTTAACTTCATATTAAGCTATGAAACTCTTTTCCAAAGCAGATGTATCATTATACATTCTCAACAACCATCATAAGAATCCCATTTGTCCACAAGTTGCCAATTCTTGTTTTGGTCGTCTTTTTAATTCTAGCTATTCTATTGGGTAATTAGTAATATCTAATTATGGTTTTAATCAGGTCGATTAATGATGACTAGTGATGTTATGCATCCTTTCTTATTAGCTACTCATATAGCTTTTCTTTTGAAGTATCTATGAAAAACTTTCCCTTTATGTTTACAGGTTCATTTACTTAACTTTATTATTAAATATATGTAGTTTTCATTGACGGTCATTACAAGTCATTTGTCGCACGTGTTTTGCGAGCAATTTATAAAAGTGTATTGCTTACCTTTACATTTCTTTTACCTTTACTTTCTTTTAAAATAACTTTTGAGGAACAGAAATTTTGAATTTTGAAAAAAATTATTTTGTCAATTTTTTTTTTTAAATTTTTTTTTTTTTCAACGTTTATTTATTTTTGGGACAGAGACAGAGCATGAACGGGGGAGGGGCAGAGAGAGAGGGAGACACAGAATCGGAAACAGGCTCCAGGCTCTGAGCCATCAGCCCAGAGCCCGACGCGGGGCTCGAACTCAAGGACCGCGAGATCGTGACCTGGCTGAAGTCGGACGCTTAACCGACTGCGCCACCCAGGCGCCCCATGTCAATTTTTATTTTATAGGTTTATACTTTTTGTTTCTATTTAAAAATTTTTTGACTAACTTGTGTTTGTTTTCATTAAGAATCTATAATTTTATCTTTTATATTTAGTTTTATGATACATTGCAAGTTAATTTATACAGGTTGCAAGGTAAGGGTTCAAACTGATGTTTTCGTTTTTGTTTTTGTTTTTCACGTGGATATCTGGCTATTCCAGCACAATTTGTTGAAATAGTTATCGTTTTACCATTAAATTACCTTGTCACTTTGGTCCAAACTCAATAGGTAACATATGTTTTATTTATTTATTGGACTCTTTTTTTTTCTACTTCACTGACCTGTAGGTATAGACTTATTTCACTCTGCTGATTAATATAGCTTCATATAAGTCATCTTGAAATTAAGTATATAAGTTCTCCAACATGTACACTAGCATTCTAACCTGTGACATTACTAACTCACAAGATCTAGAAGCTTATTTATAGATTGTTTAGGACTTTCTATACACACAGCTATGATGTTTGTAATCAAATGTAGTTTCACTGCTTCCTTTCACCTATGTGTGAAAGGTATTTCTTTCTCTTATTTTACTGCAATGGCAAGGAACTCAAGTACAATGCTGAAGAGAAGGGGGAGGTTAGATATCCAGACTGGGTCAAGGGAAAATATTCAGTGTATTGTAATGAAGTACGAATTAAACTGTAGATTGTTAGTAAATTCCCTTTACCAGTTTGAGGAGGTTCCCTCCACCACCACCCTTTTTTTCTGTTTCCTGAGAGTTAATTATTAAGGCATGTTGAATTGTGTCAAATGTTGTTTTTTTTTTCTGCATCTGAACTGATTACATGGTTTTTATTTTTATTGTTTTTTAAGGTTTATTAATTCATTTTGAGAGAGAGAGCACCTGCATAAGCAGAAACCAAGAAAGGACACTCAACTGACTGAGCCACGTAGGTGTCCCTATTTTTATTTTTAATATGATAGAATACATTTGCTGATTTTTTCTATTGAACGATCATTGGATAAATACGTATTATTTAATGTATATTACCCATTGTATCTAATGTAGATTTGATGAACTAAAATTCTGTTAAATATGGATTTTTAGATATATATTCCTAAGGATTATTTTTTGGTCTTATCTCTTCCTTAAGTGTTTGGAAGCATCCACCAAAGAAACCAAAGAAACCATCTGGGACAATTTTCTTTGTGAAAAGATGTTTCATTTATATGTATTTTTTCAATGGACAATTGAACTATTCCAGTTGGTTTTGGTAATTTGAGTCATTCAAGATATATATTCATTTTATCCAAATTATTCATCTCAAAAAGACAAATTCTGGTTTCACTATATTTTCTAGTAATTTTCAGCTTTCAGTTGCGTTTATCTTTCATTTCTTTACTTCTGCTTACTTTAAGTTTCATTCATTGTCATTTGTTTTGTAGCTTACTAAAATATGTTCATTTATCATGTAGTTTATTCTTTTTTTTTTTTTTAATTTTTTTTTCAACGTTTATTTATTTTTGGGACAGAGAGAGACAGAGCATGAACGGGGGAGGGGCAGAAAGAGAGGGAGACACAGAATCGGAAACAGGCTCCAGGCTCTGAGCCATCAGCCCAGAGCCCGACGCGGGGCTCGAACTCACGGACCGCGAGATCGTGACCTGGCTGAAGTCGGACGCTTAACCGACTGCGCCACCCAGGCGCCCCATGTCAATTTTTATTTTATAGGTTTATACTTTTTGTTTCTATTTAAAAATTTTTTGACTAACTTGTGTTTGTTTTCATTAAGAATCTATAATTTTATCTTTTATATTTAGTTTTATGATACATTGCAAGTTAATTTATACAGGTTGCAAGGTAAGGGTTCAAACTGATGTTTTCGTTTTTGTTTTTGTTTTTCACGTGGATATCTGGCTATTCCAGCACAATTTGTTGAAATAGTTATCGTTTTACCATTAAATTACCTTGTCACTTTGGTCCAAACTCAATAGGTAACATATGTTTTATTTATTTATTGGACTCTTTTTTTTTCTACTTCACTGACCTGTAGGTATAGACTTATTTCACTCTGCTGATTAATATAGCTTCATATAAGTCATCTTGAAATTAAGTATATAAGTTCTCCAACATGTACACTAGCATTCTAACCTGTGACATTACTAACTCACAAGATCTAGAAGCTTATTTATAGATTGTTTAGGACTTTCTATACACACAGCTATGATGTTTGTAATCAAATGTAGTTTCACTGCTTCCTTTCACCTATGTGTGAAAGGTATTTCTTTCTCTTATTTTACTGCAATGGCAAGGAACTCAAGTACAATGCTGAAGAGAAGGGGGAGGTTAGATATCCAGACTGGGTCAAGGGAAAATATTCAGTGTATTGTAATGAAGTACGAATTAAACTGTAGATTGTTAGTAAATTCCCTTTACCAGTTTGAGGAGGTTCCCTCCACCACCACCCTTTTTTTCTGTTTCCTGAGAGTTAATTATTAAGGCATGTTGAATTGTGTCAAATGTTGTTTTTTTTTTCTGCATCTGAACTGATTACATGGTTTTTATTTTTATTGTTTTTTAAGGTTTATTAATTCATTTTGAGAGAGAGAGCACCTGCATAAGCAGAAACCAAGAAAGGACACTCAACTGACTGAGCCACGTAGGTGTCCCTATTTTTATTTTTAATATGATAGAATACATTTGCTGATTTTTTCTATTGAACGATCATTGGATAAATACGTATTATTTAATGTATATTACCCATTGTATCTAATGTAGATTTGATGAACTAAAATTCTGTTAAATATGGATTTTTAGATATATATTCCTAAGGATTATTTTTTGGTCTTATCTCTTCCTTAAGTGTTTGGAAGCATCCACCAAAGAAACCAAAGAAACCATCTGGGACAATTTTCTTTGTGAAAAGATGTTTCATTTATATGTATTTTTTCAATGGACAATTGAACTATTCCAGTTGGTTTTGGTAATTTGAGTCATTCAAGATATATATTCATTTTATCCAAATTATTCATCTCAAAAAGACAAATTCTGGTTTCACTATATTTTCTAGTAATTTTCAGCTTTCAGTTGCGTTTATCTTTCATTTCTTTACTTCTGCTTACTTTAAGTTTCATTCATTGTCATTTGTTTTGTAGCTTACTAAAATATGTTCATTTATCATGTAGTTTATTCTTTTTTTTTTTTTTAATTTTTTTTTCAACGTTTATTTATTTTTGGGACAGAGAGAGACAGAGCATGAACGGGGGAGGGGCAGAAAGAGAGGGAGACACAGAATCGGAAACAGGCTCCAGGCTCTGAGCCATCAGCCCAGAGACCGACGCGGGGCTCGAACTCACGGACTGCAAGATCGTGACCTGGCTGAAGTCGGACGCTTAACCGACTGCGCCACCCAGGCGCCCCTAGTTTATTCTTTTTAACATGAAACTTTAAATCTATACTTTTCCCTTGAGCCCCCTCTTTGACTACTTCATGTAAATTTTGAGGTTTTGTTATTTTATTTTCTAACTTCCCTTCTGATTTCTTCTTTGATCCATGAGATATCCGTGGATGTTGATAATTTATTTATTTTCAACTTAATCTTTTTGTGCTCAGAAAAAACACTCTGTATGACGTAAATTAAAATATATACATATATATATATATATGTATATATTAAGACTTCTTTATATTCTAGTATACAGTCTATGTTTTTCAGATTTCCATGGGCATTCTTAAAAATATGTTTGTTCTGGGGCGCCTGGGTGGCTCAGTGGGTTGAGCATCTGACTTTGGCTCAGGTCATGATCTCATGGTTTGTGAGTTCAGGCCCTGCATTGGGCTCTGTGCTGACAGCTCAGAGCCTGCAGCCTGCTTCGGATTCTGTGTCTCCCTCTCTCTCTGCCCCTCCCCGACACACCCTCTATCTCTGCCTCTCAAAAATAAAGAAAACTAATAAAAAACTTTTTTTTTAAAAATATGTTTATTCTGTTAGAACTGAGTGGAGTGTTATACAAATGTCAGTTAAGTCCAGTTGATGATACTGTGTTTTTGTCTTATATTCCTTTCCTTTCTGTCAGCTTTTATCAGTTAGAGACAAAATTATAAAATCTAACTTTAAAGGCCATACATGAATGATGGGAATTTAGTGGAGGTGCACAGATGTTTCTTAGACGACCAGATTTCCTCTAATGTATTTCACTTGTTTACTAAAACTTTGTGTCCCTAGAAATCTGAATTTGTGATTCTTGTGAGAGTCTGCTGATTTTTTCTAACCCTGGCACAGATATATAGAAATGTGATAAAGCAGCCCTTTTACTTGCTACCTGTTTTATGCTTGTCCTACAAGGGTGGAATCAAAACCTACCCAAAATTTGATTTAGATATTAACAGTAATGATGCCACACATGCACTACGAATGACATTAATTTTTATCGCTCACATCATGAGGTTTTCTATGAAGGGCAGGGTAGACACCCAAACTTGTCTAAGAATAGTTTGAGAGAGCAAAGTGGGTCAAATGGTTAGGGAGTCTGCTTGAAGGGAGGGTTCCTTCTCCAGGGATTATATGGTTTGAACTCCCTTCCAGAGCCAAAAGAGGGAACACTGAGTCTATCTTTTCACTTTCCTAGAAGTGGGCCCAGATAGGTAGAGAGTGAAGTGGGGTTTGAAAGCTGTTGTCAGTTGAACATACAAATGAAGACAGCTTCTTCATTATACTACTTTGTAATCTCTACTACAAATAGGGCGGTTCCGCTCAGTAATTCTAATCTATCAACAGCCAGTATATTGTAGTTCTCATTTTATAATGATAAATACTTTCTTCTTTCATTTAATGTAGGCCTAACTTTAGAACCCAGACTTTAGGAATACTACTTGGCAATGAGAGAGAATGAAATATGGCCTTTTGTAGCAATGTGGATGGAACTGGAGAGTGTTATGCTCAGTGAAATAAGTCATACAGAGAAAGACAGATACCATATGCTTTCACTCTTATGTGGATCCTGAGAAACTTAACAGAAGACCATGGGGGAGGGAAAGGGGGAAAAAAGTTACAGACAGGGAAGGAGGCAAACCATAAGAGACTCTTAAAAACTGAGAATAAACTAAGGCTTTATGGGAGGTGGGAGGGAGGGGCAAGTGGGTGATGGGCATTGAGGGGGGCACCTATTGGGATGAGCACTGGGTGTTGTATGGAAACCAATTTGACACTAAATTTCATATAAAAAAAACCCCAGACTTTAGGGTTTTATAACATGGAGGGCTACAGTGAAAACTTTTAAGAAGGAAAAACTGAGCTGATCACTACTTTTAGTAAAATTTGGCTTTTATAATTTAGAGGAGATACTTAGAGGTGCTAAATATTTTAAGTCTGTGTTTTGTTGGGCACCTGAAAACTAAGCAGATTGTCATGGTAAATAACTGGACCTTTAATCAGAATGTTTGTGTTACTGTTTGAAATTTAATACAAACAAGTTTCTGTGACTTTGATCAAGATTAGTTTGGGTGTAGGATTGTGTTCTTTACGTGAAAGTGTATGACTTGAGGGACAACTATACGAAGTTAGCAAAAGTTTACATTTATTAAAATTTAATGATGGTATGTCCAATTCATAGATCTAAGGCTTTGAAAAAATGAGAAGGAAACTAATACATTTTCTTTGGTTATTTTTAGAAATACTCTAGTGAATAATTTCAAGCAAACATAACATGATTATTCAGAAAGTGGGACATATAATGCAGCGAGTAATTATAGGCAGGTTAAACTTTCATTAGCTATGGGGAAAAACAGTAAGAATTACTTTCTAAGCTATTTTGAAGAAATATCTCAAAAGATGATCTAATTAAAAGTAATCAAAACTGATTCATCAGAGAGGAGAAGACTGCTATAAAGTCTGCTATAGTTATTTATATTGAAAAATACAAAATGGTAGTTATTTCCATTGTTGAGTATTTAAAAATATTTGAAAAAACTAAGGTAAACATCCACTCAAATACAAATGAAAAATTTTATTGAGAATAACAGAATAAGACTAAGTTTTTGGCATTTTTTTTATTGCCACAGAAAATATGAATGATTTGATCAATAAACAATATGCAAAAATATCAGAGTTATACCAAAATTATTAGAACTAATTGGCATCTAACTGTGGAAAATAGTATGATGTTTCTCAAAAAAGTTAAAAATAGAACTACCTTACAATCTAATAACCCCACTACTGAGTATTTACAAAACACACACACACACTTATTCAAAGGGATACATGCACTCCTCTGTTTATTCAGAATGATTTACAGTAGCCAAATTATAGAAACAGACGAAGTGTCCCCTGACTGATGAATAAAGAAGCTGTGTATTCCATACACAATGGACTATTATGCAGCCATAAAAATAATGACATTTTGCCATTTGCAACAATATGGATGTACCTAGAGAGTATAATACTGAGAAAACTACTTCAGTCAGAGAAAAACATATACCATATAATTTGATTCATATGTGGAATTTAAGAAACAAATGAACAAAGAAAAAAAAGAGAGACCAAAGTATAGACTCAACTATAGAGAACAAACAGTTACCAGAGGGGAGTTGGGAAGGGGGATGGGTGAAATAGGTGATGGGGTTTAATGAGTACACTTATGACGCTAAGCACTAAGTAATGTAGAGAATTTTTGAATCACTATCTTGTATGCCTGAAACTGACACAACACTGTATCTTAACTATGCTGAAATTAAAATAGAAAACAATAAAAAAGAATTAATGACATTCAATTTAGTGGCCTAAAATTCTTCAGTTGATTTTCCTAGTACATAGATTTTAATGTAATAACACAAATATACAGTGACACACTTAGGGCAAGATAGAATATAGAAACAGTGTGCTAATTAATAATGGAAATATATGCAATTAATGTTAATTTCCTTGCCCCCTGTAACGACTTCAATACCTCACCCACTGTCTAAAGCATTACAACTATTAAGCGCACTTCCTCACAAAAAGCATAGTAAGGAAATTAGGACATTCCAGGACAATAAGTCTCCCTAGACAACATTTCTCACTAGATATATACTTTTCCTATGTGCATTCTTCTAGCACAAAAATGAAAATAAAATTACTAGGATACAAGATTACATATAACTTGTGTGCATAAGGATTATTGATTAATACTTCATCAACAAAAAAAAATATTAGGATTAAAAATAAGTTCTACCATTTGGTGTTTTTCTATCAATCATCCATAGGCAACTGGGTTGAAGAAAAAGAGTGGATGATAAAAACAAGACTTACAGTGACTTTATAATAGAACACTTGATTCTGGTTCCTCCAAAGAAAATTTAAAAAGTAATAAAGATAGCATTCCAGAGAGAACAGGAAGGCTTTATCAAGAACAATATAGATGCTAGTTACGGTTATTACAATGGCTAAAGGGTCCTGTTTAATGTTTCATTTAAAATGAAGTGAGTGATGTGCTAATTGCCCCAGTGAGTAAAATTGCTGTTTAATTCTCCCATAGGAGAGAAGAAAGCAGTGGATATAAATAAAATGGGAAAACAATCACAGCTGTGAAATGCAAAATATATGTTCCCTCCAGAGGCCTCTCATTCTTACCTGAGAACCTAAGGCTACTGGTCTCAGTTCACCATAGGAACACCTTTTATAAAGTGTAATGAATACTTACTAATAGGTCTTATGGGGATGCTCATCTGCTTAGGATTAAAAAAAACAATGGAGGTAATCACGAAGAATTCATAAGAGTGTGATTTCCAATCCATTACCTGTGATTTCCTTCATAATAAACAAAATCATCTCTGCAATGTAGGTCAGTTAAGTGGATTTCTGATGATTAAAAAAAAAACATTGGAAAATTGAATGTAGAGGCCATGAAAATTCAAGAGGAAATTTGATTTTCTTCTTTTTTGTTCTCTTTAACTGAATATTTTGTTTTATAAGAAAAAAAGCATGCATTTGAGGTTATTTCACTGCCTTAAAATCAAAATAATTTAAAAAGCCTTACTCTAAGGATACTTTTTGTTCTTTCTTTTTTTTTTTTTTAATGTGTATTCATTTTTGAGAGAGGGAGGGACAGAGCATGAGCAGAGAGGCAGAGAGAGAGGGAGACACAGAATCCGCAACAGGCTCCAGGCTCTGAGCTATCAGCACAAAGCCCAATGCGTGGCCCAAACCCAGGAACAGTGAGCTCATGGCCTGAGCCGAAGTCGGACGCTTAACTGACAGAGCCAACAAGGCGCCCCAGGATACTTATTGTTCTTAATAATTATAATAGGTTGAATTTATTGATTGATTACTTGCTGCATAACTACACTCTTCTAAGATTGTGAGGCCTCACAATAACCCCATGCAGTAGGTTCTGTGTTTATCCTCATTATAGAGCTAGGTAAACTAGGATAAAGAGAAATTAAGCTACCCCAAGGCCAAATATTTTGCAAGTATGAAGCCTAGATTCAACCCCTAGCAAATTTATGGCCAAGCCTCAGTCTTTAACGACTTGACTTCTCTACTAATGCTTCAGTTTATTTTAGTAAACAACGTGTATCAGAACCGTTTAAGCTTGGGGTTCCTGGGTGGCTCAGTCAGTTAAGTGTACAAATTCAGCTCAGGTCATGATCTCATAGATCATGAGTTGGAGTCCCGCTTCAGGCTCTGCATTGTCAGGGAAGAGCCTGCCTGAGATTCTCTCTTTCTGCCTCCCTCTCTCAAAATAAATGAATAAACCTAAAAAAAATGTTTAAGATTAATGTTAAAGTTAGACATAATTTACTTTTCAAAAAAAAAAAGAAATAACTTACATTTCAATTTGATAATAACAATCTATGTTTAGTTAAAATAAAGACAAATCAACTGGCTAACTTTGGCAATCAGCAGTGCTGGTCCTTGTTTATATAAACACATGTGGTATGCTTTCCCAATAAAATCCTTATATTTTAGTTATCAAATTAATATGACATTGGGAACTACTTGAGTTTCAAGCTATCTCTAATTAAAACTTCCTAGAGAGCCAAAAATCCCAGAGAAAGTCTACAGTCATTGTTAAATCTCTTTGCCTTCAATTTCTCATTCATAAACTATGTGCCAAGCATTTTGAATCAATTAATTTTTGAAAGTG
Organism: Leopardus geoffroyi; assembly: GCF_018350155.1. Taxonomy (NCBI): domain Eukaryota; kingdom Metazoa; phylum Chordata; class Mammalia; order Carnivora; family Felidae; genus Leopardus; species Leopardus geoffroyi. The sequence goes on from NC_059327.1 coordinate 176,975,926, forward strand.
ATGATGAAATAAGATTCGGTTACCTCTTCTGGTTGTTTTAAAGCATGTGCAAAAGTTCTTCAGCACATATCTGTTCAAAATGTAGGCACTTGTTACCCTCAGCTTGAATGTGGGCTGGCCTAAACGTCTCTAAGCAAATAGAATGTGGCAGAAATGATAGTGTGTGGCTTTCACAGCCGGGATATAAAAGGCTTTGCTGCTTCTCCTTGTTCCCATTCTTGGTTGTATTCTGGGGGCCCACCACCCTGTGGTGAAGACACTAAAACAATACTGAGGAGATTTGTATGGAACAAAACTGAAGGTCTCACCAACAGCCAGCACAAGCTCGGTGGCCATTTTAGTGAGCCATCTTGGAAGCACCTCCTCTAGCCTTCATTATGTTTACCGTCCTCCTGTCTGACAATTTAAGAACAACTTTGTAACAGACCCTGAAAGAGAATTTCCCAGCTAAACTGCTCCTGAATACCTGTCTCCAGGAGTTATGAAATAAGATGTCTTATTATAATTTAAGCCTTTAAGTTCTAGGGTAAGTTTTTTTATGCAGCCATTGCTAATTAATACAGTCCTGCCTTCAGTTGTATAGCATTTTTTTAAAGAATTTTATCAGCAGGTATTTTAAAAACTATTATTTCAGTAAATTATCATTTTATGACAGCTGATTTTAAATATTGTTGTATAGTTATGGTCTAACAACCATATAATTCCACATTGTGAAACTGCTTCGAAAGTGTTTAAAAACTGCTTGGAAACTGTGTTTAGAAAGTGTTTAGAAAGTTTAGAAACTGCTTAGAAGGTATAATAATTCCCATGTTCTCAATATGTTTGGTGTAACTTTGATAACCTATAATTTTATTTCTGCTGCATTTGAATGCATTCCTCACCATAAAGTATATGGGCTTAATAGAGGTAAATCAATATTACTTGAGAAAAAATGTGTATAGAACATACCTGAATAATCACTCTAATTTTATTTTATATTTCCTTTATTTCCCACAATTCTATGGAGTTAACAGATTAATCTTAGAAAACCAGGAACTTAGGTTCCATGTAAATCAGTTTGGCTCATAGACTCAAAACTAGGCTTCTGAATATTCAGAATTACCAGAAGAAACATTTAATAATGATTCTACAAATGTGTTAAAATATGTAAAACTAATAAAACTTCTGTGAAATATCAAACCTTCTATGAAGTACAATGTACTATTTACCATTATTAATATTATGTTTAGCTATTATTTTGGATATTAAATCACAAATGAACCATTTTTGTTAACTACTGTTACATACCATCACAATCCCCAAAATTGATGGCTTAAATAATAATTTATTATTATCTCTCAGGATTTTGTGTATTAACTGGTTTATACTGAGTGGTTCTTATTTGGGATCTTCCAGACATTTACAGTTACAGAGCAACTTGTATGGAATCATTCAAAGGATGTACATTCAAGGTAACTTTTTCATTAACATATGTGGTGTCTCAGGATCTCTCCATACAGTTTTCTCTCTTGTAGAAGAGCCTAGACTTTGTACAAGGCAGCTCCAGTGTCCAGAAGGTAAGAAACAGTTGTTTTAAGACTTATGAAGTGCTCTAATAAGCCCAACCCAGATTTAATTCCATTGTATTTGATTGGTCAAGGGTCAGCAGTGGGCCTGTCTATATTTTTAGGAGAAATGGACTCCATCTTTTATTGGGTGAATGCCAAGGTCATAATGCACAGAACATTTGGGATGGAAAATATATCCATCTTTAATAAAACAATGTGCCAATTTATATTCATAAAAACTTCAAAATATATGAGAATCATAATTTGTGACGTTAGAAGCATAATAGATGCCAGTCAATAATATCCATTTTAGAGTACAAAAGAAATTTACTTCATACAAATGTCCCCACAATTTTGCCTAAAAATGTTATAAGTTGTTAGATGAGCTTTTGATTTTTAGATAGGTTATTTGCACATTTTTATTATGTAAGTAATGTATATGAGTGCAATCAAATAAAATAAATATTAAGTGGATATTCATATTTAAGATTGAATAATATTAAATATCAAATTGAGAAATTTGAGATGATTAATATGAGTAATTTGGTATTTTTCATATTTTTTCATAATTTCATATTTTTCATAATTTTTCAAATTATTGAGGATGGTGAAGAATCTAATATCACAAATTATTCTTATGTAAAACAAAGTCTTACACTATACATAAAAGGAGAGTAAAAATTAATTTAAAACTAAAGATTAAGAATAGTAGATAAACCCTCTCAGAACTTATTAAAACATATAACAATTGGTGACTACCCAGAATCCAAAAATATAAGTGAACCATGTGTATAATAAAATTATAAAAATTATTTCAATAAATAGAAAATTTCTCTGGGATTACCACTAGCTTAATAGTCTAAAAGTATTTTAAATGGTAATAATAGGATCATGTCCTAAAAAATCTTTGGTAGCTTTAAGTGATTTTTGTTTTTAGCATCTTAGTAAAGTGTGTGTGTGTGTGTGTGTGTGTGTGCACGAGCGTGACAATGTTGGTGTCTGTGTTAATTCACCACACCCCATTCAGTCCCATTGGGTTTAATAAACTTACAGCCAGGTACCTAATTATCAGATTTCTTAGGAAAAGGACAGTTAGGAGTCAAGACTGACCTTCAATAACTTTGATTATCATTAAAATTTGTGTTTATCTGTGGCTGCTTTAACAAACAAAAGTGTAATTAGCAGTTGGCATTATTCATTTTTAGATGCCAGAGTGATATTTTCAAGTAATTAGTAATTTAGCATTTCAAAATAAGAAAATATCAAAAAGGAAAAAGTTGACGTATGGCTAAAATGGAAACCAACTGATTATAAAATTATGAAGCTGGGCAGTGAAATATTTCTGAAATAACAGTTAAGTAAGGGCTCTTGGGATTAATTATTTGAGAAATGTTGCAAATATAATGTAGAAAATACTAGATGTTTATTACAAAATTTATGAAAATATTCTAATGTAAAGACACAAATATTCTTTATTGGAAGACTTCTAAATTTTAAGTAAGTTGCATTATTGCCATGATTAAAATTTGAAACAAAGATTGATTACATTTTTCCAAGCACTCCATCCTCCATAGTACTTCTGGAAGTCAATCTAGCATTCAGTGTATTTCTCTTCACCATTTCTTCTTTTTCATGTAAATTTTTACATTTACATATGTCACATCACTTTAATTCGGTCCCTTACTTTTAACCTTTGATTTCAAGTGCTCTTACTTGGAGTCAAGGCAGCATCAAACAACAGTGAAGAGGTTTTGCCCAGGCAGCAGTGAAAAGCATCACGGTAATGAAAGGGATAATTGTGGCTCCCTGCCTTTGCTATAATTGAAAATTGAGTATAGAGCCTTTTCCATTTCACTTTATTGCCGAAGTTCAAACCACTGTATAGGAAAGACAGCAACACTAGAGTAATTTCTCTAATGTTGCTTTCCTGTCCATACAACAGTTTGAAACCTAGCATTAAAGTTAAGCAGAAGAGGCAATTAGATTTATTCAATTACATCTGTGTGAAAGAAGTATAATTATCAGTTTCATTATTGGAAATGCACTGCTTGCCAAATATTTGCTTGCTAGCCTGACTACTAGATTTGTCTCTAAGACAGAAAAACTGGTAAGCATTTGATAGAATGATCAGTTATTTAATTTAGACTGACTTCCAGTGAAGACCCTGTTACACCAAGGTGATTGTAATTTGGATTAATGATTTTTTTTTCAACGTTTATTTATTTTTGGGACAGAGAGAGACAGAGCATGAACGGGGGAGGGGCAGAGAGAGAGGGAGACACAGAATCGGAAACAGGCTCCAGGCTCTGGGCCATCAGCCCAGAGCCTGATGCGGGGCTCGAACTCACGGACCGCGAGATCGTGACCTGGCTGAAGTCGGACGCTTAACCGACTGCGCCACCCAGGCGCCCCTGGATTAATGATTTTTGATTGTTGAATGAGCACTGTGCCTACCATAAATATTAGGCAAATTTCATTAAATGGTACCTTTATGTATCATTAAAAACACTGGCAACGTTATTTTGGAGAGTAGATATGATGTAATATAGAGGAAAGAATACCATGGTATTTTTCAGGAATCTTTACTTTAACAAACCAAACCTTAAGAATTTGGATGTGGGTCAGATACCCTGGGTTTGAACACCTTATAACCTCTTTCTGGTGCTATAATCTTGGATAAGCCATTCAACCTATCGGTAACTCATCATGAAAATATGTACAAATGGTCTGCAAAAAAATATGTTAAGTTGTAGAGAATTTTGCTTCTTATCAAAATCAGATAATAGAGACTGGATTTACTCTCCTACCTCTAGCAACTGAAACACCCCACACAAAATAGATTAAATCTATGTTTTTTCAATATATTGGAAATTAGGCAACAAAATAAAGTTGTCTCTGGGAGATGGAAATAAAATAAGGTGAGGTGAGAACTATGATTCTGAAAGCTTACTGAGTGGAGAGGGTTTCCAGGTTGTGGAACAAGGAGAGGAGTCTATGAATAAACTCCTTGAGTTAAGATCAAGTTTAACATTTAGGAGCTTGGCAGTTAGGATTACAAAAAAGAGAGCTGCAAAGTTATAGAAATTTGCACAAGATCTTTTTTCAGTCTTCAGGATACTCATCAGCAGTTGTTGCTGGGTTTTGTTTTTTGGGGTTTTTCTTTTTTTTTTTTTTTTGTTTTTCTTTTCTTTTCCCCTTGTATTATAAGGGCTTGGATTAGTTCCTATTACACCAGCCATAGTAACAATTCTCAAAAGTCACAGGACATTTGCTAGACTGTTCAGAATTGTTTTCCTCAATAGCTGGGTAAAATTGTCCTACTCTCAACAATTTTCTTGTACCACCTAACAAAGCTTCAAAACAAGAAATGGCAGATCAAACATTACAAGAAACTAGGTGTATTCCAGAGCAATTCTTTGAGTATATTTATAAAAATTCAAAAATATTCTGATCCAACAAGGTAAAATACAATGTCTGATATTGAATAAAAATTTACAAGGGTGCCTGGGTGGCTCAGTCGTTAAGCAACTGACTCTTGGTTTCGGCTGAAGTCATGATCTCACAGTTCATGGGGGCAGGCCCCGTGTCCCACTCTGTACTGACAGCAAGGAGCCTACTTGGAATTCTCTCTTTTCTCTCTCTCTGCCCTTCTCTCTCTCTCTCTCTCAAAAATAAATAAACACTAAAAAAGTTTTCTTTAATTACAAAAAAGTAGAAATTACAACCTTTAATGAGAAGAAAAACAACCAATCCAAACTGACCCAGAAATGAAAGAGATGATTCAATTAGTTAATAAGGATATTTAAACAGTTATATAACTATTGTATGTCATATCTCTGTACTGTATATGTGTTAGAAACTGGGGGGGGGGGGAATGATTACGTGAAAGTTGAGATAAGAAACATATTAAAAAAAGGCTGAAATGAAATCTCAAGAGTAAAAACTGCAATGTCTGAGATAAAAATATACAGAAAGGGATTAAGAGGGATTAAGAGCTATAAAAGCTGTCTAAAAGAGAATATAGAGAGAAGAAAAATAGTTACAAAAATCAACAGAGCCTCAGTTATTTCTGGGACAACTCTGAGTGACCTAATACAGTTAATTGGAGTCCTTGAAGGAGGGGAAACACACACAAAAATATGTTTCATAAAATGGCTGAAAATAAAATAATATAAATTTATTAGAACCATAAACTCATATATCAAAAAGTTAAATAATCCCAAGCCCAAGAAACATAGATTGAAAAATCCATAATCATATTGTTTACAGACAATAAAAGAGAGAAAATCTTAAAAGCAACCAAAGGAAAAAAAATTATATGATGTACAGAGGACGAAAGAGAAGAATGACAAGAAATTTCCATTGGGAACAGTGCAAACTAGAAGATAGGTGTGAAGTTTGGCAATGCTCTACAAGACCACTCTCATTTCTGACACCAGTTGTAACAGTGGGGGTCCCCTTCAGTTTCAGTAATTTGCTAGAAGGATGTACAAAATTCACTGAAGGCTATTATACTCACAGCTACTATTTATTACATCTAAATGATTACAGATTAAAATCAGCAAAAAAAAAAAAAAAAAAAAAAGACAGATGGGGCAGAATCCCAGAAAATTTTAAACATGGAAAGTTCACTTGTCTTCTCCCAGGGGATTTGCAGACAGTGTTAAGGTTCCTGACAATAATATGTGACCCTATGCAGAGTATTGCCAATAAGGAAAGTGTCCAGTACTTTATGGTGCTCAGAGATTTTATTGGGATTTGGTTTTGTGGGCATGGTTAACAGCCCACGTGGTTTACTTCAGTCCCCAACTCCTCCACAGGTCAAAACTGATACTGTGACCCAACGCCTTCCCCATAAATCACACTGTTAACTATTGGGCATTGCCCTAAACCTTCAAGTGAAAAAAAAAAAAAAAAAAAAAGGCGCCCTTATCAGGCAGGATATTCCAAGGATTTAGCAATTACCTCCTAGAAGCTGAGGGCAAAGGCCATATTTCTCTTTGAGCAAGGTTAAATTCTTTAGTTCAGGGGATTACAATTTGAAAAGTATGTCAATCCAGAATAATTCTGTACCAATAAAACTGTCTTTCAAAAATGAGGCAGAGACATTTTCTGACATACAGGACTGAAAGACTTTATCAACTATGTTTCCACAGTACAAGAAATCTTCAATGCAGTCCTAGAGGCACAATGAAATGATGCAAGATCGACACCCGTATTTGCAAAAGCAATAAAGGGCACCAGAGATTAGGGACTACATGAGTGAATATGATCTTTTTCTTAGTATTTAAGTTTTTTCAAAGATCATTGATTTTTGTAATTATAATTTTTTAATGTTTATTTGTTTTTGAGAGACAGAGAGAGAGAAGGCCAGAAAGAGAGGGAGACACAGAATCTAAAGCAGGCTCCAGGCTCTGATCTGTCAGCACAAAGCCAGATGCTGGGCTGGAACTCGTGAACGTGAGACCATGTCTTGAACTGAAGTCAGATGCTTAACCGACTGAGCCGTCCAGGTGCCTCAAAAATCACTGATTTTTTAAATGTATAAATAATATAATATGGGAATTATAGATATGTATAAATAAAATGTGTGACAACAATATCACAAACACCAGGAAAAGAAAAATGGGAATTTATTATTGCTCACCTAACAAATCTTAAAAACAAATGAAAGTTTAGGTGAAGTGAGGTTCTCATACTTTATATGAAGTGCTATAAAATGACTTGTGGGCATCTATGATAAGTTAAAGGTGAATCACATAAATGCCAGCCCAACTACCAAAATAGCACAATGAAATGTTGTAGCTGACCAGCCAATTAAGGGGTGCCTGGGTGGCTCAGTCAGTTGAGCAACCGACTTCGGCTCAGGTCATGATCTCCTGGTCTGTGTGTTTGAGCCCCACGTTGGGCTTTGTATTGACAGCTCAGAGCCTGGAGCCTGCTTCGGATTCTGTGTCTCCCTCTCTCTATGCCCCTCCCCTGCTCATGCTCTGTCTCCCTCTGTCTCAGAAATAAATAAACATTAAAAAAAAAAAACTTAAAAAAAGAATATATGATAATAAAACAAATTCAGTCCAGAAGAAAGCAAAATTCTTTATAAAAACTACCTTTCCCAATATATGTTTTAGAATTAAATGAGAATATGTATTCAAAGTCTCTGGCAGGGTGTCTTCTCATTATATTGTAAATTCTCAATACATTATTGTTATTTGTTTTAGGTAAATTTCATCACTACTAAACTTTAACTTTCTCCTAGAAAAGCAAAAATAAATAAATAAATAAAAAAGCCCAGTGTCTGATCTCTTAAGTCAATATCGGTTTAAGTATTGTACCATTCTTGCTAGGTTTCACTTTTGTCAGTGCCTTTTACCAGGACGCGAATTCATCTCAGCCTTGGAGGTATATATATTAACCAATAATTTTGTGGCAGACCTCAGGATTTGACTTCAGCTAATTTAGGTGTATAAATGATTGCTTGGAAGCTATTGGGGTAGGTTTCAAAATAACTGAGGAGATAAAGTACACAGCCAAAAATAATGGCCCAAATATCTGGGCTCTAAGTTACAAAATCCAGAGTCACCTAAAGAACCACTCTTGTGGAAAACTTTGCCTCTGTTTGTGATATCTGTATGACCATCTACTTCCATTGCTGGACACTGGTTATGCCGTTACTGTCCTGCCCTGGACAGAATCGTTCCCAGAACTTAAGGAGCTACTTCTTTACATTTTTCATCCAGTTAAAAATCCTGAGTAAAATCAAGAGATTTGGTCAGTTATTTGTTTGTAGCTCTTTTGACTCTGTTGGTGTGTCTATCTAGAAGTGTAGTTGGGAGACCTTTTTTTTTTTTTTTTTTTTTGGACTTCTTGCTTTTGTGGTAGACAATATCTTCTCTTTCACCAGTACTCATTCTATTCAAAATTGCTGAAAGATACAGTGTGTATAAAACATTAAACCCGTCGCAAAAACTGCAGAAACATGATCCAGTTCATTTCATTCTGTTTCCACCTTCAAATACACGTACCTCCTTCTTCCTATAATGACACTTCCAGAGTAAAAATAAAACTTACTGTCCTTAATATACTGCTCCCCACAACCAACATACAATTATGTTCCACCTGCCATTTTCAGGGAGAACACCTAAAGTTTCAGCAGAAACTGTGTCCAATTCCATATGCCACATTTTTTGGTGATAATTACTCATTTTCTATTTCTAGTTAAAGGAAGAAAGAAAAGGAATTGCCTCAAAGATGTAAATATGTACATGAAACTAAATGGAAGGTGATAGCTGACTGTGAAAAAGCCCTCATTTCTGCTTTTGATCCTAGCCTTTCTTCATGACACTGAACCTCTCAAACCTTTCTATACTTACTTTGTTTATAGGCAACACACAGGAGGCCTCAGTTATTTACCTAGTCAGATAATATTCTTTTTTTTGTTTATTTATTTTGAGAGAGAGAGAGAGAGTAAGTATGCATGGGTAGAGAAGAGGCAGAAAGATGGAGAAAGAGAATCCCAAGCAGGCTTTGCTTTGTCAGCGGAGAGCCCAACACGGGGCTTGATCTTGTGAACTTTGAGATCGTGACAAGCCAAAATCAAGAATTGGATGCTTAACACATTGAGCCATCCAGGTGCCCCAACTTCTGTTCCTGAAACAGCTGATATCTTGTGTCTTGTATGGATGAGGAGACTTCTCATAAAAGTTTACACTGGTCATTGACTAAATTGTGAAAAACCTCAGCGGTCCCCTTTTATTCTATCCATACTTCTTCCTGTTGCTGTTTTAGCCAGACTCAGTTCCCTGAAATAACCCTCACCCACCTCCCTCCCTTTTCTTCTCCCTTATGTATATTCAAGAGATGAGAAGCCCAGAAGAGCTGGGTGGAATCTGACCGGTATCCTGTCGGAAACGTTTACCTTAATTACTAAAACATTTAACTCAATAGCACTCCTGAATGCTAGATACAAGACAATATTTTCAGAGAGGATAATTAGACAAAGTTGTGAAATGTATTATCTACATTTCCACCTTTGGTGTTTTGTACTCACATATTTGAGATGTGGGAAAAGCAACAGCAGTTTGCCCAGAGCATGTAATTCATGCTGCAGGACAGCATCTCAAGCTTACGGGGAATCTTAAGTTAGATAACCCATTTTTTTTCATGAGTTAGCTTCACTAGGTGAATGAGAATGTGAAAAGAACAGTGCATTCCATGGTCATAAACTATCGCCTTCTTTCCCTGCAGTTACTTTCCTTTTTAGTGGTGCTGTCGTATGGGAGATCATGATAATGTATTAAGTATCCCACACATGACCACATGATAGAATGGAAAAGTCTCTTCATGATGGAACGGGTCTAATACAATCAATCTATCACTTCCTTATAGAGGAATATAATATTGCATTTCCAGCTTTGGTCACTGCTGCTAGAAACTTTAGTAACTTTAAGAGTGGTAACCAGTTTTACTTTAGGGTAAGGAAATATATGCTTACAGCTCCTTCAAAATCTCCAGCTGTACCATTACAATCATATTGTGATTGAGTTCACTGAACAAAAATGAAATAGCTGTGAAAGAAGATTGACATGCATCTAAAGAGAGATTATTTTTACCCTGTTTATGGGGGATCATTTTGTAATCATTCAAATAATAAGTGTTCTCATACTCTGTATCCATACAAAAAGTAAGTTTATGCATCTCTTCCCCAATTTTTATCAATCAATCGAAAATCTTTCTTTTGCCCTTTGTTTGCAAACATAATTTTGGGAAGGAATCAGAGAGTAGTAAAAAACCAATGGAAGATTGAACTATTTTCTTTTTCAAAAAAAATTTTTTTAATGTTTATTTGACAGAAAGACAGAGCACGAGCGGGGTGGGGGGGCAGGGCAGAGAGAGAGGGAGACACAGAATCTGAAGCAGGCTCCAGGCTCTGAGCTGTCAGCACAGAGCCCAACACGGGGGCGCGAACCCACAGACCGCGAGATCACGGCATGAGCTGAAGTCAGATGCTCAACCGACTGAGCCACCCAGGCACCCTGGACTATTTTCTATCCATAGTTCACAATGAAACTAGTAAAGAGCCATAAGTCATCATCATTCAGATAATTCTGTATCTGTGAACTGGCTGTAATTGGATCTGGGATTTGAATAAGGAGCCATAGTTTGCTGCCATAATGGCTCCAAATCATATCCAATCTCCATTCCTGATTTCTTGTGTGTGTTTTTATAAATAATATAGGACTTTGTTAGACTGCCCATCTATTTTATTCTAATTGTCTACATGAGTAAATAGCCCAAACCAAAATTCAATGTTGATCATGACTTTAGTTAACTAGACTGTTTCTATTGCCTATTCTGGTAATTCTTCAAACCATACCTTTAGCAAGTTAATGTTATTACTTTCCTTTTAACACCTGAGGATTTTCTATCATATCCATTGAAATCCCTTGCCTAAATACTTCTCAAATTTGTTGACACACTCCATCTCCTATATATTTCTTGGGATCTTCACAAAAGATTATTCACTTTCCCTCTGGTGATTTTTCATCATTATCACTGAGTATCAGCATAATTATTGCTGATAATTATGTAAAACTAAATACATATCAGGGATTTTCTTAGCTTTTTAATGATCTTAAATTATTTAATTCTCATAATTATCTTATGAGAAAACTACTGTTAAAAACTCATAAAGAGGAAATGAAATGACTTGCAAAAAGTTACTATTTGAGAAATGAATGGACACGTCAAGGTCATATGTGTTAAAATCACTCCAGCACTTTCACTTCCCATACTCTTCAGATTCTTTCCTTTACCAATATCCATGAATGTTTGGCATCTCAACTTAATTTATTTGGTGCGCTAGGTGAATCTAGGTTTCAGTCAACCAACCTACTAACCAGCCAACCAATCAACCAACCAACCAACCAACCAACCATTAAAACCAGTCCCAGCTGTTCCAATTTGTTCATTAAAGAAAAAAAAAAGCACAGAAAACTCTGAGCCAGTGAATCTCAACCTTGGCTGCACATTATAATTATCTTGGGAGCTTGTAAAAATTATTGATGGCAAGGCCACACCCCAAACCAATTAAATCAAAGTCTTCTGGGTAGATACTTAAACATAGGTTTTTAAGGGTTTTCTAGAAACACAGATACAGCCTGATCAACTAGGTAATAAATAATTACTTCTAAAGGATAAGAGATGCGTTGGAATGTGTGGCTATACCAAGGCTTCTGAATCCCTCAAATAAATGATTCAGATTTTAAGAATCTTTCCCACTCTCTGATAGTATATATGTCCCATTACATCAACTATCTGGTTAGACTGGGACTTCAGCTGATTATATTCACCGATAAGTAGGAACAGATTATGCATTTGGATTTTGGTTAATCACCCTGTAACTGCAAGAGACAGAAGACTATGTTAGCACAGGTATAGAATGTCATCAGGCTTCAGTCCACAGTAGTTTTAAAGCTGTGTTTATCTTTTAGAAGTGGCCACTCTGACCCATAGTCCTGAGTAACTCTACCCTTTATTTCCTGTGGCAATAGACATTTGTTCCCCAGAATTGTGCCTTTAATGGACACTTCATTCTCAGTGTCTATTAGCAATAATTTATTTTGCTATTCCATGACTGCATGCCAAGAATGGCAGTACCTTTTAATATTAATTGGATTCCTATTGCCTTCAACAACAAGCAAGCTAGGTAATCAAGCCCAGATCAGCCCCTCCTTTTCTCCTGATGTTCTGTTGTTTGTAAACCCTCTATATGTGTAATGTATGTGTAATATATGTGTACTCCTACTCTACATACATATTCTATATGCATTCTCCTTTATATACATACTTCTCCAAATATATACTTCTACTCACTGTATTTCAAAAATTAGAAAGAGCTTTTAATAAACTTAAGCAGATTGCTTCTCAAGTATTATCTCTTTCTAAAAGTTTTCCTTTATTAACTTATCTAGTACAACGTCTCTATTTTATCTTTCATAATTTAAGCCCCTTTGTATTTATCGGCTTCCTTTTTTTTCTTCCTAATTATAAAATATTCTTTTCACTGGATTATTTGCTTAGGAGGATAAGACAGATGCCTAATTTGTTCATATCTGCAGCTTAGACACCCAAAGCCATTCCTGGTTTATGATTATGCTCAGTCACATTATAACATATAACATGTATCTAAACACATATAACTAATATAAAATAATATATAATAAAATTTATATACCTTATAACTATATAATATAATACATAACATATACTCAACTTTTATATTACACATAACTTATGTAACTTGTATGATATAAAACATTATGTTATATATAACATTGTATATTTAATATTTTATATATACACTCACACATATAACACATATGTATGTGCATAATATATTAGATGTGATAGAAGATAGTCTCCAAAAATAGCTCACAATTTTTCTTCTCCCTGTACCCACATGCAGCTCTTTCCATCAAGAAACTAAGTCTTCTCATTTTTCCTTCTCATTGAATCTGGACTGGATTTATGATTTTCTCTTACCAAAAAAATTGCAAAGTAAAAATGTGAAATTCCATTTCTAAACCTTAAGAGTTCTGATACTTCTCTTTCTGCTCTCATGGAACCCAGATACCATCCTATAATGAAGTCCAGGATATCTTGCCAGAGAGAGATGCCACGTGAAGGTAAGATAATATATGTATATATACTAAATTAAATACTATAATGTATTTGTAGGGAAAAAAAGGTATGAAGGTAGGGGGAAAAAAGAAGACAAATGTCTAAAATAGGTGCATGTTGAAATCTACATACATTTTATATTCTGATTTATATGTTATTTATTATTGAAAATGAAGTTTATAAAACCAATGTAAAGCATTTGTAAAGAAGCTTCTAAATTCAATTTCACATTTTCTGCAGTTATGTTCTATAACACATTATTTCAGATAGTACAAAAGATACCTGAATAATTGTTACTTGTCAGACTCCAGTAATTACATTTTTATTGTTGTTGTGTGGCTAAATAATTACATAAAAGTGAATCTAAAACAATTCTCACCTTCATGTAAGCAGTAATTGAGTCATGGATTTGGGGTAAATCAGTCTTGCTAGCATGATATAAGTATATTGAGCAAGTGTCTGTGGGCACCTGGGACTTCTAGGAAGGGCACCTTAGTAGGATTTGAGAATTCAGAGAAGGCAACTAAACGAGAGCTCTCAGTGATTAACTAGGTAAAGTGGTACGAGGGAGGAAAGAGAGGAGATAAGGCAAATAAGGACATACACATGTGCCAAGATCCATAATGGTTGAATCATAAGGCACAAAGTGTTGAGCATTGTAAGAGGGTGAAATTATACGAAACCTCATAAAAACAGTTGTCAGGAGTTTAGACATTGTTTTGATTGTGATGGGAAATTGAATATAACCTTTATTCAGGGTGGAGTATGAATTGGTGACAGGTAAAAGTATGAGAAGCTGTTGTGTCAATCCAGGCAAGGGACAATGGTTGCCTAAAATAAAGTAGAAACAGTGGGGATAGACATTGACATAAAATTATAGTCCCATATTAAGGAGGTAGAGATCTAATTTTCTTGGTTATTAGCTGTAGGAAGTAAAGGAGATGAAGGGCAAGGATGATACCAAGATATCTGGCTTGTATAACTAGCTGCATGAACTTGAATTTGACAATTCAGGAAAACTGATGTGAGAATACTCTCTCCATAAAATTTTCTGTCTTTATGGGATTTAAATATCTCATTACACATATTCACTCAACCTTACTGCCTAATACCTGCATAGATGAGTGACCATCTTCCACACATGAGTGGATCTTTGTATTATGTAGTTTAATATTCTCATAAAGAAATTCTGTCTTCTTTTTTGTTTTAAATAATTGAAGACAGCATTTATTTTTCTGATTCCTTATAAATACTTGGATTGATTGTCTAAAAGCACTTCATAGACTAGGTAGAAATTCTAACCAAGGAATGAATAGAGAAAACCCACTTTTGTCCTCTATTTAGGTCTACATGAAGGACTAGTTAGTTCTCCAGAACTAATGTTCTAATGTTTTCTGCAATAACTTCAGTATAATATTATATGCGTTTTATATGATTAAAAAATGTCAAGCTACATCATTTCTTCTAACTTTTAAAATATTGTATTATGACTTCTAATTATTGTGTTGAATATTATATGAAAATATAAAAAATTAATAAAGAATCTATAAAATTTTATTATTCAAGAGAAAAATTATATATAAATAAGTATAACTGAAGTCTGAAACAAAAGGAAAAGAATTCATAATTGCACTCTAAATTCTCAATGAAACTGACATAGTTTATACATTTTATCCTAAAACAAAGAAACTGCATGGAGCATGGTCAGCACTCCATGACACTAATCTATTATTATCATACAAATGATTATTAAAAGCCATTTCTGTTCCTTTGAAATATTATTAAAATAGACATAGCCTCAGAATTCTTTAAACTCTTATTTATTTTGAGAGAGAGAGAGAGAGCACACATGAGCAGGGGGAGGGCAGAGAGAGAGGGGTCTGGGGGACAGAGAGAATCCCAAGTAGGCTCCATGCTATGAGCGCAGATCCTTACATGGGGCTCAATCTCATGAATGATGAGATCAGATAGTGAATTGAGCTAATATCAAGAGTCAGATGAGTAACCAAATAAGTCACCCTGGGGCCTCTACTCTCAGAATTCGTGTAGTAATATTGTAGGAATTATTAAATTGCTCTTATTACCAAAGAAAGTTACTTTATCAATGCTGATGACTTCTAGATTTGTATCTCTAGCCAAGATCCCTGCTAAGTACTGAATCCATACATTCATTTGGATGTACAAATGTTTACTTCATAAGAATTTCAACTTTATTTTTTTTTTTTATTTATTTTTTTTTTTAATTTTTTTTTTTTCAACGTTTATTTATTTTTGGGACAGAGAGAGACAGAGCATGAACGGGGGAGGGGCAGAGAGAGAGGGAGACACAGAATCGGAAACAGGCTCCAGGCTCTGAGCCATCAGCCCAGAGCCCGACGCGGGGCTCGAACTCACGGACCGCGAGATCGTGACCTGGCTGAAGTCGGACGCTTAACCGACTGCGCCACCCAGGCGCCCCAAGAATTTCAACTTTAATTGTATCTCTAAATTTGAACACAAAATTGACAATATTCTAATTCTTTCCCTGGTGAAAGCATCCGTCTTACCCCCAATCACATTTGGACAATAAAGACTTACTAATTTTCTTTTAAGAATGCAAACTGGCATTATCCTAGATGTTTCCTTATTTCCCCACTCTCTGTGAAAGAACTTTCTTATATCATCTTTTTTCTTTCTATTGCTACTGTCTACTTAGGAATTTATTAGTTATCACTTCATCTATTCAAAATTACATCCTTCTTAGTAAATTGGAAATCACTTTGCCCCTTTCCAATTTATCCTTTATAATGACTCCACAATTATCACTCTTAAAGGGGAAAGCTAATGAGGACAAAACTATCCCAGTCCACAGTCTTCATTGTTTTACAATTACTTAACAAGTAAAATCTAAATTCCCTCCCCACATAAAAATGTCTCTTTGTTGTCTAGTCCTTGTTCTTTGTTTTCTAGCATTTGGCCACTCTTTATTATACATTGAACTTTCCTTCATGCCAATACATTTGCTGTTTCCTCTATCAGAAAGTTCTCATCCCCCACTTAACTGCTTGAGTTCAGGGGTGGGGTGCCTATTCATTATTTAAGTTTTACCTCAATACCTTCCTGATTTTCCTTTCTGAAGACATTTCTGGCTCACTCAAATACTTGTTCCCCAAATCTCCCATTTCATAAATATTTATTTTAAAATTTTAATATTTTATAATTGTTAGAACATGTTTGTGTGTGTATATATATTATATATATGCACTTATATACAGACATTTTACTGTGTTACATATATGTATATATCTATATACACATTTAATATACTTGTATATAATAAGTTTATTGAGTTTAGAACCTAATTTTGGAGGGAAGGGTTTTTTTGTTTTGTTTTTTTTCTTATTGTTTGAACTCTTTAGCCTAGGGCAATTGCTACTATATAATAGTCACATAATAAGTGTTAAGCAAATGAGTATATCAATGGATAATTTCAAGATAATATTTAAAAATATTTGCTAAGCATTCAATAGACTTCTCTGCTTTATGGAATGATATAAGTTTTAACTATATAATTTCTTTTTAGCTGTCATTTATGCCTTATTGTGTTAATTATATTATCTGGGATAAAAAAAAAGTAAATAAACGAGCAAACAAATTTAATGACCAACCAATACTTGGCAAATACTGACACTCCACAAAGGGTCCTTATAGTTTTATAGTGAAACCAGGTCACCTCTGGGGATAGGTGTTAGCTCTTGCATTGGATTCTGTAAGTATATAATCACTCCATCTGAGATTTTATATGTCTTTCTAAAATATGACCACAGATACATATACCCTTTCTTGACATAATGTTACATAATGCATCTTTTTCAGAAAGGAGTGGTGAAGGAATGGGAGGTAAAGAAATGCACTTATGAGTTTGTGAACTATGGTTTAATTTTAAATTGAAGAAGACCAGGGGCACCCGGGTGGCTCAGTTAGTTAACCTCCAACTTCGCTTCAGGTCATGATCTCATCCTCCATGAGTTCAAACTCCACATGAGGCTCTGTGTTGACAACACGGAGCCTGCTTGGGATTCTCGCTCTCTCTCCCTCTCAAAATAAATAAATGAACCAAAAAAAAATAGATCAGCCCTTCTCTGACTCATGCTTTCTCTCCCTCTCAAAATAAATAAATGAACCTAAAAAAATATATTTTAAACCGAGGAAGACCAATATTAATAGACTCTGGTTCATACGTGCCTTCCTTTCCTCAAGGAAAAAGAAGATGGGACTCTTTTGCAATATTTGCAGTGTTTATTCAAAGCTAGGTCAGCTACAGGGGTGCCTGGATGTCTCAGTTGATTAAACATCTGACTTCAGTTCAGGTCATGATCTCACAGTCCTTGAGTTCGAGCCCCGCATCAGGCTCTGCCTCTCGCCTGCTTGCTCTCTCTCTCTCTCTCTCTCTCTCTCTCAAAAATAAATAAATGTTAAAAAATTTGAAAAAAAAATCTAGGTCAGCTATAAATGAATAAACATCAGGAACTCAAAGAAGTGAATAGAAAAATACAATGGTTCATGTGAGAAAGGAAAATAAAATGGACTTTTTATAGAATCAGTGAATGCTAATAGGCTATGTAGAGTAGAATGGCGAAACACTCAATTAATGATTTATACAGTGTGTTTATGACACACTGCTGACAAGGAATGAAGGGTTATTAAGAGCATAGAAACTATAACCCAAGCAAATGGCAGCCAGATGAATCTCTCAAGACTCTGCTCTGATTCTAGTGTGGTTTGTGGAATAACTCAGTGTTTCTGAATTTTGCTCACCTACCAGTTCATACATAGACAATCTCATGGGATAATTAAAGGATAAACTTAAGTATAAATAGTAGCTATTTCTTAAAGAATCTAGAAATGACCGCTGGTTCTTTAGGGGACTGGATATTTTCAGGAATGACATTTTTGGTGTAAAAAAAAGTTATTAAATATATGGTGTGTCGTCACTTAGGAAGATACATTTAGTATATAAAATAAACTAATGAAATATTTGCAACGGTTACATACATGTCTTTAATTAGTAAGCTAACTTCATCTATCTTTTTAGTTCATAAACTAGAATTACATATTACTACAAGAACTCTGGAATGCATGGTGGGAAGTTCTCTTTATTGTTATTTTACAGATAAATATATCTAGGGCCAAGGAAATGGAAAATTGTACCTAAATCAGGCAATTAAGAAGTGGCCAGGGAAGCATTTCAGAAGATGTCTTCTGAATCCAAAACAGGCTCTGCCTTTATTGTAGTAAACAGATCTGTAGGCAGTTGGCCACTTGTCCAGGTTTTTTTTTTGTTTTTTTGTTTTTTTTTTTTTGTGTGTGAAGATGTTATATAGTTTTTGTTGTTTTTTTTTTTTTTTAATTTTTTTGTAATGTTTATTTTTGACAGAGAGAGAGAGAGAGAGAGAGAGATCGTGAGCAGGGGAGGGGCAGAGAGAGAGGGAGACACAGAATCCGAAGCAGACTCCAGGGTCTGAACTGTCAGCACAGAGCCCAACGCGGGGCTCGAACCCACAGATGGTGAGATCATGACCTGAGCCAAAGTCGGATGCTCAACCGACTGAGCTACCCAGGCTCCCCAATATACAATTAAAAAAAAAAGTTTTCACTTATTTTAATTTCTGATCTATTGGTTTCAGTATTTCTGGTTATAAGAAAAAGAAGAATAGCTACAGAAAAAAATATTCCTGGAATTCTACCTATTGGCTTATCTATGGAAGGAAGTGTAGAAAAAATACTACATTTCTCTTTTTCAACAGAAACCAGTAGGAAAACATAAAAACAGATATGTATTTAATACACAAGGCAATCATGTATTTAATACTTTCCAGTTAGGCATATGTAAGAAAAAAACAAACAAACAAAACTTTTACATAATACAATAAAATTAATAAAATGGGAAGAAAAATATTAGAATTCCTTCATGTTACTTTCCCTCCCCGATTTAGTGTATATTATCTATATCTTTCTATTTTGTTATTTGCTTATTGAATTTATTATTTTTCCTCTGTTTTTGGACTTAGCCATTTTTTACTATTCATTTTAGGCAGTGATAAGATTTAGTGGGGCGCCTGGGTGGCGCAGTCAGTTAAGCGTCCGACTTCAGCCAGGTCACGATCTCGCGGTCCGTGAGTTCGAGCCCCGCGTCAGGCTCTGGGCTGATGGCTCAGAGCCTGGAGCCTGTTTCTGATTCTGTGTCTCCCTCTCTCTCTGCCCCTCCCCCGTTCATGCTCTGTCTCTCTCTGTCCCAAAAATAAATAAACGTTGAAAAAAAAAATTAAAAAAAAAAGATTTAGTAAGCTATTTGATCATATGCCTTCCATGTCTTTGGAAGAATCTCAGTTTGATTTATTGTTCTAATGTGTCAAGGCCAATTTTTCACCTAGAAAACTTTTTCAGTACAATTATACATGATAAGATTTGTGCTTTTATAAACTAATGAAACATTGCTATATACAGCATTCTATACTCGAAGTTCTTTCCTTCAATGATTTATAAATATTAACTTATTATTATAATATCTACAGATGCAGCTTAAGATAAATCTAAATTTTTTCCTTTAAAAATAATCCTCCATTTCTTGATTTGTTTGTTTACATTGTAAATTTTATCATGTTTGGACCTTATGAATAATTTTATTGATTTCATAAATTTTCTTTTGTTTCATTCTTGGAAGTTTGTGTTTATTAATATTTAAAACATTTTATCTCATTTTTTAAAAATTCCTTTATCTTGTTGGATCATCTGTACATAAATACATCTTTCCTCAACATTTTTTTCTATGTATCAATCACGTTAACTTTTCCTGCTGTTGTTCTTGAAAATTTCCACAATCTAATCTTTTTTTTTTTTTTTTTTTTAATTTTTTTTTCAACGTTTATTTATTTTGGGGACAGAGAGAGACAGAGCATGAACGGGGGAGGGGCAGAGAGAGAGGGAGACACAGAATCGGAAACAGGCTCCAGGCTCTGAGCCATCAGCCCAGAGCCCGACGCGGGGCTCGAAATCACGGACCGCGAGATCGTGACCTGGCTGAAGTCGGACGCTTAACCGACTGCGCCACCCAGGCGCCCCCACGATCTAATCTTAAAACTCACATTTTTTTACAGTTTTACACACCCTACGATTTTTCATATATCTCTATCTTTACCTATCTTTCTATCTGTCATCTACCTATTCACTACTGGCTCAATATATGGCAGTTTATGATGAACTGTAAAGATGGCTTATATCGGATATTAGTGATATTGGTTTTCAGATAACATTGTTTTACGCGTCTTTCTTTTAAGGTGAGTTTATTGAGATGTCCATTGAAACCAGCACAAATTTCAAATGCTGTGCAATTTAAACAGGACTTTGCTGCTTGGCTCTGTTTTATATTTCCCATTTTTATTTCATTTTGCTAAAATCTTTTTTTGGTTTAAGTGCATTGATTTTATTTATTTCAAATTCTGATCTACTGGTTTCAATATTTCTGCATCAGATGGAATGCATTGTACAATTTGTTATTTTTCATCAAAGGATTTTTTCCTGGTATCTAGTTATTTTGATGCGAGTTCACATTGTCCTTGGAGAAATCAGCTATTCCATGCATGGGACTTATTTTAAAGCCCAGGCTCCAGCCTCTCTGTCATGGTGGTTTTAAAGACATGGCGAATACGGAGGCATAGGTGTAACACACATGAGAGAATTTTGTTGCCACTCTGAAAGTAACTCTTCAAGTTAGGTTTTTACCTTTAAACCTTAGAAGCAACAGTTTCATTTATAATCTCAAAATCCTTAAAGACAGAGTGAGACCAGAACAGATGAGAATTCAGAAGGCAACTGGGTAGTCACACATATTTCATATTTTCATTATTTTTCCCCCGTATAAGGCTGCCTGATATTAAATATTATATTTAATTAGCTCACAATTTGGGCTATTGCAATTGATTTCAGCAGTAAAGGTGAATGCAGTGATCTTCTGAGGGCAATGTAAGACAATGTGAAACCTCAACAAGCCTCATTTCAACATAGTGCACATATCCAATAATATCGATTCGTATCCACTGGTTGCCCTCTGACTTACGTAATCCGTTCAAGGACATAATACACACAGACACATAATACATACAGATATAAGACATACAGAATATATAAGACAGGTGCAATACATATAGATGCATAATACAATCATCTATGAGACATCCTTAAACTATCTTATAGAGATCTTGATCATTTTTTTTCTCCATTAGTTTCTAGAATCCTGTTTGTTGTTACTCTTTTAGTTTCCTTTGGAGAAGTGATTATGCAGCCTGTAGTAACTCACTATCCTGGCAGGAATCTGAAATGTCCAAGATTTAGACTTATGAAATTCCCTACTTCCAATCATATGGCTTGGTTTAAAAAATATCTCAATGGAAAATGAAGTGAAATGTTAGGAGGAAATAGGAGATAATAGAGTTGGAACACGTTTTTAAACTATAAAAAATGCATGACATGCCTCTAGAAGTTATAAAAATGAATTGTAATAAACTCTCCCTTAGATTTTAGTAATTTCAAAAATGTCTCCCTCACACATTCTACCTTTTAGACAAACTACAATACTAGCCATTTCTTGCTCATGCTGAGCTTTATCTGGTTCTTCATGCTTATGTAGATGTTGTTCCTTCTAAAATATATCCTCAGTCTGTCTAATCAACAGTTTACCAGCTGAAATATCACCCTTTTGAGACTTCACTAATTATATGAGGTGATTTTATTTACATCCTCCCTTATCTTTTGTAAAACTCTATATAATTCTTCTTTAGCACTTGTAAAACTCACTTGAAGTTATCTGTGCACATGCCTCTCTTTAACAGATTATAAACTCCCTAAGAGCAGGGGTTGTGCCTTATTCACATTTGTGTAACACTTTGAAGTGAGGCGCCATATATTTAGAGGTTTAAATGAAATTAGTATAGCACCTATTACATGGCATATGTAATCTGAAGTTCAGCTTGCAAAATGTTAGCTCAGAGATGGATTGTCTTATGACCGATGTACTATTTGGTGCTATGACTCCATTACCCTACAAAGATAAACCTTATTTTCCTTGTTTTTCTCTTCACACTCACATATGGCAACTCTCCATGAAGAAGTGTTTACTGGAGTTATTGCCTTCCCTCCACCCCATATATTAACTTCCCTCCTAGAATCAGTTCTCTTTTTATTACTTAATTTTTTTTTTTCTCAACGTTTTTATTTATTTTTGGGACAGAGAGAGACAGAGCATGAACGGGGGAGGGGCAGAGAGAGAGGGAGACACAGAATCGGAAACAGGCTCCAGGCTCCGAGCCATCAGGCCACAGCCTGACGCGGGGCTCGAACTCACGGACCGCGAGATCGTGACCTGGCTGAAGTCGGACGCTCAACCGACTGCGCCACCCAGGCGCCCCCTCTTTTTATTATTTAGAACAAGATAGCTCAGTGGCACATATTAGCATCCTTGCTCAACTTTGCATAGCCTATGTTTGTGATGCTATCTACTGAACAATGTCCCATCCACCTTGGGTTTTTCATTTAGCATCACAAAAATAGCAGAGGCTTTGAAATCCACATCTTTCAATTTTCTTCCCATTGGCATGCGAAATGTTTTCCTTCCTGCAAGGAGAAAGGGCTACAACCAGAAGGCCCACCTCGAAATTTGCACAGTAAATGACAAGAGTAAATATGAAGGGCCACAGAAGATGTGTCTGAAGATTTAACGTTTCTAAATAAAACTAACAAACTATTAAATGAAATATACTCTGTCCTCTTTTCTTGAAAGTTATAGCTTTATAAATCTATGTGGAAAGCCTTTTTGGTATGATTTAATGTTACAAAATATCAAAGTTTGAATTTAATATTTCTTCTGCATGTGTTTGTACTTTGCTGACTGGCTAGTGATGTTTGGATGGGCAATAAAGATATAAATAACTTACAAAATGTTATGCTGTTATTCTGTGCATATTATTTTTTGCTTTTTTAGCAATGTCTGAAATTATTTTGTTACAATAAAGATTCTCATGTAAGTTATATTCAATTGATAGTGATGATGTAAAAGTTTAAAAAATTAAATGTAATTTTATTCTACATATACAATATTTAAGTATTTTAACAAAAAGTCAAATTAAAGTCAATGTTAAATTGAAAACATTAAAAATGTTTTCATGTTTAACATATTTTATTCTTTTTTTAAGTTTTGTTAAAATTTAAAGTCAAGATTATAGTTATAATATGTCCATCTTTGAAGTAAATTGCTTAAACAAAGTTTTATTAATTATTGAATAATTAAATCCTATTGAATAACTATAAAATAAAACTATAATGACCAATATCTCTTTAGTTGACCATGTAAAGATTCAGCATAATGCCTTATAAATATTCTGCCTAGAAAAATATAAATACATATTTTTAAAAGTTATGATTTATTCAGTGTTAATGTTTTAAATATACTTCAGGGTTCTGTGAGACCATTGCAAATGTGGAGATAACTTGTTATTTCCCTCAGGAACTGTGAATTAGAACATAAAGAGAAGGAGAAAGAAGAGGAAGAGAGGAAAAAGGAAGAGGAAAAGGGGGAAAAAATTCTTCCACGACTGGAGAGTGATTTATTTTATTATGTAAAAATAAGCGCATTAATTAATTTTTTCTGATATAAGAGGTTCCTGCTTTCAATCTCCTCTACACTCTGAAACAGTGTGAACCTTCCAAACTAACACAATATACAACACTTTCATAGATTTTGTAACAGTTGCCCTTTTATTGGAGGATACAGGATAATAGCTAAGGGGAATCATTTCACTAAGGCCTAATGAGTGTTAATGAAGGAGATTGGCTACGTATGGTCATAGTGTTCTCTGTACCACAACTGAGCTCCAGATTCCAAGTAAAAAAGTCAACTATTTGGTTTTTTATATATTGATTCATATTTGTGTTTCCGATATGTGAGGATCCTTTGTCCTCTTGTCTGAGTCTAAAGGCAACACTGATTTTTTTTTCCAAATATAAGTTTCGACCTGAAAAATTTGTAGCAATGCTCAGCACATGGTAATTAACCAATATATATATTTGGAATGAATGTTATCATTATCATAATGTGATTTCAGGTATAGTGCCTAATAGGCTACATTATTTCTAATTCAGATTTTAGGTTTTTCATTATTAATATTCATACAATTTTATGTTGAGAGATAATTCTCCATGGATCTCTCCCATGTTTGCATCTGTTACAAACAAAAACACTGACTGCCTTTTGTTCTGTCTTTTCAGAGATGTTTGTTCAGCAAATGGCTTTAGATAATGGATAGTATCTCTCTCTGGAGCAAAAAGATGGTTTACTTACTCTCCAATTCTAATAGATAGTGTCTCTCTCTAGAGCAAAGAATAGACATGCCAACTTCCATTATAAAAGATTCAAGTTTCCTAATATTCAGACTCCTGTAATGCAACTCAATGCATATGTGGCTGTCACATAGCTCTCTTCACGTTTCCCACCATGTAATGGTGTGTAGGCAACTGACAAAGATTTTCTCCTTGACCAAAATCTAGGTAGGGCTCTTCTGAAATCTCTTCTCAACTAGGCTCTCTCTGACTTTTGGGCATCTGTGTTTATTTCTGCATTGTCCAGTTTCTGCAAGAATCCTGTTAGATCACTTTAGCATAATTCTTTCTTACCCCCGATGTTTCCTCTTAGTAATTTTCTATCCACTGCCCCTCTCATCCCTTAGCTATAAATTCCCAGTTTTCTTTGTTGCATTTGGAATTGAGCCCAAGCTCTCTCCACTGCAGAACTCCACTGTAATGCTCCCTACACATACTGCAGTGGTCTGGAATAAAGTCAGCTTTACCATTCGACAACAAATGTCATTGAATAAATATTGTTTTCTTTAACAGAACCTCATGACAAAAATCTAATACTGTGAGGACTGCTATTGTTGTGAGTAATGATGTCCTTTGACCTAGTAGTCTTACTTATTTCTAGTATCCACTAGACCATGTCAGGCTAACGTGGTAGCTGGCAAGTGAGGTAAGATCTCAGACCATTCACAATTTTGACAGTTTTGGTGATGATGATACTGACAGAGATATGACTTTGTGAAAGAGGAATATTAAGGGCCCCCCTTACATGCTAATTCATTGGATTTGAGATGGGTGGCTCAGCTGGTTAAGCATTGGACTCTTGATTTCAGCTCAGGTCAGGTTCATGAGATCAAGTCCTACGTAGAGTTCTGTGTTCATAGCAAGGTGCCTGCTTGGGATTCTCTCTCCCTTTCTCTCTCTGACCCTCCCCCTCCTTCCTCTCAAACTAAATAAACATTTTTTTTAATATGGGATTTGAGGGAATCCTATGGGAATCATCATAGAAAAAACTGACAAAATTTTATGCTCAACTGGGCATAAATGGTCCACAACTTGACTGCATGTTTAAAAGTTTTTTTTTTTTTTAATGTTCATTTATTTTTTGAGAAAGAAAGAGAACACGAGCAGGGGAGGGGCAGAGAAAGGAGGAGACACAGATTCTGAAGCAGGCTGCAGGCTCTGTGCTAACAGCACAGAGCCTGACATGGGGCTCGAACTCATGAACCACAAGATCATGACCTGAGTCAAAGTCAGAGGCTTAACCGACTAGGCCCCTCAGGCTTGACTACAATTTAAAAGGAGGAATTGAGACAGTAATTTTAGAATGAATAGTAAGGTTGGTAAAAACATGTATATATGTAGATATACATATAGATATCTATATTCCCAGTTGGAATATCTATATCTGTCATTGTATATATATACATATATATACACACATATATATACATACATATATATACATATACATACATACATATATATACATATACATACATGTATATACATACGTATATATATTAAGGTTTATATATATACAGATATACATATATAAGTATCTATAAATATCTATAGATAGATATCTAGGTATATGGATATATCAATATCGATATAGATATAGATACTTCTAACTGGGATATATATAGAGAGAGATATAGGTATATAGATATATAGCTATAGATACATCTATATTCAGATTTTAAGTTTTGCATTATTAATACTCATACAATTTTATGTTGAGAGATAATTCTCCATGGATCTCTCACATGTTTGCATGTTTGCATGTAAGGGGTTTTATATATATATATATATATATATATATATATATATATACATATATATATATACATATATATATGTAATATACATGTGTATCTTACAACTCAATAATCAAAGGACAGTCAATTTAAATAAAATTGGGAAAATAGTTGAAGAGATGCCTCATAAAGTAAAATATACTAATGACCCCAAGTAACTGAAAAGATATTCAAAAGAGCATTAGGAATTAATAAAATACAAATTAAAACCACAATGATATATTACTATGTGCCCACTAGAATGTTCAAAATTAAATACTGACAGTACCTGGAGTTCACATTTTCATTAGTTTTTGGTGGGAATATAGATTATGGTCACTTCTGAATATAGTCTGGCAATTTCTTATATACTTAACATGCAGTCGAATGATTCTACTCTTATTTACCCAAGAAAACACAAAAATATGACTTTGCAAAGACTTCTACAAAACTGTTTATGACAACTTTGTTTATAATAGAAATTGGATGCACCCCAAATGTTTGGGTAAAAGAATAAACAGATTTTATTGTATCCAAACTTGGTTGACTGCCCAAAAATAATTAGGAATGAACTATGTATTCACATAACAAAATGGATGAATCTCAAAAATCTGCTGGAGAAAAAATGCCATAAGTACTCACTGGATGATTTCATTTTTACGTGATTCTAGGAAAGGCAATACCAATCTACAGTGACAAAAACGAAACAAAACAAACAAAAACCCAGGTCAATGGTTACCAGGGGTTGGTGGTATAAAAGAACATTTTGTCTCAATGCAAATATTCTGCATTTTGATTGTGGTGGTGGTTGTATGTTTGGCAATGCTGACTGAACTTTGATGCTTCAAACAGATTATTACATGTAGGTTATATGTCAAAATTTTCGTTTTTGAATAAAAAGTAAATTGAATGAGTTTACGTCAATAAAATGCAAGGTCCAGAAGAAAATGATAATTAATGAGTGTAGAACTCCTTTTCTATAATTTGTTAGTGGTAAATAAATGTTTGAAAAGTATATGCAGTGTGTCTATTTCTGAACCATTAATCAAAACAATTCAGAAATAAAGGACTGTTACGACTTAATCGAAAAAAGCAGACTTCTGTTAGAGATGACGCCCTTTAAAAAATATACAACACATTGGAGTACTTGAGTGGCTCAGGTGGTTTAGTGTCTGATTCTTGATTTCGATTCAGGTTATGATCTCCCACTTTGTGGATTGAGCCCCGCGTCCGACTCTGTGTTGACAGTGAGAAGACTGCTCAGGATTCTCTCTCCCTCTCTCTCTCTCTGGCCCTTCCCTGCTTGCATTCTCATTCTCTTTCTCTCTCTCTCAAAATAAATAAATAAAAACATTAAAAATAAAACACAGAGCATAGAAGGAATGTAGAAATAAATAATAACAGTACCAAGAAATATACTTTCCTATTTTTTTTCTTCAGTCTCTTATCTCCCTCTGGGAGACTACAACTGCCTGTGGTACAGAACTTTGTCTCACATTTGTCCCCAGTGCTTGGCACACTGCTTGACACATAGTAGGAAGTCAATAGCATTTGTCACCTGGACGAGTACGTCAGTGTCTAATTTTACTTCTTTTAGAGCAAGTGTTACTGGTGTTACAAGCAGGGTTTCTTTTTAGACCAACTTGAAGAAATGTTGTCAGTTAAATTGTTCAAATTCACCTTCATTATGTCCAGGCATCCAAGCAGCTGCTAAGGCCACTTCTGGGTCACCATAGATGTCCACGGACACTAGCACCTGTCACAGAGCTGTGGCTCTGTATCCTTGACCATCAGCCCAAAGGAGTTCCAAAGCAGTGGACAACACCTACAATTACTGGGTCTCAGACAAGGCTTTCACGAGAGATTGAAACATGATATGAAGATCAACAATGTATAGTGAATATTCTTTTCATGGATAAATGGAGCGGATGAGGTTATGAAAGCAATCACACAGTAGTAGTGAGGTTTTGCCATGATTTTTCATTTGGCCGCCATCACATCAGTGCCCATTTCACTTTTTACAAGTTATAAAATTGACAGAGCGTTTGTTACAAATTGTATGGCTTTTCATGATAGGCAATTTTGAGATAGTTTTCCTGAGTGCCTGGTGGAGTTAATATAGAAGAAGCATGTGATAAGTAACATGTCCAGATTTGGCAAATTATCAAAATTACCAAATAGATTTGCACGGTGACCAGAAAACACCCTCAAAGTATGGGCTAAAATAGGAAATGTCGAAAATACAGAGAGTGTAGTTTTTTCAGGCCCAAGAAAATAGAACAAAACTCTCTAATATCTTGACATATATATAAGGAACTACCAAAGCTCCCAGAGCAATGATTAATGCAACTGAAAACATTCATCTTGAAACTTAATTGGGTTAGATCTTCTTCATATTACCTTGCGTTAGGAACCAAGCTGGTGAACCAGGATTCAACAATTTTGATTCAAATTCTCGAATATGAGAATGTAGCTTCCTGAGATAAAAATAATCTCTTTCAAAAAGCTCGTATAGGGGAATGCTATACTACTTTTAACTGTCAAGTTTTCATCCATTGTCACATCTTACTTAAATCACTTGGATCCTCTAAACAAGTATTTGAGGTTTATTTTAGAATTTTTCTAAAACACTTCAATTTCCATTGAACTTGTCATATCCTGGTGGGGCTAAGAAAGCAGAGGGCAAGGCAGGCCTCCAGCAAAACTGGATGTAGGGAATGGGTATTGTCGCTGTCGCCAGTCTCCGCTCTCACAGACTTTATGACATGAATCGCTTTAGTCTCCCTCTGTGCCTGTCCCCCAGAGATTACTCTGCTTGTCCCACCTTTAGAACTGCTATTGGCAGATCTGAAGAAATTCATTCATATATGGGCCTCCGCGACTACTTTGTTTCTACATGCTGTCCTCCTCAGACTTTAATTTGCTCTTCAGGAATGTAGCTTTCAGCCAAAGCAATAATGGCATTAGTGAATTCACAAGTTTCTGGTACAGTCATGCATGTGACTGCCTGAATCGCTTCATTACTAAAAAAGTGTCTGCTCATGAAGATGTGGCTACCAGGAAAAGACTCAGACTGGGTGATTGTCACACTATGTGTATATCCTGGGACAGATGACCCAGGTAGTGACTGCATTCTCAGCAGCTCCATTTCATTTAGAGAAGTCAGCTGAGATCCCAAGCTGACTTTAACCATAAGAGGGCAGAGTTTCACAGATTAAGAAATTTAGGTTCATGGAAGCTTAGGTGGCTCAGAAAAAGCTGTGTCTTCAGTTCCACATATCTGTGAATTCTTCAACTTTCCTTCGACAAATAGTAGTTTCATTGCATTATGATCAGAAAAGATCTTTGGTATGATTTCAACCTTTTTAAATTTAAGACTTCTTCTCTGCCCCATCATGTGGCATGTCCTGGAGAACTTTGAGGACATTGTGCTAAGTGAAATAAGTTCAGTCAAAGAAAGACACATAATGCATGAATCCACTTAGATCAGGTGTCTAACATAGTCAAATTCATAGAATCAAACAGTGGAGTGGGGGTTGCCAGGCACTAGAGGAAGAGGCCAAGGTGGGGCAACCAATGAAAAGCGCATACACTTTCAGTCACACAAGATGAATAAACTCTAGAGAGCTTCTGTGTAACATTGTGCCCAGAGTCCACAATAATTTATTGCACACTTAAAAAAAATGTTAACAGGGTAGAATTCATGTTATATTTTTACCACAATAAAATAACCTTTTTAAAAAATTATTTATTTATTTTGAGAGAGAGAGCCAGCATGTAAGTGGGGGACGGGCCTAGAGAGGGAGAGAGAGAGAATCCCAAGAGGGCTCTGCACTGACAGCGTGGGACCCGAACCCAAGAATTATGAGATCATAACTCGAGCCAAAGTCAGTTGTTTAGCCGACTGAGCCGCCCAGGTGCCTCTAAAATAACATTATTTTTGGGGCGCCTGGGTGGCTCAGTCGGTTGAGCCTCCGACTTCAGCTCAGGTCACGATCTCATGGTCCGTGAGTTCGAGCCCCGCGTCAGGCTCTGGGCTAATGGCTCAGAGCCTGGAGCCTGATTTGGATTCTGTGTCTCCCTCTCTCTCTGCCCCTCCCCCATTCATGCTCTGTCTCTCTCTGTCTCAAAAATAAATAAATGTTAAAAAAATTAATAAAATAACATTATTTTTTAAATGTGCATGGCTGATAAGTAGCTGATGCATGACTTGAACTTGAAGTTTCTAAGCCAGTATGCTTTCTAAGAAATCATGGTTGTTCCCTCCAAAATTTCTAGCCCATTGAGCTGTGAATCAAGGGGGAAGGAAGTATTACAAATGAGAGGCTTCTTCATAGCATATCAAGGATCCCAATATATCAGACATATAGACTTTTATTTAGGTGTGTGCTTGTCCTCCAGATCTGATGAGATTGCTGTGGTGAATGCAGGCAGAATGTGACCACCGTAAACCTTCAAGTATCTGTGAGCCAGTTCCTGTGCTCAGCAGTCAGAAGGATCACATTTAGATTCCAGCTGCAGTCAGAGAAAACTAAGTTAATAAGACATTGCTAACCTCAAAATGTATCCAGGAAATTGAGTTAAGCTTTGATGTGAAGGTTAAATTGACCTTTAACAGCACTGTTCTCTAATTTTTCCTCTTTCCCTTTTCTCTTTGGCCTCGTCTCAAACTACCTTTCCATTTCTCATTGTCTAAGGACATTATTTTCATCTTTTTTCCAAGCTTTTCTCTCTTTCATCCTCTTTCTTTCAATAAAGACTTCACATATCTTATTTTCTTTAGAACATTTATTCTGTGAACTATCTTCCCATATTATCTTATACTTTGAGTCATATTTCTATTATGTTTCACAACTTCTGGAACTTAGTAGATTTTAAGGAATACCTGCTTAAGATTTTGTAATTTTAGGGCTGGGAGATTATTTGGTTCATCCCTTTATTTTACCTATTGGGTTATAAAAGTTGGGTAATATTTTCAAGAAAAAACAGCTTATTGGGAGATTAACTCCCTGATTCACTTATATTTCCATAATTCCATTGATGTATCTTATGTCATCAGTTTCTTCATCAAGTTTTCACCCTCTTGAACTGCCTTGTTTATAATATCTGCTTCAGTAACTGAGTTCAGTTATTGGTGTCTACCTTTATTTTTTTTGTATTTGCATATTTTGCAAATTAAGGAGGTATCTTGCTGACACACACCCATGCTCCTCTTTTTAAATAAAGTATTTTTGTTCTTCTTAAAAAGACATTGTGGTCTTTTTTTTTCAATGAATACACTTTCTATTCATTAATTTTATAATTATCTTTTTAATTAACAATTGTAATTAATAAACTTAATTTTTAGAGCAGTTTTAGGTTCTCAGCAAACCTGAACAGAAAGTACTGAGAGTTGGCATATCCCCCTATACCAATATATGCACGACCTCCCTTACTGTTGACTTCTGGCATCCCATAAAGAGTGGTACATTTGTTACAATTGATAAGCCTATATTGACACATCATCATCATCCAAAATCCACTTTACATTAGGGTTCACTCTTGGTGTTGTGTGTTGTATGGGTTTGGAAAATGTTGGATGACATTCCTCTAACATTATAGTGTTATACTGACTACTTTAACTGCCCTAAATAGCCTCTGTGTTCCTCCTATTTATCCCTCCCCCTTAATCCCTGGAAACCACTGATCTTTTTTTTTTTTTTTAATATTTATTTTATTTTTGAAAGAGAGAGAGACAGAGTGTGAGCAGGGGAGGGGCTGAGAGAGAGGGAGACACAGAGTCTGAAGTATGGTCCAGGCTCTGAGCTGTCATCACAGAGCCTTAGTGGGGCTCAAACTCACAAAGCGTGAGAACATGACCTAAGCCAAAGTCGGAAGCTTAATGGACTGAGCCCCCCAGGCCTGCTCCACTGATCTTTTTTTTTTTTTTAATATGAAATTAATTGTCAAATTGGTTTCCATACAACACCCAGCACTCATCCCAACAGGGGCCCTCCTCAATACCCATCACCCACCCTCCCTTCCCTCCCACCCCCCATCAACCCTCAGTTTGTTCTCAGTTTTTAAGAGTCTCTTATGCTTTGGCTCCCTCCCTCTCTAACCTTTTTTTCTTTTTTGTTCTCCTTCCCCTCCCCCATGGTCTTCTGTTAAGTTTCTCAGGATCCGCATAGGAGTGAAAACATATGGTATCTGGCTTTCTCTGCCTGACTTATTTTGCTTAGCATAACACTCTCCAGTTCCATCCACATTGCTACAAAAGGCCATATTTCATTCTTTCTCATTGTCACATAGTATTCCATTGTGTATATAAACCACAATTCTTTATCTGTTCATCAGTTGGTGGACATTTAGGCTCTTTCCATCATTTGACTATTGTTGAAAGTGCTGCTGTAAACATTGGGTTACAAGTGCCCCTATGCATCAGTACTCCTGTATCCCTTGGGTAAATTCCTAGCAGTGCTATTGCTGGGTCATAGGGAAGATCTCCACTGATCTTTTTACTGTCTCCATAGTTTCGCCTTTTCAGAATGTCATATAGTTGGACTCCAAAGTATGTAGCCTTTCAGACTCATTTCTTTCTCTTAGTAATATGCATTTAAGTTTCCTCCTTGTCTTTTCAGAGTTTGATAGCTCATTTCTCTTCAGTGTTGAATGACATTATATTGTACAGATATACCACAGTTTGTTTGGTTTTTACCATTCATTTACTGATGAGCATGTCAGTTGCTTCCAAGTTTAGGTAATTGTAAATAAAGCTTACTGGGAAACTTCAAGTTTCTCCCATTAAGCATGATGTTAGCTGTGTGTTTGTTGTTGTTGTTGTTTGTAGATATTCTCTATCAAGTCAAGGGAGTTTCCTTTCATTCCTAGTTCTCTAAGAGTTTTTATCATTAATGACTGCTGGATTTTGGTCACATACTTTTTCTGCCTCTATTAATGTGATCACATGTATTTTCTTCTTTAGTTAATTGATGTGACAGATTATATTAGTTTATTTTCAAATGTTGTAACAAACTGCATACCTGGGATAAATCTCACTTAGTTATCATGTCTATTTATTTTTATACATTGTTAGACTTGATTTGTTAAGATTTTGTGGAGGGGTCTTACATCTATGTTCATGAGAGACATTGGTTGGCAGTTTCCTTTCCTGGTGGTGTCTTTGTCTGAGTTTTGGTACTAGGATAATGTTGGCCTCATAGAATGAGTTCAAAAGCATTCCTTCTGCTTTTCTCTTCTCTCTTAAACATTTGGTAGAATTTGCAAGTTACCTCATCCATGCCAGGTGTTTTCTGTTTAGGAAGTTTATTGATAATTGATTCAATTTCTTTAATAGATGTAAAGCTACTCAGATTATCTATCTCTTATTGTGTGAGTGATCCCTAAGTTTTTATATATGCTATTTCTCTTTCATATTTCCTTCTCTTTTCTTATTATATTTACTTGGTGATAAATCTATAAAAATGATGCACAGAACAAAGACCTAAATAAACATGGATGTTGCATGCATTTGTAGGTTTGATACAGGAAAAATACATCCTGCATTTTTCTGTTTTACATCAAAAGACAGTTTTGGGACACGTGGGTGGCTCAGCTGGTTAAGCATCCAACTTCAGCTCAGGTCATGATCTCACAGTTTGTGGGTTCAAGCCCCACATCGGGCTCTGTGCTGACAGCTCAGAGCATGGAGCCTGCTTTGGATTCTGTGTTTCCCTCTCTTTCAGCCCTCCCCCACTCACACCCTGTCCTTCTCTGTCTCTTAAAAATGAATAAGTGTTAAAAAAAATGTTTTGCAACCATATAACAGAAGGATTTTAGTGATGATGGTGATGGTGGCAGTTGTAGCGGAATATTGGTAGGAACATTAAAAAATGAAAGGAGACCCGGGAATAAGTATTAATTATACAGATCAAGAGTGGAAGTATATTGGAAGCGAATTCAACAATGCAAGTGTCAGAAATAAATGGCACATCTAAATATCTTGTAAAGACTGGCATTTTGTATACATTAAAACCTTCTGGCTTTTATTTGGTTACTTAGGGGAAATAGTGCTAAAAATAAGGTCTAAGAGGTAGACATAGCAAAGATCATTCTAGGCCACCAAATCTATGTTGTAGAACATTACAAAGTGAATCAGAGGCCATTTTGAAAAGTTTTGATTGGTGGAGTGAAGTAATCTGATTTATTCATTAATTGCTCTAGGGGCTTTGTGAAAAATTCATGGGGATAAGGGAAGAGGAAAACCTCTGGAGAGTGGAATCTATTTCCATCAATAGGAGCTAAATAATTTCCTGAAGAAAGGCCTTTCCTGCAACAATTTTTCATTGTTCTTCAGAGAGATTTCAAAAAGCAGCATTTTGTTATTAGCAGAGTTCTTTATTACTGAAAACAGTAAACAACTGCAAATCTAGTGAAATAAAATATTTATTAATTGAATGCATTAGGAATTGGAAACCAAAATTCAATTAGCTCAGAATCACCAAAGATTTCATATTTTATCTGATAATATAATATACATAACGGCTCAATTGTCAGAAATGTAAAGCCTGTTTGAAGTTCAAGAGTGATCTTTAGAAAATTAATCAGCCATGCCACTAAATACTATCCAAGGCATGTGAGTATATTAACCCAACGAGTATATTATGATCTTCTCACTGGAAGAACTGGTTCTCCCTGAATGCAAAAAAGAAAAAAAGAAAAGAAAAAAGACTAAAGAGTAATTTAAAATGGTTGGGGATATAGGGATCAAACTAGAGTTTTCAAGATGGAAGTCATATTTGACAATGATATAAACTGCCCTGACCAGCCATTGTTGAGACATCACAAGTCATGGATAAAATAAGCATTTGTTATATGTAGATATTCATTAACAGAATTGTTTACTTATCTGTTTATTCTGTTAGCACCATACAGACTTACCTCAGGAATATTTTATTTATTTTCAGACCATAAAGATTGTGTCTTAGACTAGGTGAAATCTTGAAGCATGTACCTAAATTATTATAGGGTATGTTTCAGCAAGAAATCCGGTTCCAGTGACTGGTAATTCTGGCAGGTATGCTCTCGGGTAATTAATCATCATCCCTTATTTTTAGTAGTGACTAATTTACATTGTCAGAGATAGACTGTGGTTTGGCATGTGATAAAGTGATTTTAAACTATTCTTCCTGATACTGCAGACAATTTCAAGTAATTATGACATGTTTGTGAGTCTAATTTTTTGAGAAGATGAAAGAAATGGCCTGTATAAGCATGAAAGCCTGCCTTATTTTCTTGTCATTTGGATATTATATTGTTTTTATTAATGCTACTTCTGAAATTGCTAAATTAAATCATATTCTAAAGGCTATAACAGTGGCTGTTTTCCTGCATGGTATATTTTAAATTTTTAATGTAGCATGGCTAATTTAAGTTTATTGTAAAATGAAAAAAAAAAAAAAAGTTCAAAAGTAACCCAACAATAAAGTACTAAGTGAAAGCTAGTGTTTACAATAAAACTTTCTACTGGTTTTTTTTTGTTTTAATCCAAATGTCTTCAATTGCATTTTGCATTATATAACCTTCTAATTTAGTAACAGAAGCCTCAGAAATGACTGTTTACATTAGAAAAAAAAAAGAAGAAAAGAAAGAAAGGATGGCATAATGGCATTGTTTTACAGCTGAATGCAAATTCATTTCCAAGTACATTAATCTTTTGCTTTTAATTCAGTAGAATTTTTCCTCTGAGGCATTTGTAGTTTGTCAGTTCTTCACTAAAGCAGATATATGTTGTGTAATATAATATGATTTCCTGACTGGATTTCAAATTAACCTTTTTCTAGCAATTCTAAAATGCAATACTTGACCACTAAAGGTACTGTTAACACCTCACAAGTTCACCGTGTTATTAAACTTAAGTAAATCAACGAAGTTCATATTAAGATCAGATTAAAGATTTACACTTGGTAAAAGGTTAAGCAAATCTCCATGCTTTTTGATATTTTTAATTTGCATCTTTAATAAGCTGTAGCACCAACAGAGTTGCTGGTTTCGTCTGTACATATTTCAAAATAGGAAAACTTGTTCTTTTCCCCACAGTGTCAAATTATTCTAGGTTAGAAGTTAAAAGTCTTAAGCATCCCAACATGTTTAAGCCACCAAATCATAATACTTTAACAACTTCAGCCTCGAAGATAGTGCTTAAAGAAACACCATCATTTCTGTCAGCCCCTCTCCTAATCAAACACCTCCCCCTCTGCTGTTCCTGAGTGCCCTTGTGCATTTTGGCCTGGAAGCAAAGACCCTGGTATGTTCCTGACCCTAAAGAATTGACTTGACTTTAGCAGAGACTCGGGCATTAACTCCTTCAGGCCACTAGGGGATTGCTTTATAAGTTTTTCTACCGAGTTAATGCAGCTTTCAGAGTAGTCGTTCGCCCCTTGAGGATGCTTTAGACAACAGGCCGTCTGTGATTTAAATTTTCTTCAGTGGCTAAATAAGCCTTCCCACACTAGGTGTTAAAAGATGCACTTGAACATGGACTGTTTTGGATCACTAGGGCATCCTCCAACCAATTTACAGCAGGAGGGTGTTAGAGCGTATTAACTCTTCAGACCATTAGGGTGGCTTTTCATCTGCACAAGTCAATGTACTCTCCAAACTACCTAATTTTCCACCAGGGAATTTTCCAATCTAGCTGGGATGAAGAGTTAAGTGAGTGTTTCACTTTTTAAAGGCTCTGCACCAAGTGACAAAGACGTAATGGAAGGTCTTAATAAGAAAGGTTTTGTTTTGTTTTGTTTTGTTTTGTTTTGTTTTGGTGTGCTGAGGGATGCATTAGGGGGCTTCATTCTTATGCATGATTGCTTGTGTTTGTGTGAATCATCTGTTCTGTCAACTCACTACTGGGCTTCTAGTTTGCAGAGCTGTTGTAGTGGACGTTGGGGCAACACGTTCCTTTTAAATGGAATTTGTGATTGCAAATGCAAGGCCAAGAAAGAAATGATAATCCAAAGAGTCTCTCAGAAGTGCTGTGTTAATAGACTTGCGGTGAAAAACTAACCGTAGAACGTGAAGGCAATATAGATTAACCACGTTCAGATATGCAGGGAACAGAATTAGTGTTGAGGCCAAATATAAAGTGTGCCAGTAGCAAGTAGTGAACGAATGCTGTTTCCCTCTAAGCATATTTACAACACTACATATGTACAAGGTCAATGACCTTTTTTTAGCACCAAATATTAACTGCACACCAAGAGGTTAAATATCTGTTCGAGAGTGAAGGACAGATTGAAAGGTAAATGACCATGGAAGCTCTAAATCCATATTTTTAAAATAGGTGAAACAAAGAAAAGTAAACTGCTGAAAATAACTATGTCTGTATATCAAGAACCAAAATAATACATGTATGCATGGGAGGGTAGAAGGTAGTAATGGAGGGGAAAAAAATGCTCATGTCACTTTTTCATTGTCTTCAAAACCTTACTGCTTTAGCTGTGAGAATAATAGTTTTAATTCAGCTTCAGTTCTTTCTTAATCTCTGAAGACCTTGTCCAACAAAGAGATGCTTTTTACAAAAAGGAAACAAAAACAAAAACGAAAACAAACAAAACCTCAGTGTACCTTTCAATATTCAAAGCGATTCTTTTTTTTTTCTTTTTATAACAAAGCCATTCTTAAATTGGAAATCAACATCGAGGAGACCCTACATTCTGGATGTCAGTGTGTCTTAATTTGGTATGTGGACGTGGTAATGTGTGGTTTTGGGAAAGAGAACAACACGCCTTGTCAATGGTTAAGGGTTGGTCTCTGAATCCAAACTAGCAGGAAAGAAAGCCCACTTCAGCAACTTAGTAGCCAAATGACAATCAGGGACCTTGTCCTTTGTGCTCAAGTTTCCTCATTTGCAAAGGGAGGATAACACCAGGGCCTGACTGAGGTGTTCATAGCACTGTTGGGAGGATTTAGTGACATAATATAGATAAAACATTTAGAACAATGCTCAGCATATAAAAATCACTCAGACTTGGGGCGCCTGGGTGGCGCAGTCGGTTAAGCGTCCGACTTCAGCCAGGTCACGATCTCACGGTCCGTGAGTTCGAGCCCCGCGTCGGGCTCTGGGCTGATGGCTCAGAGCCTGGAGCCTGTTTCCGATTCTGTGTCTCCCTCTCTCTCTGCCCCTCCCCCGTTCATGCTCTGTCTCTCTCTGTCCCAAAAATAAATAAACGTTGAAAAAAAAAATTAAAAAAAAATAAAAATAAAAATCACTCAGACTTAATAAGACATGAAAAATAATAAATAAATGTTAGAACAAATTCTAAATGTTTTCCTGTCTTGTTTATTTCCTGATCACTTTGATTTCAGTGACATTCTCAGATGTTAGTATAGAATTCAGGTCACATTTTATGGCCCATAAAAAGTCTTCCTTGCTTGTTTCAATCCAAAGTAATTTTTCTTTCACTAAACTTCTTTACCACATGGAGTCTGTGACATACGTAGTTACACAATGTCCCTTGCAACATATATCAAGTTTTAATACCTGCTATCAATTCATTCTGTCTTCAGTGAAAACCTAGTCCCTCTTGGCTCCAGTGAAAGTCCATTTCTTCTTATACTGAATCTTGTGAAAATGATGAACAACAGGACACAATTGCCCATATCATCATATACTTGAACCTTGAAGTCAGATATTTTGTGGTTTCCTTTTCTGTAGCTTATCTATAATACCATGAAATGAGTACAGGCGATTTTTACTCTTCAAATCTCACTATACTTTTCAAATAGTATTCACCCACCCCACCTAATCCCTGTCTTCTGGTTCTCAGAGACAACTTTGTCCCTTCCTTTTCTGGTAATAGTGTTAGTCACCAAGGATTGACATGCTCCAGGCACAACAACACCTGCTTTACCTACCTGTCTAGAAATCAGACCTTATCTGCATTGCCTGTGAAAGATGTGTCCATAAAGGAGAATAATATCACTTTTTTCATTCACTACTCATTCTTATAATAACTCAGGACTTGTTTTTTCCAAGGGCCATTTGATATTTTTATCCTGGTAAGGAAGGATCACCTGTTCTATTAGCCAGAAAAATATTCTGAAATACATTTTCAATATTTTCCCTAGGAGGATTTTCTGTGATGATTACCAAAGACAATTTAACATTTTAGCAAATGATGGTCCCAAATATTAGCACTTTTCTCTTTTTATACATTATGTCTGGCATCCATTGTCAGACATATTCCTCTAGAATCAGGCAGAAGACAATGTGAACTCAAGCTTTTTTACTTAAGTAAAGAATTTTACTAGTAGAGGGGGGGAAACAAGCAAAAAACCAAACTTCCTTTACCTTCCTCCATTCTCTAGCTGGGTGCCTGGAAATTAAACTGATAGAAAGCAAATTAACAAGAAAACAGTTTGTTAACCTGTGCATCATGTATACATGTGACCGAAGTTCAGTGAGTATCGCAAAGGGGTGGTTAGAACTTGGGGCTTATATAGCATCGTAAAGAACAATGAATTTGCAGAAAAGTGCCAAGACAATGGAAAAGGGGTTTAGGCTTTTAACAAGGGCAAATTGTGCAGAGGTAAACATAGGAGAAGAAACTAATGGAAGATAAGAGTCATTTTGTAAGATTTGTCAAGTAGACTCTACTCAGTACTGTGTCCAGGCACATAAGAGTGTAGAGTTGTTGCAAGTTTCCTTTTTAGTCAAAGACTCCTCTGTCCTTTAGAGGACAGGGAGCTTTTTGGTATCTTCCGTTTCCCAACTGTCTTTAGCTCAAAATAATCCTTACACCAAAATGGCATATTTGGGGAGGCATATTCTGATCCTCTACAAAACTCTGTACCTATAGCTATTTAATTGATAGCTATCAATTAGCATTGATAGATTGATAGCTAATGGATAGAATAGGTTTATTTGATACACAAGCAAATCTATGCTAAGCAACATTATGAAACCTTTGGCACCATCAATCACATTTATTTTTGCATCATTAGTCATCTAAAGAATTTTATAAGCACTAGACCTCACACTTCTCATGTAAGTGCAGGAATGGTAATCAGACTTAGGTTTAGTGTATGGACTACTATGACCCTTGGACCCAAAATATGAATGGATGGCACCTGTTCAGTTTTTTGGTTAGATCACACAGCACAGTGTAGATGCTCTTGATAGCCGTTAACTTCTCTGAATGTAGGGGCATAATCAAATATAGGATTTTTTTTTAGAATTGTTGCATGAATATCGGCTTTAGAAAATGAGGAATAGACTTCGAGTTCAGGAGAAAGAGAAACACTAAAAGCAGGTCCAAATTAAGAGTAGGAGGACTAGTAGCGGACCATTCTGCCAGAGACATTGGGCAATTTATGGAAATGAGTGCAGCTACTGACAACAGGTTAAACAATAAGCACAAAAAGTTTTTAAAAGCTAAGTAAAAATCCATTTATCCTTAGCCATATAATTGGAAAGTAAATCGAAATATGATTTTCAAAACCACAGACTTTGCCGTTTAAAAAAAATAACAGGAAACAAAACCTGGATTCCTATCCTCTCAGTCAATTAGTGTGTAATCTTCTGTAAATTATTTGATATATCTAACACCTCCTTTGAAAACAGTGATGACAATAAGTTTGTTATTGTCTTGAGTGTTTTTTGAAGATTAAATGAAATAAGGTATGGAAAGCACTTAATAGAATGCTTACAAGGAAATAAATGTTCAATACATGGTAGCTGGCAATATTTGTGGAATTTATTGCTAGTGTTATTGAATTTCTACTTGCGTTAAAGGTTAAGCAATTATTTTTATCTAAATTATGAACGCTTAAGAGTATAAAGAATTCAAACCTCTAAAATAATCTTATATAGGGGCACTTAGGTGGCTCAGTTGGTTAAGCATCGGACTCTTGATTTCAGCTCGGGTCATGATCTCATGGTTTGTGAGTTGGAGCCCCACATCAAACTCTGCACTGGGATTCTCTCTCTCTCTCTCTCTTAAAAAAAACATAAAAAAACTTTTAAAAAATAATAAAAAATAATTTAAAATTTAAAAATATTCTTATATATAATCTGTGGGTAATCTTTTGTTCCCTTGAGTTTGATATTATATGTAAATAATGGAAACTTCTAGAACATAGGGTCTAGCATACAGGAACCGTTCATTGTATTTTAATTTCTGTCCTTTCATTTATTTTAAGGTGGTACTCCCTCAATATTCACAGTATGGGTGTGTTTACAATAATGTTTTAGAAACCGGGATGAACATAACTCTTAAGATTGAGGCCGTAATTTTAAAATTAAGGTTGAAAAACAGAATGACTGTGTTTCTTGCTTCTGCACCTTCCAGCAAGATCAGAAGACAGAATCCACCCCAGTCATACAAACCAAAAATTTAAAGTATTGTTAACTAGGTGTCAGGGAGCTGGAATGGAAAAGAGGATACACTATGGCATTACAGGGGTAGTAACTACAAGAGACAGGACTGAGGGAAAGAAAGGGAAGAGGTTTGGATTATTAAAGCTTGGAGAAGGAACCCTACAAAACAGGGATTCAGACCTCTCCAAGGGTCATGGGTCTTGCTCAGCTCCAGCCTCAGCTGCTTGAACTTCAGGTGCTCAAATGAAGAGCCAACGAGCTGGGAATCAACCAGCCCTCTCAGGAACAGGAGCTGGCTGGCTAGTAGCTTCAAGAAGGAATTTGATAAGGCAGGTTCTACAAGTATGGGGACAACAACGAACAAACTGAAATTAACTTCTATTCCTGTAACAAGTACCCTGCTGAGTTGAAGAAGCACTGCCCCCAAATGAAGCAGACAGAAAGGATCAAGTCCCTTCTGGGCTTCCCTACAGCAGGGAACCTAAGAGCTGGCAAAGAAAACATGTGGTTAGAGACCTGATGGTGCATCGTAAAACAGAATACAGAAAGATGAGTTTGAAAATAAGAGACAATAGGACAAAAGGTTTTGAAATATTTCGTGGCGAGTGAGTATGTTGCTTGTTTTTTAAGTCCACAATACAGATGTTTTCCCACAATACTATTTCTGAATTTTCTTACCTTCTAAACAAAAGCAACAATAGAATGGAACATACTTTGGTCTGATGATTTCAGTTTTCTTAATAAGTGAAGCAGAGTTATTACAAAGGCTGTTTGAAAAGCGTGTTCAAGAGGGATGAAAATAAATATTCGACCAGCAAAAGACCAATTCCAGTTAAAAAAATAATACACGTAGCCATAGAATTAAAATTACCTATTAACACATTGGTAAATAGATTTTACTTTTAACGAGAAACAACATACACCAATATTTTCATGAACTCCTGCATGTCTATAGATTTTATTTTATATAGATTTATGTTAATTCTGCTTATCAAAAAATTAGAATATTTAAATTTAAAAAAATTATGAGGACACAGCATTTTAGGAAGATATCTTTATGTCACATTTTAAAAATTCTATTAAAGAATATATCATATTATTAAAATATCCAAGAAATTTGCATATAATTCTATATTTATCTTATAGTATTATAATTGTATATTTATCTTTGCATAATGAAAGGTCTTAGAATGGAGAAATTCATATATTCTGTTCATAACTGACAATAACCAGAGATGAACTGAAAATTTGAGACTATCTTTATGATGGTGCCAGAATCTAAATCACTTTGATTCTGCATATTTATAAAGAAATATTATTAAAATTTAATCTTACTTGAAATCTATGAGTATGTTATGTTTTAGGCACTGCACCTAAAATAATTTAGAATTTATATCTCCGCATCTGCCGTATATTAAAATTGACTTAATATGTACTATTGCATTTTGTT
This sequence comes from Leopardus geoffroyi, assembly GCF_018350155.1. Taxonomy (NCBI): domain Eukaryota; kingdom Metazoa; phylum Chordata; class Mammalia; order Carnivora; family Felidae; genus Leopardus; species Leopardus geoffroyi. Next base: position 177,019,141 of record NC_059327.1, read on the forward strand.
ACATTTGATGCTAATCCTTTTCCCCATCTTAGATGAACACTAGTTTGTAAACATTTTAAATAGAAAGGTTTTTTCTTTTTTTTTTCCCCAAGAGTGAACATTTCTCATTACTCATTGCAATCTTTCAGATCACTGAGAAAAGGAATCAACTTACTAAAATTCCAGAGCAGGTATTCAAACAAACCAGAAAGCTTATTTTACAAAGTTGCGAGAAAGGGTTTTAAGTGAAGGCAGTAGAGAATGAATATGCTATCATCTAAATTCAGCTAGACCCCACGCAAGTGCCAGGAGAGCACGAGATTAATAACTTGTACACCGGTATATTTTATTCATGGTGATAGCCATTACACTTCCAAAATCTGAAATTCAGAGACTATAAATCTCTAAAGAAGTGATAAATGCAAAAGGTGGAGAAAATAGGCCAGCGTTCCAGCGTGATGCCTTGACATTTGCACGTGCTACTGTGGCATCCATGAGCCATATGTCATCTTCCCTTTAGAGAGTGCAGACTTCTTCTCACCTTATAATTATTTATGTACATTAAATAAATGTCCTCCTCTGCTTTTCAGGCTGGTACTCTTCTTCTTCTTTAAAGTGGGGAGTTTAGGAATGGCATACTACGATTCACGTGCGGCTTATTATGGACAAAGGAGGAGAATTATTCCCTCCTCCACAAAATCCCATGGTGAAGCTATATCCCTGCAAATTCCCAGTCTTAGGCTGATGTTACATATCCAGGTATAGCTGGGAGATATGCTCACAGGAGGCTGTTCCAAACAAGTATCTTATACAAATAACAACAAGGATCTGGAAACAGTAAGGCAAGTAAGAGTGAAATTGCACTCTTCTCTCTTTGCTGCAGGACCTGTTCATGTTTGGTTCTCTTTTGAGAAAGCTAGCTCTACCCAGCTAATCCTTTAGGGTTTCAAAGTAAACTTTGAATTTGAGTTTTATCTTTCAGAGTATATTTCAGACCCAGATGAAAAGATGGAAATAGTAATAAGGAAAGGAATTATCCTTTATTATAACTAAGGTAGATATTTGTTTAAAAGCCTTGATCAGTCTCAAAAATGGAATATATTTCACTGTGCATGCTTATCTACATGTAGGGTGTTCATCTGAGATCACTTTAGGGCATAAATGGGAGAGTTTAGCATACCAGCTCAAGTTCCACTGGCCACTGTTCTTTCATGTTCTTTAGTGTACTTTCATGAGTTTGACGGTGAACTGTCAAGTGATCTAGGATGGTCTTGGCCGGGAAAACTGGGGAAAGTCAATTCAGTTACAGGTGTCTCCACCCGTAACATGCTAGGCCAGCCATGTCCTAACAGCTGTGGTGAGAAACAAGAGTGAGCAGGCCAAATTTTACAAAAGTGAAGGCAGAAATAAACATGTATTTTTAAGCTGCTATACCGTGTGCTAATAACCCATTAAACGAAGTAAATCACATGGCCAGGCCTAGTGTCAGACTGAGAGGGGACTAGATTTATTTAGGGCCAAGAGAGTAGCTACAGGGAGGTAATTAATTAGGGCCATTCATACAACCATTCTCCTACTATCAGTGATTCTAATTTTCATATTTACATAAAATACACACATCAATTGAGAATCTTTCTCCTAGAATAGGGCTTTTCTCTACTTTTTCTGTGTTTTCCATATCCAAATAGCACCTACTGATAACACAGTAAAAAAAAATATATATTCTGTTATACTAAGACTAAGAAAACATTCACTTGCTTTTCTACAGATTGAGATGAAGCTTCCTAGCCTTCTAGGCATGAAGAAGATATGCATCTCTACAACAGAGGTCAACTTTCTTGACCTCCTTCTTGTCCATGGCAATTATGATCCCTTTTCTGAAAGAGAAAAGACCTCTAGCTACTTTATGTTCTGAAAGAGTTACTATGTTCAATGTTTATAATAGCCATTGAACTCACTAAGTGTCCTATCAACCCATAATTTGGGATATACAGTAGATACTTCATATATTATTTTAAGCAAATACAGTTTTTAAGTTCTAAAGAAGTACAATTATAAGTAGACATACTTTACTTAATATATTTAAAATATTTGGGACATTCAAAAATCATCTGAGAAGAGTAGAATGCTATGAACCTATTAATGGTTCTCTGATAAAACTAGGAAACACAGAGGTGATATAAATGTTGGGAGAGGTTGTTTGAAAATGGACTTTTTTCTGTTCCTCATTTTAAAAAGAATTGAAAGTGGATTCAGGAAAAGAAGTAAAAGGTGCTTTGTGTGTGTGTGTGTCTCTCTCATTTTTTTGTGAAGTGATTAGGTGACCTTGTCATTGGCTCCCTTAACTTCTGCCGTAGACCATTTGTGTCCTCCAAATATCAGGTGCTGAAACACCCCATGCAGGTATTTGGAGGTAGGGCCTTTGGGAGGTGGTTGTATCATGAAGACAGAACTCTCATGAATAGGATTAATGTTCTTAAAAAAGAGACCCCAAAGAGCCCCTTCGCCCTTCCTCCATGTGAGGACACAGTGAGAAGACTGTCATTTATTAACCGGGAAGCAGGCACTCTCCAGACACCAAATCTATTGGCTCTTTCATGTTGGTAGTCTCAGCCTTTAGAACTGTGAGAAATAATTTTTTTGTTTTCTAAGCCTCCTCCAGTCTACAATATTCTGTTGTAGTGGCCCAAACGGATGAAGACAGCCTCTTAAATTTTGCCCAACAGAGCATTTCTCAGAACATACTGAAATTATCTCTTTAGTACTCTGTAGGTAAACAAAGCCTTAAGTTTTCATACTGTAACTTGTGCATTTATTATTCACAGCTATACTCTTGTGTCTGGCATAGCATCTGGTATATAGAAGATGCAAAATTAATGTTTTTGTCAGGTTATCAGAAAGAGAACAATCAAAATTGATCAGGTTTTAAAGAATACATTGGAAAGATAAAAATAAAAAAAATCAATGGTCATACTATGGTATCAATGCCTGAGTTGGAGGTTGTACTTTCTGCACATAAAAAAAGATTGCAGTTGAACCAAATATTACTTTTGGCATGTCGGGTGAGAGAGTTTGAGAAAGGATATGTTCAATACCTATTGGGGTGAAGAAGATAGCTCAGGTTGCCTAAAAATGGAGAAATTTGAAATGTTCCTTTCTTTTTATTTTAAGATTATTTATTTTGAAAGAGAGAGAGAGGGAGAAAGAGAGAGAGAGAGAGAATGAGAGCGGAGGAGGGCCAGAGAGAGAGAATCCCAAGCAGACTCTGCATTATCAACACAGAGCCCAATGCAGGGCTCAAACCCATGAAAAAATGAGATCATGACCTGGACCTAAATCAAGAGTTGGAGGCCTAACTGATTGAGCCGCCCAGGTATCCCGAATGTTCATTACTTAGAAAAAAAAAAAAAAAAAAAATTAAGTATATTCCCTAGTAAAGTGCCCAGATCTATTAGATATCCTTTAACTATGCAAACAGATTAATACATACAGCACTCCCCCAGTGCCAGACCACTAATTATCTTCATAGCAATGCTATGAAATCTTAATATTATTATTATTCTCATTTTAAAAATACAGAAACTCAATCAGAAATAATAGCTTTCACAAGGTGACACAGCTGGTAAGAAGTAGAGTAGACTTCTAAACTCAGGTGGTCTGGTTTTGTGTCTAAACTCCTAGCCAGCATAGTACCTCTCTCTAGATTATTTGAAGGGGACAATGTTTCTCAATATATTTGAAAGCTATAAAGAGAGAATGAGATAACAAACCCATTACTTTTGTTTGGCAATACTATAACCACGTGGTCTAAAGTGGTAACCATCAGTCATTTGTTGCTATAGAGCACATAAAATATGACTTGTCTGAATTTCAATGTGCTATAATTGTAAAACACACATTGGATTTTGAAGATTTACAATGGAAAAGGAACATTAGTTGTCTTATTTGTGGGGAAACAGGCTAAAAAACTTAGGGCGGAAAGCTGCCACCAATGGGGCAAAAACGCCCAAGGTTAGTTAGCTAGTTATTACAATGAGATCACAAGTAACTTGTTTATCCCTTACAGGAAATTACTTTCCATCTGGTGCCAATACTATTACTATATATACAATATACTATTGTGCTTTGATCACAAAATCCACTTGCCCCCCCATACCCTTTGCTTCTTACACACACAAGTTAACAATTACTCTCTGATTGTTTTCTTTATGTTCACCACATATATAAGATCTTGTTTTCTTCACATTCACCACGTGTGTAAGATTTTGAGAGCTCAGTAAATAAGGAGACAAGACCCCTGTTGGGAGCTCTTGTCTCTTCCCAGACATTAGCCTCTCTCGTATTCATTTCTGTATCTTCTCTCTTCCTGGACAAGAAAGAACTCCAGACTCAGTCTGTGACACTTATTAATGTTGATCACATAATGAAATCATAGCATTTATCATATATGTTAAATACAATATATTATTAATCATAATATATCTATTTCTGTTTGTATTTGTAATGCTCATACTATAAAATATAAATCTACATTTGTGATTGTATTAATCAGTTATGGCTGCTATAACAAAGTATCATAGACTAGGCAGCTTATAAATAACAGAAAGTTATTTTTCAGTTCGGAAGACTGGATTTCAAGATCAGGGTGCCTATATTATCAGGTTCTGGTGAGCATCCTCTTCCAGGTTTCAGACTGCTGACTTCTTGTCATATTCTCCTGGGGTGGAAAAGACAGCAAGCTATCTATCTCTCTGGCGTTTTTTTTGTTTGTTTGTTTGTTTGTTTTTTTTTATAAGGGCAATTGATTACATTCATGAGGACACTATTTTCATCACTTAATTCCCTCTCAAAGGCCCTGCCTCCAAATGTCATCATATTTGAGATTAGATTTCAACACATGCCCTTCAATCCATAATAATGGATTACATAATATTTTATTGAACAGAGATGGCCTGTATGTTACAGATGTAATTCTTTCCTAGTTCTTATGACATCTATTTTCAAGACAAATAAGTTTATCATGATGAACATTTGATAATAGTCAAAGACTCTTCCCATAGCCACACTTTAGTTAGGTTCCTGTCTTCTCCACTAGGCCTTGAACTTTGTCTTCTGTCTCTGTCCTTGGTGAGCCCAGTGTTGGCAAGAATCCTCAATCATCTCCCTGCTCTTGATATCTGATCATTCTTCATATCTGATATAAGTTTCCCTTCCCCCAGCTTGATGGCTAAGTCCTTGGTCTGCCTTTAGCAACAATCCTGTTAGGCCACTTTAGTAAGAATCCCCAATCCTTGATGTCTCCACCTACTAATTTTTTATCCATTGATTCCCTCACTCTGCTTTTTGATTATAAAACCCCAGGTGTCCTTGCTATATTTGAAATTGAGCTCAGCCCTTTTTTATTGCAATAGTACTAAATAAAATCTTTCCTAATCTCTTTTAATTAGTGTTTGATTGTTTCTCCTTTTCAATAGCTACAGTAGAATTGCATAGTTTCAGAAGGAATCTTTCACAATATTCTTAAACAAGTTGACCATAATTGTTAAATCATCTCTTAATCATTCAGCATTAGGCTGATTTAATGTGAATGTAACAGATCAATTATTTCACAGAATTTGACAAAATTGGGGTTATTTTGATTCTATAAAAAATGCATCAAATTTCATACCAGCAAGTGCCAGTTTAAAAAATGAATTTGTGTTCTAGAGGAGAAAATGCAAGTATTTTAATGTGGAGTGGAAGTCATGTGCACCAGTTTTATATTGCTATTGTAAAAAAAAAAAATTATCACAAAGTTGGTAGCTTGAAGCCACACATACTTATTATCTTACAAGACTGTAGTTCAGAAGTCCAATATGGGTGGTGACTAAAATCACAGTGTTAATAGAGCTATGTTCCTTTCTAGAAACTGTAGGAGATAATGGTTTTACTGTTCCTTTCAGCATCTAGGGGCTATCCACATCCCTTACCACATGGCCTGCTTCTTCCAACTTGAAAGCCAGCAATGTCTGGCCAAGGGCTTCTCATGTTACCACCTCTCTGGTTTCATTTTCTGATTCATTTTCCCACTTTTAAGGACCCGGTTAATATAGGGTAGGGTTCCCTACCTTAAGGTCAGCTAATTAGCAAACTTAATTCCATGTGCAATCTGAATTTTCTTTTGCCATGTAATCTAATATAGTTACAGGTTTCAGTAATTAGGGCATAGGTATCTTTGGATGGTCATTATTTTGCCTATCACACCATGATATTACTTTTATAAATCTATATCAAGAGGAATCCATAGGCAAGAAGACTAAAACATTTATTTTCTATCATTCCAGAATCATTCTAGTCAAAGAAAGTAAATTGAAACAACCACATGACAAATGTCTTATCAAAGCTCCGAAAAGTATTATTGGGTGAATGTCGTATGAGAGAACAAGATGTCCGTTGATGTGGATCAATATTGGCTGTACCAAGAAAGATATTTTGGCAGCCTCAACATATAAGAATAAATTTTCTCATAAAATGATACCATTATGCTTATTGTATATGTGACACTTTTTACAATTTATTTTTATTTTTTACATACTAAATTATTTTCAGAAATGTTTCTCATCTGAATCTTTAGTATGATGCTCTTACATACCCCTGTAAAACTCATTTACATTGGTTCATTCACGAATTTTAAGACCTACCACCTGTTTTTACCTATTAGAATAATGGACACTGGGAACACAGTAGTCAAATCAGAAGACCATGGCCTCTGCCATCATTTTTCTTTCTTTCTTTCTTTCTTTCTTTCTTTCTTTCTTTCTTTCTTTCTTTCTTTCTTTTTTAATTTAATCTATTCCATAGAGATTTCTATAAGCCTTTATATTCTACAACAGATTTAAAGAGTGCCTTGCCTTTGCTCTGTTTCTGTTCACATTTCAGTGACATAAATTTTTTGTTAGATCAATGCACACTGGAAATGCTTGTTACTTTGCAAGAAGCAAAGTTTGAAAATAGAACTATAAAAACATAACTCCTGACATTTTTAGAAAGTTCCACTCTTTCAATCCATTTTGAGGCATATAATCCTTTTGGTTTCCATTAAAAAAACATTTTTACTAAATAACAGTAAGGGTCTTATAATAATTACAGCTAAAATTGGTTTAGCTCTCATAAAGGCTAAAAACTTTGCATAGATTATTTCCCTAAATGCTTAAGATTTAAATATTAATTAACTCTTCTATAATTACATAGTAACTAAATGATAACCAAGATGTGAATAAAGACACTATGACTTAAGAGTGTACATTCTTAGCAAATACACCATACTAGAAGTAGTATTACAGCGCATGAGTTTTCTAGAGCTGCCTTAACAAAATGCCACAGAGAGAGTAAGTGGCTTAAATAACAGAAATGTATTTTCTCATGATTCTGGAGATTGGAAATTCAAGATCAAAATGCCAACAGGGTTAATTTCCTTCTCAGGCTTGTCTTCCTTACTTGTAGATGACCTTCTTCTCCGTTTGTCTTTACATAGTCTTTCCTTTGTGTGTGTCTATGTCCTAATCTCCTCTTCTTATAAAAACATCAGTCATATTGGATTAAGGCCCACTCATGTGATCTCGTTTTATGCTAATTACCTCTTTAAATATCCCATTTCCAAATAGAGCCACATTCTCGAATACTTGGAGGTTAGGACTTCCAATTTTGAAAGGACACGTTTCAGCCCATAAGACATTGTTTCTCAGACCAAAGGAGAAAACATAGATTTTTTTATTGAGCAAAGAGAATGAAATTACTCAAACTGAGGCCAGGACACACATTTCCTACTTTGAATATAGCATACCCTGCGAAATTAAATTTGGAAAGAAGTAGAGAATAGCAAGGATTAGATGAAGAAAGACAACATCCTTGGAGATGAATACACTGAATATAAAAATCGCTGCAAGAATAAAGCATGAAATACACACAGTGTGCTGGGGGTCTAGTAACTTGCTGGTGATGGGGTTTTCTATTGGGTTACTGGTAATACCGTCATTTAGAAAGAATTTTCCCTGTACTAAGAGGCAAAGAAGCAATTATTCTAAGGGGTCCAGTCTAAAGTTTGGTTTGCTCAGAGACACTCAACAGAGCATGAACAGGAACAGAGGAGATGGACAGTGGGGGGTGAGTCCTGTCAATTGAGCTTAGAATGTTAAAACAAAGAAGGATGTGGAGGCAGGGGCTTAGGGCATCTCCTGCTGGTAATACAGACCTTTTCTTTCACCTCTCCCAGGGTTAGCAAAGTGCCAGTTTCTGTGTGGTATACTTGCATGAAATCAGGAGAATGAGACTTTGTTCTGCTGATTTTTTTTTCTCCCACCTATCTTTCTGAGGACACTTATAAGCCTTTTACTCCTTGATAAGTGTCCCATGTATCTGATGTACATTTTCCCTGTTTATTGCTTTTTTAATGACTTTGCAGCACTCCTTGTCTTAGGGCTGGCTTGTGCTAAAGAACCACTTTTATTGAAAATTCCCTCTTTCTCAATCTCCTGCCTTTCAAATCAAACTCCTGTAGGAGAGACTATGCTGTACTGTCTCATTCCCTTCAAAGGCTATTTGATAAAACGAGGGGCTGATGCAACATTAATGCATTTAAATATGTAGATAAAACCATTAATTATCATCAGGTTTTGGACATTTTAATATAAAAATGAACTAGATAAGACCATTTACAACACTCCATCCCAAATATGAATTAAATCATGAGGCTACATCAAAGGGATATAATCTCCTCACTTCATGCTAGGGTCCTGTGAACAAGGCATCTTACCAGGCATTGAATAAAGATGGCATAAATGAAGATATAGATGCATCTATAAAACCATTATATTATCCCTTTGGACTCTCCATCTACTTGAGAAAAATGTTGCTGACTATTTTTTTTTAATTTTTTTAATGTTTATTTATTATTTTTGAGAGACAAAGAGACAGAGTGTGAGCAGGAGAGGGGCAGAGAGAGAAAGGGAGACACAGAATCCAAAGCAGGGTCCAGGATCTGAGCTGTCAGCACAGAGCCCAACGCAGGGCTTAAACCCACGAACCGTGAGATCATGACCTGAGCCGAATTTGGACACTTAACTGACTGAGCCACCCAGGCACCCCTGTTGCTGACTATTTTAAAGGTGTGTCCTCTATTTAAGAATCCTTGGTTGAAAGAAATACCACAGGTATTCTGTCTTATTCTATATTTTACTTACTCTAAACATTTTTCCTAAATGACTTCATATCATCTCCTGGTACAAATATCTGTATGCTGGTAACTCAAGAATTTTATTACCATCTTTGGCTCCTCTCCATAAATCAAGATTTATATATTCAATTGTCCATCTGATATAAACAGTTGGAAGGCTAATAAATATCTCAAAATTAAAATAAGCTATGAAGAACTGTTGATTATCTTGTCTAAATTTATTCCTCAAGCTTTATTCATTACAGTAAATAGACAACCATTCACTCAGTTGTGCCATTCAGCAAACTGGGTTATAGCTTTTAGTCCTCTCTGTGATTCATTCCCATATCCAATTTATTAACAACTCTAACTCCAGATAGCATTCCAAGTTTAATCACATCTCTTCATCTATAAACTAGAGGTCAATTGCACTGAAACAGTTAAACAGACAGGAAAGACTTTATTCAAAATTGAAAATTGGAGTCAAAAGTATTGAAAAAGGAGAGAGATTGCATTTAACTCTGCTGAACACAGATTTTTAAATGCTGGGATGACCTGATGGAAAAGTACTGGGGGACATTGTTAAGGAGGTTGGTCAATGTGACTAGACCATCTGTGTTTGCTAATTGTAGCTTAACAAAGAAGTTAAATTCCTGCTGTCCCACCCCCACAGTCCCGCTGAGACTGGGAAAGGAGAGCCCTTTTTTGTTGATTACATTTCAAAGAGATAGGTCCCAGATCCTTGTGGGGGGGGGGGGGGGAGAATCTGAATTGAGGACAAATTATATCTCAAAGAGATTAAGAAGGGATTTACAAATGCAAATTTCCAAAAATAAATGTTCTAAGCAAAGTGAGGTCGGGGCCTGTAGTCAGGAATCCTATTTAAAGCTTAGTCAGGCTGAAGGGAAGGCTATCTAATCAATGGTATGATTACTGTAAACAAAGGTACAGTCACCAATTGCCTGGACTACTGTAATGTTTTTCTAAACTGGCTTCTCGCTTCCTCTTTTACCTTCCAGGTTCACTATTGGGGAATACAAATAGATTATTATTGTTTTTTTCTATTTAGAATTTATTTCTAAGAAGATGATATTTATAGTGAATATCCACTTTTATTCCCCATATAGTTGTAAAAGAGTTTATGTAAATATAAAATTATGAAAAGCCCATGCTGAAAGTCTTCCTAACACTTCTCATAGCACTTAACACACTTACTAAGTCCCAAGTGGTCTGTTTTTCTATTTCTTAGTCACTCATTATAAACTCTCATTTTCTTACCTAAACATGGCAAACCGTGTTCATGGTTGGGCCTTTAAATTACCTCTTTCCTTACCTCAAGATAGGTGATAGTTAATTTTATTTATCAACTTGACTGGGTTGGAAGTGGCCACATAGCTTATTTCTGAGTGTGTATTTCTGGAAGAGATTAGCACTTGATTTAGTAAACTGAGTAAAGAGATATATTTTTACCAGTGAAGGCAGGCTTTATCCAATCCACTGAGGGCCCAAAAGGAGCACAATGACAAAGAAAGGGTGAATTCTCTCTCTCTTCTTGAGCTGGGACACCCATCTTTTCCTGCCCTCAGACATTGGAGTTCCTGGTTCTCAGGTCTTTGGTTTCAGTGTAGGGAGTTTACCAATGGCTTCCCTGCTTCTCATGCTTTCAGATTCAGATTGAATTACATCACTGACTTTCCTGCTTCTCCAACTTGCAGATGGCAGACTGTGAGACTTCTTGGCCTCCATAACTGAATGAACAAATAACTATTATAGGAACCAATTCTTAAATTATATATAATACGGGATAAGTATATCCAGTAAAAAACCCTGACTAATACAATGTGCTCCCCCTCCTTGCATCAGTTATCAAGCTTGTTTCTCCCCTCCAAACTGATCCTTCCATGCCCCATATGTAATCCTGGACTTGGGCAACTGTAAGGTATATTTCTTTTTTTCCAGGTGGATCCCTGTTATGTTTTTGAAAATAGCAGGTAATATCCAAATACTAGAGTGCTGGAGAAGAAGATATTCCTCTCTTACTGTTGGCTTCTTATTCTCATTAGCTATTGTTTCAGGACGGCCCTTAAAGCTAGTGGGAAAATTGTTGTAGCAGCAATTTTATTTTGTTTCACCTCCAGTTTCCAGCTTCTTTTCCCACCCCCAGATAAAGCCTCTTTCTTCTTCCCAGAATTTCCAAAGATGATCTGTTGTGTGTCAAATAATCAGCAAGAGGATATGTTGAAGTCCTAATCTCTGGTGCTGGTGAAATATGGCCTTATTTGAAAATAGGGTTTTTGCAGATGTAATTGAGGTGCAGGTTAAAATAAGGTCATACTGGAATAGGTTGGGACCTTAATCCAACATGACTGCTAGTCTAATATGAAGAGGAGAAAAGACCTAAAGATAGACACACATGGAAAGCAGGTTCCCACATGAGGACACAGACACACAGAGGGAAGACAGCCATTTGACAATGAAAGCAGAGATTGAAATTATACAGCCACAAGCCAAGTAACACCAGGGATTTCCAGCAACACTAGAAGTTAAAAGAAAGCTATGGAACAGACTCTTCCTCTGAGCTTTCCAGAAGGAACCAACCTTGCCAACACCTTACATTTGGACTTCTAGCCTCCAGAACCGTGAAAGAATAAATTTATCTTGTTTTAAATCACCCAATTTTGGTACTTTGTTACACAGGCCTTGAAACTAATACAGTCCCCAGGATTCTCTGCCCCACATTCACAAGCTCCTGACACTTCTGTAATTGTGTTATGTTTTATGGAACAGTCGACCTTAGAAAGGAAAGAGTATCTGGGGTGCTTGGAATGAGCTTGGAGGTGATTCTTTCCCGGTGCCTCCAGATAAGACCTGTTCTGGACAATGTTTTGATTTTAGTCTTGTGGGACACTGAGCTGAAAATGCAGATGAGCCTGCCCGGACTTCTGACTTACAGGACTTTGATATAAAAAAAAAAAAAAAAAAAAAAAATGAGTTTGTTTTAAGTCACCAAGTTTGTGGCAGTTTGTTACAAAGAAAGAGAAAACGAAGACATTCCCTTTGGAGGTATCAGTAGCAGCCATACAACATCTTCTCCTTAAGAGGTCTGAGTTCCAGTTCTGAAAGACCCTTCCCCTAAGCTCACATGGTGTCAACATGAGCTACACACTGCTCCCTTCTCAATGAATTTCCAGCCTCCCTGGTCTTCCTCCAACTTTGTGTACTTGGAGTGTCCCAGATTTCCCCTTGACTCCACTAACGTTAAGGGTGGGAGTTGCTTCTTATACTATATTCCCTGTTAGCTCACTGATCCTTTTCTGATATTACCATTCACCAATGCTTGCTTAGCCAATTCCTTTTATTGAATTCTTTCTGTTAAAATAACCGTTGTGGTTTCTGTGTACCTGGATGGGCCATGATCTTCAAACCACCCCTTCAGAAAAGTGACCCTCATCTAGAGTAAGAACTCAGTCACTCTGCCACAGCACCTTTGTTAATTATCTTTATAGCTTATTCTTTCAAATATTTTTATTTCTTTGAGCCTTTGGTTGATTTATCAGCTCCATCCTCTTACAAGAATGAAGGCTATTTGTGAGCAAAAGTGTTTTAGTGCTTGCTCATGTCTACACAGGTGCTAACCAGAGGTAGCAGGAGCTAAGGGTTTTCACGTATTTCAGAATCTTGACAGCAGTTTAGAGAAGATCAGATTCAGCTTCCCGAACACAGTTGGAGTGACCTGCTGAAAGACTGATTTAAATGCCACACAGGGATTAAATGGGGCCCATAGAGAATCCTGAACTACTGTAGTTTAGCATTTACCAAAGTATCTTTTACTGAATAATAGTTTAGTAAGTTATTTGTTTTATATGATCATTTGGAGATTCAGAATGTATATGGTTTATCCTAAACTAAATGAAAAGACATATATTAATTTTTTTTAATGTTTATTTATTTTTGAGAGAGACAGAGGCATAGTGCGAACCAGGGAGGGACAGAGAGAGAGGGAGACACAGAATCAGAAGCAGGCTCCAAGCTCCGAGCTTTCAGCACAGAGCCTGATGAGGGCTTGAACTCACAAACTGAGATCATAACCTGATCTGAAGTCGGATGCTTAACCGAGTCACCTAGGCACCCCAAAATAGAACATCTTTTTAAATAAAATCCTCAAAAATTTTTGGCATAATGTTATACAGTAATTAAAACAAAAATTGACTTGAGTTACTGTCCACCACTCTCCTCTCTGCATTCTGCTTCTCTCATCTCTGATAGAGGAAGGGCTATGCTTCTGTCTCCATGATCTCGTGATGTATTGCCTTAGTGAAACTGACACATTTTCCTAGAACTGGATGGTGTCTGTCTCAAATAAATATCTCAAAAAAAAAAAAAAAATACCATTTGGCCTGGTAATATGTGACGAAATCAGCCTAAGTTCAGTCCCAGCCAGATTCTGGCCCTCTGATCCAAGAAAATAATGGCAATTTTTGATAAATACCATTAAAAGAGTAAAGGGTTAATTTATCAATATCTACATTTATATTGACATGTGGTGGACACTAGCTTTAAAAACATTTCTTTCTAATTTTTTTTTGGCCTCTTCCTACAGTACCTTGACTCCTTCATTATCATTCATATCATTCTAGGATGAATAATAACCTTGATACATGCAGGGACTTTTTCAGTTTTGTTTATCCCATATTCTAACACTTAGAACAGGACCAGCACACACTATTTACTCAATATCTATTTCCGAATGAATTAATATGTGTCAGTGAATTCCCAGATATTTTCCTCATCTATCTTAAATCAGAAGCAGTGTTTGGGTAAGTCAGTGCAAATAGCCTCCCCCATTTTTTATATGTGAATATAAGGTAGGCTGTTAGAGCACAATAGACAGATAATAGAGCATGGATCAGATAAACCAGATAATTGCTAAAAAAGATAATTACATCCAAAGCAATTCAATTTGGGTTTTCTTTTCTCCTCACATCAAACTAATAAGCTTCATACGTATAAAATCTTCATTTCTCTTTGGGTTGCATCGACACAGCCTTAACTGACTCTTTATATAATCATCACCAAGTAATTATATTCCAGCTGGATGCTTTGTGACTCTCCTTTGACCACAAATTAGTTTGCACAAAGTGACACAAGCCATATTGTGTGGCATCTTTTATTACTGCCAGTCACTGACATGCAGCTGAGAACAATGAACATGTTTTGAACAAGAATTGTGCCGTTATCTAGAAGGCCAAATGAAAACCTGCCCAAACACAAATGTCTAAATAATTATTTTAGACATATTTTTTCTGACTTTCCCTCCTTGTCCATAGTAATGTCATTAATTGCTGGCAGCACTGTTAACATATATTACAAGTTCTTAAGATGTTTTTCTTCCCTGTGTTTTTTACCCTCAACGAAGTAGAGTTTATGTGTGAAGTGTTAATAATTAAATGAATAGCTCCAGGCTAGGGTTCATGTACTGGGTCCTTTTGCTTTTTCAAATGGCATGAGGCCAATTTGAATACTTTTCAAGGCAACAGAGAACAAGGGAAGCAAATAATATTCGTCAAGATTGTCACAGCCAAAAGTGTCCCAAAACTCCTACTCAGCTTTTCAAAACCTAAAACTTTATGAATGAACCCTATTCTTCTGGTATAGAACAAAAATTCAATTAACAATGGTTTCATAAACGCAAATTCTCAATTATATACCACAGATATGCACACACAAGTGCACGCGCACACACCACACACACTATAGTAAAACTAAATTATCTATCTTCCAAGTAATTATTTCAAATATTACCTCATAGAAAAAAAGAAAATGGGAGGACATTTTATTTCTAAATATTTACTAAAATTGAAAAATTAATTAACCAGAACAACAGATGACAAAGATGTAAGTCTAAGCCCATAGCAAGTGCTAACCACAGAGCAATTAATATAATTAAATACAAAACATCTTACAATATATTGGATGTAAATTGAAAAGGTTTACATCAATTATCTTACTGTGTGAAGGTATAGTGAAAAAAAAAACCCACATTTTCGTGTAATACATATCCATTAAATGGTGGATATGAAGGATATTCATAATAAAAAGTCAAATGAATTAGCAGTGCCGAATACTAAATGCGCACATTAGAAGGCAAATTTATAATCATCTACAGGTGTTCCTCAACTTAAGGTGAGGCTATGTCTCAGTAAACTCATCACAAGTTGAAAATACTGTAAGTCAAAAATGCATTTAATACACCTGACATTTGGGGTGCCTGGGTGGCTCAGTTAAGTGACTGACTTCAGTTCAAGTTATGATCTCATGGTTCATGAGTTTGAGCCCCACATCAGGTTCTGTGCTGACAGCTCAGAGCCTGGATCCTGCTTCAGATTCTGTGTCTCCCTCTCTCTCCACCCTTCCCCCGTTCATGCTCTGTCTTTCTGTGTCTCTCAAAAATGAATAGATGTTAAAAAAAAAAAAAAAAACTTTTAATATGCCTAATGTTTAAACACTGTAGTTTAGCTTAGCCTACCTTAAGAGTGCTCAGAACACTTATATTAGTCTACAGTTGTAAAAAAAATCATCTACTACAAAGCCTATTTTATAACAGTGTTGAATATCTCATATCACTTATTGAATACTGTACTGAAAGTGAAAAACAGACTGATCAAACTTCATACTTATCCTCTATGCTCCTAAAGTCAAAAGATAAAGATTATCCTCTGAATATTCAATACATTTTTATAACTGCATGGACTTTGCTAAACTGGAGCTCACAAATACTGAAATATTTCATGAATATATATTACAGCCCATTGCAAGTATATATTAAATACCATATCTTAAATATCTTTTTTTTTTAATTTTTTTTTTCAACGTTTATTTATTTTTGGGACAGAGAGAGACAGAGCATGAACAGGGGAGGGGCAGAGAGAGAGGGAGACACAGAATCGGAAGCAGGCTCCAGGCTCTGAGCCATCAGTCCAGAGCCTGACGCGGGGCTCGAACTCACGGACCACGAGATCGTGACCTGGCTGAAGTCGGACGCTTAACCGACTGCGCCACCCAGGTGCCCCATATCTTAAATATCTTATGCATTTACTCTAAGTATCTTTTTTTTAAATTTTTCTTATAAATCATTATTTTTCAAACCTCAAGTTCTGGTATAACAGAATATACCAAGCAAGACTATGTTCCGCCTTTATCTTCACAAGTTGAAGGTTCCTTTTTATTAATTTCTTGTATAGAAGTCTGAGCATGTGTATAGATTTCACAATCTTTAAGTTTTCATTTCTTTCCTTTTACTTATTTTTGTTAATATTTGTTCTTTTCATTCTTTGATGCTATGACTTTTCTATACTCTCTCAATCTCTTGACTTCTCCCCCTAATTTTCCTTCAAAGGAGTTGCTTCTTTAAGTCATATAATGAGATAACTTTAAGTTCAAGTTCTGTCACTGAATTAATAATCAGATACAAGCAAAAGAATGTTGTGATTCCATGCCCTAGAATTAGAAATAGTGCCATTCTTTCCTACAACATTTTGGACCCCCTGATGCTCAGAGAGTAAGAATTTAGGAAGACAATAAAGGAGTTAATTGCAATACTCAAGATGGGAAGTGATTAAAGCATTTAATGGAACCATTTCTATGATTGTATTCATTGTCACAGCACTACTAAGTCTTACAAGGACCACAGAAGCACATAACGCATGAGCAATAAAAATGTATGGGTCAATATTTTATTTTTAATTGCTTCCAATTTTAATTTCCTAAAATATAACCACATGATGATTGTTAATGTCCAACGTACATACCATATAGATAGTAAACATTTCTCACTTGTTTTAAAAAAATGCCTCACCAGTGACTGCTGATCCTTCCCATTTATATATCCCTAGTGACCAAGTTATAAGCTCATTGTTAACCAATAAATAAAGAAATGAATTCCATGAGGAAATAGGGTATACAAGGGAAAGGCAAGAAAAAGGCATCATTTGATGTATTTTCTGGGTTAGAGATTTCTTATTACCTCATAGAACGCAAGTGTGCTGGTCCTTTCTCCAGTCTTAGTCTTTATCCTTAATGTGACATGATGAAAGCTGATGAGAAATTTTCCTACAGGAGTATCCAGACACTCCAGAAATGAGGGACAAGAAAAAATTATTTTGGGGGTATGTGGTTGGCTCAGTTAGTGAAGCATCGGACTCTTGGTTTGGGCTCAGGCCATGATCTCATTGTTTGTGGGTTCAGGCCCCACATCCACGTTTTCATTGGGATCCCAGCTTGGGATTCTCTCTCTCTCTCTCTCTCTCTCTCTCTCCCTCTCTTTCTCTCTCTGCCCTCCTGCTTGCTCTCCCCCTCTTTCTCAAAATAAATAAACTTTAGGGGTGCTTGGGTGGCTCAGTAGGTTGAGCATCCAACTTCAGCTCAGTTCATAATCTCACAGTTTGTGAGTTTGAGCCCCGTATCAGGCTTGCTTTTGTTAGAGTGGAGCCCACTTCAGATGCTCTGTCTCCCTCTTTCTCTCCGCCTCCCTGGTCATTCTTTCTTAATATATATATGTATACACATGCACACACACATATGTGTGTGCATGTGTATACATATATATGTGTGTGTGTATATATATATATATATATATATATATATATATACACATATATATTTAAAGTAAATAGATAGACTTTTTTTAAAAAGAAAAAATATTATTTTGTTCTCTTTTCTTTTTCTTTTCTTTTTTTTTTTTTTTTCCACCCATCCTCCCACTTGCCTTCCCTGTGACAACCACCAGTTTAATCACTGTATAAGAGTCTGGAGTTTTTTTCTTTTTAATTTTGTTTCTTCATTTGTTTTGTTTCTTAAATTCCACATATGCATGAAATCATACAATATTTGTCTCTTTTTATAAAAATGAAAAGGCATCCATCTATCTCTGCTTCTGAAAGTGTTTCCTCCTTACTCCAGCCCTCTCCAGAAGAATTTTCTGACCTGAACTTGTTTTCAAGTTCTGGGGCTTCATCCCTTTGGCATGTACGTTCCTAGGGAGGTAATGTTTTAGTCTCCTAGGCACCTTGAGGTTTAACCTAAGACCAAGTCTGGGCTGTAGCCATTGGACACTCTGAGGGATATGAAAAAAGAAAAGTGTTATTAGTCTTTGGATCAGAGAGCAGTTAACTAGAAAAATGGCTGCCAATATAGTTCTCATAATATGTGAAAATATTTATAAGACAATTGAAAGCAAACAGTCTCTACTCTTATAACACGTACATTTCAGTGGATTAGGATGGCAGAACATTTTATAGGAAGACTGAGAAGAAAGTTTTATTTTCCACAGATGGCCAATTCAGTGCAAAAATTATTGTCAGATTCTTGTTACAGTTACTATGGTCGATTTTCAGGGACATAAAACACAGTGCTTGCCTTCAAGGAGTTTCTAATTTCATTGTGTTTTTAAAGCCAAAAGACAAACAACTCCAATACAGGACTGAATATACATATTTTAGCAGGAATACACATATAGAACTGCATTTTGAGTGTTAATAACAGGAAGACACAGGATCATGTTGTAATAACTAAAATATTTTATAAGAGTAATATTTGAAAATGATCTTAAAGACTAAAATGCAGAAAGGCAAAATTTCTGAAATGAATACATTCTAGATAAGAAAAACTACATAGATAAGTGGATTATGAAATATTACAGTAATAGACTATATTACCTAGCTTTGATCCACATGACTACTTTTTAAAATTTATTTATTCAACAAATACATATTTTTAATATCTACCATTTAAGAAGGATCATTCTAGGCAATCACAAAGAATGGGAAAGATACTGTAAAGATTTGGTTAAATTAGTCAATTACTAATTACTTCATATACTGTATAGATATATACTATGATGAAAAATAAAGTAGGGTAAGTAAACATAGAGGTTGAGGCTATATATTATGGGTGATTAGGAAGGCTTCTCTGCTAGGGTACATTGATGAAACCCTGAATTAAATGATTGAGAAAGTCGTGTTAGTGTAGAAGAGAAAAAAAGTATTTTTCTTTTACCCATCTTAGGTTCACTGGCCTGAGCACCATGGACTAACAAAAGAGAGACTCACAACACAAAAACAATGGTTATTTCTATGCATCTCATGCATGCACATGGGAGTACTCAGAGATGAGTAACTCCACAGAGATAGTTAGAATTTGGGGTCTATAAACCTAACTTAGTAAGGTGAAAGGAGGATGGAGAAGGAGTGTCTAGGGAAAAGTCAAGGCTTTTTGGAAAGACAAATGGCCCCTTAGGAGAAAAGATGTGAGATATGATCATTTTTTTGATGTCTGTTTGGATGTGGTGTTGACTTCTCTCTGAGAGGACTAGACAGACTTGTATCTGGGGAGAGGGTTTATGATACTTGAGTTCTTTGGGGAGACTGCTTTCAGGCAGACCAGGGATTTCAGGAACTGAAATGCCATCAGCACAAAATTATTTTTATGCCAAAATGGCATGTTAAGTGGTATATCTGGATCCCTTTCACAAATAACTAGAAAAAGAAATTAATATTGTGTATGTAGACACACTCAAGGCTACCTGATGCTAGTAAGCTTTTGTCCTAATAATAGTGTGAAGAGTCAACTTTTGAACAAACAAGATATTTGCACTGATTAATCTATATGTAGAGTAGATAACAGTAGTTCCTTAAAGTATTTTTTTTTCAATAGGATAGATGAGAGTGGAAGGGTTATCAATCAGGATATATTCCGAGAGCATATGTGCTGGGTAACAGAGGCAACAGGGTGTTTGTCGTGCAGATGTAAAGTGGGTGGATGTGAAATTTCTCCCAAAAGTTGAACATTTGGATTTAGCTACTGGGAAGGAAGTTGGTGATACCACTTTTTTTTTTTTTTAAGTCCACATAGTGAGAAAAACAAAAATTCCATCTCCAGATATGGAGATATTTAGAGGAAGATTTGCTTTTGAAAGAATAACAATGGCTTGGCAATGGTTGAATTTGGGGTTCTGCTTGGAAAAATATCTAAGTAAACCTGGATCATGGGATTTTAGGGGAAGAGATCAGTATCTGTACTCATTTCTTGCAAATTGACCTATGGTGCTAAGCAGTTCACAAACATGAGATTAATTTCAATAGTTGTTGAGCACTCAGAGCAACCTCTGAGTGTTGCTATTGAACTCCTCCCTACAACCTGAAGACCTGCTGGTATATTGTAAATTGTGCCATGAAGTCTTAGTGATCTGTCCCTTTATATTCTTTGGCAACCTTGCAGAAAAGGTTCATTTATGGCAAATGTTCTAATGGCATCATCAAGCTAACCTTCCAGTTACGGTCAAGAAGTACCCTTGGATATAGCATTTTAACTTAGAAGCAATGTGGAGTCCTAGGTTTAGAGCACCATTTCAAAAGACTAAAGTCTTACACTATGTTGATGCAGTGAAGACAACATGTGTACAATATTCCAATCCAACCTCTGCCTAGAACATCTTCTGGTGTTGTCATATTTGATACAATTTGAAGTACAGAAAAACCTTGGATTGCAAGTAACTTCTGGGAGTGTTCTGCAAGAAGAGCAAACATTTGATAAACAAGCGATGTCTGGCAATATGAATAGTATGTGATGCCGAATGTACATGATCACAACTGAGCCCATTGTTCTTGAAATTCACTTTGACATACAAGTGCTTTTTATTACAAGCTTGTTTCTGGAACCAATTATGCTCGCAAACTAAGGTTTTACTGTACCTGATACTTCAATTGTAGGTTAAGCACTACTAAATTGTAGATTAAAGTATCATACACGTATAGTCCTTAAAGTTTATATAAAGTTTTTAAAATAAATCCCAGACAGTGTATCATTTATTTTATACTAGCCTGGGAATATATTCCAATCCCCTCCAAACCAATCTTACCTCCATTTGTTTTGTCCTGCTATCATCCTTCTTCTGTGTTGCAAACCCTTGTCTATCACTACTGCACCCCTTAATTACACATAGTTCTACACTATTTAGTCTCATCTGATCTTCCAGGTAGTGTGACATTAATATCAGAGCTAATATCTTGAAATTTAATCAAAAACAGAATTCAGCTCAGAATTAAATTAAAATTTGTCCCAATTCTTTGAGTATTTGGAGGAAGACTCTTCTTCCATAGAATATCACCCTAGTATAGCAGCAATATCTCAAAATTCCAAGTTCCTCTGTGCCCAGCACTCTCCTTGGTATAGTAGGAACAATAAAATGCAACAATCTTAGTAAAAGACCACACATATGAACAACCAAGATGATGCATTTATTCTTCTGAAAGAATGTTTAAGGAGAGCTTGGGTGTCTCGGTGGGTAAAGTGCCTGACTCTTGATTTCAGCTCAAGTTATCGTCTTGGGGTCGTGAGATCAAGCCTCCTGTGTCAGGTTCCATGCATGGAGCCAGCTTGGGATCCTCTCTCTCTCTCTCTCTCTCTCTTTCTCCCTCCCTCCCTCTCTCTCTGCTTCTCCCCCACTCATGCTCCCTCTCTCTCTCAAAAACTAAATAAATAAACATTTAAAAAAGAATATTTAGGGGATTGTTAATATAGCACATTAACACTCCTCATTCATTATTCCTAAAAACAAAAAACAAAAAATAACGAAAGTGACATCACAGATTATCTCTAGATTCTGGTCCTGAAGAACATTTATAAGGGAATTTAAAACCATTATCCAAACTTTTCAACATTTCCTATACCATAGCCATCATGAACAGCAAGAAGTTCAACCCTCCACTGTACCTTTGAGGGACTTTCTTCTTGCTTCAGCACTAGGTATAAGGAATTAGCCAAATAATACGGTTGCTTTATTATAATTTAATAATTGCTGTAGGGGCACCTGGGTGGCTCAGTCAGTTAAGCGTCCGACTTCAGCTCAGGTCATGATCTCGCGGTTCAGTGGTTCGTGAGTTCAAGCCCCGCGTCGGGCTCTGTGCCTCAGAACCTGGAGCCTGTTTCAGATTCTGTGTCTCCCTCTCTCTCTCTGACCCCCCCCATTCATGCTCTGTCTCTCTCTGTCTCAAAAATAAATAAACGTTAAAAAAATTAAAAAAAAATAATTGCTGTATATTTTGATTTTATCATTGTAATGATTTTTGCATCATTTGATGTTTTTATTTGTTTGTTTGATGAGTAAACATATCAATATAAGATTTGAAAAAATAAAAAAGATAAAATCAGAGAATCAGCCATTAATGTTTTCCCATCCCAGACAACTATTGTTATCTATTAGTATTTTTTGACAGACATTCTAATGCATTTTTCTACATATATAAATATGCATATATTTTTATATAAAAACATATTATTATATAAGTCTCATTAAGTATATATATATATACATATATATATACACAACTTAGAGAGTGAATTAATAGTATGAATATAAAAAAAGAACAGATTACTCTTTTCAAGCCATATAGTGTTCTGTTATATGGAAGTACCATACTATGTCCAAGGTTTTCCTCATTGGTGAATATTTAGGTTGGTTCTAATATTTTTTTCCAATAAAAAATATAGCGACAAATATTCTTACATGTCACTTCACACATGTGTAAGTGTGTCTATAGGAAAAATCCTTAAATATCATCCTTCAACTAACAAAACAAAAACGAGTGTTTCTTTTTACTTTTTTAAAAGTCCTGATCATTTTTTGTTCTCAATAAATATGTTGCTTAAACTTCTTGAAAAGTTTTTGAATCTGATTAAAGTTAAATATGAAACTCTTGTTTCAGACATCAATTCCCAAACTAGTATTAATTTTTTAAGCTGTTTGGAACACACACACAAAAAAAAATTCATGGTCATCTACTTTCAGAGGAAAACGCATAGACTCCTGTGAAAGCTAAGGATCTTGAACTCTGAAAAATTCTTCAAGTAAAAACAACAACAACAACAACAACAACAAAACCTGTTCAAATGTATTTAGTCTGGAAATTCTCAAATGTGTGTAACAATTATTAACACCCTTTGGGAAAATTGCCCTTTGGAGGGCATAGTGTTAATACATCAGAAAATGAAATATGCTAGACCATTCCATAATGTTCATTTTAAATCGACTGTGTCTCAGGTAGTAAACAAATATGCAAATTACCTTGTCCTCCAGGCTTCAGTCTTTTCAAATTCAAAGGCAATCATCTAATAGATTGAAAACATGAGAACTCAATCAAAAGGCAAATAAAGAAAAATAGTCTCCTGTTTATTAATTCATTTCCCATGGTATTAAATATCTGTGTATTATTTGCTAACTTCAGATTTGTGAATTTTCCCCCAGTGTCTTTTTCTATGTGACGATGATGATGATGAACATGAAAACAAAAATCATAGTTTGTTTTTTAAATAATTATCACCAAGAGGAATCCTTGTGTAGGGGAGCAGAATATGCCACCCCAAAATATGCCACTTTGACATAAGGATTACTTTGAGCTGAAAACAATAGAAAAACAACCAACACCAAAGCTCTCTGTCTTCCCTCACCATTTGCCTAAAAGCAGACTTAGAATCCCAATGACCAGAATCAACTCTGGACTCTTCATGAGCCCAGAGACAGTCCTGAGAGAAGAATCACACAACAAACCTTATTAAAATAACCCTTATCTTCCCTTCCCCTCCCCATAGTTTGCTGCCCCTAAAAGCCTAAGCCTTTTTCCTTTGTTTTGTCACTTTTCTACAAATGTGCTCTTTGTAAAGTTGCTATGAAAGTCCCAAATTCTAACCACCCCTTTGAGACACTCATCAGTTTCTCTCACTTGCATGTGCACTGCCCATGTTAATAAATGCTTTCTTTTCTCTTGTTAATTTGTCTTCTGTCAGTGGGATTTCCACAGTCCCATCAGGAAAATCCTTTCGGGTAAAGGAAAAAGTTATTCTGGAAAACATGACTTATACAGAAAAAAAAAATGAAGAAAAGTCATGGATTCATGGAACTTATCCTCAAACGGGGAACCAAAGGTATCAAATGCACTAGCTAACAATTAACCAACGTAATGTGTTAGCAATGCAAAACCAGTTTTGCCAAATTAAGAGCCATAATTTTTCCCAGAAATAATCTCTTGATATTACATGTCAGTAAGTTGATTTTTCTCTTATCATTTGTAAATGGGAGCCTTTTTCTCTAAAATTATGCTTAAGTACATTGTTTCTCCTTGACCAGAATATTTTTGATGTAATAAATAATTATGCTAAAAGTGATCCCCTTATTCATATGTAAGTACACTCCAAACAACTGTTTAGGCTGCCCAATTTTTCTAGACCTTGGAGTCCCACTTGCACTTAAACACATGCACACTCACACATACCAGACACACACAAGGGGGTAATAATGTAAAGGACATCAGCAATTCTCCAAATTTCTTGTTTCTATTTGAAGTAATCACATTCTAGAATAGACCACAAATAATAAAGGTATCCAAGTAAACTTAATGGCACACTGTTATAACTATGTTATTTCCCTGGTGAAAGGAATACACTATACTTTATGTCATAATTTGAAAACATAACATGGAAACTTCATGAATGGTCTAATTTTGAACTTGGATTTTCAACTGTTGTTTGATTTGATAGCTTTTATTTACAATGATAAAATAGATAAAAATAAGCCGTAAAATGATTTCAGGATCAGTTTCTCTCAACTCTAAGTAACAGGTCCATGACAGTCATGCGTTTCTCATCAAGGATGATAAACATCAGCCATTTTGAGGAGTGTGTGTGTGTGTGTGTGCATGTGTGTGCATGTGTTGAGTGTAGTGTTTTATAATATCTAACCAATTGCTCTTTGTCATGGTTGATGCAACATTTATTATACCCAAGTAATGATAAACAATAAAAGGGAAAACAACTAATACTGCTTTCTATACTCTACCCAGCATCAGACCCTAACACTTCTATAAGTACCTTCTGCCAGCTCTCTCCTTCCCCGTTGCGTAGACACTTCTTTTCATGTGGACTTACTCTTGTCTAATTAGTGATGTCTTAAACTGCCTTCCCAGATGCAATCCAGGCATCTTCTTTGGAAATAACTTTTCTTATTTCATTGAATTAAAACTAAAACACTCCCTCTTTTGACTAGCATCATACTTATGTATTCCCTGATTACTGTACTGACAATAATTATTTGTTTGGATCTCTCGCAATTTCTCTCTCTCTCTGACCAATCTTTCCACTCCTTTAGGGCTTATGCAATCTTGTTCCCTAGCACCCAGGACACTGTGTGGCATATTGTAAACACCTAAAATATCTGTTGAAAATAAATGAATATAAGTACAACTGAATGAGGAGACCTGTAGTAAGCACATAAGCTATATAAGATAATTGGAAACATTTTTGTAATTCTTTAGAAACATCATGACATTTTTTAAAATATCAGAAAGGTGCTATAATAAAATGCTCTTCCGGTAAATTTACACTTATTTATGTCACTTCCTTTTAACATGTTTGATATTTATTTTTTCATCTCCCTCTAAGAAGTTCAATTAGCATATGATGGTTTGGCTTTGGTTAACTCATGTGCATAATTTGGATCCTATATCACTTAAAAAGACTCACTGTAATAAATTTTTACCATTTGCTGCTTTTTGGAGATCAGTAAAAAAGAATATCAGGTCAGAAAGTCCTTACATTTTCTGAAAAAAAAAAAAAAAACAGCAAGGACACATCCTCAGACCACAGATAAAATGAAAGGGAAGGAACATATTATACATGAAATAATTTGAGTCCTAGTTCTGGTTTATTTCATCAGTAATAAGAAAATCCCTACCGATATTCCATTATGAACAGTTCTTCTGTGCGGACTTCACATGAAAGACTATAAGATTAGACCCTGAGGCTGATCGTCTCCAAACCGTGCAAGGACACCTGGAGTGCTACACATAATTTAACTGGCCAAGTTTTGAGTTTTCCTGCTAATACTGCAGTATATCATTTTCATGATTCCTGTTACCAGTGGAAGGACTGCGGTAGAAGGTTGAGAGTCAAAATTGAGATAGAGAAAAATGTATGAAGAATAACCTAGCAAAAATAGTTCTTTCTACAAAGCCGTTAAAACAAAAAAGGTCGTGAGTTCACTGTCTTTAGTTAACCCTTGCCCACCCACTTAGACTCCCCTCCAAGTACTAATTATCTGTAACCCATTGTGGCAACTAGATCATTTGCATGACATATTCAAACTATTGATGGTTTCCTTCAAAGTAGAGTTCTAGGAATAGATATAAAATATCTTCGAAACATGCAATCAGAGTTACTTATTCCCCTGCATCCTTTTTTGTGACCACTTAAGTTAGATAAAGTTGTTTTAAATTTGTTTTGCTTACACAAATTGGAGGGTAGGAAATAAACTGTACAGCAGAGAATTTTGGTGTGAATTCTTGTGAAGCAGCCCTGACCCCTCTCTTATTCCTCTGTTTCTTGGAGTAGAAACAAAGATTCCCAAAGAGGTTTCGGGATCAGATAACAGAAGGAGTCTGCATCCTTTCCAAAGTTTCCAGTAATGCAGAATATCATCTGCTTCAGCTTTCCCATCGCTGTCATCATGACCCAAGCAATTATGAACATTTATCTCTTGCTATGGACTTAATGTTTGTGCCCACCCATTTTTTTTTCACTTGAAAAACATTTTATTTATACACAGTGTAGTTTTTTTTTTTCTTTCTTTTTTAAATTCCAGTTAGCCAACACACAGGGCAATAGTACTTTCAGATGTACAATTCAGTGACTCAATACCCACATAAAACACCCAGTGCTCATCACAACAAGTGCACCCCACAATCAGCATCACCTATGTAAGCCATTCTCCCACCCACCTTCCCCTTGGTAACCATCAGTTGTTCTACTTCAACCCAAAATTTAACTGTTGAATTCCTAACCCCCAATGTGATGGCATAAGGAGGTGGGGCCTTTGGGAGGTGATTAGGCCATGAAGGTGGGTGGAGCCCTCATGAACGAGCTTAGCGCCCTTTTAAGAGGGACCCCAGAGGGGCGCCTGGGTGGCTCAGTCGGTTAAGCGTCGGACTTCAGCTCAGGTCACGATCTCACGGTCTGTGAGTTCGAGCCCCGCGTCAGGCTCTGGGCTGATGGCTCAGAGCCTGGAGCCTGCTTCCGATTCTGTGTCTCCCTCTCTCTCTGCCCCTCCCCAGTTCATGCTCTGTTTCTCTCTGTCCCAAAAATAAATAAACGTTAAAAAAAAAAAGACATAAGAGGGACCCCAGAGAGCTCCCTCACCCCATACCCTATGTGAACAAGCAATGTCTTTGAATCAGGAGGTGGTCTGTCACCAGACGCTTAATATGCTATTGCCTTGATTTGGGGCTTTTGGCATCCAGAACTGTGAAAAATAAATGTTTGCTGTTTGAGCCACGCAGGCTATAGTAGTCTGTTGTTGTAGCCTGAAACAAATTAAGACACTTCTTTTCTCCTTAAGACTACTAATAGTGTCTTGCATATCTGAGCCTCTCCCCATAACCATCAATATGTTCATTATTTTCCATTATTAATACTCCTGAAGTAGTGATCAGAGATAGTACCACCCTATAGGTAAACTTTTGTGTATTCTGAATAAAATCCATGCCCCTGGGTATTGTAAGAGATATATTTTATAATCTGGTCCTTACCTACTTCTCCAGTTCTGTCTTCCAATAATACATCTTTTCTACCAACCTTGATTCTGACTAGGTTTAATATAACCTCTATGAAGCCACCTTCATAGTCTCTTATTGGGCAAGTATTTTTCCTTTCTCTTTTACTTAAGTATAGTTATCCTTCAAGATCAACCTTAAATTCCACTTATTTCACAAAACAGTTTCCTCAAATACTATCTAGAAACTTTCCTTGTCTCTTTGAACTCCTAAGTACATACCTGCACACACTAGTTTGATGATTTCCCCCTCCCCCTCCCCCACTTCTCCTCCTCCTCCTCCTCCTCTTTTTCATCCTTCTCCTCCATATCATTATCATCATCAACATCATCATTATTTATCCATTATCCTTCCTATGATACTGTAAAAGTTTTCTCAGCACCAGCTACATTTAGTTACCTTTTTAATAGGTCGTTCCCTTCCAAGTGTCTAACCTAGTGCTTTGCATAAAGAAGGCATTCAATATGTTTTTTTGTTGAATGAAGGAAAATAGATTTTTCATTTTTCATAACAGGTGAAGGCCTGCAGAGCTCAGAAATGGATGGAGAAATATTCTCATTATATATGCACATAAATAAATGGGTATATCTTTGCCTTACTTTTGTCTTCTTGAGGTGTCTCCATGGCCTCCAGAGTTTGCAACAGCAAAAGCCAAAGCAGCATCAGATTTCCTGTGTTTAACATGGCAGGCAGCAGGTATGATCTTTGGCAACAAGAAAACTCCAGTGGAGTTTTGAATGGCACTACTGTGCTGCTGAAACAGATTACCCATCAAAGTATCTTCTGCTTTTTTTTTCATTTGGCTTTTGTCAGCAATTGGCAAAGCTCCACAGAGTAAGAACATGCTAAAAGAAGGAAAGTAATGAGAAATAATTAGAGGTGGCTCATTGCCAATATATATCTGCATTTGAGGAGAAGAGAAGCTGTCGGATAATATTAGGAAAGTAACTCCATGCCCAAAATCTAAATGAATATTGCTGAGGAGGGTCACTAAGATGACAGGGTGAAAGCATAAATGTTCTCTAAATTACCATTTACTAATAACTGAAGCATATTTTCTAGAAGCCATAATACAGTGGGTTGGTAGCTAAAGAATTGACATATGGAACTGAGAACCATGAACTCACTCCTTCTTTCCCTCTGACAATTCCCTCATTAATGCACTGCCAGGAAACCTGGAAAATGTATGCTTTCACTGAATTGGAGAAAGATGACAGTGCTGTCAGCCGCTGAGCCTTTGTTCCTTTGTTCAGCCATATTAAAATGATAGAAGGGAAGTGAAGAGGAGGCTTCTTTTTTCTCAAGCCCAAAGGTGTAAAGGATTTATTGGACATCTGCTTACCTATTGTTGGTTTTGAAGGGTTTCTTCTCATGTTTGAAAGCAGAAACACATTAGACTATCACATCAGGTATCAAGGATATTAGATGATTAGCCAGTTGCTTCTGTAGGTAAAAGATAACTGGAAATGAATGCGACATCAGGAAAAACACATCAACTACTTCTTTCACAGCGGGAGGTTTGGGTTTAATAAATAAGATTTCTCAAGACTCAAGTTACCCCTTCAATCCACATCAGGCACTCATGTTTTAGGACTTCAATGGAAAGATTGGTTGTTTCAGGAATTTAAGAGGTTTTTAGTGAGCAAAACTGAAAGTAAAATATTAAATTAACAGTAGGAGACTCAAAACATGGCTAGACATGGTCTGACTCACCTACTTCTGTTCCATACTTTTTACCTTCTTACTCTGAAAATAAGAGTCATTTTAAGTGACATATTCAAATGTTG
The DNA here is from genome assembly GCF_018350155.1 of Leopardus geoffroyi. Lineage (NCBI taxonomy): Eukaryota > Metazoa > Chordata > Mammalia > Carnivora > Felidae > Leopardus > Leopardus geoffroyi. Next base: position 177,048,750 of record NC_059327.1, read on the forward strand.
TTGTTTCAGCAATTATTTGTAATCTATGAAAATCTACTACTAAGCAGTCATAAAAGTGAAATCATTTAAGTGTTATTGCTTTATGTTCCTTTTTACCTTTTTATGTTTACCAATGTAAATACTAAGAAAACAAAGAAAAACAGCCTGTATATTGCTCTATTTATTCCTTGTCTGGGTTCCTGAGTCGGTAACCTTCATTAGAACAAAATATATTCAAATGGTGATTTCTTTCCACTGTGTCACTACCTGGGTCATCAGCACAATCAAAACCAATTTGTAATTAGCCTCTCAAATGGTCTGAGAAATGAAGGTACCAGGTAAATGAGATCAACTCCTAAGGGACTTTCTCCCTCTCCAGTGAATTGCCTTCCCAATCAATTCCCAAATATTTGAAGAGATAAAATTTAATTCAGAACTTACTCTCCAGTGTATCAGATATGTCATTATGGAATGAGAGGCCAGATGTGGTAAACAATCTGAGCTCTGAAAACTCATATGCACACATGTGTGTGTGTGCATTTACACACACACACACACACACACACACACACACACAAACACACACATGCACTGCTGTCTTCAAATATCAATCAACCTTGGGATCCTTGATGGGAAAATAGAAAAATACAGATGGAAGAGATTTAAAATTATTTTTTAAACTTAAGTTTTAATAGCATCAAGCAATGAAGCATGGAATGCTCCCTGATGAGGATATAATGAGGGAAATAAAAAATTAAAAGATAAAAACAGCAGGTGAGAAGATGGACACATTATGCAAGGAGAGTTTAGGACTTTTTATCTTCTATTTCTTTTTCCTGGTTAATACTCCCCCTCCACCCCAAAACATTATTTTTTTCTTTGAATTTCAGTCTTACTGAACAAGGCAATTTCCAATGTTGATTAACTAAATCCAGGCTATCCTGGAAAGCATTGCCCATTTGCTTTGGATTATTTCACAAAATACTGGTAAAATCTTCAGGCCAAAGCTTGCTTTATTGTAAAGAAAAAAAAAAAAAAGTGAGAGGCAGGACAATGTGCTCAGAGGCCGGAATGCATCCCGGTGGAAATCAAGATTTCAACTTCATAATAGCAAGGCTATTAAAAGAAATTCTTTAGAAATGTCCCAAGATTTATTGCCTTCTCATTCTAGAAGTAAACAAACACATGAAGGCAACGAGGTTATTCATTAACACACTTATGATCTGAGTAAACTCTTTTTGTGTCATATGAATTCCATTTTAAACCAAACTATTGTTTGATTATTCTGCCTTTATGCCTATGATGAAGTTTTGTGTGATCATGGGGGTGGTCCAGAACTGACAGCCAAGAAAGAATGCTTGAAGACGTCGTTGGTGCGAAATGGTGATTTTATTAAAGCATGGGGACAGGAACCGTGGGCAGGAAGAGCTGCACCGGGGTCATGAGGGATAGCTTGTTATATACCCTCAGGTTGGGAGGGGGTCAGGGATAGTGTAAGTCTCTAAGGTATTTTGGAAGCAAGGTTTCTAGGACCTTGAGGGGCTAGCTGTTGCTAGGGGAATGCTATTTATTACCATTTAATAAAACCTCAGTCATGAGATGCTTCAGATGTATATCAGGGGCCATAAGCTTGGAGTATGATTGCCAGCGTATATCTTGGAGCAGTTGAGATAAACTAAGTAGACTTACAGAATTCTCGAGGTTGGGATAATGTCAAGTTAAGATTCCCTTTTGTCCCTAGCAAAATGTCATCAAAGCAGATGAACTCCTAAAGGGAGGTCACTCTGCTGGTTTCAATGACTTGTCAATGGGCTGTAGGCAGTAACGGAATTTAATTTTTCATTTGCCTTAGTTTCCCACACTACCATGGCAAGCACTTAAACCCCTATCCTTTGGTCTTGGGTAGCCAGGAGTGTCCGAGGAAGATCACGCATATTCCACCTGGGCGGGGGGGAGGGGAGAGAGTGCCAAACTGTATTTTGCTGTCAGCTTGCCCCATGATCTCTCACCTCCTATAATTTCTTTTTGTTTTCTCTTATGTTTATGTAGAACAGGGCTTGCATGAAGTCTTTTACATTTATCATCTCAGTTTTCTACTTAATATGCCAGAGCTATTACCGTAATTACCATTTTACAGAAACAAAAATTGAGGCTGATAGAAGTAGCGTGTCTTAGTCAAAGTTATCAAATTGATAAGGTTGGTTTTTGTTTTAATTGTGGTAAAAAACACGTAACATGAAATTTACCATCTTAACCATATTTAAGGGTACAGTTCAATAAAGTATATTCACGCTGTAAAACAGATCTCCAGAATTTTTCATCCCATAAAACTGAAAGTTTTATCCATTGAATGACAATTTGCCTTGTCTCTCTTTTTCTCGTTCTCTGGTGGCCACCATTCTACTGTCTGTTTCTCTAAATTTGATGACTTTAGATTACCTCACAGAAATGGAATCCTATGGTATTTGTCTTTTTGTGACTGGCTGATTTCACATAGCATAATGTCCTCAAGGTTCATCATGTTACAGTACGTGATAGGATTTCCTTCTTTTAAGGCTGAATAGTATTTCACTATATAAAGCATTCCAGAAGACATCACCATGGCAGCTTAAAAATTTTGAGCTAAAGACATTTGATAGTAGGATTATTTTTTTCTGAACTCCTTCATCTAGAAAACAACACCTTCCAATAGATCTCAATTTGCCATGAATCATCTCCCAACCACGGAAGTTTCCCAACCACAGAAGATCAACTCATCACCCAACAGAAGTCTGCTTCAAGCCTAAACAGACATACATGGCTATAAAACTATCACATCCCCACTCTGTTCTCCTAAGGGCTGATTCATCTTTGCCAAAAGTGTTCTGTTTTTTTCCATAAGCTCCCGTTCTCCCTTTCCCATTCTTCCCCTTTTAAGAAGTCATTTATTTTCTAGTGTCTTTCTTCCCCTCCCTTTTCCTTTTTAAGATTGTTTGGAATCAGAGCACATGGGTGACTCAGTCAGTCAAGTTGAGTGCCCCACTCTTGATTTTTGCTCAAGTCACGGTCTTGTGGTTCATGAGTTTGAGCTCGACATTGGGTTCCATGCTGAAAGTACAGAGCCTGCTTGGGATTTTCTCTCTCTCCCTCTCTCTGCCCCTCCCCTGCTCATGCTTTTTCTCTCTCTCTCAAAATAAATAAAAATAAACTTACAAAGAAAAAAAAAAGGATGGTATGAAAACCCCAGTCCCAACCACTTTCTTGAGGCACATTTTCTCTGAACTCCTGTATACATATATGAATAAAAGTCTGTTTCCTCTCTTGCTAATTGTCTTTAGTCAGATCGATTTTCAGCCCCCCCCCCATCAAAAACATAAGAGATAGGTAGAGAAAAAGCCCCTCCCACCACTGACTGTATGTATATACCCAATTTCATTTATCCAGCCATCCATCTATGGACTTTTGCCTCTACCTCTTAGCTATTGTGAATAGTGGTGCTATGAACATGGGTAGGCAGGTATTTCTTCCAGACCTCCTTTCAGTTCCTTTGAGTATTTAACCAGAAGTGGGACTGCTGGATCATGTGGTAGTCTAATTTTATTTTATTTTGCTTTAGGAATCTCCATACTGTTTTCCATAGTGGTTGCACCATTCTACAATCCCATCTGCAATGGATGAGGATTCCAGTTTCTCCACATCCTAGCCAACACTTGTTATTTTCTCTTCCTTGGTTTGTGATAGTACCTGTTCTAATGAGTGGGAGGTAATATCTCATTGGGGTTTTAATTTGCATTTCTCTGATGAACAGTGAGTGTGAACATTTTTTTCATATGCTTGTAGCTGATAGGTTTTTAATCTTGAATTGAATGCAAGCATCTTGACTGGGGGGCTCATATTTTTGAGTATTAAATTATACTCCGGATCCACCTAAGAGTGAAAACATATGGTATCTGTCTTTCTCTGTATGGCTTATTTCACTTAGCATAACACTCTCCAGTTCCATCCATGTTGCTACAAAGGGCCAATTTGACAATAAACTTCATATATTGAAAAAAAAAATTATACTCTGCATGATTTCATTTTTCCTATTTTTTTTTTAGATTATTTCTTTAACTGGAAAATTTTTAAACATATACTGTACTTAGTAAATTTATATCCTATTTGTGTAGGCTGACTATCTTGATATTGTATTATCATATTAATTATGGAGAATGTTAATTTTTATTATATAACGTAATATTTAAGCCAGTAATTTAAAACTTTGAGCCCTTACAGGTTTCAAGCACCTAAGATCTGAAATGTTTTGTTTGTTTGTTTGTTTGTTTGTTTTCTATAGTCTTTCTGTATGATTTCCAGGAACGTTCATTTAGGGAATAATTACCTTCTTTTAATATGTTTATACACTTTTATGTTTGGGGCTTGTATCTTTCCAAATGAAAGTCAATGACTAAAATAATAATATTAAACTATAAATTCAAAAAACTGCTGACAAATTGGGAATAATAATAAAATGCTATACAAATTTAGCATTAAGAGCATTAAATTGTTTTTCCTATCTTTTAAAGTTTTTATTTCACTACTGGAATTCCATTTCCAAACCAAGCTTTATGCTATTTTTTATGTATATAGTTTATAAATGGAAGACATCTTAGAACCTTAATTTGTGACTCAGCATCAAAGGGAAACAGTTGGTCCTATATCAAAAGTTTATCAAGTGAATGTTGATGTGCTGAGTAAAAGAAAATCAGACATACATGAATCGCTTTTGTTGGGCTCATTCTTTGTGACATTTTAGTTAATCAAGGAAACAATTTCACTGTTTGCTTTGGCTAAAAATGGTTTTTGCTATAAAAGTTCAAGAATTGGTAGCTCTCTTGGACTCCTTGTTCCTCTGTCTCTAGTTTTGTCCTTTGTCTTTCATTTTTCTGTTTCTTTTTCTCTGTCTAGATATATAAATAGAGATGTAGATATAATATTTCTACCTACACGTAAACATATCCCTTACAGATGAAAATACACTCAGCTCTTTAATGCTATTAGAATTTGCTTAAATATTAAACAATGCTTGGAGAAAAATTGCTTAAGTGACTATTGTTTATTACAATTAATATATAAGCTACAAAATTTCTATTAAAGGAAAACTAAGTTCAAGAATCAGGGTTTCTGGGTGGCTCAGTGGGTTAAGCATCCAACTCTTGATTTGGGCTCTGGTCATGATTTAATGGTTCATGAGATTAGATCCCCACATCAGGCTCTGTGTTGACAGTGCAGAACCTGCTTGGGATTCTCTCTCTCTCCCTCCATCTACCCCTATCCCCTCTTAAAAATAAATAAACATTTAAAAATATTCAAGAATCAAGCTGGCACTAGCAATAATGTACTAAAATTATATACTGTAGATGAGTCAATTCTGCTATTACATTAATTCACTTTAAAATATCTGGGGTGGGGGGCTGCTTGGGTGGCTCACTTGGTTAAGTGTCTGACTCTTGATTTCAGCTCAGGTCATCATCTCGCAGTTTCAATAGTTTGAGTCCCATGTCGGGCTCTGCACACTGACCTCATGGAGCCTGCCTTGGATACCTCCTTTCTCCCTCTTTCCCTCTCTCTCTGCCCCTCCCCTGTTCACGTTCTCTCTGTCTCTATCAAAATAACTAAATAAACTTAAAAAATAAAATAAAATATCTGGAACAACTTGAAGCTTGACAAGAGCTATAACACTAGCAAAGAGTAGTTGACTTGGTTTTATAGTAAATATTGGCAACCATTTTTCATAAATTATATTTTTTCTTCAGATATGCATCCATGCCTCAATTTTCTCTGTTATAAAATAGCATAGTCATACTTCATAGACTACTTTGAAGATTAAATCCTTTATGTAAATGTTTTAGAACAAAACTTTGGTTTGGGATGCCTGGGTGGCTCAGGCAGTTAGCATATGACTCTTGATTTTGGCTCAGGTCATGATTTCACAGTTTTATGAGTTTGAGCCCCACATCAGGCTCTGTGCTGGCAGCACAGAACCTGCTCGAGATTCTCCCGCTCTCCCTGCCTCTCCTGCTCCCACTCTCTCTTTCTCAAAAATAAATAATAAGTAAAAAAAAACTTAAAAAAATAAGAACAAACATTGGTTCATTCAAAGCATTATATGTGCTAAATTTATTACTGTTACTATTGTTACTATTATTGCTATTATTTGAATTCCAGAACACAGTATACAAAGCCTATCCTAGCGGACATCCACATAAAACTGTCAACAGAGAGAAACATTTTATTGAAAAACTTGACATCCTATGCTTCCAAATATATAGAATTCAAGATCCAACCTCGCGGGCATGTGCATATAACAAAAAAAGCCTGTAGAAATGTAAATTTATGTAGAGAACTCTAGTATGTTAAAGGAAGAGAGTCCCAATTTGTATTTGTGGTTTTTCTACTTTAAAGCTTAAACAGACCTCATTTTTATTCCTTTTACCCTGTAAGGTTGGGTAAGACACAAGTTTTTTATTATATTCTTCCTGGGATTCTAAAATCAGAATAACAATTTGCATTTTGAAGTATCTTTTGCAACACTTCAAACGATTGAAAGGTGTATTAATCAAAATACTAGGAAGAGTGAAATTTCTGTGAGCCCTTGTCTATGTTTATGGTGGGAACGTCAGAATTGTGCTGCTTTGATTCCAATCAGTTCTTTCCACTTTGGTTCTGAGTTGGGTCTGAATTAATGTTTATAAAATATTCTACCAGATTAGCACTGTTGATGTTATCTACATAATTTCCCTCTGTAAACTCTTGTAGCTGTAATCATTACTTTACCCTTCGGGTTGTAGACTTCGCTTTCTTCTGTTTCTGTCTCCAACAAGTTATGCTTTCCCAGTTACAAAGCTCTGGGGATTGCACATATCCCCTTGTCACTATCTTTGTTCATTGTTGATATATCTGTGCCAAATCATCTGCTGAAATTCAGGCAAAAACAAAAGAAGTAGCATTGACTTAAAAAGTTAGTAACTATTTTATAAAAGTATGTGTTAAAGGGGCACCTGAGTGGCTCAGTGGGTTAAGTGTCTGACGCTTGGTTTCTACTCAGGTCGTGATCTCTCATTTTGTGAGTTTGAGCCCCGCATTGGGCTCTCTGCTGTCAGCACAGAGCCTGTTCAGATCCTATCTCTCCCTCTCTCTCATTCCCTCCTTTACTCACTCACTCACTCACTGTCTCTCTCCAAAACAAATAAACATAAATAAATAAATACATAAATACACAAATAAATATGTGTTAGAGAAATGATTTTTCTGAACTCTTGATAGATGTAGAAATGAATATTATTATGAACTGTTTATAAACTTAAAATCCCCCCCTCTGGGGGTAGAGAGTAGATTGCCAAACTTTTTGAATTTGATTTTTTTCATGGTTTCTGAGAATATTCTCCGAATATCCATGGACAATATTCTCCATGATGCATATAGTAATTACATTTACTCATTTTGACTGAACCTTTTATTTTGTAGCCAAAGCATGTAAGTGCTTACTTTTGAGACTCATTTAACAGAGCATTAATTGTAAATTTCTTCTTACTGTTGGATAATGCGCACATATGAAAATCCACTCAAACACTGGTCCACATCCCTTGGAAGGGTTAGGTCTCCAAGGACAAGAACTGTAATCTGAAGAAGACTTGTCTTCCACTTTCAACTTGTATTTCCTAATGAATTATATCTAAACTCTAAAATTCTATTTTAAATATCTGTCCACCAGTCCTGTACCACCATCATACTTTTCAGTCAAAAGAATGCAGTAGGTGCCAAAAAGACAAAGCAAATCATATGTTATTCAAATACTGGCCAGGTGTCCATTTTTCCTTTGGTGACTATATTGGACAGATTGATGTCCTCCTAAAAGATGTGTCTGCACCCTCATCTATGAACCTGTGATGATCACCTTCTGGGGCAAAAGATGTAACTAAGTTAAGGATCTTAAAAAAAAGGAGCTTACCCTCGATGATCCCAGTGAGTCTCGCACGCCATCAAACACATCCTTACAAGGGAGACACACAAAGACACACACAGAAGACAAGGTGGTAGGTAGACAGAAGTAGAGATCAGAGTACTGCAGCCCCCAGAAGCTGGAGCAGACTCTCCCCTAGAGTCCCTGGAGGAAATGTGACCCTTTCAACACCTTGATCTTGGCCACAGGTGGTGATACAGATGTTGATACTGATACAGACTTCTGGCCTCCAGAACTGTAAGAGAATGCGTGTCTTTTGTTTTAAGGTACCAACTCAGGGTACTTTGTTGTGGTAGCTACAGAAAACAAATGCAGCTCCTAATAGTTTAGGAAATGTGCTACCTGAGGAAGCCAAAGGAAGTCAAGACAACGTGCCTGGAGATGGCAGTGCCCGTCAGAAATTCTGAAGCCTGCTTAACACTAGAGGAGCAGCCTGGCCCTCACATCCTCAGCGTGCTGCTTGCTGTCACTGCCACTCTGCATAATTCACGGCTTCGTAATCAACCTGGACATTTTCACTTTTGGTTTTAGTAGCTTTCTGCTTCCTTCATGTTTTCTGCAATATCTAGTTAAGTGCCTGCTTGTTCCACCATTACGAATAATGATGAAAATCCAGGCACAAGTTTTGCAAAGATGTCTCTGAGGCTGGATCAAAGGATTTTACGGGTCAGCATTCGTGATGTTTCAAAGCTCTAGCAGGACAGGTTTAGACCAGGATGAAATCTATTTCTTCACCTGGGTTCAAATTGAAGTCCTGCTAATTACTCCACATGTGACCTCCAACAACTTAATTAACCTCCGGACTTGTGGTTTTCTTATCCATAAATCCGGGATGCTATCGACTTCACCGGGTAGTTATGAGCATTATAGATAATGCAAGTGAAGCGTCAGGCAAATAGTCAGCACTTAGAAAATGGATAGATTTATTCTTCTTCTCCACTTTTTGCCCAGCCTGTTCTACCCTCACTCAGGACAAACCACAGGACCTGGTATATCTGCCCATTTTGCATATTAGGTTGAGGGGGTGTTTTAGGCCAATGCTTATCCAGGGAGCTATCTGATTACTGGTCAGAACCTAAACACATCAACATGCATTTATGTGCTCCTGTTTGTAGGGAGCAAATGCGAAGTTTAAGCTTTGTGAGAAAGATAGTTGTCAGAATCATTTTTAAAGCCCCTTTATTATTTTCCACTTCAGATAATATTAAGTAAGAAACACATATGGCCCATGTTGTATTCATCACTTCTGCTGATTAAATTCCTGTTCTTGAATGGTTTCAAAATTCAAAGTGAAACTGCAGAATTAAGTGCCATTTCCTCCTCCACCTCCACCCTGGTTTGACTGGGGGGTAACAAAGAAAAAAATTCCAGAAACTTCCACATGCAGGTTCCACGCACAAAATCTTGTCACTGTTTATTTGTCTCACGTGGGAAGTGGAGGCTGATTTCTTCAACCCTCTAACAGATATTACAAAGTAACAAATATGCACAAATTTTCAGATAATAAGATTAAAGTCTAGTTCCTGCTCTTGTCGAGACTTAAGCAAATTATCTCTTGAGGATGGGTGCTGTGCGTTCCCAAAGGAGTTTATCAAGTTCTGTTCCCCTGACACCCCTCCCACAATGAAGGCAGAATTTCCACGTGGCTAATGGCTAGGAGCTCTCGTGCCTGAGGCAAGATTTCCAATATCCTTCATGGCCCAGACTTCCTGCAATCTTATGCTGATTCTTACCATCTCAGGAAAAAAACACTTTTGAAGGACAGAAAGTATGAGCCTTCTGCTGCGTCTCTCTGAATTTATTTCTTCCAATCCATTTAATCCACTCAGTTTTCGTTAGGACTTGAATTTGAGCCACAGACTGCTTTCTGACTCTAAACGTCCTCCGCAGTTTCATCGTCACAGGGGAGGTTGTCTGCTGTGAGGCTGCCATCTCCACCTGGATGGCATGCGAACACTTTAAGCCAACACGTCCGAAACAGAACTCACATGTTTTGAGTTGTTGAGATGACCAACGACTCAAAGGGGAATAAGAAAAAAAGTTCCAGAGAGAGGGCACAGAGTAACAATGAAAATTTTCAAAGAGGTAGATTTCTGTTGACTGGAGTGTTTGGGGTTGGCTTGATGCAAATGACAATTTTGAAGTAAACCTTAAGGAACAGACTTTGAGTAAGCTGACAGAAAGCATTTGATTTTCATGGAAAGAGGAGTAGTGTGCCCGCTAAGACTCCGAGGTAGGAACTCTCAAGGGATGTAGGAGCCAAATTTGGCTAGGAAAAGAAATAGAGTTCTTAGAACATTTATTTAAGTGGGAATAAACTCCACATGAACATAGCATTCAAAATTCTCCATGGTTTTGCACATAATTCTTTGTTCTCCTCACGGAAACGTTTGGCATATTCTTATTTATTTCACTCATCTATTTGCCTGCACAAATCTCAGTAACGCTATCTCACAACATCTTTTCCACAATATGTTGTTAGATGTTCTCTTTTTCCAATTTATGTTCCATCACGTTAATTTTAGATCTCCTGGTTCTCACCAGACACTGTTTTATTTGTTTGTTTAATGAACAACATCAAGTTAAAAATAGCTAGCTTATGGTAGAGCTCCTCTTTAGCACCGAATCTGATTGGGTTTCAACCCCTATTCCCCTTCCGGGGGCCATCAGTTGCCAGCTTTGGAATCCATATTTAAAAGAGTTATGATCAGCCACCTCTGTTTGACTTGTCTACCCATTCTGCAAACTCATAGGCTCAGGGAGACCTAAATGTGGTTTCAGATGCACTGAGCTTTTTCTTTTCTCAGAAAAAGACAAACATTGAAGCAGCTCTGTTGCTTGTGCTTAAAGTCCCCTTGGAGAAGTGAGGTTGGGCCTCTGGCTACGCAAACACTCAGCAGTCTTACCACTTGACATGATCCCATCCATCAAGCTCCAGTTAGGTTCTCTGGCACTTCAGGGCTGAATTCAGCAGTGCACTTGAAGCTTGATTGGTCTTCCTCAGGTATTCCTCAGATAGTATGACCACCTTTTGCCTTTTCATGCAGCCAAGAAGCAATGTGTACAGAATTAAGGTTCTTAGATTTAAGTGAAACAGACAGTCTCTGCCTGTCACAATATACTCTACTGCTCCAAAACCAAATTTGCACTAAACATGGACAATTATGTTAATGTTCTATAAGACTTTTGAGGGACAAACAGAAGTAACAGTATATGTATGTAAACAGTTCCCAAACGGACCATACAAAACCCATATGATTGTACCTATCACATAGATTTTATACTGATGATATTAAAAGTTGTGTGGTATTTTATTTGGCAAATTTTGAATGCGTTTTAGTCTTTGATTAAGGAAACTGAGACTTTTGGAATATTTTGATGAGATTTAAAATTCTACAATAGTAAAAAGAATAAGTAGAAAAACCGTAGGAGGAAATTGACAACAAGTGAATAATTACATATCTGTCAATAGACATATTTTTTAGGAATATTGTGACTCTTTTATCTTTATTATTCAATTCCTGTTGCTAGAAGTTTTTTTCCCTCTGATAAAAAGTTTCTCTGACGTATATGCATGTATTATGACATTTTAATTGATATTCTGGTATGGGCATAAATCTTTAAATACTTATTATAAAAGAATGACATTTTAAAGGTCTTCTTTCCTGTCCTTGAAATATTTGATAGAAATTTAAAGTTTGTCTTTGAAATTAAAGTTCTGTTGAATCAGCAAGAGCAGTATGCCAAGGCAAGGTACAGATAGTGAAGGGTTTTTTTTGACTCACAATTTTTATACTGTCTATCTAAGCACTTACTCATTTCATTCTAATAATGGAAAAATACAGAAAAAACATCCAGGAAGTCTATTCCTTATTTTATGTAAAGAAGTATGGAAAAAAATGTGGGAATGATCAAAATTTCATGTCTGGGCTAATCATAAATGATATAAATGCACAGCCACCTTAAATAATAAGAATTAATATTGTTTACAGTATATCATAAACAATCCAAGGTTACCGTTTAAGGGCAGGAATTAATAAACATATAAACTAAAATCACATCAGAGTAGATAAAAAATATAGGTTGAACATTAATTTAGTGGCTTACTGACTCATTTTTTGTGTAATCAAGAATACTGGCAAACACTTAATCCAGTTGAGAAGTGAAGATGGCTTAAAACCACAATGTTAGGGGCACCCGACGGCTCAGTTCGTTGAGTGTCTGACTTCAGCTCAGGTCATCATCTCACAGCTCATGGGTTTGAGCCCCACATAGGGCTCTGTGCTGACAGCTTGGAACCTGCTTTGGGATCTGTGTCTCCCTCTCTCCCTCTGCCCCTCCCTCACTCGCACTCTGTCTCTCTCTCAAAAATAAATAAATATTTAAAAAATGAAAAAAAAAAAAACCCATAAAGTTATTTTTTTAACCTGGTGATTTGACTAGTGTAAATATAGCCTAAGTTACTAAATTTCTATTTTCATTATTTAAGTATTAATATATATTTTAAACAGATTATGTTCCAACTAATTCCAAATATCTGCTATGAGGCTTATAGAATTATGTTCTGTGACCAAGGTGGACAAAATAAATTATTCAATAAGATGACATCAGTTTTAGGAGATTCAGGGGAGGTTCTGTATCTTCTATGTAGTTCTGTATCTTCTAAGTAAGATATGCAGGAATCCTTTCTTCATGGAAGTATTGACAGTCTCAAAGACATTTTCTTGTTATTGTTTGCTTTGGTGTTGGTTTTTTTGTTTGTTAGTTTTTCAGCTTCCACCCAAATAAATTAATGCTCTATCTCCATTGATTTATTTGGTAAGAACAAGTTATTGTGTCAATGAAGGTACAGAGGAAAGGAGGCTTTGTAGCAAGAGGATGGGAAGAGGTATTTTTTATAGTGTCAATATCTAAATGCCCTTATCTGGATAAATTATCTAAGACTTTATTTCTTCATTTACATGACAGTTATCTTGCATTGCTTTGTGCGATTTTAATTTATTCCTTCTTTTTCTAAAAAAAAATACAGTTTTGTGCTCCTTTTTTACTTCATCTGTCTATGACAACCAGAAAGGAAATATACCACAACTATCCTTGCTATTCCTTTTGCTAATGTCTTTTTTTTTTTTTTTATCGTTCTATGTGATTTCTAGCTTTGCAGGCTGTGAAGGTGGATGAATGTGGATAATGCCTATTATGACTCCACGCTTCATGTTGCTTACCTAACTTGCAAATGTATTGTGAGGATTAATGCCTATTTAAAGTACCTTACGATTGCACTTTCCATTAGAGAGAATGGCTCATACACATTACAAAAATCACCCAGTGGAAATAAAATTATACATATACTTACAATCTTCTGAACTTGCAGGAGGGTAAATTTTAATGAGACAAACATTTTCTATAACTATGCTGCAGTACTCCTAGTGATCAAAAAGAAGCTGTTGAAATCCCATGAAGTGAAGAATATAAAATAAAATGTAGGAAGCTTTTCATAATTATGAGTATTAGTCAAATAACATTTAAAGAACACTAAGTTATCTGCATTTGGATTGTATAGTCGGTCAGCCTTATGAAAACAGATATATTTGGGGGAAAAAAAAAGCTCATATAGCTAATTTCCCCAGATAATGCTATCTTTCCATTATGAACAGCAAATTTAATAGATCATAAAACTACACTAATAATCTGATACTGTGCCTTTTGGCCCCAGAATTGCCACCTAGTGACTATTAAAAATAAACAAATCTTGTATGTAAGAAAGTGAAAATCCTAGCAAACCCAATACTCATTTGTGTATATTTGATATTTGTTATTAGGTACCAAATAAAATATATTTTCTCAATCTATTATTACTCGATATCCCAGAAAGAATACTATTTTATTAATACCAATTTCTAAAACAGTATGATCATTTTTTGGAAGGCAGTGTTGAAATTCAACGCTCCCAACATTTTCTACTTAGATCCTGGCTTATGTGACCCTTTTCGTGGATCCCCTGGACTGCACCATGAGCTAGGAATTAGAGAGTAAAACCTTCTCCAGAAACCTCTGCAGCGCTATCTGTGTCCATTCTGATTGGTCAGAGACCCAGCCCTGGAACAAGTTGATAAATGTGTGACTGAATTTGATGAGTCTTGGATGTAGACCTAAGTCAAGCTGTGACACTATCTCTTTTTCCAAGATATCTGGCCTGGGACAAAAGACAAAAAGATGCTGCTTATCAGTCTCTCACCAGTGGCTTTAACAGGAAGAGATGGAATTCATCAGCCCCCAATTGTCATGTTTCTTCCCTTGTGGAGTAAACCAGATGCAGTTAGGGAGAAGAATGCCAAAACACAGTGTGCAGAAGAGATGATGAACAGAATGAGAGGGTCGCTCTTGAATTCCAGACTGCCTTTTCCACAGCTTGCTTTTTCAACGTTTCTGTAAGAGGTTATAGAACCACAAATTCCACTGTTAGCCTGAGCAGTTCTCGCTTTCTTGTTCCTTACACAACTAACAACTGTCAAGGGCATTTGCCGCCATTTTGGGTCATATATGTGTGAGTGGCTTAACTGACGAGGGCACCTCTTTCTCTCTTGCTACTGTATTATTGGTATCAAATACAAAAGTAATCTCACAGTAGATATTCAACAAATACTTGTTGCATGACTTAATGAATAAATCTCACATTTTGTTTATATTCTTCATGCCCTTAATTACCCAGAATGAGCATAAACATTGACCTCATTTATTTTATTGAGCATTCTTTAAAGTATTTCTGAATGCAGTCAATGCTTTTATAGCAGGCAGCTACATTGAGATAGGAAAAGCTTTCTGATCTTTAACCATCATCTGTGTACTCTATTATACTGTCCCAAATAATGCTTCTTAATATTGCTTTTCACAACATTAGGCCTTTCTATGTATATAGTTCAACTCATTAATTTTATTAATTGATGAGAACTGGGAAAGCTAGGTGGTTTCTTCAAGGTGTTATTTACTAGCTAAGCCAAAAAAAGAATTGAGAATATAATTCAAATCTCTTGATGTTATACATCAGTTAATACATATAACATGTTATTTTACATATTGGTATAGTAAATAAATACCAATTGTACCTTAATTAATACTTTCTTCATATAATTAATTAGGCTTAATTATATAACATTGATAAAAATTGTGAGTTCTGTGAGAACAACTTTTATCTTAGCCATTTTCACAAGTAGATATAGTGTCTAACATGTACATTATCACATATGTGATATGATGTCAGATGTATATAAATTTAGTTGCAAATCACATAATTGCTACATTACGATGGTGATAGACACTCAAGCTTCTTCACAACTCAAAGAAAAAACCAAACCTGAGCCAATATTTTATCCCTATTATGCTCAATCTCCTCTAATATTATAGAGATTCCTCCCTAAACAAGTTTATTTCATAACAGTCACTAGTAAGGGGACTTAATATTATTTTATTATAGTCTGGATTTATTGTTGCTAAATGTCTTCACCAAGTTTCCTTAGAAAACAAAGCCTGAGACAAAGCTTATGCACTTAAGCATTATTGTGTGATACAATAGCAAGAGAGTAAGAAAAAAAGGAAGTTGATTAAGAAGCTGGACTGAGTTTCCAAAGAAAACATAGCTGGTTACTTGGTCTGGCAAGACGTCTTCCAGAACTACCATGTAGACTACTGATCCTTGAAAAAATCTCTCAGGGGGAAGAGGGAAAATGGATTAATCTGCCATTTCTTTCTTAATTCCTTTTACCCATTACACAGAGTTTACTCTGTGACGTAGAAATTCCTCTACACTTCTGGAGTGTGCATCTCTGAGGACCTGCTAGGGAAGCAAGATCCCACATCCTACCGTGTGGTGCAAGCCCAGACATGGTGGAAGAAACTGGCCTTCATAGTTTGGGTTGCACTGGACACTGGTGCTGTGCTGTGCTGTGGGTATAAAGAGATAAGCAGAGTTAAAATCCTAACTCTAGGAAGGCTAAGAGAGCTGATTATTAGAGATAGGACAAATGTGGTGAGCAGGATGAATGTGGTGGGCAGACTTTCCAATGAGCAGGTGGCTAAGGACCAAAAAACAGGTGGGGCCAAGAGAATCTCAGGAGAAGTATAATTTGAGTGAGATACACTGCATAGCTTGAGTAAATAAATGGTTGAAGTACGATATGTAATCTTTGGATCTCCTATATCTAATCTTTTGGATTGTTGTCTAGTTATGCATAAATAACCCAAATAATATTTAATAAATCATTTTTGCCTTAAAACATTTAACAGGTTTTTAAAGAAAAACAATTCTGTTTTCTTCTCTGCTATTGTATTATAATGGAAAACAGAATTTTGACTTTGCAAAGTTTGATTTAGAAGCCTATTGTTAATTTTCAAAAAGATGAATATATCCTTCACATACCTAAATATAAAAAGGTAAATCTGCACTTTACTATTCAAAACAAAGATCATAGTATATTCTAGTCCAGTCTAGATCTTATTCTCAAATATTTTCTTTTGACTTTTAATATAACGTACTTATTGATAATCCAGAAGTAGTTTTAAGAATGCTTTGAATTCTAGTAATTTCACAAAATTTTTGATAGTTAGAAAATCCCCTAATTTTCATTTGATCCTTCTTGTTCAAAATGTACTGGTGAAAAATATAGTTGTTTGTGTAGTTACTGTCATTAAAAATAAAACACACACCTGAAAATATTCTCTTGATTTTCCATCCTTCTTTTGATACTCTTATACCTCTGTAGTTTCATATAACAAACTTCTGAAATAATTTATGGTTTCCAGTACTCATCATCTCTCCACTCTCTCTATGTATCTCTCTTTCTTTTTCTTTCTCAACATTTAAAAAAAATAATATTTATTTATTGTTGAGACAGAGATAGACAGAGCACGGCAAGGGAAGGGCAGAGAGAGAAGAGAAACAGAATCTGAAACAGACTCCAGGCTCCGAGCTGTCAGCACAGAACCTGATGCAGGGCTTGAACCCACAAACCACGAGACCATGACCTGAACTATGTTATTTGGTCTTGAATCTATCTACAGAAGAGGGCTGAATAGAGATTTGGATGTTAGATTAAAAGATTAGAAGGAAGCCTTTTGCAAAAACTGAACAAACAAATAGCAACAACAAAATTAAACTCCAAGGACCAAGAAAAATCAGATACCTCCACTTTTCTCTATTCATGTCTTCTAGGGAGCTCGTATATATTTTTTTCCTAGCAGTAAAAACTGAATATCTTACTTTCTCTAATCAAATATGTGCTTCAAAT
Source organism: Leopardus geoffroyi (assembly GCF_018350155.1). Taxonomy (NCBI): domain Eukaryota; kingdom Metazoa; phylum Chordata; class Mammalia; order Carnivora; family Felidae; genus Leopardus; species Leopardus geoffroyi. Next base: position 177,065,991 of record NC_059327.1, read on the forward strand.
GTATAGTTATAAATATGTATGTGTATATATATGTGCATAAATGTTTAAGGTTATAAATGTATAAATATTGATGTTTCTTCATATAAAAATTTTAAAAATATGAAAAGTTAGAAAAGCAGATGAAAACTTAGTGATAATAGATCATACAACCACATTTTCACATTTCCTTCCAAACTTTTATATATTTATTTTTGCAATAACCTGCAGGTATCTATCTTAAGACTTCAATTGGGTTTTTGATAATTGAATATGCTTGTGTAATCATAACAGGATATAGAAAATTTTCATCAAGCCAGAAAAATCCCTCATGTTCTTTTCAGTCAAATGCTCAGCCTCTTCCAGAAGTAGCCATTTTTTAACTTATATAATAGATTGGTTTTGAATTTGGCTTCTTTCACTCAACATGATTTTGGGTTTTATCTGTGTTGTTTCATGTGTCAGTGGTTCATTCTTTTTATTGCTGGGGAGTATTCATTGATATGACTCTAGTTCCATGAATTTACATTTCTTCTGGTGATGGTCCTGTGAGTAATTCCAACACCGAATAAAAATATCCATGGAAAATAACTAGAATACTATTTAAAGCTATACCCACACACATAAAATATAAGCCTAAAATGATTTTAAAGTTTTGTGTTTCCAAATATGGGTGTGCACTCACCAGCTTCTTAAAACGAAAAAGGTGTGTGTGTGTGTGTGTGTGTGTGTGTGTATGAGAGAGAGAGAGAGAGAGAGAGAGAGAGAGTTACTCTTTTAAGAATAAATTAGCTATCAGCCTTGGAAATCAAAGAAAAATGAAAGATAATTCTTTTTTAGCTTCAGCAAACTTTTTTTAATATAAAGAATTTTACTGAGGAAGCAGCATTTCTTCAATTAAAAAACTTAATTAGGGAACAGAATTTATACATAAGAACAAATTTTTAAAATAATCTGATGATCAACTTTAGTCATGTTCAGGTGTTTTAGAACCCATTGATTTCAACCCCCCGCCGGATTCAAATATCAATGTCTCCAAACCCCAACCCACATATTTATACACCTTTCTCTTTTTTATAACCAAATATGTTGATATTTTGAGGGTTTTTTTCTTCAGTTGAAAGCCTTTTTACCCACACTGGAAGAATATAGGCTTAAGGATGTCTATATGTTACTAGAAAAATAACGGTCTTTTTTAACTAAATAAGACCAATTTACTCAATTTGACAAGAACGCTGTGAGTGTGTGTGTGTGTATGTGTGTGTGTTCTGGAATAATTAATAATTGTAACGTGATATACTGACGTGTAGGACATCCTGGGCTGGCTGTCCTGGTTTTCTAGGTGTTTTATATTTGTCACTGCAACACATAAACTCACTGTGTGAATATTTTGTAATTCTGGATCATAGCCAGAAGGAAGATAAGAGTTTCCTTCACTAAAGTTTGCATCTCTATGCCTGCAAAAAAGGAGCTACCCACAAATACCTTCCACAAGTCTTTTTCTACAGACTTTCAGACATATTCAATTAAAATTGCTGCTTTATGAGAAACTGGTATATTTAGCCTATTATTGCCAGTAAGTGGAGAGAGAGCAGTACATCTGATGTAAAATGAGTTTCAAACAGCTTCAGCTGTTGGGAGTGTATAAGACCGGTGCCGCCAGAGAAGTAAGAGAGATCCTGAGTCCAGAACAGGAAATCTCTATTATCTGGTGACAGACAGAGTGAGTGATATGGGTGTCATGCATAAGCTAGCTTGTTTGTCACTTAAGCAGAAGGGAAGGTGGGCCACTTCTAATATATGCTAAAAGGTCTCTTTCCTATTCTATTTCTCTGATTGCATAAGTTGTACCTTATGATCAAATGTTAATGCTATGTAAAAAAGTAATGACTAATAGTCATTTGTGTGTGTGTGTGCATGTGTGGGTACGTGTGTGTGTATGAATACATGTAGTGTGGCTATGATTTACTGCCTTCATGCATAGTTACTTGCTGGTCCCTTCCCTCTGTACTTCACTCCTACCACATTTTACCTTCTTTCTCTTGGTTTCATTCCAAAGGTCCTCCCCAGGGCTTCCAGAACACTATAGAAATAGCATGATCCATAAATAGTATATTCTAGTCTTTTTTCTGTGTGACAGTCCTGATGAATGACGATATGAACATTTCCAGTTTTTAGAGCGTCATTTAGTTTTATTTTGTTGGTCAACATACTTCTTTAATGTCTTCTAAGCTTAAAAAAAGTTAATGATTCAGTGAAATGTCTGAGATTTAAATATGTTTTATGAGATATATATAAAATATGAATTATAAATGAAGACTATATTAAAAACAGCAAGAAAAATTACATACTTCAGTTCCAACTTAACTAACAAAAAAACGTTTTATTTAACAAAGTATTTTTTCTTGCCTATTACCTTCTAGGTGCTGTTTTAAGAGCTCATAAATATCAACTCATTTAGTACTTATCCCAGCCCTATGAGTTATTGCTATTATTATTTCCATTATAAACATGAAGAAATTAGATCACAAAGAGGTTAGGTAACTTGTTCAAGGGCACAAAGATAGAAAGTGAGCCAAAATTCAAACGTAGGTCATTTAGCTCCAAAGTCCATTATTTGAAACACTATGATATGCTGCTTCCAGACATATTTCTCCATTTTGATAAATAATAATACATTCATTGTAACAACAATATTGAAAAATGGAGACTGCGATCATACCCCAAAAGCAAAGTATATGTAAGGAAGGAAAGTCATTCTAAAGCTAGTTTAAATAGCACAAATGTCTCATATAGCCTCACCCAAGAGGGTAATGAGAAGATCTTAGTGCACTATTTTGGCAAAAAAAAAAAAAAAAAAACAAAAAACACCTAAGTACCCCCTACTACAGTATACTCATATGAAAGTCAGGTTCATTCTTTTTTTTTTAATAATTCAGAGGAAAGGAGTAGGTTTCTATGTGTATGAAATTCATCTAGAGCAATTTAGATCAAATAAAAGTCAATCTTATAAAATTTATGGGAACTTCTGATTCAGAGCATAGTCTCAGATAAGAAGTGGAATTGCTAATGCACTATGATTATTTCCCCCAAATAATTGAACTACTTTATTTTGGTTAAATGTTTATTTATTTTGAGAGACACAGAGAGAGACAGAGAGCATGAGCAGGGGAGGGGCAGAGAGAGAAGGAGAAAGAGAATCCCAAGCAGGCTCCTCGTTTTCAGTGCAAAACCTGACACAGGGCTCCATGTGATGAATCAACCATGAGATTGTGACTTGAGCTGAAATCCAGAGTTGGATGCTTAACTGACTGAGCCACCCAGGAGACCTAATCAAACTGCTCTTTAAAGGATTAACAAGAATGAAAATATATGTATAAACATACCAATGTACATATGTGCATATACATTAATTTGCAGTCATACTTATAAATATTTGAACAAAAAGATGCACTATAGAGTGTAGTAGTTAAGAGCATGAATTTGAAGGCAGAATGTTTGTGTCTTAATTCTCCCTCTCCCTATCTCCAGCTATGTGAACATTTACATATGATTTAATTACTCTGGTATTCAATTTTCTAATCTATAAAATGGGAGTAATAGTATTAATATATAATATACATTTTATGAGGGATTAAAGCTACTAATATACATAAAATACAAAGGTACTTAGAACAAGGCTGGTATATAATATGCTATGTGCATTAGCAATATATGTGTATATAAACTGAGGAACAAATGTATATAGGTGTTGGTATTGCGTGTGTAGGTGTGTGTGTGTTTGTATGCGTGCAGTGGAGACTCAGCTACAACAGCGAACAACTTGATTTATTCCTCCCGCATCCTGTTCAAACTACTCAGGAGATCCGTTCCTTTTTGTCCTCGGATAAAATTTATGGCATATTCCTTAGCTTGTCTTACAGTCCTCAGGTACTAAAAAATGTTCACATGACTTCAAGTCTAAACACAGACTCATTTTAATAAAATGCCCACAACCTTGGAAACTCACAATTCGAAACTCAAAACGTCTCTCATTCCATGGCTCTTGACTACTTCAGTGCTGAGAAGCCTGCAAGGGCATGTCCAAAGGAAGCTTCTTCCCTCTCCCCCCCACCAGGAGACTGCCTTTGGCCCCACCAGGCTTCGGCAGTGAAGTGAGGTGGGCGGTGGTCAGTGGAGGGGGGCAGTGATATAATAATGAGCAGACATGGTGGAGCCAATTTCACTCTGGAGGGAGCACTTTTGTGCTGTCATCAGAGAAGGCCTCTCTGCTCATGCATGACAGTCCTGCGTATCTCCTGGTGTGTTGTTTACGAGGATGCTTGCTCGGCTCCCCAGGATTCAACCATATTCATCTTCCTCTATATTTCAAAGTCTTTGTAGCCTTCCGGGTAACTTTTAAGACACACTGGTTAAACAATCCACGTTCACATCAGCAAGAAGAATGCAACTTTAAGTCCTGGTTGTTTTGAGTAGAGTTGCTTTTGAATCCATATCTTCTATCTCACTGTTTCAAGGCAGTCAAGGCAGTTTTGTATTCTTTGGAGTGACAAGATGTGAACCACATGCCAAACACGGTCTTCTCCAAGTTCCGGTGAACATACACAAACTCTCCGTGTTCTCCCCACCAGCCTTGCTATGAGGAGGAAGTTCCCCCTAACCTGCCCTGTAAGGGCTCCACAACCTGAAGCTCACCAAAGACTCTCTCTAAATTTCCAATATCCTTCATTATTAAGAGTCTTTATTGGACTGGATTTGGAAGAAGGTATAGTCAGTGGTGGGTCTGTCTCTCTTTTTGGAAATTTGGTGTGACACGTTATCTCTGCTCTTGCTACTTTGTGTGTCATTTAACATCAGCCAGAAAAGTTTCCATTTTAATGTCCTACTACATGTTCTTGTATTTATACACACACATTCATGTATAAAACACTGTATAACACAGAAATACAAAAGCATCATTGATAGATAGAAAATTGGATTATTTTCAATCGAGTTTTTTTTTTTCATTTCATTTTAAAAACAACGATATATAGGTTTCGGTGTGCCTTGGTGGCTCAGTTGGTTAAGCAGCCGGCTCTTGGTTTCAGATAAAGTCATGATCTCATAGTTCATGAGCCCCATGTTGGGCTCTGTGCTGATAGTGCAGAGCCTGCTTGGAATTGTCTCTTTCTCCCTCTCTCTCTCTGTCCTTTCCCTACACTCACTGTCTCTCTGTCTCTCTCTCTCTCTCTCTCAAAATTAATAAACTTAAAAAAAGAACAATTGTATATAAGTGAAAAAAATAAGTGTCAAATGAAATATGAAGATACAACTAAGCTTTCTTTAGTTTAGAATACTAAAAAGAAACCAGATTGCCATCATATATAAGGTTTCATGTACTTTAAGATACTTGTGGTCAGGAAGTAAAAAAAAAAAAAAAAAAAAGGTACTTTCATTAAGGAAAAGATAATATGTACTATAGTTTATTATTCTATTTTTATCTCTCTTTCATCCACTTTTCCTCCCATCTGCCTATCTACAACTTACCTACCCCTTATCTCTTCTATGATCATGCTGGAAGCATTCAGAAAAATAGATAAGACCCTTCCACAGAGATAAAATACTCATTTTATAGCACTATCTAAAGGCTTTTAGAGCTTTATGCATACTACCTCATTAATTTTACACACCTGTGAGGTGTATAGGTAGAAATTATTTCTCAATTTTATGGATGGGTGAAGTAAGGTACAGTAAACTTACCAAATAGACTTACGTAAGAATAAAGTACAAGAACCCAAATGAGCTATGCTTTTGCCAAGTATAGATTAATAGCTTGTCTAACTTTAGTCTAGAAGTCAATTTTTTGTGTTGCAGCCTATCCAGAAGTTCTTGAAAGGCTGAAAAAGGTAGAGCCATACTCTTAATATTCTTGGAATATGATAATCAATGGGCAATCTCGTTAAATATAGTAAGTGTTAATAAAAATAGCAATCGGGAATACTGCTGCAGAGACTTCCTGCATCTAGTTTTACACTGCAATTCTGATTATTGCAGTGTAACAAATTATCCCAAAATTTTGCAGCTTAAAGTGACATTTATTTTATTTTATTTTATTTTATTTTATTTTATTTTATTTTATTTATTTATTTTTTTACTATATTTTATTTGTGAGGGGGAGGGAGAGAGAGAAAGAGAGAGAATCTTAAGCAGGCTTCATGTTCAGTGTGGGGCCCAATGCAGGGCTGGATGCCATGGCCCTGGAATCATGACCTGAGATGAAATCAAGAGTCAGACGCTTAACCAACTGAGCCACCCAGGCAGGCTCCCCAAGATGGGGGGTCTATTAACAATTTCTTTAACACACATTAGACTTTATTTAATTTATTTATTTGTAAAATTTTCTTCTCCAAGTCCATTGGGCAGCTCAAAACTATTCCAACATTTTGTTTTTTCTTACAATAGTAACTCACTTCCACGTACAAAAACAAATACTAAGTGCTTAACGCAACAAAATCACTTATTCCGATATTTATCAGTTTAAAGCAATAATACTTTATTATCTCATGCAATTTCTTTCTGTCCGATCTGACAGGAGCTTTTCTGGGTGTTTCTGGCTCAGGATTTCTCACAAGGTTGCAGTCAAGCTGTTGACCAGAGATGAAGTTATCTCCAGGTTTGACTTTAACAGGAGATTCTAATCCCAAAATTAATCAGATAGTTGGTTATCTCAAGTGGGGGGAAACTCATCAATGATAATAAATATTTAATAAAAATAGTTGTACATAATGTTGATCGAGCACATCGTCAAGTGCCTAATTTTACACCCACAACAACCTTACCATATTAATATTATTTCATGCCCATATTATACCTAACATTATTAAATAAAGAGATTGTGCATGGTCACACAAGCAATGGTAAGAACTGACACTTGACAGCAAATAGTTTTATTGTGAAAAACTTAACAGTTACCTACAGTATTTCTCTACCCAAAATAACTTGGTGCAGTTGCCTGGGTAGCTCAGTCGGTTAAGTGTCAGACTCTTGATTTTGTCTCAGGTCATGATGCCAGGGTCTTGGTATCAAGCCCCATGTCAGGCTCCATGTTGAGTGTGGAGACTGCTTAAGATTCTCTCTCTCTCCCTCTGCCCTGCCTCCCACTCACATTCTCTCTCTCCAAAATAAAAATAAATAAATAAATAAAAATGTAAAAAAATGGCTTGGGGGTTCTCACTTTGATTGAGAGGCGGGGGAAAGATACAAAGATCAAAGAAGGAAAAAGCCACCCTGCATAAATTAGAAATATATACAACAAAATCACTCTAAACCTCACATAATATTTTTGTTAGAAGAATGAGAGATGATTGTGAAGAAAAAATACATACAATCGAAGAAACTAAAGTAACAAATTTTCTACAATCTCCTCCCGATTGTATTTTATTGTTATTTGTAATATACAGTATTCTTGATGTTATATTTTTCTGTAAATATGGCTATATTATGTGGTTATTAATTTTTACTAATGTGTACTTATAGAATCTATATGTACATGTGTAGTGTCTTACTACCAAGCCATCATATTTAAGCATTTAACTCTTTGGAAGACTGGAAATATTGGAAAAGAAAGTTAACCCAAACATTTAAATGCTGAAACTAATGCAAGAGTGCTGAGGGGGGATGCATGAGTGTATTTATGATAAATAAAAGTGGAAATAAAAGATAAAAATATTAAAGTTATAAGAAACATTGACATTGCACTAGTCCAACCCCTTACATAGGAGCTTATTTTTCTCCATAATTATACCATTTTAATGTTAATATACTTTTGTTTCAAACTATCCTCTTCTATACCTGTTACAAAGTTCTCACTTCTTGCAAATCATTAGTTTGACTTATAAATAAGTGCTTTATTTTTAAGAAGTACTACGTTTAGAGAATTATTACAAACATAAATGTAGAGAGATCCCATATACCCTAGACCTAATTTCCCCTATCATTAACGTCTTTTATTGCTAGGATATATTAGTCAAAATTAATGAAGTTACACATGTAGTTTATGTCCAAATGACTGTTTCCTATCAGAAGTTTCTAAGGTACTATGATTTAGTGTCTGTTAATAGGTATATTTGAGTTGTGACTGAATATGAAATAGGGTATGTTTTACTTGCCCATCGATCTGAAGTGCTTATAAAGGCCAAATGTTTTGAAGGATGTCCTAAACCCTGGTGAAGGTCATAAAGTTTTGGTAAGCAGGAAGCTCAGGCAAACCTTATTAAAATATCGGTTCTTATTTCATTCCTTGAACTAGAAACCATGGGACAAAGATTCAGAGACACCCAGGTAATTCTATTCCATTTATCTTTTCCATTCTCTTTCTTTCATTTATTAGTCAGTCTTTCTTAGAAACTGCTTCTGCTATTATGTTAGCAGTTGGCTTGTTAACTTGACAACTAATGGTAGAAAGATATCTCACCTAATGTTGTCTTACTCTGGATAGCATCTCTCTGTTTTTGTTTTTCCTCCTCTCCCCTACAGCATTTGACATCAACTCCTCTGCCCCTTTTCAGATTTGTCATTGTTTTGTATGTGGATTAAAAAGAAAATTCCCGGGGCGCCTGGGTGGCGCAGTCGGTTAAGCGTCCGACTTCAGCCAGGTCACGATCTCGCGGTCCGTGAGTTCGAGCCCCGCGTCGGGCTCTGGGCTGATGGCTCAGAGCCTGGAGCCTGTTTCCGATTCTGTGTCTCCCTCTCTCTCTGCCCCTCCCCCGTTCATGCTCTGTCTCTCTCTGTCCCAAAAATAAAATAAAAAGTTGAAAAAAAAAATAAAAAAATAAAAAGAAAATTCCCCATGTTTTTAGTCTTTTCTTCCTTCTGTCTCTTATCTAATTAATGTTGTCTGACATCTCTCTAGGTTTCCTTTTTTTTTTTTTTTTTTTTTTTTTTCCGTTTTCCCACTTTGCAATTCACTTTGAGCATGTTTCCTTTGAGCTGAAATCCCCAGAAGCTGGAGTGGAAGATTACCTTGCTACTCTTCTTTTCAAGGCCACTCCTTTGTCCCTCTTTTATCTTGTTCTAATAGATCCAACTTTATTTCAAATACTCGGAATATTTCTCTGAAGAACGTATCAGCCACCTTTTGCCATTAACTGAATTTTTTCTTTAACACAAAGAACCAAGGGACTTTGATTGTCAAGGTGCTGTCTGTGCAGGTACTCCCTTTGTAAAACCGTAAAACATATTCTGGATTCCTCCTAGAAGTTAATCAGGGCTTTCACTTTGACAGTGTACCTTGGAGCATCTCCACGGGGAGGGTATTTCCTTTCCCAAGATACCGCCCTTCTAACACACACACACACACACACACACACACACACACACACACACACACAGCAGGAACAATTCATGGTTGCTTCAAAGTTTGTTTCAAGTCAGATGAAAGAGAAGTGGTACACACCTTGTTCCTAGGCCTTGCCCTGTCTATCCCAGGGTCCCCCTCAGCAATATTCCCTACAACCCTCACCCCTAAAAGCTCTATATCATTGTAAAATGGCTAGGTTTTCTAACGTGAAAATCCCACTGCTGCTGAGAAATTGTTCTTTCCCTTAATCCTTACAGAACTAGGTTGTCTTCTGGAAGATGGGAGGAGGGGCAAGGTGAGCCAGCCCACAACACAGTTTTCATGTCCTTATCTTCAAACCCAGTTCCTTTCTAGTGTCTGGAGCACTCTTCTGAGTGCTGCTTGAAGATCTGTGAACATCTCCTTGCCAAGCTGTAAATAGCGTACTCCCTTTTTACTCTAGAGTTGCTCTACTTTTCTCTTTGGCCTTCTCCTATTGCTGCCTGCTAAAGCACAGACAGAGCCAGGAGTTCTGCATTTTGCAGCTTCCAGAACCTGTCACACAGAGAGAGGATTGGTGAGGTGGCAATCAGCTACACCTTTGCAGTAAGACCAAGCAAAGCATTGGGAAGCAGTGCTCACCTCCCTAACTTCCATCAGGAATGGAAGGGGTTCTCAAGGCAGATGGAAGCTATCCTCCAAAAGACTCAGGATCACTGGGATTTTTCCTTACTCTGCTGAATTCAGGGCCTTACAACCCCTAAACTTCCTGTTCCATTTTAAGGGTATCTGAGGGCATGTGAGGTTTCCTGGAAGTTTGGTGGGTTATTCTTGGCCCTTTGATGCCCATGTAAACCGCACACTGCTGACCCCATAGCTGTGTATTGTTCAAGAGCACGAGGGAGATTGGTCCAGTGGACAGATTGGTCCAGGTCCCAGGGCTTGGTCTTTATTGAATTTTCTCATTGTTTAACCGTCTGAATGTTTGTAAAGTAGGGCATTGCGCATGTGCATAAGTTTTATAATAGCGGTATTATAATAACCACATTTAAAAATGGGACATTTTGACAGATTCAAGTGAAGAAACTCAGGATAGTTGTGGTATGCAGTGCCACTAACGAAGTCCCTCCCTAAACCTGATTACCTTCAAGAAGCCAGGGCTGGTTCTCAATAAGAGCTCTTGTTTTCTCTACCCAAGTTCCTGGAATTCCCTAAACTCTCCTCAAAGTAAATCACAAGATAGAAGATACTGCTCTCTATTTAGAAGAAATAGATTTGTGAATAAATATTGCTGATGAGGAGAAACAGAGACAATCCTTCAGAGTATGTGGTAATGTGAGAACTAACTCATTTTCTCTTACAGCATTTATTTAAATAAATGTTACTGGGATTAGGGCACGGAGGAGAATTTTCTGGCTGTTCTGAGGAAACACATCCCCAGAAAAAGAGACTCAGGCTCTGGTGAGTATGGTCTTTGGTCCAAGCGGTCTGGGGACATAGGTTTCCTGGGGAGCATGAAAAAGAGGATTGCCTCAAACACAGTTAGTCATCAGTGGAATCACACAGTTGTTTGGGGGTTTCCACCCCTGTCTGTGACCTGTATGTTAATGCTTACAGTGATATATAATTATTAGTTAAAGTAAATTCTTTATTCAGTGTTCCCAATATCCCATCCAGGATACCACACCATGCTTAGTGATCAAATCTCCTAAGGTTCTGCTTGGCTGTAACCATTGCTTTTTCTGCCCTTGATAATTTTGAGGAATGTTAGTCAGGTGTTTTGGCATTTTATAGAATGTCATTCAATGGGAATTTGTCTCACATTTTTTCTCATGACTAAATATGAATAGTATATTTGAGAAAGGAAGAATACAGAGTAAAAAGAAACTTTGAGCACTGTGGGAGAGATGCAAATCTGTATAGCCACTATGGACAACAGTACAAAGAGTGTTCAAAAAATTAAAACTAGAATTACCAAATGATCTAATAAATCCACTGCTGGGTATCTCCCCAAAGAAAAGGAAAACACTAATTCAAAAAGAAATATATGGCCCTATGTTTATTGCAGCATTATTTACAATAGCCAAGATCGAAGCAACCCAAATGTTGATCCATAGATGAATGGATAAAGATGTACATATATATATACACACACACACATATATATGTGTGAGTGTGTATATATATGTATGTGTGTGTGTGTAGTGTATATCACACACACATAGACACAATGGAATATTACTCTGCCATAAAAAAGAATGAAAACTTGCCATTTGCAACAATATGGATGGAGCTAGAAAGTATAATGCTAAGTGAAATAAGTCAATCATCAAAAGAAAAATACTATATGATTTCATTCATATGTGGAATTTAAGAAATGAAACAAGTGAACAAAGAAGAAAAGAAACAAATAAAAAAATAGACTCTTAAAAACAGAAAACAAACTGGTATTTGCCAGAGGGCACGTGAGTGGGGGAAGGAGTGAAATAGATAAAAGGAATCAAGAGTATGCTTACCTTGATGAGCAGTAAGAAATGTATAGAATTGTTGAATCATTATACAATACACTGAAAATAATATAACACTGTATGATAATTATACTTTGTTTAAAAAGAAAAAAAGAACGAAAATGAGTAATATGTTTGGGCAAGGAATAATAAAGAACTAAAGTGCCATTCTGAACTCATCATATCAAAGGAACATACTATCAATTCTATGGCTTGTCATTGTTGATGACTCCTAGCTTGAGGTAATGTTTCTCTACCATAAAGTTACATTTTCTTTTTCTTCCTTACCATACTATACTCTTTGGAAGAAAGTCTATGCACAGTCCACACTTAAGGAGTAGGGAATTGTGTTCTACCTTCTTAAGAGCAGAGTATTTACACAAATTATTTTGCATTTATGTGCATGGGAGACCTCTCCCCTAATTATCTATTCAATCATTTACTTATATCAGTAGATATTCATGGATATTGATTTTATACTTTAGGTTATAATCTAATGTTCTATCAACCCTGTCTTTTACTTCCTGTATTCTGTTTTTTTAACATCTGGGGCCTTGCTGACCCTGGAGAGATTGTCCCTCCCAGGGTGAGCCAATCCCTAGCTATGCTAAATAACTCACCTTTAGGTGCATCTTCAAGTGCATACCAAACATTCCAGACCCTACCCTTTAAGTAGATTCTCTACTGGGCTCTTAAATACCAGGCCCTATCCACATGCACTAACAATCCCAGAGAACTAGGGTCAGTTCCTGTGCTAGAGGGCCTGATGAAATTATTCAAACTAGCCTGATGAACCTGGCTCTCCTGTTCCTTCCTGCAGAAACCACAGTAAAGTCTCCTGACCACAATTTCTATAGGGCCCTCTGCCTCCTGACCAATTCTGGTGCTTCCCAGGACATGACGTGAGCCTTTATATTAGGATTCTGTACCTGTGTGTGTGTTTATAATTATTTTATCTCTATGATAAACTGACCCTTTAATCAATATATACTAGTTTTCCTTATCTTAAAATTTTTGACATAAACTCTATTTTTTACTGATACTAGAATACCCCCCCCACACACACTCTTTTTTGGTGAGTAATTATATGGCATATCTTTTTTCCATCCTTTTGTTTAAATTATTTGTGTCTTTGGATTTAAAATGACTTTGCAGATAGCATATAGACAGATAATATTTTTTATCCACTCTTCTAGCCTCTGCCTTTTAAGTGGTAAGTTTAATTCGTTTATAATTAATGTAATTACTAATAAGAAAGGACTGACTGCTGCCATTTTACTACTTTGTATACATGCTTTTTCCCTCAATTCCTCCAATACTTCCTTCTTTTGTGGTTCCTTGTATTTTTTCTAGTGTACCCTTTTGATTACTTCCACATTTCCTTTCTGTATATTTTAAAGTTATTTTCTTAGTTATTATCCTGGGCATTATAATTAACATCCTAAAGTTCTACCTCATGAAGTTGATTTAAGGCCAACTTATCCTCAACAGCATATAAAACTGCCTTTACTCATCTCCATCCTTCCCTTTTGATGAGTCACTGTCACCAGAGCTTCTTCTACCTCTTAAAACATAGTTAACTTTAGTTCTTTGAACATATTTAGAATGACTGCTTTGATGCATCTGTCTGTTAAACCCAATATTTTGGTGCTCCTACAGGCTGTTTCTTGTTTTTGTTTTGTTTTGTTTTGTTTTGTTTTGTTTTGTTTTTCTATATAAGGGAAATATTATCATGTTTTTTTTGCATGGTTCACATATTTTTTCTTGTTGAAAACTGGAGATTTTACACAACATATTTTCACAAATCTGGGTAGCGATTCATCTCCCTCCTCACCAGACGTGTTTTAGTTGTCCATTTGTTTATTTGTTTAGTGAGGCCAGTTAGTTTATTTGTTTGGTGATTTAGCTAGACTATTTTAATGACGTTAGTTCCCTAGACTGAGGCTGATGTTGCTCCTTGGAGGTTACAGTCTTGGTTATGCTCAGAGTTAGCTTGGGACACCAGCAGTTTTAGAAGGGTTCTTTTTGGCTATCTTTTTCCTTGATCTCTCTGCTAAGTTGTCTGCCTAATGTGCTTTCCACCCACCCTAAGGAATCTACTAATTGCATGCTGATTGTGCTATTGTTTTAACAGCATTCTATGGCACAAATTGGTCTAGAGTCTGACCCAATTAAATTGGGGCAGGGGCAGTTTTAATCTCTGAAGTCTTTTCTTAAGTTTTCTTTCTCCAGATCTTTCTGTTGAAAAAATTGGACTTCATGGCTCTTAAATTTCTCTGCGTTGCTCTTAAAGATGGAACCATTGTCTTGGAGCTCTTTCTGTTCTTATGGACTGTCTCAACCTAAGAACAAACAAATCCCTGAACCACTACACAAGTCTCTGGGTGTGGAGGTGGCTTCTGGCCTTCTCAGCTTCCCTCTTATTCCTAGAACCTCTGCCTTATTAACAAGCTGATGCCAGTGAGTTTGGGACCCAGAACTTTCAGCCTGTAATAGTTGAAGTATATTTATGTCATAGAGGACTGGGTTGAGGAAGAGAGTATCCAACCTTTTTGTCACACTCTCTAGTAATTTAGCCTCTCAAGTTTGAATTAGAAAGGATTAGAAATACTCATACCTTGCTTCTTCTCTTCAATGAAATGCTGTATCCTTTGATTGTGAGATAAGCACAGAGGGAGCTTCATCTTATTGGTCACATTCATCCAGAGTGAAACTTTTTTATGCTGACCTGTGGGTGAGGAAGGGAGAGGAAGAGAACAAGTTAAGTATGGCTGGAATGCCATAGACTCGAACTGTTCTTACCAAGTTTTAGTAGATTTTCTTGAATAAATATTTATTTGATTTATACCCTTAGTAAAGTTTCTAGAGACTCTACATGGATGTTTCTAATCAGTTATACTAGTTTGACAAGGAGTGGGTACATGGAATTTTCACACTACCATCCCCAAAGTGGAATCACAATCATGGTTCTTAACTGTTGAAAGGGGAATGAAAAGTTCTTTCCCCATAGCAGATATTACTTTTCATGGAAAGGAGATGCTTTAGCAGAACACTCCCTCAGGGGAAGCAATGTGAATGGAAGCATAAAATGTGCCATCCATGCCTTGTCTCTGTTTTTCTTGGGAGGAATGTACTTGCAGATAATGCATATTTCCTTCTGTACTCACCTGTCATATGTTTTTACATGGCCATCTCTATTCAACTGAATTACTGTAAAACCTCAAGATGTTAACCCAATGTTAATGCATTGGGTTATAAATTTGGAGAAATCAGAAAAGTAAAATTTTGGGATAGAACAATCATACCGATTGAAACTTCTGGCTGTGTTAGAGTGAGTGGATTTAAACTTGGGATACACTTAAAGGATGCTACAAGACACAGGTCATAGCCTTGTTTTTTATTTTTGATTCCTTGTTTGGATTTAGTGGTTTAGAGATGTGGCTTCTTGACCTTAGGTAACAATAGAGTTACAAGCACTTCAGAACAAAAGTGGTGTTCTAAGTTCAAAATTATGGTGGCAAACATAGATTGGAATTGCGAAGCAGAAAGAGTTATTCACAGATTTTGAATATAGAGGAAGGAGAAAGGAATTTGCATGTCATCTGGTGCCCAAAACTAAGACTACTTCACAATTCCAAATCTGAGATATGTCAGAAATATCACAAAAGCCACTCTCTGAGAGAAAAGAGTAGGACAAGATGTTCTCCCCTTTAGTTATAGCAATCCATCATGCCAAACCATGTGGGTTTTTTATGGGATTTCTCTCAATTGAATCAAAGTTCAGTGGTCAAAGATTTTGGATAACTGCCTGGAATCTGTGGCTTCTAGGTGAGAAAACAAATCAGGAAAGCTTTTTCTTTCTCTCCTCCTTTTCTCAAATAACACCGAGTTTCTGCTATTGTCTGCCAACACTACATGCTGGAACTTAGTAGAAGTTTTGCTGGGAAAACCCTAGTTTGGGGACTGGCTTGGTTTTGTTTTTGTTTTTGTTTTTTTATTTTTGGGGGGAGAGCGCAAGTGGGTAGGGGCAGAAAAGCAGGGGGAGGGAGACAGAAGATCTAAAGTGGGGTCTGGGCTGACAGGATGACAGCAATGAGCCTGATGTGGAGCTCCAACTCATGAATCACGAGATCATGATCTGAGCTGAAGTCAGATGCTCACCATACTGAGCCACCCAGGTGCCTCTGGCCTGTATTTTTTTTTTTTTTATTTTTTTTATTTTTTTTAATTTTTTTTTTTCAACGTTTATTTATTTTTGGGACAGAGAGAGACACAGCATGAACGGGGGAGGGGCAGAGAGAGAGGGAGACACAGAATCGGAAACAGGCTCCAGGCTCTGAGCCATCAGCCCAGAGCCTGACGCCGGGCTCGAACTCACGGACCGCGAGATCGTGACCTGGCTGAAGTCCGACGCTCAACCAACTGCGCCACCCAGGCGCCCCTGGCCTGTATTTTTAATTTGGAGGATGTGAAGATAGTGTCATGAAAATTTCTGTGATCTATGATTCCTGATATCTTTAAAGATAAGGAACTTGGCATGGAACTAATTCAACTCAGAGGTTCTGAGACAACCAGATCATCGGTGAGAATAATACAAAGCTACGCTGATTGGTTGCAGTGTAATTTAACATTTAAGTTTTCCCTGAGAACTTGACTAGTTTGATGATGTTTATACTCGAATGAGTGCTTTAATTATTTAAGTGTCTTTGTTACATCATTGATCACCTTGGAAAACCCTTGATACACTATAGGGGAAACTTATACAACTTGGATGGTTATAGTAGGGGATGGGAAATATGATAGGCATATTCAAGATTTTATAGAAAAATGTCTTATCAAAAAGTTAAATAAAAATACATATTCCTCTGCTCTAAAATTAAAAAAAGATAATTATAATCAAGTTTTAAATCACCCATTTGTAAATTAGTTTTCTCTCTAAATAATGAGTATTTTTGAAAAAGAACAATTTAACATTATTTAAAGAAAATATAGTCCAGTGAACTCTGGCCAGAAAAATAATTTACTTGGGAAAATATTCCTCTTTTGCCACCCACAAGAACAAAATTGATGCATTAAGTATTCAATGCCGGGGCACCTGGGTGGCTCAGTCGGTTTAGCGTCGACTTCGGCTCAGGTCATGATCTCATGGTTTGTGGGTTCAAGACCCACGTCAGGCTCTGTGCTGACAGCTCAGAGCCTGCAGTCTGCTTCAGATTCTCTCTCTGGCTCTCACTGCCCATCCCCCACTTCTGCTCTATCTCTCTGTCTCTAAAATAAATAAACATAAAACAAAATTTAAAAAAAAAGAAAGTATTCAATGCCAACACCAAGGCATTTTAAGCACATTTTTATTGGAGCTCCTGGTTATTTTACCAACTATGGAAATTGGATATTAGATATAGCTGATTTCATTTATTTATATTTTAAAATATTGAGGGTTTTTTTGTGTTAGAGTCAGAAAGTTATGCTGGTGAAGTAAAAAATATGTCACCAAAATGATTTTATATTTAAATTTTACTACAAATATGTCTGAAGAAATGGTAAACTGTCATTTGGTCAATTAGATATTTACAAAGGGCTTTATTATTATACCTGCGATGTGATTGTGTGACTTATTGAATTACTATGAAGTAAAAAATGTATCCCCAAGTTATGTGTATATATGTATGTGTTTATGAATATTTATGAATATGTACACATATAGGGGCGCCTGGGTGGCTCAGTTGGTTAAATGTCTGACATTGGCCCAGGTCATGATGTCACAGTCTATGGGTTTAAGCCTCACATCCGGCTCTGTGTCTCCCTCTCTCTCTGCCCCTTCCCCACTTACGCTTTGTCTCTCTCTCTCTCTAGAAAATAAATAAAAACATTTAAAATAAAAAAAAAATATGTGCACATATATGAATACATTTAATTATGTTTATACATGTGTGTATTTATCTCTGAGAAGGGAAGCAAATAAAAATCTAGGAATAAGTGAAAGGAATTAAACACATGAAGGAACATTATAAAATACTAGTCCAAAATTTGTCCCAATCCTATTTGCACTATAGTCAGAAAAATGTTGAGAAGAATTCATTACAAAAACAATTAAAATTACATGTATTATTTTCTTTGTGGCATCAAAAGTGTTATGGAATACCAAACTGAACTATGTTAAACATTTCCAACAAGAAATTTTAAGTTTAGAGCCTAATTAATATGCAACTTAATGCTTTTGATCTAGGAAGAAAAAAGAGAATAATACAGTATTCTATAATCATGTAATACATAGTATGACTACTAAAGAATACAGAATAAAGACATCATCTCCTTATGAAATAATTATAATTTCAATTAATGTTAGCATCACACACGAGAAAAAAAAGGACAAAATTGAAACTGAATCATATACATTAAAAATTATCAACTTTGAGCTTTTATGGTTTAATATCCCTTACCAACAAGGCCAATAGTTTGTATATACATTGCTTAAACACAAGAGAGAAAGAGGCTGAAGGCAGTTGTAAAATGAATAAAATAAAATAATTAAATATAATAAAATTTGTCATTTTAGTGGAGCTTTATGACACCTTAATTTTTATAACTTAATTTTTATTGATGGCTGTAATGTGTAAGAAGTTGGTCAATACCAAAATTAGGAAAGAAAATTATGACTTCAGATATTTTTTGTGATATATCAATTTCCAAACACAAATGGTATGTTTTCAAACACTATAAAGCAATGCTTGTCAACCAGTCTTCATTTTAGAATGATTTTGAGGGTTTTGAAAAATACACACAGGCTGAGCTTCACTTTAACCTAGGAAATCAGGTTATGTGGGGAGATAATTCTCCAGTGTTAATATTCAAGAAGTTTACCACTCTTTTGGTTTGGTCTGAATTGAGAACCACTGTTCGACAGATCCTTTTTTATTTCTAAGAGTAGATACAAAGCTATGTAGTGAAGGAATTGCTTCTATTATTCATTTATTTATTTTTAAATGTTTATTTATTAATTTTTAAAGAGAGATCACAAGTGGGGAGAGAGAGAACATAAGCAGAGGAGGGGCAGAGAGAAAGGAACAGTGAATCTCAAGCAGGCTTTGTGCTGCCAGCACAGAGCCCAACTTGGGTCTCAGTCTCACAAACCACGAGATCATGACCTGAGTCAAAATCAAGAGTCAAATGCTTAACCAACTGAACCTCCCAGGCACCCCTGCTTCCATAATAAAAAAAAAAAAAAAGAAAAGAAAAATTGGAATGTTTAATTTATTGCTGATGATTTGGACAGTTTTCACCAAAATATTTGGATTATTTTGCTTTTGTGTTCTTAAGTGATTCCACCATACATAGCTAATTTTCCTCTTCCATAATTATTTAAAAATTATTATAAACATTACACATTAATTTATTGTTTTTTATTTCATTTGATTAAGGAGTACATTATAAATGTATTCTTTAATCCCCTTGCCTTATTTCCCTCATCTTCCCATACCACCCTCTGGTGACCATCAGTATGCTCTCTACAGTTCAGAGTCCGTTTCTTGGTTTCTCTCTCTCTCTCTGTCTCTCTCTGTCTCTCTCTTTTTTTTAACTTATTTGTTTTGTTTTGTAAATTCCACATGAGTGAGATTATATCGTATTTGTCTTTCTTTGACTGACTTATTTTGCTTAGCGTTATATTCTCTAGTTCCATCCATATTGTTGCAAATGGCAATATTTCATTCTTTCTTTATGGTTGAATGATATTCCATTGCATATATGTATCACCTCTTTATCCATTCATCAGTTGATGGACACTTGGCCTGCTTCCATGTCTTGGTTATTGTAAATAATGCTGCTATAAACATAGGGGTGGATACATCCTTTTGTATGTACTCAAAAAACAAAAATTAGTCTTTTTTGTATTTTTTTGATAAATACCCACTACTGTGATTCCTGGGTGATAAGGTAGTTCTATTTTTTAATTTTTTGAGGAACCGCTATACTGTTTTCCACACTGGCTGCACCAATTTGCATTCCCACCAACAGTGTGAGAGGATTCCTTTTTCTCCACATCCTTGACAAATTAAGGTAATTTAGATTGAATTTAAAAAAAAATAATTAGATTATTTCAATCAAAGTCTCTATATCCAGGTTAGCATGAATAGTTATACTGTCACCCTTTTCCACCAATTATAGAACATGCTTCATGGTAGTCTTTGCTAAATTCCCAAACTTTTCTTGACACAGTATACTATGCAACCATTAGGAATATATTGGCATTGACACCTGAGATGAAAACTCTATGCCATTCTGACTCTATAATTTTCATCCTCACCAACAGAATGAATTGTGGTGGCTATACGTTAGTCTCTGAACTATGCTGTCAGAGAAATGTACAATAAAATAATAGTTACTATAGTGCTATCGTTTCGAGGCTCTCTTTAAATGTTTTACCTTCACTTTCTCAATTCATCTTCATAGCAACACTGCAAGCCATTTATTATCATCATCATTTTAGAAGTAGTAAAACTGAAGCTCAGAGGTGTAAAATAAACAGCTCAAGGTCATTCAATTAGTAAGTGGCAGAGATGTGATTCAAACCAAAGCCTTTTCTTCAAGTCAATGATATCCTTCATACAGTTCTAACTTTATGACATAGTATAGATTACAAAACATGGGATATGCATTTTTAAAGATGTCTGTGAAAATACCTCCAAGGGACACTGAATATTACACAAAATGTGATTTTACAAAAAGAATGTCCTCCTTGGATAAGAAGAGACAGAGCATCTCAAACACCCGAGATAGATTGACAGCTTGTCCATTACTATTGCAAGATATCACACTCCTCTCTATAGAATTTATAAAAATGGTTTTTCATTGGTTTTGTGGAGTGGAATCATAGAGCTCTGGCCTTGTCTTTGCCATATGAGGTGCCTACAAACTGATGGATTGATTTTAATTTGACCTTGGCAGCTTTTGTTACCCTCTGAGGTATTAGTCTTGCTCTGTTCCAGACCTTTTCCTTGAACTTTGCCTTTGGACACTACCCTTCTTTTAAAGATTTGTCCCTGGGGCCCTAGGCAGGCTGTCAGTCATAACTTTGTTGGCCATGACCAATATGGTGTGTCAAACCCTTTAGTAATTTTGCCAGTTCTATTTTCTAAGAAAAGATGCTTTCATTGTCTGAAAGAATAATCTATAGTTCAAGTACTTAATTTGATAAGAGGGCCTCACTTAATGCAAATAATGCTTTTAGTGTTTAAAATAATTATATTATAGTGTTTTTTTATATAGAAAAACTAGATTTTTTTAATTTTTTTTTTAAACGTTTATTTATTTTTGGGACAGAGAGAGACAGAGCATGAACGGGGAGGGGCAGAGAGAGAGGGAGACACAGAATCGGAAACAGGATCCAGGCTCTGAGCCATCAGCCCAGAGCCTGACGCGGGGCTCGAACTCAAGGACCGCGAGATCGTGACCTGGCTGAAGTCGGACGCTTAACTGACTGCGCCACCCAGGCGCCTCATAGAAAAACTAGATTTTTGCATATGTGATTCCACATTCATGTCATTCCTCAGTATTGTTACACATACAGGTACTCAGAAATGGATGGTATTTCTGGGGGTGCCTGGGGGGCTCAGTAGGTTAAGCATCTCACTCTTGGTTTCAGCTCAGGTCATGATCTCACAGTTTTGTGAGTTCAAGCCCAGCATTGGACTCTGTGCTGGGAGCCAGGAGCCTGCTTGAGAGTCTCTCTCTCCCTCTCTCTCTGCCCACCCCCCCCAATTACACCATCTCTGTCTCTCTCAAAATATATAAATAAAAACTTTAAAAAATTTTTTTAAAAATGGATGGCATTTAAGAACTATTAACCATTATCAAACAAACCACTTGTCAAGGAATTAAGAGATATTCTTTTCTTTTAAGAAAGATGTTCTCAATTTTGTGTAAACTGATGCCATAATACATTTGTCTAACTATTCTCACTATCATTTCTATTACCAGTAGCACTACATATTTATGTATCTATATTCTAAATTTGATCAATATAAGAAAGTCCCCATTTTTTTTCTGATATTTTTTTCTGCTACATCTCTTTTATTTTTTTATAATTTTTTTAATGTTTTCGTTTATTTTTGAGACGGAGAGAGACAGAGCATGAGCAGAGGAGAGGCAGAGAGAGAGGGAGACACAGAATCTGAAGCAGGCTCCAGGCTCTGAGCTGTCAGCACAGAGCCCGACACAGGGCTGGAACTCACTAACCATGAGATCACTACCTGGGCTGAAGTTGACGCTTAACTGACTGAGCCACCCAGGCGCCCCTGTGCTACATCTCTTTCTCCTTCTCTCACTTGCCCTATCATCTCAACAAATCCTATTCAGTTCATAATAAATGAAAATGAAAATGATTGCTCTATATAACTATTCCAAGAAAATTTGGAAGTTTATATTATTTAATGGGAAAAAATATGTATATTGCATTTTGGCTGGTGTTTTGGCAAGCAATATTGTTATGTATATTGGGAATAAATGAGCTTAAAGTACTTCAACATGTTTTTATTTCTTGTAATTATTTTAAGATGTTGCATTTTTGGTATTATTTAGTAACATTTACTTTCTTTTTATGTATATTTATTTTTGAGAGACAGAAGAAGACAGAGCATGAGCAGGGGAGAGCAGAGAGAGAGGGAGACACAGAATCTGAAACAAGATCTAGGCTCTGAGCTGTCAGCACAGAGCCTGATGCAAGGCTTGAACTCATGAACCATGAGATCATGACCTGAGGTGAAGTTGGATGCTTAACCAACTGAGCCACCCAGGACCCCCCAAAACATTTTCTTCTACCTGCAATGCCTTTAAACAATTACTGGATACAAAATTATGAAATGAATATTGAATGAATCTTAGATGTTGAATGGATACAATTACCGAGGTAACTGTATGATTGGAGTGGTTGTTTTACTCTTCATATATCAAAAAAAAAAAAAAAAAAAAAAAAAAAGAATATTAGATCAATTCCAACAAAAAAATAATTCTCCATTTTACTTTATTCATAAGTATTTAACCCCGGCCAAATTCTAGAAAACATCGGGGTGCATGGGTGACTCAGTTGGTTAAGCTTCCAACTTTGACTCGGGTCATGATCTCACTGCTTGTGAGTTTGAGCCCCACTGTTGGGCTCTGTATCAACAGCTCAGAGCCTGGAGCCTACTTCAGATTCTGTGTGTGTGTGTCTCTCTCTGTCTCTCAAAAATAAATAAACATTAAAAAAATTTTTAAGTTCTGGAAAACACAATGTCACTGACAAGTATATATCACTTATAAATTAGCAATTCGTATTAGAGATTATGCAGACACAGTGATTTTCCCATAGTCCAATGTTAATGTAGTACAGAGTTAACTATTCATAAAATAGGAGAGATTGAAATAATATCAGAAACAGTATGGTCTACACTCCCTCATTTGCCAGATTTACTTTTATACATAATATATTTGTTTCGCCATCCCATTGAAAGTTAGTATTGAAATAGAAAATCTTTTCAATATTTTATATCAGAGGAAGATAATCATGATATTTCCATTTATCAGGCATGTGTATGGGCACAGCTAGGAAACCTGTTGTTTCCTGCATCTATTCCTAGCGAAACGGGCTTGGATTTCTAGCAAGCCTTGACACTTCACACAATGAAATAGTAAGTTCATCCTTAGAAAAGAATATACCATTAAAAACGGAGAGAGATTATTAGAAACAGTGGAGTATAGAAAATAGATTTTCTGTCATAAGGATCTTGACAGTAAATGTGGAAGCAGTAGAAATCATAAATAATACTGGTTTTTATGTTACACATTCTGAGCATTTTTTATAGAGCTCAACTGGATTATAATAAGATAACAATAAAACACTCCCTAAGATACTATATATGTTGTAACTTTTATTTTGTGTGAATAGTAAAACAACTCTCTTTCTTTCTCTGCACACACTCAGGAGCACAGTGCATGAACACTGACACAGAAGCACATTTTTGCAATGCAGGTTTATGTTTTACTTAGTTTCTTTCCACATTCTGCCAACTCAGAAATTTTTAAATATAATACCCCTTCTTTAACATAGAGAAGATCATAATAAAAGTACTGGACAAGTTCATTGCCCTTAGCTGGAGATAATCAAAAATATTGTTAAGCATTTTAATTACTTGGCATTATAAAGCTGTATATATTCAAATGCCTAAGCTATGGGATGTAAAACAAATAAAGAATATAAAATAATACAAACACAGGAATTTACTTTAATAAATTACTGTTGCTGTTTTCAAACTATGAAAAACATCTATGCCTGATCAAAAATTACTTTCCTTTTCTAGAATTCTTTTGAGACAATTGTATCTCCTATTTCACTACAGATCCAGAAATCCAGAGTTGTATTTATTCTACTGAAAATTAGACTGTAATGGTGCATATCTTATTTAATTCATTCATTTAGTTCACTAGTTCAAGAAACATATTTCTTCATAATGGTGGAAACATAGAATATAAAAATGTCTATTTCCTTCCAATGGTTTTATGTAAACATGCCATTCTTGAAATTATATAGAAAGCTTTCAAGTTAGAATCATTAAAATAAAAAGTAAACATCCCCACCCTTTTTTAACAACAAAGATTTTAAAATTCAGGAAATATTCATTAATCACTGACATTTTCCATGCCGTCCTTCTCGACTTTGGTTATATAGACATGAACCAAACAACACTCCTGTCCTGACAGAGGTTCTATTGCAGGAAAATGGCAGGTACCAAATAAAAATATCAAAGAAAAAGTTTAAAGAGGAGATGGAAATACATGTATGATGGCAAATAAACATGGGAGAGGAGGGTGAAGAGGATTTTATAGAACTTAGCGCGAGAAGGCGTCCGTCTGAAAATGTGACATTTCAATACACACAGAAGGAAGCCAAGGAGCCAACCGTGTGACTTTCTGTGCAAGGGGTGTCTGAGGCCAGGAGAAGGTCAGGCTTCAGTGCTTTAGGGCCCGCATAGGCATGTTTCGAGCCTTGGATCCATGGTGAGGAGGCTAATGTCATTGGGACAAGACAAGAAAGGTCAAAGATGACATCAGAGATACAGTGGCCACGCAGGACGGCATAGGCTTTATTCTGAGTGTCATAAAAAGCCATACAGCATTTGGATCAGCCACACCATAGCAACGACTGATTTCTAAAAAGGTCATCATGGTCTCTTCAAAGGAGGAAAGCTGTAAGTATTGAAGAAGGAGACATGTAAGAAGACTTTTTTTTGGGGGGGGGCGGTTCCAGATGAGGGATTATGGTGCATTTATCTGGACTTGGAGTAGTAGAGACTGAGAGAACATTTGTGCACAGTCTCTGCGCTGAAAGGATTTGGTGATGTGCTGGTTGACAGTGTGGGGGAGGGAAAGCAGTCAAAGTGACTTGGAGGTCAAAATAACCTAAACATTATCTCCCTTCCTATAAGCAAGCTGATATTGCTTATCCTTTCATGATGAGATTTACTGACACATGGACTGAGTATGTTCTGCTGTATTTTTCAAAGGCAATTGATATCAAAGAGATAATTCAGTAGTCATTACTGATAGACTAACAGAAACGTGACTTTTTTTTTTAAATATCATTTCAGTAATTGTGTTAAATTTTTTTAATACAAGGGGCACCTGGGTGGCTCAGTTGGTTAAGCGTCTGACTTCAACTCAGGTCATGATCCCAGAGTTTGTGGGTTTGAGCCCTGTGTCGGGCTCTATGCTGACAGCTCAGAGCCTGGAGCCTGCTTCAGATTCTGTCTCTCCCTCTCTCTCTGCCCCTCCCCTGCTTGCTCTCTCTCTCTCTCTCTCAAAAATAAATAAACATTAAATTGAAAAAAAAAATAATACCAGTCAACCTGATTTTAGGAAACACAAATGGTCTCAGACACATTCTTCTATTATTTAAGTGGTAACTCACTGAAAAGATGCTTCTTGAGGTCAGGAAATATTTGATAAATATGAATTCTGAGAAGTTGAAAATCTTGAATGATCTTTTTTTTCTGTCTTTAAATTAATCTAATAAGGTAAGAAAAGAAAACATTCACTTTAAGTAAAAATTTTTGTTTATGTAAAGGACAGCAGTCAACTGGATTTCAGACTAATTTCCAAATAATTGCATTTATTATAATATAGGTATTTTAGTATTGAATGCCTGGTGTTCATAAATACTGTATATACTGAGTGCCTACTATGTGACAACCTCTGTGATTAGCAATACCTCTCCACTGGAGAAGGAAGAAAATAATACCTGCCTTGAGGATGAAGAGATTATGTAGGTATAGAAAATAAAAGATGGAATAATATTTTAACAATATACTATAATACAATTATATATTATGACTATTGACCAACAAATATAATTTTAAATATTAATTGCTGACAATAGTATATAATCTATTGAAAGCAGAGTTTTTGTTTTCCCATTTTCTCAGCATGTAGGAGAATACTTGAAAACAAGCAATGAGAGTTGTTTTTAATAGATGCATTAACTGAGACTCAGATTTTGTTCCCCAGATTCACACATCTAGAAAGTGGCGGAGTTCAGTCTAAGACATTATTATTATTATTATTTTTAATGTTTATTTTTTAGAGAGAGAGAGAGAGAGAGACCACAAATAGGGGAGAGAGAGGAAGACATAGAATCTGAAGCAGGCTCCAGGCTCTGAGCTATCAACACAGAGCTCGACGTGGGGCTTGAACCCATGAACTGTAAGATCATGATCTGGGCCAAAGTTGGAGGCTTAACCGACTGAACCACCCAGGTGCCCCTAAGACATTAATTCTTGATCTCTAGATTGTTGCTTTTTACACTGTACATGTAGCCATTTAAAATAATAGGTAACTAAAATAAATTGTCTATGACTCAAAAAAAAAAAAAAAGAATACCTGATATTCTAAATACCTCAGTAATTATTTGTATAATTAATTAATGATGACATGAGAACATAAAGTTGGAGTTTCTTATGTAGTCTTGGAAGGCTTTCTGGAATCACTGGATTGGACCAAAAAAAAAAAAAAAAATCTGCCAAGGCATTGCCTTTATAGAGCACACCTCCATACTTAAGCAAAAAAGTAATAATATAATGTGGAACATATTTTATTTGGAAGATTTATAGAGAATAATAAAAATGGCGAGGAAGAAGGGGATCATGATATGATCTGTGACTTTAAGGAATTCTACTATAGCTGAGGAAGGCCCAAATAGCAAGAGTAACTTGGTGGTATTCCAGTTTCCTCCTAGCAAATCTACCCCAGCATTCATTTAACTGTGACCTTATTTGTTACTTATAAAACTTTCTCTTTCACATGACTGGGCACCCCATGAAGTGATTAAGCAGAACTTCTCATTGAAAATTTGATATTAAATGACCCTTGAAAAAGAAGTTAAAATTCTTAAAAGGCGAAAGTGAAAAATGAATTCCAGGGAAACATAGACAGGTACAAAGAAGAAAGAATGTGAAGACATACCTAGAAGACAGTGAGCAATTTATTATAAGGGAAGTCAAATATCTCCTGGAACATATGAGAAATAAGACTGGAAAGGGTCATTGTGGCTAGACCGAACTTTCAGTGCCTAACAAAGGAGGTTATGCCTTGAATCATAAGTGCAGCTCACAAACTGAAAGGCTTTAAAAAGTCAGAGATATCATTAGGGTTGCATTTCTGAAAGTGAGGCTGATTTTGGATGCCTTTGATTGATTATAAAGGCAGATCCTCAAATGCTACAACAGCAGGGAACCATTGCTCAAACCTAGTAGTTAGTTCATAAAGACCTGAATGGGCATGCATTGGGGGGATAAAAGAGAAATCATGATGGTTCAAATTGAAGAGAAAAAAAAAAAAACACCAAAACCCCACAAGTGTCCAAGATGACATCAAAGTTTAAGAATGTTGGTTAAAAATCCTGAATAAATATCTGAATAAAATTACTGAATAAATATGAATAAAAATAAGAAAACAAGGACTTCTCAGAGTATTTGTGTCATCTCTTCACTGGAACATGGTTAATTGCCTTAAGAGGAAATACATAGAATGTTTTACTTGGTTTAGAAGACAATATCCTTTTGTCAGACCAAGACAGTTTTCAGCAACAAGAATAATTTGAAATGCAAATTATTTTATCCCTCAATCACTTTAGAAATCTAAAAATGGTTTCCAATTACCTTTAAAACAACAACCCAAATACTTGGTTGGAGAGATTAATGACAGATCTGTCCAACAATCAAATGGTACAATAGGGAAATAATCATGTGGTCTCAGATAGTAATTAACTTAGTTTGAAAGTAGGTGGCGTTAGCCAAGAATCAAAATGTTGGAAGTCAGAGAAGTGGAATAAATCAGATTCATGGCATCCACAGAAGTAATAAAGTTTAGCATGGAGGAAGATACATGCAAGGAGTTAAAAACAAAAAAAGTTAAAAACTGAAAAACCAGAAAAAAGAAAGGTGTGATGGGTAAAAAATAGAAGCTAGAACGGTTAATGATAAATATAATCTGATTCTCAGGTTTTCCATGTCCTTTGATTGTTTTATAGTTACACCAGGAAAAGAAAGTAATAAAATGAAACCATTTGATACTTTTGACTGACTGGTTGTGTTAAATGCTCAGAGGAAATGTTGCATGGCTTCATAACACCTTGGTGCTGAACCTTGTTCAATCTTCACTTATCAAAAATATATCCAACGTTTTCCACTTTCCTGGGAAGTTTGGTTAGTTGTTCATGTATATAAGAGCAGCACTTAGACTTCTCTACTATCAAAAAGGAAGGTGAACCTTACCAAATATTTATCTGATTTTAAAATAGACAGTTTATATGTATAAGTGTTTACTCAAGTTTTTGTCAGAGATCTCTGTGTGCAGCCCCTTCCCTAGCAAAAATAAAGTACTGAAATCTTGAAATGTCATAATGAGATTCAGAGGGACACGTGTTGAGGGAAGAGTAATGTCAGGGAAGTCTGACGAGGCAGGCTGGGGACCAGATCATGCAAAGCCTTGGAGGACAAAGGATTTGGGGTGTTATTCTTTTTTTTTAAATTTTTTTTTCAACGTTTATTTATTTTTGGGACAGAGAGACAGAGCATGAACGGGGGAGGGGCAGAGAGAGAGGGAGACACAGAATCAGAAACAGGCTCCAGGCTCTGAGCCATCAGCCCATAGCCTGACGCGGGGCTCGAACTCGCGGACCGCGAGATCGTGACCTGGCTGAAGTCGGACGCTTAACCGACTGAGCCACCCAGGCGCCCCTTGGGATGTTATTCTAAAGGTAATTGTAAACCATTCTTAGATTTCTAAAGTGATTGAGGAATAAAGTGATTTGATTTTCAAATGTATCCTTGTTGCTTAAAACTGTCTTGGTCTGACAAAAGCATATTATCTTCTAAACCAAGTAAAACTTTCTATTTATTTCCTTTAAGGCAATTATCCAAATTACAACATGACTTCATATGACCCTTAGTCTCATTCTAGATTCATAGTCGTAAGGATATTCACTTGCACATTGTAGTTACTCAACAAATGGTTGAATAACTTGTAGAGTGATTGAATGAATGATGCCAAACACTATTTTCTTATGAATTTTGTTAGATCAAAGTTGAATATTATAATTAATGACATGCTTAACTGGCAGTCTTCAGAGATTTTATGAGAATTAAAACAATGCTGTCATAAATTATTTCAAAAGTGCTTTCAAAAATGTGTTTAGTTTGATTCCTAAAACACCCTTGCTGGGAAGGAAGAGTAAATTTCACTGCTCCCAGATTATAGGGGAGGTAATTAAACCTCCTTGGAAAAGCTCCACGACAGTGTCAGAGGCTGAAATCTGGACAGGCCTAAGCATATAGAGCATTTGTTCACTTCTGATTTTGCTACTATGCACTGAACCATGATTATCCCATGCAATGGAAACATTGAGCTGGACAATACTCTTAAATTTGACTTATTCTGAAAGGCATTTACTTAGCCTGCAAATCCCTGAATACAAAGGGGAACTTGAATAATAGCGTGGAAGACTGGCAATTGCCTGATAGTTCTGGGGTCGACAGTGATTTGGTTGGCTTTCAGCAGTTTCTTCTTTAAGTGTTACTTCACTGAACAAGGCAATATATGATAATGCTGTTTCACTGACCTTAACCTGCTTCCTGCCATGGGTTTAAATTAGTCAGGATTTTGTCAAAATAGTGCAAATCTCTATGGTATAAGGGTTGAAAAGAATATCCTTAAAAAAATACTGATAATTTGAGAGAAGTTGGTTAAGAAAAGTCCATGTTTTCAACTTCACTACTTACACAGAAGAACAGAAATGTTTGGGGATATCTTCTGTTCTTATGTGAATAAAGAAATCAAATTAACATTTAAATTTTAATCAGAAAATGGTTATGCCACTCTAAATCCTGTTTAACAGGTCATTTTTATGCCAAATTTCAGCCTAAGTATTATGTAGAGATATCATACTGGTGGGTCTAAAATTTACCTTTCAATCAATCACTGAATTTATTGGATTTAGGACATAGCCTGTAGTTCCCCATTTGCAATTATACAGAGGCAACACGCTATGTTGGTAAGAAGGGCATAAAATTCAGCTTTTCACTCTGAAGTTATTTCAATGGAAATCTCTCTTTCTCTGTCTCTGTTTCCCTCTCTTTGACATCTTGTCTCTTTCTGTGTCTCTCTCTCAAATTCTCTATTCCTGTTAATTTTGAGTTATCAAGAATCCCTTCTAGAAGCACACTTGCAAGTATAACTTATTTGTTGCATAAAGAAACACATTTTCCAAGAAATATATAACTATCACAATATACAATTGCAGATTAAGTATATAGAACATTTTTCTTAATTAAAAATTGGACGCATTTTCAAAATTAGACTTCAAACAGATGGATTTTATGAATCCAAAGAAATTGCATTTAAAATAGAATTCATTTAAAATGAAACTCATTTTATTAAAGATTTGCTACAAGTTTATCGATTGAAACATGTAAATGTCAAAAAAAAAGTCTTGTTTCAAAGGGTAGAAAAAGGAAGAAATATCACGTGTACTTAGCCTGGAGATCTAATTGCCCTTATAATGTTAAGTGAAAACATTTAAACCTGATGCATATGTGTGCTACTTCAATTGTGATTTGCCTGTGTACATTTCCTTGTACCTGGGTGGAAGCCACAAGTGCATCCTGTTTTGTTGCCACAGGATGTTTTGTCTCTTTCTTGTTGCAACAAACTGAAGTCTTACAAGCACGACAGTTACTCCTGAAATTCCCGTGCTCCCACCTTGGTATCTCGAACGCTATTATTATTTATTAGGACATATTTTGGTCCAGTATCAGAATACATGGGTCCTGTGTATGCTATGGCAGTTTTAGACTGCAGATTAACCCAACAGTGGATAAAATTGTTAAAAAGGCTTTTTTTACTGTTTAAAATTTCTATAAAATACAACAATCATTTAAGATTAAAAAAAAATTTTTTTTCAACATTTATTTATTTTTGGGACAGAGAGAGACAGAGCATGAACGGGGGAGGGGCAGAGAGAGAGGGAGACACAGAATCGGAAACAGGCTCCAGGCTCTGAGCCATCAGCCCAGAGCCTGACGCGGGGCTCGAACTCCTGGACCCCGAGATCGTGACCTGGCTGAAGTCGGACGCTTAACCGACTGCGCCACCCAGGCGCCCCTACAATCATTTAAGATTTTAAAGACATTGACCATAGCAGAGGCTTATGTATAGTCTAGAGATACTACCTTAATTTTACATGAAGTTTGTGGGGGAAAAAATCAGAATTAAGCTAATTTGTGCCTACCTCAATACATTTTAACTCTCAAATCTGTTAAAAACATGCAATTAATGTTTCACTGTACTTTTTTAAATTTTTTTTTATTTTTTAAACTTTACTTCCAAATCAGTTAGCATATAGTGCAAGAATGATTTCAGGAGTAGACACCTTAGTGCCCCTTACCCATTTAGCCCATCCTCCCCCTCACAACCCCTCCAGCAACACTCAGTTTGTTCTCCATATTTATGAGTCCTCTGTTTTGTCTCCCTCCATGTTTTTATGGTACTTTTGTTTCCCTTACCTTATGTTCATCTGTTTTGTCTCTTAAAATCCTCATATGAGTGAAGTTATATGATTTTTTGTCTTTCTCTGACTAATTTCACTTAGCATAATACCCTCCAGTTCCATCCACATAGTTGCAAATGGCAAGATTTCATTCTCTTTGATTGCTGAGTAATACTCCATTGTGTGTGTATATATATATATATATATATATATATATATATATATATATATATACATACCACATCTTCTTTATCCATTCATCCATCGATGGACATTTGGGCTCTTTCCATACTTTGGCTATTGTCGATAGTGCTGCTATAAACATGGGGGTGCATGTGTCCCTTCGAAACAGCACACCTGTACCCCTTGGACAAATGCCTAGTAGTGCAATTGCTGGGTCATAGGGTAGTTCTATTTTTAGTTTTTTGAGGAACCTCCATACTGATTTCCAGAGTGGCTGCACCAGCTTACATTCCCACCAACAATGCAAAAGAGATCTTCTTTCTCCACATCCTCGCCAACATCTGTTGTTGCCTGAGTTGTTAATGTTAGCTATTCTGACAGGTATAAGGTGGTATCTCATTGCGGTTTTGATTTGTATTACCCTGATGATGAGTGATGTGGAGAATTTTTTCATGTGTCGGTTGGCCATCTGGATGTCTTCCTTGGAGAAATGTCTATTGATGTCTTTTGCCCATTTCTTTACTAGAGTATTTGTTTTTTGGGTTTTGAGTTTGATAAGTTCTTTGTAGATTTTGGATATTAACCGTTTATGTGATATGCCATTTGCAAATATCTTCTCCCATTCTGTCGGTTGCCTTTTAGTTTTTGTGATTGTTTCCTTCGCCGTGAAGAAGGTTTTTATTTTGATGAGGTCCCAGTGGTTCATTTTTGCTTTTGTTTTCCTTGCCTCCGGAGACATGTTGAGTAAGAAGTTGTTGTGGCCAAGATCAAAGGGGTTTCTGCCTGCTTTCTCCTTGAGGATTTTGAGGCTTCCTGTTTTACATTTAGGTCTTTCATCCATTTGAGTTTATTTTTGTGTGTGGTGTAAGAAAGTGGTCCAGGTTCATTCTTCTGCATGTTGCTGTCCAGTTTTCCCAGTTCCACTTGCTGAACAGACTGTCTTTATTCCATTGGATATTCTTCCCTGCTTCGTCAAAGATTAGTTAGCCATACGTTTGTGGGTCCATTTCTGGGTTCTCTATTCTGTTCCATTGATCTAAGTGTCTGTTTTTGTGCCAGGACCATACTGTCTTGATGATTAAAGCTTTGTAGTATAGCTTGAAGTCTGGGATTGGGTTGCCTCCTGCTTTGGTTTTCTTT
The DNA here is from genome assembly GCF_018350155.1 of Leopardus geoffroyi. Lineage (NCBI taxonomy): Eukaryota > Metazoa > Chordata > Mammalia > Carnivora > Felidae > Leopardus > Leopardus geoffroyi. The sequence goes on from NC_059327.1 coordinate 177,099,184, forward strand.
TTCAAGGTTGCTTTGGCTATTCGGGGTCTTTTCTAGTTCCATACAAATTTAGGATTATTTGTTCTAACTCTGTGAAGAATGCTGGTGTTATTTTGATAGGGATTGCATTGAATATGAAGATTGCTTTGGGTAGCTTTGACATTTTAACAATATTTGTTCTTCCTATCCAGAAGCATGGAATGTCTTTCCATTTTTTGTGTGTCTTCTTCAATTTCTTTCATAAGCTTTCTATAGTTTTCAGTGATAGATTTTTCAATTTTTCACCTCTTTGGTTAGATTTATTCCTAGGTATTTTATAGGTTTTGGTGCAATTGTAAATAGGATCGATTCCCTGATTTCTCTTTCTGTTGCTTCACTGTTGGTGTATAGTAATGCAACCGATTTCTGTGTGTTGATTTTATATCCTGCAACTTTGCTGATTTCATGAATGAATTCTAGCAGTTTTTTGGTGGAATCTTTTGGGTTTTCCATATAGAGTATCACGTCATCTGCAAAGAGTGAAAGTTTGATATCCTCCTGGCCAACTTGGATGTGTTTTATTTCTTTTTGTTGTCTGATGGCAGAGACTAAGATTTCCAATACTATGTTGAATAACAGTGGCGAGAGTGGACATCCCTGTCTTGTTCCTGACCTCAGGGGGAAAACTCTCAGTTTTTCCCCATTGAGGATGATATTAGCGTTGGGTCATTCATATATGGCTTTTATGATCTCGAGGTATGCTCCTTCTATCCCTACTTTCTTGAGGGTTTTTATCAAGAAAGGATGCTGTATTTTGTCAAATGCCTTCTCTGCATCTATTGAGAGGATCATATGGTTCTTGTCCTTTCTTTTATTGATGTGATGAATCATGCTAATTGTTTTGCAGATATTGAACCAACCCTGCATCCCAGGTAAAATCCCACTTGGTAGTAGTAAATAATTTTTTTAATATATTGTTGGAGCTGGTTGGCTAATATCTTGTTGAGGATTTTTGCATCCATGTTCATCAGGGAAATTGGTCATAGTTCTCCTTTTTTAGTGGGGTCCCTGTCTGGTTTTGAATCAAGGTAATGCTGGCTTCATAGAAAGAGTTTGGAAATTTTCCTTCCATTTCTATTTTTTTGGAACAGCTTCAAGAGAAAAGGTGTTAGCTCTTCCTTAAATGTTTGGTAGAATTCTCCTGGAAAGCCATCTGTCCCTGGACTCTTGTTTTTTGGCAGATTTTTGATTACTAATTCGATTTCCTTACTGATTATGGGTCTGTTGAAATTTTCTATTTCTTCCTGTTTCAGTTTTGGTAGCGTATATGTTTCTAGGAATTTGCCCATTTCTTCCAGATTGTCCATTTTATTGGTATATAATTGTTCATTATATTCTCTTATTATTGTTTTTATTTCCACTGTGTTGGTTGTGATCTCTCCTCTTTCATTCTTTATTTTATTTATTTGGGTCCTTTCCTTTTTCTTTTTGCTCAAACTGGCTAGTGGTTTATCAATTTTGTTAATTCTTCAAAACGAACCAGCTTCTGGTTTCATTAATCTGTTCTACTGTTTTTTTTTTTGTTTTGTTTTTTTTGTTTGTTCGTTTGTTTGTTTGTTTTTTTGGTTTCGGTAGCATTGATTTCTGCTGTAATCTTTATTATTTCCTGTCTTCTGTTGGTTTTGGGTTTTATTTGCTGTTCTTTTTCCAGCTCCTTAAGGCGTAAGGTTAGGTTGTGTATCTGAGATATTTCTTCCTTCTTTAGGAAGGCCTGGGTTGCTATATACTTTCCTCTTATGACCGCCTTTGCTGCATGCCAGAGGTTTTGGGTTGTGGTGCTATCATTTTCATTGACTTCCATATACTTTTTAATTTCCTCTTTAACTTCTTGGTTAGCCCATCCATTCTTTAGTAGGATGTTCTTCAGTCTCCAAGTATTTGTTACCTTTCCAAATTTTTTCTTGTGGTTGATTTTGAATTTCATAGTGTTGTGGTTTGAAAATATGCACGGTATGATCTTGATCTTTTTGTACTTACCTAGGGCTGATTTGTGTCACAGTATATGGTCTATTCTGGAGAACATACCATGTACACTGGAGAAGAATGTATATTTTGCTGCTTTATGATGAAATGTTGTGAATATATCTGTTAGGTCCATCTGGTCCAGTGTTGTCATTCAAAGCCATGGTTTCCTTGTTGATTTTTTGATTAGATGATCTGTCCATTGCTGTGAGTGGGGTGTTGAAGTCTCCTACTATTATGGTATTACTATCAATGAGTTTCTTTATGTTTGTGATTGATTGATGTATTTGGGTTCTCTCATATTTGGCACATAAATGTTTACAATTGTTAGGTCTTCTTGGTGGATAGACCCCTTGATTATGATATAATGCCCTTCTGCATCCTTTGATACAGTCTTTATTTTAATGTCTAGATTGTCTGATATAAGTATGGCTACTCCAGCTTTCTTTTGTTGACCATTAGCCTGATAGATGGTTCTCCATCCCCTTATTTTCAATTTGAAGGTGTCTTTAGGTCTAAAGTGAGTCTCTTGTAAACAACATGTAAATGGGTCTTGTTTTCTTAACCATTCTGTTACCCTATGTCTTTTGATTGGAGCATTGAGTCCATTCACGTTTAGAGTGAGTACTGAAAGATATGAATTTATTGCCATTATGTTGCTTGTAGAGTTGGAGTTTCTGGTGGTGTTCTCTGGTCCTTTCTAATCTTTGTTGCTTTTGGTATTTATGTATGTATGTATGTATGTATGTATGTATGTATGTGTGTATGTATGTATTTATTTATATCTTCATCTTTTTTCCCCTCAAAGAGTCCCCCTTAAAATTTCTTGCAGGGCTGGTTTAGTGGCCACAAACTCCTTTAATTTTTGTTTAAAAAATTAGACTTTTTATCTCTCCTTTGGGAGAAACTTTTTATCTGGGAAAACTTATCTCTCCTATTTTGAATGACAGCCTTGCTGGATAAATAATTCTTGGCTGCATATTTTTCTGATTCAGCACACTGAATACAACCTGCCACTCCTTTCTGGCCTGCCAAGTTTCTGTGGATAGGTCTGCTGCAAACCTGATCTGTCCTCCCTTGTAGGTTAGGGACTTTTTTCCCCTTGCTGCTTTCATGATTCTCTCCTTGCCTGAATATTTTGTGAATTTGACTATGATATGCCTTGTTGATGGTCGGTTTTTGTTGAATCTAATGGGGGTCCTCTGTGCTTCCTGGATTTTGATGTCTGTGTCTTTCTCCAGGTTAGAAAAGTTTTCCCCTTTGATTTTCTCATGTAACTCTTCTACCCCTCTTTCTCTTTCTTCCTATTCTGGGACACCTATAAATCTGATGCTATTCCTTTTTAGTGAGTCACTGATTTCTCTAATTCTTTAATCGTGCTCTTTTGCCTTCATCTCCCTCTTTTTTTCTGCTTCATTATTTTCTGTAAGTTTGTCCCCTATGTCACTGATTCTCTGTTCTGCCTCATCCATCCTTGCCACCGCTGTATCCATCCGTGATTGCAGCTCAGTTACAACATTTTTAATTTCATTCTGGATATTTTTTTACTTCTTTTATCACTGCAGAAAGGGATTCTAATCTATTTTCGACTCCAGCTAGTATTATTATTATCGTGATTCAAAATTCTGGTCCGGACATCTTGCTTGTATCTCTGTTGGTTAAATCCCTGGCTGTTGTTTCTTCAAGCTCTTTATTTTGGGGTGAATTCCTTCATTTTGTCATTTTGAAGGGAGAAAAGGAATTAGTGAGGTAGAAAAATTAAAATAAAAAATTAAAATTAAAAAAAATATTTAAATTAAAAAATTAAACACACACACACACAAATCGAATAAATGATGTTAGATCCTAGGTGTGTTTTGGTGGGTGTTAAAAGTGGTTTGACAGATTAGAGGGAAAAAAGGGTGTGGGGAAAGAAACAGAAAAAAAGAAGAAATTGTCTGAGATTTTGAAAAAATGAATACATTCAAGTAGACTAAAATGAGATGATGGAGGTAAAATAGAATTTGAAAAAAATATACACAGAAGTAAAGAATATAGTAGAAAAAATTAAAGAAAAATATTTTCATTAAAAATTTAAAAAATGAATTTTTTCTTTTTCTGTATTCAAGAAAAATAAAAGAAAAAGAGAAAAAAGAAAAAAAGAAAAAAAGGAAAAAAGGAAATCGTTTGAAAATTGGAAAAAGTGAATACACTGTAGGAGACTAAAATAAAATGATGGAAGTAAAGTAGAATTTGAAAAAAATTACATAAAAGCAAAATATATAGTAAAAAAAAGAAAAATATTTTCAATAGAAAGTGAAGGTAAAAATGAAGTTCTTCTCTTTCTGCATTCAAGAAAAAGAAAAGAAACGAAAAAGAGAAAAAGGAAAAAGAAAAAAAGAAAAGAAAAAAAGGCGATTGTTTGAAAATTTGAAAAGGTGAATACACTAAGTAGACTAAAATAAAATGATGGAAGTAGAATAGAACTTGAAAAAAAATTTACACAAAAGTAAAAAATATAGTAATGAAAATTAAAGAAACATATTTTTAATAAAAGTTGAAAAGAAAAATGAATTTTTCTCTTTATTCAAGAAAAAGAAGTGTAAAAGAGAAAGAAAAAAAAAGAAAGAAAGAAAATTATAGATGGACCTGCTAACAGATTGAAGTAGGACTGAAATTACTTCGTTTTCCCCTAGAAGTCAGTCTATGTAGCACTTTATAGTCCATAAACTAAGCCGGTGGTGAGACTTGTGTTCTTCAAGAGCGAGGTTGGCCCAGTTGGGCGGGACTCAGTGCAACGGCTCCGCTTTCCACTAGATGGCGCTGCTAGCATACTGAGGTGGATTGTTGCAGTGCTCATAGATGCCTATGCGCAAGCGTGGTGAAAATGGTACCACCCAACTACCCACTCTGTTCTCCCGGATCAGCAATTGTGCACCTGTCCTTTGTCTTCAGCTTTCGTCCACTCCCTGCTTTCTCATGCTCCATGACCAGGCCTCAGACAGTACCTCTCTCCCGAGTTTTGTCTTAGAGGCGGTGGTTTTCCCCGGCCCCTTACTTCCAAAGGACTGCAGCTTTGACCCGCTCCGCCCCTCTGCGGGAGGGTCTCACCGAGCAATGGCCGAATGAGCAAGGGCCGAATGAGCAAGGGCCGAATGTCGACTGCCCCCAGAAACACTTGTTTGACCCTGCTGCTGCCGGTGCCCCGAGACTATGGCCAGGTTGCCAGCCCGCCCCAGAAAAAGTTCGCAAGACAGTGTAGCAGCAGCCTTTCAGGGATTATGGAAAATCACAACACACTTCTGGCACCAGGCTTCACCCTTAATGACCTTCTTCCAGCACCAGCGAATGTGGCCGTTTTCTGGGGTCTGCTGAGACCAGGTGGCTTCAACAGTGTCTACCAAATGTCCTTCCAGCAGCGGAACCGCTTTTCCCCGTGTGACCCGAGATCCTCCCGGACCCCACTCTGCTCCTGGAGATTCGCCCTTCCCACCAGAGCACCTCCAGGTATGGAGCTGCGGAGTTGCAGCCTTTGCACTCCCCTTGTTTACAGTCTTAATGGAATTTAAACCCTCTCCTTTCTCCCTTTTTTAGTTTAGTCCCTGCAGCTGTTTCCAATTTTCCACTTTCTCTCCAGCTGCTTTTGGGGCGGGGTGCTTTTCCCGTATTCTCCCCCCACCCCCAGCCTCCGTCCTCTCTCCGCTCGCAAAATCACCTCCTTCCCGCGCCTCTCACTCCCCAAGTTCACTTCTCTGTGCCGCGTACCTGCTGAATTCTGTGGTTCAGGTTGTGTTCATTGTTGTGTTAATCTTCCAGTCAGTTTTCTAGGGGTGTAGGATGGTTCAGTGTTGGTCTGGCTGTATTTCATGGACGCGAGACACACAAAAAGCTTCCATGCCGTTCTGCCATCTTGGCTCCTCCCTTTCACTGTTACTTTTTAATTTGAGTGATTATCTGCCTGTCTTTCACTGAGATTAAGTCCAAGTGAGGTCAGATTTCCAACAGAAACACCTTTAGGAAAATCCTGCTTAATTTGAATCTTAAACATTGTGATCAGTATTTCCCAGATTTATAAAACCAGTATAATCCCTTGACTATCTAAATATGAGAAGCACCCATAATATACAATGACAGAGAAAGAAATAATTTCATATCATTTATAGATTCCATTTTTTCTGTAACTAATTTTCTTTATCCCATAATAGCCTGTTTGAAATAAATAACTGCATCCACTCTGAAAGAGGGAAATGTATAGATATCACATATCACAGATGTTATTTTTTTCTATCAGTATATTAAACAAATTCATGTGATATTTATATATGTAAATACGAAAACAGTATGCTAATATCAGGTATGTCCTTAAAGGATGTTATTCTTCTTTACGATTTTTATCAAACCATCAATTGAATACCTAAAATGTTAGGTAGGCTTTTATGAATATCATTGTTATATAGAGCTTCTATGAGATATGTAATGCTGTCTTATATTTATATTGCATTTTATTTATACATTATATCTATCTTAACCAGTATTCTATAAGCCATGTTCTTAAAATACATTGCCCAGTTATGTCACTCTATCAGACCTAGCAGCAGATTACTAAATATATCCTCTAAGTAGTTTGAATACTGCATAGAAGAAGCCCAAACCCTCTTTTTCCTACCTTTGTACCACCTACCATATACTCACCTATTAAGGTTATTATATTACTTTCTAAAGGTATCCATTCATGCTTTCCCATTTAAAATACAACATATGTAATATTTATCTTGAATGTACTTTTCAGAATGTTCTCATCTAATGTTCTTCACTGGTGAAAGTGTGAAGGATACTGTTGATATGGGGGAAAAAAAAGGTGGACAAGGGTTGTGGAATTTTTCATAAGGAAGAAGAGGATATAGAAGGCAATAGGATGGGGGTGGCTGCTCAGCCAGTTAAGCACCCAATTCTTGATTTTGGCTCAAGTCATGATCTTGCTATTCCCGAGTTCAACTCCGTGTTGGGCTCCATGCTGACAGCACGGAGCTTGCGTGAGATTCTCTCTCTCCCCCTCTCTCTCTGCCCCTTCCCTGTTTTCTCTTTCTCTTGCATATGCGTGCTCTCTCTCTCTCTCTCTCTCTCAAAATATATAAATAAAACTTAAAAAAAAATGAAGGCAACAGGAGGGGTAAGAGGAGAAGGTTACGTATACTCCACTTGGCAATTGGCCAACCACAGACCCCTTCAACAAAATGTAATCTTAGTTTGATGTCAATAGCCTTTGACAATAAATGTTTGATCTAAATTTTCAACCGATTGCTTTTCAATGTTAGCTCTGTACCAAACTTAGATTTAATTCCAACTGAATACCATTATTGAAATTCCCATGTCTTTTAATGCATCCTTCACATTTCCAAAGGCCCTCCCCATCAGTCTATTATTCTTGCCCTCTCCAGCTAGTGAATCTCCATGTATTCTTAAGATCCAATTCCAAGGCTGAGTCTGCGACACCTTTCCATATTCTTCCAAGCAGAATCACTTGCCCCTCTCTCTTGCCTCTCTCAGTATAATTGATGGAATATAATGAAGCACTTAATCCCACTGAATTGTAACTACCCACCATCTTGTTTTACCAACCAAAATGAGAGCAATTTGGAGAGTATGAAATTTAAATTGAATAACAACCACAAGAAAGAAACCCTGGGCAATGTGCAACCTTACTTTTAACCAATCAGAGACAAAGTGTATTTGTAAAAAAAAAAAAAAAAAAAAAAAAATACACACACACACACACATACATGAAATTTGGTAAGACTTTCTTTTAATATTAATTTTTATTTTATGATAATTTTACAACATTTAGGTGGAAACATGATTATATACAAATTGCATTCCTTGCGACTCCCTCTTTTGATGCCATTAGCAGCATGTTAACTAACTATAGTGTTCATGGGTGCAGGAAATTTTTCAAAAAAAGAGTCTGAAATTTACTTTTACAGTTACCTGGGTTGGAATGCTACATTAAATGCTCATAATTTTGCATTGAGTTGGGGGGGGGTAATTGAAAGGGTTTGGAGACCATACGTTGATATTCTTTTGATATGTTAAGAAACATGCCAGTTTTGTTTCCTATTCCTTCTTAAATGTTTTTAGAGGTTGCCCTGTCACTAGTTGACAAAAATCTCACAGTGTTGATGTGTAAGGGCTGTTGATTACTGGCAGCAAAGAATTCCAAGTGTGCTGGCACCCGAGATAGCATCTCCACATTTTCTTCCAGGATCATCACCTTTGTTCTAAACAGCTCCCTCATAGTGTGAACAGAAGTCATATGTTTTAGATTTTCTGCCTTGGCACCCAGGAAATCAGTATGATTGAGTAAACATATTAAGCTTCCCCTGCATTTCCAGCCTGAACAGATGTTAAGTACAAGCTGATCCACCTACATTCAACCCGAGAGACTCTACATCCACAGACTGTTTCATTTTCCTTTTTCAATTTATATAGAGGCATAGATTCTTGCTGGCGTGTATAAATGTGCCATTTAAGGCAATCAAAAATGGCTCCACATTTCACTTGATTTCCACAATTGTTGCCGTAACGATGGACTACTGAGGAGAGAAACTTAATTTCCCTGACAGATCTCCCCACATTGAAGCAACATGTTCGTGGAAAGCCAATACGCAGTAATTACAGCACAATTCCTTACAATTTCACAATTCACTAACAGTATGCATTTTCACAATGTAAAGCTGATTTTCCTTTAACCAAATAAAACATGAAAAGAGGGCTGGAAGCAATGGGCAATCTATATCATTAGATGATTGATGTAAAATTAAAGAACATTGAGACTGGAATAGATTGCAAACATCAGGGAGCTCAGAAAACTTGTAAGCTCTGTATTTTGAGGAAATATTTTGTTGATGCTCTTGCAGCTTTGGTAGCAACCTACCAATTAAAAAAAAAGGCTCAAAATAATTTACCTACTACTTACAGAAGTAAGCTACCATTTGCAATTATTTCACATCACACATTCTTTTCTCCCAAGTTCTTAACGTGTCCACTAGAACAGAATTTCCTGTTCTAATTTCCTGCCTCCATTCAGTGTTTATGTCACCTCCCACACAAATCATCAGAAGCAAGTAATCCCAAGCCTAGAATTTTGTATTTGTCATGGTTAGTGTTTTAATGTTGTAAGAACTATCTAATGAAGTGGTATAGTGTTTAAAAGATAGGCCCTGTGAGTAGGTGAGAATATACATGAGTGATAAACAAAGTCTATACCATTGCAGGTGGTAATGTTTTCCATTTCCAAATATTATGATTTTATTTTAGCAGTAATGAAAGGTAGCACTTATGAGCACTTAAATACACGTTAACACTATGACAACTCTTTAGCGATCACAATTAAAGTTTCAATACTGAAAACTGAATTGTCTCTGAAGCACAGTTAGTCTTCAAGTTTAATGTTCTTTATAGCAGGGGAATGCTTAAAAACGAGGAGGTGAGAGGGTGAAAGAGAGAGATATCAGAGTAAAAGTGGGAATAATGCAGTCTGATAAATTATGTCATCATGCACAAGGTACTATGGCAGCACAGGCAAGGGACTGGTGGGCCAGAAGAGCCTTTCCACTTACGTGGCATTAAAACATTGACTAGAGTTTTAAAATGGCTCAGATTTGAGCCCCCACAAAAGGGGAATCTAAACCCAAGGAAGGAAATAGTTGTAGAAGTTCGCAAAATTATGAAATGAGTAATATCTTCCATTTCCAGGAATATGGGGAAAAAAATAACCAGAAAAAAAGTGGTAAAATAATTGTTATTGGGGGGTGGTTGCTGACTTATGAACCAACTATAAGAGAGTATTAAACATTAGACAAAATTCAGAAACGCTGAGTACTTAATATCTTTGTGCATTGCCTATTAGCACATCATGTGAAGACATCATTCAATAATGGCCACAAGAATTGAGATGATACCTGTAATAATAACAATACTAGAAAGAAACACAGCCTTGGATTACAGGCCTGGAGACCAAAAACTATTGTTTCACTAAATAACTAACTAATGCAATATTTCTCTTAATTATTTATTCATATTTAGCATTCTAAAAATTCATATGATTTTTATTAATCCAGAAGATTGGATTGCGTTAATGGTACTTGCGGGTGTTAGACTATTGTAGTAAAAATATTGGCTCTAGTCTATGATTGATGAGTTGGATATTGCAGATTCAAGATTGATGAGATTGGCATTGCTTAAGAGGAGAAGCTTGTGGGTGGTTTAACAAAGAGAAAAAGAATCCTCCCATGATATGAAGGCACAGGGTGTAAATGAATCTTTTACCTGGATGATAAATGTGGGGGGGTTACTAATGCCTGGCACGTGTAGTCAGTACCTGCCTAGTGTGGCAGCATTCTTGCAATGAATCAAGGCCATGAAATAAGTTGTAGCCAAAGGTAGATGTGTGCCCCTTTACAAAACACTCCAGGAATCACCTCCTTTGCCAGAGGGAAACCATAAGGCTTTGTGTCAAGATGGTAGAACCACAGAAATAAACAACCTCAATCACTGAAGTATTTCATGGCGCCTAAATATATTGGAAAATGTGGATCTTAGGTGATTTTGTGAGAGCAAGAATTAATGATGTTTTAAGCCACTGCAATGTTAAAGTCACTTGTTACATCTGCAAAGCCTGTCCGATCCTGAATAACATAGTTTATCAGAAAGTAGGAAAAACAGGAAAGCAAAATACTCCTTGTACCATAGTAAAAGGCTATGAAGCAAAATATTATCTAAAACATTCAATCCTCTATATTAGTGAAAAATTGTTATCTTCGCCAATGTTTAGAGCAGAAATACTGTACCTACATGGATTCGGTTGGATTAATCAGTACATGTTCATTTTCTCTAGATGCATTTAATTTAGGTAACAAGCCTACCAATGCCATTAAATGAATGAACAATATAAGCAATGGAACATTTCATGCTTCTTAGTCAAAAATGAACGAATATTATTTCACTAATGAAAGCTACCACTATCATATGACGTTAAGACTGAAGCGGTGCTTTTCTACCATTTAAAGGACAAATTCTAGAAACGACAAGTTCTGTAAACAAAACATTATTGCCATGGCAACGCATACTTCAGCTTTTAACCTTTCATCACACAGAAGGAATTTTAAAACATTTTTATATTTTCATAGTTTGTAATAACAATACTGACCTCTGAAGTTGGCATTTTCTGGAAGCTCATAATTGCCAAAGCCTCAGGCCCTCAATTTTTGACCAATCTACTAGAGAGCCGTACCCAGGTTTTTCATTACTTATAAAAATTCAGCTCATTTTCTGAGCCCAGAATCTTAAACACAAAATCCTACCATGCATTATTTGAATAATGCATATTTAAAACAAGTATTTTACTTAAGTGTCAAATATGTGTTTCTGAATCAAACATTTTTAATGAGCATACGGATATGTCTGTGTGGGTGTGTGCACACATGTATGTGATTGTGTATGTGTGTAGGTAAGTCTCTTATTTTTTTAATTAAAATTTGTTAAGTCAAAAACCCATAAGGTGTAAAGAGTAATGCTTGTCTATTGAAATAATAATATGAGCACAAACTTTTTGGCTAAAATAAGACAGAGTTATTATTTCTTATTTTCTATGGGTCAGGAACCTGGGCAGGAATTAGCTGAGTTTTTTGCATCAGGATCCCATAAAGCAGAAATCAAAGTGTTGGCCAGGACTGAGGTCTCATTTGAGGCTTAACTGGAAAATGTGTCCTTGCCCAAGCTTAAGTGATTCTTTTTTTAGTTTATTTTTTAGCTTTTTTAATGTTTATTTTTTAGAGAGAGAGAGAGCGAGAGAGAGCAAGGGAGCACAAGCAGGGGAGGGGCAGAGAGAGAGGGAGACACAGAATCTGAAGCAGGCTCCAGGCTCTGAGCTGTCAGCACAGACCCCGATGCAGGGCTCGAACCCACAAAGCATGAGATCATTACCTGAGCCAAAGTCTGACGCTTAACCAACTGAGTCACTCAGATGCCCCAAGCTCATGTGGTTCTTAACATCATTCAGTGGGTACCTTAAAGACTGCTGGACTCAAGGCCTCAGTTTCTGGCTGGCTGTGTGTGGTGGCCACCCAAGTTTCTTGCTGTGTGGCCTTTTCCAAGTGACAGCTCACACACAACATGGAAGTTTGTTTCTTCAAAACCAGTAAGAAAGTCTTCTACCGAGACAGGTTTCAATCTCATATAATGTCATCATGTACATGCAATCACATAGGCCCATATCCATCACTTAAGGGTACATTTAAGGAAGAGCACAATGGCATTACCACCAGAAGGTGGAGGATATGAGCGCCACACTGGAGTCTCACATCACAGAGATTTTCACCTTAGTCCACATGATAAGTTATATGAAGACAGTTTTGTGTCAAAAAAATTTTTTTTCTTGCTTATTTAGCAACATAAATGTAATTAACTGGTATGTGGCAATTAAAAATTCTATAAAATTGGGGCACCTGGGTGGCTCAGTCAGTTAAGCATCCGACTTCGGCTCAGGTCATGATCTCGTGGTTCGTGGGTTCGAGCCCCGCGTCAGGCTCTGTGCTGACAGCTCGGAGCCTGGAGCCTGCTTTGGATTCTCTGTCTCCTTCTCTTTCTGCCCCTCCCCCACTTGTGCTCTGTCCATCAAAAATAAATAAATGTAAAAATTTTTGTTTTAATTCTACAAAATTGTGTCACAATTTACTATGTGTTCTTTTTCTCACAGAAAGCATTTATAAACATTTCGTACATGTTTAAAACATATGTATATGTATATGTCCAAAATTACTCTTTCCATATTAGTGGTTCTTAGGGCTATATTATTGAGGCATTGTTGCATAAGGAAAGGAATATGTACACCAATGACTAAAAAGACCTAGTTTCAGGCCTAGAACAATAATTTGATGACTAGTGTAACTTTTTTTTAAAATATTTAATATGCCTGTCTATCAGTTTAACTATCTATAAAATGAATATAGTAATATCTGGATTGGTAAGTATAAGATTTGAAAAGAGCTTATTATATGGTAGTATATAATAGTATATACTTAAATGACTGATATAATTATCAAAACCATACTTATTTATATATTCAAGGATATTTAAGCCTACATTGTATTATTTTAGTATAGTGAAGTAAAAATGGGAAGAAAATCTGAATTGACTCTTTTCCAAAGAAGACATATAGATGGCCAACAGGTACCTGCAAAGCTGCTCTAACAACATTAATCAGGGAAAGGCAAATCAAAATCACAATGAGATATCACTTCATCCTGTTAGAATGGCTGTCATCAAAAAGACTAGAAGTAATAAATGTTGGTGAGGAAACAGAGAAAAGTAAATAGTTGTACACTGTTGATGGGAATGTAAATTGGTGCACTCACTTATGGAAAACAGTACAGAAGTTCTCAAGAAATTAAAAATAGAATTTTTAAATTATAAAATTAAAATTTAAATTCTAAAATTTTAAATTCTAAAATAAAAATAACATATGATCCAGCAATTACGCCTGTGGGTATTTATCCAAAGAAAAAGAAAAAAAAACTACCTCAAAAAAAAAAAATCATCACAGCATTATTTACAACAGTCAAGGTAGGAAAAAGCCGGAATGTTGATCGATGGTTGAGTAGATAAAAAATTGTGGTATATATACACAGAAATATCTATCTGACATAAAAAGGAATGAAATCTTGCCATTTATGTCAACATGGGTGGACCTTGAGGCCATTATGCTATATGAAATAAATCAGGCAGAGAAATACAGATACCATATCATCTTTCTCATAGGTAGGATCTAAAAATAAATGAATAAACAAATAAAAATAAACCAAGCTCATAGATAGAACAATTGGATGGTTGTCCGAGGTGAAGGGTGGGGGTGTGAGAGAAATGGGTGAATTGTTTTTGTTTTTGTGTAGTTTAAATAAATTGAATTGTAGTGCATCTGGGTGGCTCAGTTGGTTAAGAATCTGACTCTTGATTTTTTGGCTCAGGTCATGATCTCATGATTTGTGAGATGGAGTCCCACGTTGGGCGCAGAGCCTGCTTGGGTTTCTCTTTTCCTCTTTCCCTCTGTCCCTCCTGCGAGCACATACCCCCCCTTTCCTTATCTCTCTCTCTCTCTCTCTCTCTCTCTCTCAAAATAAATAAATAAACTTGAATAAATAAATAAATTGAATTTTAAAAAATCTGCATAGTATATTTCTTTATATTCTTTTAAAATGCCAGATCACACACATTTATTTAATCATTCAATTTATTTTTTATTTTTTTTGCAATTAGTTTTAAAATATCCATTGCATGTCTATGTGCTTGGCATTATTCTAAGTCTTGTTAGAGTAGTGAAAAATAAACAAAAATTCATATCCTTACAGAGTTTATGATCCAGACTGGAGTACAGTGGCTAGAGCAATCATGAAGAAAACTATAAAAATATCAGACATAATGAGTTATGTGGGGAAAAGTAAAGCAAGGAGAGAATGCACAATCATTTGTCATTTATTGATCATTTTCCAGCACTGGGCATTAGAGACACTCAAGAAAAATACTACTAACATTTTCCCTGAAGCTACATTGCACTCAGTGGGACTGCCATGGGAAGGGATAGTTTCAGTGCACAGGGGTACTATGGAAGCATAGAAGAAGAATGACCCTACACAGTTTTCACAAGCAGCCCGGGAAAAGAAAAAATCAGTTTTCTGGTTAGAAAACCCTGAACCCAATTCAGTGGATTCACACATTTCAACATCGTCACACATTTCTACATACAAGTGGAAAATTTGCTCCTAAATTATGTAGTAATATCATTTTAATTACCTCGACTTCAAAAAAAGATACACGAAGAAGTAGAATAACATTTTTCCTGTTTGTTTCTACATTGCTTAATATATCCCAGAGCATCGATGGGGTTTAGTATTTCCTTTGTTTTATGAAGACATGGCCTATTATATTTAGCTTTCTGGGTTTCTCTTCATTGCAGAATTAAAGAGATGCTGACCAGGATGTGGTAGCCAGCAGTGACTATATATATTCCACTATGATGTGAGATCCATTATGCTTCATTTTGCAAATTCCTTCTAAGATCAAGGGAATTCTGCGCTAGTGTGGTTGTCAGTGGGATATCATATCAACAAGTGTTCGTGACTCCTGATGGAAAAAGACAAAAACAAAAACGGGTGGCCATTTTGAAGAACAATTAGAATATATGCATTATAATTCAAATGTGATGCTTCCTTGGTTTATTAATACCATTTCCAAATTGACCACAGGAAATGAATTAGAATAATGCAATTATCATAGAGATTTTTTATGATGGCAAATTGAAAGAATCTGAATTCTCCCAATGAGCGTTGGTTATATAAACTGTGGTACATCCTCGAATAGCTACTTAGCATCTAAAAAAGAAAGGCTCCTGGATGGCTCGGTAGGTTGAGCTTCCAACTTTGGTTCAGATCATGATCTCATGGTTCATGAGTTTGAGCCCCACATCAGGCTTGCTGCTATCAGCCTGCCAGTGCAGAGCCCTCTTTGGATCCTCTGTCTCCTGCCTCTGCCCCTCTCCCATTTGTGCTCTCCCCAAAATAAATAAATATTAAAAATACAAATAAAAAGTGCATTAAAATGATAATGTCCATTATAATAATAGTGTGGAGATATATTCCTAAGTGTTAAGTTGAAAAGTCGGATAAATACCAGACTGGATAGGGCTGTACACTTTTTTAAATTCTTTTTAACATTTATTCATTTTTGACAGAGAGAGAGCACAAGCAAGGTAGGGACAGAGAGAGTGGGAGACACAGAATCCGAAGCAGGCTCCAGGCTCCGAGCTGTCAGCACAAAGCCTAATGCGGGGCTCGAGCCCACGAACCATGAGGTCATGACCTGAGCCGAAGTCAGATGCTCCACTCACTGAGCTATATAATTTTAAGCTGCATGTAAGCAACAACTCTATTAAACAAGCGGATCAGACTGATCTATATATGAGTAAATGTTAATAATAGTGAGATAATAGATTATAGGTGGCTTTCTAATATTTTAATTGTCTGTTTCTGATTTTTCTAAGTGGAATATATACATATTCTAATTATACATATTCTTTGCATATATAAATATGTATCCCACTTTGAAAATATATACATATGCTGAAAAAATATCTAATAATTTAATATAATAAAAACATTGATGTCTTATGTAAACTAAATTATGGGAGGCAATATCTATTAAATATGCTTTTGAATGGATTAGATGGAATAATGCATATAAAAGTATATGGCATAGTTCTGCTACTTATTAGATACTAAGTAAATGTGCTGTAATATGTATATAGTAAAATTTGACATGTTGAAAATGATTCATTATGTGATTAGTAACCATTTAAACTTTTCAGACTATGTGTATACCATACCTTAGTCTTTTAGAAGTCAATTAATTTCAGTTAAAGAAAAACGCTAAGCGGTATTATCAGAATTATTTTTCTACACACTAAACTCAGAAGAGTAATAGCTCACTGGAAAGGCAGAAAGATATTGCCACAGTTGTAAAATTATATACACCACATCTCAGTTACTCGACTTTTTCATACATAGCAAGTAAGAGCCTACAAAACAAATTAATTAAAATACAAGTAGGGGCGCCTGGGTGGCGCAGTGGGTTAAGCGTCCGACTTCAGCCAGGTCACGATCTCGCGGTCCGTGAGTTCAAGCCCCGCGTCTGGCTCTGGGCTGATGGCTCAGAGCCTGGAGCCTGTTTCCGATTCTGTGTCTCCCTCTCTCTCTGCCCCTCCCCCATTCATGCTCTGTCTCTCTCTGTCCCCAAAAAAATAAATAAACGTTGAAAAAAAATAAAAATAAAATACAAGTAAAATGTTTTGCTCTTGATAAAGAAAATATCTATTGGCATTGTTCTAGTTTTGGGTAGGATTTCTTTCTTCTCTGGAGTAGATGTGGGAATCTTGCTCAAAATGCAGACTGTCCTTCACTTGGAAACCACACCTGGTTTCCTTTGTTTGAGGCATTACTGAAAGCACATGTTGGAAGTTTAGCTTGTCTGGATCATAGTTTACTGGCAGCTCGGTAAACCGTGTGGCAGCTTCAAAAATAGAGCAAATGTCATTTAAAATTCTTTCTTGTACCTCTTTATAGAGGGAGATACAGCATAAGAGGGAGATTAACTTCTAGAAAACTGCTACTACATCAGTTTTTCTGTATTTCACTGTACCAGGGATGATTCCCATGGTCCAGCTTCACTAAGATGGGAGTAGTTATTGAGGACAACTGTTAAACCAAAGGAGCTCAGAAGGAGAGAACCTCTTTATAAGTTCACTTTGTCTTCCATGGGGACCGCTGGGGTCTATATGAGTGGGCTCTAAGTTATGTAGACAGCCATCTGTGTAGACCCTGGACAAACAAATCACAACTTCCTCATGCTTTACCCTAATTTAGCATTTAATATGTTCTACGGATTAAATTGTGTCTCCCCAAATTCATATGTTGAAGTCGCATCACCCAATGTAACAATATTTGGAGATAGGATATTTTGCAGGTGACTAAGGTTAAATTAGGTCCCAAGGGTGGGGCCCTCACCTGACAGGATTAGTGTGTTTATAAGAAGACACACCAGAAAGCTCTTTCTCCAGGAGCACACTAAGAAAAGTTCAGGTGAGCAAACAGTGAGATGGAGATTGCTTACAAAATCAAGAGAAGAAGCTTCAGAATGAAACCCAGCTTGCCAGTCCCTTGATCTTGGACATTCCAGCCTCCAGGACTGTAAGAAAAAAATTCGTTTTGTTTAAATCCCACTGTCTATGGTATTCTGTATGATAGCTTGAGCTGACTAAAATAGTATGTCATGTTTTATACTAGGAATTCCAAATGATATGCTCTTTGCTTGAAGTTCAAAACTCAAGTTCTTTTGGTAATTGAGGATCTGCTTTTTAAGAGTTTATTATTTTTTTGTATGTCTTCTACAATTTCTTTCATTGCCTTTCTTCACACTCAGCCTATCACTCAGAGTGACATTATCTCTAATTGGACCTTCAGATAAAGCCAGTAATGCAAGCTCTATGTGAAAGTTTGAACCGCATGGCAACATAAAATTGTGAAAATGCAGAATATTTTGCAATTCGAAGACAAATTCTTTCTGGCAATATAATTATGTGTCTGTGTCTTCATAGGGACTCCAGTGAAGTGTTATTTACTCTTTGGTGAAAAAGCTTACTTTAGCAAGTTTAGGACATTTGGTGTATCTTCTTCAAAAATTTAAAAGAAAGTATCTGTTATTACAATGCCAGAATTTGTGACTTCCTCTATAAGTGCACTTTAGAAATATGTGTATGTACACACATATATACATATATATCTCCATAACTTCCAAAAAATTGAGTGGGAGGACTTTTGCCACACATTTTTATTTTGGTTGTAACAAAATGATCGAGTTCAAAAGATAAGAGCACACTCTCTCAAAGTATGAATGAAATATGATTAAAAAAAAACTCATTTCATTTGTCAGCTTACAAATAGCTGAAAATTAAAAACAAAACAAAACAAAACAAAACAAACCTGAATCTTTGGATTCCTTAATAACAAAAAAATAAAACTAGAAACTAATGTACAATTAAGACATGTAAGAATCATAGCTATCTTTTTTTTGTGTGTGGGGGGGAGGGACATTTATTGTTTAGGTAAAATTGCTATTGATTTTTTTCTTCTATACAGAAAAGTTGACATAATATAGAAAAGAGAGATAGAATTCTGGACATGACCAAGATTTCATAAAAATATCTTTATAGTTAAAAATGTAATAATATAAATGTATAAACAATGTAGATTATTCTGTGTCTGTTTGTGTCCAGTATGTTAATATCTATCAGTAAAGAAGACACAAGTGAATTGGAAAGAATCATAAGTGAGTCCCATTTTTTAAGTGACGTGAAGCAAAAATTTCAGCTATACAACAAAACCTTTTTTTTTTAAATTTCCCATTTTTTAAAATTCCCATTTCCTTAATAAACATCAAAATTACCCTTTTTTTCTTTTAGCTATGACTTTTCTAAACAATTTTGGAGCCACAGAGTCTCTTAAATGCAAATAGTAGAAATGCAACATAGTGCATCCACTATGAAAGCCAGTTGGAAGTTTCTTCAGCAACAAAACATGTTCTTACCTTATGATCGAGCAGTCATGTCCCTCAGTATCTTCCCAAATGAGTTGAAAACTTACATCTACACAAACCTGCACGAGAATCATTGTAACAGCCTTATTTGTAATTGCTGGAAACTAGAAGCGAGCAAGTTGTCTCTCAATAGGTGAATGGATAAACTCTGATACATGCATCCAATGGAATGTTATTTACCAAAAAAATAAAATGAGCTATGAAGCCATAAAACAACAACAACAAACATAGAGGAAACGTAAATGCATTTCGCTAAGAGAAAGAAGGTGATCTGAAAAAGTCTACCTACTCTAGGATTTCAACTCTATGAAACTCTGGAAGTGGTAGTCAGGGGCTTAAGAGGAGGGAGGAAAATATAAATAAGTGGAACACAGGGGATTTTATATGGCAGCGAAACTATTCTGTATAATACTGCAACAGTAGACACTTGCGATTATACATTTTTCAAGACACATAGCATGTACAACACAAAGAGTAAACCCTAATGTAAACTATGGACTTTCGCTAATATTTCAGTATTGGCTCATGAATTCAAACAAACGTACTACATTCAAGCAAGATCGTGATAATAGGGGACATTAGGGGTGAGGCAATAGAAGGGGATTTGGGGGAACTTACTATACTTTCTGCTCAATTCTTCTATAAACCTGAAACTTCTCAAAGATTAAGTTTGTTAAAGTATGTATTTATGTATTGAAATTCATTCTTTTTTTTTTTTTCATGTAATCAAGGAGACACTGAATAGCTACTGTATTTTAGGCCGTGTGAAAAGGTGAAGAAGAGGGGTGCTTTGGTGTCCAACTCTTGATTTTGGCTCAAGTCATGATCCAGGGGTCGTGGGATTGAGCCTCACATTGGGCTCTGCACTGAGTGTGGAGCCTGCTTAAGATTCTCCCTCTCTCTCTCTCTCTCTCTTTCTACCTCTGCTCCTCTCCCCTGCTCATGCTCACTTTCTAAAATAGAAAGAAAGAAAGAAAGAAAGAAAGAGAAAGAAAGAAAGAAAGAAAGAGAAAGAAAGAAAGAAAGAAAGAGAAAGAAAGAAAGAAAGAAAGAAAGAGAAAGAAAGAAAGAGAAAGAAAGAAAAGAAAGAAAGAAAGAAAGAAAGAAAGAAAGAAAGAAAGAAAGAAAGAAAAGGCAAAGAAGAAATGAAAGTAACTTGCTAGGTGGTCATATAAAGTTCTCCAGTGGAGAAAAAAAAAAAAAAAATCCATAATTCTAAAACAAAACAAAACAAAACAAAAAATTTTGTTCACAGTTTCATATTTCAAACCAAATAATAGGTTTTCATATTAGATCCAGATCCTTTTTTTGTCAAAGCTAAGCTTATGTTGCAAATTATTTTTGTAATGTAGTAAATATTTTTTAAATGTTACCTTGGGGCACCTGGGTGGCTCAGTCGGTTAAGCATCTGACTTCGGCTCAGGTCTTGATCTTACAGTTTGTGACTTTGAGCCCCATGTCCGACTCTGTGCTAACAGCTTGGAAGCCTGAAGCCTGCTTTGGATCCTGTGTCCCTCTCTCTCTCTGTCCCTCCCTTGCTTATGATCTCTCTCTCTCTCTCTCTCAAAATAAATAAACATAAACATTTTTTTTAATGTAATCTTGGTGTTATATTTAATCTGTATAGTAGATATTTTTAAGGCAAATTTCCAAAATGTGTTGAGCAATCTGTGTCCCTTTATGTTACACATATTTTTAAAATTAAGTTACTTTAAAAATATTAAAAATAAAATTAAGTTACTCTAAGTAAATTATTCCATTAAATCAGAGTGTTATACCTATGTTTTGAAAAACAACAAGGGCTATATTTTAATAACACTTAAATGTGTATTTTAAAAGAAATGGGCTTTTTTTTAGAACATCAACTTAAAGTATTTTAAAATATGTATAAATAAAACCAAAGAGATATGGCTGATACAATAAAACAACAAAGCAATTTTAGTTTATTATTCTATTCTTATTTTTTTTAAAGCAGTAATAACCTAAAATGTCTACATGGAATAAAAATTTTACTCAACCTCTGAAGAAAATGCTATGTTGTATACAAGAGAAAACTAAAAGGCTCACCACTTAAAGAGGAAAATGATTCAGCAGTTGTTTAGCTGAAACTTTTACAACCCACATAGAGACATTTTCTAGTGAAAACTGAAAAGGGTAATTAAGTCCTACAGCCTCTAAAGTAATACACAAGCCATATTTTTTTAAACTAAGAATTTAGTTCAAAATGCTCTGGCTATATAAATAAAAGTATCACTAGAAAGTGATTCTTTGCTACCAAATATAAACTTTATTTGTTTAAATCATGTTCTACAGGAAATCTGTTTCCAACCATTGAATACATTGAATTTTCAAGGCTAATAAATGTGTGTGTGCATTTGTGAGTTTTTGTTGATTACAGATAGATTATTAAACAGTCTCCTGTTTACCTGGGGTATTTCTAACATACCTGAATGGATAGAGAGAGGAGTCAGTATGAATTCTATGGTAATACTGCACCTTAAGTTAAAGGAGAACTGGAAAAAAGACTCTTTATTAATAAACAAATTAGTAATCAACAAATCTATAAGTCAATCTGTTTACATTTGAGAATGTTTTGCATGAGCAGGAGATGAATTCCCTTAAATCCTTAAAAAGACATAAAGGACCTAACCTCAAATGAGATCTCTATAGAATTAAAAGAGTCTTTCTGATTATCTTTACCCAGAACTTCGCTTATTTTCTGAGCCTAGTATATTATTTAATCACATTATAATTTAAGAAATCTCCAAGTATCTGTATTGTTGTGCATGTATGTGTATCTTTCTTTCCCAAGAGATTATGAATCCCTGAACACAGAGTGTGTATTAAATATTTGTTTTGATTGTTTCTTACAATGTTTCTAACATAAGAGGCACTAAAACATGTTATTTGAAAAATAATAATTAACAAAAAGAGACAGAGAAGGAATTGTGACATGTTTGATGACTTCAGTTATGTGCACTGTGGAGTTACTCTAGCTCGTTTAAGTGTGTAACAGACTGTACAATTATTCCCAGGTCATCTCTCTGTAAAATGGGTAACCTTTAAAACAATAGGTGCAAGATGAGAAACCTGAATTATTTCAGAATAATAACAGTGTTATAAGAAGAAGCGAAGTATTATTCATTGTTCTGCACAATAGGTAAGGTTGGGAGGAGTTCTAGCCCCGAAAGAACTTGAGGATGGTAGGTCTAAGGAACACGCTCAGCATGCGCTACCGAGAATCACGTGACCTACATGTGTGTGTTCCAATGTGAGGTTTTCTGGGAATAAATTACATAATTGGCTTGCTTCGCTTTCTTAGATTTAGAAATAAGTTTAGAAACAAAAGTATCAGAAAAACAGGATTATTTGTTCTTTACTTTCTTAAAGTTGTGTTATTTCGCTGTGAAATCTGAAGATGAAAATCAAATCCAATGGGTATTATCAACATTACATTGCTATAAAATATTAGTAAGGGTCCGTCATGATGTGAAAAAGGGTGGGGTTATTTTGGAGGTGTATATTTAAATGGAATAGGGGGTACTGCTTTCCTGAGCTCTTGTCAAATTGCAGAGAACAGAGTCAGATCTACTTTGTCCACTTGTGCAAGAATCTGTTTCTTTCATCTGTACAGGTGCCTTGGCCAGATATAAAAGTTTTTACTAGTTTAATGCCATTTTCTCCACACTTCAAAATTTTAATGTAAATTTTTTTTGTTATGGTTATCATTGTAAGTTTCCTAGAAATGCATAGCGAATTTAAGAGTGAGAAATATATATGCTCACAAAATTAATGCATCTATTCCTATAGAAGCAGATTAAACCTTTCTTTCTCACAAAGTAAAACAGCATTTCATTTATTGGTAATTCTTGATTACTAGTATTTCTTTGGAGAAATGGTATCTGTTCTGTTTTACTATTTAACGGGATCATCTAGCACTATAATTTAATGTGAGTTGCTTCAATTGCTTTTGCATATTGATGAGGGACAAATTTTAAATCAGAAATAAATCACTGAAGTATGTCATTGCCTTAATACTCTTACTAGGCACTGCTTACATAGAATGGGACATATATTTCTAAATTTTCGTTAGTATTTTACACAACATAACCTTATGTAGAGAAAACTAATTACAGTACAAGCAGTATTTATTGGAAGTAATTTCCAAACAATGGGAATGGTACCATGAAACATTGAAAATTTGAAGGAAGTTTAGGAGTATTCATTCAATAGTTTGTACTAAAGTTATAGGTAGTAATTTACAATAAATCGTTTGTTAAGGCAACAATTTATCAGAGAAAATAAAGAATTTATTGTCTTCTCACAAGAATCATACACTCACACATAAACACACATCCACACACTTATTCTACGTCCATACCTACCACAACCACATGCACCCCCACACACGGTGTTCTGTGATTATTTTGTAATTTGTTAATGATGGGATGAAAAGGTAAAAAGATGATTACATGAAATATTTATATGCCAAGAGTTATCTTTTAATACACCTCAGACTTTGAAGTACAGAAAAATATAACAACAAGTAATATTTCTTATCTGGGTTAATCCATTATCCTTTCAGGAATTAAACAAAACCATTAGACGTCTTCTCTTATAAGACATACAAGCACATTTAAATAATAGCACTACCTACCTGACAAGCAATTAAATGTTATTGGAATCACTTGTTTTTCTCCTACCAGTTGATATTAGCTATATAATATAACAATTGCTTTATATTAAAAAAATAGTATTCAGAATGTGCTTTAAATCATACAAAATTTATTTGAATTTTGGTAGAAACGTTCATACTTTAACTGTTAATAATATATTATGTTTATAAAAAGTTCATTCTATAGATGTATAATTGTCAGTGAATGACTTTTTAAGGAACACAAATGCTATAATATGCAATTAAAAGAAAATTGAAATATTAAGGAAGGAGCATACAACTTGCCTATTGCACTTTCTATTGTTATTGCATTTGGGTTACTTAAGATGCTGGATTGAGGTCATTTTCTTAGTCATCTTCATGCTCCACTGACAAAAATCTGTGCTTTCTGCTTTTCTCTGAAGTGGCCCTGTCTCAAGGATTTTCAGGATGTTTTCTAAATTGTATACACCTTTTAATTTTATTTTAACTTGGTAAACACACTAGCAAAACCCAAAAAATATCTAAACAATATTGATTTCTCATGTTAACCATCATGTCATGTACAAAAAAATTAAAAACACAAAAGATAGACAATGCTGATTATAAAGATCCACTGTCTAGACCAATTTTGTTTTAAAAGAATGAATACACAGAGAAAGAATTAGGGCTGTCTGCAGCTGCTTACCAAAGCAGCTGGCCAGTGTAATGCACTGTTGATGGTGCTTGTCACACATGAACTGGGAGAGAAGGAGATGCAGTCAAGGTTATGCCAGGGTCTCCCTGAGAAGCCGCTTAGCAGTGAGCTTGATTGAAAAGAGCCGCACATGCATTGCATGTTAGTTGCAGCTCCCATCTGGCTGTTATTAACACTTGTTCAGAGTATTTGTCCAAGTATTTACATTTAGCCCACCTTGTCATCGTTCAGTGTTCTCAAAGAGCAGAAATATAATTATCCAGCTCAGAAAAAAGAAATGACTTTAAATAACTGCATGTCACAAGATGGAGCTGTCGAACGCAGAATCGCGCTATAATTATACAGGGAGGGAAAAACGGATGAAATCCCTGGGAACGGACATTCCCACACGAGTTTGTCTGGCTCTGGGTCATTTGAGAAATGCGTTATTGACCTAAATCATTTATATAGGTAAGATACAAATTAGGAAGAAAAAAAAAACCTGACATATAATCAAATATTGTAAATGAAGTTGCAGCTAAAAAATATGAATTTTGTGTTTATTAATAAATTCAGACCACAGTGAAGAAAACAACTTGTTTTCTCTCAAATTCGTTACACTTCAATCCTTCGTTTGTGTCCTTTTTGATGCTGTTTTATGGAAAGGCTAATTGTTTGATTTTTAAATGCTGATTTGGAAACAGTTCGAATTGCTTGAAAAGAAAAATAAGACAGTAAAGATTTTGCTTCTCCTAGTAGACATGAAGTGATCCAATTCTGCTACTAATGTTTCAAAATTTCTGTTAACTTTCTTTTACTTTTTACTCATTTTGGCCAAATCTTATTAAAATATGAATAGTTTAATTAGTCATATGTATCCTTTTATGTAACTTAGTACATTAGGAAACCCTTTCTAGAAGTTTTGTCCTATCAGCACTATCATAATTACAATCATTATAATTCAGAATATTGATAGCAATGTTTACCACGTACAATGACTTCCTTAAAAAAATTCTGTGAAGAGAAATTAAATTCAAGTAAAATCATATTTTGCACTTTTATTTACTTATAATTTATCAAGTCGCTACATTTTTATTAGACATAAAATATTAATCAGGCAAAAATTGTTTAACTGGAATTGCATATCTGTCAGCAGAAAAATCATCTAGGTTAGAAAGCATTATCTTTGCAAAGTTAGAATAATATTAACAGAGAAGTTGCCAGTACATTTGCTTAGTGGAAGATAAAACAGCAATTGTATATTTTATTTTATACAAAATATTCAAGGCAAGGATGTGACAGATATTTACAAAAAAATAATTTTTCACAAAACCATTAGACAGAAATACGCTTTTTTTCTCCCTAAAATCCATGTTTGCAAATTAAATGTGCTCGTGAAATCTCATTACTAGCAGGTTAAATGATATATTTTCTATTTTGTGGGTCATCATGCCTACTATCCTGATTGATTCTGGAACCTCATCAAAGTATGATAAATTGTAAAAAGATCTGTGAATAGAAATTGACAAATGCATATTACCAGTGTGGTAGCAACTATATTAACAGAATAATCTTAACCTTTCTCATCAGAAATTTTTAAGTAGACGTAAAGTAAAACATAGCCTTTCTCTTTTGCATCTATTATATTTTGCAGCTGTTTCAAGTATAATTTTAGGCATAATTAATAAAAGTATTAATACAATAAGTAATATAAAATGAGCTGCATATATTTAAAATGAATATAACATAACTGAATATTAATGTATATATACAATTTAAACATATCAACATAGTTAGTTTAACACAACTGATGATTGTTTTCTATCAGTATAGATTAGTTTGCACTTTCCAGAGCTTCATATTAATGAAATCTTACAGTATGTCTGGTTGCTTTCACTCAGGATAATGACTTTAAGTTTTGTCCATGTGATAATGTATATTGATATTTTGTTCATTTTTATAGCTGATTAGCATTTCATTTTATGGATATAACACAATTTTTTATCTATGCACCCATTGATGGATATTGGGTTATTTCCCATTTGGGAATATTAGAAAAAAAGCTGCTTTGAACATTTAAGTGTAAGTCTCTATGTGGACATATATTTTCATTTTCCTTGGTGTATTTTCCACTCTGGCTGGTGGAACCCCAAACTATTCGAGGCCTTGGGTGAACTTTAAGGTCAACTCACTGCCCTTTCTGTTGGTTCTTTCCCTGGCTTTGGTAGTTGTTAATAAAATTAAATAAAATAAGTACTCAACCTAAGACTTGAAGGAAACCCTCCAAAGGTCTCCAGAGCCCTTTCTTTATGCAGCTCTGTCCTCTCCAGGATTCTGACCTTTGAAGTTTTTTTGAACTTCCTTCACTTCTGTCTCCTTCCTTCACTACTGTCTACTTAAGGAGGCTTCGGGCTTTATTTGGTTTCATCTCCCTGTGCTACAGTCCTGAGACTCTCTCCACATCATAAACTGGTACTTGTTTGTTTCTGTTTCCAGAAATCATGCCTATTCTGAAATGTCTGAAAATCACGTTTTTATATATTATATATATTTTTCTGGTTGTTGTTGTTTATGGAGAAAGGATGAGGGGTAAGTTTGGTCCCTGTTAGTCTGTAAAGGCCAGAAGGATGTATTACCTGTAAACTCTTAAATTACAAGTCGGCGCTGGAAAGTGACATCCTTTCCAGTTCCTAATCTGCCTACCTTAGGAAATTGACAAAACGGAGGTGGACTAGTTTTCATTAGTCATTGCCAAGTTGCCAAGTCCAAAATGTTTCATCAATTTCTCCTTGTGTAAGAGCTCTTGCAGTATCCCGAATCCCACTGAAATCTGTGGTCTGGTTCTCCCTGACTTCTCTGTCAAAAGGTCAGGAATGATTCTCACATGATCATTAGGAAAGCATGAACAGAATAATGCATTGCTTCTAGTGGCATTGCCATCGCCACCCCCTAACTCTGGCTGGCAAGAGTTAACGTCTGTTCTCTATCTCCCTAATGATTTCTCAGAGTTTGTTATTTTTTTCTGGCCAAGAGAGGATTTTGGAAAAGAAAGCAGAAGCAATGCTACTTTACCATCTTGACAGGAAACATAAGCTAGTCCTGTTTCTTGTAACTACACACATTTTATTATTATCTATGTTCCCTTTGGAGGTAGTCTGTTTCCCAGGAACTTTCCCCAACACCCTTATCTCATTTTGACTAGCACTGATTTAAATTTTTTTTATTGAGCGTGTGCAATCCGTATGTTCTCACTATAAGAGAGGATTGTTACAAAGATGAGTGTGAGATGTTTCCAAGCCTCATCCTGGTTTGAGAGACTGATGCTAATGATAAAGGGCCAAATGATAAAATGAGAAGTGTTAGGAAGCCATCAGACCAGAGAGGTATCATCTTTAGGATGTATACATTTCTTTACCCAAAGCAACTTGACTTCAGCCCAAATGTACCTGCTGAATGGCAATGAAATTATAAAATAGTAACCACGTTTCCATCACTCTTAAATCATTTTGTTTGGCTTTATTCTCACAGAGATCCATTCAACCTCACCTAAAGTTTGCCTATAAATGGTACATTTCAGGACTATCAATAATTTTTTGAGGGAATAGAAAGTGTGTGAAATTTATATTATAATTAAATTTACTACCGAATTTTGAAATTTGGGTTAGTTCGGTTTGTTTTGTTTTGTTTTTAATAAAGAAGTGGATTAATACAAAGATTTAGACTGTTATTGATAATTTTAAACCAAACATCAGATATTTTGATAAGCCTCTAGTTTCCTCAGTTTTAGAATAAGTATATCCTATAAAATAGTGATAGATTTTGTGTATAAATTCTAAAATGTGTTGCCTCACTTTTGATTGACCTTTAATTAATTATTACTTTTAAATATCAATTTTATAAATTGTCTTTATTGATATTAAATGACTGTACACTGCTTATAACCCTATTTAAAATTATATTTTACTTTATTATCAAGTAGAAATGAGTATGTGATTTGGAATTTGAATGCCCATAATGAGATTATAACTCAAGATGTAGGAAAATTGACATCATTAGAAAAAATGCTGTAGCTTGGTTATTCATATTGCCTTTAACTTATTCAAATTCATAATCTTTATTAGCAACAGAAAAAAATTGTCATAAAGAGATGAAATGGAAACGGCATGGAATGGCACAGAACGGGACTCAAAAAGAGATCATACTGACAAATGAAACAATTTCATCATTAATAATTTTTCCGATGAAAACATGTATTGGCTATGGATGTCAGTAATTCAATACAATACAATAAAACATAAATATATGATAATAAACATTTAAAAATATTTCCATTACATGTAATTTGATTTTAATATAAAATCACCTTGAAATTATAATAAAATAACAGACCATAATTTTTCTAATGTTAGTCAGTAATAGTGAAATAGTACATGTTCTCTCAAAATATTGGATAGCCAATAGAATTCTTTAAAATACTTAGATTTTTAAGATATATTGCAGCAAGTAAATAATGTCTGCCATTTTAATTTCAAAAATTTGCAAATGTTTGTAATTGTTCATACAAAACGTAGTAAATATTAGAAGATTTAGTCATTATGTTCTTTATTTACCCAGAGGAAGTATTAATTCTGTTAAAGAAATATAAGATCATTGATAATTCCTATTAAAAACATAGAAAAAAAGTAATATATTACTTAATATTTGATTTATTAAAAGGTTTTTATATAGTTTTAACTCAGTTTATAATATAGTGAGTATATATTATATAGTTATAAATATAGCAAATTTCTGTAATTTCTCTGATGATGTGACCGCAAATAATTTCATCATTTTATTCTATCAAAATGGTTACAGTGTAGACCCAGAAGAAAACAGAAGCCTGGTACAAGAGTGTAGGGCCCTCAAAGAATAAAATCTGATTGTAAAACCCTTTAAGGACCTATAAGGTGTGAAATATTTTGCACAGTCTTGAAATGAATTTTCCTGCAAAGATAACAGAAAGAAACTGACTTCTGCTATTTAAACCCACTGTCCTTTTAGACTCCTCTAGTCTCGGTAACTCAGCGAAAGTCCCTCAAACCTGAAACGATCTTTCTTTTTTGATCAGGTCCACACGAATGCTGCATTTGGAGACTTCAAGCTGGTGTTCACCTTTCCTGAATTTCTTCCTTCAAAGCAGGTCACGGAGCAGTTAAATGGGCAGTGCCAGCGGTAGTACGTTGGGGGAGGTGGGCTTCAAAAACTACAAAAGTAATGCCCCTTCTCCACAGCGTTTCTCCAGGGACTGGCTAGGATGGTTCGTTTCTGGAACTTGACAGACCTCAGTTCTTTTTTCTCTGCCACTCTTGGAAAATTGAGTCAAAAGTTCCCCTGGGAGCTTTGCTGTATTTGTAGTCACTGCATTTCATCTCCTGGGACTTCTCCACAGCTAGTGATTTTCTTACCTAGAGAAGAGAACGACCATTGTGTCTGTGGTTTGTGTGTGTGTGTGTGTGTGTGTGTGTGTGTGTGTGTGTGTGTATTTTAATGAAAATGAGAGTAAAAGCAAAGTATAAATATGAGAAGAAACTTTCTGTGATATTACAGAATATGTGGGACTCATCTTTCAATAATTCAATCAACAAACATTTGTTAGATACCACGTCTGTGACAAAATGCTGGAATTCTGAGTGCTGGAGGTAGGGCAGAGAATAAAACATTGTCTTGCTCTCAGGGAGCTCATCTCATAATTATCTTCAGCACTACTATTACGGGCATTCATGTTATGCCAATAGATATAAAGTTGGGGTGTGTGTGTGAATGTGTCTGGGTTTGTGTGTTTTAAGTAAACCTACATGAAGAATTCCGCTGTAAAAGCAATATGAGAGCATAACCGGTAGAGAATTGTACAAATGAACAAAAAAAATTTACTTCACATTCTTAATACCCTTACACATTTTGATATAAATTGTTTTCTTCACTAAACAAGATAGCAAGAAAATGTTGCTGTGTCATTAAAACCACTTAAATTTCATCATAGGCTGATCAGATGCACTATACTTCATCGATTAATATTTATTGTTTTTTTTTCATTTTTTACTATTACAAATTGTGCTGTAATTACATCCTTGTGGGTAAATTTTGAGACTTTTAAATTTTATATTTATATATATTATATTAAGACTTTGATATTTTAAATCAAAGTTGTAGTGGCAAAATTGTAGCCTCAAAGCAAATATGTTCATTTTTATTTCTTATTCATATTGTTATTCATTCATTTGTTCAATAAAATAATCACTAAACATTTACTATATACTAGATCCTGCTATAGCCACTGAAGATAAAACGAAAATCAAAACACAATATCCACATTTTCATGGAGTTTTCATTCTAGTTAGACAAAAAAATAAACATAATTTTTAAAATGGATATAAATGCTATGGAAAAAAAATGATGGTAGAGTTGCTATTTCATACAGATGGTCAAAGAATTCTTCCTAGATAGATGACATTTGAGCTGCTTCATAAGGGGAGGAGAGAGGAAGCCCTGAGGATAGGATAGGTATCTGGGAGAACTGTGTTCTAGAAGTAAGGAACATCAGAGGCAAAGGCTCTGAGCCAGGAGTATGTGCTATATTTGAAGAAGATGAAGGAGGTCATTATGACTAGGAGTGACCTGGAGTATGGAAGAGTGGGGAAGGTGAGGTAAGAGAGGTAGAGGGGATTAGATCATAGATGGTAAGTCACTATGAAGACTTGTACTCTGAGTGGAAAAGAATAGTGTAATATGTTTATATTGTTAAAAATTTTACTAATTACCCTATTAACATTGTGCAAGAAGTTCCATATATTTGAAACATTTCTAATGTTGATGTTTTGATTGTATCCTTTGGGGCTCAACCAGAAAAGTAGAATCAAATGGATATACATTATATATGTGTGTGTGTGTGTGTGTGTGTGTGTGTGTGTGTGCATGTGCGTATATACAGAAGATGGGATTAGTAGCTTGTTGGAAATCTGCAAGCACTACCTGGGAGCCTAAGAAGATAGATGGAAATTTGTGTCTGTCTTTGGTGTTTCTAACCTTGGTGAAAAATATTCTGCAGAAGAACATGACCTTTTTCAATTTGATACCCATCCACATCCAGCCCAGGAATCCAAAAAACTGAAAAAGAATCCAGGGCAAGCAGAACACCTGCAGTTCCAGACGCTGCCTCCTGGAGCAAAGTATGTCAGCTAATCAGGAGCACTATATGACAACTGTAAAAGGGCTGCTTCACTCATTCTGTTCTCCCCAAGAATGTCTTGTGGTCCACCTGAACTGGAAACATACAAGAAAGAGAATTCAGATAATGTAGTTTTGCTTAGCTATGTTGACAAATCACAAAATCATCAAACCAGTGTTATTCATTCATTGATGCATCCATTTTTTTTTAACAAATATTTGTTAAGTATCTAGATTTTATGCCAACTTAATAGATTGTTGACACAGATGGGAGTTTCAAGATGCAAACAATGAGAGAGAGTTTTCAGTTATTAGTGATCAACTCCTGTGATTTTCCCACTGGAGCTTAATATAAACTGACATGGCATCCTCTCCCGCAGCTGAAGGTCTGCTGGATTGTATGGTCCAAGCATGAGGACTACTTCTGACACAGTCTAGGCACGTGATAGGGTCTTTTCTTCCTCAGGGTCCTCGCAAAGTTGGCTGCCTTTCACATCATCTGTTTCTTAGTAGAGAATTCCTCCTTGTGGAATATACTGCTTTCAGAATTCAAAATGGTCCTCCAGGCAGTATGCTTCTTTCTTTGGTTAGGAATTGAAAGATGGGGGTCACCTGGGTGGCTCAGTTGGTTAAGCATCTGACTCTTGGTTTCGGCTCAGGGCATGATCTCATGATTTTATGAGTTCAAACCCTGCATCAGGCTCTGTGCTGACAGTGTGGAGCTTGCTTGGGATTCTCTCTCTCTCCCTCTCTCCCTGCCCCTTCCCCACTCACCCTGTCTCTGTCTCTCTCAGAATAAATAAACCTAAAAAATTTTTTTAAAAAATGAATTGAAAGATGGAAACATTTGTCTTTAACTTTGGAAAGGATGTCCCCTTGTATACCAGATCATTAGGTCCCTAATGACTTTACAGATGTGGCCAGCTCCTGAATTGTTCTAGAGTTAAATAAGATAATAATAGTGATGAAAGAAAGAATAAAAAACCAACATATACTTTGGAGGAAAAAAAAACATGAGATTTTCTTCACTGAGTGTTCATGATAAGAAGTTAAAGCTGACTTACAAGTTTGTGGCTTCTATAACTGAGTAGATATATTTCCATTTACCAAGATAAGAAAGCCTAGAATAGGTATTTGAGTGGGGTGGGTGTCAAGAATCATTTTTGATTATGTTATGTTTAAAATGTCTATAAAAATCTACTGAAATATGTGAAGAATTATAATTAAATTTGCAAAATATAGTGATAAAGAAAAAAAAATCTTATAAGTAGCAAGACCAAAGAAGTACTTAACTTATAAGAGAAAACCCATAAGGCTAACTGGAGACTTCTTAACAGAAATTTGGCAAGCCAGAAGGATATATATATTCAAAATGCTGAATGGGAAAAGTCTGTAGCCAAGAATAGTCTAGTCAGCAAGGCTATCATTCAGAATAAAATGAGAGATAAAGAGTTTCCAAGACAAACAAAAACTAAAGGAGTTTGTGACCACTAAGCCAGATCTGCAAGAAATATTAAAGGCGACTCTTTGAGTGGAAAACAGAGACTAAAAATGACAAAGATTAGAAAGGTTCAGAGAAAATCTCCAGAACAACAATGAAATAAATGATAAAATGTCAATAAATACATATCTGTCAATAATTACTTTGAATATAAATGGTTTAAACAATCCAATACAAATACAGGATGTGCAAATGTATAAAACAAAACAAAACAAGACCCATCTATATTTTGCCTACAAGAGACTCATTTTAGACATAAATACACCTGCAGATTAAAAGTGAGGAGATGGAGAGATAATTATGCAAATGGATGTCAAAAGAAAGCTGGAATAGCTATACTTATATTGGACAAACTAGACTATAAAACGAAGACTGTAACAGGGAGAAAAGGGCACCAAATAATCATAAAGGAGACAACCCAATAAGAGTATTGCACGCAGGGGCACCTGGGTGGCTCAATTGTTTAAGCATACGACTTTGGTTCAGGTCACGATCTCACAGTTGGTGAGTTCAAGCCCTGTATCCGACTCCGTGTTGACAGCTCGGAGTCTGGAGCCTGCTTCGGATTCTGTGTCTCCCTCTCTCTCTGCTCCTCCCCTGCTTGCACTCTATCTCTCTCTCTCAAAAATAAAAAGACATTAAAAAAAAGAATATTGCACCCAATGGGGAGGCACCCAAATATATAAAACAATAACAACAATGAAGGAACTAGTTTATAATAATACAATAAAAGTAGGCTAATTTAACACCCCATTTACAACAATGGACAGATCATCTAAACAGAAAATAAACAAGGAAACAATGTCTTTGAATGATACACTGGACCAGATGAGCTTTATAGAAATATTCAGAACATTCCATCCTAAAAGAGCAGAATGCACATTTTTCTCAAGTGCACATGGAACAGTCTCCAGAAAAGATCACATATTAGGTTACAAAACAGACCTCAACAAATACAAAAAGACTGAATTCATAGCATTCACCTTTTCTGATCACAACACTGTGAAACAAGAAGTCAACCACAAGAAAAACAGTTGGAAATATTACAAATACATGGATGTTAAAAATATGCTAGTAAAAAATGAGTGGGTCAACCAGAAAATCAAATAAATAAACACATGGAAACAAATGAAAATGAAAACACAATGACCCAAAACTTTTGGGATGTAGCAAAAGGAGTCCTAACAGGGAAGTTTATAGCAATACAGGCCTACCTCAAGTAGTAAGAAAAATACCAAATAAACAACTTAATTTTACACCTAAGAGTAAGAAAAAGGAGCTAGAAAAAGAACAAATGAAATCTAAAGCCACCATAACGAAGGAAATAATGAGGATTAGAGCAGTAATAAATAAAAATGAAACTAAGAAAAACAATAGACAAATGAAACCAGGAGCTTGTTCTTTGAAAAAAATCAGTAAAATTGATAAACCTCTAGCCAGACTTACCAAAAAGAAAGAGAAAGGACCCAAATAAAATCACAAATGAGAGATGAGAGATCACAACCAACACTAGAGATATACAAATAATTAGAATATTATGAAAAACTATTGTCAACAAATGGACAACTTGGAAGAAATGGATAAATTCCTAGAAACATATAAACTACCAAAAATGAAACAGGAAGAAATAGAAACTTGTACAGACAATAACCTTCAAATAAACGGAATCAGTAATCAAAAACTCCCAACAAAGCAAAGTCCAGAACCAGATGACTTCACAAGTGAATTTTACCAAATATTTAAATAAAAATTAATATCTATTCTTCTCAAACTATTCCAAAGCAGAAAAAAAAGGAAAATGCCCAAATTCACTCTATGAAGCCAATATTACCCTGACACCAAAACCATAGAAAGACACCACTAAAAAAAGGGAACTATGGATTTTTAAAAAATGTTTCCAATTCTATTTTCTGATTTATTATCTTTCAGATAGAATTTTTCTCTAAGTTAAAAAGATGTAATTAATGATGAGTCAAATAATACCAACATGTCAAGGCTTACGCAAAATTATTATCATTGGCCTGGAATAACAGATTGAAGAATTTACAGATAAGGCACTGTCTGAATAGAGAGCACTTGATTAAATACTAACCTGTGTAAATACTAAATGTGTTGAGCATTACAAAGTTCAAATATTACCCTAAATTTTATTTTTAAATCTTTTAAAGAAGTTTTTATTGTTTTTATTCCATAGATTTTTAAAAATGTATAGTACACTGATAGGAATGTGTATCGTTAAAATTACAAGTTGAATTTATATATCTTTTGAAATATATATATATATATATATATATATATATATATATATATATATTTATATATATAAATGTCTGAGGCAATTCAGACATTTACCACCTTTTACATCCTCATGATTCCTAGTTGATTTTTGCAACCATTTTCTGCTCACTTTTGCCTGTTGGAAGATCTGTTATCCAAATTCTTTTTAAGGACCTGAGGCTAAATCTCTCTCACATAAGGTGAGATTTCAAGATAGGTGATATGTGCTCTGTGGTAATTTGTCAGCTCTGTTCTCTATCATAATCACTACATTTATAATAAGGGCTATTTCCCAGAATACCGTATTTTCTCATTTTCTATATTTCCTTTGTATGTAATTTGTCTTGACATGATTTCCCTATTTCTCTTTTCCTTTAATTACTCCTTCTTTCTTACTATATACAAAAATATCTCATTGAAATTATTTATTCTAAACTTACATTTTATTCTAGTTTCCACCATTATACTCTCCTTTTTAGATGAAAACACATGACTACTTCATTATCATTACATCTTTTTAGTCATGTGCAATAACTAATATAAATAATTTATTATAAATTGGTTTGATTTTATAATTTTAATATATTATGATATTAATTATTTTTGAAATTGTGTTTATAGATAGATGCAGTTATCTATACATTTCATTATGATTTTGTGAAGAACCTCCCCTCTCCAAAAATGTACTGTTAATTAGGGCAACGGTTCTAATAGGACTTAGAACTATGTGGCTAGAATGTGATTGTTAGGAACTAGTGTATTTCACAACTAGTTTATAATACAATGTGATTTTATTGGATTTTTTAAACTTTGGTTTTTTAAAACAGTTTTAGGTTTGCAACAAAATTGAGAGGGAGGCATAGAGGTTTCACATATATTTCTTTTTCTTACACATGCACAGCTTCCCCCATTATCAACATCACTGACCAAAGTGGTACTTTTTTTTTTAATAAAAGTAAACCTATATTGACACCTTCTAATCACCCACAGTCTATAGGTTACCTAAAGGTTCACTCTTGGCATTGTGCATTCTATGGGTTTGGGCAAATGTATAATAACATATATCCATAATTGTAATAGTATATAGGATATTTTCACTGACCTAAAAAAATCCTCTGTGCTGTGTCTGTGCATTTCCCCCCCACACACCCTCCCACTTCTGGCAACCACTGATCTGTTTATTGCTTCCATAGTTTTGTCCTTTCCAAATGTCATATATTCAGAATCATATACCAGGTAGCTTTTTCAGATTGCTTTTCACTTAGTAATATGTACTTTAAAGTCTTCCATGTCTTCCAAAATCTATAAAGAATGCACCAAACTCCACACCCAAAAAACAAATAATCCAGTGAAGAAATGGGCAGAAAACATGAATAGACACTTCTCTAAAGAAGACATCCAGATGGCCAACAGGCACATGAAAAGATGCTCAACGTCGCTTCTCATCAGGGAAATACAAATCAAAACCACACTCAGATATCACCTCACGCCAGTCAGAGTGGCCAAAATGAACAAATCAGGAGACTATAGATGCTGGTGAGGATGTAGAGAAACGGGAACCCTCTTGCACTGTTGGTGGGAATGCAAACTGGTGCAGCCACTCTGGAAACAGTGTGGAGGTTCCTCAAAAAATTAAAAATAGACCTACCCTATGACCCAGCAATAGCACTGCTAGGAATTTACCCAAGGGATACAGGAATAGTGATGCATAGGGGCACTTGTACCCCAATGTTTATAGCAGCACTCTCAACAATAGCCAAATTATGGAAAGAGCCGAAATGTCCACCAACTGATGAATGGTTAAAGAAATTGTGGTTTATATACACAATGGAGTACTACGTGGCAATGAGAAAGAATGAAATATGGCCTTTTGTAGCAACATGGATGGAACTGGAGAGTGTGATGCTAAGTGAAATAAGCCATACAGAGAAAGACAGATACCATATGGTTTCACTCTTATGTGGATCCTGAGAAATTTGACAGAAACCCATGGGGGAGGGGAAGGAAAAAAAAAAGAGGTTAGAGTGGAAGAGAGCCAAAGCATAAGAGACTCTTAAAAACTGAGAACAAACTGAGGGTTGATGGGGGGTGGGAGGGAAGGGAGGGTGGGTGGGCACCTTTTGGGATGAGCACTGAGTATTGTATGGAAACCAATTTGACAATAAACTTCATATATTGAAAAAAATAAAGTCTTCCATGTCTTTTTAATATTTCATCCCTTTTCAATGATGAATAATATTTCATTGTTTGGATGTGCCACAGTTTCTTTATCCATACCTACTGAGAAACAACTTGGTTGGCTCCATGTTTTGGTAATTATGGAGATGCTATAAACATTCATGTACAATTTT
Source organism: Leopardus geoffroyi (assembly GCF_018350155.1). Taxonomy (NCBI): domain Eukaryota; kingdom Metazoa; phylum Chordata; class Mammalia; order Carnivora; family Felidae; genus Leopardus; species Leopardus geoffroyi. The sequence continues at coordinate 177,137,001 of NC_059327.1, forward strand.
TTGTGTAGGAATAAGTTCTCAATTTATTTGGGTAAATACCAAAGAATATGGTTGTTAGATACTATGGTAAGAGTATATTTAATTCTGTAAGAAAGTGTCAAATTATCCACCAAACTGCTTGTACCATTTTACATTTCCATAAGTAATGTAAGTGAGTTTTTATTAATCCACATCCTCACCAGAATTTTGTCTTGTCAGTGCTCTGGATTTTGGCCATTCTAATATATATGTAATAATTGACATCTGGACATTATTGAATCTTCCTATCCATGAACATAGACTGTCTCTCCCTTTACTTAGTTTTTGATTTTGTTCAACGGAGTTTTCCAGTTTTCCTTGTGTAGATCTTGTATATGTTTTGTTAGATTTATACCTGAGTATTTCATTTTGGGGGCTGCTAATGTGAATGGTATTGTGTTTTTACATTTCAAATCCACTTGTTCATTGTTAGCACATAGAAAAACATTTGGCTTTTGTATATTAACCTTGCATCTTGCAACCTTGCTCTAATTGCTTACTAGTTCTAGTTTTTTGTCAGTTCTTTCAAATATTCTACACAGGCATTCATGTTATTTGTGAACGAAGATGGTTTCATGTCTTTCTTACTAATCTGTATACGTTGCATATACTTTTATTTTTTTTTTGTCTTATTGCATTAGCAAAGACTTTCACTTTATTGAACTTAAAAAAAATAAATTCTATCCTGCTGGGAGGTTCAATTTCAAATTAAAAACTGACTGCATAAGTATATATGATGAGAGAAGGAAACATTAAGGTGAGACTTTTTAAACATGTTTATTTATTTTTGACTGTGCTGACAACATGGAGTCCTAAATTACATTTATTTTCTTATTTTTAAGGTTTGTAAAATGTTATAGTACTATTCGTCATTTTCTGAAATTTAACCTTTTTGGTTATGTTTTATTTATCTTATTTTCATCTACTTTCTAAGTTGAGTTGTAGTTTATCATTTTTACTCACATATGCTGTTTATCACCACCGTATCAACAAGCATTTGGGTTGTTTAGACTTTTGGCTATTTATTATTTAGTCATTCAAAAATATGTATTAACAACTAATTGTACAAGATTTTCTTCTAGTTAAGTGAGATAAAGCAATGAAAATATCTAAAAACCTCTTTCCTCACGTAGCTTACATTCTAATGAAGAGACTCTCATGAACAAAGTGTTTGTGAATACTCTCACATATGTCTTCTGTGTCGTCAATGCACACAAATCATCTAAGTTTTTTTTTCCACAGTCCACAGGTCCTTAAAAATGTATGGATAGACTTTACAGAATGTATGAAATTATGTATTTTAAAATTCATTTTGTTTTCTTATCTACTGTTATAATTTCTACTACAGAGATGGTAGATCAGCTCTAAAGAATAGCTTTCTTCAAAAGTAACCCTATGCTTACTCTATTTTTCATACCTTAAAAAATATGAGATCACCAAAAATAATCACTCTGCCTTGATGATTTTCTTATACTTTATGTACATAGCAAAATTCCTAATAACTAATGAAATAAATAAAATATAAATACTTTTAAATGTTGGTTTTAAGATAAGAATGAGATCTAAAAGACTATTTCAAGTTTCTCATTCAATAGATGTAGGAATTGCATATCAATATATTTCTGAGATTGAGATTTGGCTTTGGAGTCCAAAAGGCTATGCTAGAATATTGACTCAGCCACTTAATCAGTTTATTTTTGGACTGTTAATCACTTCTCATGTTAGTTTTTTTTTTATATATAAACCTTAGATATTATCATACTCTTCATAAATCTGTGGTAAAGGAATAAATGGAGTAAATCATGCAAAGAACTCATCACAATGATGCTATGCAGCTAAATAAAGATATTATGAATATAAATAAATATTAATATTGCTATTGATTATTGAATCAATTATAATTATTTATTTTATAATGCATATAATTATTTTGTTTTCCAGAATTATTTATGGCATAGAATAAAAAACTAACTTAAGATAGTAAACACCGTTTTTCTCTATGTTGGTTTTTGATTTGTTATGTAATATTTAACCTTTTATTTTGAAACTAGAATGTTTCAATACTATGAATCATTTGGCTTTGACAAACATAAAACAGTGAAAAAGGAATTAAGAAAGTAAAATTAGTTTTCAAAAATATCTTAAATTTTATTATTTTATATAAATTAAATGATTTAAAACATAAAGAGTAAAGCTCCTATACAGTTCTTTTTATGTGAAGAAAAGAAGGGATAAACTTAAATTCAAGCATGAATAATTTTGGCAATATTTTAACTAGGAATATTCCAAAAGTACCTTTTCTTGTTTTCTCATAATGTGTACTAGTTCGACCTTTTTCTTCAATAATCATTCAAAATTAACACAGAAAAAAAAATTAGCAATCCCTAGAAAGATAAAACTAGTGTATAATTATATTGTCCTTTATACATTGAAGTCACCTCCAGAAAAAGTCACATTGCTCTTGTCATTTGTATAATGTTTAATTGTAATGAACTCAATAGGTGAATTCATTTTGAGTTACTTAAGAAGAAACAAATGGAACTCTATAGATGTTAAGGCATAATTAAGCTCCCATATGAAGTTTTAAAATCAAATACAAATTACTTTAATTACATTTAAAATATAAAAATTCACAGTGAATTTTGATACATTAGGAGTAAAATTTTAAAAATCCACTAATAACTACTCAGGATGTATATTACATCACAGAGTTACTTCAATATTAACTGGAATTATTAATGTAAGGGTATATATAGGGTAAACTACAACTCCAGACTCCCATTAATTTAGTTGAGCAAAGCTCACTGATTGCTTAGGTGTTCCCAATACTTGAAAGCCAATTTAGACAACTGCATAGTTAGTTACATTAAGTGTATGTCAATTAAAGAGATATCATGTTGAAATATGAACCAGCCATGCAGCTAACGAGCATGTCAACTTGGTTGGAGGTGGATTGATTGATTGATTGATTGATTGATTTATATTTATTAATGTTTAGGGATACAGAGGATCCCAAACAGGCTCCATGCTGACCGCAGTGAGTCTGATGTGGGGCTCAAACTCACAAATCCTGGGATCATGACCTGAGTTGAAGTCAGATACTCAACTGACTGAGTCACCCAGGTGAACATGAAACAATTTTATTAACTATATTTTTATTAGTTTTGTTTTGAGGTTATCCTTTGTGGAAGCTTAGATCCTAATTTAGGTTAAATCAATAATTTCTACATTTAGATATTTGAATCTTCAGGAGACTTCTTGGCTGTTAATTAATTTGCACCTATGTCCCCATACACAATGCCCCAGAATTTCCTGCCCACCAGCTTATACTCGCATGTAAAGAAGAGAAGAAGAAAAGAAACATCCAGCTTTTACTGAAGATGATACTCCTGATAGTTAAATTGCCAAAATTAAATTCTAGTAACTTATTTCCTCCCTTGATATGCCTCTGTTACTATTATAAACAAAATATATATTTATTGACATGGAGCAAGAAAATACCTTAGTGAGACCATACCTGAAAAAGGAAGTTCCACTTCATTGAATCTATACTTATTTTTGTGTGAGTGAACACCCAGCACAGTATGGAGCCTAATTATAGAGGCAAAAGCAAATCAGACAAAATGGATGTAGCTGTTGGTTTGGCCTCCATTTATAGGCTTAAATTTTATAACCAGAGCTTCCACTCTATTCCATTATCTGTTAGACATTTCACTGGGAACACTAATTTTACCAGTGTTTATATAAACCAAGCATGCTTTCAAGCTGTAACTCCCACCTAAATAATAAAAATCAAAGACTGTGAATAAACTGAAATATATTTTTACTGAAACAAATGTACAAAAATGTTTTAGATTAGAAAAAAATGAGTAATAGATTAGCTAGTGTTTTTTTTTTTGTGATATGTGTGCACATGTGGGTGCATGTATTCTTATGAATATCATTAATAACGTAGCTTAAGCAATAAAATTGAGTAATTAATTAAATAATATAGAAGTGGGTAACGGGTAGGATAGTGATGGGGCATTAACAGATATCTACACAGAGATTTTATAAATAGACTCTAGGATATTTGAGTCCCTATTCATTTTAATATGTATGGCATTGTTGAACAAAGCAGCTACTCAAAAGTAGCTGAGTAGGGTGAAAAAAGCAAGGAGTTAATTTTTAGCTTAAGTTCCAATTCTTTCCTTTCCTGTGAGATTCTGAACAAGTTACAGATATTCATGAAATCTCACATTTCTTATTTGTACAGACTTCTAATAATATATGTCACAGTGCAAATATAAACTGTGAGAGGAAAAGGAATAAATTCTATAAAGCTCTTGCAGCATGGTAAGCCTTTAATAAATATGTGTTCTATGTCCATGGTAGGATATTGCTATATATACATAGTTATCAGTCACTTTTAGGCATCCGTCCATAAGATATTGAGCCCCATCTGACTTAAAAGAGTGGGCAAGACAGCAACAATAATTCAGGTATCATAATGATCACTGAGCACCAAGTCTTTATTGTTTTCCTTCATATATTTTCATAATATATACTGTCCCTCAAAGTTAAATCTGAATAAATTTAGCAATTTCTAGTAGCAGACAGATATTGAAAGACATAGTTGATTGTCTTAATTAGTTGTCTTAAATATTTATAAACATAGTGCATATCTCATCCATGTTTAAAATAATAAAAAATAGTTAAAATTATGTACATATTATGATTTTATTCTTCTTTAACCCTACTTTGCTTGTGATAAACATTTGATAAATGCTGTGGAATGAATAAATGAAGGATATAATGAAAATAGTTTAATGATTATGTATCTAATGAGCCTATAAAAGTATTTTAGAATAATCAGTGATATTGGCCATAACTGGTTAGGGTTGCTATTTCATTTTAAGAGGAAAGAAAAAAATCAATAACAACCCACCAATGTATAAACAAATCTTATTCAATGTATGTAGCTTAAAGTATTTTGACACATTTTTTTGTTGTTTATTCCATTTATATTTCCCTAATGGAGTATACAATACAAGCACGAGAAGAAATTTTAAGAATTCAATAAGATAAAATTTATAGCAAAATATTACACCTTTTCTCTCTGAAGAAAGATAAAGGAGACCTACTGTATTAACTTCAGGTTTTCACCAGTTGGTTTTTAATATAATCTACATAGTTAATGCTTAATAATATTCCAACTTAACATTTTTAAAATAGAATATACAGTATATGAACATAGATATGCAAAATTCATGAAAAATGAAAATTTATCTTTTCATATATATTATATAAATTAAAATGTCATCAATTGCATTTATACAAATTTCACAGTTTTCCAATTTTATAAATAAGGATTCTTTCTTTAGGTTTTTGTCAGGTGTTCATACATTCAATAGTTACAAGAACTGAGGAGTATTTAAAGAACATGTATAACATTTTAATGATTATGTGTATTAAACACTATGGAATCATCATATTTTTCCTCAATAACATTGTTAGATTAGTTAACAATTGGTAGAACTACAAATGATGTCAATTTTCTTCTGAATGATTATATGTATTTTTATTGTTTTAACTTGTATGATTATGTATAGTTTATTTTTTAAAAATGAGTGACTGATTTAAATTTAAAAAATAAAGTAGAGATTTATCAACCTGTAAGGTGACTAAATTTTAGGATTCCACGAGAATCTATACACCATATCTTCAAACCGTCATATAATAAAATAAATGTTATACAAAGTGTTTAGTTGATTAAAAAAAATTGTAATGTTTATTTTTGGGAGAGAGAGAGACAGACAGAATGTGAGCAGGGGCAGAGAAAGAGAGACACAGAATCAGAAGCAGGCTCCAGGCCCTGAGTTGTCAGTCAGCACAGAGCCAGATGTGGGGCTCAAATCCACGAACCATGAGATCATGACCTGAGCCAAAGTCAGTAGCTTATTTGGTTGCTTTAAAAAAAGTTTAGGGGGGCGCCTGGGTGGCGCAGTCGGTTAAGCGTCCGACTTCAGCCAGGTCACGATCTCGCGGTCCGTGAGTTCGAGCCCCGCGTCGGGCTCTGGGCTGATGGCTCAGAGCCTGGAGCCTGTTTCTGATTCTGCGGCTCCCTCTCTCTCTGCCCCTCCCCCGTTCATGCTGTGTCTCTCTCTGTCCCAAAAATAAATAAACGTTGAAAAAAAAAATTAAAAAAAAAAAAAAGTTTAGGGTTGGGGTACCTGGGTGGCTCAGTCAGTTTAGTGTCTGACTTTGGCTCAGGTCATGATCTCACACTCTGTGAGTTAGAGCCCCGTGTCAGGATCTGTACCGACAGCTCAGGGCCTGAAGCCTGCTTCAGGTTCTGTGTCTCCCTCTCTCTTTGCCCCTTCCCCTCTTGTACCTGTCTCTGTCTGTCTCAAAAATAAAATAAAATCATTTATTTTTTTTAATTTAGGGTAATAAGAAATGAAATGATACTTGATGAAAATATCTTTGCTGAGGTTTAAGCTCAAATTTTAATAAGGAATCTTTTTATGTTTATGAAAAATATCTCTGCTTTCATGGCTACTTGTGTTTTTGCCAAACATGTTGTCCTTGTGCCAAATATAGATGACAATATAATCATTAAAGTAAAACCAATTCAAATTACATAATCTGAACTTTGGCTTTTGTATCCAACATCCTACCCAACTTCCCTAAATCAAAATCGTCTAAAGAATTAGAAAATCCAGTGGATTCTGTGACATAAGGAACAGTGTTTTGGACAGGGAGATAAGAGGGATTCTTTCAAAATATATTGACATAAGAATGTGTGTAAGTATGTAATTCAAACTTTGAAATGTTAGTATGTGCTGTTGGCATTTTCTATTATTCTTTTTTAAACATGTTCAAATACCTCGATAAAATTCATGCTATTTATCATTTACTTATTTCTTTTTGAATGAAGCAATATATTATATGAATAATTCTACTAAAATTTTTTTCCCAATTATCTGTAGATCTACTACATTAGCACCAAGGAGAATGACCAGAAAGATGTTATAATTTTGTAAACGCATAAATGATAGTAAACTTAAATCAGTAGCATTGTGGCATAAATCTCATATATTACTGATACTCTGTAACCAAGAGAAGGATCTTTACTTTTGTCACAGTGCAGGCATTGGGATTTCCTGGTTTGTGTAATCTATTCAATTCTGTGTGATCAGTGATGAGACATTCATGTACGTGGTTTTTGCTCAAGGAAAAACAGTAACATTCACAAAATACAAGGAAGGAATGCACAGCCACTGAAATTTGTTTTTACATGACTGCTTCTATATATATCTGGAAGGAAGTAAATGTTCATCTTTGAACATCTTTGTTCATCTTTGTTCATCTTTGTTCTCACACCCAGATATATACATAATAGGAAAAAGTGAGTTATCTGATTACTTTTTTCCTTCTGTTCACCTAAGATTATTAAAACACAATAATTTGCCTTCACATGTGTGTGAGTTCTTCTGTATATAGACAGATGCATGTAAAGAGGATTGGTGTTTCCAGATAAAGCTGCATATTAGACACACTATGCAAGACACTTTAGGGAGCACTCCAAAGATTGGACCACTGCTATAGTATTTATCCTTTAAAATTGAGAGTATTTATTCTCTTTTTTTTTTAACGTTTATTTATTTTTGAGACAGAGAGAAACAGAGCATGAACGGGGGAGGGTCAGAGAGAGGGAGACACAGAATCTGAAACAGGCTCCAGGCTCTGAGCTGTCAGCACAGAGCCGGACGCGGGGCTCGAACTCACGGACCGCGAGATCATGCCCTGAGCTGAAGTCGGCCGCTTAACCAACTGAGCCACCCAGGTGCCCCGAGAGTCTTTATTCTTAATTGTTTACAGCTACACTGTTTCATCATAAATGTAAAATATTACCATATTATTTTTGCCAATTAGATTACCTAACTGTAAAATTATTTTCTAAAATGTATCTAAGGAAATATTTTCTAAGTCAGCAACAGCATTAATGCTGTGTTTAGAAATCAACTAAAACTAGTGTGCTTGCCAAAAACCTTTCAGAAATCTGTAGAAATAAAAGAAATCTTTCAAGGACTTAGCACTTAAAACTTTAATAATACATTCCAATTCAGGGAAAAATAAATAAGAAGATTTAGTTGTCATGGAAAGAGTCTTGTCAAATATTGATTTCTTCATACCAGTAAAAGATTGAAAATTTATGTGCACAGGTCATGCATGAGAATAGGGATTACAAACATGGTTTGTGCAATGATTTGTGTGTATTTACACAATTCTGGCCCTGTGTGATCTCTGAGACATAAATTTTATTCATCATTCAAAATATGAGGGCCTTGATCTCATTATTCTTTAACATCTCTTTATTAGTAATGGCATCTGGAGACCTTAGAGAAATGCCAGAGATACATTCATGCAATGAAAACAAATTTGCCTTTTATTTTCATTCATATTTTGCATGAGGAGGTGACTTTGGCAATAACATCTAATGACACAGCTTTTGCAATTTATGGGGGCCAAGTAAAATCTTTGCACGTAAGTGTTCTAGAAATTTTAACACTTCATTTGTCTATGAATTATGTAGGCTGGAAAGAACATTGTAATTAAGACCAAAGTAATTATTATTACTGTACTTGATTGGAAAGGGGCCTCAAGAGACAACTGATCCTAGATTTGTCTTTATATATCATTAGCCTCCAACCTGCCACAACTTGCCTAAGGTGGGGGTGGTGAGGAAACAATAAAATGGCTAAATGTCATTACAATCACTGAAGTGTATCATGAATACATTTGAGCAACCTTTATTGAAAAAGCATGTCAGGCACCAGAAATGTAAGTGAAAACTATCAACATAATATCTTTATAAAATATGTTCTGTAAAAACAGGATGTTTGATGGACTGCTTTTTGTTTATATTATATGTAATGGATTGATGATATTTTATATGTAGTAGATATTTAATAAACATATATTGAATTTATATTCACGTCTCTTCCCAAAAAGAAATTGCCCTATATTTCTCTGCTCTGATAAGAAAGCATTGTGCTCAATTTGAGGGAACTCCATTAAAAAAAATGAAAACTTATTCCTCATTGACCATGAGCTATTAATGACTTCTCTTAAGTGTACAGGATATATCTTGAGTAGATTCTGAGCAGCTGAGAAAAAGGTGTATTATAACATTTTAGATATGAAAGATCTTAAAAATCCAACATTCAGAAACAGAAAAGTAAAAGGTCTATATTTATTAGAGACGAACTAAATCACAAATTTATGTATTTACTTTAAAAGATCTACTACTGTCTTTTTTTTAAGTAAACTCCACCCACAACGTGGGGCTCAAATTTACAACCCCAAGATCTCAAGTTGCATGCTCTACCTACTGAGTCAGCCATGCACCATAATTTTCTCTTTTTAAGGAATGTTTAATCCAGCTTTCCTGATTTATAGGAAGCAGTCTACATAGGCAGCTTTTAAAATTTATACCTTAAACAGTTCTGATTTAAATAACATATTGTTATTGATCAATGATACCTGGATGTTCCAACTGATTGGTTTTACTGAAAAGGCAAGCACTCTTTGCTCCCAAAATTCATCATCCTACTGTTGATATTTCCCTCCCCTTCCTATCTTCCAGGTTAATTCCTTTCCCTCTAAGACTTCGCTGAATCATTTACATTTTAATACATCTTGTCCTGACCACCTATTGAAAACCTATTTCCTTTTCCTGGTCATTGACTCCTGGTTTCTTTTGTCCTTGTCATGTTCTTTCCTCTCTATAGTATTTTTCATCTTACAATATTCTATGCAAGTTAATTTCGATCATACAGAGGTGTTGATGCCATAGATTGATTTGTATCCATGTGTAATGTCCTGGTGGTTGCTTCATCATGTATAGAAAAGCTGGGTATGTTTGTGTGTGTGTGGGGGGGTGTACTACAGAACGTAGACTGACATGTAAGGTAGTATAAAGACGACTAACATTTTTATATAAAAAATAGAATATTAACCACTGATACAGATATACCAAGGAATCTTCTTTTGCAGTAAGATGGACTTTTACTCTTTTTGTACAAGTGTTTTAAACATAGGAATATGTGTGTGTATTATTAACTTGCTATTGCTTAAGAATCATTGAAGTAGGGGCACCTGGGTGGCTCAATCAGTTAAGCAGACAACTTCAGCTTGGGTCATGATCTCCCGGTCTGTGGGTTGGAGCCCCACATAGGGCTCTGTGCTGATAGCTCAGAGCCTGGAGCCTGCTTCAGATTCTATGTCTCCCTCTCTCTCTGTCCCTCCCCCACTTGCACTCTGTCTCTGTCTCTCAAAAATGAATAAACGTTAAAAAAATTTTTAAAAAGAGTCACTGAAGTAGAAGATGGAAGGGGAAACAAATATAATAAATAACACATATTACATATAATTCTAGTTAATTAGGACAAAATTACCATTCTCAAGATATTATGCTTTTTTTTTCATAAAAATATAATTAAGAAACAACTTGAGGTTGGCAAAATAATGGCTCCTTATGATGCCCACACTCTTATCCATGAAATCAGGGGATATCTTACCTTACATGGCAGAAGTCTCTTTGCGAGTGTGCTGTGGTTAAAGTCCTTGAGATGGGAAAATTATCCTGGATTATCTAGATAAGCCCAAACTAATCACATGACTCCTTAAAATAGGAAGACCTTTCCTGACTAAATTCACAGATTCAACATAGCTGGCTTCATGATGGAGAAAGAAGGCCACTAACCTAGGAATGTGGGAAGCCTATTGACCTAGACAAGGCATTTAAATGGATCTCAAAGAGCCTCCACAAAGGAATTCAACACTACTGACACAATAGTTTTAACCCACAAGTCAGACTTCTAACAGAACTGTAAGATAATAATTGATTTGCGTTACTTTAAGCCACTACATTAGTTTTAATTTGTTATGGCAGAAATAGAAATCAAATACAAAACTGCAACAATATTTTTCCTTGTTTATTTCCATGTTACTTTGTTTTAATGTAATGTGCTTGCACCAGAGACCTGCAAGAATCAGATGAGAGGGTAGGCCAAATTTACAAACCTGTCTCAACTTTTTAATATACTCACACAATACTGTTACAAAGTTTCATAGATTTGTTTCCTGCCTTACTGAAGTGAAACTTTTTCTTTTACTTGTTTATGTGTTTAACTTTGATATTTTACCCTAAGCATTAAGCTAAAACTTGCAACATAAAATAGGAAAACATATGACTTCCTTGGTATCATATGTACATGCCTATTTCTGGAATGAGCAAGTTTTCCTAATTAGAAAAGGTAAAAATTTTAAATTATAATCTTTAAAAAAATACATAATTTCTTGTGGAACGTTCCTAAAACTAATTATAAATTCTCTGGTGTGCTATCATGGTATACTAAATAACATTTCTGTCTTTTCCTAAATATAAATAATTGTTTGAAAAATATTCAGAGCTATTCTCCTGCTGAACGTATGCAATGGCCCCAAGCCTTGTGTCTTCTGATTGCTAGATTGTCATTGTCCATTTGTAGTAACTCCATTTCATTTCATAAACTGACATTTTATAGGGCTCAGTGGAGAAATCAAGTAGCCAGCAATAGCAGTGACCTTAATTCACAAAATATGTAATATTTTAGTGCCATTTGATCTGAAGGTATGTACACTTCTCTTCTGTCATAAAAAAGTGATTTCAGAGGCACATTTTTTTTAAATTATACTTTGCATCAAATAGTTGAGGATTCTGTAAAATCAATATGCTAAGTATTCATCAAAATATGTTGTACTTGTATATAAAAATGAGTTAGTCAACCAAAACAATTTTGTTGGCTTCAATACCCTAACTTACTGTGCACGTGCAACGTGTGTGTGTGTGTGTGTGTGTGTGTATGTGTGTGTGCATGCATGATTGCGTGTGGGATGTACACATGTATCATTTTGCCTGAGTATTTTCAGAATTGTCTTCCAGAGGCAGAACTTACAAAATCATGAAGACAAATATGACTAAAAATAAATAAAAATATCTAAATTGGACATATATTTTGATATATAAATTCTGAGGGCAGAGAAAGAAATTAAAATAGTCAAATTCATAAGAGCAGTGAATTTCCCAGCCCCTAGTGGTTTCCAGGGGCTGAGAGAGGGCAAACAAGAAGATAGGAGTCAAAGGGCACAAGGTTTCAGTTATGCGAGATGAATAGACCCTAAAGACCTACTGTAGAGCATAATGCCGGTAGTTAATAATGCTGTATTTTATATAAACATTTGCCGAGAGTAGATCTTATGTTGAGTGTCCTCCTCTCTCTGTCTCTTCCTCTACTTCTCTCTCTTATTACCGTGCTCTCTCTTTCACACACACATACACACAAACACACACACAGATAATAATAATGATAACAGATAAAGGGGGCAGGTGAAAACTTTTAGAGGTGATGGATGTGTTTATGGCATAAAGTGTGGTGGTGGCCTCAATGATGTCCACTTATATCCAAACTCATCAAGTTGTATATAGTAAATATGTATAGCTTTTTGTATGTCAATCATACATCAATAAGGTAATTAAACAAAAGAAATATAATTTTCATAGAAAATGTTTTTAAAAACATAGTGTCAATAATTATTTAGAAGTAGGAAAGTAAGAAATGCTGCTCTCATTTTTAAATAATAATTATGGTTACATATACATAGCATAAAATTTATCCTTTTGACCATTTTTAAACATAGTTTTGTGACATTACATTCACATTATTGCACAACTATCACCACCATCCATCTCCACAACTTTTCTATCTTTCCCAGCTGAAACTCTGTACTCATTAAATTTCAATTCCTCAGGGCACCTGAGTGGCTCAGTCAGTTAAGCGTCCCACTCTTGATTTTGCCTCAGGTCACCATCTTGTGGTTCATTAATTCAAGCCCCGCATTGCGCTGTCAGCACAGAGCCTGCTTGGGATTCTGTCTCCCTCTCTCTCTCTGCCCCTCCCCTGCTTGTTCTCTATCTCTCAAAATAAATAATAATAATGAAAGAAGTTATTAAAATAAATTATAATTCTTCATTCTCCTCCGCAAAGCTTCCAGGAGCCACCATTCCACATTTTGTCTTTATGAATATACAGACTCTACTTAACTCATCTACATAGAATCACAAAATATCTGTGCTTTAGTGTCTGGCTTTATTCCTATCACCTATATCTTCAAGATTCATTTGTGTTGTAGTATCAAAATCTTCTTCTTTTTTAAGCTGAATAATATTCCATTGTATATATGCCATATTGTGTTTACCCATTCATCCATCAATAGACACTTGGGTTGCTTCTACATCTTGGCTCTTTTGAACAGTCTTACTATGATCAAGAGTATACAAATATTTGTTTGTGTTCCTGCTTTCAATTATTTTGGGTATATACCTGGAAGTGGAATTGCTGGATCATATGATATTTCTATGTTTGCATTTTTTTGTGGAATTGCCACATAGTATTCCACAGTAACTGCTACATTTCATATCAGCAATGTACAAGATTTCCAATTTTTCCACATCTGTGTCAATACTTGTTATTTTCTGACTTTTTTTTCTAATAACTATTCTAATGGGCATGAAGTAGTATCTCATTTTGGTTTAGTTTTGTATTTCCTTAGTGATTTTTGATGTTAAGTATCTCTCCATGTGTTTATTGGCCATTTGCATATCTTCTTTAGATAAATCTCTACTCAAGACCTGTGCTCAGTTTTAAATTGAGTTGTTGCCTCTGTTTTTAAGAGTTTTATAGGTTTAGCTCTGACAATTAGGTTTTTGATCCATTTTGAGTTCATTTTTCTATCTGGTGTACAATAGGTGTATAATTTCATTTTCGTGTATGTGGATATCCGGTTTTCCCAGCACCATTTGTTGGAAAGACAATCCTTTCTCCATTGAATGGTCTCAAACCCTTGTCAAAAACCCCTTGACCATTTTAAGAGTTTATTTCTGAGCTCTTTATTCTATTCTACTGGTCTATATGTCTGGCTTAATGCCAGTACCATTTGGATCACCATGACTTTGTAATAAATTTTGAAACAGGAAGGGTGAGACATATAATTTTGTTGTTATTTTTCAAGATTGTTTTGGCTATTCAGCATCCCTTAGGTTCCATGTAAATTTTAGAATAAAATTTTCTATTCTGTAAAAATGCCTTTGGGATTGTGATAAAGATTGTGTGGAATTTGTAGATCAGTTTGGGTAATATTGGCATCTTACCAATATTAAGATCTCCAATCCATGAACATGGATGTCTTTCTATTTACTTGTGTCTTCTTTACTTTTCTTTGCAGTATTTTGTTATTTTCAGCATACAAGTCTTTTCTATCCTTGGTTAAGTTTATTCCTAAATATTTCATTCTTTTTGTTATTACAGTTGCACTTCAATAACCTCCTTTTCTTCTTAAGACAAAAACCCTTAACATGACTTCCATTTGGACATTTCTCTTTTTGCCTCATAGCCACACTTGGTTTCTTTTGTTCCAAAGCAGCATATTCCTTCCCACAGAGTTTTGTCAATAGTTTTCCTCTGTAAAATACTTTCTTTCCTCACTTTTTTCTTATCTTAATTAGCATACTTTTCAAATATCCATTTAATTATGACTTCTTCATAGAAAACTTGCCTGACCCTCCTCCGAAGATATTATTATTATTTATTATTATTATTTTTTGTGATGAACACTAAAGATGTTCTTAAACATTCCAGTTCTCCCTTCTTAATGGGCTCAGAGCTGAATTGTGCTTACTTGTCCTTTGTAGTTAGGTGTGACAATGTTTTCTGTGGTTTTAGTTAACAAAACAGTAGCAGGAGTGACATTTTGCACTTCTAGATAGAAACTTTCAGGATTTGTTTACCATTAACCGCACTCTTTTCTCTTTTCTATGATAATTACGGAAGCATCACTGACACATGGTATCTACGTCAGCCTTGATTCTTTAAGATGAACAGAGCCCCTTTGCTAATGTTGGTTATATAGGGAGCAGGAAATGAAATATTATTTTAGCCACAGTGACTTGGGTTGAGAGTCAATGCAGCATAACTTACATTAACCTCACTGTTATAAAATTTTGTACTAGAATTGGTGTGCTGCCTGCCATAACCTACATGTGTTATCTAAAATATGAGATACTAGCAACATGGGCAGGGGTGACCAGACGGAAATTTATCAGAGACTGACAAAATGGTTACCATTTTAGAGAATAACAAAATATTTAGTGAAATTTGAGCTTGCAGTCACTTGAACAAATGAACTTCCAGCTAAAAGTAGAGTTCAGAAAACAGTGATAATTTGGTATGCTGAATGAAGTTGGATGTCTTTGTAGTAACAGGAAATTATGAGCTCAGAAAATGACTGACCAATTTGTAATCAGAAAGCAAAAGGAAAAGAACATGTTGATAATTTTAGGGACATGTAGGTTTGAAAGGAGATGAGTAGCAAGGACTTTACATTGTGTATTACAATATGAATGACAAAACTTGCAGAAATTTTAGGAAGGTAAGTTAATGAAAATACTACTTTGTAAACAAATAATATAGTTGTTTAGTAAGATACTAATATTTTGCTAAGAATCTTACATGAAGAACTCTGCAGTATCCTGTTTAAATGGTGAAAGAGAGATTATAAAGATACCTTTTTATTTGAAGAGTTTAAAATCATAGAGATCAATTAAAAATTAAAATGCATGCTTCAAGGGCACCTGGGTGGCGCAGTCGGTTAAGCGTCCGACTTCAGCCAGGTCACGATCTCGCGGTCCGTGAGTTGGAGCCCCGCGTCAGGCTCTGGGCTGATGGCTCAGAGCCTGGAGCCTGTTTCCGGTTCTGTGTCTCCCTCTCTCTCTGCCCCTCCCCCGTTCGTGCTCTGTCTCTCTCTGTCCCAAAAATAAATAAACGTTGAAAAAAAAAATGCATGCTTCATGAGTCTATGTTTGCTATAGAAGGATTCAGTAAGCAGCTAAAGCAAGTAACTAGACCAATCATAGATTTTTCAATTAACAAGTTTAAGGAATTCTTAGTAACATATCATTTCCTGGAATTACTTTTTAGACTTTGAAGTTATTGCAATTTGTTTCATCAATATTTTATTGACCTTTTTCATGTATTAAATTATTTAACTATTTTTTCTGCAATTTTATGATGCCAAATATAAGCACTGTAGATGTTTTTTTTTTTTTTAATTTTTTTTTCAACGTTTATTTATTTTTGGGACAGAGAGAGACAGAGCATGAACGGGGGAGGGGCAGAGAGAGAGGGAGACACAGAATCGGAAACAGGCTCCAGGCTCTGAGCCATCAGCCCAGAGCCCGACGCGGGGCTCGAACTCACGGACCGCGAGATCGTGACCTGGCTGAAGTCGGACGCTCAACCGACTGCGCCACCCAGGCGCCCCAGCACTGTAGATGTTTTATGAAATAAAACTTTTAAGTTAATCTGATCTTTTAAAATAGTAATAGAAATTAAGAAGTCTTTAAAATAGATTGAAAAACTAAGGCTGGTATTTTGAATTTCATATATTTTTGAAGTGAATATATCAATAGTGTGAATAAAATCAATAGTAAGAAGCACAAGCAGTGAAATTATAAAGTTAAAATGAAAATACTCTGTGTAATTATTAATGCTTCTTGAGAGTAAAGCACAAAGAAAAACAAAGGGCTTGAAAAGTCCTAAATATCATCAGATAGAGTTTCCATGTTGGATTTCCATTTTTAAGAAAAAATTTTTTTAAGGAAAAAAAAATTATTTTCAATGCTTCTGACTGAAAACAAACACTGTGCTTTTACATACTGTGACTTTAGATAAAATGTTGGTTAAAAATTCACAAGGATGTTTAAAAAATGTTAGGGGAAGAAATCGGTTTATATTCTAATTACTCCTTATTTCTCTTTGTACTTTTGCAAGTTCTTGAATGATTTTTCTTGACCTTAAGAGATTTCATTCAGACACAGAGAGGGTAACTTCTACTAAGAATGTTTAGGGGATTATTTAGTAACATATACATGAGTCAACATGGGTATCCTCAAGTGAACTGACTAATGTGTGTGTTTTAGAACTAATTTTTGTACTTCTGTGGAATTTAATGATCTTCCAAGAGGTCATAAGGTCAGGAACAAGGAATACTTTCTCCTAATGCAGGTAGAAAGTCATGGCTGAGAAGATATTTTTTTTCCACATATAACAATGTACTGTGCATCATGTTGAGAATGGAGAGGGAGTGGATCTATCTAAACTTTGTGACCAAGTAAAGAACATCAGAGAAACAAGAGCAAAAATAAATCCAATATCCTGATTTGCAGACCAATGTTGGCAGGCGTAATATAAATTGAGACTCTATATTATACGTTCTTAATTAAGCTCATGCTTCAGCACATAGGTCTAAAAAGAGTAAGATTTAAAAAAAAAAAAAAAGAAGAAGACTGCCTCAGACTTATTTTCACCCATTAAGAAACTTGGCATACAAACAATTGTCAATAAACACGTTCACATATTCAAGAGCAGTAAACTATTCTAAGTAAATACTTACTGACCATATACTTTACGTGTTACTTTAAGAAATAAAAGAAAGAAAATATATCCCTACATGTGAATTATGCCTTTAGAAATCCTATTTACAATCTAATTTCTTCAAGTGGAAAATCATCATGGTCTTCGGCAACCTGAAAGGCAAAGACTTTCTAATCTAACCAATCAGATTAGACTGGCTCAATTAGCAAAGTACAGGTTATAGCACCAAGTACAAGCCAAGTGATGGGCACCAGTCCAATTGAAGGTCTGCATGTGTGTTCAGTGTGCACATTTAAATAAAAAGACTCAAAACCTAAAACCAATTATCTGAGAAATTAACATTCAAAGAAATAAAATGAATATATTCTGATATTTAAAATAAGACAATCAGGCTGGTTAGGTTACTATACCTAATTTAGAGTCTGATGTTGTAATTATAGAGTTTTATGGGTCCAGAAATTATTTACATTTTTCTTTTCACCAAGATATGGGTCAGGTAGTAGAATTAACAAAATCAGATTCACAAAAGTTTGATATACATGAAAGAATGTTGACTTAATCATTTATGGTCTGATATTTTTTGATCAGACTCTTAACATCTATAATCAAAGATTCTTCTGTCCCAGTTATAACGATTTCTGAAAAATCAAAATAGTAAATAGATAAAAAAGAAGTGGTATGATGAGGCAAAAGAATCAGGGCATAGAAACTGGTTCAATTTAAGTAATATTTTATAAGGACTATGGAAATGAAAGTTTAAGTAGCCATGGTCTGAAAGAGGGTAATAAAATGGGAAATAAAATAATAAAATCTCTCAAATGTAATGTGGCGTGGAACTAAAGAAAACAGAATAAATAATGGCAAATCTATTTTTTTGGCATTTTTTCCAAAATTCTACATAAAATATAATTTTAGGACCAACAATAAAAAGTACTTCAGGAATGTTCAAATACCAAAATGTAGTTTAGAGGTGATATACCATATCAACTTCCAGTGAAGTCTTACTGAGAATATACTCCTCTTTTTCTCTTAAGATACTTGGAATGTATATTTACTTTATAAACATTTAGTTCTTTACGAATAGCACTGCAAATATTCAATCTCGTCTGTTACTTAAGTCATATTCACTGAAGGTTACTGTGTCTGAAAATATTCCTAGTCATGTAGATTGGTTTATTTTACTCAGTTATGTATGAACTATATTTGTAGATGCACCAAGTCAGTAATATTAATAAATTAGACCTTGTTTTGGGAAAAAGAATTATTATCCTTTGTGTCAGAAATCACTTTCTGATGGCAATAGAAAGCATCCACCTACAAGCATACCACTTCCTTGGTCATCTGCTTCAAATTTCTCATTTTCAGATGCAGAAACGGACACAGAATTGCCTAAGGAAAATAGAACAGGTTTGGCATTGTAGGGATGCCAGCCCATTCGTGTCCTCAGACATAAAGTTCAGCCTCTCTGCCATTAGTTAGTTTAAAATTATGGAAGAGGTTTTTAAACTCGGTGCTGTAACACCAAGTTCATCATCTAGAGCACAAAATAGACGCTGGGCTTTCCTCAAAATGTACATTACTTACTGCCTCTTCATGTCCTCCTCAGAGCCTAGCATGATCTATCCAGACTTTTCTTACACAGCCCTTTGCTCAATGTGTTAAACTTCTATTGTGCTCTTCTTATTTTCTTTGCCTTTATCTAAGCTGCCTGTGCCCTCATTCTCTTTCTTTATATAATTTCCTCTCAGCCTCCCTTTTTTCCTGTTTTCATTATCCACACATATTTTTTAAAGTCTTTTTTAAAGAATTTTATTCTAAGGGATTTATATAGATTGGGATTTGCTGATCACTAACAATGCAAAACTTACACTATCTTTCACTGGAGTCCTTTTCAAGAAAACATACTATTTTATCTTTATATGTGATTTGAAATGTCACATAAAAATCTTCAAATCTTATAATACGGCTGATATTCTGATTCCCTTGATGAAGCACTATAGCCGTAGAAAACATTCTTCGGAAATTATGTATTGATTTTATTAAGTATCTTGAAAGGTGGAAGATAGGCAAAAAGAAGTTGTTAGAATCTGTAGGTATTTCTCCCCCAATGTTGCCTCAATTTGTCATCATCACAACTTATGCCAAAGCATAATTCTCAATTTAAGGGAATCCCATATCTTCACATTAATTTCATAAGCTCAAAACTTCACATGTGGAGCCCAATTAATGTTACTGATGGCTGAATAAAAAAAAAAAAAACTTACTTTCATTTATGCAAGTATTATCCCTATATGAATCACATTAAAACTTGCTGTTTATCCAGCAAATCAGAAGCCTTTGGGTCCCAGGTGAACTTACCTTGTGAATTGCTATTTTGTTTTTATTCTGTTAATACACCTTTGTGTGTTGATCACTTTATTTCTACTCTTTGATTCCTTGATCCCAAAATGATTCTTTGCTCCTTTAGTGATTTAGATTGTGCCATAATTGTGTCAATAGCTCAAAAGAACTCTCAATTCTAAGGGGCTATTATTTCTCTCATTTATTGCTGTTTGCTAGCCAGGCACTGATTGACTAGAAAAAAGCAATTTTTTTCCCAGGGAAGTTTGCATATTTTAACAGCAGTGGAACAGCTGTCTTCGGAAGTAATGTTTCTATATTTCACAGCTTGCTGCCACACTATTAATACCATTTTACTTCTTTAATGGAGGTAATTCTTAAACACCACAAATCCTAATTATTTGAACAGCAGTGGGCCTTAATTCATAACCGCTTCTTCTGAAAACAAAAGTACTTTATAGCTTGAAATAGGATGTGTGTGAGGGGCCCTCCCCTTTTATCTGATGATGAACATCATTTCCGGAAATACTGCTCCCTCGGAGGTGATAATTATCCCCATGAGCAGCCTGGGAGCATCCCTGCTGCTACATAGCGGTGCAGTGAGCAGACTCCAACTGTCTAGTCTCTCCCCCACCCCCTCCACCCCCATGTTCAAACGTTCCCAAATGATCTAATCATCGCTTTATTTTGGGAGAGGAGATTAAGAGTGTATGAATCATGCTATCCTTTTAAAGTTTCTGTTTTAAATGGATAATTCCTACTGGCTTATACACTTTCATTTCTCCCCTAGCTATTGTAGCTCTGAAATCGATGTGATCCTATTGATCTAATTAGTAAAATGGCTATACTGTCATGAGTTCTAAAAAGGCTATTAAATAAGAAAAAATATACTATTAGAATGTGATGTTTAGTATCTCTTTTGACCAGTATGTATTTTTTTCTATGTACACCTTATTTCAACAGCTTAGTATTCTCACACTTGGTACACATCTCTAGCACTTACTGCTCTATCTGTGTGTGTGTGTGTGTGTGTGTGTGTGTGTGTGTGCACGCGCGTGTGGTAAATTGCATCAATAAACTATGAAGGCCTTAAAGAGCCATTTTATTACAAATTGTAGATGGTATGCATAATAATAACAATAATAAAATGCTTGCAGAATTATCACAGATGTAGGAACATACTGGACATTCATATTGAATGAATAAATGACATATAAAATATATGACTAGAGTATTACCAATCATGATAAGGCTAATACTATCTGTCAACCTCTCTACTTACCTATATCTTATATGTTCATAATTACATATATGTCTACATATAAATAAATTGTATACAAACATTTGCATACATCCCAGGGATTTTGATAAATTAAAAAAATCTAACAAAATACATATTTCCTTGATTATAGCTTAACTATATGTTCTGAAGTAAATTGAAAAAGATAAAGCAGAATTGAGAGACACACAGTGATATTCAAATATTATTCACTGAATAAATAAATACTGAATGAAAGGATTGGGTTGGCGGATCAATATGTTAAAAGCTCTCAAAGATAACAAGATCTATGACAATGACTCCTGATCTCAGATTCAGAAAGTGCTCGTTCAAGTTTGGAGTCTGCAATGATTAACTGTATGATAATGGGAAATTTACTTAACTTCTCTTATCTTTATTTCCCCTATTTTTGTGTTGAAGAATATGCTCTAAATTACCAACCGTGGTCTAAGTAGTCTGAGATCTATAAATGCACATAATGCAAGCTGCACAGTCAGTATTATAAAAGCAATCCTGAGCTGATTGCCCCTCTCTTGTTCAGTGCCAAACTGATAAAAAGTTCTATTTCTGGATCCTTGAGAAGTCCTTGCTCTCTTTGTTCCTCCAAAACCAGTAACATCACAGCTGCAATGCAGCTGCTAATAATTAGCTCCTTGATTCATTACAAGCCTGGTTTGATAAGAGAATTTATGGATGGAGAAAAGAAGGTATTCCACAAGTAGTTAATGATTTGTTGAAGCTCACACTGTGCCCATTATGGGTAATAACATGTCCCTTTAAGAGAGGTGTGAACTCACCTCTAGCCAGTGATTATTTGCTAGAAAAGGACAGTTGGGTTAAGTTTTGAAATTCTTTATGTAATTTGCAAACTTTATTCACTTATTCATGTTTATCTTCCTTGAGATCTGACTGTCTTCATACAATGTCTCAGTCTTTACGACCTCAAATGTCGAGTGCAGATTTCCAGGATATGCAACATCTGAGTTTATTGTCTTTCTTTCAGAGAATACTTTATTCACTGTTAGCGTATCTGATTATTTGACCATTTCAGTATAGTCCTTGAGTATGTCATTTATAATTGTTTTAGAAATTACCTCCTACAATATGTTTTTTAGCATAATCTCTGTCACTATTAAGTTTTATTTCGTGTGTTTTATTTAATGTGTTAGCTATTATATAGTACATGATGGTAATTATGCAATCAAGAATGAGACATCTCAAAATTAATAGAGATTCTTCAGTGAAGGATAAGAACAATAATGTATATATAATATATAATAAAATACCTTATATACATGTCCAAAGACTGACCATCACAGGATAATAAAAGATGGTAATATAAACCAAGGTAAGAATATTAATAGATAAATTTGTAACCAGAGAGATTTTACTAGTCAAATAAATTTAGGCTTAATTAACGTAACATCTCTTCTGGGTTTAAACTTTCAAACTAAAAGGCACACAACATTTATTTCAAAAATAGACTTATTCCCATTTTTACACACACACACAAGCACACACTCAAACAGACACACAAGAAATTTGCAAAATCTTTTCCAAAATCAAAGTAACTAAAACTTAGTTTGAACATAGTTCAGGTACAATTATATCTGAAGTATAATACCCTTTTCCTTTCTGGAAATGAAATAAAGATTTTTTGCTTGGGTCAGAGTGTTTCTTGGATGGTTTTATTTTACCATACAGGAGAGTGAGGGAGAAAAGAAATCAATTGAATTCAAATTTTCCAGGTTCAGAGTATTAAATTTTTTTTTTATTTTTAAGTAGTAAACTCCTCATAAACTGGAAGTTATTATTTTATTCATACTATCTTAGCTGAAATCTGCAAGGAATTTGTGATGTTTTACGCTCTCTCTAAAAAAAAAATGGTGTGTCCTCAAGTTGTAATACAACTACAAATACAGTTAGTTTTCCTTCTTCCTTTTAACTTGTTCCACCCTGTTGACAATGACAATTTTATAAATGGCACATTAAATGATTTGGCACATAAATGAAAATATGTATTTTCAAAATCCCTATTTGATAGTGCACTTTTAATAAAATAGTCCAATAAAAAAAAATGTAGGGATCTAACCTTTTGACCTGGCCATAATCGGAAAAGACTCATGATTTCATAAACTTGTCCATTCTCCCCTATTTTTGTCATGTGACTCTTTAAAGGTCAGCATTTCAGTAGCTTCTCTGAGTGGCCACTTGGTACTCTATTCTAAACTTAATAGGAAGTAACAAAACATGAAGTTTGCTGATTAAGTGCTATACACTTAACAGTTAAATAAAAAATATATAGAAAACACAGAAAAGTTTTGAAATGTAATAGCATTGGCTTTTTAAAATTTTTATTTATTTACTTTTTAGATAGAGAAAACAAGCAGGGCAGGGGCAGAGGCAGAGAGAATTTTGTTTTTCTTTTTCTCTTAAAATTTTTTAAAATATAATTTATTATCAAATTGGCTAATATACAGTGTGTGAAGTGTGCTCTTGTTTTTTTTTTTTGGGGGGGGGAGTGGATTCGTGTGGCTCATTGCTTACACAGAATACCCAGTGCTCATCCCAACAAGTGCCCTCTTCAATGCCCATCACCCATTTTTCCCTCTCCCTCCACCCCCCTATAAACCCTTAGGTTGTTCTCTGTATTTAAGGATCTCTTATGGTTTGCCTCCCTCTCTCTCTGTAACTATTTTTCCCCTTCCCTTCCCCCATGGTCTTCTGTTAGGTTTCTCAAGATCCACATATGAGTGAAAACATATGATATCTGTCTTTCTCTGATTGACTTATTTCATTTAGCATAACACCCTCCAGTTCCATCCATGTTGCTGCAAATGGCCAGATTTCATTCTTTCTCATTGCTATGTAGTATTCCATTGTATATATAAACCACATCTTCTTTATCCATTCATCAGTTGATGGACATTTAGGCTCTTTCCATAATTTGGCTCTTGTTGAAAGTGCTGTTATAAACATTGGGGTACAAGTGCCCCTATGCATCAGCACTCCTGTATCCCTTGGGTAAATTCTTAGAAGTGCTGCTGCTGGGTCATAGGGCAGTTCTATTTTTAATTTTTTGAGGAGACTCCACACTGTTTTCCAGAGTGGCTGCACCAGTTTGCATTCCCATCAACAGTGCAAGAGGGTTCCCGTTGGGAGAGAGAGAATCTCAAGCAGGCTCCACGTTCAGTGCAGAGCCCCACACATGGCTCAATCCCACGACCATGGTATCATCACCGGAGCTGAAATCAAGAGTCTGTTGTTCAACCAACTGAACCATCCAGGTGTTTTGCGTTGGCTTTTGTAGGCACAATGTTGTAATTCTTTGGGATTACTGACCTAATCAAAGCCATAACTATCTTAGAGAAGGAATTTCACTAATGTACAGAAGCCAAAGATAATTGCAAGTTGCAAGAAAGAGTATACCTGGGCCGCAAGAAGAACTGAGACAAGGCTTCAGCCTCACTAGCGTTCTCCCTCCATTTGTCACACTTGGTATTCTCGTCACAGTGTCCTCCACCTGTCTCACTGAAGTCAAGTTGTCTCAACAAGAGGGAAGTGAAACTGCAAACAGGTCTACATTGCTCTTGCCTCTGAAGAATGACTTATTAACCATTCCAGTTGGTAAGAAATAAATTTGTGGTGAGGCACTGAATGTCTCCAGAGTGTACCTCTAGACTACAATAAGATAAGGGTAAACAAGAATGATTTCCCTTGCTTGGATTAGAAGTCTACTCATCCATAAAAGAATTGTGGCCAATGGCGGTTTTTAAAATAATGTGATTGTAGCAAGACAATAGCCTTCAGAATGAATAATAGATGTATGACACCCAGATTGTTGCCCTTAAGTATTGAAGATCATTCAACATCTCTCAAAATGAAGTTAAAAGCAAAAAAAAAAACAAAAACAAAAACAAAAACAAAAACAAAACAAAAACAAAACATCTAGAAGCAGTTAGGAGTTCAAATAGCAACTAGCAATTCTCTATGTGTAGCCCCTACATGACTGAATGATCTTAGGCAAATCACATTTCCCTCTGTCGCCTTTGTTCTTTTTGTGTGTAAAGTAGGAAATAATGCCATTATAAACCTATCAGTAGAAATAGGGAAGGTGCATTAAAAAACACACTCACAGACTCCAAACCCACAAAGCTTAGTTCTCACACATTAAGGGGCAATCAGGGACTGTCATGAAGTGTGCTCTGCTTAATTTAGGTACTTACAGACTCAAATTGATACAATTATGTCAAATGCTTGTCACTATGCCAAAAGGAAAGGGAAATCTGAAAAGTCTTGATCTAGCAATTAGATGATGTCTTGTGGTTTTGACGCCTGACATTTTTCTGTTCACAACTTATTAGGAAGAACTTGTCACTTGGTTTCACTCAACTACAACTGGGCCCAGAAGTATAATGCCACCTATTAACAGATTTGGGACTATTGATTTGTGAACAAAATCCTTTTTCAACACTCCACCTTCTGGTCACCAAATATTTGGTTCATCTTTCACTGTATACACAAAAGGTAGTTATCTCCTTCCAAGAGAGCTATCATTGAATTGCCATCTGCTCCTGGCATCCAGTTTTACATTTAAGATCTATATATTGATTGTTGATATCTATATCAAGATATTATTTATATCAGACACTTTAATAAAAATCCCAAGTTGGGGACTCCTAGGTGGCTTAGTTGGTTAAGAACTCGACTCTTGATTCTGACTCAGGTCATGATCTCATGGTCATGATTTCAAGCCCCGTGTCAGGCTCTGTGCTGATAATGCGAAGTCTGTTTGGGATTCTTTCTCTCTCCTTCTCTCTCTCTAACTCTCCTCCATTCTCTCTTTATCTCTCAGAATAGATAAACTTTAAAAATCTTTAAAAAACAACAAAAAAACCCCAAACCAAAAACCCTATGTGTTTATTCTTGATACAGACATTTATGAACTGAATAGACTAATTATACAGTACATCCAGGGAACTGGATAATTTCAGCAAACACCTGCATTCAGAAAAAGGAAAAATTGCATGTTTGCATGTCAATTTTGAAATCTACCTGCACAGTTACTGTGAGGGGATGTTCAGTCAATTGTCCCCTGTGCTTCTAAGCTCCATTCTCCTGAATAATTCTCTCTTCTCCTTTTTTCTAGTAAGTTTCAGGTGAAAGGAGAAATAGAAAATATACCCTCCTTGGGAAACCTAAGAGCTTTTCCCTAATCTGCTTTTCACCCTTAGAAGATTGGAGATCTTGAACAATTAGAGTTCTGGTATTTCTGGCATAGTCTGGTCTTGAACAGTCACAGATATTTCTTTAAGTCATGATTTTCTTGATAGTGCAAGTATTTTCCAAACATAGTAGAATTTTCATCAATTCAATTCAGTCAGCAACATGTGCCACGAGCCTCACCCACATTTCTTTTCTATACATATTTCTTTGATTTGTGACATATCTTTGCTTTTTTGAATCTATGTGCTCTCCTTTTTTAATAGCTAGTATCATAACTATATCAAGTTTCTTTGGAGAAATGTATTTGTACTCTATTTTTCCTGAGTCACTATGTCCCAAAGAGAGAATTTATTGGGAGTCAAACATGAATTGAGTCTTTGATCTGACACTCCAAAATCGAGTCAGAGCTTTTAAGAAGGAATGTGACAGCTGTGCCCTGACTTGATTCTTGCTGCAGGAGTGATTCTAATCAGACTTTATTGCTCAAAGGTCTTCTCAATTTGATTTTTTTTTTCCTGGCTGCAGATGAGAAGCAATTACTCCTTCCAAACTTGCAAGTCTCCAAATTTTTGTACTCTTTTATTCTGTTTTTTATTGTTTTATCTTTCTTTATTATAAGACAGTCCTTGTGGTAATTTGACAAATGCAGTCAACATTAACTGACACAATCAACCAACTTTTTGTGGAACTTCTTTTCCTGCACCTGTAAGCTCACTTGGTAGCAGAAAGTCAGCCATTCTCAGTATACCCCTCTCACTATTCAGTCAACTACAGGCACCATATGTTCCGCTTTGGATCTGTTCCACCAGCTCAGGTCTACAGCTCACAATGGCAATGAATAAAAGTTTACATTGGTGGATTTTAGACAAACATGTGAATGCTTACACACACACACACACACACACACACACACAGATAATGTCTAATAGAGGCTGTAAATATGCATAATAAAAGCCTATTTTGCACAACTTATTCCTCTTTGTTTATCACTTTAATCCTCTTCTCTAGAGGGAGAAAAGAATAGATGATTGATAGATGATAGAGCGAGAAGAGAGAGACATTAGAAGAGAGATAGATGATAGATAGATAGATGATAGAGGGGTTGAGGGAGAGAGAAGAGACAATGGTATCAATGGTATAAAAAGCTAGGGGCTATGTTTTACACCTATTTAATGTTTAATTTAAAAGCAATGACAGTGTTGATAAAGATTTAATTATACAAGAGAAAATGAAGGCTACAGTTTTATTTCAAGATATAATTATTTCTACTTCTGGAATAAGAACAGACTAGAATATTTTGATAACGAAAGTTTTCTTTGTCTAGTGGTCTAGGAAATTTCTCCTTATAGAATTTCTTCTTTGATGAACATTTCTTCTGGCATTCAGTTCTACTCTGAAGGTCAATTATGCCTGTGTGTTATTCACAGCCACATGAGCTGCTGGTGAAAATCTAATCATGTTTTATATTCTGTCAAAGTCTGTGGATATTTTAAAGTACTGCTCAATATTACAAAAAATAAAGGAAAATTTTGACCATCTTGCAATTTATCCAAGTCCTTTGTTTTTTCCTTTGATGACATTGCCAAGTAATATATTATTATTTAATAGAAATATTAAAAAATAATTAAAGGAAACTTGATACAAATTTTAATTACCCTAAATTCCAAGAGAGAAAACCACTGATACAATTTTGATGTATCTTACCAACATGATGTCTATTAGTATCATTATTGAAGAAACGGGATCACACTTTAGCATTATTATTTTTTTACTCAATTGTTAGTATACAATAAATACATTCCTCTATACTTCTTCTCAGTTCACCCTGGATCCTCTATCTGCAGTGACCTCTATTCTGATTCCTACCCCTATAAGGAAATTTTCTGCATCAGTTGCCAATAAAATATCTTAGACTTCAAAATATCCTACTCTATTATTACTTAGAGTACAAGAACAATTCATATCTATAACTAAAAGTGTATCTTTGGTTTTCTCTTGTATAATTAAAATCTTACTAGCATTCAAGTTGAGGTACTTGGTGAGCATTCTGTGTAGGTAGGTAGAGCTGTTAGTGAATAACTTGACATAAACATGTCTTTGTATTTACTTTGATATTTCTGAATCTGTGTACAAAGTAACAAACATTACCCTCACATCTTTAGACCAAAGAGTCGCAAATATTTCCACCATACACTGTAATAACAAACTTGTTCCAAATAAAAATGCGATTCATGTAGAAGATTGTATCACTAGCCATAATTATTTTATACATGGAGATTAATATTTAACTGTAATTCAATTAATTAATAAAAATCACATTTCCTTTGAAATCTCTATCAGATCATGCATTATTTTTAACACGTAACCTATCTAAAGTAAGATTTTTCATATACATTGACATGGAACAGGAGGTAATGGTTAGGACATTTTCTATTTCCAGCCATATTTCACAAGTAAAATTTTCTTTTCCTAAAGTTGGGTGTTAAAAAATAAATGGATCAGATTTCAGGAGACTTGTGTAATTCTCTTATAGTGAAGAAACTTTATGACTTTAAGTTAGTATTTCCATTCTCTCTGAGTATTAACACCATCACCATATGTGTAAAAATGGAAGACAATGTTTTTTTTAAATGTCTATTCCAACTCTACAAGCATTGCATAACGTCCACGATCTGCCAGAATGGGTACATAGCAATTCCTTTTTCAAGAAAATACTTTAGGGACAAACTGTAGCTTTAAATTTGTCAAAATATTTTACCAGAATAGAGACTGATAGGTAGATACCTCTTAATCTGTGTTTGTGTACTCATTTGGTGAGGATTGGTTATTGATCTAGTGATCTATTCCTTGGTCTAATGGTCTAATAAAATAATTTTATGATAATTAATTTCTTATGCTTTGTGGAAACATTTCAGAGTGATAGATCATCATAAGATTAATCTAGGTATTATGTATAACTCACAGACATTTTGAAGGATATTAGTACAAATTAATGTCCATTTTCAGATGATAATTTACATTTAATTAATCATTTTTCATGTATAATTCAGTGTCAAGAATTTACTAATTTAAGGTTTTCTATTTTTAATCACTGCATTATGTTTTAAAAAGGTACAGAGAATACATAAGATAATTTTTGTCTCTTCACTTAGTATTTCTTTTATAAAGTCACATTAAATTAATAAATTCTATCAAGAGAGAAACTACTATCTTGTGTTTCTTTAAATGCCTATAGTCTGGTTTCCCTTGCAAAAACAAAATACCAGCATACTGGGATGAGAAAATCAGATACTTAGGTTTTAGGGCATATCCTGTGTGGTGGATCTGAGATAAGATAATTTAAGGAGAAATCAAATTAAAATCAATTTATTTAAAGGATTTGTTTGAGTCAAAAAAAAATCAAAATAAGAGGCCGTTGAAGGCTACCGTATAACTATGCTCCTAAATATCAAGAACAACAGGCAATTAGAGGCGTCCAGAGAATTTCTCTGAGACAGGAGTATGAACATAAACTTCTGTGGTGCTGGTCTTGTGGCATCCTACATGTACACAAATGAGGAATTTATTTCTTTATTTCTTTTAGTTTTTTTAAATGCTTATTTATTTTTGAGAGAGAGATAGTCAGAGTTGAGCAAGGGAGGAGTAGAAGGATGGAGACACAGAATCCGAAGCAGGCTCCAGGCTCTGAGCTGTCAGCACAGAGCCCAATGCAGGGCTCAAACCCATGAACTGTGAGATCATGACCTAAGCTAAAGTCAGACGCTTAACCAACTGAGCCACCCAGGCACTCCGAGGAATTTATTTTTACTTAAATTTTTTTAATGTTTATTTATTTTTGAGAGAGAGAGAGAGAGAGAGAGAGAGAGAGAGAGAGAGAGAGAGCACAATTGGGGAGGGGCAGAGAGAGAGAGAGAGGGAGGCACAGAATCTGAAGCAGGCTCCAGTCTCCTCAGCACAGAGCCCAAGGCAGAGATCAAACCCACAAACCCTGAGATCATGACCTGAGCCGAAGTCGAATGCTTAACCGATTGAGCCATCCAGGAGCCCCACAAACGAGGAATTTAAAAGCAGTAAACTGGGCTCTTGATTTATCAACTGATTGTTGGTGCTTATAACTAATTTTCCTCTCATGAATAAATCTACAGTGAGATTAGCTAGCACCAGTTTCTTAACCTATATTACCTCACTTTTTCTAGTGCTTCTATATACAAAAACCAATTATGGGAATTCAATCATTTTCTCTTCAAAACACATAGAGTGACTTCTGTGTGACTGAAACAGATATCAGATTGTAGATGGTGGAGGCAGAGTTGAAAACCCAAATGGAATCTCCGTACAACCTCAGTACAACCAATGGGGGAAATCAGGGAACTAAAATGGAGCCTCAGCTTTAGGTCCAATGATCATACTGGACCACATTACCATATAAGAGGTCAACAGGCTTTTTACATAGAATTTCTTAGAGAGATGACCACGTCTATGCAACTTTAATTTTTGAGGACCTCACATAATCATTATTTTGAGTCAGGATATTACAACATTTAAGATAGTCCCCAACTGCCAGTGGTTTGACTTAAAATTTTTCATCTTTGCGATGGTGTGAAAGTGATATAGATTCAATAGAAACCATATGTTGAATTTTGAATTTTGAACTTTTCCTGGGCTAGCAACATGCTGCATGCGGTATGCTACTTGTCTGTGATGCCGAGTGGGGCGCTGAACCGCCGTTCCCAGTCAGCCTGGAGATCACAAGGCGGAAAAACTGATAGGCTAACAACCACTCTGTAGCCATATAGTCATTTTGTGCTTGACTGTCAATATGGCATTAAATAAAGTGCATGAGCTAATGAAAATTTCATTGTGAAATTGGCTTTGTGTTAGATGATTCTACCCAACTGTAGGCTAATGGAAGTGTGCTGAGTATGTTTGAGGTAGGCTGGGCTAAGCTGTGATACGCGGTAGGTTAGGTATATTAAATGCACTTTCAACTTTTAATATTTTCAACGTATGATGGCTTTACCAGGACATTGCCCCATTGTAAGTCAAGGAAGATCTGTAGTTCCAAATTTAAAGTAATACTGCCCAATTCTTCATAGTAAAAACTGATCTACTTGACTATCTCTTACTATAATATCGATTCTCAATAAATTAGTATTTCTTCTGCATTTAGGTATTTCTTTCTGATATGCTCCCAGATGTCATTTATCACCCATAACTATGTTGGTCCACCAGAGTTTCTTTAGGAGAGTAGCAAACAGTTGAAAGTGAGAGCAGTTTCAAGCATGGATGCCTTTCATGAATCCACACTGTCCCCTTTGGCCTGGTGGCAGTAGCATTTCTGCTTTCTCTATTACCATCATCTGTTTACCCTCTGGAAGTCTCATCAGGTCCTCACGATTCCTGCTCCTCTCTTATTATTTCTTTTTCTCGATTTAAAAATGCTAGAGCACAGGTTGATTGAGAAGAGAATATGTTTTTTTTTTTTTCAACGTTTATTTATTTTGGGGACAGAGAGAGACAGAGCATGAACGGGGGAGGGGCAGAGAGAGAGGGAGACACAGAATCGGAAACAGGCTCCAGGCTCTGAGCCATCAGCCCAGAGCCCGACGTGGGGCTCGAACTCACAGACTGCGAGAGATCGTGACCTGGCTGAAGTCGGACGCTTAACCGACTGCGCCACCCAGGCGCCCCGAGAATATGTTTTTTAATGTGGCCAATAAAAGTTTTTAGTAAACAGAAGATTGATGAGCATTCAAAACTCCAGATATTTTAAGATATTTGTTCAGTTACCCAATACCTACATTTTACAGGATCATCCAAATAAGGGTGAGCGTCCAGAGTTGTTTGTGGAATATTGTTCGAACCAAGACAAAGTATATGGGCTATTTCCCCCAATACACACTCATTCCACATACAAATCCTTTGCTACTTTGTTGTTTTTTACTATGGGCTTATTAAATGTTAGTAGGGAAAATATATTCCTTATAAAATATTTAAAAGATACGGTAGGAAATGAAGTAAAAATCTCTCTCCCACTTTTTTTTTCTGGCCTTGCTAGTTATCTCTTTTAGATGCAATCATTTTGACATGGTTTTTGTCTGGTTTTCCAATCTGTGCAGCTATAATCATCTTCATGTATATTTATTTTATATAAACGATATCATTTTCTATGTACTGGTCTAAATTTATCTTTTTTTTTTTAATTTTTTAACTTAGTGTTTGCCTTGCTTTTTGGAGTATGTTCTTTTAGGAAATCCCTGTATTTTTATTCAAGGAGTTATTTTGTAACTATGTTTTTACATAATATTCTTAATCATTTATTTCTTCAATATCTACTGATTCTGACTGTGAACAACGAAGAAACTGATTTTTGCTCTTCTCTACTTTTCTTCCCCAGGTGTTCATTGGTTTTATTATTTTGTTATTTATCAGCTTTATAACCTTATATTACTTATGCTGTCTTACCTAATCTATTAATTTTAAATATTTTGATTCTGTCCACAAAAGAGAAAACTACTGTTATATCCACCTTTTCCCTATTCTTTTCAAATTTCTGTATAGTATGCCATTTCCACACCTCCATACTTTCTAACATCATATTCTTGTCCATATTTATAATGCTCACATGAGTTTTAGTTTAAGCCATACAAATAAAATGGGCATGTTGCTCCATAATAGTTCTCTTACCAAGTTTCTCCATTAATCTCTTAGCAAAAACTTGTCCTCTGGTAGTTTCTTTGAGAAGGGCTGATCTAAACCTTGAGTTGATTTTTCATATTAAAAGTGGCTTCCATGTTCAAAACTGATCTGAGTGTCAGCTTGCCTGGATATAGAGCTTTGGAGTCATGCTTGGTTTTTATTTAAAAAAAATATATGCAGTATTCCACTGTTATGAAGGAGGTATGGGAAGACAGACTGATTTTTTGTCTTTAAGAGTTACTTGATATTTTTGTCTAGATAACCAATGGGAATTCTTTCTTTGCCTTTTAAGATTTATCCATCTTTAGTGGAATATCTATTTGACATATATTTTATTATCTTGTGTCAATGTTTCATGGAGCATCTTGTTCTCTTTAAATCTGTAGATTCAAATTTCCCTTATATCTGTCAATTTTTCTTAAATTTTATCTACCTTTATTTTTCTTTTTATATTGCTCTTCTTTTTCAAAGAAATCAGTTATATATTTGTTATCTCTCTTTGTCTTTCACAGGTATTACTTTTCCTTGGTATTTTTTCCAGTAAACTTTATATTGGGAATAATTTTAGATTACACAAATGCTGCATGATGGCCAGTGTGGCCAGAGGTCAATTCAATGCCATTTTAAATATGTGACGTTGAGGAGTGCCTGAGTGGCTCAGTTGGTTAAGCGTCCGACTTCGGCTCAGGTCATGATCTCGCGGTCTGTGAGTTCGAGCCCCCTGTCGGGCTCTGTGCTGACAGCTCAGAGCCTGGAGCCTGTTGCAGATTCTGGGTCTCCCTCTGTCTCTGACTCTCCCCCATTCATGCTCTATCTCTCTCTGTCTCAAAAATAAATAAATATTGAAAAAAATTTAAGAAAAATAAAAAAAATATGTGAACTAGATATTTCACATTAAATATCGGTGTAGTTACTAAAAGAATATGTAAATGAAACTGGACAAGGAAAATTTTTGACCATTTTGGTGAAAATGTAAATTGTAAATATACAACAACCTGTTTTATGCAGGATTTGGAAAAAGTTAATGTAACTAGTTCTCCATTTTGTCTTTATGGACTAAGGGCGATTAAATCTGAGTGAAATTGTGTGCAGCATTTTTCAGGATTGTCTGTTTTTGTTTTAGCAGAAACTGATATAATTATCACTTTGCCACTATCATCTCAATCTACTGCTTTGTGTCACTGACCAACAAATTACAATACTTTGCCGTTGTGGGGATTTCCTAATCAAAGACCCACTGTGGGAAGTTATGAAATAGTGAGATGAAGCTAACAATGAAAATGCAAAGGATAACTGGATTTTCCCCATGCCAAAGGCAAAGGAATAAACAAAATAATTACAGAAATAGCAAGATATATGTAGTAGGCTGATAATGACCCTCAAACGTATCATGTCCTAATCTCTGGAACATGTGAATGTCACCTTATTTGAAAAAGGATCTTTGTATATGTGATTAAATTCAGGATCTAAAAAAGACAGATGATCCCGGATTATATGATGGGCTCAAAATATCATTACATGAATCCTTACAGGTAGGAGGCCGAGGAGATTTGATATACAAATACATCTATGCCAACATATACACAAACACACATGTGCATGTGCACACACACACACACACACACACACACACACACAAACAGAAGATATGATGTGAAGACAGAGGCGGAGATTAGGCCCATTAGCCACTAGAGGCTGGGAGAAACAAGGAATACATTCTCTCCTAGAGCTGGTGCAGCCTTGCCAATACCTTGATTTTGGCCCAACGATCTGGATTTGAATTTCTGGCCTATAGAATTGTGAGAGAATAAACTTCTCTGCTGTTATAAGTCACTTTTTGTTACAGTAGTCACAGAAAAGTAATACAAAGCACATTGCTTATTAAAAAAATAATCTTGGCAGTTTTCATGCACATTCCAGAACAGAACAGGAAGGTTTAAGTAAAATACAAGTTTCCCTCTTCTGTCTAAGATGATTAACAATGTGGTGTGTGTGTGTGTGTGTGTGTGTGTGTGTGCATGCGTGTGCATGCATTGTGCTTTTAATCGTTGGACATGCATAAATCTTCCACTAATTTTGGAGATATATAACTTGCTGCATGCACTCTCAACTGAATATGTGTGTGTATACACATAATTTTTATATAGATTTTGTGTTTCCGTGGAAAAATGTTTTGGTGTTTTCATTAAGATTTGTCTTGTTGGCAGGAGAGCAATGTGATCTGAGTTGAAAGCCACATACTAGTTGTGTGAACTTGGGACACTGTCATATCTATGGAGCCTATCTCTTCAGGAGCAGTGTGGGGATAGCACGATCTAACTCATGGGTTATTGTCAGGGCACATGAGATAGCACAATTAAAATGCATACCACAGTGTGGCACAGTGTTTAAAACATAGTAGGCACTCAATAAATAATATGAAGTTATATTCTTTCTTCTCTCAAGCAAACAATATATTCCTTAGAGAATTACTCTGGCAGCAGACCAGAATTGTGAAGTAGATTGCTTCAGTTCCATTTTCCTTATAAATGGTTAAGTTTGGATATTTTGGAGGTGGAATCTAATTTATCATTACTGTGGAGATGTCATGTAATACTGTATAGAAAACTGGCTTTTGTGAGTGCAAGGATGTTACAGTTTCCAATAAAATTACAAAATATTTACTGCATCCAGACCAGAGACTGTGTCTGATTTCAATAGCAGGTAAATAAAGACCTGTTCTCACAGCCTTAAATCACTGTCATCTCTACACAGTCTTGTTATTCATTGCCAGACTAAAAGCCCAAAGCCGCCCAGTTCTATTGAATGTGAATTCTCTTCTTACTGAATTTTACAATCTGACGCAAGTAACAGTGGCTCAAAAGGAACAGTCGTGGAATTATTAAAACTCAAGTAAAATTCATTTTAATAATGTATTTTAAAAGCTCTGAAGTTGAAGTATTAATCAAATTTCTAAAATTCAATTAATCATACCATAAATGTTTTTAAGGCAATCTTTCCCTAGGGGGTGAAATCAAATTAATCATAGGAAAGTTTGCTGACAAATGTTTGTTAAATGCATAATGTAAAGACATGATGAGGATTCTATTCTCTACTCTAAATGATGTGACTGCCAATTGTAAGGTTGTAAAAAGCAACAGTGCCTCCAGTGAGCTCAGGGCTAATCCTGCCTGTTTTGTATCCAGCTCCTGATCTAAGGCTCAGGCTATTTGTCACAGAGGAGAAGTTGTGGACCAACTACATAAGCCATCATTAAAAGTTACAATTCCATGTATATGTGGCATATAGGCCACATCAAAACCCAGTGACTGAGTGGATCAGAACAGTAAACAGATAGCTATTTTATAAATACAATCATGTAATACTGCTCCCAGAATTGTGGGTACACCATGATCAATTCCATCATTCGGTAGTTCCTATAAGTGACATGTCATTTACGTCATATACCAGGATACTACAAATAGATCACTGAATTACTTTATACCATCTTAACTGCGACTTGAACAGTACTGTCAATATATTAAGATCTAACTCAGTTATCTCTCATTGTTGTCCATTTTTTAATAGAAAATGAAAAAAAAGAACTTCTATAATTCAATACCAACGATGGTTTCTATTTTCTTGTTGTGCCCCTAACTGATGCTATAAGAGGCACCAGGTTTTGTCACAGGGACCATACCCTTAAATGAGGACCCTTGGAATGGTTGGGATGATGAAAACATTTATCGGAAACTGGAAATCTGGGGCATGGAGTGATATCAAAGTTACTTAAATTAACACTTGTTATTCCTCTGAATAAAACTGTTTTACACCAAGCTTTAGAATATCAAGTGACTGTAGTAATTGACCATTATCATATTAATGATGATATTAAGAACTAGGAGTGGAAGGCCACCTTGGGATTATCCTCAACAGTTTACACAAAGAAAATGAAGAGCTCAGGGCCATAAACTCGTTGATCAATCACAATCAGATGATCAGAGAGGTACTACTATGGTCTTAAAAATAATCACTTATATCTTAAAATGGCTGAGCAGATAGCAATGAAAATTATATCCCAAATTTAATTGTGCTGAATACAAATTAATCATGCAAGTTGAATTCCCACCTTCCTATCATTTATCTAAAAATGAGGAGTGGAATTGTGATTGTGGAATATGAAAATTTTCATGTCCTTGTTTAAATCCTTGAATATGCAACTTGCTTTGAGACTTTCTTCCCAGTGGAAATAGCACCTCTATCTGTGGGTGAGGAGACAAACTTTCCTTGCTTGATAACATTACTCAGGGCAGTTGTCTTATAAGAGGATGCCATTTCTCCCAAGACCCAACCTCACTATATCTTGTTTTTTTGAGTTCTACAATTACAATCATATTTTAGCATTAGATAGCAAAACCAGACCCACATGAATACTTTTTGCATGAAAATATTAGTAAGATTTGCTAATTTATAGAAGTATATAACCAATACAATTTATTTGGGAATAGATCCGAGGAAGTTAACTCAAGGAAGCCTCATATATCCAAAGATGGAGATAATGAATTGATATGGAGATGCATTTTAACGGAATGTGTCAGTTCGGGCAGCTGTAGTGGCTCTACTGTTTATTTGGTGGTTGACTGAAAGCCAGCCTTGGCAATGTCAAATAATCAGTGAGGCTGGGACGTGTTGCAGGTTGGGTTTTCTGGAAACAGAAGCTGAGATGGAGTTTGAGGTGCAATATGTTTCTTAAGGTTCAATCGCTGTGAAATGAAGGAGGAAATTGATTGTATAGAGGAAAGGACTAAAATACAAATACAAAGAAAAATACAGATACTGTCCTGACAAATTCTCAGTCAAGTCAGTGGTGGGAAGTTTAGAAGAATTCCATCCCCAGCTTTCCTGCAGGGACCCATAATAGTTGAAACTGTCTCTACTTAGATAGAGAATGTGAGCTGCCTCAGGAAGGATGCGGCCTTGGGAGAAACCACTTCCTGCAACCAAGGTAGATGCTGAAGGAGCTGGCAGCAGCGGGCTGTCTTCTGACCTCTCTTTAAATGGCAGTAGTTCCTTCCCTGAAGGGAAAGGTGAGTGGCCCAGGAGAATCAGGGTGTCACCATCTATCTGTCTACCACAAGATGGCGGAATGTCCCTGGCTTGAATCTCTGGGAAGAAATGCAATGTCTTAGGGAGATAGGAAGGTTGAAATGGATTCTTCATGCATGTTATGAACATCACCCCATATTCCCCGAGAGCCTAAAAAAAGCTCTGGTCTCATTAAGTCTTCAAACTGTGGTGCACTTAGAGCCTTCTCCCTAAAGCATTCTATTCAGAGGATGTTCCCACTTTATCACTTTTTAAAATCTTGAGCTGAACTTGAGCCAAAGCAACATTCTGTATTGTCTCCCTGAAAGTAACCAGAGTATTCACCTTTGTCTAAATACATCAGGCCTTTAGACTCCCATGCTCTTGTCCGTGATGTTGTTTTACTGAGATACCATCCCTTCCCCCTTGTTCGGAAAATGAGTTCATATTCATTTCCTAAGTTGTACTTTAAACATTATATTTCTTTAAAACGTCTTGGACCCCTGCTGACAAAATAGGCTGGTGTATCCCATTGCCTGTAAATACCACGACATTATATAACTACATTTTCTTTGCACATTAATTTTCCACGTGACTTTAACATCCTTGAGAACCTGAGTCGAATTTCGATATCTTCTTATATTCAGTTCTTGCCTTATGCTATATCTCCTCATGAAGATTTGCTGGGGGAAAAAGTAGATTTTATGGCAAATTGTGAAGTGATGGTGCAATTGACTGGGATTAAGAGGCTGTGAAGACGAGGTTTGTGAGGAATATGGGAAAATAATAACAGGCTGAATGTAAGACTAACTAAGTTTGGAGTCTCCGAAACAGAGCCTGACTTAGATAAATAAATATGTGTTAGCGAGGTAATAAGTGACAGGATACATGAACGAATGAATGAATGTGAAATGCTTCAGTGGAAGATGTTTTTAGCCAGTCAAGGCCACAGATTAAATGAGATTGTTTAGCAAGGTAAACATAGTTTTTGGTGGCTGCCTTATCTTTGGTTGCAGAGTATGGGATACTATAGTGCAGCCTCTCCAAATGTCTCAGAATCACCCCATGAGTAAAAAGCCTCACAATTATATCTTAATCAGTATTATTAAGGTATAATTGGTAGTTAATGAATTTCCCATATATAAGCCATGTTAAAAGTGCGCACTTTGACATATGCATGCACAATCGTATAAATACTACAATTATGAGAATATACCCATCACCTCCACAAGCTTGCTCATGCCTCTGCTAATCTCTCTCTCACATTTCTGCCAACCCCATTATCTCCAGCAAACCACTGATGCATTTTATATCTCTATATATTGGTATTAATTTTCTTGATATTTATATATAATTAATTAACAGTATATATTCTTTTTTTTTGGTCTGGCTTATTTTGCATAGTAGCATTTGTTTGAAATTCATCCATCTTTTTGCATGTGCCAAGGGATCTTTTGTTTGTTGTTGTTTTTAATAGTATTTTATTTTATGGGTATACACTAACTGTTTACCCATTCATAGGCAGTTGATTATGATTTGAGTAATTTGCATATCATGGTATCATTTGGATAAGCATTATTTTTATTTATTTATTTATTTATTTATTTACTTATTTACTTATTTACTTATTTATAGACAGAGATAGCATGGGTGGGGAGGGGCAGAGAGAGAGGAAGAGACAGAATCTCAAACGGGCTCCACACTGCCAGTGTGGAGCCTGTTGAGGGGCTCAAATTCATGAAACTGAGATCATGACCTGAGCTGAAACCAATAGATGCCTAACCAACTGAGCCATGTAGGTGCCCTTGGATAGCCATCATTCTGATATCCATTGGATGATCAATGGATACATTGGTTATTTATTATCTTGACATACACATTTGATCTGTTTCCAGTTTTTGGCTGTCAGAAATAAGGCTGCAATTAACAATTGTGTGCCAGTCTTTAAATGGACATATATTTCCTTTATCTTTTTGGAGAAACCTAGGAGTGGAATGGTTAGGTCAAATGATAGGTCTGTGTTTAATTTTTTAAGAAGCCGATAACTATTTCCCAAAAGGTTATACAGTTTTACATTCATATCAGCAGTTTATGAGAGTCCCTGGATGCATTTTTTCCAAAACTCTTAGAATCAGCGCATGAGGAAAAAGCTACCAGATATTATTTATTCAGTATTATGGAAGTTTTTCTTCCATGTTATTCTTTTCACAATCCAGTCCAAAGGCATTCATAGTTTAATTTCTTTTAAAATCTTGAGCATGTTGTAATTCCTGGTTCACTTTTCTTAGTGTTTTCTTCTCTGTTTAGGATCTATTCTTTCTGTCTTCTAAGTTGTTGTGTAAAGGGCTTCTTCATAAATCCTTTCTCTTTCCAAGGCGTAGAAACCACTGAACATGAGCTTCACAGAGAGCTGGCACTGAATTCTGTCAGTCAGTCAAGAAATAGTATTGTACAGAATATTTAATTTCTAAGCCTCTTATTACATATGGGATTTTCCTTCTTTGTGACTCCTTAGAGTAGCTAAGGATGTCTGTTTCTCTTAAGGCTTCTTGTGCAATTTTCGTCATAGGATCTCATAATTTTTCTCCTTTACTTAGGTCAAACAAAATTTCCTTTGTGACAATCATAACCAATCACCAATAAATTTTAATTACGAGTAACTGCTGATAGCTACCAACCAAAAACAAAAACAAAAACAAAAATGAGGAATTTTTAGAGCTTCATTTATATCCCCCCTTCCATTTTTGCCAAAATTCTGATACTTTTTACTCTTTTTGCCAATAATCAGCATTGCCATGAACATTGATATTTTCTCTCTAAGCTTAGTGCGATGTGATCTTTATGAGAAAATTTTCCACCATCCTATTCCTTCATACCAATAAGCTAGCTATGATTATGTCTCCTCTTTAACTCTCTGTGTTGGGAGTACACTTTTATATTATATCATCTTTAGTATTATTGGACCCGTGTCTTCATAACTTTCTTTTCCATTATTATGAGGTGTCTCATAATGGCAGCTGCCTTATTGGACTTTTTTACTTCATGTGAGATACTCAGTACACATGTAATCTTGTCAGATGCTGCATGTGTGATTTCTGCTTTGCTGATTCCAGAACTTATAAGAGCAAAGCCTCTAAGAAGCAATATTTTAAAATTTATAGATTGATAAATCAATAATGTGACTTTTCAGAACCATTAAGCAATATCTTCATCGATTCTGGACTAACGTGCATTCATTCTGAAATGATCTCTTTAAAATGATTTCATGAGGGAACCTGAACATGACGATATTTTTCTTTTTTTATTTGTGAGCCAAAAATATTTATGATCACCAGTAGTTCATGACTATATGACAGTCATATTTTTGTGTTACCATTTAGGTATTTCACGTATGCATTTCATCTCGGAGAAAAGTAATAAGTTGAAACATCAAAACTATATTTTACTTCATAGTTATTGAGACATATTACATACCTTATCTTGTTTGATCCATACAGCTGTACGAGGCGGATAGTGCAGGTTAGAAGAGCTACCAACACTTACAACCATTCTGGCTACAATTTCGTCAAAAGCTGCCAGAGACACATATATCCATTACTTATGAAAATCAATAGTGAAGCTATAAAAATAAGGACATGTTAGTGAACAAGAAAATTACTAAGTAGTGGCCTGGAAATTAAGTCCTCTTGTCTGCCCTCACAATACACATCTTCTTGTGAAAGCCCAAAGCTGTCTTAGAAAGATAAAGCAGAACTTTCAAATGTATAAAGTGGGTGTAATACCAGAGCATTCAGAAGTGAGGAAATGGATTTGAATGGCAGTACTAATTCTGTTCTTAGCTGTGGGTCATCTCCTTCAAAGAAAGGCAGTACATTGGCAAGGAACATAGGAATCATATTTTTCTCTAATATACTTTCTTCCTCCTCCAACACACTCTACCAGTAATAGATGTGTTTGCCCTAAAAATTCCTCTTTTGTGTTGTCTGTGCCCCTAGAGAGTTAATTCTCATCGTTGTCTCCTACTAAGAATGACTTAATTAGATAATGGAAGTCCATTTAGGTTAACAGACCGTAGTGAAGACACACAGAGTGGGATGGGGCTATGATACCTGTAACGAGTGCCCAGTGTCCAAGGAAAGAGAGAGCTGTCTGGAGGTGGGAGCCCAAGAATGTCAAACTTCACTTTCCGTGTTAAGAAATTTACAAAGGACTAACCTAATCTATCCAGCTCTGTATGTTCCCAGTTCTGTAACCCATAAGGCTAGCCCCAAGAACTCCATCAACTGGACCCTCTCGCTTTTCACTTCTGCTCAGGTTCAACCACTAGGGTACAACAGTAGCTAGTTTCAAGGGCAAAAATGAAACAGAGGTGAAGAAATTTCCCCCACTCCCTTCCTGCTGTAATTCTGCAATTGTATAAAGAGCTGCACTCTTCCAGGAACACCATTTCCACCAAGTGGACCCTTTACAAAAACTCCAGTGCTCATTGGGCTCCAGTAACATGATCTTTTCTCTACAACCTCAGCCAGAAGGTGGTAGTTTTCTGCCGCTGTTAGTCTTTGAGTACCTTGACATCTCTTACTGGTTCTCTTTTTGATTTATTTAATCCTATTTATACCTCAGTAAAGAATCCCAACATTAAAATCTTGATTTCTCAATCTGACTACAAAACCTCAGTCTCCTGTTATTTGTTGCCAGCTTGATTTCTGCCAGATGCCTCCTCTCAGTTATAGGAGGAGCAGGGCTGTCAGTGCAGAGTTGATGAATGCATAAGGATCTGTGAGAGAAGAATGTGAAACAATTATCCCAGATTCCCTACTTTCTAGAAGGCTTGTGCATTCCTTTGGACCACAACTTCTCTTACTCACTGTTACGTCAACTATTTCCACCCACTTTTCTCATTTTCATTCTTTCTTCCCATAATCTTTTATCCTTTATTATCGTCATGCATTGTTCATTTCTTCATGACTCCACTGCCATTGTCTCCAGTGAGTGTCTGATTTGTATACCGTTCTCTGTTTAATGACATGTTGGGGTCTGCGCTGATAGCATGGAGCCTGCTTGGAATCCTCTGTCTCCCTCTGCCTCTGCCCCTCCCCTGCTCATGCTTCCCCTCTCTCTCTCAAAAATAAAATAAATAAAGATTAAAAAAATAGAT
The DNA here is from genome assembly GCF_018350155.1 of Leopardus geoffroyi. Classification (NCBI taxonomy): domain Eukaryota; kingdom Metazoa; phylum Chordata; class Mammalia; order Carnivora; family Felidae; genus Leopardus; species Leopardus geoffroyi. Next base: position 177,180,301 of record NC_059327.1, read on the forward strand.
TAACCTCATGAAGCTGTTCTGTTTCCTATATCATGACAGTCGTAAAAACAATTCTGCTAGCTTAACAGAGTTGCTTTGAGGACCAAATGAGGTAATGTAAGTGAGAGTGCTTTGAAAACTCTAGGGCAATATCTGAGCATAAGATAATATAATTTTATTGTTTATTAGGGGTCTAAAATGAACCCCTTTATCATCATTTGTGATATATTACACTTACAAACATTGGAAAATGGTACTTGGAAAGTTGTAATAACATTTCGTGTATAATTATTTGAAGTGGAAATAGAGAAACATTTTTTCCTAGGAAGAGAGAAGAAATTATGAACAATTCCTTATATACTCTGATCCAACTAGAGGTACAATAAGTAGAAAATAATAATCTAATGTGGATATTAACACTTAAGCTTATCCCCCCCCTATATTATATTATATTGCATTTCATGGGGTGCCTGGGTGGATCAGTCGGTTGAGTGTCCGACTTCAGCTCATGTCATGATCTCCCACTCTGTAAGTTTGAGCCCTGCATCAGGCTCTGTGCTGACAGCTCAGAGCCTAGAGCCTGCTTGGGATTCTGTGTTTCCCTCTCTCTCTGCCCCTCCCCCGCTCATGCTCTGTCTCTCTCTGTCAAAAATAAATAAACATTAAAAAAAATTTAGATTGCATTTCATGTTTGGTCAGCTTCACATGGATATCTGTATATTTTTATATCTTTTTTTTCTTTAATATTTTAGCCAGTCAGTGATAATGCAAAGCATTTTTCAGCCTGCAATCTGGGGAGGGGAAAAGAGAGAGGGAGGAGGAAAATCCCAAGAAGGCTCCACACTGTCAGCACAGAGCCCGATGTGGTCTTGAACTCATAAACCGTGAGATCATGAACTGAACTGAAACCGAGTCAGATGCTTAACCAACTGAGCCACCCAGGCACCCCTCAGTAACTTTCATAAAGAGAAAAAAAAGGACTGAAGATATTTGCTAATATTTTCCAGTTTTAATTTTAATAAAATGTGTGCTTTGCCTTTATTTCTTTAGAAGAGGTCAAGTTAGTCTACAATGCATTTTTCTTTTTTTTTTTACTTCAATCTCAGTGTGTGGACTATGAGACAATAAGAAAATTATATTTACTGCTTTTTGTTGAATGCACAACTCTGCAATGTGGAAATGTGTTCCCTTTGTATATCTTCATATATATATATATATATATACATATATTCATATATATACATATATATACATGTATATACATGTATATATATACATTCATATATACACATGTATATACATGTATATACATATATATGAATACAATATATGAATATATGTATATATATGTATATATATAGTTGAATAAAATATGACAACTATATATATATACACACATATATATATATACATACATAGAGTATACTTATACATATATATATACATATGTATGTCATGTGAGACCTACAAAAACCCTCTTGATGGAAAGAAATGTCTTCCAAAACTCTCATTCTGTATATAGAACTTTCACTGATAATCAGATTGCACATCCAAGTGACATTATAATTCCAATTTGCTTATCCATTTTTTTATTTTAAACAAGAAATAATTCTTTCTTTCTTTTCTAAGGTGGTATTAAATAGATTCCACCGTGATGTCTTAGTCACCCTATTTCCCTGTTTTAACTTTCAATGATAATCAAGTTGAAAATATCTTTACCACAGTGCATTTAAGAAAGAAGAAAGGTAACCTTCAATAAGGGTCCATTAAAATGTTCTAGCTCAGTATGTCACAGAAGATCAATTTGAAAGTTGTCTTGTTTAAATGAGAGCATAAATTTAAAAATTCCACTAATGTCTTTTGGAATCATTAGTAGTATGGCCATAATTACTGAAACAGAGAGAGAGAGAGAGAGAGGGAGGAAGAGAGAGGAAGAGAGAGAAACATAGTCTCTAGATAGATAAAAATATTGAGCAAAATTTCAGGCAGGCATTAGCAAAGCATAAAGATGCCACTTCATTGTACTTTTAGTGGTATCTTTTTCATATCAAAAGCATAGTTTCCCAACTCATAACAGAGCAAGTATTCTACTTAGTATTCATCATCTGAACGAAATTGTGATAATTAACTGTATCCGCTGAGATAGTTGCTAATGATATGTGCAGAGACCAGGCTGCTAATGTTCAAATATATCGAACTAAAGACAGATATTTCCAAAGTCCAATAGTGAGTTTTTCTTCTTTAGAAAAATGTTGATAAGACCTATGATATAATAGGAACTACTAATTACTTGACGGAGGATTATATCTCAGTGATGATTCATTGTTTTAAAAAATGGCAGTTTGTTCCTTAAAATTTTAACTCTATTTCTGAGAACAGCCACTCTATTTTTGAACTTTTTATCTATAATGATGTAGCTATAAAGTTTCAAAAATATACAATAAGGATGGCATACCATTATTATTTTACTTAAACTATCTTTCTGAACAAAATGTTATTGAGATATACAAAGTTATATTCATTAATTTGTGGCTAACGAATTAAAAAATAAAATCCAAGGTATATTTGAATGTTCCATGAAAAGAACTTGAGATAACGCTGAAATCAATTACTAAAAATAGTAATTCCTGAGGCGGGGGGGGGGGGCACTGTGTGAAATAGAACAGTTATCCAGAAATGTTCCCATTCTTTGACAATCATCAAAAAACTTATATAATGCAGTTTTTAATAGACAATTTTTAGAGCAGTTCTAGGATCATGGCAATAGTGAGCAGAAGGTGCAGGGATATCTCATATACCTACCCTCTGTTAAGGTTCCCAATTCCAACTTGTGGGATGGAGTTTCCCGCCCACAAGAAACCAAGCAATGCTTGGACACTGTTTGGACGTCCAGGAATTTAACTCAATTCTGACACTTTCTACACAGACATAGTATTAGATTCCACAGGTTAAGGGTTTGGTCCTATAAGACTAGCCCCGACCCCCCCATTGTCAGTTGCCAATAGCAAGCCCCAGGCTGGTACTCGTGCTTCTGACCAACCAGCTATAGATTGGAGGCTTCAGTGACCCCCTCCTGGGGTTTCAGACACCGGTTGCAAATCCAGGTTGGTACCTGTACTTCTGACCAACTGGCTATAAATCAGAGGTTGTCAGTATTTCCTCCTCAGGTTCAATTAATTTGCTACAGGAACTCACAGAACTGAGAAACATTTTAATTACTAGATCACCAGTTTTATGTAAAAGGATGTAACTCAGGGACAGCCAGATGAAAGAGATGCATAGGCAAGGTCTGTGGGAAAGGCGTCCTCGAGGCGCTCTACTCACTGCTACCCTGCCCCCAACACCCATCTCCACATGTTCACCCACCCAGAAGTTCTCTGAACCCAGTCTTCTTAAGTTTTCACTGAGGCTGCACTGCATAGTGATAATTGACTGTCCTTGGCTTTTGGCTGATTCAACTTCTAGCCCCTTTCCCTTCTCTGGAGGTCCAGGGGCGGGACTGTAAGTTTCAACCCTCTAATTACATGGCTGGTCCTCCTGGCAACCAGCTCCTGCCCTTGCATGGGGTCCAAAAATCTCCTTTATTAATATAAGAAAAGACACCCTTATCTTTCCAACACTTGTGAAATTCCAAGGGCTTTGGGAACTGCGAGCCAGGAACTATGGACAAAAACTAAATATACATAAGAAATATATTTTGGTCACCTGAATGACTAAATACACATTTCTTACAAGTTATAATATCACATACTCCCTGCCTCAACACATGTATAGCCTCCCCATTATCAGCAACCTCCAGCAGAGAATACATTTGTTATAATTGATGAACCTACATTGGCATTATTATCCAAAGTCCACACCTTATATTAGGTTTCACTCTTGGTGTTGCACATTCTATTAGTTTAGACAAATTTATAGCCCCATGTATCCATCGTTATAGTAGCATACAGAGTATTTTCATCACCTTAAAAATCATCTGTGCTTTGTCTGTTCATCCTATGCTCACCCTCAACCATGGCTAACACTGACTATTTTATTGTTTTCATAGTTTTGCCCTTTCCAGAATGTTGGACTCAAATACTATGTCACCTTTAAAGATTGGCTTCTTTCACTTAGCAATATGCATTTAAATTTCCTCCATGTTTTTCATTATTTATTAGCTTAGTGTTTTTTAAGCACTAATAATCTTTCATTGTCTGGAAGTACCACAGTTTATTTATTCATTCACCTATTGGAGGACATCTCAATTGTTTCAGAGTTTTTTCAATTAAGAGTAAAACTGTTATAAACTTCTGTGGCCATAAGTTTTCAACTACTTTAGGTAAATACCAGGGAGTCCAATTGCAAAGATCATATTGGTTAAAGTATTTTTAGTTTTGTAAGAAGCTGTCACTATCTTCCAAAGTAGTTGTACCACTTTTCATTTCCATCAACAATGATTGAGAGTTCCTATTGCCCCACATCCCTAGCACCATTTCTGAATCCTGACCATTTTAATAAGAGTGTAGTGGTATCTCATTATTGTTTTAACTTGAATTTCCCTGAGATCATATAAGGAAGACCATTTTTTGTTTTTAAGTAGGTTCCATGTCCAGCATGTGGAACCCAATGCAAGGCTAGAACTGATGACCCTGAGATCAAGACTTGAGCTAAGATCAATAATCTAACACTTAACTGACTGAGCCACCCAGGCACTCCTAGACCATCTTTTCTATGCTTGTTTGCCATTTATATATCTTCTTTGGTAAGGTGTCTTTTAAAATCTTTGTACCAGTTTTTGATGGGATTTTATTTTCTTATCATTGAATTTTAAGTATTCTTTGGATATTTGGGGTAACAGTGCTTTTTAGAAAAATTTTAAGTTTATTTATTTTGAGAAAGAGATACATAGTGCACAGGAGAGGGGCAGAGAAAGAGGGGCTTAGAGAATCCCAAGCAGGCTCTGTGCTGCCAGAATGGAGCCTAACGCAGGGCTCGAACTCACAAACTGAGATCATGACCTGAGCCGAAACCAAGAGTTGGATGCTTAACTGACTGAGCCACCCAGGTGCCCCAAGGGTAACAGTCTTTTATCAGATGTGTCTTTTGCAAGTATTTCCTCCCATTCTGTGGCTTATCTCTTCATTCTCTGGACAGTGTCTTCCCTAGAGCAGAAGTTTTTAATTTTAAGGAAGTCCAGATTATCCATTATTTCCTTCATGAATTGTGTCTTTGGTGTATCTAAAAGTCATCATCATACCCAACATCATATAGATTTTCTTCGAGGTTATTGTCTAGGAGTCTTACAGTTTGCATTTTCCATTTAGGTCTATGATCCATTTTGAGTTAATTTTATTGAAGGGTGTAAGACCTCTGACTAGATTTTTTTTTTCCTTTTTGTCTGTGGATGTATGTGTGTTGCAATACCATTGGTTGAAAAGGCTATTTTTTCCACTGTAACACCTTTGCTTGTTTGTGAAATATCAGTTGGTGGTACTTATAGAGATCTATTTCAGGGCTTTCTATTCTGTTTCATTGATCAATTTGTCTATTCTTTCACCAATACTACACTGTTCATTACTGCAGCTTTATTGTTAGGCTTGAAGTCAGGTAGCAGGTAATACCAGTTCTCTAACTTTGTTCTTGCTCTTCAATATCATGTTCTTTATTCTAGAATTTTTGCTTCTCTATATAAACTTTAGAATATAACATCCATAAAGTAACTTGATATGGTTTTGATTTGGGTTGCATTGAATACATAGATTAAACTGGGAAGAACTGACATTTTGACAATATTGAGTCTTCCTATCCTTAAACATGGATATATCTCTATTTATTTAAATCTTCTCTGATTTTTCTCATTAGAGTTTTGTAGTTTTCCTCATATAGATCTTGGACATATTTTGTTAGATTTATACCTAAGTATTCTATTCTATTGTATTTATTTAATAATAAATAAGGTGCTCCAAATATTTTTTTTCAAAGAATTGGTCCATTACATCTAAGTTATTAAATTTGTGGGCACACAGTTGTTCATATTACTATATTGTTTTTCTAATGTCTGTAGATCTGTAATGATGCCACCTTTTCATTTCTGATATTAGTAATCTCTGTGTACTCTCTTTTTTTCTTAGCCTGGCATATGCTGATCCTTTTTGCGTTATGTTTCCTTCCCAATTCCACCCCACCCCCTCCCAGTGAGTGCTTGCTTGCAGCAAATGACTGTGTGCACTATGCATTATCTCAATATAACTTACTCAAAATTTTATTCTATGATATTTTTACTTTGCTTTGATTAGTATTAATTGAATGGAAAATGAGGGAAGCATACCTAAATGACTTTATAACCAATGTTTCATTATAAATTTAATTTCTTACACAATTAAATACATGTTCCAAATGAATAGGTCCATAAAATAATTTTTAAAAACATAACTGTATTTTATGTTATTCTTCTACAAGGCCATTCTTATAGAAAGATGATGATTTCTTCAAGACTGAATTTATCTGATTAAATTAATGATTCTTTCTTTTCCTAATAAATATTTACTGAACATCTACTATGATATGGGTAAATGTCGTATGGGTAAGTGCATTTTGAAGAGGAAACACTGGGGTACCTGGGGGGCTCAGTTGGTTAAGCATCTGACTTCAGCTCAGGTCATGATCTCCCAGTTCATGACTTCAGGCCACCCGATGGGCTCTGTGCTGATAGCTCAGAGCCTGGAGCCTGCTTCAGATTCTGTGTCTCCCTGTCTCTCTGCCCTTCCCTGCTCACACTCTGTCTCTCTCTCTCTCTCAAGAATAAATAAACATTAAAAAAAACTGAAGAGGAAACACAGATATATTAGCATGGCCACATTGCCATTCCACTATGAAATGTAGCTGCTCTTATTTTAACTTAATTTCCATTGTGGTCCTGCCATGCAATCACACTAGTGAACCCATGTTTAACAAGATATTCACAAAACAGTGTGGAAAAAAATGTATTTAGCTCTATTAGAAACAGAAACATAAGAGGCATAGTTTACAGTATATACGGGTGGGAATACCACCAAAGTTCACTTTGACAAAAATAAAGTGGAATTAAACAAAACAATCTATCACCTCCCCCAGGAAAAAAAAAAAAAAACAAAACAGAAAATATATATGAAAAACATATTTCACTAGACCAGCTTTTAGTTTAGGCTTCTGAAAGTCAATTTGTTATGTTTATTTTCAAATGGTTGAGTTATGCCTTAAACTACTCCCCTTTGAGTTTTAAATGTTATGCTAAGCTTGGCAAGATCACTGTTGTTTGTAGCCAATGATTTTTATTCAAGAAAGTTTTGAATAAAACTTGGGAGACATTATTGGGAGACAAAGATGTATAAGAGGAGGAAAATTCCATAGCAGAGCATTAAGTTATATTATTCCCTACTTTTCGTACTGGTGTTTTCTTTCCTAACTCCATTTGATAAAAACACATCAGTGATAAGCCATGGACTTCTTGTGTGTGTGTGTGTGTGTGTGTGTGTGCGCACGCGTGTGTGTGTATGTGTTAAAATTTTTTTTTCTGCACACTCATAGATCCACAATAAATAAATATAAGGCTTTTCAGATGTAACGGATCCCTTCGATGTTTCTGTGTACTCTTCTAAGTTTGAATATAAAATAATGTATTCTATCTTTGGAAAACATACAAGTTTCACATGAAAGTACAGAAAATAACATCTTATTTGTTTTGAAATGGCCTAGGACTAAATATTCTTGTTGTTGTTTTACTTATTCATATGCAAGAAGAACACTGAGGTTTGAAATGATCCTACTGCTTCTAGAGAATAATGGGACAGCAAACCATCATAGCTTTATTTCCTCCTTTTCCAATGAATTAAAACAAGCTGTTTATAGAATATAATAAAGGATTATAAGTATCTTTCACATATCCATAATTTTAATTTCATAAAAATGTTATTACAATCACATCAATTAAATGGGAATTTTCTAAGTAGAATAACCTTATAGTGCTCAATGTAAACTGACAGAAAGCAGAATGATAAATAATGAATAATTCTTTATCTTTCTCTAAAAAAAATCCTAGATACTTTGCAATTAGTAAAAATAATCTTCTGCTTTGCTCATTAAGTATTTTTTAATAAATTTTTCTAAAATTTTACACATGTATTATTTAATTTTCTCATTGCATTGACCTAACTTCCATTTTAGAGTCTTGGGAGGTAAGTCCTTTGCTCTTCTCCCTCTGCCAATTTCAGACACCCAATTAATTGTTCATTGAGATAATGAGGAAACCTGGCTAAATCAAAAGGAAGAAAATATAATTTTATAGATTGGAGAATGAAGTTAATGCTAAAATTATGAAATTTAGTATGTTTAATTCAAAACTCTTATCAATAAATATCTGGCTTGTACACTGGGCTGAATAGTTGCCCTCAACTATTCATGGCTACCAGGAACCTGTGAATGTGACCTTATTTAGAAATAGGATCTTTGCAAATATAACCAAATTCAAAAGAAGCCGCACTGGATTAAAGCATGCCCTAATCCAGTGAGTGGCGTCCCTACAAGAAGAGGAGCAATCTGGACAAAGAACAACACAGGAAGAACATGATAGAGGCAGAGTTAGGCATTATGCTACTACAAACTAGGGAACACCAAGGATTACTGGCAACCACCAGGTGCTAAAAGAGCATCCTACTAAGCCTCCAAAAAGATCCAAACCCTGCTGATACTTTGATTTTGGACTTTTGGCTCCAGAGTCGTGAAAGAGTTTATTTCTGTTGTTTTCCACCAGTAAGACAGTGGCGATTTGTTATGACAGCTGCATGAAACTACTACAACATGCAATTGGTAAACTGAAGCAACTGACTTTTCTGCATCTGTCCCCTTCAAATGATCTGGGGTCGAGTTCTTTCCCTGTGCATAGATGATATTTTAGTTAGGTTTTAAAAAATACAAACTATCTCATTTTCATTAACTAAAGCTCCACCCAGTCTACTGTAATAATAAAATACTTTACGTCAATACAAAAGTAAATTGCCTCCCTTCATCATCTTGAGTCAGCTGTAGGCTGGGAAGCTTACACTGGGGCGTTGGGTATTTACCTTCTCTTCTCCACTACACTTTTCTTCTTCTTGTCCCTCACCTAATTTCTAGACATCTCAATGAAGCAAAAAAAAAAAAAAAAAAAAAAAAAAGGATTAGATAGAAAAACTGCATGTCCTGTGCTTTGTTAGGTGTATTAATCCTCCACCGTCTCTCTGAGGGGATGATTTTATGTGTTAGATATCACATTTCCACCCTCCCCCTTGATGGTAAACTACAGTTCTTAGTACTACAGCTATATCTCCTCCAGCTGGCATTTTATGACTCTATTACTGAGGCCTTGGCTTCCCACGGTCCCTGTGATTCTGGGTCAATTACAACTCCTGGCTAGACTCTTGAGTAGATTCTCTTTTAAGAACTCTCCAACCAACTTCCTCCTGTATGGCCTACTTTTGATTCATAGAATACAAGCTTTTTCAAATTGCCATTTATATTGAAACATGGGTCACAGCTTATGACCACTATGAAACTCTGATCTCCTGCCATTCTGATCTAATGACCATCTAGCCCAGCCACTCATAGAGTCCTCATGCTTCCCAAACTTGATAGCATATACATTAATCTCTGAGAAATCACCTTGAAAACCTGTCTTGTCCTTTAGCCTAAAATAGGTTGGTAGTGCACACAGTACTGACAACTCCCTCAAAGACATGGCTGCTCCCTAACTGTTGTAAATGATTACAGGTGAGTGACTTCTAAATCTGACAGAATCAGAAGTATAGTCTCTTAACATGACATGCATGGGTAGTGCACTACTATACTTAGAATCTGGGATATTTGGTTCCTATTGGATTAATTTCTGTACCCAGGATCTCTGCTGAAGCTCTGAGATAACATTAAAGTATCACATTAAATATCCCAATATGTAAAGATTGTCTTCCTAAGATTGTTTTCCTTGCCTCTTCCCTGTCTAACTCACAACCAGAGTTTTAAAAATTAAGTTTTTTTTTCAAGTTTCAATCTCCTCATAAAACTGCAAATTTGTATGGACTTGTAGCATAACTTAACTAAAAGCCTATTATAAAAATATACAGTCTCTAATCTGCTATCTTCACTTCTGTCATACAAGTATTCACAAAGCTAAGTAGTCACACACATAGGTTAAGGTGTCTTGTTTTGTTCCTTTTTAAGGTGATTAAAATAGATCACTACTCACTTTTTTTTAAAATTTATTTATTTATTTTGAGAGAGACAGAGACAGTGTGAGAGGGGGGGCCTAGAGAGAGAAGGAGAGAGAGACCTAGCAGGCTCCATGCTGTCAACACAGAGCCTGATGCAGGGCTCGAAACTCCCCAAATGGTGGATCATGACCTGAGCCAAAACCAAGAGTTGGAGCACTCAACCGACTGAGCCACCAGGCAACCCCACTACTCACTTCTTTTGATAGCTTTGTTGCAAAGGTTTTGTAAGTTTTGTGAGATTATTAACTGCCTAACATTTTATTGTTCTCTTCAGACATATATAAAATCAAATTATAGATGACTTTGAGTCATGATGACATTTTGATTGTAGTTAAGGGTACTAAATGTTTGGAATCCCTAGTGCCTCATCTGCTCTCTAAAATACAGAAGGCAGACAAGCATTGATTATTCAATGTCAAGAATCTAGAGAGAGTGGATTTCTCCTCTTTCCTGAGAAAGAATAGTCTGTGAGCATTCGAATGGAATCAGAGACCTATTAGATTAATCAAAGTTCTTATCTGATGAGAAATGAACAAACCTGCAGAGGCTTTATTCTGGATCTGGCATAGTACATGAAGACACTATGTTAACTTGAATGGCCACACAAAATATTCTTTCTGTTTGACAAATCAATTGATATTTAGATTTTCATCATAAAGCATGTACAAAAATTCCATTTGGTTTGACTAGATTCCCTGGTGTGACCAGGCTCAAACTTAGCAAGTTTCTTTCTATCCAATGTATCACTTTCCTCTCCTCACTAACTACATGTCTCTCTCTAGGACAAGACTTGTGATACCAAAAAATAAAAATAAAAATAAAAATAAATAATTAAAATATAATTTAAATAACAATAATATTTAATGTAATTAAATAAGTATCTATGTTAAGTAATATGCTATATTTAATATTTTCATATATTTTATCACACATGTGTTTTCATATATAAATATATAATATTTATAAAACATGTAAATATATAATATATAAATTTAAAATATATTTATATTTTAAATTTATATAAACTTAAACTATATTTTAAAAACATAAAATGCATATAAATATATACATATACATATATATACACATATATATATACATATATATATATATATATATGAAGAGGGCCACGTACTTTGTACTTTGGCTATTGTGACAAGCATACAGAAATAATAATTATAAATAAAAGCTTAGTGAATCCTTTATTCTGAACTGGACTTTTTTGAGAGCATTATATAGAATAACTCACAGAGATGAACATTATATAGATGGACATCCACAGAAAATCATCATTATTTCCATTTTACCAAGAGGAAACTGAGGCCTATCGAGGTTATATTTCTTGCCCAAGTTCAAATAATTTGTAAGTGGTAGGGCCAGGATTTCACTTTTACAAAATTGACTTCAGAGTTCATGCTTTTACCTACCATATAGTACTACCTCTCTGGAAACATCATATTAAAACTTACACATAATTGAATTTTATAACTCTTAACACCATAAAGTAACAGTAAACATTTCCACATACAAGACAAATTCCTTCATTTATATATTTCCAAATGGACTATTTAAGACCCCTGAATTTTCCTTATATGAAGACAAGAAATTTATCCTTATGTAAAATACAGATATATTTCTTTGTAAGAAATGTTATTGCTTTTTAAATACAGATGGAAAGTAAAAACAGAGAACTTAGGCATTGAAAGACATTTTAAAAACTATATGATCATTTTGTGGCAAATTGCATACAGAGTTATGGGTCTGGAGAAAATTATCTTAGGTGAAATAAATTTACAAGTAAATATGGTGGTAGGTATTTCTATTATATTCAAAGTAACCCCTCAGTTTTGTGGATGTCCTGGAGAAAAATAGAATTAATTATACTATATAATTAGCCCACTCTGTTTTCCTGGTACAGCTAAGAAAAATTATTTCCACTGTTTGTAAATGCAATGAGAGGTATAGAAAGGGCCAGAACTGCAGGCACTTTATATTTCCTTTTGGGACTGGGAGGTATCATATATAAGCAAGAACAGCCAAAGAACAGGATTTTAGAGACATGGATTCTCGTGTTTGTCCTACTTCTGATGATTTCACTAAATGGTTTAGACCCTCGTTTATCTATCTGAAAAACAAAAGCAATGAATCATTTCACCTCCATTTTTCCTTTCAATTTAAATATGCCACAATCAACTGAATGTTTGCAATAATGGAAAAGACATAGAAAAGCATGTTTTGCAGAGTGTATAAGAATCTTGACTATTTCTAGTTGTGCGAAGGTGCCATTTTGTCTCCTGTTTCTCACAGCTCATAAGTACAATTATACCTAGGAATATTAATCACTCTAATGAAATGTTAAGAAACTTGTTCTTATTTCTTTGTTTTATGTCTGGTATGGCAGATTTTAAGAAAAAAGGGGTGGTATTTAAATGCATGTCCTATCAGTTGGTAAAAATGAAGGTAACTATAAAATGCAAATCAGTAGGGGCGCCTGGGTGGCTCAGTCAGTTAAGAGTCGGACTTTGGCTCAGGTCATGGTCTCATAGTCTGTGAGTTTGAGCCCCACATTGGGCTCTGTGCTGGCAGCTCAGAGCCTGGAGCCTGCTTTGGATTCTGTGTCTCCCTCTCTCTCTCTGCCCCTCCCCGGGTCGCGCTTTGTCTCTCTCTCTCAAAATTAAACATTAAAAAAAAATTAAAAAGAAATAAAACGCAAATTAGTATTAATTAATTTATTGGTTTACCTAAAACATATTATTTACATAAAAGTGTTTAGTGTCCTGTCATAATGTATCAATCTTCACTCTAGTTCAAAATTTTATTTTAATTTTACACTTAGATAAAGTGTGAAGTTGTTTGCAGATGCCTGGGAACTTAATGAATGAAGACAAAAAATATCCAAATTACAGTGAAAGAAAATGTGCTCTAATTTTGACAGTCATGGTTTCTGTGTAACCAGATCCAAGAACATTTCTTCCAAACACACGCTGTAAGTTTTTATCTCTACTTCACAACTGGAATTATTGAGAGAGGAAATTATTTAAAAAAATGTTTCCAGACAATGATATAAATCCCAGCCACAGCATATGGTTATAGTTTCTGTGAATAGCATTCCCTGGAATTGTACAGAGCCTGACCTATGTAGTTGTATCAGTAAACATATAAGAGGTTTGCAAATAAAGGAATTCCTTGAAAATAAATACAGGTAGTAACTCTATTTTCTGAACATATTGGCTGGTGGACAGGTTAAGATTTTAATACTTAAAGACAAATTGTGTAAGACATGTGAGGAAATAATTTTTAAGACAGTTTCTTAATACAACAGATAAATTGGTGGGTAGGACAAAGGGTTAATCAAGATTAATAAATCTTTTTTGGTTTCTTCACCATTTTAACTCTATTAAAAACATTTGATAGTCATATGCATCCATTAAAAGATAAACATGAAATTTAGAAGTTAAGTGTCTTGGCCAAGGTCATATGTGCCAGCAACAAAGTAATTATGATTGTGTTGCAACAGGAGAGCTTGTGTTTAAGTCTTTTGTTCTCATTTCAAACAGTTGTTTCATTCCTTTGCTCTCTGTACTTATAGCATTTCTAACCGTTTTACGGTTGTCTATAGTATCTTATTCTATTTCTTCCTCAGTTTTCTCACTGAGAGATAAAATTAAGAATAATAACATTCACATCAGAAGGTTACTGAGATGACTATTCCATGCTAATTGTGGAAAAACCTTAGATTAGTGCTCAGCACATAGTGACTGATAATGTAAAGTTCAATAATTTGATTAGTAATATTATTTTTATTACTACCCATTTGATTATTATCTTTAGCTAAATATTTTTTAAGTATAGTTGATACACATTATAACATTAATTTCTGTTGTAAAACATAATGATTCAACAAGTCATTAAGTTATGGTATGCTCATCACAAGTATAGGTTCCATACAACACTGTTACAATACCATGGGTGATATTCCCTATGCTGTTCCTTTCATTCATTCATTCATACGGACTTATTCATTCCATAATTGGAAGCCTGTATCCCCCACTCTGCTTCATCCATTTTGCCCATCCCTCCACACCCTTACTCTCTGGCAACCATCAACTTCTTCTTTGTATTTATGGTCCTGTTTCCACCCTAAAGACTTTTTTTTTTAATTGACCAAGAGTTCAATGTTTTATACTAAGTTTCAAATTTTGTCTTAAAGTAAAACAATTTTTCAAATGTCTACATGAACAGGCATTTCTCCAAAGAATACATATAAATGGCTAACAACACATGAAAAAATGCCCAACATCACTCATCATTAGGGAAATACCAGTCAAAACCACAATGAAATACCACCTCACACCTGCCAGAATGGCTAAAATGAACAACTCAGGAAACAACAGATGTTGGCGAGGGTGTAGAGAAAGAAAAGCCCTCTTAAACTGTTAGTGGGAATGCAAACTGGTGCACTCTGGAAAACAGTATGGAGGTTCCTCAAAAAGTTAAAAATAGAACTATCCTATAACCCAGCAATTGTGCTACTAAGTATTTACCCAAAGTATACACAAATACTGATTCATGGACACATGCACCCCAGTGTTTCTAGCAACAGTATCAACAATAGCCAAATTATGGACGAGCCCAAGTGTCCATAGACTGATGAATGGATAAAGAATATGTGGTACATATATACAATGGAATATTACCCAGCAATCAAAAAGAATGAAATCTTGCCATTTGCAATGACATGGGTGGGATTAAGAGTGTATTATGCTAAGTGAAATAAATCAGCCAAAATGACAAATACCATATGATTTCACTCACAAGTGAATTTTAAGAAACAAAAAAGATGAACATATGGGACGGAAAGGAAAAATAAAATAAGATAAAAACAGAGAGGGAGGCAAACCATAAGAGACACTTAACTATAGAGGGTTGCTGGAGGGGAGGTGGGTGGTGTAATCGGCTAAATGGGTGATGGGGAACAAGGAGGGCACTTGTGAGGAGCACTGGGTATTTTATTTAAGTGATGAATAACTAAATTCTCCTTCTGAAACCAATACTACACTATATGTAAAGTACTAGAATTTAAATAAAATCTTGGGGGGCGCCTGGGTGGCTTAGTTGGTTGAGTGTCAGACTTTGGCTCAGGTCATGATCTGGCAGTTCCTGAGTTTGATCTCCACATCAGCCTCTCTGTTATCTGCGCAAATCCCATTTCAGATCCCCCCTCTCTCTCTCTCCGCCCTTCCCCTGTTCATGCTCTCTCTCTCTCCAAAATAAACATTTAAAAATAAATAAATACACACATAAATACATACACACATACATATATGCATATATAAAATCTTAGAAGAAAAAATATCTCTAGAAGGTGGCAGAGACTGTCATTTATTTTCTGTAGATTTGGAAATTGAATACCTGGTATACAAACAAATACAGTTCTCCTGGTGTAAGTAGAGCTTAATAAATAAAATTATTTTGAATTCAATAATGAAAAAAATTAACTTTCACTTTTATTTTTTAGTAGTATTGAATTTTAAAGAAAACTGTAAGCACAAATTATGCTTTAATCCACAATATGCTTTAATTCAAAAACACACAATATAGGCAAATTAAACTGGACACTGACATGTGGGAGAAGACCATTTTGACAACCACCTAAGAGGAAAAAAAAACAAAAAACAAAACAAACCTCCTGCATCAGAAGATGATTCTTTATATAACAACAACAACAACAAAAAAGAATAGAGAACAAAGAAAAACATGTCACCTAGAATTTGATGGAAAAATTGGTTTATTCAATTTTCTAAAAGGCTTTGGAAGGATTCATTAATCTCCACTCATAGGAGAGAAAAGATAAAAGCTTTATAAAATCATGAGATGATACCCTCAACCTTTGGCACGTACATTAGAGAACAGTGCTGTCCAATAAATTGTCTGTTGTGATGGAGATGATCTACTTACACTCTGTCCTGACATTGATTGTCTCCATAATAAGTCTCTAGATGAGGGACGCCTGGTTGGATCAGTCAGTAGAGCATGTGGCTCTTGATCTCAGGTTTGTGGGTTTGAACCCCATGATGGGTGTAGAGATTACTTACTTGTGCTCTGTCCAGTGTGGTAACCACTAATCCCTTTGGCTATTAAGCACTGGAAATTGGGCTCGTGTTGCTAAGGAAATAATATTTAATATCATTTATGTTAAACTAATTTGAATTTAAATTTAATGAACCTTGTGTCTAATAGATGACATATTGTACAGTGCAGTTTAGAAATAGGCAGTCACTGCATACTTTATTCTAGGCACCAGGATGCACAGTAGAGGCAAAGAGTGACGGCCGTTCCACTAAGAGCACTGTGGCAAGCACATTTCATCAGGTGCTACTGCTGAAGGGGTAGGATATGTAGGACTGGACCCTAAGTTGAATCAGGGCCAGTATGATGTCTCTCTTTCTTAGCAATATTTTGCAATTTCTTAGCATAGTGGCTAATATAGACTTAGGAAATGAAAATATTTCTGAATGAAGTATAAAAATACAGAGACAAATATTAAATAAATGATGAAATCATTTAAATAAGAAAATCATCTTTGGTGAAGAAAGAAAGAAGAAAGAAAGAAAGAAAGAAAGAAAGAAAGAAAGAAAGAAAGAAAGAAAGAAAGAAAGAAAGAAAGAGAGAGAGAAAGAAAATACTTGAATACATACTTTTTTCCTAGAGAAAGAGAACCTTCCTATCAGTCATAACAATATGCAACAGACAAAAGAAAAGATGCATATAAATGGTAACAATGGAATGGAAATATTGGTGATGTACATGGTCTTAACCAGCAGCAGGGGTTACCTAAACAGGAAGTTTTAGTGAGAAGTTCCCACCAGAAGAGGATTCACCAAATTTGGGCAAAGGATGTTAAGATTTAAGAAGAAATAGGGTAAAATGTGTATTTATGACACTTTCTATCCTAAAATTCACCAAAATGAGTACAAATATTGAATGCAATTATGCAAGTGAGACATTTCCTTATATTGTTTTCTCTCCCTCTCTCATGCCTGTATGTTTGGCCTCTGTTGCTCTTTACTAGGTTTATTGTAAGAGATGGTATTTTTCTACACACACACACACACACACACACACACACACACACACACACGAAAGTAGAGGAAGATTTAAATAAAAGGGAGAAAGAGAGATGGAAAAATATGTATATTAAAAGTATGCTAGAAAGTTTATTATAGAATAGAACAGTATAGGTATCAGTATCAAGCCTTACTGAGGCAGAATTTTCCTAAAATTCTACTGTGCTGGTATTCATAGTCAGTATGGGATTATTACTGCCTTCTAGTCTCATGATAGCATGTAAACGTATGTATATACATACATATGTATATTCTATCATATATTCTATCAGCCTTCTAGTTTCATATTAGAATATATATCAATAACCTCAAACTATGTGACCATAAATACCGGCATAGTAGAATTTAGACAAAAATTAAGGGAGGATATTAGACATTTTAGGAAAAAAATATATTTACTGCTCCAGAGGTCAAGCCCTGTGCTGATTCATAATCTAAAACTAAGAGAGATATCTTCCAGTAGATTACCTTTCTGCTTCACTCCTATGATGCATTTATGTCACACAGACCGTCTTTGAAATTAAACGGAGAACACGTTTTCCCCCATAATTAAAAAGATGTACATTTACTTTCATGTGAAGAACAGGAGGACAAAGGAAAAACCTAAATAACTTATTTATAATCTGTTGCTAAATAATTTGTGCATTGTATAATTCTAAACATGAGCTAGGGAGATTTAAATCTGCTCTTTTATTTAGGTCCACAGAGATGCTACCTCTTATGTACTTGTCCTTTTCAGAACATGGGAAATGTTGAAATAAGATGCTGTCTGACAGAAATGAAAATTCATTGAAATGTGCTCTACTATCTAGCATATATTCATGGGTTTATTATCTTCAGGGTAGATTTCCTACCCATGTAATGTTCCCAGAAATACTTTTGACATTAATTTGGAAATAAAAAAAAATAATTGTATTTGAGGGCATGCATCATCTCCTTGTTAAACACAAATTTTATAGAATTTAAGCAAAGTGATTTATTCTGCTCTGGACAAAACTGGGTCATTAAAATTGCCAATTATTTTATATATGCCTGCGATCTTTTTTTTATTCAAAAATCCACATCTTCTATTTGTAAGCATGCACTTTCTTTACGACTCATCAATGCATAGGAAAGGCAAGAATCATGATACATGTAACTTCATTTTGGTTCCTCGCACAGAGTAAATTCTTTTTTTTTTCTTTTAACTTTTTATTTATTATTGAGAAACAGAGAGAGACAGAGACAGAGCACGAACATGGGAGGGGCAGAGAGAGAGGGAGACACAGAATCTGAAGCAGGCTCCAGGCTCGGAGCTGTCAGCACAGAGCCCGACACAGGGCTGGAACTCACTAACCATGAGATCATGACCTGAGCCGAAGTCGGTCGCTTAACCGACTGAGCCACCCAGACGCCCTGCACAGAGTAAATTCTTAATCCTTCTTGATTGTTGCCTTTGTTTGGTTCTTTATCCTGGCATTTCTGATGCACATCTCTGTAAGTCATTGCCCCTTTTCTTCAGTCTAATCTTTGTAGGATCACTTAGCTGTCTCCAGCAGAACATACCTTTTCAGTCATTCTTAACCTCTGCCTGGAGTATCCATTCTACTTTTGTCTAACCAACATACACACATCCCACTGTGTGAAATTTTCCTATTATTCACCCACCAACAGCTTTGACGATTTCCTCTTTCTACACTGTGTGGTATACGCATACATGTGATTGTCTCTGTAGGCATCAATAAGGTCTTCGAGGGCCTTATTCTCCGTATCCCAAGCCTGATATAAAGACTTGCATGAAATAAAATCCTAATCAGTACCATGAAAGAAGAAGGATAGGAATATGTATCTACTATAAAACTGATTGAAAGATTTTTATAAATGCCACTAAGCTAGTATCAATCCCTGCCTGACCCCAGCAAAGAGTAAAAAGTTCATCACCTATGTGTATTCGGATAAAGCTTCTTGGCGCTATGGGGTAGGCTGACTTTCAAGACCGAGAAATCATCTACAACTTCACAGAATCTGTATGGTAGACGAAAGAAGAGTCAGTAGTATACCCTGAGAGATGAATATGCATTCAGCATTGAAGATAAACTTGCATTTACATGGGTTTCCTTACAGTACAGTGTGTTAGAGCAGATGGCATGCTTTTTACATATGTAGAGTTATATTTAACCCACTCAGAAAACTTCTTAAATGTTAAACAATAGTGACAATATGAATGTGGAAAAGCCTTAAAAACAGAGGAAAATGATAAACTGATTCTATGCACTCTGCAGTGATGTGACCCAAACAATTTTAAGTTTGTGATTGCTACTCTTGACAGTCTTGTGTGTCCTTGTTAAGCCAAGATAATGACTATTAATATTTAAAATATTTTTCTTGTTTTCTCCAACACAGGAGCAATTTCAGAATATTCTGCATCGTTTCTTTTAAGTAGGTGAAAAAATTCAAATTGCTATCTTTCCGTAACCTCCTACACAGACTCACAATGAAAATCACTTGCCTTTCCTCTCTCCTATACTTAAGTTTATCATGAATATAATATATAACAATCTCCGGCTACTTTCACAGCATCTGTTCTTTTGTGAGTTTCTTACTACCTCCCAAGTAAGTCAGCATGTTAGAAAATGCTGTTTCTGTTCATCGTTGTGCCCCCTTTACATGGAAAAAGATGGATCCGTGGAGAAAAGGAACCATGAAGTTGTTGTTAGGATGTGTGGGATCTAAAAGAGAGAAGCCATGCCATTGAAACAAAGTTTAATTTTAAACTTGTTTTTAAAGAAGAAAATATATAATTTTATTGTAGATGAAAAGAAATAAGAACACTTAGACGTGTTTACAGGGAGAATATATATTGACAACTTTTATGGAGAGCAATGTAAATAAAGGAACATTGTTTTGTGTAATCTAAAATCTAGAACTTTATTCTGAACTACTATAGTCTCAGAATATATAAAACATGTATAAAGTATTTTGAGCCAGAACACTCAGCATGATGTTATTTTACTGCTTCAAAAATTTTAGAGCCACTCAGAAAAATACAAATCGCTAATTGGCTAAGTGAATGATAAAACATGCTTAGAGTGCCATGAAGTTATGCTGGTTAATAAGAATACACATTCTGGAGTCCCACTATTGGTCACACAATGTAATAAGCCTGCATTACCATTAACTTTGATTATATACCCAACTACATTAACTTTATATAAAATCATGGAAACATTTTCTGAGGAAAGGGAATGCATATTATTTGCTTACGTCTTAAATCAATCACCTTCACAGATTTTTCTCCCTTCATTTCTAAAAACAAAAACATAGTTGATGAAAATGTTATATGTAAACAAATATTCTTTAATTTAAAGAAATAAACATATTTCTTTCCATGATATATGATTTATAAAAGAAGATGATAGATGAAACTTTGGTGCAGAAGACCCAAATAAATCAAGTGACTTTGGTTAACGATTGTAGAGTGAATTTTTAAAAAATGTGTGTTTGTGTCGATAAAGAGCATGAGCAGGAGAGGAGCAGGGAGGGAGAGAGAGAATCCCAAACAAGCTTCATGCTGTCAGAGCAAAGCCTAACACAGGGTTTGATCCCACAAATCATGAGATCATGACCTGAGCCAAAACCAAGAGTTGGACACTTAACTGACTGAACCACCCGGGTGCCCTATGGAGTGAATTTTAATGTACTAGTTCTTTAAACATAAGCAAGAAGGCCACTTGATCTTCAGGTCACATATATGTATCACAGATCTAACGCTATGAATAATGATTCAGCTCGTGTGGTAGCTTCATGTACTATCTGGAAAGCTGATGAAAACCTTTTCTCTCAACAGTGCAGTAGATTATATCAACAGCCCATAAAGAATGCAGGCCACAGTATGACAAAAAGCAAATACAAACAATCGAAAAACATTAAAAGACTCTAACCATAGATTGCTATGATCATCAATTTTTGAATTCAGAGATTCAACCTTCAATTTTTATCGTTCTTAACATTGCACCATTCATGAAGCAAACTGCATACATGTGATGTGTGAAGGCGATTAGTAACCTCCTGAGCTCTCATGCATTGGTATTATTTCAGAGTCACTGGTTTTATCATTTTTCTCTCAGCATGACTTATTATGTTATAATTTCATTATTCAAATTCTGCACATTTTACATCCCTACACATTTTCTGGAGACATTGTGCATAAGTAAAGAAGCTTAACTGTTTTTTTTAAATAAAGTAGTAGAAGCCACACAATATTCCAAAATAAACTTTTCCAGTTCTTAGTCTGTAGATCCTGAGATTTTTTTTTTTTTAAGCCAAACATGATATCCTCTGGCTAGTCTTTAATATTGCCTTCAGGATTCTCAGCTGACTAATTTCTTTGAAAGCTGCTCCAAAAATTTCATTTTTTTCTTAAAATATTTCTGTATGCAACCTTTCCATTCTGAATCAAATTCTCACTCTTTCCTCTGAATCATTTTATAAGTTGCTGACACAGTAGTTCTCCTAAAACACAAATATGATCAATGTGACTTTTCTACTGTCTATTTGTTTAAACCTCCAACATACATATCTTAAGCACATTGTATTCTCTTTCTGTGGTTTATTTTCCTCCCCACATTTGTCTTGATCCAAAATAGAATATATATATTACTTCTAATGGTGTATTGATTCACTCCTAAAAATAAAATTTAGGATCAATGAGGCAGGGTTTTTGGTTTGTTTTCATTTGTTGCAAAATTCTTTCTATTCACTTACCTATATCCATTGTCTCGTACAGTAACTGGCACGTTAAAAGTGGCGCAAATTGAATGAATAAATGGATCTTAACAGGCAGGTTGTCTTTTTTTTTTTTTTTTTCAACGTTTATTTATTTTTGGGACAGAGAGAGACAGAGCATGAACGGGGGAGGGTCAGAGAGAGAGGGAGACACAGAATCGGAAACAGGCTCCAGGCTCTGAGCCATCAGCCCAGAGCCTGACGTGGGGCTCGAACTCACGGACCGCGAGATCGTGACCTGGCTGAAGTCGGACGCTTAACCGACTGCGCCACCCAGGCGCCCCAACAGGCAGGTTGTCTTAATGGTTAAAAATATGTTGCCTAACAAGCCAAATGCCTAAGTTTGTCTCTCTCTCTGTCTGTGTCATTTATTACCTATAGTACTCTGGACAGTTTTGACCACTATTCTATGCCTATTTTTCTTTATTAAAAAATGCCATATAGTGGGTGTGAGACAATGAGACAATACATGTAAATCACTTAAAACTTTAACCTAAGTTTTGATTATCAGTATGTTCTTGATCCTCTTTGGTCAGTGGATTTAACATCCCTTTATTCTATATATATTCCTTCCCTCAAGAAGGACTGGAGGGAAACATTCCATACCTAAGATTTCCCCTTGCCTTTTAAAACATTTATTAAGGGTACTACTTTCTTATTATAGGAAGAAGCCTATTGGTTGTTATGAGGACAGGCAGGAAAACAGAATTAGGACAGTGTTGGAGAAGGTATGATCATGATAGTTAAGGTTAATCTTAAACAATTTTAGGGATAGATTACTGTTTTGAGTTGACCTTGACTGGACTTAAACTTGGTACTAGCTTGAACCCAGTATATACAAAATCATTAAGATATTTAATGTTTTTTGAGCTAAGCTTGGTTCTCATATTCTCTTTGAGAAGTGAATAAAATTTTATTGAAATACAATAGCCAACTAATACTTTACATGGCACTCAAAGTTTAATTTTTAAAATATTGTTTGTCATCTGTGGATGGCAGTCTGTGGATCAATTATCAGATTATTGGCATGTGTGGGCTTATGCAGGTCTAGACATAAGACACTCATTACCCCTTTAAAAAGGTAGTCAGAGCCACCTAGAAACTCTTGAGGTTCTCATAAAGGATTTCACATTTTCTGCAGAGTTAACATTTGATCGTTTGTCCAGTGTAGGAATCTCCAAGAATAAAAATGGGACAGAAGAGGGCAATTACATAGGCCAGCTGAGGGAACATTAAATAAAGTCTTGTCATTGGAATAAAATGATCAGATGGAAAAATAAAATGGTAACAATGTCAAGATAGTTATGTTTTTTGAATTTATTTTAAATAAATAAAATTGTGCCCATGAGAAGAAGAATCAAGGGTACCCATAAGAAAAAGTGGAATGAATACTACAGATTTAGGTCAGGCTTTGTTGCTTTTTCTTAGTGTTTGAATTGTATCTTGAATTCTTTCAAGGAACAATGTTTTTCTTTTTTTTTTTTCTTTCTTTTTTTTCAACGTTTATTTATTTTTGGGACAGAGAGAGACAGAGCATGAACAGGGGAGGGGCAGAGAGAGAGGGAGACACAGAATCGGAAACAGGCTCCAGGCTCTGAGCCATCAGCCCAGAGCCCGACACGGGGCTCGAACTCACAGACCGCGAGATCGTGACCTGGCTGAAGTCGGACGCTTAACCGACTGCGCCACCCAGGCGCCCCTGAACAATGTTTTTCTTAAGGTTGAAGATGATATTGTGTATGTTCCTAGTTGACAGATATAATAAAATAAATATTTGGAAGTTTTTATATTGGCAAAAAGTGTGTTGAAATGGTTGTCATTTCTATAGTTAAGAGCATTAGTTTATAAATTTACCATCCTAAGAACTTCCTGTCCAAATATGATAAATGAAGAATGAATTAGAGAGATAAAAAAGTATTCTGAAACCAGATAAACTTTTATTAAAAAAATTTAAAACAACCAAAATAAAGAATATTTGATATTCATATAAAATATAACTAAAATAAAGAATATTTGATAGGAATGATATTTTCTTTTAAGTAAATTAAGCAATTTGGAGGTAATAATTTGGCTGAGCTTTTTTTCATGGTAGTATGAAATTAACAAATAATATATAATTAGAATGATATTTATATCATATTTTAGTCACACCGGTACTGATATATGTACTAAAACTGCAACAGAATGTATAGCTTACAAGTTTTCCTTAAGCGTGACTGTGGGTATGTGTTTATTTTTATAGAAGACATTTAGGTCATTTCCAAGAATAATGATGAAGTATATTCAAAGAGTGTTGACAAATATAAAAAGGCAATTTATATGATGTAATTTTACCTGCTCTGAGATGAAATCATTAATGGACAGTACAGATTCTCTCCTTCATAATTTGATTATCATCGTTCTAAAAACAAAGTTGATAGAGACAAGGGCAGGTTCTTATGGATTTCTTAACTTAAAGCGTCCATGAGGATCTTTATTTAAACATTTGACCTACTTTATCTGATGATATTTAATAAATAATGTTTATATTCTGCAGTATGTTATTATTGTATCTTAGCTTTTTATCTTTATCTTTTAATTAGGAAAACATTTAAAAAAAAGAATACACAATGCTATATATCCCAATACCTTAGTGACCAGGTTTACAATATGTATTTGAGTATATGAAGCCTGATTAGAGCACCATTGTCATGGGATTTAATCTAAGCCTCTTGGTTATTTCAAGACATTGTGGATGACAAGAGTCCTCTGGGGCTTGCCTTGTCTTTATTTTATTGTTTTATATCTAATGCTCTCTGAGGTACAAGAAATTGTATCTTATGTCTTTTTATTCTTGACACAGACATATAATTTCATAAACTATTAGGGTTTTGTGCTTCCAAAGAGACAGTTATGGGTAGATTGAAGAACAGTGTAAATCTTTTCCTAGAACATTCTAATATTGTTATGTGTTACTGGTGACAGGGGGAGTGGGAAAGGCAGAAAGGTGTCTTTGAATTGTAAATGGTGGAAAACAAACACTAAGTTCCCAAATTCTAAATTACTATTTTAGGTTTTATAACCTGAATTCTCCCTTTAGTACTCCTAAGTGTGAGTATTAGAAAAAGTCAAAAGAATAGTTGTCAGCTACATACTTCCTGATTAAATATAATATGATGTGATACACATAAATAGATTTAAGATACAACATATTGTATTTTGAGAGTTAGATAGTATATAAGCCTTGAAGTAACTACTGAGGAAAACATTCAAGGTATATACTTTAATGCAATTTATAAAAACAAGCAGATATTTAAATTACATCAATAGTCCCAAGATGAATTAAATTTTAAAATTAATTTTCTTTAATCTCTAGAATGATCCAGGTATTAATTTAAAGTGTTACAGTACCACTGTTTTTAACATAACTTTTAGTTAATATTTTTTGTTGAGTTGTCAGGGCTGGAGAGAAATATACATAATATACATAAGCTATGGTTTCTTTTTTCAATTGATTATTCAAGCAATGATCATAAATATATTAAGTAAATGCAATTATTTGGGGGGTGATTGAATCTTTAATAAAGAAAAAAAAACATATCACACTCAAGAACACTGCATTTTGCATGTCACTGGGTCAAGGTTTGAAGATACACATGACAGAACTAGCAAACAGGATAGACAGAAACAAAGATATACACTGTTACAGAACGAAAACCTAGCAGTGCCTGGTAGGATTAGGTTTCACTTTCCTCATCACGCAGCACCATGTTGGGGATCCCATGGCTGATGAGGAACAGGCCCCGGGCATTGCGGGGTGCCCCCACCAACACATCCACCTCCAGCAGCAAGTGGCCATCTTCCTCAGAAATTTCTCATCACCCTTGTACCCTTCAAATGGCCTTTTGGGTACATCGGCCAGATACATGGTATCCCCCACATCCAGGAAAGCTGCCCACTCCACCTTGGGAATCATACATGTCACAAAGTTGGGGGTGAACTCCCCCCGGGGTGCATGTGGACCTCGGTGGCCTGGAAGCTCAGAGGGAATCTAGACCCTCTGCTTGTGTGAGCTCCACAGGGGTGAGCAGCTTCATGTTGCCACAACGCAGTTCTTAATATATTTAAATTTTCTTGCAATTTAACCAGAGAAATGATTTAAAAAGAATCATCACCTCTAGTTATTATTATAAAATTAACATTATAGCATTTGTTTTTCTGGGGATCATCTTAAGTCTTTAAAGAACATGGTATCTTTGAAAAACATGCAAAATATTGTGAGTAGTTAAGGCAATTATCTAGATGTTGAAGAGGTGATTCAAAAGCACAGAGATGAGTTTAGAGATGAGCTGATACGTGAGGAAACATGATTTTTGGATTAATCATTTTGATACCATTTTCAATTCTCCTTTCAAAAGAATTGAGTCTGTAGCAAAAAAAAAAAAAAAAAAAAAAAAAAAAAATCACTAAATCAAGCCAAGCAAACAAATAGTGTTCAATAGAGAGGTCTTTAGGTATCCAGTGTATTCTTTGGATAGGTTATTAATGATTTATATAAACATACAGATTACAGAGATATTCACTCATAAGCCATTTGGAATAGAAATGGAATACATAGCTAACTAAAATGTTGCCTTTGGAAAATACTGCAACGTTTCATAGTTATCAGAAGAAAGTATAACAATGAAAAACTTTTTACATAGAGATATTTAAAAGAGTGGTTTCTGAGAGTGCTCAACAGACCCCAATTGTTGTGTAGCAATAGGGAAAAAGAAAAAAGAAAGAGGAAAATATTGAATTTAAAGGAAAAAAAAGAAAACTACCTCTGAGGTCTTGTGAGGTCTTCTGAAATTCTTTTGGCAAATATTTAAGATATAGTGAAATTACTTCTACTACTATGTGCAGATTTACAGGAGTTAATAATGTATATTTTCTCATCTGTTTCTGTCTTTAAACATCTACCAAAGACATTAAACAGAATAAATGGGAGCTAACAGATAATTTCCTAAGTAGACGTAGATTAGTGAAAGATGGCCCTTACCATTCTGAGCAGACAGCTATGAAAAATCCACGGTCTTCCACTCATTTCCCTAGCCTTTAATCATAAATGAGTCCTTCAAAAATGAGCTTGATTAACTCAACCTCCCTGGATCTTATATATGTTGGTAAGTTAAACCCTTTTTCCTCTTGTTTGTTCAACTACAGTAAGTATCAAATATAGGTCATTAAATTTTAATTTTGTAACTAAATTTTATTGTGAACACTTTACTAATACTGAACTATAATTACATTTTTCTTTCTACTAAACTGATACTGCACACATAGCACGGATGTGAGTCTTTCCAAACATTGGATCTATTTTTATCTCCCTTGATTCTGTGAGATTCTCTTTGTATACAAGCCATAGTAAATTGATACTTCATTTCTCTATTTAATAAAAAACAATTTTTTTGTTTTTGTTTTCAGAAGCAAAAATTAGTGTATATTATTTTTCTACACAGTGGCTGAATACATGAAGCTTAGGAATAAATTTATACACATACGCAAATGCACACACATAAAATATATTTTTCCATTATATTTCAATAATATTTCAGTTAAATGCAAATGACTTAATTCAATGAAGCATACTTTTGAAAATATGCTATATAATATAAGCTTTTCATACATTTAAAGAATTAGTTTCTCCTCCTGGCATGGGTTTTAAAATTACAAAGAGCCTGGTCAGCTCAAATTAGAACACTCTACTGTATCATCTTCTAAACTTTTTCTAACTTTTAAATAGTATTAATTTATTCTAGTCTCTCCCATGCCATATATATAAAATTGTATGAGTATTAATTTTGATAAGTTTGTTAAGCTACATTACATAAGCATTTCTCATGCATGTAAACATGGGTTCCCTCTTAAGATAATCTTTTCACTGAATGCATTGGTTCTGTTTGTGAGTACATGTAGTAAAATAACTATAACTTCCTGACACCCACACAGTTTCAATTTTAAAAATCATTGCCAGAATTCAAGTGCACTCTGTCTGACTTTAAATATTGGGCTCTATTACCTGCATACATAGAAATACATAAAAAGTAGCACAGTACTCGAAAATAATTCTAATAAGTCGTGTTGTAACTAAACATTCTAATTGGAAAAGTAACACACACAGCTATTCTTTTTTTCTATTTTTTTCACACAAAACTATTGTGCGACATGAAAGTTGCAATGTGCAAAATCGTGGAATATAAAAGTGTGAATTTTGGCATCATTTCATTGATAAATGATCACATAATAAACATTGATGTCTCTAACAACAAGTGGATTGTCAGTGTGTTTTTCACATTGTCATTGCCTGTCACGCCTGCTTGTGTTCAAATGTTTTCAAATAATTAAAATGTGCTATTATTGTCCAGGTCATTCTAGCTTCTGAAGAGATGAAAGAAAACCAGCATGACACAAGAAAAAAAAAATGCTTTGTACTTATTTGTTTTTGTTCCAAGTCAAAAGTTGCATTTTGTAATCATAAATTACTAAAGCAAAGCTAAACATATGCAGAATAGCACCATTTTTCCAAAGAGAAATGATGATACACAAATCAAATAAGAACACTTTGAAACATTCTCCTAAGAGGTATCACAGAACATATGCTGTGTGTTTGTGAGCTAGTGATTTTAATAATCCTCCAGTGCTTTTTAGCCAATCTTGCCTCATGTTAGATGTATTATTCATAGGAATATATTTACAAAATTATATACCTATTTTATTTAAACAAGAAAAAATGTGGAATGCATAATTCCATTGGAACGCATTTCCTGTTTCTCTCATTATCTAGTACTTGAAAATTATCTTTATTAAACTTTCTCATTCTTTTCAAAAAAGCCAAAGATAGTTGATCCCAGAGATCAAGTACCGCTAGTTCTATGTTAACAGAAGTTTATTGATGGTTTGCGAGAAGTCCTAAAGGTTCATGGATGAACAAAATTATATTTTACTATAAGCTTTCTCATAAATACCTGGGACAAATAAAGCTACAATATAGCTTTCTTCTTTAAAAGTTAAACTTGAATTGTTTACCAAAAAAAAAAAAAAAAAGGTTTAGTGTCATATCATTACATATTTAACATAATCTCTTTCAAACCCTTAATTCTCTAAAGGTAAATGTAGATCGTCCATTGGTATTGTTTTCTTAAAGAATGCACTTTTGTTAAGTACTGTAAACATCATTTCTACATTATTGTTTATGGCTGGCTTGACAAGAGCAATAGAGATAAATGATAATCACTATTAAGTGTTTGCTGCATGCCAGGAACATTATACTTATTCCTCACCCAGCTGTCTATGATGGGCATTCCTATTATCTTACAGATGACGGCTATGAGCTTGAGAAAGTTTATTTGCCTTACCCAAGGTCATGAAATTAGCATGCAGTGAGTTTCAGGTTGGTCTGGCTTGAAAGTCTATCTTCTTTCCATTAATATGCTAAGTATTAGTTTGTGAAAGTGGTCAAGATGTATCATTAAGACCTTGGTCATGGCTGATGGATTGTCTGTGAGGTAGAACATTGGACATGATATTGGGATATATGTCAGCATTATGACTGTGGTAAGTTTTTAATTTTATAGATATCTGCAAAATAAAAATAAATGACAAGATTATTATAATGATCCTGTTCTTCCAAGCTCTAAATTCTTTATTTTATTGCCTTATATAAATATGTTCTTCAAGGGTTTCAACAGTCATCATAAAACATGGTTTCCTGAGTAGACATCCATATTACCCATGTCTCTTTCATCTCATTGTCTTATGGCTCATAATATTGTGTTCAATGTAAATAACTAATAAGTTGATTTTATTACCAAGAACTTTCTGGATGATGTCTGTGGAATTAATAATGCATGCTGTTTTCAAATGTATCAGTTTTTTTGTATGTGTATTATTAAAGTTGGTATTTTATAATATGCATAAACACAGGCACAGTTCAAGTTTGTTTTTGGAGGTTAATATAAGGTAATTATGTATAATATTCCTTTCATTTAGCAATAATCACATCTCAGATAAACCTCATGGGCTATGATACAACCACTGCACAAAGCCAATATTCCTATTCAAATATGTATACTCAGTTGCAGTACCAAAAAACATTACTGGCCTAACTACTATACCTAGAGAACTAGTTTGAATGTTTTTTTTTTCCTTCTTTACCACAATTATAATCAAATTGAAGAGAGGATATTTGCATAAAAATTCATTGATATAAAACTAGGAGACAATACTTGATAATTGTGAAAGGAGAGGTCTGGATAGGTTCTTCCGTAAGATTTCACAAAAGTAGTGACTGGGGAGGGATGCTGTGCTCCTAATACATTGTTTAAAAAGTAAATTACTAGAAGTCAGATAGAACCTTCAAACTACAGTGCAGGTCTGACACTTGAGAAACAAGAGTTGGAAGAATAGAGAATAGGAAGAAATTCATATGGCAGTGAAGTTGCCAAAATGTTTTAGCCATGCCTATGGCTAGTCCTCAAGTCAAAATAACTTACTAGAGGACTCCATGTCTCAGGACTGATTTGCCACATGAGTTCACTTGAAATTGCAGTAGCGGAAGGGAGTATTAAGACATGGGAAAGTGGGAGTGCCTGGGTGGCTTAGTCGGTTAAGTCCCAGACTTTGGCTCAGGTCCTGATCTCACGATTCATGAGTTTGAGCTCCACATCAGGCTCTTTGCTGTCATCACAGAGCCAGCTTCAGATCCTCTGTTGCCCTCTCTCTGACCCTCCCCCACTTTCTCTCTCTCAAAAATAAATAAACACTTCTTTTTTTTTTTTTTTTTAATTTTTTTTTTTCAACGTTTATTTATTTTTGGGACAGAGAGAGACAGAGCATGAACGGGGGAGGGGCAGAGAGAGAGGGAGACACAGAATCGGAAACAGGCTCCAGGCTCTGAGCCATCAGCCCAGAGCCCGACGCGGGGCTCGAACTCACGGACCGCGAGATCGTGACCTGGCTGAAGTCGGACGCTTAACCGACTGCGCCACCCAGGCGCCCCATAAACACTTCTTAAAGAGACACGGAAAAGTGGATTACCAGAGTTCCGCACATACTCCTCCCTACTCTTGTTGTCATAAGCAGCTTTCGCTCTTCTTGCTCCTCACAGCCAATGGCCTTACCAAAGTAGTGGCTCTTATTCTTGCCTGCTGGATCGTAATCATGAGATCTACAAATGGCCCTGAAAACAGCCATAGCCTATGGTTTAATGCCTGTTATTTTCAAAGGTATCAGTGTCACATGCTACATCCTCTGCCATGACTACTTCTGCTTTGTGGACTGCAAACTCAAATCATCCTTATCCCAGAGTTACAGGGACCTGATACAAAAAGTCTCTCAATTGGCTATTGGGAGAGGTAGTAAGTAGATCCACTCCCAGTTCCCTCTTTGTGCCTGAACCAATGATTTCTGTTTGTTGGTTGGTTGGTTCGGTTTGGTTTCCATTAGGCACACAGTTCCATAGACCGGTATCTGATTTAATGCAAAGACTGCATCATGGAGAATGCCACCCCACTCTTGCAGAATATTATATCTCCGGTTGGCATATCAGTTATGCCTCTAGAAGTCCATTCCAATACTCTGCGAGACCAGATGCTTCTGAGTGGTATGGTAATTGATATAGCAGGTGGATCCCAGGGTTCACTGTGAAGAGGATCTAATGGTCTGATGCTTTGTGGTGTGGAATTCTATGCCTGTCGATCAGTTATTCTGTAAGCATATAGATAGTAGTATTGAATGACACTCTGTGTACAGGAAGTTTGGTCCTCACCAGGTATAAATATGTCTCCGTATCAAGATGAATTGCTGGGCTTTCCAGGATAGAAGGTACCAGTATAGTCAACTTATTAGGTAATCAGTCTCCCAAAGTATAGTTGAAGTATATGAGTTGCTCTCTATTGTTGGATTATTTGATATTAAGTAGCAGGTAAGTCTTGCAAAGTAGGAGCTTATGGTGTTCAGCTCATGGATAGTGTCCACTTCTACAATCTTGTAGACTTTGTTTATGGGCCCTCCATGCTCATTTCAGAGTAGCCAATGATAACAAATAACCAAAGACCACTGCCCAGGTCATTTTGTCTAGTTGGTGGTTTGTTACTCTTTCCATGATAATGCTTGCAAAGGTCAGGGATATACTATCCTCCCCCTGCTCCTCATCCTGTTTAATCAACAATCTGTCATTGATACACAATCTGTCATTGATTGAATCAATATGATGTTCTACGGGATAGACAGATGATATATATCCTCAGACTATATTTTGACAGAGGATAGCAACAATGTAAAGACATTAATAAATATTATTGTCTATTATCCATAAATGTATCTATTTCTGCTTCTTTTTTTCTAGTCAGAGTAAAATAGAAAATGGCTGTATACCATATTCCAAAGGCCTTGTTAATTTCTTCTAGAGACAATACCATGTTCAATGTAGCAAATGTGAACATAACTATCACTTGGTCAAGTTCGTGGGTCTTTAGTCATTATCCAGTATCCCTCCTGTTTCTTCAGGGTCTCACCTGATGAACTTTGGATAAGGTAGGCATAATCACACCTGCAGTCTTTAGGTAATTAATAGTTCACAAGCATCATCCTCCCACTACCAAGATCTTTTGTTTTCATTTTCATACTGGCTTGAGAAATGATGTTTGAGTTGTCACTTTTGTATCTCCATTGCTTCATAGTCTAGGGACCCAATGTGGAAGTTACTCCAATTAAAAAGTGTATCAACCCCAATTACATAAACCACTGGGTGATTTTACTCATGCTATGCAAGCACAATGAGCCAACCTTTACCCATAATTCCATTATTACCTACTCTGGTAAGCCACTACTCTAATGGAGGATATGTATCAAGATGACACTTAGGTTCTTTGAGTTTCCAAATCAGCATAGACCCTGTGTGCCCTGTGTGCAACTGACTCAAAATTCTCTAAGTATTTTCTTTTCCCCAATGTAAATGGTTATAAATCACTTTGGAGAAGTGTCTAGGGTATTTTACACAGTGAAATGGTACTAACCATGGTACTGCTGGGTCCTACTTCCTAGGCACATGATATCTTCTTCCATCAATAGATACTGCACCTAAAAATTGGCTCAAGTCTAGGAACTGAGCAAGGGATCATAATTTGTCATTTGGATGACTACCATCAGACTCTTGACTCTACATTATTTTTCCTGGTTATAGATGCTAAGCATAAACCTTATTGGCACTTTTATTTCCCCTTAAACGTATCATGCTCTAATAATCAGCTTTAAATCTCCTTGTGGATCAGGGCACCTGGGTGGCACCTGGGTGTCTGACTTTGGCTCAGGTCATGATCTCACTGCTCATGGGTTCAACCCCCGTGTCGGGCTCTGTGCTGATGTCTCGGAGCCTGGAACCTGCTTCGGATTCTGTGTCTCCTCCTCTCTCTGTCCCTCCCATGCTCGTGCTCTGTCTCTCAATAATGAATAAATGTTAAAAAAAACTAAATCTCCTTGTGGATCAAGATGTTTTGGCTGCTCCTCTAGTCTCACCAGTCTCTATGATCATTGCCACCTCCTGTCTTTTGGCATTTAAGACCTGCACTTGGCTGCTATTACCTCTGGAGTAGAGGAGGAGGAGGTCCATAATTATTCATGGATATGAACAAGTCAATATTTGTGACCTCCTGTCAGCCTTGACTTGAGAGAAGTTACAGTACTGAACTTCTTTTTTTTTTTTAATTTTTAATGTTTATTTTTTTGAGAGAGAGAGAGAGAGAGAGAGAGAGAGAGAGAGAGAGAGAGAACGAGCCGGGGAGGGGCAGAGAGAGAAAGAGACACAGAATCGGAAGCAGGCTCCAGGCTCTGAGCTGTCAGCACAGAGCCCCACGCGGGGCTCAAACTCACAGACCGAAATTATGACCTGAGCCAAAGTCAGATGCTGAACCAACTGAGCCACCCAGGCTCCCCAGTACTGAACTTCTTAGCAATACTAAGAAGTGAGGTATCTCTCACCAGTACATTCCTGATGACTGAAGTGAAGGACATATTCTCACCTTACCTACTGTATCCAAACCAGC
The DNA here is from genome assembly GCF_018350155.1 of Leopardus geoffroyi. Taxonomy (NCBI): domain Eukaryota; kingdom Metazoa; phylum Chordata; class Mammalia; order Carnivora; family Felidae; genus Leopardus; species Leopardus geoffroyi. Next base: position 177,214,495 of record NC_059327.1, read on the forward strand.
ATTCCCACTTACTCAGCCTTTTTAGACCTTCCACATCTACTTCAGTTACCTATTGCTGCACAATACATTATTCTAAACCTTAGCAGTTTAAAACATCAAGCATTTATCACTTCATTTATTATTTCTTAGGGTAAGGAATCTGAGAGGGGTAAGCTAGGTAGTTTGCGATTGGGGTCTTTCAGAAATTTGCAGTCAAGATGTTAGTTAGCCAGAGCTGAAGTCATCTGAAAGCCGAACTGAGACTGGAATCCATGCCCATGAAATTTACTAATTTACACTGCTGGCAAACTTAGTTCCAGTTGTGATCAGGGGGTGTTAATACCTAGTTACATGGGGCTCTCCATTGGTTGCCTGAGTATTCTCCTGACATGGTAGCTGTCTTTCACCAACATGGATGATCCAAGAGAAGGTGTTGGAGAAGCCACCATATGTTTACATATGACTTAGCCTTGGGATTCATACATCACCTCTTCTGTTAATTCTTTTGGTCACATAGAGTACAATGTGTCTGATACAATGTGAGATGGGATTACTCAAGGGCATAAATACCAAGAAGAGATCATTGGGGTCATCTTGGAGACTGACTACCATAGTCTGCTTTCTGAGCCCCAAAATAACATCTCTTCCACATAAAAATATACTCGCCTTTGCAAGCATACCTAAATTCTAATCCATTTTTATATCAGTTCAGGGTCTAGAATTGTGTCATTTAAATCAGGTCCCACTGTAGATAAATTTCCTCTAGAGTAGTTCTTTAAATACGGCTCCTCAAATGCAGTTCCTCTTAATCTGAAGAATTTGAACTATCCCATAATGATGTATCATGCATTTGAGCAGAGACATAACTTTCTAAAAAATTTTATCCAACATTTCCTGTGATTTAAGCAGAGAGGTTTCTATGTTTGTTGGAAGCTCACAAGAAAAAGGAAATTTATAAGTAAAAGGGTTTAAAGTTTAAGCTAGATTTAAGAGATTATTCAAGTGAAACATAATACATAATTTCAAATATTCAGCATGTGACAATATGAATGAGGATTTCCTATGGGTCATCACAATTCTACAAATATTTCTGGAATAGTTGGAAGAGAGAACATAGCAGCAAATGGGTGGTTAAATATGTGACCCTCCAACTCTGAGGTCCTGTGTTTTTATAAATACATAACATCAAAAATAATTTATGAAAATTACACTCAACAAAATGGCCAAAATTAATGGAGAGTCTTAGGAACTTGTGAAATATGTGTTTTCATAATCAATGGAAAGTGATGAAAGAACAAGTTAAATATAACCATAAGCATCCTATACATGTTTTAAAATGCACTCAGATTATGAAAAAAAATAACTCAAATTATTACTGCACAAGTGTCCTCACAAAACATTTATAAGCCCTTAAAAGGATCATTTGATTATTTTTTTTTAATTTTTTGAATGTTTATTTATTTTTGAGAGAGAGAGAGAGAGAAACAGAGAGAGAGAGAGAGAAAGCACAAATGGGATAGGGGCAGAGAGAGGGCGACAGAGAATCCGAAGCTGTCAGCACAGAACCTGATGCGGGGCTTGAGTCCACCAACCATGAGATCATGATGTGAACCAAAGTCGGACGCTCAGCCAACTGAGCAACCCAGGCGCCCCTCATTTGTCTGAAATTTTGATTGTATAATCATATATTTTTCTCTCTCTCACTCTCTTGTTCCCATCCTCTTCTTTCTCTTCTCTCTTTCTCTTACTCTCCATTTCCATTATTTTTGTATCCATTCAATGAGTATTATATACACAGTTATGTTTTTACTTATTATGCAGTAAGAATAGAGCATGGGTTTGAAGTCAGGGTAGCTGCACACATTTCTCCATACAGCCATTTGGACAGAGAGAGACCTTGGCAGGGCACCTTATAATACTTCTAAACTTCATTTTCCCCATTTGTAAAATGGAGACGTTTAGAGTACCTAACTTATTTATCTATTAGAAAAGATGTAAATAATTTATATAAAACACTGGTACACAGGTAAATTAGATATTTTTTTTTCTGTTTTATGATATTAAATACTCCCAATATTTGCATTCCTCCACAAATTCTTGACCTGGAAAAGTTTCCTCTGTAAAAAATATACTCTCAAAAAGCTCTATATACTGTCAATAGACTCTTCACAAGTATACTCTTATACTCTCAATAAGCTCTATACTGCCTCCATTGTAGACTGTCCTGATGGCTTTTGTCACATGCAGCAGAAGTTTAAGAGGTTTATTTACCCCTTTGTCTTTATCACGCAAACATCTGAGGTTAGTAAAAAGGATATAGTTATAAAGAAAGGGAAAATATTTACAAATATTATTTTAATATTATTTCAAGCTAATGATTAAATTACCTATACAGTAAGCTTATGGTCTTTCAAATGATTTTGAATGTTAATGATAAACTAAATACTTGTAATTCACTGTCTTCTGGGTAGTTTCTCCAAGTACAAACTCTATTCAAAATAAGCCCTACAAATTCCAACACCTAGGAAAAGAGCTCCTTTGCATGTGCTCCTTATGAAATGTGCTTTGTGACAGACAGTCACTTAAATATTAACATAAAATGAAAATTCAAAGTGAGAAAATTTTGAGGCAATAGTTTTGTTCAAAATAAATATTAAATACTTTAAATGTTTGGTTAGATTTTGAATAAATGAAGTCAGGTAGAAAATATTTAGCATAAATTCAAGTGTTCATCACAAATATTGTGGGACCAAATGTCATTTCAAATAGCACTCTATAAACTGATCAAAGAATAATTACCCATTGGAGTTTAATTGAAGCTTTATTAAAAAATTATGACTGCCTTTCTATGTAAATTACTCAAATATAAACATACATCGTAGTAAGATATCATTTATTTACTAAAGAAATTTTATATTAACATAGAATTGCCAGAGTAACACAATTGATAAATAACAATAGTAGACAAGAATTAACAGTTCCTCAAAATGCATTCTATTCTAGGTAGAATATCTATTAATTCCATTATCTAATGATTCAAATGTTAGTTAAAGCAAGAAAATAGTATATTAGTAAGGAAAGTTGTAATGTGTCTGTATTGAAATAGTTCTCAATGAGTTAGTTCAGGATGCATCACTTACAATGCATCTCTCATACTTGTCAAGGTGGGGCCTGTCCAGGTTGCAGACTTTTGGCTTCTACTTCTTTACTGTCAGTACAGATAGATAAATCCCTGCATTGATCCCCATGCCATGCTATATGGATCAGCTTTCAGCACACATTCCAGAATAATAAGCATGTATTTTGATGCAGCCTGTGGTATCTGATAAAAAAAAAAGATATTAATTTGAAAAGTGTCACATGTTCTCCTAGAAGCAAGTACTGAGATGGAGGTGTGTGAAGGAAATTTATTAGGGAACACTTTTATGATCAGTGTTTGGGGGAAAACAGTAGAAGCAAGATTGATTGGAAGGAGATATTGGACAGCAGTGCCTTCAGACCAATATCTATGCCAACTGTGACAGAATGTTTGAGAGTAGAGGAGCCATTCAGAACTGCTCTGAGTTTTAGGGAGAAAGCTAAGACTCTATACTCCTGTGTTGATCATCACTCAACATAGGTTGACTGGAGAAGGAGACATAAACAAAGGGGAGGACTGAGCTCTCCTGAAGAGGAATGAGCTCTCAGATGACAACTTTCTGAGCAAATCTGTCTGTCCAATATGGGAGGAGGGTGTGCTAGGTAGCTTGAACAGCAGAGTAGGACATGAGTGTCCTCTCTTTATGCTACTTAGACCCACTTGCTTAGTTTGAGTGCTGGCAACAGCTATTTCAGTTCAGTGGGGCCTCTTTTCCCACGGGAAAATATAAAAGAAATATTAATGGGACAAAGGCAGCACAGCTGGACTAGAGGCAACACATAATCTCCATTCTCTACCTTACTAAATTCCTTAACCCTTATCTAGAAGCACAGGTGGGTCACCTGGTGGGGTGATCAAGACCCATCCCAGAGAGGTTCAAGCTTCTCTTTGCCATGTCCTGATCAGGCCATGGGTGCTGTACTTTTCCCTTTACCTACCATCATGATTTGGCAAGGTAGTACTAAGTGGTTCCCAAGTTAATCACCTGGTTACCAAACATATTTATCCCTACCATACCTCCTCCTAATGGCAAAAATTAATTGACACTATCAGTATGATGATTCATTACTTGCCTGCTGATTCCTCAGCACAAGATGCATAAACACGAAATGCCCAGACAACAGCTGTAACTTAAAGTACCATGGGAATTTCTCTTGCCTTGTACCTTAGTGGAAATGTTCCTCTTTTGAGAAATAGGAATCTAATTCTACAGAGCACAGAGTTATGAGAATGGAATCACAAATTCCTCCAGCAAGTCATGGGAAGTGATGGTAAAGTGGGACACTCTTGCTTCTGTCCCTTAGTTATAGATCTCTGCATATACCTGTTGGGAAAACAGGAGCAGAGCATATAATGGTAACTGAATTAGCATGTATTTTTCCAGAATTTTGAAAAAGGGTGACCAACCTCTTACAACACTATTCCCAACCTGGTACCTCAGCTATGCTTTCACAAGGCTGTTCCACCAGTCTTTAGTTGGTCCATGAATTCTATGATCATGGACCACTGATAGTATCTACTTTAATATAAAAAGGGTGCCTGAATCTGAGGCAATATCATATGGGATGAGGTTTCAGTGAATGAAATATTCTGAGCCTTCAGTGGTTTGTACTGGGGCAGTGCGGGAAGAAAGGCAAACTCAAGGGCAGAATAAATAATGATTGCTATGAAAATATATCGCTTCCCCATTTCATTGTGGAAGAGTTCCAATTTAATCAATTTACACCTAAGGACCAGTTGGTATCCTTGAGGAAGAGTGCTATACTAGTTGTTCAATGTTAGTTTCTCATTATAGAAGACTGAACACTCAAAAATGTCAGCAATGTGATAAGACTTAGTGAACAGAAACCCATTTGTAGCCTACAGCTCTGGTCTTTTGGGTGCTCCATTCATGAACCTCCAATGCCTGCTCTGGAGTGGTCTGTGACAAAGACTGATATCAACTGGTTGAGTCATCCTGTCTATTTGGTAATTTAATGTCTCTTCCAAGACTGATGGGCTCTGGTAAGCATTAAGAATATAGTAAGAATACAGCCCTCATGTTTTGTGACCATCACTGGCCAGTCCTTTCACAAAATTATGTACCATATCTTCATTTCCTGTATTTTGACCTTTTTCTCCCAGGTCTTGAAAAATAGGCCACACATCTACAACTGTCTATAAATCTGCATATATTCTAAATATGGGCTACCTCATTTGCCACACAAAGCAGATAAGAGATGTCCTATACAAAGACTTGTCCTCTGAAGAATTTCCTCACATCGCTGTGTTTCAGAGCCATCTCTGAGTGGAAGTGTAATGCAGGCATCATCCATTTTCAGCTGCATATATACTGAGATAATCTGTCCATGAACTAAGCTCAGATCTTTTTCTCTTTTGTCAGGAGGTCATAAAGGGTCCACAGTGGGAATGTATGTGTGTGTTGAGGAAGAGACACTGTGCAGTCATTGTGGGTGATGTGACAGTCTGTTCATCGTTCCTAGAGCATGTTTGTGTCCTCTAATGTTGCCTGTTGACTCTCAATGAAACAGGCTGAAAAAACCACTGTAAGGCAAACCTTACCATGGAAACTCTGGTCATGGAATAGGGAAACCTAAATATAATGGGACTAATTGGATCCCAGGATGGGAGGGGCCAAGTGGCCACACTTACATTTTGGAAAAATGGAGTCTTGAGGAGTTGAGAAAGTTGACTTGGATCACATAGGTTGTTATCAATAATGAGACTGTATGACCCTGCCGCCTGCATTCTCCCATTATTTTCTTTTGACCATAGTTCATGTGGGATGGTTAGAGATTACAGGATATAGAGTCAGATGAAGCAGATTTCACTCTGCACTTTCTTCATTCCAGACAGGTTGTTCTTCTTTTATTTCATTTGTGCATCCTACTTTCTGCTGCCCAGAGTGCTATCACCACCTCAAGTTCCTCCATTATATATGTGGCATTTGTTCATATTTCTTTTTTTTTTTAATATGAAATTTATTGTCAAATTGGTTTCCATACAACACCCAGTGGTCATCCCAACAGGTGCCCTCCTCAAGGCCCATCACCCACTTTCCCCTCCCTCCCACACCCCAAAGCACTCACACAAGAAAGCCTTTCCCAATTCCCAGGTAGGATCAGCTATCCCTCTTATATATGCTTCTAAAATGCTGCTTAGTTTCCTTTCATCACTTATGATTTGACATAATATATTCCTGTGAAAAAGTGATGAAAACTAATTTCCTCTACTAAACAATAAGGGCAAATACTGTTTCCCCTTACCATTGTATCCTGAGAGGCCAATATAGCCTTCTAGGGAGTAAAATCATGAAAATATCTGTAGAATAAATTAATGTTGCTATTTGTTTTATCTGAAAGCTCTTGAAAACATTTTAGCCAGGATTCCCAGTTTGTGTTTTTAAGAAGATAATGTAAACTCACAATGTATGGGAATGTAAATCCACGTGCTTACTATAAGAACCTGTCTTCACGGGAGCCCATTTTGGCCATATTGTCAGCACACATATAATATCACTTATGCTTTCAGGCCCTTCTTTATATGTTGTCTTTAATTATTCTCTCCGTGTTTCATTTGCATTGAATTTACTTCCTTGTCTCAATATGTAGCAACCTGAGAACAAAAATCCTTCGCATACTTTATTAGAAACCCTAGTGCAACTCATAAAAAGAGAGACGCCCATTGGCATAAGGGACACATTGTTAAATGGATGCTTGACTATATTCTACATGTCACACTTAATTGAAAAGCAACCTTGAAATTCAATAATATCTCACTCAGAAAGCAGAAACTCTAAAATAAATTAAAACATAGTGGTTTATGTCTTTTTGCCCTTATGACAGACTAGCCTGACTTAAGCAGTTTTGATTTACTCAAATCTCTTGAGACTGAAGTCACTAAAGAAATAGTGTAAGTCACTACTGCTGTATTTCAGTAAAGGCTAACATTTTGCCTCAGCACATGAACAAATTGGATCTTCAGAAGAGATATTAACAGAATTATAAATGATATTATCTTTGAATTTAGGATTTTGGTTGAATGCTACACAACATGTTTACTCCCAGAAATTATAAAACCACGTGGATGAAAACTCTGCCTTAGTATCAACAGAGATAAAGAAGAAGGAAAAAAAATAAACTTTTTAGAGGTTGAATTTTGTCCTTCTCACAAATAATTTTTACTGTGAATCATAGACTCTATGTAAGTCATATAATTAATTTTTTAAAATATGTTCTTGTACTTTCACTTCCAGCTATGGTGAATTAGCATACAGCAGAACAGTACTTCTATTGAGAACAACTAGAAAGGAGAAACAAACTAAATTATAAAACAAAGGCATCTCCTCTTTAATGGCATGAGAGAGATAGTAAGGTTAATAGGAGTATAAGATTAGGGGACAAGTCAGAACCAAAACAAAAACTGCTCATAAAGGATATATTAATATGGAGATCCTGAGCAAGAACTATATTTTAGGAGGCATAGAATCTTAACAATTCTTTCCATGGCGTTGGAAAACAGAAGTTGAAATTTAGGATAACCAATGCATCAGAACTTGAGAAGTTAAGATACCAGGGAGAAGCAAAGTGCATAGATATGAAGCCAACCATCTAGGCTGGCTTTCTCTCAGAGAAAGATTTTGCCAAAGCATAAATTGCCTGGATCACAAGGCGCAGCAGCTGTGCAGAGTCATTGAAAGTCTCATCACCGTAGGCAGGTAAACACTGGAGTTGAAGGCCAACCATAAAAGAAAAGTTTGCTAAACATTTTCCACTGGGCATCCTGGAAGAGGTTACTGTGTGGGTGGCACCTTAGCGGTAACTGTAAGAACGAAAGGTTAATTGTAACTTATATTTTGAGGTAAGATAATGAGTTTTAATAAGGATGTTGTACACTATTAATTCCTTTCAACTAGACTCATCATGCTATTTTTCTGTCCTCAATGAGTTTTCTGTTACCTTTATGGGAAAAGTTTTTGAAATTTTCAGAATACCACCACACCGGATGTCACTTTTCTAAGTAAACCTGTAAACGTCTCTCCTTAGCCAGTTGGCACAATGTTAAATTTGTCAGTGGAAAGCATTGGAAAGATACTGCTGGAAGAAGGGACCTGTCTTCCTGTTTCCAGCAAGCTTTTCTTCCCTGCTCTGGCATCAGTGCCAGAATGTGGCTGAAATCCACCATATGGTTCTCACCCTCCAGAGAACTCTAGAGGCACTCTAGCAGACAGCTCTCCTGTGAGCTTCAGTATTATGTCAGTGGGCAGCTTCCTGGTAGGTCCTGCTGACACATTAGTGAGAGGTTTCTCAGTGCTTCTTCCCAGCACCCTAGAAATCTCCTCATCAAGATTTACCAGTGTCCCATTGGGCAGTTTCCCGATTTTCAATCCTTGACTATGGCACCTCAGTGAACTTCGCCATCAAGTAGTGGAGTAAAAAACACATGCTTTCCAATGAAGTTTGCATCTCAGACGTGGTGAGAGGGAAGATTCTCCCAAGTTTGTCCTTTTCTTGGGTACTCTGACTCAGTCTCAGTGATTGATCCTTAGATCTATTATTTTTTTTTTTCCTTTAGCATGCTCTTTAACTCTTTTTAATTAGTCGATATTAGTTCGTAGTTTTTTGAGTTAAAAATCTTGAGTTCAAATTACTGATGTGATTTCTGTCCCCTAACAGGACCCTGACTAAAAAATCCACCACCTTATTTTCTATCTACCTTAATATTCACCTATACCTCTTACTTATATCCACTCATACCCTACCTATTGCTTGTCCCATGGCATATCACCTCATCTCATTATTCCTGCTAAGACACAGCCACATAAAGTGATAGCTACCTGTAGAAAAAATTTTAATTATTGAGGAGAAATCAGCAGCCCACATATGAAGGACTGGTTTTATCATGTTCTAAGACATCTTATTTAAAAATCAACAAGAAAAAAAAATCAACCTAGGATATCTGAAATTTCTTCCCAGAAGATGCTATAATGCAATCATCCTCATAATAGGAGTTTTCTGTTCAGTGAAGATGTCATTGAATTTGTTCCAAGTTATGTATTTGTCTTAACAGTATTCTGACAAACAATTTTTTTAAGTAAGTTTGATTGGCAGATTTGGGCAAATTACACATGTTACAATAATAAAAGAGTCCTAATAATTTTATAGATGATGAAAATGTTTACTCAATCATAATAAATTAAATTTTAGAGTGTTTCCTAAAGAAAAGTTTATACAATTGAATTTGTTCTCACTTTTATGACTTTTATTTTGATAATGCTTTACAACATGATTTTCATATCAATATTTCATTTAAGGTTTGAGGACCTAAGGTAAAAGAAGAATTGGCAGGGTGAGATTGTCTTCATTTTTTTCTTGGTCTCAGATCCACGTCTATAAATGAATTTTTGATTCAAACAAAGTATCCACAACTAATGAAAATTATTGCATATTTTATACTGAATTAAGACTTACATTTTCTTACCTCCATTACCAGTGGGGATAAAGCAATTTCTCCTACCTGTTATTTTGTGGCAACAAGAAGCCTTTTAAGCAATGGAGAGGTTGTGAGTACCATCAACTATCCCCATTCATACATGAGCATGAAACTTAAGCAGTGAAAACCAGAGACCGATATATTTTTGCTTTAAGTTTTTATTTAAATTCCAGTGAGTCAACATACTGTGTAATATTAGTTTGGTCATTCCACACTTCCATAAAAGACTTAGTGCTCCTTACAACAACTATTCTTTAGTACAACTACTTGGGTACAACTGAAACTACAGAGAGCTACTAACTACATATTCCTGTGATGGCTGAATACTGAAGAACCTTTTCTGATACAAACTTTTGTAATAAGCTTTCAAATGATCAAACATTACTAAGAAGCATTCTTAGAGATGATCCAGAAAGAGTATGCAGAATTTAGTCACATTTCTTCTTGAATTTTTAATAACTAGTTTTTTAATGTTTATTTATTTTTGAGAGAGAGAGAGACCACAAAGAGAGGAGGGGCAGAGAGAGAGAGGGAGACACAGAATCTGAAGCGGGCTCCAGGCTCTAAGCTGTCAGCACGGAACCCAATGCAGGCCTCGAACTCACCAACTGTGAGATTATGAACAGAGTCGGTGTCTGATGCTTAACTGACTGAGCCAGCTAGGATCCCCTCTTCTTGAATTTTTAAAAAAAATTAAGTAATTTCCAAGACCACTGGGAAAATGAATTTATTCTCCCCATACTATTTCAAACCTATCTTTACTGAGAGTATACAGTTGTGACTTAAGAAGTATTGGGCAATTGGAAAAGAGTACAACCTTCTTTGCAGTTGAACCCGGTTCCTTGTCTTGCTCTTAACTTTTACTGGAACTGCTTCCTGAAAAATGGTAATGATAATAAAATAATGATGCCACTTTAACTCTTGTATACTTCTTTCTAGATTAAAACACATTTCCAATAATACTAAGAGGTAAACAACTTTTCTCCATCTGGAATGAGTAAACTGAGGCTTAGGGAGAGTAAGGGCTTTGTCAATGCCATAATGTGTGTGGAGAGCCTAGACCCAAAAACCAAGGACTTTGGATGTTGGCAAAATTAATGGCTTTTAGATCAGAAGATGCAATTTAAGATAATAATGTCGATAGCAACAATACTATTTAATGTGAATTTACTATGTGATAGGGAATCCCACTAGCAGTTCACGCATGGTATAATTTAATCTCCACAAACAATCCATGTGACAAGTATTCTAAGTGTATATATCTAAGCCTATACATACCATAAAACTTCGGTTTGCAAGCATAATTCATTCTGGAAATATGGTTGTAATCCAAAGCACTTGTATATCAAAGCAAATTTTCCCATGAGAAATAATAGAAGCTCAGATGATTCATTCCACAGCCCAAAAATATTCATATAAAAATGATTACAATACTGTAATATAATACAAAATAATAAATAAAATACAAAATATAAAGAAAAATAAGCAAATTAACCTTTATTTCCTTTGAAAACCTTTGTGGCTGGTGTGAGAGAGACCAGAGAGAGAAGGATGTAGGATGACTTTCTCTATCATTAATGAAATCACAGTTATATTTGGCCCCATGGAGTCTTTTCTTTTTCATGCAACTTTAACAAGGAACCTATCCAGTGACACTTGCTTTTGCCTCCTTTTTAGGATTTCAGAGAAATGTGACATTGCATGGTCATTAAACAGATTCATTGCTCTCACTGCTACAGCCTTATAAATATATTGTATTATATGGACTTCCCAGCACTTAGTTCTGTCCTACCTGTTCACAAAGGAACTCTGATTCTGCCATAGAAAGCTTCCAAGGATAAGGACAAGATGCTAATTTCTTTCTTTTGAAAAGAAACACAGGTTAATTTATCCATTTGTTTAACACATATTTACTTAGCAAGTATTTGTGAAGCATGCCATACAGGAAAATGGTAAATTTCATTTATATTTGAGCTGTTTTAAAAAAATATCTTTCAGTAAAATTTTATTGTTGACCTAACTATGTCTTACATATTCTTTCTAAGGTTTATTCTAAGATATTTTATGTATTGTTATTATTGTTGAAATTATAAAGGAAATTAACTTTTAATTACATTCTCTAAATTTGAAAAGGACTAATTTTTATTACGTTTTGCATCTTTGTGTCTAGGGAAATGTTACCATACTTCATGGAATTTAAGAAAATAGTGGAAATAAAAACGTGTTCATCTTGCCTATGGCCAAGAAAAAAGAGGAAAAATTATAAAGCTTAATGCTTTGTTATACATGACATATTAGAAACTCTGGTAAGAAAAATATAAAGTTTACAAAATATTCAATTTATAATATCTTTTATTAAACTAGTAACTTCTAAGAATTATAAATAAAGAATGTATAATTACAAAAATGTAGGGCTGTCTCTTATCAACACAAATTAGCCAACAAATTATATTCAAGTAGCTTTCCACTTTTCAATGTAGACTTAATCACAGAATTATCAGGCCCTATCAGTTGTGTTAACGTTTGTTGACCTAAATCTGAAGAAGATACAGATTAGCCTCAAAGAGTTTATAACTGGACAGCCTTACCACTAAATATAGAAATTCTGAAGCAACGTGATAAATGCTATTATAGAGATATTCTTATTTAATCAATACTTTTTTTTTTAAGAAAAATGAGCATCTAATGAAAGCAATGAGTGTCCTGAGCCTGCCATTGATTATTTTAGATTAAAAAAAATATATACATCTATTTTTCCATGTGTGTGTGTTCTAGTGAAATTATTTTAAAATCCCTTCCCTGGGTTTATTTTGCTCCAACTCTTGTCAATCTTATTTTTAATACGACTCTTAAGGATTCACCTTATACTTTTTGAAGATCGGAGTCAATAACACAATTCTGTTGGGGGAGAGTTTTTAAAAGTTGAAAACATTTGTTTTAGTTGTTTGTTAAATTATTTTCTTCTACAGAAATTCCTGTGATTTCTTTGAATGAAATGTGTTCTGTATCTCCCTGGTAATTCTTCTCCCAGACACTTAGTATCTAAGAGAATATATCATTGCCTTCCCTGTTCCATTCATGATATCCAGGTCCAGCGGAAGCAACATATGCGGATGTAGAAGTGGTGTCCACAAGTGGCATTTCACTGTTTGTATGGTCATATCAGCAACTTTAGAGTTACTTTACCCTGGTTCAAATTGTCACGTCACCACTCCCCAGGTTCATTTCGGCAGACATGTATTCAGTTTATTTTTCTGTGCCCGGATACCTTCTAGGGTCGTTATGACTCAGGAGGATTAAACAAGGCAAAACATGGAAAGTAGTGAGCACATGCCCAACATATGACATCTATTCAAAATATAATTTATTTGATAATGATGCAATTGTATGCATAGCATTTGCTTCATTTTTATCTCACAATACCTAGAAGTATTATAAGAAAGAACGCATGCTGGAGGTACCTGCTTCTAAAAAGAATTTGAAAAGCTGCCACCATGTACTTTTTGTGAATGGAAGTGAGAGATGAAACCTAGAAAAATCCTTCAGTCAATTTTTTATAGTCTCTGGTGTCAATAATCATTTTGAACAAGTGTTTCTCAAATGTAAATCCTCAGTAATGACTTGTTCTGGCAAATCCCTGTGTTTTCAGTAGTCTGTTGTCTACTCCTCACACACTCCACTTCAAAGGCAGCTTTCATGGCACCCAACTCTGTTTTCATTTGGAAACTGAAGGAATCCTCCTTCATTTTTCCTCTCTTTCTCCTCCTCTATACCTGAGTACTGCTCTCTAGCCAGCTATTCAAGGTAGAAATCAGGTCTTCATTTGAGTTTACGTCCTCATTTGGCAATTTCAATAATATTCAGCATTTGTGCTGTATGGTTCCCATGAGTGGTCAGTATTTTCACAGCTAGCTTAATGCTATCTCTCTCACACTCCAGACATGTTTTTCTTTAAGGAGAAAACATGATATTTACATATTTTTAATATTAAATAAAGCTTGTATAAATTCCTAGCTTCATCAGATTTGTCTCTTGGACTCTCTATCAGGAAACAAAACAAGAAACAAAAACCAGATGTATATATTCAACAATGGCCTAATTACAAGACTGGAAAGTCTCCTATTCTCTCTCATTTTCAGTAATCTCATTCTGACATATCTTTGGGCTTCTTTACTGGCTTTCCTCCTATCCTAAATGTTTTCACTCCATTTTTAAAGATGTAGGCCCACTATAAATAAATGCCAATAAATCATCAATATCTTAGACATTGCGAATACAATGGGAATACACTTTTTAAGATTCTAATTCTGTGGCAATATATATTCAACATTTATGCACACACACACACACACACACACACACACACAGAAGATAAGTGCAAAAGTAGAGTGAGAAATACTATGATATGGAAACCTGAACAATTATGATAAATAAATGCTTGCAAGGGATTCTGACAGAGAGAGCAGAATGTGTAAACTACGAGACATTATGAAATGTTCTGAAAACTCGATTTGTATAGGAGAGCGGAATCTTGAGTAAGGAATGTAAATGAATAGGAATTTGAAGAATTGAAGCAAGCAGAGAATAGAAGTGAATTTTCTCTCTTGCCATGGTGCAGGGTCTTGGATTTATCCCGAGGATAATCAAAAGTTATTGTAGGAACGTAGACTGAAGGTAATTAATTACAACTGAGTTTTGTAGTATGGCTTTAACTTCAGTGTAGAATTAGACCACAGGGGGAGAAAGGGGAAGCAGAAACACCCACCAAGAGTCAAACTGTATCATAAACTAGATGAAAAATTACGACTTAAATACAGCTAATGCCAATGAAGATGGGAATATATGATTTATAAGATATTAATATACATAATTAATAGGTTTTAGAGACATGAGAAAGAAGTAAGGAAAATGGAGAAGTCAGGAAAGACACACATACATATCTGATTCACTCAAATGAGGGTTAGCAATCACCACGACTGTGATAAAAGACAGGGGAACCTTTAGGGAAAATACAATATTATGAATTTAGTATTGTAACTGTTGAGCTTCAGGTGCCTATTCCACCTGTTCAAATACCAAGAAGATATTTGTAAACATAGGCCCAGACTTCAGGAGAGAAATCGGGGCTGAGAAAATTATCTGAGAGTTACAATATAGAGATTACAAATATTGCCACGGAAGGGAATGATTTCTACCGAGGTGATGGAAGAAGTGAGAAGAGAGTCTAGGATAGAATGTTGATAATATCAGAGAATATTTAAAGAAAAAACAACCCCTTCTGCTACAACCCACATCTTTGTAACTTAACATAAACATTTCTTTGAGGACATTATTTAGCTGAAGCACTGTTATCTGTAAGCTACTAATTTTGTTCATACTCTATTAGAAGATGAAAAAGGAAACACAGGGAAAACGAAGAGCCTTCATTTTCTAATTATCATTCAACCAGTCGGCAATTAATTGCTTATCACACCTTCCTCCTCCTGTGAGGATCATGCCATTCACCTACGGCACATTTACTTTAACTAATGATTAAAGAAAAAAAATATCTATCTTAGAATACTTGTATAATTGCTATAACTTAATCTCTTAAACTTCATACTGTCTTTCGGTATCTCATTTACCTTCTATCTTTGTTGAACTCTTAACCCAAGAACCTGAAATCCATAGCTCATACCTCTCTGGACAAAAGACTCAAGTCCATTGACTTCTTGATTTTTTTTTAATAGTCATATGCACTTTGCTGACCCGACCCCAAAATCAATTCGGTATCTAGTTGTCCCTTCTAATTTCTAACTGACTGAGAATCTCTGGGTACACCCACAGAAATTAGTACTTTGATATCTCAAGAAATATATCATTTCCAATATGAACTTCCCCTTTTTTTTTTTCTTTCAGTAATGTCTAAACTCACATCGCTCTCTAAAATTAAGTCTTCTCTTCTGTTCCACTTCCCTTGAAAGAGTAGACTCAAATGTTCTGTGCCCTTAGTTCCTCCTATGCAGTCTTGGATCTGCAATCTGGCTCCAATCGCATACCTCTAAAGAAACAGCTCTTTATGATTCAGCAGTGTTCTGCTGGGGCCAAAGATTTTTGATTACCTTCAATGTATCCATGAGGATAGAGCAAAGGTGTCTATTCCTGTGAGATTAGCTGCAAAGAGATCACTCACTCCTTCTTGGCTAGACAAATGCACAGTCTCCATTCAATCAGATACCAGTGCCCAGACTCTCTTATTTCACATGATATCTCTGTCCAACCAAAGCCTATCTACCAGAATAAATAAATAATACACATATACACACACACATACATACATGCATACAGTTCTGAGAACACTAAATACAATAAATACACTAAATGCAATAGAGAAAACTATTCCAACCACGAGAATGCAGATTGTAAAGAACATTGACAGTCCTATTTTCTTTTTTAATCTTTATTTCCACAATAGCAGAGGTAAAGACCATGTAATTTTCAATCTACTTATAGAAATCCCACACATTATATAATAAACTTACCTTAAAAAGATGCTAGGGGCGCCTGGGTGGCGCAGTCGGTTAAGCGTCCGACTTCAGCCAGGTCACGATCTCGCGGTCCGTGAGTTCGAGCCCTGCGTCAGGCTCTGGGCTGATGGCTCAGAGCCTGGAGCCTGTTTCCGATTCTGTGTCTCCCTTTCTCTCTGCCCCTCCCCCGTTCATGCTCTGTCTCTCTCTGTCCCAAAAATAAATAAACATTGAAAAAACTGCAATTTAAAAAAAAAAAAAAAAAAAAAAAAGATGCTAACCCAGAGGTAGTCAGAGCTAAAACAACAGATTCCTCTTATTTCTTTAAACTGGTTGAGTTTTATTTTTATTTAAATGTACATGAATCAGTTAAAATAATCCATATATCCACCTTGAAAATTTGTTTTATAAATTAAAATCAGACAAAGTATAATTTAAATTTCGGTTGCAAAAATTTAGGTATGGGTTTTCACTAAAGTGTGTTCAAACTACAGAATATGGTGACTATATAACAACTTATTGGTCCATTGTCATGCAGATAGACAGTTTTTGCCCATTTTTTAAAAATGAAAACAAGTAGGGGCGCCTGGGTGGCGCAGTCGGTTAAGCGTCCGACTTCAGCCAGGTCACGATCTCGCGGTCCGTGAGTTCGAGTCCCGCGTCGGGCTCTGGGCTGATGGCTCAGAGCCTGGAGCCTGTTTCCGATTCTGTGTCTCCCTCTCTCTGCCCCTCCCCCGTTCATGCTCTGTCTCTCTCTGTCCCAAAAATAAATAAACGTTGAAAAAAAAATTAAAAAAAAAATGAAAACAAGTAAAACTTCTATGAACATTCTTGTACTTTCTTGAACCCAAGTTCAAAAGTTTCTCCAGGGATTATACTGAGAAGAGGAACAGATAGGTCATGGAGGATTTTATTTTATTTATTTACTTGTTAATTTTTTAATGTTTATTTATTTTTGAGAGAGAGAGAAAGGGATCATGACTTGAGCTGAAGTCAGACACTCAACCAACTGAGTATCTCAGGCACCTCAGTCATAAATGATTTTAGTGTTCAATCCTACACAACAATACCAAATGGGTTTCCAACTTTTTTTTTTAAATAAATGTCCATTGCCATCAGCAAAGTGTAATAGTTGCGTATAATCCACATCCAATCCAACATTTCTGCTGATGGATCAGTAAAATATGTTGTCTCATTTTGTTCTTAATTTGTCTTTTCTGTTTCCTTATGCAGGAGAGCATACTTTTCTGTATGTGTGCGTGTGTGTGTGTATAATTATATATATGTATGTCAATTTGTTTTTCTATGTTTTTCCTTCTATCACACTAATTTATTATTGTCTTTTTACAGTAAGATTTGATTGCATGCTGGAAAAATTGCCCCTTGTCATTCATTATTAGTCTCAGTTGTCATATTTCTTATATAACCCTATTGAAATTTTGTTTGAAATTATAATAAATCTAGAAGCCAATTTGAAGAGCTCAGATGTCTGTATGATGCTGACATTTCATGTGAGTAAATATGGGATATTCTTCTTTAATTCAGTCCTTATTTAAAGTTCTCAATAAAGTTTTACAGATTGACGCACAGAGGTTTTTCATATATGCTGTCATTTTTATTCTCATTTAAATGTCATTGCTAATGTCACTAGTGTTATTTAAAATTCTAATTTTTAATTATTTATTAAAAAAATGTTAATGTTTATTTAAGAGAAAGAGAGAGAAAGAGAGAGAAAGCATGAGCAGGGGAGGGGTAGAGAGAGAGACACACAGAATCCGAAGCAGGCTCCAGGCTCTGAGCTGTCAGCAGAGAGCCCAATGTGGGGCTGTAATTCATGAGCTGTGAGATCACAACCTGAGCCCAAGTCAGATGGTCAACTGACTGAGTCACCCAGGCGCCTCCAATTCTAATTTTTATACTATGGGTTACTGTTTTAGAAATGTAGATTATATTTGTAGTGGAATTTTTTTAATAGCTAAAAGATTTTCCAGGTATTTAAAATTTATCTTGAGTCACTGTGATAGTTTCTATTGTATTTAGGATTTGACTATTTTTTCTAGGTTTAAAAAAAATTAGTTTTGTGTTGTTCGTAGTATGGTATGTTAAATTCTTGCATAAGATTTGAATCCAGTATGTTTTATTCCTGCTATATTGTGTATGGGTGCCACACTCTACTTTTCTTGATCAACTTGTAAATATTTTGTCTTCAAAGAACCAATTTTTAATTTGTTTAATGTTTATTTATTTATTTATTGAGAGAGAGAGAGAGAGAGAGAGAGAGACATACAGAGCAGGAGCAGGGGAGGGGCAGAGAGAGAGACACACAATCCAAAGCAGGCTCCAGACTCTGAGCTGTCAGCACAGAGCCCAACGGGAGGCTCAAATTCACAAATCACCAGATCGTGACCTGAGCCAAAGTCAGACGCTTAACCAACTGAGCCATCCAGATGCCCCTAAAGAACCAATTTTTTAATTAAAAAAAAATTTTTTTTTTCAACGTTTATTTATTTTTGGGACAGTTAGAGACAGAGCATGAACGGGGGAGGGGCAGAGAGAGAGGGAGACACAGAATCGGAAACAGGCTCCAGGCTCTGAGCCATCAGCCCAGAGCCCGACGCGGGGCTCGAACTCACGGACCGCGAGATCGTGACCTGGCTGAAGTCGGACGCCCAACCGACTGCGCCACCCAGGCGCCCCCCAATTTTTTAATTTAAAAATTCCCTTTTCTGTGTCTTTCTGTATGTTACTTTATTTTTTCTTTCCATTCTCTGTCTTTCTCCCTCTCATCTCTTTCTCTCTCTCCTCCCTCCCTCCCTTCTTTCTTTTTTATTGGTGTAAAACAAAAAAGAATACTGGGAGAAAATACACAAATCAGAGGCATTCAATATGGTGAATTATCCCAAATTTAGTACCTATGACTGGCATACAAGCAAGAAATAAGAAAACAGCATCTCAGAAAGGACATTGTGCTCTTCGCAAGAGCCACTTAGCTGAGCTTGTGGTTCTTAACTTCACATGGATGGACGAGGGTGTAATTCTCCACCTCCCTTCTGTCCCTAGGCTTTGCTCTCTGGGCTGTACTGCTCACTTCAAGGGAATTCTTCTGAACTAAACCTGGCTCTTCCTTCAGTAATTCAAACTGATGTTTTATGACAGTTGGAAGACCCATGTACATTTGTGAAGCCAGTAATAACTCAAAGAGAGTTTCTTCTGCAGGTGGAATTTCCTCACAGACATAATGGTTCAAGTACAGCTATTACTGCTTGTTATTAAAGTTTATATTTTATTTTTTTAAGTTTATTAATTTTGAGAGAGAGAGAGAATGGGAGCAAAAGAGGGGCAGAAAGAGAGGGAGAGAATCCCAAGGTGGTTCAGTGTTGTCAACACAGAGCCTGAGGCAGGGATTAATCCCATGAACTATGAGATCATGACGTGAGCCAAAATCAAGAATCAGATGCTCAACCAACTGAGCCACCCAGGCACCCCTAAAATTAACATTTTAATCTTAAGGGAGGCAGGAGAGCATGTTCTTTGGGGGAAAAAAAAAGCAAAATCTCTGCATTAGGCCCTTCAGATTTGAGTGGAAGCTGCACCACATATTCTTTGGATAAATATCTACAAATCATGTTCTTACACTTCAATTTCCTGGCCTCTAAAATACAAGCACTTCTGACCGAGTACTTCTGACTGAGGGTTGTTGTATGGATTTAATGTACATAAAGCAAATACAATAGTGTGTGAAATGTAGCAAGCTATATAGAAGTATTTACTATTATTACTAAATTAGTTTAATTAAAATGCATTTAAGTCATTTGATGCCAAAAAAAAAATACTTTTTGTAAAGGCAATTGTAACCTAACTAGAGCAGATTAATGAGTAACTGCTATAATCATGTTTTTATTTAATTTTCTGATTGACTCAAAAATGGGTTTTTCCTTTTATAAAACTGTTATGATTGGATTTGTCATCTTCTTGTCAATGACTGTTTTAAAATGCTGACTTTGGTTTTAATAATTTGTCATTAAAATGTTTTCTTAGAAAAGTATTGTCAGAAATCAGAAAGCTAAAGTGAATCCATGACTACATAAATGACAGCATGACATAAAATTGTCTTTTTAAGACTATAGGCTTTTTTTTTAATGCTACTAGTTGGCTTTTGAAATGCTTAAAACACATCAAACCTTTTTTTTTTACAGGGAATAAGCTTAAGATGAAAAAAATTATACTGCATTTGCCTCATTTCTCTGCAATTATTTATAATATGTCATTGAAATTTTTGGAATAGAAGTAAACAAAGCATCAAATATGGAATAATAGAATACTTGTTGCTTAACAAAATGAAATACCAATTTTAAAATTTAGTTTTGAAACTATGTCCTAGTTAAATTGCAAGAGTTGTTGTCTAAGTTGGCTTACATAAATAATTTTGAAATGCTACTGTGAATCAATAATATATAAACAATTAGGGTTTTGTGTCCTGGATATTTCCATATGGTGCTTATTATTGTCTGTTATACATGATTGTATTCCACAATCCTGACGTATTTTCTAGAAGCGGTAAGAATTCAAAAAAATCAGAAAATGAATACCTTTATTAAATATGTAAACTAAATGCAGGTACTCCCCCTCTCTTTATACAGATACTTAGAAAGTGCAATATGTCTAAACATCTTAGCCCTTCCTAATGCTCATTTCACAGAGTCAAAGATTTTTTTAAGTGTTTTTATTTTTATTTATTTAATATGAAATTTATTGTCAAAGGTTTCCATACAACACCCAGTGCTCATCCCAACAGGGGCTCTCGTCAATGCCCATCACCCACCCTCCCTTCCCTCCCACCCCCCATCAACCCTCAGTTTGTTCTCAGAATTTAAGAGCAGAGTCAAAGATTTAAAAAAAAAAATGTTTATTTGTTTTTTGAGAGAAAGAGAGCATGCACGCCTGTGCAAGCAGAGGAAGAAAAGAGAGAGGGACGGGGGATCCGAACCCAGCTCTGTGCTGACAGCAGAAACCCCAATGCTGGGTTGCATCTCAAGAACTGTGACATCATAACCTGAGCTGAAATCAAGAGTCAGATGCTTAAACCACTGAGCCACCCAGGCACCCCAATTTCCCCCTTTTTTTCTAAAAGTAAGGCATATCTAAATCATTTGGGTCCAGCCAAGAAATCAAAATGAGTGATTAGGCATTTTATTTATATAGCACAACATAAACTGTTATTTAATACTGGAGTGCCTTTTGAGCTGCGATATTTGACTCACAAGTGGCATTTGTTTTGTGTGTGTGTTTGCGTGTGTTTGTTTAAATTGAGCATCAAATTTCAGAATTTGATTGACAATACTGATTTTTATGAAGCAATTTTAGTCTGGCTTAAAAAATATAGAAGAATTTCAATTAAGCGACTAGGTAACAGAACGTAGGGAAAATCAACTTTGGTCAAATTCTAGATCTAGCAATTATTAGTTAGAATTTGTACCATGGTTTATAGAAAATTCAGAAATTCTACCTCTTTCTTCTAATGGAACAACGTGACAGGAAGTGAGACAAAAAGTGAGATGACAGAACATTTTTAAAAAAACGACCAGAGGGCAAAGGGGAACGATTGTTTTTATTAATCATGATTTAGAATAGCAATAAACATTGTTTTTATTAATCATCTCAATGCTTGGGATAACCAAAAAGAAAAGTACAAAATAAAATATATAGTGACTTAGATCACTATAATTGATTTCTAAGTCTAAACTTCTACAAATTTAGCTTACTAGTTCCTAATGCAAGATAACATTTTTTTTTTGTCACTTTGGAACATAGTATCAAATATTACGTTGTAAAATGCCATCATTTTATCAAAAAATCGCTCTGGTGTATGAAATTTCTTTCAAACGTGAAAGCAAAATAATAATAGGATAGGCAGCCTTTACTATAAGAAAGTACTGATTATACCAATATCTGACAAACTTTAATTACTCTGATTTCCAGTGTAGGGAAACTTCTCAAACCTGAAGATTGTCTCCACTTGAAATGCCAAAGAAAGAGAAAATTTGCCTTACCCATGTGCAAAGGGAGAGCTAGAAGAATGAAAATCTGAAACCTAAACACAAAGCTACAGGTTTTCACTTCACTTTTAATATTTATATGTATATTTAAAAAGATAGGTTATCGATTATAAAACAAATTAAGAAACTTCTAGATTATTGGACAGCTGTCATTCCACTGGATCCCTCCAATTTTGCATAATAAAGGTGGATTATTAATTATAGTAATAAGATATGATTTTATTTTCTAATTTTTTTTATTTTTTTTAACGTTTATTTATTTTTGAGACAGAGAGAGACAGAGCATGAACAGGGGAGGGGCAGAGAGAGGGGGAAACACAGAATCCGAAGCAGGCTCTAGACTCTGAACTGTCAGCACAGAGCTCAACTGCGGGGCTCGAACTCACGGACCGCGAGATCGTGACCTGAGCCGAAGTTGGCCGCCCAACCGACTGAGCCACCCAGGCGCCCCAAGATATGATTTTAAAAACCAATCTAGTAAGAGACAAAAAGGGGTCCTCCAGGCAGTTCTTCTTTACTGTATGTCATTTATGTAGGTACTTTTAGGAGCATAAGAGATTATTAGGCAAAAAAAAAAAAAAAAAAAAAAAATCTACGGAAAATATCCATGTTAGAGATAATTTTAATTAGTTACAGAACAAATGAAAAACTTGAGAAATAAGAAACATAAAAATATACCTGATGTTCAGTGCATAGGTTCATTTCATTTACTGGGTAAGTCACTTGACTAGTACATTCAGAAGACAAGACACGGTGACATCTGATTTCTTAAAGGTTCCAGGGTTACCACCGTTTCAGGATTTGAAATAATAAAATAATAAATCGTTCCCCTACTGTTCAGTTTATTTCTAATTATTGGGCTAATAATACAAATCTGCCAGTGCAAGTGTGCCTTCTGATATCTTTCCCTAAAGTAAAAATAGCTGCTTAACCATAGCTAAGCACTGGGATTTGAAAAATATAAAAGAAAAAAATTATTTATGAGAATCTTCCCCCCAAATGTAATAATTAACACCTAAGAATTTATACTCGAAACAATTCAGCATCTTTTCTCTAACAAAGTTACCGTCCCAGAGATAAAATATTTTACAGATATAGCCAAGCTGATACCTAATTAGCTCTTCGGTTTTTTTTTTTTTTTGGTTCTAATAAATTATTTATTTTCTCCAAACTTATTAAGGTATGACTTACATAAAATAAAATTCACTGATTTTAAGAATGTTGTTTGGTAAATTTTAGCAATCGTATAAAATTGCATAACCTTCACCAAATGACACAAAATCTTTCTTTTGATGCTTTGCCATCAATCTCTTCTCTATTGCCTTTTAATAAATTTAATAAATTATGTATACATGGAATAATATTATGTAGTCTTTGGGTTTGACCACTTTCACTTAGCATAATATTGTTGAGATTCAGCAATATTGTTGCTGTATCAATAGTCCATCGTTTTATATTGCCAAGAAGCATTCCAGAATATGTGAATAGTACAGTTTATTTTGTTTATCTATTCACTACTTGATGAACATTGCATTAATTTCAACTCTTAACAATTATGAATATTGTTTCTACAAGCATTCACGTAAAAGTCTCTGTGTTGAAATAGGCTTTAATTTCTCTTTGAAAATGTCCTAACAGTGAGAATGCTGAGCTGTATAATAAATAATTGTTTAACATCAAAATACTCTGCCAAGGTACTTTCAAAGTGACTGTACGGGAAAGCCTGTGTGGCTCTGTTGGTTAAGTGTCTGACTCACTTTCAGCTTAGGTCATGATCTCACTTTTCTTGAGACTGAGCCTCATGTTGGGCTCTGTAGTGACAGTGAGGAGTCTGTTTGGGATCCTCTCTCTCCCTGTCTCTCTATCCTTCTCTTGCTCATGCTCTCTTTCAAAATAAATAAATAAGGGGCACCTGGGTGGCTCAGTCCGTTAAGCGTCTGAGTTCAGCTCAGGTCATGATCTTGCAGTTTGTGCGTTCGAGCTCCATGTGGGGCTCAGTGCTGACAGCTCAGAACCTGGATCCTGCTTCAGATTCCGTACCTCGCTCTCTTTGACTCTCTCCCCTCACCCTCTCTCTCTCTCTCAAAAATAAATAAGCATTAAAAAAATAATAATAAATAAACCAACATTTTTTAAAAAATGGTTGTACAATTTTGCATTCCAAACAGCAACGCATAATGACTCTGTTTGCCTCATATTAAAGAAAGTGAAAAGACAACCTACATATTGGCAGGAACATTTGAAAATTATATATGTGATAGGGCTCTATTATCCAGAATATATAAAGAACTCTTACAACTCAACAGAAAATACACATAAAGCAATTAAAAAATGGGCAGAGAACTTGTATAGATATTTTTCAAAGAAAACATACAAATAGCCAACGAGAACAAGAAAAAGATTCTTGGCATCATTAATCGTTAGTGAAATGAAAGTCAAAATGGCAGTGAGATACTCCTTTACATCCACTTGAGTAACTATTTAATAACAGTAATTTAAGTGGAAAATGACAAACAAGGCAAAGATATGGAGGAACTGATTGCAACCTAGTATGTATCAGTATAAAATGGTGTAAATGACGAGGGAGCATAACGCAAGCTGATAGGCCGCAAACACCCCCCATCCCCAGGTGGGATGTGTGATGTTCTTCCCGCACTCCTGGCTGCCCAAGAACAATGGAAAGGGGAAAAACAAAGGGTTAACTGACAGGGGTCATAGTCTTGCAGTACCTGAGTCTCCATCTACTTGCAAATATCCTAGTAAATTACAAGAAAAAGGCAATCTCATCAATAGCCTAATCTCCAGAAACCTGTAGACTCAGTTTCCAGGAGGCCCAACATCACCCCTCCATAGTGATGTTGGAAACAAAGGCAGAAGGAAATGGCAGATAAAATGAAATTTCCTTATTACCTGCAGTGCATTGACAAATACTTGAGGCAGGCAGAGTAAAACCTTTCTCCAGGAACTCCCTACTGTCTTAATGCTAATACTTTGCTAGAGGGAAAAATAACCTTAGCTTGACAATAGCTAGGCCTCCGGGATTCTGTGTGTCTCCTTCAGCATATGAAAATTTCATGGGAAATTTCCCCTGGACTTTACCTCCCCCAACTCCAGTGTCTGTAACCAGTCTCTCCTGATGGTCCGGAGGCAGCTTTTTCTGCCCATCAGTCCTGTCCCTCGTGCTTTAATAAAAATCACCATTCTGCACCAAAGACGTTTTCAGGAATTCTTCCTTGGGCTGTGAGCTTTGGACCCCATGAACTCCACTATCATCCCCAAAACCTCATCACAAACACTGTTGAAACAGTTCGACGGTACTTAAAAAAATTAAAATAAACATAGTATTACATCTACCTCTGCCATTCTACAACTAAAAACGAATTAAAGGGGCATCTGGGTAGCTCAGTCTGTTAAGTGTCCAACTTCAGCTCAGGTCATGATCTCGCCGTTCATGAGTTCGAGCTCAGCGTGGGGCTCTGTGCTGACAGCTCCGAGCCTGGGGCCTGCTTCAGATTCTGTGTCTCCCTCTCTCTCTCTTCCTCCCCCACTGGCTCTCTGTCTGTCTGTCTCTCTCTCAAAAATTAATAAACATTAAAATATTAAGAAGAAGAATTAAAAACAAGTACACGAATGTTCATAGCAGCACTATTTGCTATAGCCAAAAGGTGAAAACAATGCAAATCTGCATCAACAGATAAACAGATAAAGAAAATGTGGTAATTGGGACACCTGGATGGCTGCGTTGGTTAAACTTCCAACTTCAGCTCAGGTCATGATCTCCCCTTCTGTGAATTTGAGCCTTTCATCGGGCTCTGTGCGGACAGCTCAGAGCCTTGTGCCTGCTTTGGATTCTGCGATTCTCTCTCTCTCTGCTCCTTTCCTGGTCACACTCTGGTTCCCACCCCCTCTCAAAAATAAATAAACAACAACAACAAAAAAGAAAATGGGGTAAAGGCATACCGCAAAATATCATTCACTGTAAAAAGGAATGAAGCATGGATACCTGCAAAAAATGTACACGAGTGCTGAAAACATTTTGTTAATCTCAAAAAAGAAGACATAAATGAGTACCTATCATATCATTATATAAATATTTAACATACTTAAATCTGTAGAGACAGAAAGCAGCACGTTGTCAGAAGCTCGGGAAAGGGGGAATTGGTGAGTGACTGTTTAATGGGTAAGATTTTCTCTGGAGGCCAGTGACAAAGTTTGGGAACTTGATAGAGGAGGTGATTGTATAATGCTGTGAATACACTAAAGGCCACTGAATTGTGTACTTTAAAATGACTAGCTTGATTTGTTCACAGAGTGATGGTCTCAGAGTTTGCCACAGCAACAGAGGGCAAGTGCAATTGCTCAAGAACATTTGGGTCCCATGTTGGCACCATCTTTGCTAACATCCTACTGGAGAAAGCAAGCCACTTGAGCAGCTCACAGTCGAGAGATGAGGCTCTTTATCTTTTTTTTTTTTTTTTAATTTTTTTTTCAACGTTTATTTATTTTTGGGACAGAGAGAGACAGAGCATGAACAGGGGAGGGGCAGAGAGAGAGGGAGACACAGAATCGGAAACAGGCTCCAGGCTCTGAGCCATCAGCCCAGAGCCTGACGTGGGGCTCGAACTCACGGACCGCGAGATCGTGACCTGGCTGAAGTCGGACGCTTAAGCGACTGCGCCACCCAGGCGCCCCTGAGGCTCTTTATCTTGATGGATGAAACTGTGAAGTCACTTTGCAAAGGGGCATGAATACATTTTTTAAAAATCCACCATTTTAAAAAAATTTTTGTGGCCATTGTTAAAAAATCCACCCACCACAGTAAAATGGTTTTCCCAAAATAAATATCATAATTGCAATACAAATAAAATAAATGTTCATAGTATAATGTATAGAGAACTTAAATCACTATGTTGTACACCTGAAACTAATGGAAATTTGTGCGTCAGCTATACTCAGATTTTTAAAAATACAGGGCACCTAAGTGACTCAGTTGGTTGAGCATCTGACTCTTGATTTCAGCTCAGGTCGTGATCTCCGGGTCCTGGGACTGAGCCCCGCATTGGGTCCGTGCTGAGTGTGGAACCTTTTTGGGATTCTCTCTTTCTCCCTTTCCCTCTGCCTTTCCCTTGCTTACACAAACTCTCTCTCTCTCTCTCTCTCTCAATTAAAAAAATGCAATATTGCAAGATAAATGTCTATAATATCTCCTATTTATATATTATTTTGCAGATTACACACAATCAATTTGGACAAATAATTGTTATTTGAGCAATTTTGCTCATGCATATTATATATAAACAAATCAAACAAATAGAATCTCCTCTTCATTTAAGCAATTTACTCAAGCCGATTCATTATTAATTTCATTGCTCAACCTAGCTTCTCCTTTCTGCACATCATATATATCTATCCATATAGAAGTGGATCAATAACTCTGGAAAATAGTCAGAAGTTAGGTTAAGAGTATAATAGTTGTGATGGTTAATTTTATAGGTCCACTCAACTAAGCCACATGGTGCGCAGATTATACATTATTTCTGTACATGTCTGTAAGGGTGTTTCCAAATGAGATTAGCATTTGAATTGCTAATATAAATTATCTTCCCTGGCATGGATGGGCATCATCAAATTCCTTGAGGGCCTGAATAGAACAAAAAGAAAGGTAAAGTATTCTGCTTCCAGCCTGCCTACTTGAGCAGGGACATTGGTTTTCTGCCTTTGTCCTGGGACTTATGTACATATACATACCATGTATATTATGTTTATCAAAAATCAAATATATCATATATCTTCTATTCGTTCTGTTTCTCTGGGAAACCTTGACTAATGCAGCAGTTGAGGTCATCTCTGCCTCTTCGCTTATTGAGTTCAAAAACCCTTCCTAGTAACGCTACAAATGAGAACTAAAGCACCTGAGAATCAACTAACTACTCAGATATTTTAGTATTTAATGGGTGGAACAGTTCCCTGAGAAGCCATGTGTGTAAGCCAGTTTATCTTTCTCTCCCAGACTTTTTTTATGCTTTGAGTTTTTAAAATTTCTCTAGGCAGGCTCGTGAGAACTGAGTGAAGGTGGCATTTCCTGGAACTTCATTTATTGCCAGAGATCTATTTTCAATCTTGCATCAAATAGCAGTTTGTTTGGGGTTTTGCATTGCTTGATTTTTACATAGTTTTTGTTTCTTGGGTTGGTTTCCAGTTTTTGTTTTGTTTTGGTTCACCTCGGTCTTTTGTTTGTTGGCTTGTTTTGCTCTCCCAAAAGCATTTTAGTGAGTTCTGAAAGGATTATGCATTGTTTAGAAAATTCAGCCTCAATGAGGGGATATTTATATGAATGAGCCCCCAAATACCTCCTTCTATGATTTCAGGGCCATTTTTGTCTTTTTTCCAAAAGCTCTCAAGGGAAAACAATACGATCATTGCAGAAAGAGGCTGAATGACTTGTAATTTTCTTCTCCATCTTCCTCACTGGGATCTTTGAGTATGCAAATGGCAACAAACAAATAGTATTTTAAAAATTTCCTAATTGTAGACCTTTGTAGAGTACTCTATGACAACGTATGCTCTTGTATGCAAGTAGAACTCCTTGTCACCAATCTTTACATCATCCAGCCATGTGGTTAGTTGCTGCCCATAGATGGACACATATCCATACCTCTTGTCTCTCCTTCTGGGCAAAGTAAACAGGAAGACCCAAAGTTTTAGTAATTGGAATGATTTCCCTTTCTCCTTTTCCTTCAGACTGTTCCTGAGGGAGTTGTCTACCGCAGCAATCTTGGCAGGTGCCAACATATCTTTCCGAGCCAATTAAACTTGAGCTTTTCTTAGTCATTCAGATTGTTCATTGGGAAATATGGAGACAGCCGTGGATGCCAGCTGAGAGCGAGGTGGCAATATCAGCAGAAGAAAGGTCACTGGCAAGGTCAGGCAAGGTACTGTGTATTCAGGAACCCTAGGAGCCCCACACTATATGTAGCTCTAGCACTTCTGCTTGATGATGGAAGGATGTTGATGGGCACACCTAACTTTATGGCTTAAAGGTCCAAAGAAATGCAGTTTATGAAGAGCAGCTCGGACGTTCAGGCCTTATAGAAAGCTGTCAAAGAGGAAGACAGTGATCCTCAAAGGGAAAATAATTATTTGAGGAAAGGGGCAGGCTTGTGCTCCAAAACCATGGCAGTCTTCAGTGTAATTCTTTATTTTTTTTTTAATTTTTTTAATGTTTATCTATTTTTGAGAGAGAGAGAGAGAGAGAGAGAGAGAGCATGATCATGAGAGGGGCAGAGAGAAAGAAAGAGAATCTGAAGCAGGGTCTGCACTGTCAGCACAAAGCCTGACACGGGGCTCGAACACACGAACGCTGAGATCATGACCTGACCCTGTAATTCTTTAATTAAACCTTGCTACCAACTATATAGAACATTGGAATTTGCCACATGTTGACTCAAATGCCAAGTGACAGAGTTGCCGGTTATGCAGACAGGACAAATGGAGAGACTTTCTCAACTCTATGATCACTAAAAAAAAACAGGCAACCTTACTGTTTTCTACAATAAGTGGGCAGGGGAAGTAATTTCTAAATGTACCAAATTATTTCTTGTGTTTCTTTGTAAAAGAAACTACTATATGTATATATACATATACACACATGGTACACACACACACACACACACACACACACACACACACACAAGGCAAAACCTCGGATTGCAAGTAACTTGTTCTTCAAATGTTCTGCAAGGTGAGCAAACATTTCTAATAAATTTTAACTTGATAAATGAATGATGTCTTGCAATACGCGAGTAGGACATGATGCCGAATATCACATGATCACAACTGAGCCAAGCGTTCTTGAAATTCACTTTGATATACAATTCTTTGGATTACAAGCGTGTTTCTGGAATGAATTATGCTCACAAACCAAGGTTTTACTATATATTCCATCAACATCTACTTTCACATTTAAGAGATTCATCCATATTGATGAATATAACTTTGGTCATTTGTTTTAACCATTGTATTTTATTTTATTATACATGTATATACAATACTTTTGTTGTCAGGTAGACTGAGGCCACTTATCCAGGGCCCTGAGGCCTCTACCCAGCACATTCCCAGGATGTCGCCAGATGTCCTTGGTCTTATTGCAAGAGAGGATTCAAGTACAGCCCAGAAACAAGGGTTGAGTGGTGCAATAGGAAAGTTTATTAAAATGAGCGTACTCTTGAGATGTGAGAATGAGTGAGCCAAAGGGAGTACTGTCCCTGGGATTTGGGTCTGTATCTACTATTGACAGTTGTTAACCAAGGGGAGGAAGCTTTATGACATGGGGAGGGGATTTATCAGGAGGAGGGTTTCATACCTTTGTTACCTTACGTGGTCAGAGTCTCTGGCCCTCTTTCTCTTGGGTCTGGTTTACTCTGGCTTCTTGTAGCTTTGTTTTGGAAGGGCCGTCAGGACAGGTCTCTAATTCTCCCTTATAGTGGGCCATGACTTCCCCACAGCTGGCCTCTAGGCATCCTGTTAAAGCCTAGCTAAGTGCCTAGTCTAACACTGTTATCCATTTTACGGTACATATATATTTGGACTTTTCCCCCACTTCTCTCTAAGCATGGCCGCTCTCCCATCTTTTGGTGAAGAAACAATCTAAGAATTTAATAGGATCATAGGATTCAACATTTTCAACCTTACTAGTTATTGCCAAAATGTGGATGCAATTTATAGTTATTCTACATCCTATACAGCTGCTATTGGTGTTGGAAATTATATTTACCTGTTTTATGTGAATGTGGTGTTTGAACTCACAAACTCTGAGATCATGATCTGAGCTGAAGTAGGATGTTCAACCAACTGAGTGACCGAGGTGCCCCTACTCAATCTGTATTTAATTATAGATTTTGTATTCAGCAATACACTAAACATTCTGATTAGTTCCAGTTTTTTAAAGGTGTTTTTCTTTTTAGTTGTTTATGTAGTTTATCAAATGTAAGTAATGAGTATATATTTATTTATCTTTTCAATTATTAACATTTTATTCTATTATTACAGTGTACTGGCCAAAATTTGAGCCAAAACATAAATATGGGTGCTGATTTAATGAATCATTTTCTTTTTTGAAATCTTAAGAATGTGTTTTGGACATTTCCTTTAAGTATGCTATTATGTAGGAGTTTTATGGATAAAGTTTGTTTGACTGATTTTTGTTTATTAAAAATAATTATTATGATAGGTTGTTGAATTTTGTCAAAAATTTTAATCCTATGTAACAAAATTAAAGATAATGTAGTGATTATAATTATAGATTTTCTAGTGCTGAAATACCATTACATACTAGGAGAAAATCTATATATGTTTAAGATATACTATATTTTTGTATTGTTATTTTGGTTAAAAAGCTTGTTCAGGATTTGAACATCCGTGTTTAAGTACATTTAATTTTAAATATTTCTTTCCCATAATGTCCTCTAATGGCTTTGATACTAGGCATGCTACCCTCATAAAGTAACTTGAGAAGATGCATTGTTTTCCTTTGTAAGAGTTTGTATGCAACGAGAATTAGCAGTTCCTTAAATATTTGATGAAATATGCTTATAAATCCTTCTGGAACCTTGATTTTTTTTAATAGAGAGTTTTTAACTACTAATTCTATTTGTGTAATTATTTCAAGCTTGTTCAGATTCTGAAATTTTCTTAAGTTTATTAAATTGTAATATTATCAATTCCTCCATCTATTTTGCTTACATTTTAAAATTTGTTGCCTAGGGGCACCTGCATGGCTCAGTCAGTTGAACGTCCAACTTTGGCTCAGGTCATGATCTCATGGTTCATGAGTTCAAGCCCCAGGTTTGGCACTGTGCTGACAGCTCATAGACTGAAGCCTGCTTCAGATTCTGTTTCTCCCTCTCTTTCTGCCCCTCCCCTGCTTGTGTTCTGTCTCTCTCTCTCTCTCTCTCTCTCTCTCTCTCTCTCTCTCTCAAAAAGTAAACAAATATTAAATAATAAAATGAAATAAAATTCATTGCCTATATAATGGTTCATAATATTCGCTTTTCTATTTAGTTTTGGTAGCATCTGTAGTCATATCCCCTTTTTTGCTCATAAAAGTTGAATGTTTGTTTTCTCTCCTTCAAACACTTTGAGGGGTTTGCCTCTATAAATCCTTTAATAAAATTACTGAATTTTCGCTTAATTTTTATTATTTTTTTCCTTTCCACTTTCTGTCAGCACATTCTGCCTTACTCACTTGAACTTTGTAACTCAGTTTAGCCAGTTATCTTCATCTTTTCTGCTTTTAAAATTGAGTATTTAAGGTTATAAAACTCCATATATAATGTTTCAGCTGCACCCCACAGGTTGTAATAACTATTGTGATTTTTAGCATTCAAATACAAATCAGTTACAATAATTGCTATCATTTATTTCTAAATCAATCACAGTAGATGTGAAAACATTTTGCTATCATGGTGAGTATGTCTAATTCATTCACCAAACATTTATAGTGCCTATAATGGACTAAGGTTCTGAGCTACATCAATGAACCAACATTGGAGGACAATGATCCCTGCACTCATGGGATTATTATAATGAAGAGAGATATAAAATAAAAACACTACCGGGAATAAAATATATCTTGTTAGAAGATGATACCTTTTATAAGGTAAATAAACAGACAAGGTGAGTGGGTCAAGCATGTTGGCCAAGAAGATGGGTTATAATTACTGTACTCAGAGCAGACCTTGTTGAGAAGGTGATAAGATCTATGAAGATGACAGAATAAGCCATTTGGTTATATGAGCAAAAGTCTTTTCAGTCAAATAAAAGCAGTGCAGAGATCTTGAGGCTTGAGACATATTTGAAGAATAATAAGGCCACCATGGATGAAAATAACAGCCAATATGGAAAATAATAAGGAACTTGCAGGTGAAGGTGGGGGGGGGGCAGGTGGAGGGTTGGGGGGAGAGGATAGTTGGCTCAAAATATTTGTGCATTATTTTTTTAGCATAAGACGTCACTAGATGACAAAATAGATGAAAAGCCCCATCATAGAACCTAACCAGAAACTTGAAGACAGAATACAGAACAGAGAATATAGAAAAAAATGATCATTTGCAGGAAATTCTGGGATCTCCGAAGTTTTTAGCAATACAAAGCTTTTATTTTATTTTATTTTTTAAATAGGTCTGAAATGCTCAAAATTTTGAGAGCAGAGCTGGAGACAAAGTTATCTGAATCTTTTATCTGAAAGTCTTTTTTTTTTTTTTTTTTTTTTTTGGTATCATCAGGATCACATGTTGTCTTGCCCCAGACAATCAGTATAAATTATTTTATTCAATTGGCCATTTGTTGAGAATTTTTTGGGAGAGTTGAATTTCTCATCAATTATATGCTCTGAGGAGAAGTATTAGCTTGTACTATCTGGAATGGATGCAAAATCATACATAATTGTTAAATTATATAAGCTAAATCTCACCAATAGTGTAAACACAAGTCAAGTGACTGGTAGTTCTTAACTTTAGATTTCTCATTTTTCATTGGAATTTAAGTGATTTTAAGCTTACAAAACTGTTTAGGGGTCACTTAAATAATGTGAAAGGGCTTTATTTTTTTTTAATTTTTCAAGTTTATTTATTTTTAGAGAGAGGGAGAGAGAGAGAGAGAGAGAGAGAGAGAGAAGGAGGGCAGATAGGAAAAGAAAGAGAATCCCAAGCAGGCTCCGTACTGTCAATGCAAAGACCCACTCAAGGGTCAAACCCACGAACTGTGGGATCATGACCTGAGCCAAAATCAAGAGTCAGACGCTTAACTGACTGAGCCACCCAGGTGCCCCAACGTGAAAGGGTTTTATTATTAATTATTACCATGTTATTTTTTTCCATGTTGGCAATATTTTTGTATAAAAACATTTTAAAGTATGTATGAATCTGATCACCACTTTCGGCATCAATGTATGAGGTGTCTAGAACTTTATTGCTCTTATCAGATAATCACAGAATTTATAACACTCCTTTTTTTTCAGTTTTGATTTCAGATAATTACTGTAGTAGTTTTTAAAATAAATAAATGCTTCAAATTTTGCTTTGTAATACATATCTATAACTATATCTATATCTACATCTATCTATATCATCTATATCTACCTATCTATCTCTGTGCCTTGTATAAAGACAGAGCATATTGTATGCAAATTTGAATGCAGGAAAGAACAAGGTGTAACACCAATATGAAATCATGACTAGAAAAAAAGAAAGGTTAAACTAAAAATTGAATTGAGGAGTCTTTCAAGTGCTTGATGTTTTCCATGATCACAGCCTAGTCTGTTTCCAACTGACTGCTCAGACCAGATTCTTAAGTTTGCTTGCCCTCGGATTTGCAGGTAGATTCTACTGAAGGGAGGCACTGGCCAGAGATTGCAAAGCAGATAAAGGGAGAGGAGAACCTTGATACTAATCCCTCTTTACCTCCATGCCCATGTCTTTCCTCCCAATATGGTCTTACTTTTTGATGTGGCTGTTTTCTTCACCATGGCCAAGGTGTCTCTCTTGAAGGCCCTCTCCTGGCTGCAGTGCTTGCCAGATGATATTAATACCACTCCCTCCTCCTGCTCTGACAACTTGAGGGACTAACAATCTCCTGATGTTGCTGATCCCATCAGTTTTGATTTTCTGAACTCTGCGCACATCTCTGTTAAAAGATCTCTGCTATTAAATGTTCCATCTATTTCCCATCAGTATCTTGATGGATACTTGGATCAGTGATTCCCTAAATACAGCTGTTATTTGAAACACTTTAGAAGCTTTGAAATAATGCAGATCTTAAAATATATATTAAAAAAAACACTTCTTACTCCCAGAGCAATTAAATCAGAATATCTAGGGGCGCCTGGGTGGCTCAGTCGGTTGAGTGTCCGACTTCAGCTCAGGTCATGACCTCATACTCCGTGAGTTCGAGCCCCGCGTCGGGCTCTGTGCTGACAGCTCAGAGCCTGGAGGCTGCCTCAGATTCTGTGTCTCCCTCTCTCTCTGCCCCTCCCCTACTCATGCTCTGTCTCTCTCTGTCTCAAAAATAAATAAAAACATTAAACAAATTAAAAATATATAAATAAATCAGAATATCTAGAGCTACTTATACACAGATATATTTTTTAAGTTTCTCCATGCACTATCAGGAATGAGAAGAGTTGCTCTAAATTTTGGAATCTCAAGCTGACACAGATCCTTTGTGTATTAAACTCTGAAGAGAGACCTGAAATCAAATGTTCCTTCTCTTGCTACTCATCTTATCAGTTGAAAGGGGGCTGCTTTATTGTCACTGAGTAAATATGAATGTGTGAATTGATTATCAGTGAATATACAGGGGATAAGAGTATAAAGATATATAAGTCAAATTTGGCCTCGTTTATCACGGAGTATTATAGCTAATTATTAGAATGATGAAAATTTTGCAGATTCTGTGCTGCATAAAGTAGACTAGATGGATGCTGTCTGGGACAGCCAGCACTGAAATGTGTTTTTAAGAATGATTGAAAGCCAGAAGGCATGTGAGGATTAAAAGTTGTAGTCACTATTGGATCCCATATATTAAATTCATTTATATGATTGCGCTCAGAAAGTTATCAAAACAGAACAGACAGGTAGTGTTTGGGGCTATCATTTTAACAGCAAATTCCTCTGGGCCCCTCATCCTTCAAATGCACAGCTTCCATGCTTAAACATGTACACAGATATTATGTGTGTATCTCTCCATGCAGTATTCCATTCATGTTTGTGTTTAACATGTGTGCTGCTATGGTACCCCTCTTTCTTTTTTTATCTCTCAGTGTGGATGGTAAGATTTCGTATTATATTTGCTCATTGAAGATAAAATCATGCTTATTTTTGTTGCTCTGTGCATTGCTTTGCAGTGTGTAAAATACATGAAATGGAAACATCAGTTGCTTATCAATCTTATTTTAACTGAATTATCTCCTGTATCTGGAGTAAAACAAATGTAATGGCTAGTATGTATACTAGCATAATATATAGCATAGCATGTATTATGTAGCATAATATATATTATATGTAGCATTAATATATATGTGTTATATATTATAGATTAGCAATAATTAGCATTAGCAACGATATACATATTTTAGGTACCCGAACCATAAAAATACATCCCACAAAGAAGTGTCTTTGAGTAAAATAGTGATTAAATTACCAATTTTTTATTTGCAGTATTTTAAACAGTTTCATAAAAGAAGACTACAGCAACCTTGAATTTGAAGTGCCCTTCAGAGAGTTTAGTATGTTTTAATGCCTGAAGTTTCATATTGTAGTTAAATGTGCTAAGAATCAAAAAAAAAAGATTCCTTCCCTAAAAAATATTTCAGAAAAAAATAACAACATGTGTGTGGGATCTTCTCTGGCTGGTTCGAAATTAAATTTTCTGCGTTTACAAAAGCGATTTAAACATAAAATAAATTGTTTGATGAGAGATTGATACTGTGAATGGAGAGATGAATTAATCAGGAGAATGTTTACGCATGACTTTAAAATTCAGGGCACCATTTAGGGCTATAGGTTATAGAACCTTGTGTCCATTAGAGACAGATAGAAAGATTCATATTTACATCCCGGATGAGATTACCAGGATACAGAGTATAAAAGTGCAAAATTACCAAAAAAAGAAAAAAAAAAAAAGCAGCAGCATCCAAGGAACAATAAATCTCTGAGACACACTACATTTAGAAGTTAAAAAAAAAGAAATAGAACCAAAAAATTTTGAATTCAGAAGGACATAACGGTAAGACAGAAGGAGCAACACGAGTCAATAAGCATCACAGAAGGACCAGAGAAGTTGAGGTTTGAAGAAGAGGCTGTTTGATTTTTTTAATGCTTCTGAGAGAGTCTGTAAGGTGAGGAGAGACTCAGGACTATTGTTCTTTAAAACAAAGAGGTCGGTGATGGTGGATGCATGAACAGCTTCACTGGAGGGCTGGCGCAGAAGTTCAGCACGAAAAGAGAAATTAAGAAAGGTAAAATAGACTATTACAAACTTTTTCTGTGTGAAAAAATAAATAGAACACGTACCTGAAGGTCGATATAATCAAGAGAAGTGGCGAGAGAGACAGAGAGAGAGAGAGAGAGAGAGAGAGAGAGAGAGAAGTTAATAGGACTTACGTCTTAGTTTCACAATAATTACACATTTTAAATCACATAAACCTGGAAGAAGTTAATTTTATTTAACCAAAATTAATTAATAAATGACATCAAATTCCTTTACTCTGTTATAAAAAGGAAAATGAGTATGTGGTGGAAAATGCCAGCCACAAGTATAGATAGAAGTGGAAAAACAAACGAACAAACATCACTTCACATATGTAAGTTAAAGGATACGCTGAAGACTTTCAATTTATTATCTTGCATAAGAACTACTTAAAGCCACTGGAATCAACATGGTAATGAATGAAGGTGACTAATCTAAAAATATTTTCCCTCTGAACGTGCTGTTGCACCTTCTGTATCTCATCATGACAACATATACAGAGTTCTATGTCTGATTATGGTCCAACTATTTGTTTAATTCTTGACTTCTGCTACTATATTATGAGAATGTTTACATCAGGAGCATTAATTTTTAATGTAGTCTCTGGGGTTCTGGTTGAATTCAAATTGTGCTATGTCCCTGATTAGCTGTGTAACCCTACTTAAGTAACTTATTTAACTTACTTAACACTATTTTCTTTCCTTGACAGTAGGCTTAATATTAGCACATACCTCGTATGATTTTGCAAGCTATATCCTAACAAACAAGTGTCAGGCTTTTACTTCATTGCATATAGTAAGCACCGAATAAAACTGGCTGTTATTATCTGTGGGCCCCTGAATGTGTTTAGCACATAGTGAGCACTAAAATAGTTTTCTTAATTGAACAAGCAATGAATGAATGACATCAGACCTGAAACTCCAGCCCAGAAATCATTAAAGCATCAGACACTAAAGGTGAAGGTAATATTTCTTTCTTGAAGATCCATGCCAGTGTGTCCATTTTCCCGAGAGCAGCACCAAAGGTGCCCAAAGCAGTGATTCCAAATTGAGAACAAATTCAGGAATATCATAATTTTGCTTACTCTGTTCTTTGATACCTGGTTCAGGACCAAGAAGGAATGTGTGCTTATGATAATTACAACGATTGTGAAATCTTGATCACAAGAGGAGATGAAGGATAGCTTCTTGTCAAGGAAAGGAATACAGAGCTGAGCCTAGGGATCAAGTAAGGAGTATGTGGTTTTGTTCAGAATATAGCCAGACTTCTGGGATATAAAGACATAAATATTCTTGGGAGCGATTGCATGAAATTTAGCCACCAAAGAAATGTAAGTGCATATTTATCATTGTGACAGTTCCTTTTTAAAGGGAATTTTACGTTGTCATTTGGTATCCATAATCTACAAATGATTGATCATAAATAGTAAAAACAGAATATCTGATTTAAAATGCATTTCAAGTCCTAGAGAAAAATAGAATTAATTTTCTTACAATACAATCTCCTTGCTTTCTTGTACATATGAGTTTCGTGATTCATGATAATATTGCCCACATTTACCACCAATAGGTTTAACTTTTAAATCCATGGGGAGTTTTAAGTATATGAGGAGCACCATAATTCTCCAACGGTTACAAACTGTTAAGTAATGTTGGTACTGTCTTAAGATTTTTGATCCTCTGAGAGGCAATTAAGATTGGATTTTAAAATAAATTTTGCTCAGTCAGTTGAGTGTCCTACTCTTGATTTTGGCTCAGGGCATGATCTCACAGTTGCTGGGATTGAGCCCTGCATCCATGTTGCCAATGCAGCCAGTGCAGAGCCTGCTGTCACTACCTCTCCTTCAAAAAATAAATAAAAAACATTTTAAAAAATAAAATAAAATAAAAAGTAAAATAAAATAAAATTTGCCAAAGTTGTGAGTACATGGAAAGAGAGTCCGTGGCCTTGACAGAATTACAAAGATGAATCCTGCAGAGGTGGGAAGGAGAGCTTACATTAAACAATAGATACCAATGGCAGTTAAGAAAATTTATTTTTTATTTTTCAATTTTTTTATTTTAGAGAGAGAGTGTGCACATGCATTTGAGTGGAGGAGGGGCAAAGGGAAGGGGGGGAAGAGAGAGAGAGAGAGAGAGAGAGAGAGAGAGAGAGAGAGAATCTTAAGCAGGTTCCAAGCACAGTGTGGAGCCCAACATGGGACTCAGTTCCACAACCCTGGGATCATGACATGAGCCGAAATCAAGAGTTGGAAACTCAACTGACTGAGCCACCCAGGCTGACCAAGAAACTTTGAAAACAAACCTACTTTTACTAATTACAAAATGTATTTGATAGATTCACCTGAGAAAATAATACTGGTAAATTTCCCTCTGGGCTTATGCTTGAACAACAAACAAGGAGTGAATTTCCATTTCCACAGAGACACTACAAAATCTCCTTGTTATTTCCTTTTTTTTTCCTATCATAGTAAATTATTCTTTGATCTTAGCCGCATAATATCTTTGTGATTGTTATTAGTTCTTTTTTAAAATGTGCCTCTCCACACATGGGTAATTGAGTCTAAATATTTGGAGTCAGTTTGCACAGTTAAACTCTGTCAAAATACCTTGAGGAGTTAGTAAAGAAATTGCATCTTCTCTAAATTAGCGGAAAAAAGCACCGCCTTACTGCTATCATTGGTTGGCTCACAGAGATATAGGCATAAACTATCTCTAAGTAAATAACAGCACTCAGGGCACACAGTACTCACACAGGGTATGACATTGGATGACATTTTCTGGTTTCTATTGGTTTTCTTTTTAAGAGCTATAAAAGTCAGTTAGGGTTTGGTAAATGATTATTTGTCTCATACTGAGAAAATGCATATTCCTTCACGCTACTGTTCCTATCATTTAGATGGAAATTACTGTTAAAAAAAACACCCTACAATACCTAGTTCATCCGCCCCTTCTTTTTATTGTTGTTATTGTTCTTATTCCTACTTCTATTCTTGGCTTTGGGGGAAGGGATGATTGTCCTTTGCTCGTTTGTTTAATTAGGTCAATACATCTTGAAATACAAGTTTTAGGAAAACAAATCAGAAATGAAATTGGAATAATACAAATATTAATTATGGATCTTGTATATTACTGTATGAAAAAGCTTGCACTATGATACTGTAAATATTTGAATCTTTAATTATATGAAGAATGGCAATGGATTATTTCGGTTTTAAAGTATTCAGCCCTATAAGACATTATGTGAATGTCTTTTTATTTGTTTATTTTTAATTAAAAATTTTTAATGTTTATTTATTTTGAGAGAGAGACAGAGCATGAGAGGGGGAGGGGGAGTAAGAGTGGGGGGTGCAGAATCTAAATCAGGCTCCAGGCTCTGAGCTGTCAGCACAGAGCCCGACTTGGGGTTCAGACCCACAAACCACAAGATGATGACCTGAGCTGAAGTCTGACGCTTCACCGACTGACCCACCCGGGCACCCCTTTGTGAGTTTCTTTATAAATAATGCTTATGTAAAATAGAACTAGGATCACTTCAGTTATGGTATTTAAAAATGAAATCCATTGTGCACAGTATACTAGAAGTTTTTTAAATCTATTACAACTTTCCAAAATAAATTAGTCTCTTGGATACATATAGAAGGAGGAAACACCCAAAGACAAAATATGTCTACTTTTACAGGAACAGATAAATCTCTTTCATCTTCATGGAATCTCTTTAATTTCTCATAAACAATCTGGAGCCTTTTAACTACTGCTTTTCCTGTTTAGTTTCATATCTCACCTTTGGGGTGTTGACACTTTATTTTGAGGCAGCAGATGTTCATTTAATTTTCCTTCTGTATCCAAACGTTCCATCTTCCTCCTTTATAACGTAAAGACCCAGCTCATTCCTCACCTGTCATATTATGTTATTCCTTGCCCTCTACCTCTCCCTATCTCTGAATTGCAGTGCCCTAATTGTTTCCTGCCTATCATGCTGCCCTAATTTTTAACAGCTTATTCTACTGTCCTGCTTCTTTGGATCTGAATCCTTTCGTCCTTCATCCATCTTTTCATTTGAAAGTGTAGGTGCATGGACAAATTTATTTTGGGATCCAAAATTGAAAAGAATATGAAATGTTTGCAAGGACACAAGAAAACATACGATAATGTGTCCCTTTCCTCTATTTTTATTCTCAACATTTTTTTTCAGTTTTACTTATTTAAATGAAATGCACTTTTCTAGAGCTTTCAAATAAAATACAGTATCTTTAGAAATATGTAGACTTTTAAAGGCAAGATTGAAATACAAAGGAAAAAAGATACGCTTTTTAATTATTTTATTGGTCAGGAAGCCACAGTTTCAAAAAAATTTCTGTTATTTCTGAAGGCAAACTCTGGCCAACTGAATTTAAAAGGTATAAGACCATTTTAAAGAGTTAAGTGCGTGCTTTTTAAAACAAAACAAAGAAGGCAGAAACCAGACTTTTTTATGTTTATTTATTTATTTTGAGAGAGGGAGAAAGAGAGAGAGAGAGCACATGAGCAGGGGAGGGGCGGAGAGAGAGGAGGTGGGGAGAGAGAGAATCCCAAGCAGGCTCCACACCATCAGTGTAGAGCGCAATGTGGGGCTCGAACCCACGAATGGTGAGATCATGACCTGAGCTGAAATTAAGAGTCGGATGCTTAACTGACTGACCCGCCATGTATCTCAAAAAACCAGACCCTTAAGTATAGACACCCAACTGGTGATGATGGAGAGGAAGTAGGTATAGGGTGGCTAAAATAGGTGAAGGGGATTAAGAGTACAGTTTCTGTCATGAGCACCGAGTCACGTATAGAATTGTTGAATCACTATGCTATACATTTGAGCCTAATGTAACAATATATACTATGTAGTTAATTTTTTTAAAAAGAGTGTGCTTTTCAAAAAAGTATTTATATACTGATTAACATACTTTTTTATTTTGGTATTAAGTAAAATATCTTCAGGGGGGTAAGGGAACTTCTCATAAAGGGTAGTGAATTTTAGAATCTTAGATGTGATTCAAGCTAGTGGTTATTTGATCATACATAGCAAACTTGATTTCCTGGGCAGGAAAATGAGTTGCAAAAGTGACAAGAGAAGTTTATGGGAAAAAACTAGGGCTTCCGAGCCTCCGGAGTTCAGAATGTGTTCTTTGCAATGAAGTATGTGGTTGGACTTTATTCCTCTATCTCTGTAATTCACATCCAAGAAAATAAACAAACAATAAGCAACAATAAACAAAGCCATTGTGGACATTATTTAGTTCCATATTAAATTTTAATATCAGAGTTGATATTTTTTGGCAGTGACTTACTCAATGAAGTCGTTAGAACATACTGACACGATTTTACCTCATATTCCAGACCATGGGTGTGTAAACTCTATCTGTGGAAGGCGAGGTAGTATATATTTTAGTCTTTGCAGTCTATATGATTTCTACTACAACTATCCAACCAGACCACTGTGGCACTAAAGCAGCCATACACAATACCTAAACTCATGAGCATGTCTGTGCTCCAATTTTATTTATGGACACTCAAATTTCAATTTCCTATCATTTCATGTGTCTTAAGGAGTTTATTATCCTTTAAAAAATCTGCATTAGAAAATGTAAAACTCATTCTATGGTCATGGGCCATAGAAAAGCAGTTCATGGATCAGATTGGTCCAAAACAATGTTCTTCCCTGAGTGAAAGACAGTCATATATTGGTGAAAATTGGGGTGTGGTTGGAAAACTCAGTGGCGTCTTACATTAAAAATATAATCTTAAGGGGACACCTGGGTGGCTAAGTGGGTTAAGCGTCTGACTCTTGGTTTCGGCTCAGGTCATGATCTCATGGCTCGTGAATTTGAGCCCCGCATCTAGTTCTGTGCTGACGGTGCAGAGCCTGCTTGGGATTCTTTCTCGCTCCCTCTCTCTCTGCCCCTCTCCTGCTCACATGTCATCTGTCTCTGTCTCTCTTTCTCAAAATAAATAAACTTAAAAAATTTGTAAAAAGTATAATCTTTTAAAAACATTTCAAAACTGATTTTATGGTGCAGAAGTATGCAGAGATATTGGATAAGAGAGACTCACTCACTAAACATGCACAATGTGCCAGGGGCCCCTTAGATACATTGCAGGCACATGAGCAGATGTGGTTAGCGCAATCTGCGAGTGAGAATTAAGCATAATAGGGTTAATAGGAAGGGGCTGACTAACTTAGCTGGGGACACTCAAGTATTAGGGGGCTGAACTCAGGGCTGTAATCCAAGTCTGTTGGAATTGGAAACCTAGGTTCAATCCACTTACCATACTTAAATAAAGTTAATGTTAAGTAAGAAAGCGTATGTGGTTTGACTCCCAAGTAATACATAATAGTTCTTCACAAAAGTCTGAGATCGATCAGTGGTGACAGCATTTCAGGTATCATTATGCAGAAAAGGCTCCTGAGAATGTCCCCTGAAAAGCAAATACAAGCTTGGGAAAAAGGATAAAAGGATAAGGTTAGCCCAAATCTACTCAATAAAATTGACTTGCACTTTTATGTTGAAGCATCTGAAGGCCACACGGTGGTCTGAGTTCAAAACCACCGCTTACCCCAACTGAAAAGCAGTCTTTGGAAATAGAGGAGTCCTTTGCATTTCTATAAGGTCTTGTTTATGAAAGCAGAGAATCGCTGTTCTAGGAAACTGGCAAAAACTTACATTTCTTTAGTTTTGCTGGCTCTGCAAAACTGTGTGCACAGCTGTACTCAAACCCATTAGCTCAACCTTTCAGAAAATTCTCTCACAGAAATTGCTTAGAGGTACATAGCCTGACAGTTGCTGTGTGTTTTGAGAGCTTTACCTGTCAGAAGCCGGCTCAGCATTCTTTTGCTTAATTGGTCTGTAGAGACTGGTCATTTTAGAGAGAGAAGTTCCACACCTCAGAGAGAATGACATCTACCTCAGCCCATAATCAGCTAATTTAA
The DNA here is from genome assembly GCF_018350155.1 of Leopardus geoffroyi. Taxonomy (NCBI): domain Eukaryota; kingdom Metazoa; phylum Chordata; class Mammalia; order Carnivora; family Felidae; genus Leopardus; species Leopardus geoffroyi. Next base: position 177,258,654 of record NC_059327.1, read on the forward strand.
AGAAAGGGAATACCACCAGCTCCAGGGGCTGCTTACCCTCCACTCTATGTTGAGATGGGGTGAGAGCTGCGGAAAGCACATCAAGCAAGTAAAATTAAGGGGAAATTGGGAATAGAGGAAAACAGTTTTCAAAATACATGAAGTCTATTCCTTCAAATTCCAGCCATATAGACCTCTGAACACGTCAACGTTTTAAAGTTTAAAACCGAAGATCTGATTTTGATTACAGACTACTGAATCCCGACACTTCACGTTAAGTTACAGCACTGTCTATCACACAGGGTGATTTTCCTAAGATCAAGGGCTTTTAGTTGTGGGGAATGATCATGAGGATAGAGCGAACTGGACCTTGAACATATGAATACGCCAGATAATGATCTAGCGAGTACAGGAGGGAAATGCATACTCACTTCCAAGCAGCTTAGTAAGGAGGGAGCTCTGCCTAGTGTTAGAAGCTTGGACCCCGGTGCACAGGGATGCTGAGTCGGGTCCTTGATATGCCACGGTCTAACATTGCAACTTTGGGGGCGCTTGGGTGGCTCAGTTGGTTAAGCATCCAACTTCAGCTCAGGTCGTGATCTCGCAGTCTGTGAGTCTGAGCCCTGCATCTGGGCCCTGTGCTGACAGCTCAGAGCCTGGAGCCTGCTTCGGATTCTGTGTCCCCCTCTCTCTCTGCCCCTCCCCTGCTTATGCTCTGTCTCTCTCACTCCCAAAAATGAATAAATGTTAAAATAAAATAAAATAAAACATTGCAACTTTGGGCAACTTACTTGACCTCCCTTTGCTCTTTAACCTAAGCATCAGACTTGATTGAGTTGTCATTTATGGCAAAAGACAGTTAAAATTCCTCATCCTACCTGTCTACTTTTTAAACCAAAACTTTTATTTTATTTGTGATAAACTTGGTACAGGTACATTGACAAGAGCTCATTGCCATGGATCAAACTGCAGCTAGCTGGTGAATATGAAGGGAAAAGAAAAGAAAAAGCTCAGAAAATTACATTAAATAATATAGTCTTAATGCTTTAAAATATAGCATTTAAATCTTACCATTTTGAAGTAAAAAAGATAGTCTTTAAAGCATTCTGGTGGCAAATCAGTAAGAATACATTAAGATGATGAATACTCAATTGTAATTTTTCTTGATTATAAAAATCTATTATTCACTATGTGATCATGTCAGAGTCCATAATTATTATATAATTCTACTTTATTTTATAATGAATACTCTTTTTGAAAAATATAGCCAATAAAAATTATTAATTTTCACAAAGAAAAAAATATCAACAAGAAGTGTGTAAAATATATGGCTGTTTTTTCCAATTCTCACTTTAGAAAATATTATAAAAGCAAGTAAAAATGTCAGAAAAAACACTCCGAGAGTTAAGTCCTTATCATTTGAGCCAGGGCTGTTAAAAATTGAAACAGCCAGAGATATTTATAAAATTATAGCACAGAAGAGAATAATGATGGACATCATTCCAGAAGACTCATAGAGCAACAACTAATACAATATAATATGGCAAATGTGAAATGGAAAGAATCAGAACATTTTTATTAAGTGAATATAGAAAATGGAGAATAGGTGCTTGGAAAAATATCTGGAATATTGTTTGGATGGCATACAAATTTAATTATATTTCATCATGTGTGTGGTAAGAATGGTTGAGGTTATAAAATAATATTCTATAATTTGATATAAATTATTATGAAGAATACGTTTACTGTTATTTAAGTGATGCTGGATGGTCTGATATTATCAGATACAAAATAATATTACAACAGTATAAAATCAGCAATGATTTTAAGGAAAAGACATATTTTTTAGTAATCCTTAAATTACTGCTGGAATACCCTTTAGATGAACATTTGACAAAAATGTTAGTAGAATCAAAACAAAAATTGTGCAGGACGAAGTCAAACAGGCAAGGAAGACTTTATTCAAGCTATTGTAATGTGGTGGGTGGGTCATAGGCACTTATGTGTGCTAATAGGTCTTATCCAAAGGAAAAGTAAACTTTCTTAAGATTGTTCCACAACTTGGATCACAGCACTCACTGAAGTTAGGCTCCTACCCTCCCACACAGCCTGGGAGATAGGGTGCCATCTTCCTTGATTACATTTCAAACAGATGGCTCAGAGGTCCTTGGAAAAGACAGTTCTGGGTTGTAAAACTGCCAAGAGACTTTTAAAAAGTTTTAAATCTCAAAGGGACAGAGAATTTTGCAACTACAAGCTTTCTAAAATAAATGCTCAGAGAAAAGGGGGATCAGAGGCCTGGAGATACACAGAAGGCTCTCTAAAGTTTAGTCAAGTTGAGCAGAAACTTGAGACCCCAGCTTCTGAGTGGCTCAGTTGATTGAGCTGTGACACTTGATTTCAGCTTACGTCATCATATCATCTCATGACTCATGAGATGGAGCCCCGTGTCAGGCTGTGCTGAGAGCACAGGACCTGCTTGGGATTCTCTCTGTCCCCCCCCCTCTCTATCTCTGCCTCTCCCCCCCCTTTGAAAATAAAAAAATAAATAAATTAAATAAAATAAATAAACATTAATTTTTTTTCAAATAAAAAAGAAACTTAAGGCCTTCTTGGTGAGTCCAAATAGTAAGAAAGTGTTAATTTTTTCTTCAGGAATCCTTTATTGTTGTACAGAAAGGTACATGTTTAGGAAAGTTGCAGGAAATCAACAACAACTTTGACAGCGTATTAGGGAGTGTCAGCAGGCCAGAGGGCAGTTTGTGGCAAAGGCTCGACCAACCAGGACCAGCATGGTGACCGGCTCCAGAAATCAGTTTTGGTAGAAGAGATACCAATAACTCAATAAACCAGTTGCAGACATAGCTAAGATGGCAACGACTAAGAACAAAAAATAAATAAATAAAACTAAAAGCAGTTTAGAGATACTAGAGGAAGCAGAGACAAAGAAACGTGGAACTGAAAGATTTGCAGGTTGTTTCTGGAAGCATTCGATAATCTGCACACAAGCCTGCATCGATTTTTACATTTAAATATAGTAGCTCTTACTACAATCTTTGGGAGAATTTTATGGGCCACAGTCGTATATGTGGTCAGCCGAACCTTCAGAAATCCTTCTACACACAGAAGAACTAAATCTGGTTGGCATGCCACTATTTTCGCTACATCTGGGCATTCCAAAGTATTTTTACACCCAAATCCTCTTCGTGATTATGAAGGCCAACTTGAGGAAAGGTGCCTTGTGCCAAATCATCCTACTTATCAAAAGGTTCATCCAATGGTGAATTAGTTTACCAAAATTACTACCTATCAGAATGGCATCGGGGATTTGTAGTGACGCAAAACTCAGCTCTGTTTCAGATTCTTGAACTAGGATGGTTTTGTGTGATGTCTAAGGAATGTAATTTATATATGAACTGTGTACATTTATATATTTTATCTATATATTTCATATATCCCACAAAAAGTGAGTTAAACCACATGCTGCAATCCAGAATTTAGGAACCAATGAGGTAACCGTCTAACTCCTCTGATTCATGGCAAGAGAATTAAGCAGGCCAAGGACTGGCCACAAATCAAATTCTGGCAAGACACTGAGGATTCTGACATTAAGTGAGCTCAGTTTTAGGATCTCAGTGTCACTATCTTTTAACAGTCATTATGTGATGATCATTAAGTGGACATTAGAAGTCCTTTAAGAAGATACACAAGGCATTATTATAGTCACTGTTCTATCTTTCACCTTAGCTAATCCCTGATCCTCTGCCCTCTCCTGTCGGATCCTTAATCCTTTATGCCCAATGCCAATTGACCTTCCAATAACAATTTAGACCAAAAGCAGCTTAATGAACTGCAGTGCACAAGAAGGTCAATCTGTGAGTTGCAGAAGGAACAACAACAAAGCGTGAGCTCTTGTTACTTTCCACAAATAAACTTACATGTAAGAAAAGGGAATCTAAAGGAAAGTAGACTGGAGAAAATGTATGAAACCAACTAGACCAGGGGTTATTTTCTTCTTAATGTGGAAAATAATAAATAAGATATATCACAAGTGCATGGAGTTTACTGAAAACATTTAAAGTTAATAATTTTATATTTTATGTTACTATTAATCTTTAGCTAACCTAGAGAATCCTCTAGAACCCTGGAAACCAATGCATTCTATAACTGTGCTAATAAAAGTATGATCTGTGAGCCTGGGTCAGTCCACAATGAGAAAATGAGTGTAACTATTATGAATTTTCTAGAAATGTGGAAGTATTGTTTTATCCCTATTGAAGCTAGAAATGAAAGTCTGACTTTATATATATATATATATATATTAATTTTATGTTTACAATGTTATATTTCATAGTATTTGTTTAAAAAAAGCATTTTACCATGATGGCTTAGAGATAAAATAAAAACAAAAACAAAAAGAACCTGTTCTTCAACAGAAGAACTGAAAATACTGAAAAATACTACTGTAAAGAAATATACTGAAAAATACTACTCTAAAGAAATATAAATAAAATGCTAGGGAAGTTATAAATACAAAAGAAACAAGTTTATTTCCTTTGGGAATCTTCAGAACTTTTAAAATTGAAATGTTCAGTGTGAATCTCCAAATAAAAGTTGAGCAGTTTTTCCCTGTGTGTTTGAGCTCAGGCTTTTAATTTTTCAATTTTTGTGTTTTTTTTTTACACCACATTTTATGATCTCATGAGACTAGGAGTCCTCAGAACATATGGGAAATATTTTTCAAAATTAATTAACAGGTGCATGAGAAATGTCTTTTTAGTTAGTACATAGACGTGAAGTAAGCATTTTCCAGAAATCCCCTGTGAATTTCATTTTCTAGAGAGACAATTAGATACTAGAAAAAAGTTCCATTCAGTTAACTACATCATAAGTTAGATATGAAAATACATAAGACAAAAAACTGAACTTGAGTACCCTGTACCTTTACAATCAATGAACATGGGCTTCTTGAAGACTTACTATGTGCTATTTTCTACTCGGAAGCCGCATCTATTCAAGAAGCAACAATTGAAGCGATAAACATAATTATAGCTTCCCTCAAGGAAACTCAGTTGCTAATGGAAAATATTCATGGTGTTACTTTGGAAATAGTTTTATGTGGAAAATATTTGAAAATGTAGGGTTCTTTTTTTTGTCTTTTACAACTTTGAAGAGTCCTAGAAGATGATAAACTGTATATTTTTTTCATGAAAAGACTAGAAACAAATGGACTTCAATATATTTCATACATTTAATAGGATAGAAACAAAGATAATACATTATGTAAGAGAAAAGCTGAGCAGTACTCTAGCCTATTGAATAGGGACATTTTCAGTGGTGCTGGAAGGGCCTGAAGGTACTTTTTATCTTAGAACAATTCTCTGGTGCTCTAGCTTGTTGATTTCCTTCACCTGCCTGTTAACTCCCAGTGAACCAAATTACTCTGTTTCTCCCTCACAGCCCTAGCTCTTCAGAGAGCTTTCTATAAACCATGTCAGTGCCTTATGGAATGTCAAATTTCTAAAATGATGGCACTCAACAAACAACATATTTGTTGTGAGCTGTATATGTACACAGTAGTTTTCAGAGTATCTAAAAATGTGTGTGACAAACTAGTCATAAGATTTTGCATATCTAGTATGGGGTAGAAAGTAAATACAAATAAAAACAGAAATGACAGTCAATGTCAAGGTAATACATATTGTTCATCACAGCTGACCATTGTCCCTGACTCTGTTGCCTTCAAGAGTTAACTCACCCTGAGGATTATATACTTTGGGGAAGGTATCAGGGAAGAGGAATTTGAACTGGGAATTAAAAGATTAACAGAACTGAGAGAAATAGTATGCTAAGAAGGGAGAATATGTGATCAGGAATGAAGTTTATTTCTTTTTTTAATTTTTTTAAGTTTATTTATTTATTTTGAAAGAAGAAGAGAGAGAACAAGCTGGGGAGGGGCAGAGAGACAGGGGGACAGAAGATCCGAAGAGGGCTCTGTGCTGACAGCAGAGAACCAGGTGTGGAAGTCGAACTCCTGGTGTATCTTGTGAAGGTGAAGAGAAGCATCTAAGAGACTATAGAAAAATATATTTATAAAAATCAGACTTCAGTTAATAGATTAAACTATATTGTCAGGCATGGGAATGAGACAGAAAGGTTATCATGGGAGACACTTCAACTGGTGTTGCGAATTGCAGCTAAAAACTATAATGGGATGAAGGTGAGGGGTTGCCAGAGATAACAAAGTTAAATGTATTTCCAAAGCATCAGCCCATCCAAATAATAGAATCTTTAATGGAACTTTTAAGAAATACTATAAGATGATGCCCACTGGTCAATATTTAGAAATACAGACAAGGATATGAAAATAGAGTAATACCTTATAAGTGTGGACTAGTTTGTATTTGAGAGTGGATTAAACCTTAGGATAAGGTCATCCTAAAAATTTAATATTCAGGGGTCAACTCAAAACAGATTATGCTTGAGGATGTGACAATGCATGTTATACATGAGGGAATAAGGGCAGATGAAATATTAAGGCAGCTTAGAATTGAATTTTGATATGTATTGAACATATGGGAACCATATAACTTTATTTGGTAAAGGACATAGAAAAAATACAAGTAATAAGAGCTCTAGAATGATGTAATGCAAAAACAAATGAAAACTGAAATCAGAATTGAGTGAAGCTGTAATATACAGATGTAATGATAGTGCAAAAATAAGAAAGGATCCATGTGTCAAAAGCAAACAAGGCCTTAATGACTAACACCAAATAATTTTCTGTCCCTGTGTTAAGATTGGTTCTCATAACACTTCCCAGTCTCTGTGTTAAACGATTCTTGGATGAAGCACAATTTCCTGTTCTTTACTAAGCAATACTGGGAATAAGCAAAAAATAACTCAGATGCTTACTGCAGGAAATATCAGTTCCTAGAAAATAAGACACCAACACAACTGAATAGCTTACTTATCATGACTCATTTCAAGTTCCTCATCTTGCTGTGCCCACAAATCCAAAACCATTGCATCATAATAGTAATCCAGCTACTTGCCAATCCTGTAAGAGTCGCCTCAAAGTCACTCAATGCAAGCCGTAAAACCTTAACTTTACCATGTCCCAATTTTCCTTTCTAAGAAAACCTTAGTCAGGTATAATTCTCCCTTCCTACGATAAGTCTAAAAAATTGTATGATATTTCATCAACAGATTTTCTGGTGGTCTTCTCCGGAATAAACAATTGGCACTTCTGATCAACAAGCAGGAAGAGAAAGGAATTCATGCTTAATTCAACAAATATTTACACTGGGCCTATTAGATGCCAGGATAGATAGAGCGTGGCGAGACAAAGTCTGTTCTCTCAGGCACCGGTGTTGGAATTGGAAATTACTTATAAAACAGTAAATAAGTAGGTATATAATATAGTGATGTGAGTAGGAGAAGAGTAAAAGAGTGTATTTAGATAGAATTACTTGTTGGAACTAATTTAGATTGGTAATACAGGAGGACTTCTTCAGGGAGATTATACATGAGAATGAAAAGAAAGGTCCAGGGAAATTAAAAAAAACAAAACAAAACAAAACAAAAAAAAAAAGGTGGCAGCATTTTCAGATTTCTAGTTCTATCATAAAACCCTAGCAGGGGTGCCTAGGTGGCTAAGTCGGTTTAGCATCCAGGTGGCTCAGTCGGTTAAATGTCCAACTTCGGCTCAGGTCATGATCTCGTGGTTTGTGGGTTCAAGCCCTTCATCAGGCTTTGGGCTGACAGCTCAGAGCCTGGAGCCTGCTTCAGATTCTGTGTCTCCCTCTCTCTCTGCCCCTCCCCTACTCTCTCTCTCGCGCGCTCTCTCTCAAAAATAAACATAAAAAAAAAAAAAAACCAAAAACAAAAAAACAAAACACCTAGCACTAAGAAGGAATGAGAGGAGAAGAAAAAGGAAAGAAAGGAGAGGAAGTGTTAAAATGTATTACGTCCACACTGTATGCCAGCCAACTCCTTTATGTACATTTTATTTTTATACTTTAAGCAATCCTGGGAGGTAAGTACTGTTACTTAATATCCCCATTGTATAAAAGAGAAACCCAAAGTAAGTAGAGTTTAGTGATTAACCAAGTTACATGATTTGTGAATGACAGCCCTCAGTCATTACCCCGAATTGCCTAACCAAAAAGCCTGTATTCTTAAGTTCCATGGTGTAATGTCAAGAATGCATTGCCACACATAGAATTACTCTTCAGTCTATAGTTATGTCTTCCATACCAGTTCTTTCTCCACCTTTCATAGGCTTCATTTGATAGGCTAAAGACACTGGAAATTTATGCAATTGTTTGTTTTACATTTAAGCAATGGATAGAGAAAACCTACACAAATCGGGAATAATTTTTAAAAGCCTCTCCGTCCTTAGGAGTTTTGTCGTCATATTTGCCTAACCAATCAAATATCACGAATGCTTCAATTATTCACTTTTAGATTATTGACACTGAAATGTAATTACAAGGGAATAGGGAGGACACTGATTTCATTGACAAGATGCATTTGCCATTCTCAGCGTGTGGTAGCTGTAGGGTGATTGAGTACCTCTGTCAGAGACACCAGTAAACATATTCTGGAACACCCTTTTCAGTTTGCTTTTTTCTTACACTGAAAACTGACTATTTATGGCAACTCCTGCCTTAGGGGCTATGTGGAGCAGTTGTGTTCATTGATTAAAGAAGCTAAAGACATATCAAGACTGAGTGAAACACAAATAAGGGCTTTCAAAGGCATCTAATGATGAGATTTCTTCAGGGCACATGCAGTATCTTAAGCTGCTAAACTTCACATAAAAGATCTTTAAATAATCTCAACCTCATTTAATTTTTAGAAGCGACTATCATTCTCTGTAGCCTGCAATGAAAAAAAAAAAAAAAAAAATGGAAGTTTGCCTAACCTAAACTGAACAAAGAAAGACTATTCTGGTAAGAATGAAGCCAAGATTTACTTTGGTTTTGCCAATAAATATAAATATGACTAGTTGCAGTGCCTTTGTTTTATTTAACACTGCAGGTAAATGAATGGTCTCATTATTAGAGAATACTGGATAAAAATTACTCATCTCAAAAAAACCTGGCTTCGAAACTAAGACCTCCAACCCACCCTAGCGGCTTATCCAAATCACAGACTTGAATTCAAAATTACTTCATCAGTCTTATGGATGGACTATTACCATTTTTTAGCACAGATTTAATTTTATATCATTGGTTCACCACTTCTTAGATAACAAAGCTGAATCCAGGGACATAAGTAACTCGTGTATGGTCTATCAGTTAGATGATGGCAGGTAGTAGTATAGGTAGGAAGCTAACACACTAATTTTTTCTTGAAAGCAGTGTTGGGAAACAGTTATTGGGGGCGATGGTTACTTAAAAGTGCTAAGCAAAGAAATGACATCAAGAAAAGTGTGATTTAGAAATATTACACTGGGCATCTGGGTGGCTCAGTCGGTTCTGTCCAATTCTTGATTCAGACTCAGGTCACGATCTTACGGTTTGTGAGGTCAAGTCCCACATCAGTCTCCATGTTGATAGTGTGGAACCTGCTTGGGATTCTCACTCTCTCCCTCTTTCTCTGCCCCTCCCACACTCATGCTGTCTTGCTCTCTTTCAAAATAAATAAATTTAAAAATAACAGTAACATTACACAAAATGATGACATTCATGAAAAAAATGTAAATAAATATTTTCTACAGTGTGGTCATTCTGTGGGAGGGTCATACTTCTGATAATATATATGGCTTATATCATGGCAATTATAGCGGTTTGGGTGTTCCAGAAAGAAGATTAAGAGGAAGCGAAGGGGGGGGGCAGCAGGGATTTTACTAGAGTACACAAGAGAAGGAGAGGAAGGAAGCCAATGTGATCAGGGAGAAGAGTTGTGAGATGGACCCCAAAGACTCAGTCAACTGGTGTTAAATAGCCTTCCAGAATAGCCCCACATTGAGCTAAAATGCCAAGATATTTTGTTTCCTTGTTTCCATCTATTGGCCAACCCAAAAAAATGTCATTGTGAGACAGGCATATCTCTCATGAGATCTGGGATCTGAGATCTCAGATGTTGATGCATCCCCAAAGAGGCTAAGCACGGAAGCTGTCTGCTGCAGCACAACAGCAATAGAGGCAACAAGTCCAACACTGAACGGAGATCTCCTGGCTCGTCAGTCAATCTCTTCTGCCATTTAAATCTACTTCTCTTTTTCCCAGTGCAATTCCTCTAGGATTCTAGAAAAAACTTAGAAAAGGAAGGGTTGGGGAATGCGCTACAAGTCTCAACTCTGCAGTTGATCTCTGGAATACAGCTTATATTTATCACCTTCCCCCCCTCCCCACTATCCATTCTAGATTCCCCTCACCATCTGTGAACACCTCTCTTAGTTTCAGCTTACCTCCGGGGGATGACACTAAGAGAATCTTCAAGGTGTCTGAGCCCTTGGACACATGGTCTTAAGGTTGGTTCACTTAAATACCATCACAATCAGATAAGAGGATATCAGGAGAAACACAAAAGGATTGTGGGGTTTTGGCCTATACTTCCCTGCTCTCTGACATGTAAGAGTGGCAGTCACCTCCTCCTGTCACACTAGCTCCTCTTCATGGCCACTGGTCTCTGCATATGAGGCACCTACCAAGCCTAGGTGGCAGCCAAAGCCGACCGTTCTGTGGAACTATGGCTTTATTCTCAGGCATAGGTTTTCCTTCTTTGAGAACTTCATGGTTCTTTACGGAATCCTTTATGATTCCATATATATTCAACATTTTCCATGCCCCTTTATACATACAGTAGGTGATGAGGACCGCCATGAAACTCTGCCTGTTTTGGAAAGTATTCTTTCATCTATGTCTTTCAGAGCCATCGTGAGTAACACAGCTGCCTTCCATGTTCAGCTTACACAGACTATGAGCTAACCAATATGTAAATAACAGCCTTTGCTTCCTCTGTTAGCTGATCATATGTGATTTTCTACAGAGCCACGAGTGTGAGCTAAAGGAGAGGATATGGTGGGTGCGAATGGGTTCAAAGCAACTTATTTACGCAGACTGCTTTTGCTGTCTGGTCTTGCTTGAGCTATCCCAGAGGTACTGATTCCATCCGATAAGGGACTACTGCTTGTCTTTCCCAAACGTAATGACTTGATGAACAGAAATAATTTAGCTCGTAGCTAGAATTCCAAAGTTATGGTCACTTAAACACTATGTTCATGTGCTACATTTACACTAAAGCCCAAAACATGTCAAGGGTTGTTTTTTACAAGATGGTACAAACTTACTCCAGATCTCTGGGGTCCTGCATCAGTGTTCTGTCACTAGGCTTGCCATAAATGTCACATATATTTTTCCACCACTGATACATCTACTCATACAGATTTGGGCAAATCACAAGTCCCAAGTAGGGGGGCTGCTTGCATCAAAAAATGGACCTGAGCAATATTCTTTTTTTTTTTTTAATGTAGTCTTCACACACCCAGTATGGGGCCCAACACAGGACTTGAACTCACACTCTGAGATCAAGACTTGAGCTGAGATCAAAAGCTGGATGCTTAACAGACTTAGCCATCCAGGTGCTTTTGGACTGAGCAATATTCCGAGATGTAAAATATATTACCTTTATAATGTGAAAAGTCCTGCAGAGAGTTATACACACTTCTTTATAATTATGGGCAAAGATGCTATAATTGGTCTTTTACTTTATTTTTTAAAAAATGTTATTTATTTTTATATAGAGAGAAAGCATAAGCAGGGGATGGGCAGAGAGAGAGGGAAAGGGAGTCTCAGGCTGGCTCCATGCTATTAGGGCCGAGCCCGACGAGTCACAGTGAACGATCTCATGAACCATGAGATCATGACCCAAGCTGAAATCAACAGTTGGACGCTTAACCAACTGAGCCACCCATGTGTCCCTGTCTTTTATTTTAGACATCATGTGCCAAAATGCCCCTTACCATTGAATTCCTAAAGAAGTAAATTAAGTGTTAATGTGATATGATGATTTTCATAGGGTTCATCCTTTACCCTCTAGATTGGATGTATCAACCAAAGCCTTTAACATGCAAGGCATTTCTTGCTCATGTAACCAAATTAGCATGATGTCATTAAGGGAATGGGTCATTTTATTTTTTTATTTTTTTAATTTTTTTTAATGTTTATTTATTTTTGAGACAGAGAGAGACAGAGCATGAACAGGGGAGGGTCAGAGAGAGGGAGACACAGAATCTGAAACAGGCTTCAGGCTCTGAGCTGTCAGCACAGAGCCTGACACGGGACTCGAACTCACGGACCGTGAGATCATGACCTGAGCCGAAGTTGGCCGCTTAACCGACTGAGCCACCCAGGCGCCCCGGGAATGGGTCATTTTAATGTTCTGCAGGATGTCTAGATGGTCTCGATCTCTTTGGTCAATATTGTTATAATTGGTATTAGAGTATAAAGTTAATATACTCCTCTGTGCTAGGTTGGAAATATACATTGTTTTCTGTTCCATTTGAGTGCAAACAGTGACTTATCCTTTTTTTATGATAAGGATAGAAAAGAGTGCATTCACAAAATCAATGTCCACATAACCATATCCTAGAGATCATAAAAATCTACTTTGGCAGTTATCCCATCCAGCAAGGTGAGTGAAATCCGTGTTACTAATTTACTAAGTTACTAAGTTACTAAGTTAATAGGTTAGTGGCATCCAAAATTCGTAACTCTACTGCAGGAACCCACCTGGTGAATTAAGTGGGGAAACCATAGGGATCCCCAGCCTTTCATTCTCTACATACTTCATGATTACATTTAGTTTTACAACTTTCCCACCACACCACCATGATATGATTTTTGTTTTCTTATTTACTATCTTGGCTGCTGAAGGGAGCCATTTCTGAGGCTGTCACTCACTTTTACCACTATCCTAGCCTTTACACAACAAGAAAATGATCTAATGGTAGTTTGGGAGTTCTGCCAAATCACAGGTGTGATTATCCTAATTATATATTTTGTATGTTAATTTCTTATTATTGCATAACAAATTACCATAAACAGTGATTTAATGTAACACATATTTATTGTCTCATACTTTTTGTGGGTTAGTATTCTGGGGTTTTTTTTGTTTTTTTTTTTTTAAGTTTATTTATGTATTTTGAGTAAGAGAGTGATGGAGGGGCAGAGAGAGAATCCCAAGCAGGTTCTGTGCTGTCAGGGCAGAGCCTGACATGGGGCTCAAACTCATGAACCATGAGATCATGACTTGAGCTGAAATCAGCAGTCAGACGCCTAGCCGATGGAGCCACCCAGGTGCCCTTCATGGGTTAGTATTCTGGACAAAGATACTTAGTTCACGGGTCTCACGAGGCTGCTGTCCAGATGCAGATCATACTATATTCACATCTGGGAGCTTGGATGGGAAATAATCCACTTCCAAGTTCCCTGAGGTTATTGGCAAAATTCATCACCTTGTGGTTTAGGACTTAGTTTCTTGTTTTCTTGTTGGTTGTTTTCAAGGGATAATCTTAGCACCTAGAGGAGACCCATAGTTCCTGGCCATGTCACCCTCTTCATAGACCCTCTTATAACATTGTAGCTAACTTCTTCAAATTTAGCAAGAATGTCTCTCTCTTTTCATGGCTGACATGACCTGAATTGGACTTAGTCCTCCCTAGAAGTTGCAGCCCTCACCCATTTAGTCCTGCTAAATTTACTGCATGCCAGTGAAGCTGACCAGCCTGTTTCACCTCTGCATGTAAGCAGAAAAAAGTACTGGGAAGTTGCCTTTTTCATCTCACCAGTAATTGAATACACCTGTCTCTCCACGGTATGAAGGAATTAAGGGTAAGTAATGAGACAAACGAATAAACAAACAAACAAACAAAAAAACAGAATCAGACCTATAAATACAAAGAGCACAGAGGGGAAGGGGCTGGGAGATGGGCACATGGACATACGGGTGAAGGGGAGTGGGAGATACAGGTGCAGTTATAGAATGAATGAATCACGGAGGTGAAAGACACAGCATAGAGGATATAGTGAACAGTATTGTGATACTGTTATATGGTAGCTATGCTGTGGTGAACATAACATAATGCTTAGAGTTGTTGAATCACTATGTTGCACATCTGAAACTCATGTAACGTTGTGTGTCAACTATATTTAAATTAAAAAAATAAATTAAATGAAATGAAATTAAGGTAAGTAGTGAGAAGACAAGCCAAGAATTTTAGTTATATCGATACCTACACAATGAAGATTGATCTAACATCCGAATCATTATCAGTAATAATTAGAATCATTCATATATGAATTTAGGGGTTTGCATTATCATAACTATTTTTTTTTATTTTGGTCAAGTTATGTACATATTCTGTACATATTCTGTGTCTTGATTTCCTGTACTTGCAATGGAGACAATAACAAATATCATTTACCTCATGAAGTCTTGTATTAAATAAATATAATGCATATAAAAGTTCATGCCAATAATCTCACTTCTGAGTATACAGCCAAAGGAAACTGGATCTCAAAGGGGTACTTTTGTTATTTGCAATAATCAAGACATAGAAATAGCCTACACGCCTGCCAATGTACCAACAGCTAAAGAAAATCTGGTATATGGGATATTATTCGGCAGGAAAAAAAAAAGGAAATTCTACCATTTGTGATAAAATGAATATACTTAGATGATATCATGCTAAGTGAAATAAGCCTGACACAGAAACACAAGCAGAGTAGAGTGGTGTTTGCTAGGGGAGAGATTCGGGTAGGAAATTAGATGTTGGTCAAAGGGTTGAAAGTTTCAGTTATGCAGATGAATGCATTCTGGAGATCCAATATATGGCATGGTGATAATAGTTAACACTACTGTATATGTGGGATTTGCTAACAGGCCGGATCTTAAATTTTCTGACCAAAACACACAGACACACAGACACACAGACACACAGACACACACACACACACACACACACACACACACATGTGCACATACACACAGTAACAATGTACAGATGATGCATAAGTCATTTAGCTTAATTACGGTGATCTTTGAATAATGTATATATATGTATCTAAATATCAAGTTGTGTACTTTAAATATGTATATAATTTTTGTATGTCATAGGTGTCTCAATAAAATTGTTTTTTAAAGAAGAATAGAAAGAATTCTGAAAATGTTAGCAAGTGGCTATGATTATTGTAGTTAATTAAAAAAAAACTGGGGCCTTTGGTTTCTGTAATGATATACTGCTTGCTTCTAGATCCATATCTTGGATGCATCTTCATTTTTTCCCCTTTTTATCACTTTCTCACTTTCTAAATTAGGGTGTGGTGAGAGGGACTAGGCATCACATTTTGTTCTTTCTCTCTCAGAGAATTTAGGTAGTCTCACAGCTTTGACTCTCCCCTCTATAGAGAGAAATCTTACAACCGGAATCCGAGCATCTCTAATCAACCACAAAGTATCTGATTCTAAAGATTGCTTTATGATTGGACATTTATCATACTGCAAACAAGTTCTCCATCTTCCTCTATAAACCTTGTTGCCTTCCCAGTTAAGTCAAAGACAGTAGTACCATTCTTTCTGTCCTCCATTTCTGAAACTTAAAACATCTCTGACCCTACCTGCTTCTTTTCCCATTTCTAGATAATTTCTTTATATATTCTATCATTTTCAAGGCTTCTCATTTTCTCAGATTTACTTACATTTTCTTTCTATTCTCATAGTCACAGCTATAGTCCATTCTTAACTGTCTCTGTGGACTATTGCAAAAATTTCCAACTGATGCCAGCCATCTCTTCTTTTTCCAATAGATTCTCTAGGGTTCTTAGGATAATATTCTTAAGACGCAGCTTAGCACACGTTAAAGCATCATGTAAAACCTATAAAACATCCCATTTATAATAGAATAAATTCCATACTTCCATCTGGCATTTGATACTCTTCATGAGCCATGTATAATTAAATCAAAATTATCACCAGCTTTTCCTTTAAACAAATTCTCCACTGGTTATTACCATACGTAAATTCAAACATGACATACTTTCCCATCACTTTACTTCTGTCATGAAGCATTTCTGACTTTTACAATGGCTTTTCCTTTGAGTTACTATGCCATTTCTTAGTATTACTATAGGCATCATGCACATGTTTATCACATGTCTGTTTCCTCATCTGAAAAAAATTAGATGGGGAAATAAGACCTATATTACAAATGGAATAATTTATGTAAATTGCAAAGTACAGCTCCTTTCATATATTGAATACTGACAAAGAGAGCCTTCACCTTTTTTTTTTATATTATATGTTTCGACCAGTGGCAGAACAGAAAATTATATGAGTGACCAGAAAGTTAAGGGATATAAAACACAAAATGGTAAAACAGAGAAAAATAAAGGAAAAAAAAAGAGAAATATAATTGTTGATTTTGGTGTCAACTAAAATAAGCTTTTCTTGCTCTTATACTTTGGGCACACACTTTCTATACTGGCAAGACCAATAGATGTTTATTGCTTTAGGATGAATACAGACCTTTTGTATTTAAATGCACTTGGCATTTGCAACATGATGATGAATTAATAGGAAGTATTATGATCATTACATAAAATATGTTTTAGAAGGACAATTGAATGCAATAAGTCAAATGTAGTATATGGATCAATATGAATGCACAGAATGAACTCATCTATAATATATTTCAGCTTCTTTTTAAGGATTCTTAGGTGATAATTTGTGGGAGGTAGCCTCATCAGAAATTTAACAGTAGCCATTTATGTTAAAAGAAAGGATTTATGATAGGTATATTTTTATTCATGAAATAAGATAAATTGGAATTATCCATCTTTACTGTCTAGAAGAGTTTGGTTTCTTGTAATTTATTTTATAAAGTATTCTGTAGGAAATAGAGTTGGCTAGCTTACATTTTATTATTAGACTCACATCATTTTTATTCTATAAGGATCAGCTGCCAAAAATGTAATGTTATGAAAAATAGACATAGAACTATTAAGAAAATCTTTTACTTTAATATTTCCCACTTTGTGTATTAAAAGTCAAATTTAAAATATCAACTCGGAAAACACAGTTCTGAATTATTTTCTTTATTGTCAGGTCACTAAAACATCAAATCAAACCAGTGATTACTATGTAACAATGGCTAGATATAAACACAACGATCTTTTCTAATGGCGATAATTTGTATGGTATTTTGACTTCATTGTACCAAATATCAACATCATGAAACATTAATCATTCACTCCTTAATGAAAGCAGACATTTGTGAGCATCTGTAATGTGCCTAACACTGTGTTAGGAACTACAAACAAAACTTTAAAAATTAATAAAAATAAAGACCTTTGATTCTTTATTTGAAGAGATTTTCATCTAGTGGTCTAGAAAAATAAACAAATAAAATATACACAGATATAGACATGACACACACACACATACACACTATGTACTAAAGTATGAACCTTATGCTATGCGTTGAGAACCCGTCTTGTTCTAACACATGGTGACATCTTCCAGCGAGAAATTAGAAATGGTCTTTCTTAGCAGAAAGAATTTGTTCAAAGACACAAAAACGTGAAAGACACAAGAGATCCTAGGAGATGCAAGATATTACGTATGGCCAATGCAAGTACTTTTTTGGGGGGGAAATGAAGGAAGGAATTAGTAGCAAGATCTGGAATAATCAGTGGTTAGAATAGATTTTGATGACCCTCGCTGTCATGGTGTTACTTGCAAATTAAGCATTATCATCTGTTATTGGAGATAGTATTATAAAACTCCTGAGATTGTTCTGAGAAAGAAATTGAAATACCATATTTGATTTCTACCAGAAAGGTGGGTAAGTGCCACGAATAATTGCATAGTAAATGCTAGCACAGTTATAAACCAAAGATGTCTTCTAGTCAAAAGCAATATAATTATCATTTTAGAAAAATGCTGAATAAATCAGTAGTGATAAAAGATGGGCATGGAAGTTAGGGAAACAAGTACAAGTTCCTTGTAGAGTGATAATATAAAATGAATATAAAACTACCACGGTGTAGAAAAGGTATAATTTTCAAGGGGAGCAGGAAGAATTGATAGGAATATAAAGAACATATTACTCCCTTGAGGCTGAATCGATGGCAATCTTGTGGGGTTTTTTTTCAAGTTTTTATTTAAATTCCAGTTAGTTAACATACAGTGTAATGTTCATTTCAGGAGTAGAATCTGGTGATTCATCACTTACATACAACATCCAGTGTTCATCATGACAAACCCTCCTTAATCCTCGTCATCTATTTCACCCATCCCTCCACCTACCTTCTCTCTGGTAACCCTCAGTTTGTCCTCTATAGTGAAGAGTCTATTTTCTGGTTGATGGCCATGCTTTTTAAGATTATTTTTTAAATGTTCATTTTATTAGTTATTTTGAGAGAGACACACACAACATTAATAGGGAAGGGGCAAAGAGAGGGAGAGAGAAACCACAAGCAGGCTCCCTGCTGTCAGTCAGTGCACAGCCCAACTTGGGGCTCAGTCTCATGAACTGTGAGATCTTGACCTGAGCGGAAATCAAGAGTCAGCTGCTTAACTGACTTAGCTATCCAGGCACCAAGCCTAAATTTTTATAGCAACAGTAATAATATTACTTTATTAATATTTAAAATCATTCATTGAAATACTTAAATGCTTTATTATAATAAGAAAAATAATAGTATTTATATTGTTCTTGGCTGAATGTAGTATGTAATGCAACCCTTGCAAAAATCCTGTGCAAGAGACTCTATTATTGACTCCATTCTTCAAACACAAAATATAGTGTTTAATGAGCTAGTAAATGATGGAAGTACACTCTAATCCCCCCACAAGTGTGTCACATTTTCAGAGCCTGGATTCTTAACCCCTACTTTACTGCCTGTGCACTAAACCCCATTCAAAAAAAAATTATGATGAGCTTAAAATTCAAAGGCTAAAAATATCGAATCCTAATTAATTTCTATTTGTTGTTCACTAATCAATAAAACACCATTGTTATTGAATCACATCATATTGGTGCAGTCTAATTATTTTAGACACAAAAATGTCATGAAGTCATCAGGATTTTTGTCTTTGTTTTGGGTGTATATATTGATAATATCTTTCCTTGTGGCTTAATTTTGTCTCATGATGGTCTTCTTGGACTCGTTTATGTTTCCAATCTCTTTGTTTTAGATTTTATTATATTTCTACTTTTTAAGATTAGAGAGGGAGAGACTTCAAATAACTTTCATCCTTCTGAAGGTGACCTCCTTTCTAATGGGTATTACCCTGAAAATCTCCCAGTATCGCCATGGCATCTTGAAGAACTTGACAACTTTCGTAGTGGTTACATGCTGTGCCAGTCATGATCCTCTTGGCTTGGAAATTCTAGTGTCAGGTGTGATTAGGTACAAGAGGGCAAAAATTCTCTGCCTTTACAGTTTGCATTTAGGTGATTAATTAAGGAGCAAGGATGCCAATAAATGATCTGACACATCTATTTTTATAACTATGTCAAATTAGAGAAATATAGGCCAGTATGTGTGATTTATAGAAATATATTTTTAGGAATATTTTACTTGAGTTTTCCTTAGTTTCATTTTGTTCCTAGAGCACAGCAGTTGCATTATCTCAGATAGATCGAGATATTTTGGTAGTATATTAAAAGAATGGAGCACTAATATATACTGAAAATATAATATAAGTACCAGAAAGGGATGGCATGAGACCAGTTCACCCAGTCTATAAGAAGGTACAGATTATTATAACTTGACTCAATAGAAACAATTACAGTTTATAAAGTGGTTTCCAGTCGTTTGCATTTGTGATATGCTTATTCTGAATGTCTTTACTGTAGATTCTTGTGTACCAGCTCCCTTCCTCATGTAAACCCCACTCTCCCCACAGCCTCCAGATTCTCAAGATAGATCTAGAGAAAAAGCTTTGAAAATGGAACTTATGGCAGAGGAGATGACAAAATTCTAATTAAGATAATGCATGGAAATATTGATAATTAGCATCCACTTATCATAATTTGATAGTCTACTATGAGAACATAAGCTTATGATGACTTCCTCTCTCTTTCTTCCTCCTTAGGACTTGGAATCAGTGAGTCCCAACCAACAATAAAATATAAAGGAATTTGCAGTCTTGACTACCTTCCCTGGAGATAGAGAATGAGATAAGATGAAAAGTGAAGTTGGGTAAAGAATGGGAGAAAGCAATTCAAGAACAGACTACACTAGTGATCTCAGGGGTGGGAGAAGACAGGTAGCAAGTAAACACAGCAGATATCAATGATGAAAGCAGAATCAACCTCTCTCCCTCCGCCTCTTTCTTTGTCTCACTCTTCTTTTCCCAAGAGGAAGTATAGAATTGTTTGAGATAATGCAAATTTAGAACAAAACTATCTGTGTTTGTCTTCCAGCTTCACTACTTCTTAGAGACTTGGGTAAATGCATAACCTCTCTTTGCCTTGGTTTACTCATCTATAAAATGGGTAGAATATCATACTCATAAAGTTGTTGCTTTAATGAGTTAATGAGTTAATATTAGTAAAATATTTAGAATAACACCTGGCAATTATAAGTATTATAAAAATTAAAATTATAATTATTATTTTGTGCAGTTTTTTTCCATTTGTTTGTCCAGCTTCTAATTTTTATATTCCCCTACATATTTAGAATTTCATAGTATTTGTGACAAGTTCTCTTAAATCTGCTGCCTGCACAGTCATGTCAGGTAACAAATAATGTTGCTGAGGGTCTGATAACTTTAAGGCCATCAACTATCTGATCATTTGGATTTCCTGGGATCATAAATCATGTAGATATGAACAATCCTGGAAAATACCCCTTGTGTTATGATTTTTTTAATGCCCAAGAATTTGGCAGTCTTCTCCCTCAACCATTTGCTATTGTATTTGAAACTTCCATCATTAGAAGCGCTTTTTGGAATACAGAAGGTGCCCATTTAAATTTATGGTTGGACGGGGGCACTGTTGAGAGTAAAAGGGCTTATTATGTAATTACACTGGAACAACTGGACCTATTAAATACACTGGAAAAATCAAGATGTTTGGTATGGTTGCCCTAGGATTAAGTTTCTCTGTCTAGAGGTCCCTGTTAAAACACAAGTATGGTACCTGTAGAGGCAACGTAATAAGCTCACTTATTCACGTAACTCAACAGACTGACTCATCAGTGAACAGAACCTAGGAAGAATAGAATGGAGTAGAGAGGCTTGGTAAGAATAAAATGGTGGCTTCTTGAGGAGGTAAATTCAATTAAGGTGTTTATGTGAGGGGTCATGAAAAAGGAGAGGAGTTGAGGTAATAATGTTGAAATAAAAGACCCTGAAGTCTGCCTCCATAACTTCACAATTTAGCCTAGAGAAGGACACAGATTTGGTTGGTAGCTTTCTGACCAAGATCTGCCTCTGAGTCCAGGCTTCACTTAAGTTCACTTCCAGATTTGTGCCCCTCTGACTCACGGTTTGAATAAGTTCTTTTCTAAGTGGGTTAACTAATTTGTATTTTATGCAACACATTTTAGGTCAAGTCTGAGAAACTCAAATTGCTTTCCTCATTTAAACTGCCTTCAGGCATGTACTCATATGTATTTCCGATAAACTTACAGTTCCCATAGCCTTATTTAAAGATCAAAAAAATTTTTTTAAGAACTTGGTTTAAAATAATGATGAAGTAAAAAAAAAAAAAAGAAGACAGTTGTTCCATATATTTTACTTGAAATTGAAATTAGACAATATGAATACTAATCACCCCAAATTAGGAAAATATGAAGTCAGGTAATACAAGTGAGAAAAAGAATAAGAATGGTGACAGATTTTGTATATTTCTTGGACTACTGGCTTTGCACCTCCTAAGAATTCTGAAAGAAAATATGTATCAGACCAACTAAACAGAAAAGGAAGACTTTATTCAAGACTATCACAATCAGAGAGAGAGATGGAATTCAACTCCACACACACACAAATATGGTTTTTAAAAGATGGGATAAGATAATGGAAGAGTACTGGAGACTATTAGGTGGGAGGTTAGTCAATGTGCTGAGGCCATTTGTGTTTGCTAAATGATCTTTATTCAAGTTAGGTCCCGCTCTCCCAGAGTCTGGGGTATAAGGACTCTGTCTTTCATTATGAGTACATTTAAAAGGGACAGTTCATAGGTCTTATCCTAGGTCCTCAAGAAAGACATTTCTGGATCACAAATGATACACATCTCAAAGAGGCAGAGAAATAATTTATGACTTAAGGTTTTCTAAAGCAAATTATCTAAGAAAAGCAAAGCCTGCCTGAAATTGAGCAGAGGCCATGGAACTGTAAGACCATCTTGGTCAGACCTTCTATAAGTATGATTACATAATAAACTAAACATTTATGAGTCTACATTGCCCCACCTTTCTTCACTAATGGACCAGAAAAATCGGAAGAGAGGGTCAACGAATACAAATAATCATATAATCACACTCAGTTCAAGAACTATTAACATTTTATATCATTTTAACTCTATCCATATTCTGTGACCCTGTCTGAAAATAGCTTCCCTTTTTAAGCTCCCAAATCATCTTTTTCTCACCCTGCCTATACAAACTTCAGTAGTATCCTCTATTCTTTATTACCAGGTGGTTGTGCTTATGAATGGATGTGAAATATAAAGACACCCTATAGTGACCCTCTCATGATAAAACTATTTGTCAAGAAAACACAGCACACATATTTCACTAACACAAACTTAAGCTTTCATAAGTTTTGAACATAAGCAATTTATAAATAAAAAACGGTAACACTCTACAAAGGGATGCTAAGATAGATATCATACACAAAGGGATCTCAAAGATAAATTAATATGTTAGTCCATATGTGGGTAAGATTTGACTCTAAAATAAGCCATGCTTGTATTTTAATATTTAGATTTGACATAATAATATTAGATCGGAGAGATATATTATCAAATAATAAAAAAACGTTAAACATGTCAAACCCTAACTTTGTATTTTATATTAATTTATGACTACAAATAGTCCCAGTTGCATTTATGATTATAAATAGTCATCTTCAATAAAAGTACCTTCAAGTATCTTTAATTTGAAATTTACAAAGCATCAGGTTTGAGGCCTGACATCTTATATTTTTAGACAGAAAGGGTACCTTTTTTGTTTCCAGCACTAATATAGGCCACTAAGGAATATTAAATGATGGTAAGTCTCTATCTTATACTTACCTTTTCTTGTAAGATTTTAAGTGTGCCCGAAAATAAGACTAATACGTAATTACTCAAAATTTGTAGAGTATTGAACTTCAGAGTTAGATGTTGTGTAGATGAAGAAGAGAGTCAAATATGAGATACTTCAGTCTAAATGGGTCTCTGTGATTAAGAAAAAGAAAACTAAAACTAAAGTATTAGATGTCTCCTTAAGTGATATATATAATTTGGAATCAATCACTTACTGAGTTTCTATATATACCAGACATTGTGTTAGGAGCTGGAGATATGAATATGAATGTGATCCCTACGTATAGAAAATCTTAATCTTGCATCAGAGAATTCCACACATGCCGATAAACAAAATAAGACATAGAGGGAACATGATCTTTGCATAAGGAGTAAGGATATCTATCTCAGATTAAGGGTAGAGAAATTAGCTTGAGAAATTTTCCCAACTGAACTGATTTCTCAACCAAATTTTAAAAGATGTTTACATTTTTTCTAGTTGATAAAAAACAAACAAACAAAAAAAAACATAAAACATAAAACAAGAAAAGGAAACCACATACTTTGGGAGCAACAGGAATCCAGGGTAAGAATCTGACTTTGCTCATGGCTAAGTAGTTGACATGTTCCATAATGGTATCTACATAATAGATAATTAATGTGTGATGGATGAAGTCCTACATGGATGGACAAATAGATCAATGAAGTAACAGCATCTGCAGAAAACTTGAAGACGTGTTTTGATACTAACCTATAATCTGTGAGGTAGTTTCTGGTGGGGATGGGGCTGGAGAGGAAGATAGAAGCATATCACTGACATTCCTATGGGAATTAGGTTAGGATCTACTGGAGAAGGAGGAATCAGTATAGAAGAAGGATATCTGAATGGTCTGTTCCCGGGTGACTAAGTTTCAGTTACATCCATAAAGTGGAGAAAGCCTTCAATGAAATTGTTGAGGATTCAAATTCCTTGGGGCGCCTGGGTGGCTCAGTTGATTAAGTGTCCGACTTCAGCTCAGGTCATGATCTCACAGTTTGTGAGTTCGAGCCCCGCACCGGGCTCTGTGCTGACAGCTCAGAGACTGGAGCCTACTTCAGATTCTGTGTCTCCCTCTCTCTCTGCCCCTCCCCTGCTCATGCTCTGTCTCTCTCTGTCTCAAAAATAAATAAAAACCCTTAAAAAATAATAAATTACTTTATTGGCAATGTCATGAAGTTTCCAGAGGGCATAGCAAAAGGGGATAGGAATGAGTATCAATGGTCAATGAACCAGGATTGAGTGAATCGGAACAATCTGGTGGTGAGATTAAGATATTAATAGTAGATAGAAGAAAGAGGGGGTTGTGCTTTTCTTTCCTTAGTGATGTGGTGTGCAAAGAGAAGATGAGTTTGGGACTGATCTCGAAAATACCCAAGGTAGTTCAATTCCTCAGTGTTCAAAAGCTAATACGGGTCAAGCTATAGAGAATGTTAAGTGCCAGAATAAGGGACTTGGACTCAAATAGGAAATATAAGATCAAATTTTGCAGGGCATTAAAAAATGATTAGACAAAAGAAGAGATGACATTATTCTAATCGCAATAGCTAAGCTTACTTGGCATTTACTACATGACATCCTTTTTTTCAATTATTTTACCCATATCCATTCGTTTCATTCTTGCCACAACCCCAGGTAATATGTGTCATTATTTCTTCCATTTTACTGATTGGGGAATTTAGGGCAGAGCTGAAGAGCAACCGGGTCAAGGTTATACAGGCAGCAAACTTCAGAGATGGGATTTAACCATCTGGTATCTGATCGAACACATTGTACCTTTGACTATTGCCCCTTGCTGCATTGGAAAGAAACTTTAACCTACCTTTGTTTTTGCTAATAAAGACTCAAAAATATTAAAATTACAAAAAGAAGTTTCACTGCCTTCTATTAAAAAATTCTTTTTCCCCAAACTGAAACCTGAAAGATATATTCCCGTTTACTGTGCAGGCCCCACATCTTGGAAGTCCCTTTTACTATAATGATGTTTTTAATATCTAGATCTACATTCCAAATCATGCATGCACAAAATCTTTGCTTGCTTTGCTTTTGAAAGTAATCAATAATAAATAATATAAGCATTGGACATTACGGCTGCAAATGGAGGATTTCAATTGCAATAGAGGACTATTTCCTCATGCACACTCTCACATACAATATGGGATGTATCGTGCTTTAGGAATTGACTCTCCTCTGTCGCACACAGCAGCTGCTTGGGGTTATGCCAGTATATTATCACCAGCATTGCTGCAATAGCTGTAAGCATGAAGTGCACCTTGCTTTGCAATAAATTTTCCACACTCTGTGAGGAAGTCAGCAGTGTAGTCGAACTCAGACTGGTGGGAAAAAGATTGGCTTTGTTGACAGTGACTATGACAGACAGCCAAACTGGAGCAAAGCTGCAGCTCATGGTACATGACATTTTCTAAAACAAAGAAAACCAAAAAAAGTTATAGCCTTTAAGGCAGCCCTGAAAATGGCATCTGGCATATCATGCTACCCCAGAGATTATCTTTGCTTTCTTCCCTTTCTTTTCCATGTATCTTTCTATTTCTATTCTCTTTTTCAGTGTGGTGCTTAGATCATCAGTTTATGCTTGAGCACCATGTCAGAAAGCCCAAAGAACACACAAATATACATGTTTGAGATTTTTAAATAAAATATCCACTTATCCTGAAAAGTTACTATTGTTTTTGTTAGTTTGTTTCAATTTACTTATAATCGTGCGTATTTTGTCAGGTTTCTCTATATTTAACAGCAAATTATAGAGCATTAATTTAAGGTTTTTGTTTATTGCTTAAACATTTTCTAAATCATGCCTTATGTTTGCTTTGTGGTTTATTAACTAAGAGACGATTAACTTTTTGAAACTGGGAAAAAATTCTGTCTGTAGCATCTATTGAACTTCATTGTGCTAAACGAGGAAAAATTTAAAACAAAATAGTTACTGAAACAATATAAGTCTGGTTTTTTTTTAACAAGGTAGCTTCTGCTAGTGTGTTTTCATTTGAGAAAGATGTGTTGGCTTTTTTAGGAGTAGTAAAATACACGTCAATACTTTAAACTTCCATCTTTACAAGGGAATGTATTAGAAAGAAGTCTGAATGGTCCTGTTCTTTCTCTTCAGAGAATAGGTGTTTATTTGAAAGTTGTATAATCCTATTGCATTTGCTTTGTGGTCTCAATTATAATATAAAAATAATATGACTACCTTTTGAAATTTAGTTATGTTACATACATGGTACTTCATGTGGCACAACATTAATTTATATCCCCGTCTTCTTGGGCACAAGTGGGTATTACATGCCCTCACAGCCTTGGAATAAGTACTGTCACACATTTTCCTTTGGGCACTGAAGTCTTCCTACCAGTAACAGCCTTCTCTCATCCCCTTTTGCCGTGGTCAAGATAGCACCTCTTGATAGAGAGTGGCCACAAGGTTCAAACAGTTCAGAATGCTGGGCCATAGAATGGAGGTCAGCTGTCCCGAAGAGTCACTCAAACTTGACATGGGATAGCAGAAGCAAGAAATACATTTAGGTTGGAAAGCCACTGAGATCTAGTATTTCTGGCTACCAAAACATAACATAGCCTATTACAAGATAAAAAGTAAACCGTTTCAAACTCACTTTAAATGTTGCATACAAATCTAAAGCATAACAGCTATATTTTGTTAAGGTAGCTGTCTATGACTGATATCAACAAATGTACTTGTTAAAATATATATTCAGACATACTTGAAAAACACTTTAATATACAACAAGTAATGATTAACATAAGGTGTGAATATTCTTACTTAAGGGAAAAGAATGGAACTACAGAGAGTACAGAATCAAATGGTAATTTGGTAATTAATGAACTAATTATTTCACACATGCGTGCACACCACATACATATACACTTTTTAATGCCTAGTACCTAAACAAAGAAAGGACCACATCAACTTCAGTAAGTGGTGGTAACTGTGTGTGTGTGTGTGTGTGTGTGTGTGTGTATGTGTGTGTGTGCGCGTGTGTGCGTGTGTGTCAGAGACCAAGAGAAAAATGAGGCAATAATTAACACCATGGAAAGGCTTCTAATCATATTCCCATACCTAGAAGTCACATTGGTACATAGAAACCAATTCTCATGAATAGCCTCCAACCTGAAAATCAATAGTCTTCATGGATATCATTAGGCAGTTGAAACAGCTGTGTAGAAAAAACTGGTAAAACATGAAAAGTGAATAGCTGGGACTAATCAATCTTCTAAGTCAAAATTCTAGTGCCACGGATTGAGTTGTTTCAAATCAAAGCCTGGAAATACATATTTGAGTAGGATACACATAGTTCTAACTAAACAGATATATCCTTGGCCTAAATTATGTAACAAATCAAAAGGAAATCACCAATAACATAATGAAGAGTGAACTGTGGCTGACAACAGCGAGCTCTTCTTGCAGGGCAAGATTCAAAGCAAAGCTCCAAACATCAGAATACATTATTGTTAAGATTTTACCAAACATAAACAAAAAAATGGGACAGCCAGCCAGAGGGAAAAAAGAATAGAAGAAAAAGACAGAAAGAAAGTAAGATAGACACTTGCTTTCTCTAGGATTCTTTGTAGAAACCCAATTACAAAAGATAACAGAAGAGTCAACAAAATTATAAAGACCAAAAAAAGTCCAAGAATATTATGCCTTAAAAGTTGACATTCAAATAAGAAGGCAGACATTCTGAAATTCGAAAACACTCAAGAATAGAAAATCTACAAGTTCTTTAAACAGAAACAAGAAGTAATACTTACCAATTAAACATTGCCAAATATGACAGAATAAGAAAAATATTGTTAAAAATTTTAAAGTCTGGAATGGTAAAGCTATAGTAGAAAAAAACTTGTGGTGAATGAGTAAGCAATGGAATACAAAAAAAGAAAACAAATTAATCTTGGTAGAGGGAGGCAGCCTGAGTAAATATCGAAAGGTAGGAATAAATGACAAGGTCGGAAAGGACATTGCAGTGCCCATGTCCAAGATCAGTTCTGGAGAGTTCTGGGGATTACTGCTAAATTTGGAGAGCTGTAGGTACAGAATATATTAAGAAAGAAAACATAAAAAAATATTTCTGAGCAGGAACATGAAATACATTTTTGTTTATAATAAAACAAAGCAAAGAGAAGAAACAGAATTAAGAAAACTATGAGCTTACTATAATAGTCTCCATGCTGAGGGTTAACAAGAATAATAAAGATAAGATGAATGGAATACAATGATGGACACAATTAATATCTTGAATTGGGAAAAGAAAAACAAGGTGGAAGGAGTGTTGTACTAATGAAAGAGAGAGGGCACAAATTTGCTTCATTTCACAGTGCTGTGTTGGAATTGTGGAACATCCAAGTAGTAATGTCTGAAATATGAAAGAAGTTTGAAATATGAAACTAGAGCTCATTTGGATTTGAAAATTAACATTCAGAAAAACAATGAATAAACAAGCAAACAAAAAGCAGAAGCAGACCTATGAAAACAGAGAACAAACTTATGGTTGCAGTGGGGGGGGGGGGAGTGGGGGAAAGGCTAAATGGGTGAAGGGCAGTGAAGGATACAGGTTTCCAGTTATGGAATGGATAATTCATGGGAATAAAAGCTACATGGTAGGGAATACTGTCAGTGATACTGTAATAGTGCTAAGTAGTGTTATATGGTGACAAACGATAGCTACACTTGTGGTGAGCATAGCATAACATAAACTTGTTGAATCCCTATGTTGTACACTTGAAACTAATATAACATTGTGTTTCGACTACACTCAGATAAAAATAAAATTTTTCAATAAATAAAATTTAAAAAATTGAAACTTGAAACTCAGGGGTTGTATGAGTTCCTTGAGGAGGAAAAGGTAAAGAGGAACAATGAGCCAAAATTCATTTGTACTCAGAGTGTATAAAGAGAAAGAGACGTAGGCAAACAATGAGAGTAAAAGCTGCTAAAGCAGTGAAAAAAGCAAGCAAGAAAGAAATAACAGAAGGAAGGAAGGAAGGAAAGAAGGAAGGAAGGAAGGAAGGAAGGAAGGAAGGAAGGAAGGAAGGAAGAAAACAGTGTAATTTAGGGCTCAAGTAAGGAAGCAGGAACTCTATAAGCTAAATGTAATGAATTTTTTAAAAATAGAAATTAGCCTATGCACAACTGTGAGAGATAAAATTGTAAAGGTCTGAAAGGCTTAAAAGAATCACCAGCCACTCATTCTGAGAAGCTAAGCATGACCAGCACAACAGTATAGCTCCAAAGTTTCTAGAAAAATCCATAGGATGAATCTATGGATCCAGAGTCAAGTGTTTGGTTGGAGCTATTGTCAGTTATCAGAGTCAGCAATCAGAAGAGCTGGTTGCAGAGTAGAGGTGCCCTGTGTCTATCTGTCACTACAACGATATACCTACACTTTCATGATGCAATGACCACTACTGTTTCACTTCCATTTTCCCGGTGTCTTACAAGTATGTGTATAGACTAATGTTCACCAGAACTATTCAAGGAAGAGGACTATGTTACTGACACTTTTATTGGTACTGATATCAATCCTAGTTTTTACATTCAAATTGATTACACACACACACACACACACACACACATATGGCAAGACTGGCTTTATTATAACTAAGAATTTATCAGATTTCAAAAGATATATGTGGTTTAGATCTGTATAGGTTCATTGAATATGCCATGTAACCATATCTAAACTGTGGAGATATGCGGTAGCAATGACTTGAATCAACCAATTGATAACAAATTAAATAGGGAAAAAAGTTACAAATATTGATGAGAATAACTCCATATGTATGTTATATTTGGTAGAGACATGATAATAACTTGTCTGCTTTGGAAAAAATCCTTATTTTCATATAATATAAATTTAATATCACATATATTATATCCTAGGACTGTGTTTTCCTCCACTCAGTTCTTAGGATATTCCCATGGATGCCTTCAAAATCTGGGGAGATTAACGAATTCATTAAGCCTAATAGTATGAGACCTTTCTTTCTAGCAACTATCTTTTAATGTCTTTTTTGGTTATTGTTCACATTCAATTGATGATAATTCTAGAATATTTGGGGATAAACAAAACTGATATATTATTAGCAATATTAATCAGAACCAATTATATTGATCTAGCACTCTATGATTTCAAATTGTTATGTACTTTATTTCACTTGATCCCCACATAGATACTGTGATGCAGTCAAAATATATATTTTGTTAATGATAAAACTGAACAAGAAAATGCAATCTCTAATGAAGAAAATCTAGACATTTAGAAATAGCATCATGACTAAAATGTTATTCTGGGTTTAGAATAGCCAAAATAATCTTGAAAATCAAGAACAAAAGTGGATGACCCAAAGTTCCTGCTTTCAAAACTTACTACAAAACTACAATAATAAAGACTGTATAGTACTGATGTAAAGATAGACATATGGGTAAATGTAATAGAATTGAGAGTCCAGACATTAACCTTCTTGTTTATAGTGAGTTTATTTTCAATATAAGTGCCAAGACAATTCAATAAGTGCTGAAATAACTGGATGTCCAATGAAAAAGTATGAAATTGGATCTTTTCCTTACACAATGCCCACAAGTTAATTCAAAATGGATCACAAATCTAAATGGAAGCACTAAAACAATAAAACTCCTAGAAGGAAAGAGGAATGTGTCATCCTGACCGTGGGTCAGGCAAGGTTTCTTGGATGTGAAAACCAAAAGACAAGCAATAAAAAAATAGATAAATTAGATTTTGTAAAATTAAAAACTTCTGTGCATAAAAGGGCACCATCAAGAAAGTGCAAAAACAGTCCACAGAACTAGGCAAAATATTTCTAAGTCATATAGATAGCAAAGGACTTGTACTGAGAATTTATAAAACACTCTTACAACTCAGCAAAAAGGTCAAATGGCTGAATTTAAAAAGTAGTAAGTTATTTAAATAGAACTTTTATCTAAGTAAGACATATATAAATGGCCAATAAGCACAAGGATAGATGTTCAACCTCATTAGCCATTAGATAAATGCAGATCTGAACCATGATGAGAGCACTTCACACTCACAAGGCTATAATCAAAAATACAGACAATAACAAATTTTAGAAACCTTGTAAATTGTTGATTAACTTATACATGCTTGATGGGAATTTAAAATGGGGCAGCCACAGTGCAAACAGTTTGGCAGTCTCTCAAAATGCTAAACGTGGATTACCATATATGATCTAACAATTCAATTACTACATGTATATCCAAGAGAAATGGAAATATATGTCTATACAGATACATGTACGAGAATATTTATAACTGTATTATTTACAATAGACAAAATGTGAAAAAAAAACTAAATTCTTATTAATTAATGAATGGATAAGCAAGCTTTAGTGTATACATATAAGGAAATGTTATTTAGCAGTTACAAAGAAATCAATAACAAAATATTACTATGTGTTACCTCACCTTAACATGGAAAACATTCCATTAAATGAAAGAAGTGAATCACAAATGATCACATACTATATTACACCATTTGTGTAGAATTTTCAGAGCAGGCAGATGCACGGAGACAGAAGTTAGCGTTTCCCTTGAACTGGTGGTATGTAGGAAGAGGGGTCAGAGAGGGGAATGAGAATGAGGAATGACTGCTAAAATGTGTAAGATTTCTTTTGGAGGTTTTAAAATATTCTAAAATTAGATTATGGTGATGTTTGTGCAAATCTGTAAACATACTAAAAACTATTGATCTGTATGCACACCTTAACTGGATAAATTTCGTGTATGCTAAATATATCTCAATAAAGCTAAAAAAAATGTCATTGTTAGGGCTATTAAAAAATTGGTTTATTTTCTCCTATGGATTTTTGACAATATACCCTTTTCTTCCCTCAGTGTGTATGTATGTGTGTTTATATAAAGTAAAACTTCACATTTAACTGACTTAGTCACTTATACCTTAGTTCCTATTCTCACCACTATATCATAAACTTTTTAGATATGGTCCTTTAGTCCTCTTAGGTGAATACTTTGTTGTTGTTGTTGTTTTGTGTTTTTGTATAATTACATTCTTTGTTTACTTTAACTAAAAATAATATGTAAGTAGAATGGAATTAAGAAATACATATCCAGTTACTATTGAGTTATTATAGCCTGTTCTGAAATTCTGTTATAACCCCCAGGATCATTTAAAGAGCATTCTTATGATATAAGTCCATAGGTAGCAAATTTCAGATGTGCATAGTAATATTACTCAAGTAAAGCTGATCTTGAAATATATGAGTTAATAATGTAAGTGTTAAAACAAGTTGTATATAACAAAATTTCACATATAATGTCGTGTAGCTGACAGAAATAGAAGGTAACATTTAAAGAAGTTTTCATTAACAAGTTATGATTTATGGAGAAATTCTAATTAGTGATTTAAAAGTGCTGATGTTATTTTCCATTATAATGGAAAGCATAAGAAAATATGAAATTACAGATATTTCTTATATAATTGATTTTTACATTTAAAATGATAGTATAGTCTTATAATCCATAAGACTTTATGAAAAATTAAATAAAATGCCACAATATTACATTTATCTGCATTTTTAAACACTTCTAAAGTCAACTGAGTTGACATTTTTATATTTACTAAATTTTTCATACCTGTAAGCTCACCAAAATAGGTAAAATGAAATCGTTACCCTAGCATTCTTTAACTATTGCTTTTTTTTAACTATTTATTTTCTTGACCTCACTTTCCCTCCATTTACTCAGCGAATCAGCCCCCACTGTATTTTTATTCAGTTTGAATGGACTAGCATTTCAAACTTAAATATAATTTATAATCTTTCCGGAGTAACCATCTTACAATCATGTGGTGGCAATTAATCTGCAGATTATTAATGACCCTGGATGCATATAACCTTAATTAAAAATGTTCTTTGGCATAGAGAAATGAGAGTAATAAGAAACAGTAGAATTTCAATGAAGTTTTAAAAATGAGTATTTTGGAGTATTGAATGGTTCCTTCATTAAAATAAAGGGAAAGTATCTTCAAAAAGGAGTAATATTTTATTATGTGTATGTATAATATATATGTATAATACATGTGTATTTATACAAGTGTATTACATGTATACCATGTATGCAAACATATAAGCACACAAATATATTCATTAACATATGTATAGCAAAAAATTACATTCCAGGTATTTAATGTTGTGAATGAATAAATGTATGCATAAAATTAAGTAGGCTTTTCTAATTGAAGAAGGCTGCTGTCTTTGGATTCCTGACCTAGCATTTAATGGGAAATTGAAAAATAGGAACAGATAAAAAGAGCAGATGGTTACCAAAAAAACAAAACCAAAACCCAAAACAAAAAGGCTATTACAATCCTAAGAGCTCTTCTTTGAAATAAATGATATGATATACTTTAACAAAATTTGTTAACAACTGTGCTATATTTTCTCAGTGTCTCCAGTTTTGAATAAAGTCCAGGATTTTTTTGAGAAATCAAGTGCACTTATGTTGGTCAAATACTTGTAATGGGCATCTATCAGTCCTGGGTTCTTTATTAAGTCCATGAAGAAGTGAAATGATGTTTTTTTTAAAAAGTGCTTATAACCTTACAGAAAGATGCCCAACACACACACACACACACACACACACACACACACACACACACACAGCAGGAGAAAACATTCTAAACAGATCTGGTTCTGTAAGAGGTCGATTTTCTTCCTGTAATCCAAGTTTTGTAACACAAAGTAGTTTTTTTCCTTCAGTTATCTAAACACAATAGAGAGTGTAATAAAAGGAATTGATTTTTAAAAATCCAACAGAAATATTGATTGAATTTAAGTTGGAATTTTTTAGAAGCTAAAATACAAAGGCACATTTAAGATTCCACTAGAAAACATTTTGAGCATGGTAATATTTAAATAGTTTGCGTTACAGTTTAGTCAGGTCCAAATTTTTCTTTCCTGAAGTAGTGCCCTAGACAAGTATTTAAGGACCAAAAACAAGTAAAGACAACATCATTTTCCTTAGTCAATCTCTTACTTTATGAGTGGGTAATGACTATTCTGTATTTTAAGGAACACTCAATATAGCTTTAGACATGACACCTAATAAGTTATCAAGCAGAAATAAGTACAAGTTCTTATTAACACTAGTTCTACTAGTACATATTCATTATGATAATTACAAGTAGAATACATTTGTCATATTATAACCTGTAACTTTTACCTCTTCAAGATGAGCATTTAAACAGAATCTTCAAATCAAACTTCATTTGGTTTACACTACCCATATCTAAATGGTATGTCTAAGAAACCATGTGGAATAAATGAAGAAAGTACCCTTATTTCCAAATCACTTATCCACACACAAGTGGTTATGAAGTACGCTTATTATCACAGGAGAAAATAAGGCTACCGAATTTCTAATCTTTTGGCATGCTTAAGCTCTCCCTTCCCTTATCAGAAGAGCTGAGGATCAACCTTTCATACACTTTCCGAATTTTGTAAATATTCTTAATATCTGTTACTTGCACAGCAGTTACAGAAACATACAGGTCCTTTTTTTTTTTTTTTTTACCTGAATTGCCAGTTCTGTCATCAGATTTCCTTTCTTTACAATTGATATTCATCAGCATGCTTAGAATGTGATTTTTGTTTCTTGATCTTCACATAACTTTCTAAGAGTGTGTGTGTGTGTGTGTGTGTGTGTGTGTGTGTGTGTGTATTATTCTCCTTTATATACTAACATGTCCTTTCAGGTAATCTGATCTATCTTCCTCTTCCTACTTTTCACTTTCCCATAAAGTGCTAGGCCAGAAATCCCAAAGAGAACAGACTTCCCCAAGAATGTTGGCACTTTTAGAAAATTTAGCAAATCAGTTTTGATTTGAGACCCCAGTAAAAAACAGCCTCCCCTTGCATTGTTAATCAATTAAAACTGAAGATGCATTAGCCTTCACTTATAATAAAAGAATATTCTTCCACAAGAAAACTTTTTTATATATTCATTAATTTTTTTTTTAAATTGGGTTTTAAAAATATTTTTAAATCTTTCTAGGTGTCAGACACAGTTGAATTACAACAGAATGTGGCCTGTGGGGCTTTTTCACTTTCAAAGAGATGTGAAGGAGAAACCTTTTAACAGGTGTCTCATGAAATTTGGCTCAGCAAGCTTGAGGTCTCTCAAGAGCCTGCAGTATGTAGAGAAAGTAGAATACTGATGGAGGAAAGAAGGAGGGAAAGGAGAAAGAGTAGAACTGGAGCTTACATGCCTGTCTGCTCTCATAAAGGAACTAACAGCTTGACAATACGTGTGTGATCAGACAGCAAAATTCACTATGGACCTTTAATTTAGTTTATTTTTTTTTAATTTAGTTACTTTAATGGAGTAGTTTTGCATCATCATTCATTCACAAAAATTATAATAAATTTAAAAATATAGATATTGTCCCCTTTATTATTAGAGAACTGCCCCTTCCCACTCCCTCCCCTGAACAATTATAAAGTTAAATGGTCCATATGTATCACCACCCTTGGGGAAGATCCGTTTTTACGGAACGATCTTCATCTTGACCCACTCAGTAAAAATTGATTTTTACTGTATTACCATTCACATTTTATGGGCACAGAAACGAAAAAGCAATTATGTCAAGCAGCTGAAAGTAGGGCTAGGAATCAGGTCCTCTTACCATGATTTAGAATTTGGAATTACATAGAGGGAATATGTAGCATAAATGTTTATAATATATTATACATACATAAAATAGGCTTATTGGTCGTGGACGAACTGCTTATCATGCCGCAGAACCACAACGAAAACATAAGGCCTCATGGACTGAAGCTATGTATTCCTTGTTTCTGTCACAGTCCAGCTTTGGGACTGGACCAAGGGGACTTGTTGCTTTAAAAAGCTTTAGTTGTGCTGATGGGAAAAATCTAATATTTATGAAACAGAAGTCATTTTTCTAGTTTTTAAAATGCATTCTTAATGCTTAGGCCAATGTTTTCTCTACAGTTGCAATCAGTACACACTGGTTTAATAAATAAGTACATCATCAACCCATTCTCTTTAGTTCTGGCTAGAGTAATGACTGGCTAGAGTAATGGACAGCAAAGTATGATCCACAATGCTCTCTCTTCAGCAGTATCTCCATAGCCCTGCCTGCGGTGCTTTCCTCAAAGCACTGCCTCTCATCTAGCCCAGGACTGTGCTTGCGTATTAGTTTTGACAGCCAGACACAAGCTAAAGAAGGAATCAGAACTGCCTACATTTTTTTTTTTTTTTTTTTTTTTGAGAAAGAGACAGAGACAGAGCAAAAACACAAGCAGGGGAGGGGCAGGGGAAGACGGAGAGAATCTTAAGCAGTCTCCATACTCAGTGTGGAGTCCAAAACAGGGTCTATCCCGAAACCCTGGGATCATGACCTGAGCCAAAACAAAAGTCAGATTCTCAACCAACTGAGCCACCCAGGTGCCCCAGAGTTGCCAACATTTTTTTTATTTCCTTCCCATTTCACTGCACAGTATTTATCCCCTGGAGGGATCTTCAAAAGAGCACAGTAGCTATCATGCAGTATTGTTTTTAATGTTTATTCATTTTTTTGAGAGAGAGAGTGTGAGCAAGGGAGGGGAGAGAGAGAGGGGAACAGAGGATCCGAAGCAGGCTCTGTGCTAACAGCAGAGAGCCCAATTGTGGGGCTCAAACTTACAAACCGTGAAATCATGACCTGAGCTGGAGTCAGACACTCACCTGACGAAGCCACCCAGGCACCCCACACACAGTATTCTTTTAAACAAAATCTGAACATGTTTGTGTTGGAGGAGATAATTGAAAGGACAGGACCAGCAGCTGACACTCGAGCTGGACCCACACAATAGGTGTCTCCTTCACCCTTCCCCTGTGGCCGGAACATGTGCCACCCTTGTCTTTCGTGCACTAGCAGGACACAACCCAAGGACACAATCTTGAGAGAACAATGTGTTGCTGAGACCATGTGGATGGTAAACCGGACTGAGCCCAGTTAAGGCCTCTATATCAACTTTTAAGATTTTGGCAGGTGGGTGTGGAAATATACTGGTCTTGCAGCTGTCCAAGACAAGCTCCGTATAGAAGTCTCCTTATTAAAACCTGCCATCTTACCAATCTAGAGTGACCTGCCTCCTTCTTCAGTCCCTTACTGCCATGCCTGTATGGGGCCAGTTTGCAAACTGACAGGCTGATACAGTGATTAGGAAGAAAGAAAGAAGAAAAAAATATTTATAATGCCAATAACTGATATTCATACTATGATGCATTATAGTAAAGCCAGATCATAAAATTATTTCATAGTAAACATGAATAATCACATTTCTTTATGAGAAGATTGTTTTATCTCCAAATGGCAGTAACGGCAATAAAAATACAGCAAAAGTCTACTAGAACAAAATAGTAACTTAATTTATGACGTGAGATTCAAAAACCTATTTTAGGGGCGCCTGGGTGGCGCAGTCGGTTAAGCGTCCGACTTCAGCCAGGTCACGATCTCACGGTCCGTGAGTTCGAGCCCCGCGTCAGGCTCTGAGCTGATGGCTCATGATGGCTCAGAGCCTGGAGCCTGTTTCTGATTCTGTGTCTCCCTCTCTCTCTCTCTCTGACCCTCCCCCGTTCATGCTCGGTCTCTCTCTGTCCCAAAAATAAATAAACGTTGAAAAACAAAACAAAACAAAACAAAAAAACAAAAACCTATTTTAAACATACTCTCCCTTTTGGAATTTTATTATTGTTCTATAGTTTGTGTTCATTTTTATAATATTTTAATGTTAATTTCAACAAAACATAGTTTATTAACTATAATAATAAATTAATATCTACAGTTTTTTTGGAAAAAAAACTTTCAATGGTCATTATATTTATGGTTTACATGTATTGTCTTTCACTGGATTAACATCGTGAGATTTTTTTTTTTCTGTCTGAAGGCATATCCTATTTGCCTTCATCAGAAGAATCACACAGTGATGCAATTAAGTGAGGCAATTGTTACCTGGCTAAATGAAACACATACCAATGCTCAGTGAACTTCATAAACCATGTGGTCAAGTTTCATCAGCTGAAGGAACTCATTCAACACCTTTTGCCAGTCTCACCGTTACATAGCTTTGCGATCTGCATTACTTTGATACTGTAATAAAAGCAGTCTCTTGGGTGGTGAAGTTCATGTAAAGTTTATAAGTTTTTATTCTGAAGGTTAGAATATCAACGTCTCTCAACACTAGATTTCCGTTAAACTAATTTAAAAAATAAAAAAAAGGCACAGTCTGAGGATTCCATTTAGAGAGGAACAAAAATGAATACACTAAGGATGGAGAATCGTTCACAAACGTTTGAATCGATCAGAGGAAAGCAGATGGAAAACTGGGGAGATGGAAATAGGAATTTACAATGAACAGGTATGAAATAGCTTGAGAGTGGTATTTAGGTTGGTAAAAATAGCATGATCCACAGTGTTAAGTTACTAATGAAAATAAACAGGACTCACCTTCCCAGTTTCTGTGTCTTCTTCCTCTGACTTCCTCCTTCCCTGCTACCACCATGACATTAAGTTTCTGCTTAGTTTCTAAGCCAAGATGAAGCTGGGGAGTGACTTACTGGGCTTACATAGCCCTAGTCATATTACACTTCAGGGTTTATCTCAGCACAGTCTTGCGGCTCTGGACCTGTGAGCACTCACTCTCCTGCGCTACTTTTGCAGGTTCCTGGCCATTGTTATGCAGGTTTTTCTTATAAAATTCATCTTCTGCTTTGATTAATGGAGGCATGCTGGTTTCCTAATGAACGGGGGCTTGTGGGCATTCACCGTTTCGTTTATTGGGTAACTTATTATGAAAATATTAATGAGCAACTACTATGTGGTATCCTCTGTGCTGGGTGCTGGGAGGTGATGCTGAACGGGACACTGACCTGGTCCTTAAGGAGATTAGGACGGCAGCTATCAGGAAACAGGCATTTGTATTGTGGTGTGAGAATAACTCTAGCAGGGCTGAGCATCAAAAGCAATGGGAACAACAATACCAACAACGAAGCAGATATCTGATCCGATCAAGGCATCAGAGGACTCCCAAGTATGAGCTGAGATGTGTTGTAGGAGGAATTATTTGGAAAAAAGGGAGAAATGAATTCGCGGACTTTCCAGTCATTCTTGAAAGTATGTGCAGTAATAGAAATGTTTGGGAAACACTGCTATTCTTGGATTTGCTACTTATTTAAAGTGGTTATGGAATTTGACAAGAAGGCAAGTGAGACAAGAGACTCATGGGGCGTAAGAAAGATAATGCAGATCCATTTTTAGGAGTGTCAAAGAAAAATAAGTCCAGAATAAGAAAAGTGAAGCTTCCTTCATTCCAAGACTATTGAAGTAGGGAGAATACTCTGATCTTAGCATTGGCAAGGATCACAAATGAAACAAAACGAACCAGAAAGAGACATCTTTCATAGGGAAGCATAAGCAAGGATGGCAGGGCCTTTGAGGGGAAGCTGGACCATTGAGGAGGGGCCAGCAGACAGCCCGACGGGAGCAGTTCTGCAGCAAATGTCGCTGTGCCCAGCCAGTTCTTGGAGTGAGTCTTCTGCACCTTAGTGCTTGCTTACAAGCCAAAGTTTTGAGGTGAGCCAAAATTCAGAGGCCCTTGGGAAGGAGAAAGGCCCAAGTGAAGTGTGGTCAAGCCAAGTCAGTGGGTAAGGAGTGGACAGTTGTGAACTTGGACAGGACTCAAGCAACCTGCCTGTCCATTATCTGCCAGCCAGTTCCCCTCGGGACTGAGTCCTATTCTCCTACTTTACTTTAGGGAGCTCTCCAATTTGGAAGAGACTGGCTCCTCAGGCGCATGATTCCACCACCCATAGAACTGTCATCTTCTTGCGGTTGAGCTCTGCAATAATTGCTTTGACAGGTTCGCATGTCCTTGTAGCACGCTGCGCCTGAGAGTGCGATGCGTCCCATGGCAGCCGGTCTTTTCCTACGCCACCTGGCGTGACGCCTCTTCCTTCAGCTCTAGGCAAGCCCTCACTGCTAAATTACTAGACTGATTTGAGTCATGTCAGGGAATTTCATGCTCAGATCAGTTTCTTATGCTTCTCTGTAGCTCTCCATTTTCAAATGATTGTATTCTGAGCAGTTTGGGGAGACTCTAGCATGATTCTTTCTGGCTGCCAAAATTATTTCAGGATTAGCAATTATAACAGCAGAAATTATTGAATGCATTGAAATGTGATGATTTCATATTTTATATATGCATTTCGCATATTGGTCTGGATTATAGCCGGAAAAGAAAAATCCAGAAAAATGCATGTTAGTCCAGAGTCACATTTCTTTACATTATCTATTATGGTAAAAATACATTTAAATCTTAATTATTAAGACTGCAGATGTATCTTGAAGGCACATTTTGCAAAAACCTCAGGCTATACTCCAGGACAAGGTAGTCAAATTTTGATCTTAAAAAACTCATAACTTGAGATTTTATTCTTAGTTATTTTTTAAAGAACTAGCTTTTTACAAACGTCAGGTCTAAGTAATTAAATTAATGAAAGTCTAATTTAATTTTTCTAATTTTAGCAAGGTTTATTCCTAGTTAAAAAAAACAATGACAGAATAGGCCATATTTTTTAAAAATTCAGCTTTATTACTGCACACTATGGCTAAACTAGGCTAACGAAATATTGCCTAGCAGAGGGAAACTGCTTTAATGATCAAGTAAGAAAGAATTGCAATTAGCTCTGAAGAACGTTTACATTATTAATTTGCTTAGCAACCCACTTCTTCCAAAGGAGAAAAAACATCTCTTCTCAGTCTTTCATATTCCTCATCCTGGTAGTCAGGCGTTCCAGATATTCTGCCAAACCAGTTAAGCCTGATACACTGACATATTAGACAAATAACGATGAGCAACCTAAAGGTCAATTTATTGCAATTGTGATTAAGAATAGCTGATATTTTTCTTGCCTTTTTATTTGAAATTTGTACAGGGTAAAAAAATAAAACTGAGTTTATCAATTTTTCTTTTCTCAAAAGGTTGCAGAAGCAGTGGTTGCAGAACATGAACAGAGAAGAGTCACTTGAGGACAGAGGCCAGGACAGAGGCATTATTTCCAAGGACAAAGACAGAGAAGAGGCCAGGTGTCAAGGACAAGGGCAGAACAGGCCCCGATCTATAGCAGAAGCACAAGATCAGCAGGTGGGGGCAGGAAGCTGCTTATTCGAAGGGCATCTATATCTTTGCTGCTGTCTTCTTTTAAAACCTCACCTTCAGGATAGAAAGATAGGAAGAAGGGAGAAGCAGGGCTGGAGGTGTTGTTGCTATTATTTTAAATCTTAATATCAAAGAGGTTCCTTTCTGTGTGATCCTTATAAAGCCACTGCGCAATAGAAATACCAAGTGGCCCCGTATGTACCTTTATGCTGTCTGGTAGCTATATTTTTCAAAACAATTAAATAAAAAATATTCTAAGAATGTATTCTATTTAAGCCAATATATCCAAACATGTTATTATTTCAGAATGTAATAAAAATATTAACTTACATCATACATATATTATTTTTCTTTAATAATAAGTTTTTTTTTTAATGTTTACTCTTGAGAGAGAGAGAGACAGACAGAGCTTGAGTGGGGGAGGGTCAGAGAGAGGGAGACAAAGAAGCAGAAGCAGGCTCCAGGGTCTGAGCTGTCAGCACAGAGCCCAACACTGGGCTGGACCCAAGAACGGTGAGATCATGACCTGAGCTGAAGTTGGACACTTAACCCACTGAAAAACCCAAGCACCCCAATAATAAGTCTTTCAAAGGATGTTGGTGTTTGATACTTGGAGCACATCTCAATTTGGACTACCCACATTTTCTTTGCTCACTGAGCCACATGACCATAAAGACAAATTATGGAAAGATTTCCCTCCCCACAGCTCTGCTCTACATTGTGAGACATTTCTGGGATCCTATTCAGTCAAATGCTAAGAAACAAAGCCAAGGGAGGACTAAAATTCAGTAAGACTTTAGTAATTAGCAAGTTAGTAATCTGATCCAAAATTCTCTGGAGTATTCTACATTGTTTGATCACCGTCTTTTTTGGTTTTGGGGGGCTTTTGTTTGTGTGTTTTTTTTACATTAAAGGAATGTCTCATTGTATTTGCAAAGAAGCACATTTCAAAACCTCTTCATTTTGCTCCTCATAGATTCATTTCCCACATTCTTTCAACATTTTTCTCAGGTTCAATTTTCTGCTAAAATATTCCAAAAAGATTCTAATATTAAACTTGCAATTGTTAATTATTTTGCATGGGGAAAACCACCTGTTCATGTGATCTTTTTCTTTGAGGATGGTGGGATTACTGAGATTGCTCACACTATGTGAATAATTCCATAAATTATGAGTTCTTTAGCTATGTTATAAAGATTTTATATTAAGTTAATATTATATTAAATTTAACATTAAGGAACATTATAGTTTGGGATTATCAAATACTCAGAAATAGCAGAAGTAAAATCAGTGAGTCACCAAAGTAGTAATTAGCAAGAGTTTATTTTGCACATACCAAAAAGGCGGTTTGCAGAACTGAAGCACTCCAACTGAAACATGCATTGAAGCTCAGAAGTATACTGTCATAGAGCAGCCTAGATAGTGAGAAATCAGTGACTGTTTATTCTTCACATTGATAGGCTATTACATTAGAATTTTCTTAAAAGATCAGAAATTGATCAATGGTTATTTCACATCAACCTTGGGAAACAGTTCAAGCTTTGCTTACGATTTCCAGAGGCAGAAGCAAGAAATGACCCGGGTCGAATTAGTCTTGCAAAATAAGCTAAATTAAGCTCTGTTTATATGAAGAAACTGGTTTTGTCTGCTCAGGGAATTTCCAAGACTGCTCTCATTGTTTAGGCTATTTATTTATTTATTTATTTATTTATTATTTTAAGAGGATATTACAGAACCTGTATTCCCCAAAGAAATTCTATACCTGTTTTAAAAGCTTGCCTTCAAAGCTAGGGCATGGATAGGTAACTGTGGTTACCTATGATGATACAGGGCGAGGTGTCATTGAACTGGATAGTCCATTTGTGTCTGCTTCTTTGGGGTTGTTTAAGGGGGTAGCAAATACAATGTGTTATTGAGATATCATTCTCCCCAATAAGGTGTCCAGGTTCAGTTGAGAGTCAAAGTAGAGAATCAATCTGCCAAAAGATGTTAATGATATCCCTCCTATTATCACTTCAAGAGAATAAGAACTTTTCAGAGAGGATGCAACTGCTAAAAAGGGAAAAAAGAAAAAAAAGAGACAAAAGCATAGCAGAAATCTAGTGTTTATTCCCCCCCGTCGAAAACATATTGTCTTCAATCTACCTGAAAAATTATAGTA
Organism: Leopardus geoffroyi; assembly: GCF_018350155.1. Classification (NCBI taxonomy): domain Eukaryota; kingdom Metazoa; phylum Chordata; class Mammalia; order Carnivora; family Felidae; genus Leopardus; species Leopardus geoffroyi. The sequence continues at coordinate 177,302,322 of NC_059327.1, forward strand.
GCTGGTTGAGAGAAAGAGAAAGAGAGAGAGAGAGAGAGAGAGAGATTGATTCCTTAGTATCAGAACAGAATTACTGAATCAGATTCTCTTGCCATGAGCCTCTGTAATTTGCATTTTAAATGATTCCCAATTGATTCTTATGTGCTTTAAGTTTGAAAACCTCTAGTTAAAGAGACTATTCAGGGGCATCATTCAGCCATTTTTTTTGCAGGTCCAGAGAGGGGTTTAATTTAAGTAGGCAGTTGTAATTTGCAGAACACATTTGAGTTAACAAAAACTGATAATTGATTCTGTACTTACAGTACTTGAAGCACTTGTGTAATCAAAGACTAAAGAATTAAATGGAGACACCATGGTACAGGCATATATGGGGCTTCTCAGAAGAATTTCCAAAAACTTAAGGTAAATATTTTGGTCAGTACATAATTCTTTAATAATATTGTTTTATTTTCCTTTGTCCCTCATCCCCTAAAACTATTAGTAACCAGAAAAAAAATATTTAAAAATTTGGATGTTTATTTATTTTTCAGAGAGAGAGAAAGCTGGGGAGGAGCAGAGAGAGAGACAGAGAGCATCCAAAGAGAGCTCCGTACTGACAGCACAGAGCCCGATGTGAAGTTTGAACACACAAACCATGATATCAAGACCTGAGCCAAGACTCCTAACCAACTGAGCCACCCAGGTGCCCCGATAAAAAGATTTTAACCTACAAATGGAAGCTTGCGCCTGCTTCCCCCATACTTGCTGCTGTGAGAGAACAATGCTTCCTCTTTTCAGGGAGCACAGTACAGAATGCTCAGGAAGTTAAAATATATTCCATATAAAGCCTTTGGGTGATACCTATCATCTGTGGAATTAATCTTTTCTAACTTTGACATGTAGTTCATGAAATCAAGTCCCAAACTGTCTCCCTAGATTTTCTCTTCGCTATTCTTCTCTTAAACCCTGTGTCTGCCTAACAACGCAGGCCTTGGCCAGTCCCTCCCAGTATCCTCATGCCCTGTTTTCTTCATTTAAAGTCATCTTCTTGAAGAAAATTTCAAAAAGTAGGATACATATTTGACAATAGTGTGGATGCACACATTCTAAAGAATCAAATAATTCTACCAAGATTTAAAGTTTTAAAAAGCAATCTTCTGTGGTCTTCCTCCATTTCCTGCTCTCCAGAACAACCACTTTGAACAGTTTCAGCTTTATTCTTTTTGTTATGTTATGTCTCTGTTTTCAAACAACGTGACTATTGTTTTTTCGTATTTAAACCTGGGAAAATAATGATTTTAGCACTCCTTCACAAACCTTAGGATAGACTTTTAATCAGGCTCTACGTTCAGCATGAACCCCAATGCCGGGCTTGATCCCAAGACTTGGTTGGGGATCATGACCTGAGCCGAAATCAAGAATATGATGTTCAACCAACCGAGTTACCCAGGCACCCTTACATTAAAAATAATCTAAATCTAGCATTGTGCCTTATGATTTTACTGGGATTCCCTTTATAAACAACATAATTGCAGTCATTCACAATGCAAAGTTCATTAAGTATTACAGAAACATTTGTTCCTCAAGAGAAAGTAGCATGATGTTCCTAAAGGTCGGTTTCTGTTTTGGCACCCCATCCCATATCCCTGGGAGTAGTGCATCTAAGGTGGTTTCTAACAACAGCCAAAAAAAATAATAATAATTTTTTTTTACCTTTATTCATTTTTGAGAGAGCACAAGCGGGGGAGGGGCACAGAGAGAGGGAGACAGAATCCGAAGCAGGCTCCAGGCTCTGAGCTGTCAGCACAGAGACCGACACGGGGCTCAAATTCACGGACTGCAAGATCATGATGTGAGCCGAAGTCAGACGCTTAACCGCCTAAGCCACCCAGGTGCCCCGACAGCAAAAACTTTATATTCAAAATTTTCTATTCAAAAATTTCTATTCAAAATTAATATATATGTATAATGTATATACTAATTACTACTTCAAAGTAGTTTTTTTTAAGATTTTTTTTTAAAGTTTTTAAAAAAAGTCTCTCTTATTTTAAGAGAGAGAGGGAGAGAGTAAGTGGGGGAGGAGCAGAGAGAATGGGAGGCAGAATCCCAAGCAGGCTCCATGATATCAGTGCAGAACCTGATGTAGGGCTGGAACTCATGAACCCCAACATGATGACCTGAGCCAAAAACAAGAGTTGGATGCTTAAGTGACTGAGCCACCCAAGAGCCCCTAATTGTTTTTTTAGTTTATTTTTTATTTTGAGAGAGAGATAGAGTACAAGCAGGGAAGAGTCAAGAGAGAGAGAGGGAGAGAGAGAGAGAATCCCAGGTAGGGTCTGTGCTGTCAGCAGGGGTCTGATGTAAGGCTCAATCTCACAAACCATGAGATCATGACCTGAGCCGAAACCAAGAATTAGACGCTTAACCGACTAAGCCACCCAGGTGCCCTGAGGTGGATATTTCTTTTAATAAATTTGTTATTATTATTATTATTATTATTATTATGACTACTATAGTTCACATGACATACTTCTAGGCAACATAGTCATATTTCTTTTTGTTTCTGCCAGTATCATTAGAGGAGATAACAATAAATAACAACTCTTTTGATGACTAGTTATAAAAATCATAATATCATATCATAAAATAAAACACAAATGCTAAAACATCTTAATGTTACTCACTTTTGTGCATATTTTACATTAAAAACCTTGTCATATACAGAGCAACCATATATGTAGCTAATATTAGATATGTGAATAAGAGAGAACAGAATGCCTTGGAGTAAAGCTCTGAGGTATGCTGATGGTGCTTAAATCCTGGACCCACCCCACAATAGCTGCCTGATATAGACAAATTGTTTAATACTCTGCTCCTCAGTTCCCTCATGGAACTGTAAAATGGAAATAGGACCGGTCAGATAGGATGCTATGAGCATGAATCCAAACACATGCTCGAAACTGCCTGGCAGATAGTAAACTGAAATATATTTATTAGGGGTATTATACAAACTTGGATAAGTGGTGCAGACATGTGCCTTCCAGAATGTGATACTAGCTTGTATGCTAATGTAATAATATCAGCACTTAATCTTGAAGAGATCATACTTTATGAACCAAAGAATGCTCATTAATTTCTTGGGGATTTAACACTTGAATTCAGTATCTTTGCTTTTATAAGGCAGTTTTAAATCACTCATAAGTGGATGCATTACAACAATTGTTTAGAGGGCTTTGGAAAATAATCTGTGATGAAGTGAATATGTCCAATAAGACATATGGGCAAAAAAGTTGGGTGATTTTTTTTAATGTTATGAATGGGAATCCAATCGACTTTTCTTAATATACATAAATCAATGATCAGAGAAATGTTAAAATACAATAAAATTTACACTTGAATTTATATGTTAAAAATACATAAGTACTAAAGAAGGAATGTGAGGGAAGGAGGATATGTATTCTTTGGTCATTTCCAATTCATAATAATTTCTAACTCAATAAAGGACAGTTAAATACTTGCCTGGCTTTACACAGCTCAATAAATATATATGTATAGCTTTTGAGATCTCATTTTTAAAATTCTAGAATCTAGGTCATATGCCTCATCAATGTTACATTCTAGCGATTTGAGGGAAAACAGGTTTAATTACAGGAGGATGAAGAAATGGAATAATGGAATGTTAGAAGTTACAGCAATGTTAGAGATCATTTAATTCATATGCTGCATTTTACAGATAACAAAACCACATCCAGAAAAGGTGCTGGACATACCAAAGTTCATATTAAAATTTTAATGGAAATTCTGAAGCACGTATGCGGTTAACTGGCATAATATTAAGGAATTAATAGCAGGACTGGTTTCTTATTACACACTATCATACTTCAGTATTTCTAGAAATATCTTGTACGCTTTCCAAGAGGTGAAATTTTTCTGGTTGGATTACTGCCTTTGGTTAGGATTGATCATGAGACAATGGAGAACTTGGGAGGCACCATGAGAAATTCACGGTAGCCACACAACCAAGCCCTGTGGTGGGCTGGATCCTCCCAGAAAGTGTCTGGATTTAATAACGACTCATGTATGTAACTGACCATTCTTTCAGCCCACTGCCAAATTAGTGGCATTGCTAGTATGTTAGCCTCTCAGAAGCACCATCAAATGCTCTGTGACCGTGTTCATGACTTATGTTCTCCCTCCCCCTTTTTTACCCTGCTTCTGCTACCATTGTCCTCTCTCTGTGCTTTCGCTTTCAAGTCCCCTGAGTGAGGAACCGGAAGGACTGCGACTATTTAATGACATTTTTGTGCAGAATTCTTATGCCCGCCCCTTAATTTATTTATACCCTGAGGAATATTGAATGGGGGATAGCTTCAGTTGTGGCCTGAGTATAAATAACTGTGGCATAAGTTAGAAATAAATAATTTATACCCGTAAACATCTATGGCTGCTTCCCACCAAAAAAAAGGTGATAAGAATGGGGGAAGCTTTGAGAAACTACAGGAGACAAACTACATCTCTGAGATAATCTGACTCAGTATTACGCACTTCCTTTTTTCAAACATAAGCCCCTTAATACCACTTATAATCTCAGCAGCTTTACAAAACGATTTTTTTTAATTATTTTTTTTCAACGTTTATTTATTTTTGGGACAGAGAGAGACAGAGCATGAACGGGGGAGGGGCAGAGAGAGAGGGAGACACAGAATCGGAAACAGGCTCCAGGCTCTGAGCCATCAGCCCAGAGCCCGACGCGGGGCTGGAACTCCCAGACCGCGAGATCGTGACCTGGCTGAAGTTGGATGCCTAACCGACTGCGCCACCCAGGCGCCCCTACAAAACGATTTTTTAAATTTATTTTTGAGAGAGAGACAGAGAGAGCAAGCAGGGGAGAGAGGGGGGAGAAAGAATCCCAAGCAGGCTCCACGCTGTCAGCACAGAGCCTGAGGTGGGGCTCGATCCCATGAACTGTGAGATCATGACCTGAGCAGAAACCAAGAGTCAGACGCTTAACCAACTGAGCCACCCAGGCATCCTAAGAGACACTTGCCTCTGATTGGAATGTAGAAAGTCACGAGAAACAACTCAGAATCCCATTATAGAACCCAGAGCAGTAAGCTGAATGGGATGTAACGTCACGGTTTCTCATATTTAACCAACAATGGAGCTGAAGGTGTAAAAACATTTAACAATAAAACGTCACAAAACAGCACTACAAGTGAAATGAAACCTAAACGATAACAAATCCAGAGAGTGGCATGCACTTGCTAGGAGGGAGAAGAGCCACAGCTGCTTTCATTCCTGGCTAAGTGGTGGAAGGAGAAGAAACCCGGTATAAACAGGTAATGAAGAAACCAACCACGCCCTCCACAAACATTAGCAGCTTTGTGCGAGCGGAAGCGATGCTTTGGAAACCTGAGAGACACGGAGAGTGTGCGCACGCCCCTGCAGACTATTTCCCCCGGAGCCTGGCCTTCCCAGGTGTGTGGGAGCAGTATGCTGTGCACAGATGTTAGGATTGAGGGAGAGATTGCTGGGGTTGCATGATTTTCTTAGCAGCAACAGGAGAGAGAATGGAGAAATCTCTTCAAGGCAATGGAGGCTTTACAGGGTGTAAGGCAGCTGCTGCAAAATGCTAACAGGAAGCCTTCTCAGACATGATGGCCTTTACGGAGGTCAAGGCCATATTCGCCAAAGGCTAGGCAGAGGGCAGGAGGGAGGAGACAAATCCTTGTGGGGAATTCTGGTCTTTCCACGCAAGGTGGCAGCTGTTGAAGACTGATGTGTGGCAGGAAAGCTGAAAGATATCTCCCAAGGCATCTGGGTCGTCACTGGGTCCAAATAGAAAGGCTGAGAGAAATTTCATTTCATTGCCACTGCTGTATTTTTTTTCCCCTTTGGGTTTTAGTCAAACATTTTGAAGATAGAATTGGGATTTTTCCTTCAGCAGAGCTGGGACCATGAGCATGAGAAAAATTCTGGATATCCCCTTGTGATTCACAGTCCTGATGCCGGCTTGTAGACTTCTGAGTAATTTTCTTTTGGCTCTTGCTCTAGTCCCAGATTTTGGTGCTTCAGAGTCTCTCTCCTTCCTGTTATCCTGACCAGCTCATAGCAGTCACTACGTTGACCTTGAGGAGAGCCTCAAATATTTCAGAGGGACTTGTTTCATGTGTTTTCTGGGTATTTGCTCTACAGAAATGTCCACAAAACTGGTTATAGCATCTTTATTCATAACATGCCCAAACTGTAAACCTTCAAATGCCCATCCCCAACAGAATAGGATAAACAAATCATGGCATGTTCATACCTCGAGATAGTACTCAGTAACAAAAAAGAAACAAACACATAACACATACTGCCACATGGATAAACTTTGAAAACACCATGTTGAATAGAAGCCAGAGACAAAGAATACACAATACAGTAGATAGCATTTTTTTTAAGTGCAAGCAAAAGTAAAATCAAACAAACTATAATCATAGAAATCAAAATAGTGATCATGGTGATGGTGAGGGGTCAGGGGTGAATGGAGAAGACATGAGGAAAAATTTTGAAATGAGGGGGAAACTTCTATTTTGTTTTCATGGTCTTTGATTAAGTGTGGGCCACTGTCAAAATCCATCAAACTGAACATTTATGATCTCTGCATTTTATAGTATATTCTGGGCTCCAAACAGTACCTCATAGCTCACATCATAAACAATAGTTGTGAAAACAAACATTCTGATTTGAAAATAACAGGATTTGATGATAGAAGGAACGGTTCTTAAGAATCAGAGGTATTTCAAAGTAATATGGCATAGAGCTTGTAATGCCCAAATTATTTGACAAGGCTTATAGACCTAACTCCCAGGCAATCTAGATCGATGAGGAATTAAATTAGGCATGCGGAGGATTAGGCACTAGAGGAGAATTGATGTGGAGGGAAATCACATGCAGACAAGCAGAGAATGCATTAATAGATGGCCTAGTATATGCTAAGAATGCCCTAGAATATGATAGAAGCTCAGGTTAGATACTTGCACATATATTCACAACTCATATCTATTGCTCTCAAGTCATTTAGACAGAACAGATTCTGACCCCATCTCAGAATGGCTAAGCAGATGGGGATTTATTATAATATATTAATAAGCTTTCAAAATATTTGAGAAGGCTAAGAAACAGACCTTACGCTGAGCTTTTAGTAATGACTTCCAAAGCCCACAACATACATCTGGGCCCCTAAGGGAGCCACTGCTTCTGCAACAATCAGGAAATTGTCTTCCCAATCAGAAAGCTACTGCAACATTGGCCAGATCCAGAGCCTCCTAGCTCGGTTGTTCTCTGAAGCAGCTAATGTTTCTCAGAAGTGAAAGTGATTCGACAAACCAAATCACATCTAGATACTTCAAGGGAATCTGGAGAACTGTTTTTGTTTTGTTTGAGCATTTTAGCCTCTGCAATACAGGAAAGCACACAAGAAGTGGTTTGAAATAGATGCTGAGCAAACCAACCCAAATATATCATCATGCACAGCTTTTCTTACTTAAACTTTCAGACAGCAATAGAAAAAACACAAAAATTCTCCTTTCTAACACAGTACAGCTATTATAATAAAAACAACATGCTTATCCCTCTCTTAAAAGCGAGGCCCAGCTCTCACATACTGCATACTATTCTGGATGACGTTTACTCCTCTTTGATTAAATCTTGGCATTGTGTAATCTGTGAAATAAATTATCATTTTCTTTGCCATCAGCACTTTCTGTAAAAGAGTAGGAAAGGAGGACAGGTAAAGGGAAATTAATTAATATTTATAAATCTATAGAAATAAAGCAAGAAGGGGCGCCTGGGTGGCGCAGTCGGTTAAGCGTCCGACTTCAGCCAGGTCACGATCTCGCGGTCCGTGAGTTCGAGCCCCGCGTCGGGCTCTGGGCTGATGGCTCGGAGCCTGGAGCCTGTTTCCGATTCTGTGTCTCCCTCTCTCTCTGACCCTCCCCCGTTCATGCTCTGTCTCTCTCTGTCCCAAAAATAAATAAACGTTGAAAAAAAAAAAAATTAAAAAAAAAAAAAAAAAAAAAAGAAATAAAGCAAGAAATAATAAGTAGGTACATCAATCCTTATTTCTACAACTGACACTAGTTCATAGTCAAAATTTATAACTTGACTCTAAAAAATGGTAACAATGTAGAGCTTGGAATTCAGTAATCCTTACAATTAAATTTTGCATTTGGTTTTGGAATTTTGATTTTGTGACTCTAAGAAATAATATATAATTGAATTTATTTATTATTTATTAATTTAATTAATTTAATTTAATTCAATTCAATTCAATTTATTTTTTTTAATTTACATCCAAGTTAGTTAAAATATAGTGCAACAATGATTTCAGGAGTAGATTCCTTAATGCCCCTTACCCATTTAGCCCATCCCCCATCCCACACCCCCTCCAGCCACCCTCAGTTTGTTCTCCATATTTAAGAGTCTCTTCTGTTTTTGTCCCCCTCCCTGTTTTTATATTATTTTTGCTTCCCTTCCCTGTGTTCATCTGTTTTGTCTCTTAAAGTCCTCATATGAGTGAAGTCATATGATATTTGTCTTTCTCTGACTAATTTTGCTTAGCATAATACCCTCTAGTTTTATCCACATAGCTACACATGGCAAGCTTTCATTCTTTTTGATTGCCAAGTAATACTCCATTGTGTATATATATATATATATATATATATATATATATATATATATACCACATCTTCCTTATCCATTCATCCATTGATGGACATTTGGGCTTTTTCCATACTTTGCTATTGTTGATAGTGCTACTGTAAACATTGGGGTGCATGTACCCCTTTGAAACAGCATCCCTGTATCCCTTGGATAAACACCTAGTAGTGCAATTGCTGGGTCATATGGTAGTTCTATTTTTAGTTTTTTGAGGAAACTCCATACTTTTTTCCAGAGTGGCTGTACCAGCTTGCATTCCCACCAACATTGCAAAAGAGATCCTCTTTCTCCACATCCTCACCAACATCTGTTGTGCCTGAGTTGTAAATGTTAGCCATTCTGACAGGTGTGAGATGACATCTCATTGTGGTTTTGATTTGTATTTCCCTGATGATGAGTGATGAGCATTTTTTCATGTGTTGGCTATCTGGATGTCTTCTTTGGAGAAGTGTCTATTCATGTCGTTAGCCCATTTCTTCACTGGATTAATTGGTTTTTGGGTGTCGAGTTTGATAATTTCTCTATAGATTTTTGGTACTAACCCTTTATCTGATATGTCATTTGCAAATATCTTCTCCCATTCCATCGGTTGCCTTTTAGATTTGCTGATAGTTTCCTTCACTGTGCAGAAGATTTTTTTTTTTTTTTAATGAGGTCCTAATAGTTCATTTTTGCTTTTGTTTCCCATACCTGTGGAGACGTGTTGAGTAAGAAGTTGCTGTGGCCAAGGTCAAAGAGGTTTTTGCCTGCTTTCTCCTCGAGGATTTTGATGTCTTCCTGTCTTACATTTAGGTCTTTCATCCATTTTGAGTTTATTTTTGTGTATGGTGTAAAAAAGTGATCCAGTTTCATTTTTCTTCATGTCACTGTTCAGTTTTCCTAGCACCACTTGCTGAAGAGACTGTCTTTATTCCATTGGATATTCTTCCCTGCTCTGTCAAAGATGAGTTGGCCATGAGTTTGTGGGTCCATTTCTAGGTTCTCTATTCTGTTCCACTGATCTGATTGTCTCTTCTTGTGCACGTACCTTACTGTCTTGATGATTACAGCTTTGTAATACAGTTTGAAGTACGGGATTGTGATGCCTACTGTTTTATTATTTATTATTTTTTAATGGTTTTTTAATTTTTTTAACATTTATTCATTTTTGAGAGACAGAGAGAAACAGAGCATGAGAGGGGAAGGGGCAGAGAGAGAAGGAGACACAGAATCCGAAGCAGGCTCCAGGCTCCGAGCTGTCAGCACAGAGCCCAATGTAGAGCTCGAATTCACAAACTGTGAGATCATGACCTGGGCCGAAGTTGGAGCTCAACCAACTGAGCCACCCAGGCACCCCTTAAATTTTTTCTTAAGTTGCTTTGGCTATTCGCGGTCTTTTCTGGCTCCAGAAAAATTTTAGGATTATTTGTTGTAGCTCTGTGAATAATGCTGGAGGTATTTTGATAGGGATTGCCTTGAATACGTAGATTGCTTTGGGTAGTATTGACATTTTAACAATATTTATTCTTCCTATCCAGGAACATGGAATATTTTTTTGTATCTTCTTCAATTTCTTTCACAAGCTTTCTATAGTTTTCAGTGTATAGATTTCTCATCTCTTTGGTTAAATTTATTCCTCGGTATTTTATGGTTTTTGGTGCAATTGCAAATGGAATCGATTCCTTGATTTCTCTTTCTATTGTTTCGTTGTTGGTGTATAGAAATGCAACCGATTTCTGTGCATTGATTTTATATCCTGCCACTTTGCTGAACTCATGGATCAGTTCTAGTAGTTTTTTGGTGGAATCTTTTGGTTTTGCCATATAGACAATCATATCATCTGTGAAGAGTGAAAATTTGACTTCCTCCTGGCTGATTTGGATTCGTTTTATTTCTTTGTGTTGTCTGATTGCAGAGGCTATGATTTCCAATACTATGTTGAAAAACAGTGGCAAGAGCAGACATCCCTGTCTTGTTCCTGACCTTAGGGGGAAAGCTCTCAGTTTTTACCCATTGAGGATTATCATTAGCATTGGGTCTTTCATATATGGCTTTTATGGTCTCGAAGTATGATCATTCTATCCCTCCTTTCTTAAGAGTTTTTATCAAGAAAGGAAGCTGTATTTTGTCAAATGTTCTCTCTGCATCTATTGAGAGGATTGTGTGTTTCTTGCCCTTTCTTTTATTGATGTGATGAATCACATTGATTATTTTGTAGATATTGAACCAGTCCTGCATCCCAGGTATACATCCCACTTGGTCGTGGTGAATAATTTTGTTAATGTATTGTTGGATCCATTTGGCTAATATCTTGTTGAGGATTTTTGCATCCATGTTCATCAAGGAAATAGGTTTATGGTTCTCCTTTTTAGTGGGGTCTCTGTCTGGTTTTGGAATCAAGGTAATGCTGGCTTCATAGAAAGAGTTTGGAAGTTTTCTTTCCATTTTCTATTTTTTGGAACAGCTTCAACAGAATAGGTGTTAACTCTTTCTTAAATGTTTGGTAGAATTCCCCTGGAAAGCCATCTGGCCCTGGACTCTCGTTTTTTGGGAGATTTTTGATTACTAATTTTATTTCTTTACTGGTTATGGGTCTGTTCAAATTTTCTACTTCTTACTGTTTCAGTTTTGGTACTTTATATGTTTCTAGGAATTTGTCCATTTCTTCCAGATTGCCCATTTTATTGGTGTATAATTGCTCATAACTTTCTCTTATTATTGTTTTGTTTTAGGAGGTCTGGATGGCTATATACTTCCCTTTTATGACCGCCTTTGCTGCATCCCAGAGGTTTTGGGTTGTAGTGTTATCATTTTCATTGGCTTCCATGTACTTTTAAATTTCCTCTTTAACTTATTATTTAGCCTATTCATTCTTTAGTAGGATGTTCTTTAGTCTCCAAGTATTTACTATTTTTCCAAATTTTTTCTTGTGGTTGATTTTGAGTTTCATAGTGTTGTGGTCTGAAAATATGCATGGTATGATCTTGATCTTCTTGTATTGTTGAGGGCTGATTTGTGTCCCAGTATGTGATCTATTCTGGAGAACATTCCATGTGCACTGGGAAGAATGTATATTCCTCTGCTTTATGATGAAATGTTCTGAATATATCTGTTAAGTCCATTAATAATAATACCATAATAGTAGGGAACTTCAACACCCCACTCACAGCAATGGACAGATCATCTAAACAGAAAATCAACAAGGAAACAATGGCTTTGATTTTCTGTTTAGATGATCTGTCCATTGCTGTGAGTGGGGTGTTGAAGTTCCCTACTATTATGGTATTATTATTAATGAGTTTCTTTATATTTGTGATTAATTTATGTATTTACGTTCTCTCAAATTTGGAGCATAAATGTTTATGATTTTTAGGGCTTCTTGGTGGATAGGCCCCTTAATTATGATATAATGCCCATCTCTTGTTACATTCTTTATTTTGAAGTCTAGATTGTATGATACAAGTATGGCTACTCTGGCTTTGTTTTGTTGACCATTAGCATGATAGATGGTTCTCCATCCCCTTACTTTCAATATGAAGGTTTCTTTAGGTATAAAGTGGATCTCTTACAAACAGCATATAGATGGATCTTGTTTTCTTATCCATTCTGTTACCCTATGTCTTTTGTTTGGAGCATTCAGTCTGTTGATGTTTAGAGTGAGTACTGAAAGATATGAGTTTATTGCCATTATTTATCTTATAGAGTTGGAGTTTCTAGTGGTGTTCTCTGGTATTTTCTAATATTTGTTGTTTTTGGTCTTTTTTCCTGTCTTTTCTCCCCTCAGAAAGCCCCCCTTAAAATTTCTTGCAGGGCTTGTTTAGTGGTCACAAACTCCTTTAATTTTTGTTTTTCTGGGAAACTTTTTATCTTTCCTTCTATTTTGAATGACAGCCTTGCTAGATAAAGAATTCTTGGCTGCATATTTTTCTGATTCAGCACACTGAATATATCCGGCCACTCCTTTCTGGCCTGCCAAGTTTCTGTGGATAAGTCTGCTGAAAACCTGATCTGTCTACCTTGTAGATTAAGGACTTTTTCTTCCCTTCCTGCTTCCATGACTCTTTCCTTGCTTGAGTATTTTGTGAATTTGACTATAATTTGTCTTGTTGGTGTTTGGTTTTTGTTGAATCTTATGGGAGTCCTCTGTGCTTCCTGGATTTTGATGTCTGTGTCTTTCCCCAGGTTAGGAAAGTTTTTGCTATGATGTGCTCACAGAAACTTTCTACACCCTTTTCTCTCTCTACCTCTTCTGAGACCCCTATGATTCTGATGTTGTTCCTTTTTAATGACTCACTGATTTCTCTAATTCTTTTGTTTTAATCTCCCTGTTTTTTTCTGCTTCATTATTCTGCATAAGTTTGACCTGTATATCACTGATTTTCTATTCTGCCTCATCTATCCTTGCCGTCGTGACAGCCATTCGAGATTGCAGCTCAGTGATAGCATTTGTTATTTCATCCTGACTAGTTTTTATTTCTTTTATCTCTGCAGAGAGGGATTCTAATCTATTTTTGACCCCAGCTAGTATTCTTATTGTCATGATTCTAAATTCTGGTTCAGACATCTTGCTTGTATCTATTTTGATTAAGTTCCTGGCTATCCATTCTTCTTGCTCTTTTTTTTTTGGAGGGGGGAGTGAATCTGTTTGTTTTGTCATTTGAAGGAAGAAAAGGAATTGATAAGGTAAAAAAAAAATTAAAATTAAAAAAATGTAACAACAACACACACATACAAAAAAAATCAATTAAATGATGCTAAATTATAGGTGTGTTTTTGTTTGGTTATTGAAAGGAGTTTGATAGTTTAGAGAAAAAAGGGGGGAAAAGGCAAACGTTTGAAAATTTGAGAAAATGAATACAATGAAATAGAATAAAATGAAATGATAGAAGTAAAATATAATTAGAAAAATTTACAAAAAAAGTAAAAAATACAGTAGAAAAAAATAAAGAAAAATATTTTTAATAACAATTGAAAATATTTTTTTCTTTCTGTATTCAAGTAAAAGAAAAGAAAGGAAAAGAACAAAAGAAGGAAATTGAATAGATGGACCAGAGAATAGACTGAAATATGATTGAAATTACATCAGTTTCTCCTAAAAGTCAAACCATGAAGGAGTGGAGAGATTTGTGGTGTTCCTGAAGAGCGAGGTTGGCCCAGTTTGGTGGGGCTTAGTGTAACAGTTCCATTCTCCACTAGATGGTGCTGCTTAGCTGACTGGGATGGATTGTTGTGGTGCTTGTAGGTGTATGCACATGCCCAGGAGGGGTGAAAATGGCTTTACCCAGCTACCCAGTCTCTAGTATCAGAACTCTGTTATCTCCCTGACCAGCAATTGTGCACCTGTTCTTTGTCTGCAGTTTCTATCCACTCCCTGTTTTTACACTGTCTGTGACCAAGCTGTCTGTTTGCCAGGTGGCACCTCCCACCTGAATTTTATCTCAAATGCACCTGTGTTTCCCTACCACTCACTTTTTTTTCAGTATATGAAATTTATTGTCAAATTGGTTTCCATACAACACCCAGTGCTCATCCCAAAAGGTGCCCTCCTCAATACCCATCCTCCACCCTCCCCTCCCTCCCACCCCCCATCAACCCTCAGTTTGTTCTCAGTTTTTAAGAGTCTCTTATGCTTTGGCTCTCTCCCACTCTAACCTCTTTTTTTTTTTTTTCCCTTCCCCTCCCCCATGGGTTTCTGTTAAGTTTCTCAGGATCCACATAAGAGTGAAAACATATGGTATCTGTCTTTCTCTGTATGGCTTATTTCACTTAGCATCACACTCTCCAGTTCCATCCATGTTGCTACAAAAGGCCATATTTCATTCTTTCTCATTGCCACGTAGTACTCCATTGTGTATATAAACCACAATTTCTTTATCCATTCATCAGTTGATGGACATTTCCGCTCTTTCCATAATTTGGCTATTGTTGAGAGTGCTGCTATAAACATTGGGGTACAAGTGCCCCTATGCATCAGTACTCCTGTATCCCTTGGGTAAATTCCTAGCAGTGCTATTGCTGGGTCATAGGGTAGGTCTATTTTTAATTTTTTGAGGAACCTCCACACTGCTTTCCAGAGTGGCTGCACCAGTTTGCATTCCCACCAACAGTGCAAGAGGGTTCCTGTTTCTCCATATCCTCACCAGCATCTATAGTCTCCTGATTTGTTCATTTTGGCCACTCTGACTGGCCTGAGGTGATATCTGAGTGTGGTTTTGATTCGTATTTCCCTGATAATGGGCGACGTTGAGCATCTTTTCATGTGCCTGTTGGCCATCCAGATGTGTTCATTAGAGAAGTGTCTATTCATGTTCTGCCCATTTCTTCACTGTCCCTACCTCTCACTTTTGAGGGACTGCAGGTTTTACCCATTTTGACCCTCTGTGGGTGGGTCTCACCGAGCAATGGACCAGTGCTGGCCACACCCAGGAACATTCATGAGACCATGCTGCTGCCGATGAGCCGAGACTGCAGCTGGGTGCCAACTCACCCCAGAAAAAGTTCATGCGGTTGTGTAGCAGCAACACTCCAGGGAATATGGAAAATCACAACACACATCTGGCAACAGGTTTCCCTCTTAATGACTTGTTCCGGCACCAGCGAATGTGGTTGTTCTCTGGGGTCTATTGGCACCAGGTGGCTGCACAGTCTCTACCAAATGTCTTTCCAGCAGTGGAACCGCTCTTCCCCATGTGGCCAGGGAACTTCTTGGACCTGACTCTGCTCCTGGGGATTCGGACTTCCCACCAGAGCACTGCCACGTATTGAGATGCAGAGTTTTAGACTCTGCACTCCCCCTGTTTATAGTCTTAATGGAATTTAAACCGTCTCCTTTCTCTTTTCTCCCTTTTTATTTCAGTCCCTGTAGCTGTTTGCACTTTTCCACTTTCTCTCTAGCTCCTTTTGGGCATGGTGCTTTTCCTGAACTCTCCCCCCATCTCTGTCCTATCTCTGCAAGCATAAACACCTCCCCGACTGCTGTGGCTTCTCTCTCTCACCTCTTCATGCCATGTACCAGCTGAGTTCTGTGCTTCAGGTTGTATAGATTGTTGTGTTAATCCTCAAATCAGTTTCCTGTGTGTGTAGGACTGTTTAGTGTTGATCTGGCTCTATTTCATCGATGTGAGATGCAAAAAAATCTCCATGCCGTTCCGTCATCTTGGCTCTTCCTCAGAAATAATAAATAATTTTAGAGCTCTCATGGAACCTCTCTGGTTTTTAGACTATGCTGAAGTTAAGATTACAGAGCTTGTCATATCTTTCTCTATATGCTCTGTTGCATTAAGACAATCCAACATTCTGACAATCTTTGTAGTCGCTCTAAGTGCCACTAGTACCTAGTTTCCTTTTGGTGAGAGTCTCCCCCAAAAATACTCAATCCCCAGAGTATGAATAAACTAATTCCCAAATTCCCTCTTTTCAGATCTATCTCCCAGGACCACTCTACCTCTTTATCAGTTAGAGTCAAGAGACAGATAACACACACTAACTTGAAGAGGAGATTAGCTACTATGGGGAAAAGAGAATTCTAAATAATGTGGGAATAGCATATGGAGGGAGCAGCCACATCCCTTAGGGCTGAGGCAGAGTGTCTAAAAAAAGGAACAGATCTGGAAGACTTCCCTACCTGCCCAGAACTGAGACACAGATCTCCTTTCAGAAAGTTTAACTAGAGCTCATCAAAGTATAGAGCAGTTCCTTTACTGGGTGGCTCAGTGTGTTAAATGTCTGACTTTGGCTCAGGCCATGATCTTCTGGTGTGGAAATTTGAGCCCCACATTGGGCGCTCTGCTGTAAGCACAAAGCCTGTTTCAAGTTCTCTGTCTCCTTCCCTCTGCCCCTCCCCTGCTTGCACTCTCTCTCTCAAAAATAAATATTAAAAAATATATTTTTAAAAGTAATAAAATAAAATAAAAGAAGCTGCACAGTGGAATTTTTGGAAGTTTATCTTTAGGATACTGGGAGAAAGTACCTATAGGTAGGTACCATACTTTTGCCCAGCTATATTTGGGCAGTTTTACACTCTTCACCACCACATAGTCTTAGCTGCTCTACACTGATTAATTATGCCCAGAGAAGGATTCTGTAACCATGAGACTAGACCCCTTTGTCCACATTATCAGTCCAGCACCTTTTATTGACACTTTAAAATCATGTTACCTGGCTAAATAAATGTTTAGAGATTCAAGTCAATTATTAGAGAGTAGACAATGAAGGATGAACTTGGAGCTGAGAGGTAATAGATTGATAGTTAACTACTAAGTAGAAATTTATGATGTTGGATATGCACCAAGAATTTTAACAGTCGTTGGAAAAAATAACTGCCTTTTCAAAGCACTAATGTTTGCAAAAGGCAAATATTTGATATCCCAAATGCAAAGTTTCTTTGTGTCATTAATTACAGAAAGATACAAATAGAATATAAATCCTTACATCTTCTCTGATTTCGTATGTAAAAAAAGAAAGAAAGAAAGAAAGAAAGAAAGAAAGAAAGAAAGAAAACGAAATGAAAAGTTCACCAATGTGATCCTACAAATTAAAAATGTGAGAATTTAAAGAATGGATATTCTTTAATAACAAAGCAGTAGAAGAAGAAAAGAGGCAGGAAATTTAAGGTAGGGTGTCATTATTTTCCTCCTATATATGATGCGTGGATATGATTCTTTTTGTCAATATGGAATATAACCAGATGGTTCCCACCGTTTCGTGGAAAATTCTGAAGAAATTGAATTTTCTCAAATGAAAATATTGGGGCAGCACACTGTAGAATTACTAAAAAAATAATAAAATTTTTAGTTCCACTTTTCAAAGAAACTTTAATGAACTTTGGGAAAATGGCGATAAATTTTAATTATCACTTTTTTTTTAACATTTATTCATTTTTGAGAGACAGAGATAGGCAGAGTATGAGCAAGGGAGGGGTAGAGGCAGGGGGAGACACAGAATCCAAAGCAGGCTCCAGGCTCTCTACTGCCAACACAGAGCCCAGTGGGGGCATGAACCCATGAACTGGTAGATCATGACTTAAGCTGAGGTCAAACATTCAACCAACTGAGTCACCCAGGCACCCCTGAATTATCACACTTTAAATATTTGAATTAATATAGGTAGGTACCACGTGCCCTCAATTTAACATACTTTGAACTGATTGAAAAATATTATTATTGCAGTATTGAGTTAAAGAATAAATATGAAAAACCTATCTATAGTTGATGTAGAAAAGCATTAACTGCCTTCATATGCCCTGTGGGTTTCCATCCATTTAAAAGAATGTCCAACATTGCTTTTGGTATCTGTATAATCTTTCAGTGGATGATAATAATCATTAACATTTATTGAGCAAATATTGTGTGCCAGGCACTGTTATTAGAGCTTTCCACATGTTAAAACATTTAATACTCACAAGAAGTCAATGAGATTTTTAAAAACATTATTACCATTTCCATTTTGTAAATAAGGAAACTTGCCATAATATGACTTTCAAAAATCAATTAACTAGATAATAGTAGAAAAATTCCATTAAATCTGGTTCTAATAAGGGATATTTCTACAATACTTTTCATAATAATAAAAAAACTGAAAATATGAAGAACTTGGAAGTGTACCTCTATTTTGATTACAAAGTCTTTCTTCCTAATCCTTGATGACAAGATCAATGACCCTTTAAAGCCCTCAACACCATAGGTTTAGAAGGATAAGGTTTTGCAATCTGTGATGATACACTTTAGGCATATAAAAACTAATTTTGTCTATTGCCAGCCAGTTTTTGAGAATAAAATATTTGTATGTAATAACAGGAGAAGTCTGTGATTAGCATTTGAGGCACTGATAAATTCTCTAATTGCAAACTCTTGATTTAGCTTTTGATGATCCTATTAAATTCCTTTCATTTCCTGTATAGAGAAAAATATTTTCCATAGTCTGAGTCCTTTAAAGTGGAATCACATACACCGATGTTGGAATTTCAGGATAAATAAAAAAAAATACAATATTTCCCTTTGGATTTTGAAACAGGTTGAAAATACAGGCTTCCCACTACTAGTGGAATATACATATATATATGTATATATACATATATACATGTATATACGTATATACATATATATATACATGTATATACATATATACATATATATATATAATGCCAAAATGTATTTATCTTGGAGATAGATTGACTCTAGGTGAGAACACTCAGAGATGCTAAACTGAGCATGCTCTGTGTTCTCTGAAATTTACCACAGTGGTGATTCACTCCTCTTCCTGGGAGTAACTAAGGGATTAAACAAGGAAGAGTTCCTGTAATACTTCACCTTATGGAATGCACATTTTCTTCCTTCCCTAAGCAGAAGCATGATGATCAGGCTATAAGCCTAGGGTGTCAAGAGGAAGACTCTAAGAGACTCAGATTTTGTTGTGAGCCTATAGGAAATTGTGTCACTAATGACAGGCAATGTTAAAGATTGGCAGTGCCTTATTCAAGGAAAGCAGATGATTGATATTTTCAAACATATCTTTAATCAGTGGGAAAAAGAAGAGATCTTATTGCAAACTTAACCTAATTTTTATTGCCTGGAATAAAAGAGATGTCTAGTCCAAATGTGAGAATTGTATATATTCTATCCACATGTCTACCCACATGGCACTTTACTTAGAAGATATTCAAATTAGCAAGTAAGTACTCTCCGTGTGCCTAGATTCTTTTCCCTTGTGAATTAACAGTCAGAATCTTGGGACATAAGTACTTCATCTGAGTTCAGAACAAGTAACTGAGTTTCTTTAGAATATTGGGAATGGATGAGAATTACTCTTAAAGTTTACTCAAATTGGATGTGAGATTTGGAATGTCACCAACTTCAGGACATACATCTCCTAATTATACTATTGAAATCCAAACCTATCTCCTATATCCACAAAGGAACATGGCTACATATGCTGGCACCAATTTCTCCAGTGCAGAAAGGACCATTACAGAAAGGAGTGAAGAATTCATACCTATAGTGTTATGAAGACAGATGATACAGGTTTTGTTCATCATTTCTGATGTTTAGATTGTCTATTGGATTTTTGCTCTGTGTGTGGGGGGTAAATATCAAGGATGATCATTGGTCTTGGAATTGAGGTTTTTTTACTGTTTCTCTGCATTGCAACCTATTCCATTAGATGAGGCGATTTCTTAATTGAATTACAAGACTTTGGGTGTGGACATATATTGTTCCCCTTCTTCACATTGACTTTTAATTAATCCTGTGGCTATACCATCATATTTCACAAGTCAAGGGAGTAGTTTTAATATAGGAATTGGGAAATTTCAAGAAGAATTTATAAAGAAGTTGATTTCAGTGTGTATAATTTGAGATTTTACTTCTTTCCATCTTCCTTCATGAAAAATTACTTATTACCTAGTCCCCTTCCAAGAAAGGATTTTCCTGGTCATGCTAATTTTTTTAGTTTTCCTTGCTCTCAGATGTGTGTCTTTCTTAATCTCTGAGGGAAATATGACTATTATAGATGTGGAGGAGAGTTTTGTCTAAAGTATTCAGAATCGTATAGTATTCAGACTGAATTAATGTCTGGGTTCCTTGATAGTGATAGCATTTGATGCCAAGTCTAGTGTAATCATTGCCTAAGAGTTCTAGCATTCTAGATTTTTCTTTCAGTATAGTTATGGTTCTTTCATGTCATATTTCCTTTTCAATACTGCCGATGTCAGATTCAGACAAAATAGTAAAATAGGTTCTTTTACTTTTGAAGATATTAAAGCAAATACATGCAAATCTCCTAGGGACAAGCAATAATTAAGGTTAGGTGGCAGGGAAGTACAGTGTAAGCCCACTGATAAAGGACATATTGCCTTAGTTACTAACGCTCACCCTTATGAATGTATTTTAAATGAACACATGCTATAGTGATAATAAGAAAAACCAAGTAATGAAATCATTATTTTAAAAATAGCATTTGTATTTCGGGCCTCAAGCACCTATTTTGTCGCTTATTGTTCTTTTTAAGAATAAGAGTATTGCAAAAGCTAACGATTATTAACAGATGGTCAGGTGCTAAGTGCCATCTCCCAGCTCAAAGGAATTTGATAATCCACATTTTATTACAAAAAATATTTTGGCCTTTATATTTCACATCGTGGTTTTAAACGACGTGCCTTCACTTGGTAATTCTTTATTGCTCTCAACAACTGCTAAGGAGGATAGAAAGAGGGGTGTGATTAATGCTTTAGTCAGTGAGCTGTCAAATAGCACAGAGAAGTACAGCAATTGTAAAGCAAACTGTTATTCCTATCTCAGGTTTTCTATTCATTATTTATGTATAATATTGGTGTACTGCTGGTAATCGTTACTCAGAATTATTAAATTTTGTAAATAGTGAAAGACAATGAAACCAAGCTGTGACACAGTTGTGCCTGTTGTTTATTACATAACCTATCATATAGACATTCTATACTGTGGCGTGGTATAGGTAATTAAAAAAAAAAGGAAGAAAGCAGTAAAATAAAACACAAAGGGCTTGCTAGTAGCAACTAACTTTCCAAAATTTAAATTTAAAAGTCAAGCATTTTTATTTAAAAAATTTAGCAACCAAGTCTTCTGCTGCTAGAAAACGGAAGAATGGGAATGCTTCTGAAGTCATCACGCACGCACGCGCGCACACACACACACACGTCATCACACAAAATTAGAAGATTTTTTTTATGAAAATAAAAAAGAAGGGAGAATTCTGCATTTCAACATAGTGCCAGTTAAACTTTTAAGAACAAACTTTAGGGGTGCCCGGGTGGCTCAGTCGGTTAAGCGTCCGACTTGGGCTCAGGTCATAATCTCAGGGTCCTTGAGTTCGAGCCCCACATCGGGCTCTGTGCTGACAGCTCAGGGCCTGGAGCCTGTTTCAGATTCTGTGTCTCCCTCTCTCTCTGACCCTCCCCTGTTTATGCTCTGTCTCTCTCTGTCTCAAAAATAATAAACGTTTAAAAAAATTTAAAAATAAAAAAAATAAAAAAAGAACAAACTTTAGGCAAAAATCTGCTACCACAATTAAGAATAGAAATAACACGATTATAACATAAATCATAATACTTTCAAACCATGAGATAAATAGCATTGCCCAGCTGACATGGCCCAGTTCAAAAGGGCAGAAGAGAATACTTGCTAGGATACCCGTTAAAGTCTAGATTCCAGTCATGAAAATTTTATTAGACAAGCAAGCCATGTCAAAGGCCAAGCAATAGTTTACATAAAGACACCCCTACATATTCCAAATTAATCAAAATATACTGGGTTCACTTTTGTGAAACACAATATTTACCCAAAAATAAAAGTAAGGGGAATCAAGTATATACACTTCTAATATATATCTGCCTAAGAAAAAAAATGTTTCAAGACTATGAAAACAAATAGTATGATTTTTAAATGTATTTTTATATTTTTTTTATTTAGTACCGTGTATTTATGTAAACAAGTACATCAAGATCAATTTGGGTAATCCCTTAAAAAATAGATTACTAATCCCCAAACCAATTCAAATGAATTGTATTCTTTGGGAGATAAGTCATTAAATGTAGATTTTTAACGAGTTTTTGAGGAAATTCTCAGGGTTCATCAAACTCTAAGACCACTCTTTATACTATATGGTATATATCCACTGTCATCTGATACTATGTAATTTAATTAAAATCCTACTCTTCATTAGAAATCACTATCATACACAGCTGTCATTTGTATTAGATAATTAATGCCACAATAATACTGCAAAACAAACCATTCCAAGTATCAGTGGCCTACCAAAGCAAAAGTATATATTTTACTTTTAGTTGTACCCATGACTGGGGCAGGTTTGTTTGAAGATATAGGTCCATTGAGCTTGGTTCCAACCTTCACATCACATCGAAATGTATTCCGTGTGCCCATTACTGAGGCCCATACTAAAGGGTCAGTAGATCTCTAGCGTATGTTCTGGACAGTCCAGGCACAAAAGAATAATTGTGCATGCCTACATACATTGAGTGTCTCTTCTTGCTTCACAAGTTGGTTTTCTTGTGTGTTCCATTCGACTTGTGCAGACCTGTTTTTCTGATGATCTAGATTGATCCACATCCAGATATTTTCCTACTGTTTCCTTTTTTCCCTCAGTTTTTAAATCAGATGTCATCTCCTTAGAGATACCTTCCTTGACTATCTTCACTCTTCCAATCTACTCTTCACTATACCTTTCAATTTTATTTTCTTCCTATGACATAATTATTTGAACTTTTCCTATTCATTATTTTATTTTAAAGCTAACATTTTGTTGAAGTGTAATTTACATAAGTTAAAATGTGCAAATCTCAAGGGTATACACATAATTTTGAGAAATATGAAACACATGTAACAATCACAAAGATCAATATAAATATTTCCAGAAGTCCAGAAAGGTCTTTGTGCTCTGTTCAATGCATCTGATTTCTATTACCATAGATTCATTTTGTCTATTCTTTTCCTTCATATAATTGGAATCACACAGGATGTATCATTTTGTAATTGGCTTTTTCACAGTATAATGATTTTGAAAAAACATTGAAAGGACAGATATTTATAGAACCATTTTAATTTTTTCCATTGATTTTTTTAATACCACTTTGCACAGTTTCAGCTTACAAAATCAGGGCTGCCATTGATTCTTTTTACGGCATCTCCATCCACCTCCAAAAGTCTGTGCTATTGTTTTCATATATTTTACTTCTATGTATACTATATACACAGAGTGCAGTGTTATTATTTTTAAATATTTAATACTATTTGAAAAAATGTTTAGTATTTGCGGTTCTCTTCATTTTTGTCTTATGACTTCAACTTCCACCTTGATCATTTCTCTTTAACCCCTACACCTAATTTTTTCTATACTTTTTTAAAATTTAGTGCCTCAATCCTTATTTATCAAAAATGTAAATTTATTTCTGCTGAAAATCTGAAGGAGATTTTGACTGAAGATAGATTTCTAAATGGATTTTTTTCCCCTTGGCATTTTAAGGATGCTGTTTATTATTGTCCCCTGGCTTTCACTGTTTTAGATAAGGTGGGAGTTATTTTCAGAAAACTTTTTCCTTGAATATATATGGATTTTTTTCAAGACATTTCTTAAAATATTTTTTCTTTATCTTAATTTTTTTAGCAATTTATTTGTGCTTGGGTGTGATATTCATATTTTTCCATTTTGGGTTGTTATGAGCCTCTTGAATCTGTGGGTTTATGTCCTTAATAATCTGAAAAAAAAGGGCTAAATGATCATTATCTCTTCATATTTATTTTGAGCGATTCAGAATATTTCTTCTGTTCAGTCTTCACATTCCACTGTCCAGTGCTTGAAAACAGTTGCTTTGTGTATTTTGTCCAAGTTTATGTATATGGGGTATGTCGGATACCAACTATTTTGTCATGCCCAGAAATAGCGTATATTATGTTTTAATGAGTTTATTTTCCTTCTCTCCTATCAGGGGAAAGAGTTGATCTATCTTGTTTTTATCTATTTTCTTGGCATCAACATAAGTCAACATATTCATCGAAGAAAAGATTATGAGCTATTTTTTGAAGGCATTGTTTCATGGTCCTATCATCAGATGACTCAAAGTATTATGATTATAGGTGTTGGAAAATATATCAAAATTATCTAAATCACAGTACAGGAATTCAGTTAGTATACACGGATAAATATATGATCTTTAAATTCCTATTCTCATTTAAAATTATTTTTTCTTTCATATTGTTCATGTAAGAACAATGACTTCAATGTAAATTTCCACTAATTTATTTATTCCTCTTGTCCAATTTTTAATATAAGGGACATATTTTCCAGTAGTGTACATTTGTTTATTTACACTGTTAGTTTCACTATGTTCATTAATAATTCACAGTAAAATTAACTCTAATGAATTGTAAATTTTTTGTTGCATAGGACTTATGATTTAAAATTTAAGAAGGGCACCTGGGTGGTTCAGTCAGTTAAGCGACTGACTTTGGCTACAATCACGATCTCACTGTTGGTGGGTTTGAGCCCCTCATCCGTCTCTGTGCTGACAGCCCAGAGCCCGTAGCCTGCTTTGGATTCTGTCTCCTCCTCTCCCTGTCTCTCAATAACAATGAACAAATGTTAAAAGGTTTTTCTTTAATTTAAGGGCTTTTTTATATGGGTTTAGGCTACTTTTTTCATTGACTTTCCAGGTCTTAGAAAAATACTTTATTAATTTATTGCAAATTAAATTAAGAACTAAATAACCACATTATAATTTTTTTGAACTGCAAATTTAAGAAAATGTTGTGAAACTTAAGATAATATCATTACCAAGTTTAACCACTGAGAAGATAACAATTAAAGCTCTTTTCATACATAAGTATTAATAAAATAAATATACAAAAGACATATTTTTAATTTCTCCATACTACATTGCAAAATCTCTATTTTCCTTAATAACCATGATTCCCTTCACTTTTGAAGTTTTACAGCATTTCAAATTTTTCCATACTTGTTCTGATTTATTTGTTCATCCTCAAGTTGCAAGTAACTTTACATTTATTTTTCAGATTATAAAACTATTCTGTTATTGCAAACAAATTATTAAGTGGTTCAGAAATTTAGTTGGTCTACAGTATCCTTTTTTCCCCCTTAATTGTTGGCAAGTTTAGCTATCAGAGTTAAACTAACTTGATAAATAGAAACGCTGTCTTTCTTTTCTGTTCTAAAACTTTTGAAAACGCCAGAAAAATACCTTCTCTTTATGGTTTGAAAATACTCATCTGCCTTTCAATGATCTTTTTTGTTATCTTTTAAGTATATCTGTAATGGTGTAAAAATATCTTCACATTTTTATTCAGAACAGTCAACTCAACTCAACCGTGACTTACTTATACATAATAGGTGCTCAGTAATAAATTAATATAATAAATTAGGAGTCTAATCAATAGTTATCTCAGTAGAATCCATTAACTTATTATTTTTAATTTTACTATAGAGCCAGAAACACATTTTTAGCATTTTGTCTTACTAGTGCACATACGTCAATCATTTTTTAAAATATATTCTGTAATTCAGACTTTTCATCATTTAACACTACAGAAGTTCCTATTTCTCTTTGCTTCCTCATAGCTTTCTTGGAAACATTACTGAGCCTTTACAGTAAATAAATGTGGTAATATCTATTTTGGACTTTCTGAATGTAATCACCACAGCTGTGTTTTATTTTTGAGAGGGTTTCATTTTTCAGCTTATGAAATTGTAGGGAAGATGATGAGATAAGTAGAAAGCAAGTAAAAGCTCCAACTTAAGGATGGGAAACATTTTGCTCCTGCTCCCTAAAGATAATGATAAAGAAAAATTTGGTTTACTCCTGATGGGATAAAATGTTAAGATAGAAATAATAACAAAGGTATTCATTTCATGCATCTTTCATGCATTATTACTGACTTGAAATTATTGAAATTATTTCAATAACCATCCCCTAACCATGATGTTCAGGGTTACATGTAATACACACACACACACACACACACACACACACACACACACACACATTAGCACTTTGTGGATTTCGTGACAACATGCTATGACTTGTATGTAACTCTAAATTAATAAGTCAAATGGTATGTAATGTATAGATTAAATAATTAGGCACAGGAAATTTATGGTTATTATTTTCCAGAAAAAAATGAATTATATGCTGGGAAGTATATATTATTAAAATGTTATCACATCTACCTTGCTCCTTTCATTTCTAAGTTTATTTTTATTATTTTATTTACTCTCTAATTCCTTAACCATATTTTCTCCTGTCAAAGTCTTTGGAAAATAAGTATTTATGTTCAATTTTAATTTATCTAACTAGTCATGGAAATATTTTTTATTTTATATGTTCTTTTGGAAACTTGCCTGTCCCCATTTAAGAGGTAGGAGCATATGTTCCTTCCCCTTGAATCTGGACTGCTTTTTGTTATTATCCTAATTATAGTCTGGCAGAAGTGAAGGCATATAACTTCCAAGGCTAGGTCATTAAAGTCAATTGAGTTCCCACCTGTCTCTCTCTATCTCTCTCTTGGGATAACTGCCTTTGGAATATAACCATCATACTCCAAGAAGTCCAAATTTTCTGGATTGGAACCAAAGCCCCCGGCCTTCAGCTCCATTTGAGATCCCAGCCAATGGCTACACTACCTTGTCAGCCCTGTGGGCCAGCCATTATAAGTGAATCTTCCAATCTTCAAAGTGTCTCAGCTGACACTGCATGGAATAGATATGCCTTTCCCCCATGTTGTGTCCAAATTGCAGATTTGCAAGCAAAATAATTAACTGCTGTTTCAAGCCACTAAGCCCTGGGGTGGTTTGTTTTTCAGCAAAGGATAACCAGAATAACTGAAATAAGAAAAGTATTAATTGCTAACTTTCAGCAAGCTATGCAAAAGAGACACAAATCAATCCAAAAGCTGTTTTGAATCCTGACATCAGCGCATTAAATCTCAGCATTGTCTTTGAAAATCTACTGATCATTTTCATGAACAGTCCACCACCTACCCGGGTGATATGTGAAAAATGTGAGATAATGCAAAGACACTTCATACCAAGTTTGAAGTATCCAACTCTGTATGTCAACAATAGAAATTTTGACTTGACTTCAAATTTGTAGAAATGGAACTGATAGGGGCGCCTGGGTGTCTCAGTCAGTTAAGTGTTCGACTTCAGCTCAGGCCATGATCTCGCAGCTCATAGTCTGAGCCCCGCATAGAGCTCTGTGCTGACAGCTCAGAGCCTGGAGTGTGCTTCAGATTCTGTGTCTTCCTCTCTCTCTGTCTTTCTCTCTCTCTCTCTCTCTCTCTCTCTCTCTCTCTCAAAAATAATGAATAAACATTAAAAAAAAATGAAAGGGACAATGTTTAACTTTACCTGAGACCTGTGTTCCTGTAAAACAGGTATGATCACCAAACCTGGCACTTCCCCATCTTTGTGTTTTTCCTACACACATTTTTATCACTATTATTCTTCCCATGTAACTCTGATAAGACATTCTTGAAATACCCCCTTGTTTATTTGTGGTAAGACCAGACAGAGACCCTCTAAATACTCACTCTGTGTCTCATAAATAATTAATTGAATTGTTGGACTTCACCAACTGATATGGAAAGAATCCTGGTAGTGGAACTTGAACAACCCTTCCTCATAGGTACCCTCCTGAGAATCTGCTGATAGCAGAGAAGAATATTCTTTAATCAACTGTCCAATCTCACCACTCCCAATTTTCCAGATCTGGTTCTTGTGTGCTTTGCTTACTCCACCTCAAAAAAAATAAGTCTTTTTCTGCCTTACTTTTGATGCTTCTGCAGATCTTTGAGTAAGCTGGAACTTTCTCCTACTACAATAGTCTCTTTCTTCTATTGCAATAAATTTTTGAATAAAATCTTTCATTTAACCACGTCTGGATTTGCTTTTGCTTGATAGAACCAATAGTGATAATTTGAGAATCCTCCCCTTCTTACATGAAGAAACATCAAAAAATGATCCATTCTATCTGATACTACATTCTACCTGCTTCTGTGTAATATCTACACCTGCAATAGACTGTGAACTTCTTAAAGGCAGAAGAAGTTGATGTTTCTAACTCTTGTAACTGAATTTTACGATACATAAATTCAAATAGAACCATTGTTATGAGACTGAGGAAAAAAATAGAAAAAATAAATGTGGCAGCTCTCTAGATTTTCTCAGCACCACTGATCTGGAATGATCTTGTCCATGGTTAAAACTGTTTTGTACACTAATAGCGTAATTTGTCTTGAAAAAAAAAACACAAAAACAAAACTTGAAAACAAGGCAAGATTGTATATCAGGAATAACCTTTGAGGAGCTAAATACCCTAATCGGAAAAGAGTATTAATGCCTTGAATAATTTCTGTGGTATTTAAAATCTGCCAAAACGTAATGTACTCCTTTGAAGGAATACCCAGTAAAGTCAATGTCCCTTGAGAGGTGGTTTGCAGATGTGTAAGCTGCACGATAGGAGGGAGGTCAGCATAAAGGAAGTTGCACTACCTACCACCCACTGAAAGCAGGATTTGAGCCCAGGACCTGGAGCCACTACTTACCAGATATTGGAAATCAGAAAAGTGCTAAATTCACTAGTTATTTCATGCAACAATTAATGTTTATGATCATAAATAGATATTAATTTTAAACAAATTCAAATGTAATTCAACGTGTACAGTGGCAGCCTGGTAATGTTTCACTACCAGCTTTCTGAGAAAAAAAAAAATTAAAAGCCCCACACAACTCTGATATTTTGTTTTAATTAAAAAATTTTAATGTTTATTTTTGAGAGAGACAGAAAGTGCAGGGGAGGGGCAGAGAGACAGGGAGACGTGGAATCCCAAGCAGGCTCCAGGCTCTGAGCTGTCAGCACAGAGCCCAATGCAGGGATCAAACCCATGAAACATGAGCTCACGACCTGAGCCTAAATTGGAAGCTTAACTGACTGAGCCACCTTGCCGCCCCCACACAACCCTGATTTTTAATGTTTTCCAATTTCTGTGATGTAAATACTCCTATCACTGCTGGTTTTCAGATGCCAACTGGAAGGGTGCCTGGTGGTTCAGTCAGGTAAGTGTCAGACTTTTAATTTTGGCTCAGGTAATGGTCTCATAGTCATGAGATCGAATCCTGTGTTAACCTTCGTGCTGAGCACAGACCCTGCTTGGGATTCTCTCTCTCTTCCCCTCCTGCTCTCCCTGTCTAACTCTGTCTCAAAAACAAAACAAAACAAAACAAGTAAACAAACAAAAACAACTGGAGTTCAGTTGAACCTAGCATGCCACTCAATATATATATGTTCATTTATGTGTGTCTGTGTGTGTGTACCTATGCATACCTATGTCTACTCACATATATACTCAGTGTATATGTTCTGCATACATGTTCAATATATGCATATGTTTTATAGATACTGAAGATTAATTAAACAATCTATCTAACTTTGGAAATACAGTGATACATTTTGAATAAAGATTAGGCATGACTTTAATATTCAGAACATCAAGGAACTAATAACCTCTAAGAAAACTTAGCAAACAACCAATACAAAAAGTTTTTTAATTGCCACCCTACTTTAATACTTATCAATATATATATATTAATACTAAAAATATTTTGAATATTCCAGTATGTATATTTTTAAATACATAGATGTATTAATTAGATCTTTCACTCAAATGTCTCACAGATTCCACCTTCTATATAAATCCATTGTTATATTGGCCTGGATTACTGTAGTAAATTTAACAGCCTTTAACAGTGACATAATCAGACAGTGGTAAAAAATGGCCCTTTTCACGTTTGACTTCCAGACAAACACATGCAGAACTTATAAAACCAGGCGACAGGTTGTGGCCAATAGAGTTTACTGTATGTAATTGAATCAGCATTGCCATTATTATAGCCAAGTGCTTTGGAAAAGTGAGTGGATTTTTTTTTTTGAGAGGGAAATTGATAAATCTTTGGGAGGAATATGGTAATCAGTACTATAATAAAACATGTTCATCCAGATGATTGATTTTAAATGGATTTACAAAGAATGGCTATAATTCCATGACACAAAACCTAAGCAGATGTGTATAGAGGTAAGATGGCTTATTAAATATTTACACTTATGATGCAAAAAACAAGGAAATGCTTTTTTCTAGTCTATGTCTTCAAATAAATTAGGATAATCTGATTACATCTTTTTTTCTCTTTCAATCTAACTATACTTTCAAAGGACTAGCAGTTGAAATCAATCTTCATTAGAGAGAGGAGAAAAGGTGATCTAAAATAAAATACTTTTTCAGTCACTAAGGCACAGGGACACAGTACATGTAAACGGAAGATTTTCAAAAACTACCTTTTATAAAAAATTATCAATAAATAGACTCAAGGAAAGTCAAAGAAAATGTCCCTTTGCAAGATTCCTTGGTTTGCATATTTATATATGTATTTTTTTTATTTTTTAATGTTTATTTATTTTTGAGACAGAGAGAGACAGCACACGAGTGGGAGAGGGGCAGATAGAGAGGGAGACAGAGAATCCGAAGCAGGCTCCAGGCTCTGAGCTGTCAGCAGAGAGTCCCAAGTGGGGCTTAAACTCACACACGGTGCAAGATCATGACCTGAGCATAAGTCAGATGCCCAACCAACTGAGCCACCCAGGCACCCTGAATATTTATATTTTAAAGAAGTAGAATAGGGCTGGTCATGTTGTAGTCCTATTTATGTGTGCCTCTTGTTGTTTCATTTTATTTCATTTTCATCTTTGTTTTTGTTTTATGTAAATTCTAGTTAGTTAACATACAGTATAATATTAGTTTGGGATGTGCAATATACTGATTCAACACTTTTATACAACAATCGGTGCTCATCGCGAGTGCCCTCCTACCCACTTCCATTCTGGTAATCATGTTTGTTCTCTATAATTAAGAGACTATTTCTTGGTTTTCCTCTCTCTCTCTCTTTTCTTCTCCTTTGTTCATTGGTTTTGTTTCTTAAGTTCCACATACGAGTGAAATCATAAGGTATTTGTCTTTATCTGGCTATTTCACTTAGCATAATATTGTCTAGCTCTATCCATGTAATTGCAAATGGCAAGTTTCATTCTTTTTAGTGGCTGAATAATACTCCATTGTGTGTATATGTGTGTGTGTGTGTGTGTGTGTGTGTGTGTACCACCTTTACTTTATTCACCATTTGATGGACACTGGACATGTAAACGGAAGATTTTCAAAAACTACCTTTTATAAAAAAATTATAATTTTTCCATAATTTGGCTATTGTATATAATGTTGCTATACAATACACATGAGTTGCTTTGAATTAATATTTTTCTATTCTTTGGGTAAGAATAGTAGTGCAATTGCTGGATTGTAGGGTAGTTCTTTTTTTAACTTTCTTTCTTCTTTCTTTTCTTCTTTTTTTTTCTTAGAAAGAGAAAGCGAGAGAGAGAGAGTGAGTGAGCATGACTTTGGGAAGGGCAGAGGAAGAAGGAGAGAAAAAAATCTTAAAGTGGCTCCCCGCTCAGCACAGAGTCCAATGCACGGCTCGATCTTTTAGCTGTGAGATCATGACCTGACCTGAAATCAAGAGTCAGATGCTTAATCTACTGTGCTACCAAGGTGCCCCCTATTTTTAACTTTCTGCGGAAATGTCATACTGTTTTCCAGGGTGGCTGCACCAATTTTCATTCCCACCAACAGTGTAAGAGGGTTCCCCTTTCTCCACATCCTCACCAACACCTGTTGTTTCTTGTCTTTTTTTATTTTAGCCATTCTGACAGATGTGAAGTGATATCTCATTGTAGTTTTAGTTTGTATTTCTCTGATGGTCAGTAATGTTCAGAAAATTTTCATATGTCTGTTGGCCATCTTGATGTCTTCTTTGGAAAAATGTCTTTTCAGAGTCTTTTAAAAGTCTGTCATCAAAAAGAAGAAAAATTCAAGTGGAAGAGGAAAAAAAACAATACTTGAGTGCCTCTGTAAAGGCTTCTCTCTCTCTATTTTAACCTGATTTTGTGAGAATGTCCCAATGTCAAGTTGGTTACATATAAAGGGCACAGGTTGCCACTTGGGTAATAATTCCTGAAACTTAATTTAGAATCAGTAGGACTTGACCGTTCTTGAGAAGTTTCACTGTTTGCCTCCTCCAGAACTTTACTTCTTTAATACTGATGGATTTCTACTGGAAAGTTGAGTTTTCCCTTTCATTCAGGTGGCTGCAATTATGATTTCTGAGCCTATCTGAACATAGGGCCCCTTAATAAGCCATATCAGAATCATCTGAATGGTTTAATAATTTTTGGTCTCCTTGGAAATCCCTAGATCAACTATTTCAGACTTAATTGGACTAGACACGGAAATCTCTCATTTTGACAAATGCTTCAAAGGTAGTTGAAACTCTAGCCTAGAGAAAGAATGAAGTTACCTGCCCTGCGCTCATTACAAAATTGTGAGAATGCCGCATTACCCTTCTTCCACAAAACAGCTTTAATACTAGCAAAATAATTTAATTAATAAAAAATATGGCATAGATGAAGATTGTGTTTTCACCTCATTTTAACTTAGATGTAATTTTAATATTTAATGTTTTCTCATTGAAATGTTTAATGAAAACTGGACATTTGCTAGAATGTAGCATAAGAAAATTAGTGAACATCTTAAATGTCAGAATTTCTAGGTTTTAATCTAGATTGGGCACCAATTAGTTTTTTTCACCTTGAGCAATTCACTTAAATTTTCTTTTTTAAAAAATAATTTTGAATACATAAATTATACATTAATGTTTTCCTCTTTAAAGGGAAAATTCAAATATTATATATGAAACTCAATTTTCCTTTGACAACCACTCACACTTTTATTTTCTTCCCAGAGTTAGCCATGGTAATTACTTTGGTTTGTATCCATCCAGATAAACATGTAGATAGATGGATAGATAGACATTAATACAAATACAGATAAATATACATATGCAAATGGATAAATGCATAATTGCATTATTTGTTTTATGGAGGGCATGTTACTGCACACATTGCTTATATCTTCATTTTCCATTGAATCTGTTCCTAGACAGATTCTATATATTTCTATTAGTCCATTGAAAGCATATTTATTTTCTTTAACTGCTGCATAATATTCTGTAACATGGATACCATATAAGTTATTTGTTCACTTCATTTCTGACAGCATTTAAAATTTTTTCTTTATATATTGCTTTGATTTAACTTTTTGTTATTAATACAACTACAGTTTCATATAATGTTCTTGTATGAATTTCCTTGTTAGCATATAAATGCTTCTCCAACATATCACCCTCTGGAATTACTGGTTCAAAGAGTATATGCATTTTATTTTTCCCCCAAGATTATTGAAATTATAATTGACATGTAAGTTTAAGTAGTGCGGCATGTTGATTTGACACATTTATATATGCAGAATGCTTTATTTCACCCAGAACAATGCCTTCAAGTTCCATCCATGTTTCCCAGATGGTGGAATTTCCTTCTTTCTCGTGATTGAATAAGATTCGTTTATATACCGCATCTTCTTCATTTATTCATCCATTTATGGACACTCAGATTGTTTCCATATGTTGGCTATTGTGAATAATGCTGCAATTAACATGGGTGTGCAAATATTTCTTTGATACCCTATTTTCATCTCCTTGGAACATGTACCCAGAAAGGGGATTGTTGAATCATATAGTAGTTCTATCTTTACTTTTTTGAGAAAACTCCAAGTTATTTTTTATAGTGCCTACCAATTTACATTCTCAGAAACAGTGCTCTAGGATCCTTTTTCTCCACACTCTCACCAATATTTCTTATTTTTGTCTTCTTAATGGAAGCCATTCTAACGTGTGTGAGGTGACATTTCATATGGGTTTGGATTTACATTTTCCTGATGATTAGTGGTATTGAACATCTTTTCATGTGCTTGCTGGTTATTTGGATATCTTCTTTGAAAAAATGTCAGTTCAGTTCCTCTGGCCAATTTTAAAAATAACACTGATTTTTGTTGTTGTTGTTGTTGTTGTTGTTGAGTTGTAAGTGTTCTTTATATATTTTGGGTACTAACTCCTTACCCAATAAATGCTTTGCCAATATTTTCTCATGTTCCATTGGTTACTTTTTCATTTTGTTGATTGTTTCTTTTGATGTGGAGAAGCCTCGTAATTTCATGTTGCATCACTTATGTATTTTTTTGTCACTTGTGATTTTTGTATTGTATCCAAAAAAATGTTGCTAGGACCAATGTAAAGGAGCTTTTTTCTTATGTTTTGTTCCAGGAGTTTTATGGTTTCAGGTCTCATGTTAAGTTCTCAATATATTTCAGGTTAATTTCTGTGAGTAATGTAAGATAGGGGTCTGATTTTATTCTTCTGAATGTTATTATCCAGTTTCTCGAACACCATTTATTGAAAAGAATATACTTTCCCCAATGACTATTTGTGATTCCCTAGTCCAAATAGTTAAGCATGTAAGTGGGGGTTATTTTTGGACTTTCTATTCAGTTCCATTGCTCTAGCTGTCTATATCTTCATTACTACAGTTTTGTATTATGGTATGAAATCAGGACACGTGATGCCTCCAGCTTTGTTCTTCCTCATGATTGCTCTGGTTTTTCGTGGTCTTTTCTGTTTTTATACAAATTTTAGGATTGTTCTTTGCTAGTTCTGTGAAAAATGCCTTTGGAATTTTGATAGGGATTGTACTGAATCTATGGATAGTTTTAGGTAGTATGGAATAACAATATTAATTGTTTTAACAATATTAAATCCCCCAATCCATGAACACATAGCTTTCCATTTACTTGTATCTTCTCGCTTTCTTTCATTAAATTCTTACGGTTTCCGGTATACAGATCTTTCACCTCCTTGGTTAAATTCACTTTAAAGTATTACATTGTTTTTGCTGCAATTTTGAATGGGACAGTGTTCTTTAGTTCTTTTTCAGATATTTTGTTTTCAGTGTATAGAAATACAGCTGTTTTCTATATGTTGATTTTCTATCCTGTAACTTTCCTGAATTCATTGAATATTTCTAACAATTGTTTAATGGACTTTTTAAGACTATATATATATGTATGCATATATATATATATATATATATACATATATATATATATATAACCATATAGGATCTACAAACAAAGACAATTTTACTTCTTCCTAGATAAAAGAGTCAAATTTTCTTCCAATGTTACTTTAAACTAATCAAGTTCCCAGAACCTTAAATATTTAACTATGTCACTCAAACTTGTTCTTAGCTGGATCAGCAGCAAAAATTATTCCAACATAATCACATAATTCTTACAAAGAAATTTCACTGATAGCTTCTGAATTTTTTGTGGGATTAATTTCCAATTCACTGGCATGTATATGTCTTACCATGTCAAGTTGTATACCTGCTACTTCATACTTTCCATATTCAATTTTAAGGACTATATTATCAATTGAGTAGATCAATATGATATCATTTTAAATTGGGCTAAATTATGGCAGAGAGTTAAGAGAGTTCACATATGTCTAAGGTAACATGTTAAAGGTGTAGTCTATCTGGACCTGTTGAAAACAAAATTATTTAGGATATTTTTAGTCTAGAAAAGAAGAGGAAAAAAAATCATTTCCCTGTTTACTATCTGCATTCCCATTATCAAAACCTGAATTCATTGACTGCAATAAAGAGACCACATTTGAAATAACAACAAATTATTCTTACTTTAGGGGTGCCTGGGTGGCTCAGTCGGTTGAGCATCCATCCAACTTCAGTTCAGGTCGTGATATAGCTGTTCGTGAGTTCAAGCCCCACGTTGGGCTCTGTGCTGACAGCTCAGAGCCTGGAGCTTGCTTTGGATTCTGTGTCTCCCTCTCTTTCTGCCCCTCCCCTGCTCATGCTCTGTCTCTGTCTCTATCAAAAAATAACAATTAAAAAAATTAAAAAAATATATTCTTACTGTATTTTTTCCTCTTATTTACTTGCATTGGTCAAGTTAGAGAATGAAAGATGGAAGTGATAGGAATTACCTTCATTACTCAATCACCAGCATTATTCAAAATTTTGAGTGTGACATTAACCTAACCATGTCATTGTTTTTCTTCTTACAAGCCTCACTCAAAAAATTTTCTTAAAAGTGTTTCTGTTGTTGTTGAGTCAACATGTTGACTTAAGTCATGTAAGTGACTCTTGGCAGAGCTGAGGGGGTAGGGGCAGGAATATTTCCCATCTTCTAATATAGTTGGAGGCACACATCTGTATATGTCATTCCAAAAAGAAAAATGACATGTCACCACAAGGAGGCATGGAGGCTTTTGACCATGAAATAGACAATGTCAACCAGCAATGTCTCCTTTCCATGGTATTCTCCTTGCTCCAACATTTGTGAAATCTTGATTATATATCTATTATTGTAACTTAAACTCCATGTTATATTATCAAGCACATCTGAATTTTGAAGACTAATAAATGAGAAAGGATGTACAGTTAAGGATTGTTCTTTTATCCATTTCTATTGAGAAGGAGAAATAATGGATTGGGATCTAATCATTTGGAGAATAAAACCTTTTTTTTTTTTAAAGAGAGAGAGAGAACAAGCAAGGGGGAGAGAGGAGGAGGAGAAGGAGGAGGAGGAGGAGGAGGAGAGAGAGAGAGAGAGAGAGAGAATCTTAAGCAGGCTCCACACTCAGCACAGAGCTAGATGCAGGGCTCCATCCCACAACCCTGAGATCATGACCTGAGCTGAAATCAAAAGTCAGATGCTCAACAGACTGAGCCACCCAGGTGCTCCGAGAATAAAACCTTTTTGAAGAACCAATTTCCATCAAATTTTGACCTATAGCTACTGAAATTTTGACATGCCCATAAATAAAAGGTAGCAACAATGTGCTGTCACTTCATAAGCTAAAGTGATGAAATTTGTTAATTCTAAAGCCAGCAGGGAAGCAACTATTTTTTTTTATTAGAGCACCAAATCACCTTTACCCATGGGTAGCAAGAATTTTGTGTTTCTAGGTAAATAATGGTTATCCTTCATATGCATGTTGGTCTTATATTCTTCTATCCATTTTACACATCGCCATTGGTATGCCAAATTAAGTAAAATATGTATAGCTAATGTATTTCTGAAGAAAACAATTTCATGTCACCATTCATTTTCTTCCTTCCCTTCAAACACTGGAAGTTATTTTATTAGAATATACTGAAAAGATTCTTGAGATTAAGGAAATTATACCAATTATAATTGTTGCATAAAATCAAGCATATTGAAGGCACTTAAATCACATATTTTCATAATAATAAAAACATCCTTAAATAAGCATTTGATTCTGATTTGAAGAAAGAGCTATACCTTATTTCCACGTAAATATATATAAATATTGCTGTAAAAATATATATTGCTGCTGTAAATAAAATATATTTCATTACATAAACAATATATTGTAAAAATTATGAAATTGAAATAAACTTAAATAAGAAGGAAAACTACAACTATGAGTAATGTTCTAACTATTTAACATCATGTAATGTATGGATCCTGTCAATAATAATGGACACTGTAAATAACACCCCAGTATGATCTGGCTAGAGTCAGCCATGTCCAAAATATCCTCCAGGCATAAATGCCTTTAAACTTTGGGTGCAAATATCATGAGACCCATGGGTCTTGGAAAATTCTGAGTCTTATAATCTTAGAATATGTTAAAAACCCTCAAATTTGTTTCTTTTTTTATGCAGAGAGATTCTATGGGATGCAAAACAACAAATAACTGTAATAAAAATAGGTAACAGTTCATTTTTTCTTTCATGTAAATAATATACAGATACATAAATAACATAGAAACTTATTAATATTTCTATCATAATATTCCATTGTATGAAATCATTTGACCATTTCCCATTCGTGAAATTTTAATTAAAAAAATACTTTCTTATAGAGGCACCTGGGTGGCTCAGTGAAGTGTCCGACTTCAGCTCGGGTCATGATCTTACCATTTGTGAGTTTGAGCCCTGTGTTGGGCACTGTGCTGGCAGCTCAGAACCTGAAGCCTGTTTCAGATTATGTGTCCCCCTCTCTCTCAGCCCCTCCCGCATTCATGTTCTGTGTCTCTCTCTACCTCTCTCTCTCTCTCAAAATAAATAAACATTAAAATTTTTTAAATGTTCTCTTATAAACATAGTTATGAACATTGTTGTAAAGTCATAGTCAGACTTGCATACATATTTTCATAGAGACATTTCACCAGAGAAGATTTGCTTTGTCAAAGAAAATTTAGTTCTCCATTGTGAATTGAGTTAGTTATGTCTATATCAAAGCTCATGATGCTTAGTGTCTCTTATAGTATTATTGCCAAATGTCCTTCCAGTAACATTACACCACTTTCCCTATCATTACAAAACAAAACAAAACAAAACAAAACAAAACAAAACAAAACAAAAAAACAAAACCTGCCATTTCTCCAAATCCTTGTTTTATTAGTGATGTTATGGTGGCCTGAATGGACTCTCATCAACCGACTGTCAGATGAACACATTACCCTGCTGCTAAGAATGTTAGTGTTGAAGGCTCATAACCATCACCTTCTCTGGAGAATTGATGCAGCCAAACAGAAGCCATCTCACCCAGATTACAATTACCCTCTTCCTGGGACAGTCAGGCTAAGGACTAACTGAACCAAAAGTGTGGTAGAAAGTTTAGCTCTCTTTCTTTAAGGTGAGGCTAACTCTGTAGTGAAGTTTGTGCAACAGAACGTTTTTATGAAATCAGATTGAAGCTAGTCTCCAGCTAAGATCTCTTACTCCATTAGACTTTACCCTCGTTCTGCCCTGCTTCCTCCAATCCCTTCTTATAAGATAATTCCTTCAACAAATCACTTCTTCTAAGAACTGTTTTAAGCTCTGCTTCTAGGGAGCTTAACCACAGGTAGTTGGGCCATGATTATTCTAAGATGCAGACTCTAACAATGGGATTTGAAAGTGGCCACTCAGTGGCCATATGACAATAAAGACCTCATTTTTGATGGTAGGTGGATTATTGATAGTTCTTGAAAAGTTGTAGCAATGGGACTTCTAACATTTTTACCTGTGATGAGCAGAAATAGGAAGCAGAGAAAGTGATGTATTTAGTGAAATATCATTAACATTTGAGATCTAAAAGGAAATCCTAACCAAAAGGACACTGAAATTGGGTGACTATTGTTAAGTAACATTAATGCATGAAACAATCTATTAATTAGGAAAATGCAAGAGCCAGAGAGCCTCTTAGACAACATTTAAGGAGGCACTCATCTTCTACAGATTGAACTAAAGACCTAAGTGTTAAGTGCAGTGAACACTTCAAATAAGGTTGAAATCTTAGAGAAAACAACTTCCTAAGGCAAAGTTAGGGTACTAATAAGAGTCAGGATTTTTTGGCTTATCTGAGTTTCATAATTTTTCCACAATGCATTATGTGACAAAAGTTTCCTCTTATTTGCAGCTGCACTACATATCTTTACATTAAAATAAGGAGGAAGCCTTTTTCTCAAATCAGAATCATATGCTTAATTACTTAAAAAAGATGTTTATTATTATAAAACAAGGTCCTAATTCGGCCTAACATGATTCAACTATCCTGCATACAACAAAAATTGTACTAGCCCTTCCTCAGTAAAAAAGACGTAAAGTCTACAAAAGATGGTTGGTTACACTACTGGACAGCCTGTAACTTACAACTATGATGTAAAATTAACTAAAATACTATTAATTAAAAAAATAAAAAAATAAATTAAATAAATAAATAAATAAACATTAAAAATAGTATTTATAAATCATAGTAGTATTTATAAGTGCATCTTGTATTACGTGATAAAAGAAAAAATAGAAGAAAGAAAATAAATATTTTCTATGCAAACATTTACAAGTGCACAAACATGTTTATAAGAAAATGAAGAAACACCATGACAATCATGGTTCTTATTGCTGTAACTGGTCACGTGATCATAGCTGATATTTATAACTTCATTCTTCTACTATCCATTTTGTATTACCTCTGACTTCAACAAGCACCTCACCTGGTCATTGTTCCTTACCAATCTTCATCCCTGAAGGGTCTGGGCCATTGGTAGTTATGCCTGGATTGTTTTCTTTTAATTTTCCACTGACCTTAATCACAGGGTATGGTAATACTCAGAGACATGTGAAGCGACCTCCTGTATTCTACAAATACTCTTCCTTATCTCCACTGTGGAGTGGTGGTCCAATTTCTCCGCGGTAGTCAGGATCAATCACTGTAGCCAATACTGCGATGCCCTACTTTGCCTATTGATTCAGTGGCATGAGGACTTTTAAGTGGCCAGGTGGCAATTTTATTTATTTTTATTTATTTTTAAAAATTTTTTAGTGTTCATTAATTTTTGCAAGAGAGAGAGTGAGTGAACAGGGGAGGGTCAGAGACAGCTGGAGACACAGAATTCGAAGCAAGCTCCAGGCCCTGAGCTGTCAACACAGAGCCCATGAGGGGCTCAGACTCATGAACTGTGAGATCATGACCCAAGCCAAAGTCAGATACTTAACCCACTGAGCGATTGAGGTGCCCAGAAGAATTGTATCTCCTGGTATAAGCATTCTTCCCTCTAGAGCTAAGACTTCTAGGCCAGCATAACATAAGATCATGAGAATAGTAAGCA
Source organism: Leopardus geoffroyi (assembly GCF_018350155.1). NCBI lineage: Eukaryota > Metazoa > Chordata > Mammalia > Carnivora > Felidae > Leopardus > Leopardus geoffroyi. Next base: position 177,343,179 of record NC_059327.1, read on the forward strand.
AAAAGTTTGCTTGTGAGTGGTGTCACTCCCATTTCTACTCTTGGATTCCTGTGCCTATGAATCTTGGCTACTGGAAAGGAGAAATAACACCATATATTGGACACTTATTCAGAATATATGCAGCTTTCTAGAAAACCTTGCCCCAGCCCTGCAAAATATTGCCACTCAACTTGCTCTGTAACTAAGTCTTCAAAAGGTCATTCCACTGTTTATCAAAAGAGCTGCTTCAGGATGGTGGAGAAAATGATAAGAATAGTGAATTCTTTAAGCATGGACCCATTGCTTCACCTCTTTGTGCTGTGGGTTCCTTGATCAGAAGCAATGTTGTGTGAAGTACCATGACTGTGGATAAGGCATTCTGTAAGTACACAGATAATAGTTTAGCAGATGCATTGCAGTCAGGAAAAGAAAACCCATAGCCAGAGTACGTGTCTTTCCAATAAGAACAAATGTTACCCTTTCCATGATGGAAGCAATCCAATGTAATCTATCTGCCCCCAGAAAGCTGGCTGAACATCCAGGGAATGATGTCCCATTGGGAACTCAGTGTTGGTTTCTGATGCTAGCAGATTGAGCACTCAGCAGTGGCAGTAGCCTGGTCAGCTGTGGTGAGTCGAAGTCCATGTTGCTATGCATAATCTCCTTCTTTGACACCATCATCACTTTGTTCATGAGCCCATTTGGCAATTACACAGGGGAAAGAGAATGACTAGCATCCATAGAACAGGACATCTTGTCTACTTGATCATTCAAATCTGCCACTGCTGAGGTTACCCTTTCATGAGCAGAAATTTCTTCATGTTTTTGTCCATTCAGAGAGGTCTTTCCATATATTTCTTACCCAAACTTCACTGTTACCAGTTTTTAAATCATGTGCCTTCCAAGTCCTTGGCCATCCAGCCAAACCATTAGCAGAGACTATTAATCAGTATATAATCACATGTCTGGCTATTTCCCCTTCCAAGCAAACTGATAAAACTTCTGCCACTGGGAAGATTTTTGTTTAAGGGCTGGAATGCTGCATCTGCCACTTTCAGGTGGTGCCTGCATATTATGCAGAACCTGCATAAGCCTGGCTGGAGACTTGTCTTCCTCTGTCAGATGATCACAGATAACTCCCCCATGAGGCCATAAGTATAAGCTGGGAGGGAAGCACCACAGCAGGAACGGGGACTGTAGGCATTTGGGCCACTTTTTTACTTAACTCACTTGTGCCTTCAGAACCTATTTGGGCCTGAACAGGGATATACCACTTCCATCTGATACTGGAGTGTTGTTGCACATGCCCAAATTTATGGCTTGATAAGTTAGACAACACTCGGTTCATGATTGGAAACTCAGGTTGCACGGCAACTTAGTGGCCCATGATTAAGCATTCAACCCATTCAGTCCCATAGTAGCAGGCCAAAAACTATTTCTCAAAAGAAAATTAGTTACCTGTGGAGGATAGGAGGGCTTTGCCTTTGTTGTTATTCACACACAGGGGCCTGCAAAAGACTCCAAGGAGAATTTGTGTCTGATGCCATCACTTCAAACATCATTGCATTTGCCAGATCATATGGCCTAAGGAGCAGAGGAGCTTATAGAGCAACCTGGGTCTTTTGCAGAGCTTTCTCTGGTTCACTCAAATTTAGTAGCTTTTCAAGTCATCCGGGAAATAGATCTGAGTAACACATCTAAATGAAGACCGTTATGCCAACCCACTAGGTGTTGTACTTTTTTTTTTGGTTGAAAAGGGGGCCAGATGCAACAATTTATCCTTCACCTTCCCTCTCAACATAACCCACATTACTCAACCTCTAGAAACATCACTGAGGTCATCCCTTAAATTCTAGATTCGTGTCCTGTCCTTTGACATAAGTCCCATCCAATAAGTCCAGAGTAGTTACTATTTCTTGTTCATTTGATCCTATTATGATTATGTCAGCCATATAATACACCAATGTGATTTCTTTGTGGAAGGGAAAGGCAGTCAAGATCCCTGCAAACTGAATTATGATGTAGGGCTCAAGATGTAGGGCTCTACCTTGAGGTAGAACAGTGAAGGTATATTCTTGGCCTTTCCAGCTGAAATCAGGCTGGTTTTGGTGGATTTTATTGACAGGAATGGAGAAAAAAAGTATTTGCCAGATGGCTGCATACAAGGTACAGGGGTATGTGTTAATTCACTCAACAATAAAACCGCATCTGTTATAGCAGCTGCAATTGGAATTACCACCTGGTTGAACTGGTGATAATCCACTGTTATTTTCCAAAACCAGCATTCTCCTACAAAGGCCAAATAGGTGAGCTCAATGGAGCTGTGGTAGGAGTCACCACCCCTGCATCCTTCATGTCCTTGGTGGTAGTGTTAATCTATGAACTCCATTCTGAAATGTGGTATTTCTTTTGGAAATAGGTTCAGGAAACCATCGAACCTACTATTAGAGGGCCTGAGCAAAAACTCCATTGATCACTTGACCTCCATAGGCCCCTAACTTCATTGTGGACTACAGTGACATTTTGTATCTCCCAGAATTACCATCAGGTCAGAGCTCAAAAGATTCTCTGTTTTGATAATTCAAGTTAGACTTTTGTTCACTATACCTAGGATTTTTCTCAGACTGGGTAAGAATTTAGTAAGTTTCTTATCTAATTTACTTCTAAGTATACCATGAACAATTAGCAAAGTCATATCATAGGTCTGTAGGAGTCAGACTAATCTGATTGCTGCTTTGACTCCACTGTCCATCACAATACCTATTCACCACTTGGCCCCTGCCACTCTTAGGTTCAATTATTTCTATTGCTTTTATATTTCCCCATTTGTAACTGCTGTTCCTCTTTAATAAAGTCTGGCCAACAGAGAAGTGCAAGAATGAAGAGCTACATGGATGACTGGACAACACTCAAAAATGTGTATCCCAGGGCACTTGGGTGGCTCAGTCTGTTGAGCGTCCAACTCTCGATTTCAGCCCAGGCCATGATCTCATGGTTTGTGAGATCGAGCCCTGCATTGGGCTTGGCTCTGACAGTAGAAAGCCTAATTGGGATTCTTTCTCTCCCTCCCTTTCTGCCCTTCCTCCACTCATGCACTCTTTCTCTCTCTCTTTGCCTCTCAAAAATAAATAAATAAACTGAAAAAAAAAATAACACATATCTCAAAATAATGGTGAAATGTATGTTACCTGGGCCTTCCTAGTGCGGGTGAGTAGGTCTCAAATGACAAATCCACTCTAGCATTCTGGTCTCCCTAAGCCTTTGAATTCTTTCCTCTGGATTAAGCCATGACAGCTCTGGAATTCCAACTGGTTCTCTGTAGGCCAGCTTTTGGTCTATGTTTCAGAGAGCCAAACAAACTTGAGTTCTTTCTAACTCCCCACGCTGCAACATTAAATGCCAAATCTCTGCTTAGTGATCTCAAATAAATTTGGCCTCATCTAACTTTATGTTCCTTTTACTATTATTCCATACCCTTAGTATCCATTCCCACACATGTTTTCCAGGTTTGTGTTTGTATAAATTAGTTCTTTTGGAGTGTAACATGGGTTCTACTTTGTACCTCATGGGTTCTACTTTGTACCTCACCTCTAGGGGCCTGCTGGAATTTGAGTCCAGTTATAGGTCTAGAAACAGAGAGTTGGTGGGGGTAGGTCCTGAGGAAAGAACCAGCATTTCTTGCAACTGCTCTCAGGTAAAGACATTGCAGTTTCCTCAGGCAATGTGGAGTTAATCCTTTCAGTTAGAAACAACAAATACTGCTGGGAGTATTTGGAATGGGGAGGCCATTTCCACCAGCCAAGAAGACTCAACAATAGTTAGGGGCTCAATATGCCCAGCTTTATCAGAGTCTTCCCTCATGTTGCCATTCTAACTTGCAGGATCCCATTCTTTCCCAATCAATGTTCTTACTGTAACAGTAGACACCCTTAGGGGCACCTGGGTGGTTCACCCGGTTGAGTGATTTCTGCACTCTTGATTTCTGTTCAGGGCATGATCTCACAATTCCTGGGATCAAGTCCCGCCTCCGGCTCAGTGCTGATAGAGCAGAGCCTGCTTGGGATTCTCTCTCTCTGTCTCTCTCTCTCTGCCCCTTCCCTGCCTGCACAGACATGCTCATTTTCTCTCTCTCTCTTTCTCAAAATAAATAAATAAACTTAAAAAAAAATAGTAAACACCTTGGAAAGCTGGGAGTTAGACTTACATTTTAATGATATGATCCTGTGTTTGATTTTCACCAATCAGAGCTCTGTAGCTACAGGATATAAGGATCTCCTTCAGGGTACATGTAGATATGTTAAGGTCATTTATATGGCCCTTGAGCTAGGAATGAGAATCCCCGAGTTCATACTTGTTTTGTTTTTTTTTTTCCCCCACCACTTTGTCCAGCATTATTAAGAATAATCAGCCACCTCATTGTATTTCTTAGTTTTCTAAAAATCTTCAAAAGTACACAGTCACTAGCTCCCTGCTTCTTATAAGTGGTTGATTAGGAGTGCCTGATGCAGATAGTTTGTGTATCTCTGGTGCCAATTTGCATCACAGACTATCACTGCTCTTTTATTACTGGAAATAGAGTCATTAACATCTTTACATCTAATAAGATGACTAGTTCCAGAAACCAGGAACTAATTCAAAAAAATTATCCTTAGGGGCGCCTGGGTGGCACAGTCGGTTAAGCGTCCGACTTCAGCCAGGTCACGATCTCGCGGTCTGTGAGTTCGAGCCCCGCGTCGGGCTCTGGGCTGATGGCTCAGAGCCTGCAGCCTGTTTCCGATTCTGTGTCTCCCTCTCTCTCTGCCCCTCCCCCGTTCATGCTCTGTCTCTCTCTGTCCCAAAAATAAATAAACGTTGAAAAAAAAAAAAATTATCCTTAAAATTCTGTTGCTCTAGAACTACTCACATACCAAAATCTGTGTTAGGGTTCTTCAGAGAAACAGATGTTATATATGTCATATATATCTTTATCTATATACATATAGATGCATATATTTATAATCACTTATATATATTCTATGCACCTAGAGACAGAAAATATTTTTTTAACGTTTATTTGTGAGGGGGGTGGGGAGGGCCAGAGAGAGACAGTGACTCAGAATTTGAAGCAGTCTCCAGGCTCTGACCTACCAACATAGAGACCAACGTAGGGCTCTTACTCAGGAACCAAAGGATCATGACCTGAGTCAAAGTCAGATGCTTAGCCCACTGAAACCATCCAGACACCCAAAGAGATTTTTTAAAAGGACTTGGCTCATATAAGTATGGAGGCTGCAAGCTGGAGTCCCAAGAAAGTGGGTGGTGTAGTTCTAGTCCAAGTCTGAAGGCCTGACAACCAATGGAGTCAATTATATGAGTCCTAAGTAGAGCCCAAAGGCCCAAGAAACTGAGGATCCAATGTCCCAATCTGAGTGGAGGAGATTGACGTCCCAGTTCAGGAGTCAAAGAAAAAGCAAATCTTTCTTCCTCTACCTTTCTGTTCCATCCAGGCCCTGAACAGATTGGGTGCTGCCCACATCTTCAGAATGACAATCTTCTTTATTCAATATATCCATTCAAATGCTAATCTCATCAGGAAACACCTTCACAGGCATACCCATAAATAATACTCAGCCAAATATCTGGGTTCCTGTTGTCCAAGGCAAACTGACACATAAAATTAACCATCAGAGAATCTCTGAAAAGTTCTTGATGAAGCTGCCTAATTTAATAATTTATTTGAGAAAATTAAGAAATAGGATTCCCTTTAGGAAAATATAACTAAATCTTTAATTAAGGTAAAACTAAAGGCTTAATTAATTTCATACTTAAAAAGCCAAAGATTTTTGTGCAATATTTCTTCATGATTTAAATAGAAATTTTCTAATGACACATTATTTGTCATGTAAAATATTTATGATTTTGATTCAATGCTTTGTCTCTCAGCTTCTTAAATTTGGGCCATTTTACAAATCCTCATCTTCAGATGAAGCAAGTCCATTAAAAAAGAGAAAAAAAAATCTTAAAGTAGCTAATAGTGCCATGTTTTTAAGATGAGGTAAATTAAAAGGTTGTCTGTAATTGATAGATTACATATTTATGCCTTCTTCTCAATCAAGAGTTATGTCAATTAATCACTGAATCATATTCATTATATTTTTAAGTGCAGCAAAACTTTATCAGAGAAAATATAATTGAACTATGTCAAAGATGTATGCAACTTCATTAAAATTCTGTTGATAAAATAAAAAAGCGAGAGGCCACTGATGTCATGCAGGCTAAGTCATTAATAAGCTTGCTTCCCCATGTTAAACCTTGTGTTGGGAAACTATTAACCATAACTTCCATGAATTTCATTTAAATAATAGTGTAATATTAGCTACAACATAGTAATGCTGCTAATCATTTATATTTTATATACACAAATATTTATTTATAACATACTTTCATGAGTAAGGGTAGTTTAGTCACTAGCATTGCAAAAATATAAAACAGGTAATGACCATCTAATAAAATTCCCTTGGATTTGTGTATTTAAATTTCACTTCAAGAATATGGAACCAAGTCTTCATCTGTGGTATACTCCTAAATTTTCTTGATTATGATTTTAAAATTACTGAGTATATAAAACTCTTTATGTAAATTGAAGAGATTTGATTATACGTGATTTAAATGTTTTGTGATTATCACATGCATTTTATTTTTCAGATATAAGGAATGACTGAAAAATGGTATACTTAATACCGATTAAATCACATAAGTTCGCATAGAAATTTTCTCATTTATTTTCTTTCTCATTTTCTACATTGTTTTTAGGTAAGATTTAGTGGAATATTACTTTAAGTATCTTTCATTTAGAAAGACAACAACTATATTGCAAAATCATTTTCAAACTATACATACTCTTAGAGACAATACACATATTCCCTGGACTGGAACTAAGATTTTGTACCTCCCCAGATTGCTCACTTGCAACAGCTTCCCAGATGTCAGCTACTCTTTCCAGCTTCTTGGAATGGCTGGGAATACCTTATTAATGGCTCATATTCTCATAGCAACTGTTCCTCTTCATAAAGTCCAGGTCCCATTCTGTACAGATTTAAGAAGTTATGCACTCATGAAGATTTGCAAAGAAAGACTGTCAAATCTGCACAATAGCCACATTGTACCTGCTGGATTATGTCTTCTCAGGGGTGCTCAGGGAACCAGGTAACACAATCTAGAGAGTGGATGAGTGGGAGAGTTATTGCTTCATTGGTAAGGAGGAAGGGGGAGCATTTTTGGTGTTTTGTGCCCCAAGAATTATCCCTAGACAGAATAGTGTTCTATTGGCATCACTAGAGACACTGAATATGATACAGTCCCAGCTTTATTTGCTGCAAACCTCTGATAGGCTCTTTAACTCTCTTGCATTTGATCACTCTATCTCCATGCTACACTTCCTTTTTGCTTTGACACGTGGTTCATAGAAGTTGTACTTCTAACAATGTGAGCTCATGACTTTTGTTTCAGACTTGGTTCTCTAGGAACCCAGTGTGAGATATTCCTCTAATGGGAAATACCATCTTACTTCCTCATCTCCCCAGTGAAAAGGACTGCTTTGTATGGTTGGATTCCACACATTGATTTCATAAAGATAATAACATTTGATAATACATTTATTTGATGTCAACAATGAGAATTTCTTCTTCCTAATTTCGTAATAAGTAGGAGGCAAGACCTTAAAATTACAGTCTATTTAATGCATTCCTATTCAGATCACATATATAATAATGATTTAAATTGCAATGTATTGGACACTCTGGTAGAAGTATATGATTTGGTGAGAATTAAAGGAATGTACATCTCCATAAGGCAAGATAAAACTATCTTACATGAAGTAACTACTGAACTATTAAACATTAAATTTTGAGATATTAGCTATAACTATTGTGGGGATTAAGATAAAGTAATGATCACTTAGCTCATTGGAAATGACTTAAAAGGGAGTGGAATGGTTCAAACCTTTCTAAATTAATAGTTGCCAAACAATCAGATTGAGAATAGTTGAATCCCTTTGCCACTAATGATAAGAGGCATGGATAAGGAAGGACAGATTAAAATTAATAGGAAACAATAGCTTACTTGCAAGAATCCTTTAAGTATATGAAGTAACTATGATCATTTAATTAAAAGAGACAATTAAAATTTAATTCTAATAAAGTAGTATAGATAAGCTAAAGTCTTCAGATCATTGTTTAATGTCACATATATTCCTATTGATTCTGAACCATCTCAAATTGATTTATACTTAATGCTGACATCAATTATCGTAATACCCTTAGATTCTCTGTTTTTTATTCAAATCACTTAATTAGTCTTAAGTAATAAAAATACATGATTAATTATTTTTTCATTAATAATAATTACAGCAACATTATTTGAGTCCTTTACTTAAACTAATAATTCAAAAAAATAATTTCTTATTTTAAAACACTGATTTAAAATATTCTTATTATTTTCAAATGAAGACATTGAGGATGATAAAATGTACATCTACATGTAAAAGGTCAAGTGTAGCTTCTATTTTCAGATTTATTTGATTTCAAAGCGCAAATATTTCATCAACATTCTATACTAGCCAGAGGTTCAAATTATGTCAAATATACCATTCTTAAACATGACAAAAAATAATGTTCTTAAATGAAATAAATAAGTACCTTCAGACAATAGAGAAGAGATATTAACTAAAACTGATTTCAAATTTTTCACATATAATATGGAGGGTGTAGTAAAGGTCATTGCAAATAATTTGGAAATTAAAATGCTTAATTGATTTAATTTTGACATCAATAATTATGGCCTAGAGTAGATTTATACAACACTACTCTAAAGAGACAAAAACTCTCTTAGGAGAATACCTCCTTCAACCAGAATGTCCCCTAAGCAGCACACATGGTGTGGCTGTCATCTACGACTACTTTTGGCACAGTGTGCTATCCTTTAATGCTTTCCCTAAACCCAAGCTCTCTTCAAATTGGCCATTTTGAATGTGCCATCTTTCTCCAAGGACCCTAACTGATACAAGACAACTAAAACAAAATGGTAGCATCAATAGATTAGTTTCAACATAGTCAGATGATTGCTAAACTCAGGAGCAAAGGAACTCAGTAGTGTTTTAGAACTTTAAGTCTCAAGAAGAGATGAAAGCATAGAAAAGGGGAGGGGGAAATAGCTGAATTGGGTAGGGCTTACTCTAGATGACCTAGGTGAGGAGGATCTTTCTGAGTGACTTATGGGAAGAAAGCGACATTCTGAGGAGGAATAAGCCATTAGAAGATATGGATCGAAAGTATTCCAGGCAAAGGGAATGACAAATGGTTCCCAAATAATTAATAACCTGGTAATTTAACAGCACAAGTTGAAATATCAGAGAGGCAGAAACATAGCGAGGGAGCAAAGTAGAAGGTAAGGTCAAAGGCTTACGCAGAAGCATATCAGCCAGGCTCATGTTAGCCATAATAAAGAGTTTGGAATTCTAAGAGTAATGGGAAACTATTAGAGGTATTTAATTAAGCAAGGATGTGCTCTGATCAGCATTTTAATAGCTGGCTGCTATTGGATTGAGAGAGGGAAAGACCAGAAATACAAAGGTAAGCTAGGATGCTGCTTCAGTAGTACAGGTGGGAAATGACGGTAGAAATAGGATAGAGTGAGGATTTTACAATTTATTTTGACAGTAGATCCACAGGACTTTCTGATGACAATATATGCAAGACAGGAAATAAAGCCTTCCTTGATCACCTAAATAAATGATGGTGCCATTTCCAGAACAGGAAAGATTTGGATGGGGGAGGGGTGGGGGGAGACTTGATGACAACGAAAGAAGGTATAGGTGGGAATTATATCTTATTCATGTTAATTTTTATAAAATCATACTAGAATAGGTAGAAGAAATCAATGATGTGTCTTTGTTACATCTGAAAGGATTTCTTGGCACGGGGAGTGGAAGAAATTCCAGAAGAATTTATTTAGAGTCTTTAAATAGACTAAAGTTAAGGTTAAAATAAATACCAGTAGTTGCAATGGAGTAAAACGCTGCATCCCTCTGGCAATTCTGGCAAGGACACCACACGTGCTGCTTAAGCGTACCAGATCCGGGTTTAAAAGGAGGCGCTGGAAAAGACATTACAGTGAGTGTCACTACAGCTTCCTTCTAATGAGGGACAGGTATAAGGCAAAAAACACAGCTCATGGTGTAGCTGCCACCGCAACCAAGGAGAAAAGGGTTTCAGCTCAGAGACAAATTCTCTGATGTGAGTGCCTCTGTCTCTAGCTTCCTTCTAGTAACCCCTTGAGATTCCAATTTGCAGAACTACCGAATAGAACTACAGTAAACTTTCTGTTCAGCTTTTCTTCGGGCGTTAAAGATTCAGATTCCAATTACCAATTCTAATCCGTTATCTCCCCTGTTTTCATTTAGAATCCTTTCCCTGCTGATGCCATGGGTGTTCTCAGTGTCTTCAATACTGTTCTTTGCCCCTTGGGTTTCAGAGAACCCTGGTATTCAGCCTTGTTCTCATATGCACCTTTGGACTGAATCTAGCAGCTAGAGACCAGTGTGGGCCACGGGTAGACGCAGCCTCAGAACAAGCACATTTGCAGGAAAAGATAGGTTATAATGCAGCTGCCGGCTCTAACCTTCTGTGATTCTGTGATCTGAGCTACTGCCTCGAGCGTGCTATATGTCACAACTAAGCTTTGTGCTATTGTTGTTACTCTTATCAGTGAAGTTCACTATATCTTTCTGGGAAAGAAAAAGTTTATTTCAAAATCCACACACGAAAACTCTGTTCACTGTAGAGAGGTACAATTTCAGCCCTGATTGAATTACAACTTTATATATATGTAAGAATTTTGAGCTTGGTGATGTGCTCCTGCTAATTACAGATGGTGACAAGACCCCGGATTTGTTTTGCTCCAAAGTTAGAATTCTGGACTAAACAATGTTCATATTTCAAAGTGAGAATCAGATTAATATTTGTATTATTCAGTCTCGGTTCCAGGATCTCTTTTCCTTTTCACATGATATATAAAAATGAATCTCAAAAGACTGATCTCCACAACCACTTATACACTGAAAGTGTGAACACAGACACAATCCCAAAGGTCGTTAATCAGTCACAGCTTAGCATTTTATCAACATCAGGGCAAATTTCTAAGTACCTGAATCTTATGCCTCCATTCGTCAGGATTAATATATCATGCTGTTCCTGCTAATATTCCAAAGGGATGGAGAAAATAGAAAGGTAGATTTTTGTGGGATGGGGGAGGAAAGGAAAAGGGAAAAAGAAAAAGAAATAGAGAGCTAAAATAAGTGAGTGAAATTAGACAAGCAAAGGATAAAGTAAAAAAGACTGAAGGCTCCACGAGTCTTAAGGGAAAAATGCATAGATTCTCTTTCACACTGAGATTGAATTCGATGACTTTTTCATACTGTGTGTTGTCTTTCTCTCCCAATCCCCACATAAAATATTTCAGGGTGACAAATTGCTCCTTTGAGTAACATTTTAAACAGGTGTCTGACTTTCAGATACAGGCAAGGTTGATTGTAGGAAATATTGTGATGTACGAGAAATGTGTTTGAGACAAATTCTTGCCTCTCAGCTCTTCCCCTTGCCTCCCTGCACATTTTTATTTCCTTCCGACCTATAGCCCTTACAATGAGTCTCTGCCTGCCCCGAGCTCAAGACACAAGACATTTAATACCCTCAAGCAGGGATTCATGGGGTGTCCATAAAATTAAATACAAAATATGAAAGCACGTATGTGACAGCTGGGGAAATGTGCCGCTCAGATCTACTGCAGGGATAGTACCTTCCCAAAGCCTCCAGCTGTTGTGCCTTTGGATTCAGCACTGCATTCCCACTGAAGTTATGCTGCCTCCAGGCTTTTCTGAGCCAATGACTGAGCACAACAGGGATTCTTAAACAGACTCATTACAGTGAGATGTAGGAGTTTTCCAAAAGGAGACTGTGGCTCAAAAACTCCTTTGTAGCATGGCCAAGACTTTTTTAGAACCATGCCACATCCAAGAATCTTCCTCCTGAACCCTCCATACTTCTTTCTTTGTTTCCACAGGTGTCAGACCCAGGCTATGGTGTAAACACTCTACTCTTCTTTTCCTGCTTCCTTCTACAGTAAAAGTCTTGAATATCTAATTCTGTTTTTGTTTTTGCCGCTTGGTGTTCCTAAACTAATGCAAATGGTACCAAGATATTTAAAAACAAAAGAAAACAACAACAACAACAACAACAATATGATAAAATGAGGATTATGGACTGGGTTGTTCATTGCCTAGAAGAAAAACATGCAATCCTAAATTCTAGGAGGTGAACCAACAGCTCATGATGTAAGATGGCACCCCACCTGCTAAAGATTTCTCCTGCAGCCACTTGGGAGAGTGGTGGAAAGCTTCAGTCTTGCAGGTGCAATGATTCAGGTGTTTTAATAATTGTTGCATGGCAAGGGTGATGGTGACAAAACCTAACAAATTAGCATAAGTTGCTGGTTACTACTAACTTGAATTAACTCACTGAAGAAGGATAATGAGAAACTGATGATGGTTAATGAGCAGTTGGATGTTGGCTATGAGAGCCAAAAGATCTCTTTGGTCAAGAGTAGAAACTACAGAATAACAGATTGAACATCTGGTAAAATCACAGATATCCAGAAACATTTTTTTTTTAATTTTTTTTTTTCTCAACGTTTTTATTTATTTTTGGGACAGAGAGAGACATAGCATGAACGGGGGAGGGGCAGAGAGAGAGGGAGACACAGAATCGGAAACAGGCTCCAGGCTCTGAGCCATCAGCCCAGAGCCCGATGCGGGGCTCGAACCCACGGACCGCGAGATCGTGACCTGGCTGAAGTCGGACGCTTAACCGACTGCGCCACCCAGGCGCCCCTATCCAGAAACATTTTAATGTTCCTTCAAAACAGATCTGTTATGTTAAAGTCAGGACCCTAGTTGGGTCCCTAACACATGGGATGGGGGCATGTGTATGGCATACCTGTGGATATTGGATTTGCATATTATCTTGGGCCCTCAAAGCTTTCAGAAGTAAGACAGTAGTACACCTTAATAGTACCCTGTGATGGAAAAGGCCTTCCTATGGCTATGAAACTTTTGCCTCCCTCAGAAGCTTCATCCACCAAAATCAGAGTTAATTCCAGCAGCATACCTTGACTAAGGCATGCTGAGCCTGATAAGAGAGGAGAGAGATTATAAAAAGGAAAGGTAATAATTAGTTAATTTGTACTGGCAGAGGGCAAGGCCTGAGATTGAGGCCAATCTCATCCTGAGATTGAGTTTTCAATGTGTGATCAAAGAAACCAGAATGTAATACTGGATAAACAAGAAATAGTTGACCTGGGTGCACATTATCAAAGAAGAAACTCCAGATGCTGGTGCAAACTCACTACCAGGTATCACTTAGAGGTTGGGTGAAGTAGGTCTGACCAAGGTGTTTTGGCAGACAGGAGAAGTAGGAATAAAGAGATTAAAAGAAGTGATCATCCTGGGATGGTATACAGGATAAGGCCAAAAGAGCAACCAGCTGATTACATTTTACAGGATAGGCCAAGAGGGCACACCCTTCACCAGGGTCATCTATGATGCATTTATAGGAAGGGCATCAACATCACTAAAAATTTCAATGGTGGTTGCCCTCTGCATGTCAGGTATGAAGGGAAAAGACACCATCACAAAATGGAGCTCATTAATGTCCATTGTAAGTGATAGGTCCTAAATTAACAGAAGCCAGGTGACAACATTAATCTCCAGAGGATGGAAGGCTATAATTACTGCAATGACCAGTCAAATTGGAGGGAAAATGAAGAGACATGACTCATGGGGGGGTTGTGAGGATGTTAACAGAGTATGCCATGCCTAAAGACAAAATAGATTGGCAGTAAATATGGTGTTACTTAACATACACAATTAAATAAAATAGAGAATGAAGTAACAGGAGGCTGAGGCAATTGCCCCAGTAAAAAACCACAATCCTTTGGTCAGTACCTGGACCTAATCTATTATTTTGGATCTGGAACCCAATGACCGAAGAGGTGGTTGGATCCCTAAGAAGGAAGGATCCTTTAACACAACAACAATTAAAGACAGAAAAGGGCTTCATCCATGTGCTCCAGTAAACTTGACTTTGAGGAGAGGGAAATACCCAGACATTTCAAAGACAATGAACACGGGATCAGAGTGGACATTGTTTTCCCGAAACTCACAGTATCATCGTGTCTCCTGTCAGAATGGAGACTAAGAGGGGCTAGATTATTAAATGGGTTTCTGACTAAATTCTGGTTCAAAGTGGAATCTCTGATGTTTCAGGCCCACCCAGGGATTCCAAAATACATAATGGAAGGTAAATGGAATGAAAAGTGAGTAACTTGAGCATTGGCTCCTTGGAATGTGGAATAAATAACTTATCACAATGGAGAAAGACCAAGTAGAAACCTATGAAATGTGATGCCTCCCTCTAGCCAAGAAAAATCAATCAATCAATCAATCAATCAATCAATCAATAATAAATAAATTTAAAAACGTTGTTTCATCTTCTGGATGATGGCAATGATTAGTTCTACCATTAAAATCCTAGTAAATGCAGGGGTGATTATACCTATCATATTTTGGCTTATTTTACCAGTCTGCCTCCTGGAGAATGCAGATGACCCCTGGAGAAGAACTGTAGACTGCCACAAGTTCAACCAGGTAGTAGCCATAATTGCAGCTATGGTGCCAGATATTTTGCATGTTATTCAGAAATTTGTTAAGGACTACTCTCTTCTCCATGGAAATCACCTAAGAGGATCAAAAACAGTTGACATTTGTATGGGAGTGGACAAGAATAGCCATTTCCAATTTTGCTTCAAGTCATATTAATTCCAATAGTTCGTGTCATAATACAACCAAAAGAGATCTGAACCATTTGAACATACCACAGAATATCATACTGATCTCCTGCTACACGATCCTCTCTCAGTGAATGTGTCTTGAGGATTCTGAACTAAAATTAAGCAGCATATAAAGCATTTTTTTTTTTGGAGAGGGTCATTTTCCCTCATGACTAAAAAAAAAAAAATAACTTTATCAAAATATTCTATCATTCAAAAATGGTCCAAGTTTGCTAGTCTAAATCAGGTGTTGTCCAAAGATTTTGTTCATGGTTCAACTCTTCAGTTAGAAGATAAATAACTAAGTAAGAAGGAAATGTAAATAGTAAGTAATAGTCAACATGTGGCTAACACTTATATTATCATGCTATAAATATATTACTTACATAATGATGTCTACTAAATTGAATATATCTCAGTAATTTTCTTAATTTTACCATGATTGTTGCAACTTACACTATTGGGTCAAATCTACAGGGAGCATATTACATATTAAGTCAAATTTAAAAGGAACATTAGGAAGTGTCACTGATCAGGAAAATCGGAGGAACTGTATTGTATTTGTGCATATATATATCTATCTATCAATATGCCTATATGCTTTTATGAATACAAATATAAAGCAGTTGTATGTCAAAAGTAACAGAGATGTTTTACTATTCTTGGAAAAGCATAGGCCTAAAGTACTACAATGTAAAATATACCTACACTTGAAATACTTGGTATAAAATGATGAATATTTATTAAAGTTTCTGTTGTTATGAGAGCTATTCTCATTACTCTCTCTCTATTGATATATTGATATATATATATATTGATAAATTTAATCTTCACAAAAATATTGGGGTTACATACAATTATTGTATTAAACAGAGTCCTGGCAAGAAAAGAAGCAACACTGAAAAGTGGATAATTTATAGAATATATATTAAAGGGAAGGGCTATTTAAAGGCTATGGGTATAGTAAAACCATAAGCGATGGTGCTATATGTTTGAAATTTATGACATTAGGTTAGAAAAGTGTTTGCCTTATGCAGTTGGAGGGATACATATCCGTTTACTTGAGGTGAGTAACATTGGACAATTGATTAAGAAAATTTTGATTTGAGACAAGAGGGAAGGGAGATATTGACAGCAAGTTGCACATGGAGTTTGGAGCTCATAGAATTCTAGGTCAGAGATAAATTTTGAGGAGTTAACCTGCATTTTAAAAAATGGGGTAAAACCTAAAGGAGGCTTTGATCATATACCTCACGCTATACTAAAGCAAAATAATATTTCTAAGACTATTTATTATTTGAAAGAGCGCGAGCGAGCGAGCGACAGAGTATGAGCGGGGAAGAGGGGCAAGGGAGAGAAAGAGAGGAAATCCCAAGCAGGCTCCATGCTCAGCACAGAGCCCAACACAGGGCTCAGTCCCATGAAGGATTCTGGGGTCACAACCTGAGCCAAAACCAAGAGTCTGACACTCAACCAACTGAGCCACCCAAGCACCTTTATTTCTAAGATTTTTAAAAGGTATTTCAATTAATCATTGAGGTTGACTTCAAAAATATTATATAATGTAATCTGAATTCATGTCAAGGATTATATGCTTCAAACCTGTAAATTGAAGTTTCTGGAAATATTGAGGGATGAATTTATAATGCCTAGTTTTTTTTTTAAATAATGATATAATCTATATTTTCTTCTTTAATATTATTATTAAGATTTAGCAATGCACAATTTAAAATTTGACACATTGGTATAAATAATGTTTCTTACAGTTACACAAATTATAACATTTTTGAGAAATGATTAAACTATAAAGTGATAAATATTTTAGCTTTTAATGATGCAAAATGAAATCCATCATAACTTTGGTTTCATGATTGTTTCCCCACGATTTTCAATCACTTTTTTTTTTTTGCTTAGATTGAGATAAATTGTGTCTATTTCTTTAAAGAGTAGGTAACTTTGTTCTGTCTAGTGGTTATATGTGCAGCCCATCAGAACCTCTTAATTCAGCGTAAGTGCAAGTGCTTCAGATATATATCCAATGTGATAAAGAAATTGACACTGAGATTGTCACCGAGATGCTCCAAGATTGATGATCCTTCTTAAACATAAGATATCATTATCAATTCAGGGTCACCCAAAAGGAAATCACAGAACTGTCAAAAGCGTCACACTACTAGTTTTCTCAAAAGAGACATTCCCTAAGTTTTGTTGAAGTTAGTAAGTCTTCTATTCCGTATGTAAAAATAAAACGAAACCTACATAATATTAAGGTTCGTAAAAGTAGCTAAACTTACTGATAACTCTTAAGGAAAACATATATTTTTTCATTCTTGTTTCTACATTTAAACTGAAAACTCAAAATAGATATTTTAACACACTTTAATTTATAGGGATTATATTAGACCTGAATATTTGATAATAAAATAATGCCTCTTACATGGCATAGACATTTTCTAAAATAGAATATAAAGTCTCTTGTTCCACTGCTGTAAATACTTGCATGTATGTATTAGAATTAATATTTTTTATTTTTTTTTATTTTTTTATTTTTTTAAATTTTTTTTTCAACGTTTATTTATTTTTGGGACAGAGAGAGACAGAGCATGAACGGGGGAGGGGCAGAGAGAGAGGGAGACACAGAATCGGAAACAGGCTCCAGGCTCTGAGCCATCAGCCCAGAGCCCGACGCGGGGCTCGAACTCACAGACCGCGAGATCGTGACCTGGCTGAAGTCGGACACTTAACCGACTGCGCCACCCAGGCGCCCCAGAATTAATATTTTTTAAATATCCAGACTTATATATGGAATCTAAAAACAAAACAAAACAAAAAAAAAAAAAACAAACAAGTGAATAAACAAACAAAAAACAAAGTGAGACCTATAAATACAGTGAAAAAATATGATGGCTGCCAGAAGGGCAGGGAGTGGGGGAATGGGTAAAATAGGCAAAAGGAAGTAGGAGATATAGGCTTCCAGTTATGGAATGAATAAGTAATGGGAATAAAAGGCACATGGTGGAGTATATAGTTAATAATATTGTAATAGTGTTATATGGTGACAAATTATAGCTACATTTGTGGTGAGCACAGCACAACACATAGAGATGCTGAATCACTATGTTATACACCTGAATCTAATGTAACATTGTGTGTCATCTGTACTCAAAAAATTTAAAGAACATTAAAAAAAGTAAAATTCATAATTCATGGCACAAAAACAGACACTCAGATCAATGGAACAGAATAGAGAACCCAGAAATGGACCCACAAAAGTTTGGCCAATTAATCTTTGACAAAGCAGGAAAGAATATCCAATGGAATAAAGACAGTCTCTTCAGCAAGTGGTGCTGGGAAAACTGGACAGCGACATGCAGAAGAATGAACCTGAACCACTTTCTTACACCATACACAAAAATAAACTCAAAATGGATGAAAGACCTGAAAGTAAGATGGGAAGCCATCAAAATCCTTGAGGAGAAAGCAGGCAAAAACCTCTTTGATCTTGGACGCAGTAACTTCTTAGTCAACACGTCTCCAGAGGCAAGGGAAACAAAAGCAAAAATGAACGTTGGGACCTCACTAAAATAAGAAGCTTCTGCACAGTTAAGGAAACAATCAGCAAAACTAAAAGGCAACCTATGGAATGGGAGAAGATATTTGCAAATTACGTATCAGGCACAAGGTTAGTATCCAAAATCTATAGAGAACTTATCAAACTCAACACACAAAAACAAATAATCCAGTGAAGAAATGGGCAGAAGAAATGAATAGACACTTCTCCAAAGAAGACATCCAGATGACCTAAGGACGGATGAAAAACTGCTCATCACTCTTCATCAGGGAAATACAAACCAAAACCACAATGAGGTACCACCTTACACCTGTCAGACTGGCTAACATTTACAACTCAGGCAACAACAGATGTTGGCGAGGATGCGGAGAAAGAGGATCTCTTTTGCACTGCTGGTGGGAATGCAACCTAATGCAGCCACTCCTGGTGCAGCCACTCTGGAATGCACCTGGTAAAGTATGGAGGTTCCTTAAAAAATAAAAAATAGAACTACTCTATGACCCAGAAAGTACACTACTAGGTATTTATCCAAGGGATACAGGGATGCTGTTTCAAAGGGGCACATGCACCCCAATGTTTATAGCAGCACTATCTACAATACCCAAAGTATGGAAAGAGCTCAAATATCCATCAATGAATGAATGGAAAAAGAAGATGTGGTGTATATATATATGTATATATATATATGTGTATATATATATGTATATATATATATATATATGTACTTATATATGGTGTAAGAACACACACACACACACACACACAATGGAGTATTACTTGACAATCAAAATGAATGAAATCTTGCCATTTGCAACTACGTGGATGAAACTAGAGGGTATTATGCTAAGCAAAATTAGTCAGAGAAAGACAAATATCATATGACTTCACTCACATGAGGACTTTAAGACACAGAACAGATGAATACAAGGGAAGGGGAGCAAAGATAATACAAAAACAGGGAGGGGGACAAAACATAAGAAACTCTTACATATGGAGAAGAAACAGAGGGTTACTGAAGGGGTTGTGGGAGGGGGCAGGGGTTAAATGAGTAAGGTGCATTAAGGAATCTACTCCTGAAATCATTGTTGCACTATATGCTAACTAACTTGGGTGTAAACTAAAAAAATAAAAATAAATAAATGAATAAATAAGAAATAAGAAAGGCAAAACTTTTAAACTCATGGAAGAAAACACAGGAGAATATGACTTCAGAACAAGAAAGGCTTTCTTCAATAAAATAAAAAGTACCCACCATGAAAGAAAATATTCATAAATTCAGTTACATTAAAATTAAGAATGGTTACTCATCAAGACATCACAACAAAAATGAAAAGACAAGCCATCAGCTGGAGGAGAAGTTATTTGCCACACACACAACTGACAGCCCAGTCGAACACATGAACGAAAGACAAGAACAGGCATTTCTCAGAAGTAGGATATGAAAGACAATCAACACATGAAAAGATCAACATCATTAGTAATCAGGAAAATGCAGATTAAGACAACATCAGCTACAATTTTATACCAGGTTGGCAAAAATGAAGAAGTCTTACACCACCACGGGCTGATAGGGATCTGTATCAATAAGAACTTTTACATTTAACTGGTAGGAATGTAAATGAGAGCAAGCATGTTGGAAGACAAGATGGTGCCATTCATGAACTTAAACATTTGCAAATCCTCCTTGCCCGGTAAGTTATTCGAAGAAATTTATGAATGCGTGCATCAGGTAAGCTGTGTAAGAATGTCCCTAGGAACAACAACGACAACAAAAAAAGGAAACTACCTCAACTGCTATTGATAAGAAATGGATAAAACTAAGTTTTGGTATAGCTACACAACAAACTCTACAGAGGTGAAGTGAAAAGGTTCCAATCACCCCTAGCGACATGGCAGAAATATAACGTTGAGAGACAAAATCAAGTAACAGAAAACTGCATTCAGTATGACGCCATTTTTATAAAGTTCAAAAACAAGAAAACCAAACAATATGTTGTTTACAGAAACATAAATGTGTGATAACTGTATTTTAATATATGCTTTCCATAGAAAGAGAATAAGAAATACAAAAAAATACATATAATAAAATAAAATTAATAATTCAGTGGAGAGACTTACAGGATGATATTAATATAAATCTATGTATATTTGTATATATATACATATTTGTATAATTATTAATTTGAGGTTAGAAGTAAACTGGATTTATTAATTAAAAAATACGACACATGGACTATTTATGCATATCCATGTTATATGGAAACTGTTTTTAATCCTATTATGCAGAAGATGCTAGATTATCTCTGGTTTTACTTATTTTCAGCCAATAGAAATAATACAGTGTGTGAATGTGTGTGTGTGTGTGTGCATGTGTGAGAAAGAGAGAGAGAGAGAGAATGAGAATGATTTCCCAAGTAAGTTAAAGTTAATTTCATTCTAGGAAGAATTTGAAGAATTTGTCACATGAAATCATCGATTCGCCACACTGAGTATAAGTTATATGCTCAAAAAGGCCCTTTTGGGTCGTTTATAGCCATTATGCTGATAAAGTTTAAGTGCAGAGTAAAACAATTAAAAAAAGATGATATTTGGTCCCAGGCATTTGTAGGGAGATCCTTAAGATTTCTATAAAATAGAATGGTGCCTTGGAATATCATGTTAATTATAAGGCAAGCATGTCTTTTACCAGCAGGTAGTTACAAATTTGTTACTGCCTTGAATACTGTTTTAATTATGAGACAGTTGGGTCTTTCATCAGCAGGAAGTTACAAACATGTCCTATTTGTTACATTATTAATGCTGCCACTTGGCTGAGATGAATTGTATCTTAGTGATTTAGAATTTCTGGACCTTCCTAATTTGCTAACCCTCTGTTTGAGAAGATGTTAGACATGGAGACACTTTTCACTCTAGTAGACAGATTGAAGAACAGATGACTTACAATCAGATATTTCGATGGAGAGATATCCCAAGGAATAATCTGATCATTTGGGTTTAGGCATGTTCACTTATTTCTTATTTAATCAGCACTTTGAGAATATTTTAACTACTTAAAAATAATCAAACCATGGGTTTGTTTCATTCTTTTATTACAATAGTAAAAACTAATTTCTGAACAACCATTATGTACCAAGAAATTGAATAGGGTACAAGGTACCCAATGCTCTAACAGACTAGGCTTCTGCACTTGTGATATCAATCCCAACTTCCTGAATTACATATGTATGATTTTAAGCAAAGAAAAGAATTACTTCCCAATTTTGTTACCAACAATCTGTAACGTCTCCAAGGCTCTCCGATTATGATCAGTGCAAACTCCAACTTCCTTACTGCATTTTGGAAACAAAAGAATATTGTTTGCATCATTACGGCCTGGAATTTCACTAATGATATGTTTACTTGGATTTTGCATTACATTTTAAAAGCATTATGAATAATATTTTTATCCCATTAAAACCTGAGAGCTTCTCAACTTAACAGTCACATTTCATCTTCCCCATCTCAATAACAGCTCTGTACCATACCCCATTTCACGAAAAGGAAACAAACACTGTGAAAAGTAGAATGACTTCCTTAAGATTCAACTTCTTTTGCCTCTTCCACCCAAAACATGAAATCAGGTTCTCTGATTTTTGATCCTATTTTTTTTAATATACCACAAAGAGAATATTCTACAAATGGCCATAAAATTTGAAATGTATTCTTGTTTTATTAATCATGTTCTATTTAATTGTACACACCATGGCTTCTTAAACTACGCTACAGTTGTGCTTATATATCTTGAAATAACATTATATGAGACTAATATTTTTGAACCATTTACATCTAGGTGTATATTTTATGTGTAAGCTTTTGAAGAAAACAGGCTTGTTTTGCTGTAGTGGGAAAGTGTTGGATGAGTGTAGTATACGTAAGCTTTTTTCAACGGCATCATTTTCACCCAACCATTAATAGTTGTTTTCTAACTCCTAGCCTAGCACAGAAGACTTTGAGACATTTCACTCATGTAGTAAATGTCCTGCTTCACATATACATGTTGTGGGTTATAGAGCAATGAGTTGTCTTGGGAGGGGGATGGGAAGTAGGTCTTTATGCTTGAGGCAGGACCTAATGCAGTCATTGAAATTAGTATTTTCTCAAGAGTGTGTGGACTGGTCAGTTTTGCTTCTTTCTTGAATTCCAACATGCTTTGTTCTTGAGCCGAATCGATAAATCCTGTTTAACCTATATTAATAACAGCTAACCCATCTCTCTCTTACCAGTATTTGGTGTTTCTGAGGAAATATAGGGTCTATGGTAGAGTGTTTAGAGCAGGATAATGAACTTAAATGGTACTGGGCCCCTAATCTACTTCACAACATTCTTGTGTCAGTGGTCCGGTTCTCTTCCTTCCCCTTCTGCTCTTCTTCCTTTTTCTTCTCTTTTCTCCATCTTCCTCTCTTCCTTCTCCTTCGCCTTCCTGTCCTTACACGCCACCCCACCCCTGCCCAGTCTGCTTCTCCTACAAATTCCAGACCACGGGATTAGCAAACCTGTGGTAAATAAGTTGAGTGGAGTCTGTTGATGTTTTGAAAGAACAATGAACTCTGATTCTTATTGATTGTCTCCAGCCCATTCATCCCTCCTCTCCTACAATCCCCCCTCTTCTTTTGTCACCTCTCTACCTCTTTGTCTCCTTTCTTACGTTGTCTCTCTGTATTGGGATGTCCTAGTCTGAATTAGGAGTCCTCCTACCAGAAGAGGATTGAAGAGTTGACCTTCACAGTTCATTATTAGCCCTGAGAGACTGTAGCACAATGTCAGAAAATATGTGAGGTGAACAACTTTCAAGTAAAAAAAAAAAAAAAAAAGTACCATTTTTTGTGAGATAAGATGCCAGAAGCCGAGCTATCCAACCAGCCTGATGGCAGGGCCTGGGCGGTGGACGGATCGGGACTGCAAGGCGGAGCACAGACAGTGAAGCTTCTTGTACTCCCAATTTTATGTAATTTGGCCTTAATAAAAGTACCTGGGGGATTGTCTGTTGGGAAATTGCTTTCGACAGACCCCCTGGGAAAAGAACCATTGAGGAAAGAAATAAGGTTCCGAAAGGAAATTGTGTGGCCCTACATTTAACCCTTGCCACCCCCTATAAAGACTCCTCTACCTAAAGGAAGGATAGCCTCGTACGTTTCCCAGCCAAGGAGGGACAAATAGATTTGAAAGCCCCACTCCAGCAACAAAGGAGTGTACCTATAGGCACAAGTTACTCCAACCCTTAGGCCCACTTGGCCCTCAGGAGGCATTCCAGATGATTGAACCTAGTCGGTTAAAGTACGGAATGGTTCATTAGTTCCTAGGTGCATTGTCTCTCTGAGAATGTACAAGGCGTGGGTTCCTGAGGCCCTCTTTTTTTTTTAACGTTTTTTTTTTTTTTTAAATTTTTGAGACAGAGAGAGACAAAGCATGAACGGGGTAGGGTCAGAGAGAGAGGGAGACACAGAATCTGAAACAGGCTCCAGGTTCTGGGCTGTCAGCACAGAGCCCAACGCGGGGCTGGAACTCACGGACCTGGAGATCATGACCTGAGCCGAAGTCGGATGCTTAACCGACTAAGCCACCCAGGCGCCCCTCCTGAGGCCCTCTTGGCCCCCTCCTGGCACCTCAGACAGAGGCAAATACTTTTGTTCCTTGAACCACAAACGTTTTGGGGAAACAACTAAGAGGTCATGTCCCTGTAGCTGTTCCCCTTGAGGTGTTGAGAGATAGATGACCTTTCATGAAAACAGCAAAGCAAATGCTTTATAGATTATAGATAAATGTAGATACATAATGAAAATAATGTAAGAAATTAATCAATAAGCAAAGGGCAGGAGGGAACATTATGAGAAAATAACCATGTTATTCCTTAATGGGTGATTACACATGGGAACATTTTTAGAATTAGGTAATGCTAGAAAATATAGATGATGCACGCTATAAGGAAATTGCTAACAAATATAATGCCACGTTTGCCACAATTAAGCGGCCAGTCTAACACACTGCTGTTGTCTGTGTCCATTTTTATTTTTGTTTTATTTTATTTTCACTTTTTTGCCAACGCCGTTCATCCTTTGGGAACCCTTGGACCTGCTAGAGCTGGACTCTGGCAAGAAGAGTTTCTTTAGTGTGTGTGTGTGTGTGTGTGTGTGTGTGTGTGAGAGAGAGAGAGAGAGAGCATAAGAGGGGAGGTGTAAAGGGAGAGAGGGAATCTCAAGCAAACTCCATACTGTCAGCATAGAGCCCAATGCATGAACCCAGGGATCATGACCTGAGCCAAAATCAAAAGTCAGATGCTTCACTAAGTCACCCGGAGGCCCCAAGAGTATCTTTTTATGTTATGCTTTGAAAATACATTTATCCCTTTTAAAAATTGTTTTGATACTCATTTTGCTAAAATCTCATGCTGTCCTTATCTCAGAAATCATTTATATGATAAGTATTAATGTTTTATGCATACCAAGGATAAGATAAATTTGGTGAAATTTGAAGGCAATCCTTGCAGGTTTGGATTTTTCAGAGATGGTTGATGGTTAAGTGCCTTAACATCAATTGTACTTTAGCCACTTATAACTAATATTTACATATGTGGGCTTTATGGTGAATGTAGGTTTTTTTTTTTTTTTTTACATGAAAGTCTTCGGTCTATTTTTAAATAATATTGAAGAAGCAGTATGCATATATTTCTCATCTATTGGAAATCAAAGAAACTTTTGCATGAAAAAATTAAAAGAAAGAGAAAAGCAGAGAGGAAGAGAAAGATAATGAGCCTGCAAAGTACAAAACAGCAATTGAAATAGTGCTGCTACTTGCCATTGTACCCAATGAGTAAATGTCTCCTAATGAATATGAGATGGTAAAAGTGAATGTACTCTTCCTTCATTCAGTTTTAGTACCCAATTGCCACTCTCAAAACTGAATTGAGGGGTTCCTGGGCGGCTCAGTCTGTTGAGCATCCAACTTCAGCTCAGGTCATGATCTCCCAGTTCATGGGTTTGAGCCCCACATAGGGCAGTGTGCTGACATCTCAGAGCCTGGGGCCTATTTTGGATTCTGTGTCTCCCTCTGTTTCTGCTCCTCCCTCCACTCCCCCTCCTCTATTTCTCTCAAAAACAAGTATACATTAAAAAAAAAATTAAAAACTGAATTGAATAGTCTTTGAAGATCATATATGTCCTTCTTACTTCTTGGCCCTCCAATACAAGAAAGTCAACTGCTTCATGTAGTAGTCAACTGGAAAAATAGTAAGGAAAAATTTATTGTGTTGATTTAGTTAAGAACTAATATATAATCCCCAATATGATGGCTTGCTGACGCATTTCCAAAAGTAATTTTTACTTTATGAAATATTTGCCTTATGTTGTCTACAGATACAATCTTCCACCAAAATTCACTCTATTTCTTCCTTGATGCCCCTGAGTTATTTATTGATTTTGTTGTTTTCATTTTTGTTTTGTTTTGTTCATACTATAGATTATCTGAAACAGAAGCTGTTTTCTTTGTCTTTATTAGTTCTATAGAATATAACATTATCATGAACATAATTTGTGCTCAATAAAAACGTATGGATTGACTTTTTAAATGAACGGATACAGTTAACAACAATGGATTCAAATATTTACTTTGCAAGTTGTTGTGAAGACCCATAATATTTTATTTTTATTAAAAATAAACCAGATAAAAATGAAAAATCAAAGTGAATATTACATATATACTCAACAGTACAGTATGTAACTAGTTACATACAGAAATACTATAATTAATTTATTGTTAAATGGGGAATATGTAGAATATGTATTTTCTAAATTTAAAATAGTCTAAGAGATATTTAGTATGGATATTTATAGAATGCAAATCATATTTCCCTGACTCTGTACGAACATCAGCTCCATTGTCTGGGTCAAATAAAAAGTGCCTTTCTTATCAGTGTCTTCCAACTTCTACTTTGTCTCCTTACTCAGCAATGTGACTTTCATTTTTGCAATGAACTTCTTGTATAGAACGCTACAAGCTGGGGTGTGGAGGACTGAGAACTGAGGGAGACTCTGAGGACCCTTATGAATGAGATGAGTGTCCTTGCAAGAAGCACCAGATTCCTTGTCCCTTCTCCCATGTGAGGACACAGGGAAAAGATGGCCACCTGTGAACCAAGAAGAAGGCCTATACCAAACATGGAATCTGGCAGTGCCTTGATCTTGGACTTCCCAGCCTCCAGTTCTATGAAGAATAAATGTCTATTGTTTGTAAGCCTCCCAGTCCATTGTATTTTGCTACAGTAAACAGAGCTAAGATAAATCCTAATATGTCAAACATATAACATTTATACCAGAAGATCGCTCCGCCATATTTATTGTGGTATTTATTTCGTATCAGAAATTGCTGCTTAAATGCTTATGGTAGATTGACATATGATATCAATCTACCCTAAGTCCTTTCTTGTTTTATATATTAAAGACATGAAGGGCCACACTTTCATCATCAAACGTCAACACAGGAAGAGTTAAAATAAAGAGAACAAATGAGAAATGAAGTTAAAGTAACTAGTAACTAGCAGACTAACTGGTAACAATAAGTAGTATTTTTTTTTTTTTTTCTTAGCCAAATACTGTTTATTCTGGGCCTTTTAGATAATTCAGAAGTGACAGGGTTTCTAACTGGGGCACAACAGGTAACTGTGTGGCTGCTCGTGTTTCCCAGCATTCCACAGCTTTACCATATGGTCAGAAGTACACCAGGGCCTTTTAGAGCACATCCTCTAGCCATCCCGCCTGTGGCGGACTCACCAAGGCCCAGCAGTCTGCAGATGAGTAAGGGGCCTGCTGTTTCACTTCTTCACATGCCCCCAGCGCAGCCCATTTGCAATGCAGGAAACATTGCTGCAAACCTAGAGAACTGGCTGCTTTCCAAGTCTTCAAATTTACTCCTCAGGCTGTATCATTTATGGAAATTGATTCTTTTTTATTTATGTCTGGGAGGTACCAACAACTCTCTGTGGAATGTAGCCATTGGAATAGCATAAGAGAGGTAATAAGAGAGGCAGAACACTTGCATATGTATGGAGAAGTACAAGGAAAGGGGTAATTTTCTATGCAAATGCCAAACAATCCCTCCGTTTTATTCAAGACCTTAGAACTAGGCAGTATTAGACCAAGGTTTACTGATTATAAATATAGTGCTGTTTACAATATACCACAATCCTGTTGCTAAAGATCTTTCTGTTAACCATTATCATTACTATTATTTGAGTTAAAAGTTCTCCAAACATGAGATTTAAAGGGCCGTGATTTCCTGAGTCAATAAGATTTCAGATACTCATGTGGGTAAATAAAATCATAGGTTGTCACTTCACACACACGCACACACACACACACACAGGTTTGTCCCGGAAAATAGAAAGAAGGAGAGAAATGGTGAGTTTTAGGAACAAACATAAAGTCAAAGGTCACTCAGAGTTTCCAAAATATTTTTCTCTCCTCCCTGAAATTGTTTACATTTATTTAACACACACACACACACACACACACACACACATACATACACAAATAGTTTAGACACTGAATTGGACCCGAAACATACAGAGATAACAGAAGGATACATTTTTTGCTCTCAATATCTTATAAGTTCAGAAGAAGAAAGATAAATGAATACTAATAACAAAATTTGGCCAGTTCTAAGACAGGTAAGCCTGGAATGCATATAAGTGGCTATTAACTGAGACCACAGGAATCCAGTAAACATTCTGGAGAAAATAACATTAGATTTCCTTTTTCCTGTCTCCACTACCAAATAAAACATAAAGTTCTATTAAAATATTCAGCGAGCCCTTTCTTTCCACCGCCACTCCAGCATCCTTGTTTAACTCATCATCATTTATCTGAAGTCTGTAATAACCTCCTAATCCATTTCCCTATATTCACCGTTGTGTATTTGCAGTCTATCTGTTCTCCGGCAACATCTCAAATTATGTTTTAAAAATTCACATCTGATAGTGTCACACATTTGCTTTAAAACGTATAGAAAATTTTCCTCCGATCTTAGAGAAAAGAACAACTATATTTTATTTTGTTTTTACCATGGCTTATAAACTCCTACATAATTGTGTCCTGGTTTATATGTCTAGTCTAAGTTTGTGCTATTCTTTCTCACTGTTGAAGTTCTTTTTGGGTATTCTGGCCTTCTGTTCATTCCTCCAATGTTCTAAGGTCTAGCTTCATCTTGAAGTATATAGTTTCTTCTCTTGTAGTGATTTTCCTAAACACTTCTTATTTTAATTTTCCTTGTCAATCAAGTTTCATATTAAGTACTATTTATTCCTAGATGATTCTTGAACCTTCACAAAGAGCTAATACATTTTGCTATACATTTTCATGGTATTCTGTAATTCTACCTCATTTTAATAGTGCTTATTTGTTAGAGTAAATATCATAATATGTTTATAAAACCTGTTTTTTCCTCATTGTATCACCAACACTTATTATTGTGCTTCATGCATTCATGACAAATATTTGTTGAATAAATGAATAATCTGGATACTAAACAATGAACCAACCAAGTGAAGAGGGGAACAAAGGGTGTTTCAGGAAGAATAAAGAGCTTGGTTAATGTTTCTAAAGCTTATACATACAATCATCTATAGACAGTTTCCTGAAGTCATGTCTGAAGACAAGATGGTAAAATGTACATCTGAAGTATTAGTAAGAGACTCATTAATGAAGGACCTTGTATTCCATGGTAAGAAATATGAATTTTATTCCAAAGTCAATGAGGATTTAGTGGCAGATTTTATAAATTGGTTTGTTTTGTGTTTTAGATACCAAGGTACTAACTGTATTAGAAAGCAGCAACATTTGAGCCATTAAATAGTATGAGAAACCAAAAGTCAGTGGATAGTAAAGGAAAATAAGAAGTCCAAGACTATCCATGTCCTTCTGATTTGGAATCCCTGGCTTATTTCTTCTTTTAGAAATGTAAACTTTCCACATTGATAATTATAAAAGAATATATATATATATATATATATATATATATATATATATACACACACACACACACACACACACAAACTTTTTTGACCCCAAATATCCATTATCTAGAATCCTATTTATCTCCTCCAATAGTCAATTTCTTGAACTATAGCCACATATTCTTACCTTGCATTCAACCCTCAAACAATTTCGGTATGATTTTCATTCACCATTAATGAAAATGCAACTGTCAAAACATTAATATCGCCCTTAAAACAAATCCAATGAACATTTTTAATCCTTTATCATATTTTATCATTGAGGGTGTTTTCAAATTCTCAGAATCTTCACCATTGGAAAAGCAAATGAAAAATATTTTGCAAAGACAATTAATAATGAATCATCAAAGAAAATGAAGCCACCCAAGGAAACAGGAAGTTTGAAGAAGTTGGGAAAGGTTAGCAGTGTTGGTAGTTACATATACCAAATAATAACTGCAAATATTTAGCTAATGATATGCCATTGTTAGCAATGCAAGTTGGTTTCAGGAAACCATTGAAATAGGTAATTGAGAGATAAGCAAGGAAATACATTGGAAGCTCAGTTCTAAAATGAAGGTTGTAATGAATAATAGCTAACTATTGAGAACTAGAGTTAATAAAATATAGATGTTTATTATGTCTATTACTATAGTCATTGTTGTCACTATATCTGGTCTAATTGAGAAGATTAGAAAAGATAGAAAATGAAGAAATCACTGGAGGAAATAGAAGCCAATAGGGTCAGAGAATAGATACAGCAATAGGCCTTCAGTAAGAAGAGAAATTCTGCTTCTACTGAACTCTAAGCAAGGAAAAATGTCTATAGACATAGATAAGCATTATTAAATATAGCAAGAAGTATGTGTAGTTTCACAATATGCTAATTTCAAAGATAAATTACAAATGGATATATTTTCTAAGAGATGTGTTGGTGTTGAATTATAAGGTTGGGGGTGAAAGCTAGGAATACTTGTTGAAAAAAGGAATTTATTTGAAACACATGATAATTCCAAGGCAATATTGAGATCTCATTGCACTACAAAGTGCATTTTTTTTGTATTTTGTAATGTTATTCAGCCTTCCATGTGCAAAAGTGAAGTCATATGGTAGTATTGAGTTCAAGTTCCTGTTTTTCCACAGAAAAACAATAGGAGAAAATATTGTGTCTTAGTCTGTCTAGATTGCTATAATGAGTAGGTGTAATTTTTGATGAGGTCCCACTTCCTGATTTATAGACAAACCTCTGCTTGCTATGTCCTCAGATGATGCAAGGGGTGAGGAAGGTCTCTAATGTCTTTTTTATAAAGGCACTAATCCCACTCATGAGGACTCCACCCTCATGATTTAATCACATCCCAAAATTTCTACCTTCAAATACCATCACATTTGGGGGTATGGATTTAATATGTGAATTTTGGAGCCATAAACGTTAAGTCTATAGCATACAGCTTAAATGATAGAAATGAGTAAATGGGATAAAGAGGAAGGAGAATGAAGAGGACCAACTTTTCAAAGGAAAAATGAGATAAAAGCAATTTGAACTGGTCTGAAATCAAGGAAGTAATTATTATTATATATCATCAATGCATCTGGAAACCTGTCAGCCATTTTTACACCTTTTATAGTAGAAAAAATAAATTTTTGCTGCATGAACAAAGGAATTCAATAATGAATTGCAAAATGAACTGGATGTCATTGCAACAGAGAAGATCAGAAGTGTGAAAGCATTAGCAGGAAAAAAGTAATAAGGAGATATTGGTTTTAGAATTGGCAAAAATTTATTATCAGATTATTGATAGTGTTCTGAGGTAGGAGTTTAAGTCCCTTAAATGAAAGGGCATGGAAAACACTTGAAAAAGCATGTGTTGATTGTAGAAAAATAAGAGATAAAAATTAGATAAACTTAAGCAGAAAAAATTTATGCCATAGAAATTAGTAAGACAAAAATGAGAGAGAATAAAAATTGAGAGGAAGAAAGGCAAATGAAACCTGCTTAGGAAAGAACGTAAAGTACACAATGATGAATTCATACAACGTGGGTGGACGTAATGAGTATAATGCCAAGTGAAATAGAGATAGACAAATACCATGTGATATCACCCCTAGTTGGAATTTAAGAAACAAAACAAATGAACAAAAGAAAAAAGAGGCAAACAATAAAACAGACTTTTAAATACAGAGAACAAACTGGTGGTTGCCAGACCAGAGGTGGGGGGGGGGATGGGTGAAATAGATTAAAGGGGATTAAGAGTACACATATCATGATGACCACCAAGGAACGTATGGAATTGTTGGGTGATTATACTGCACACCTGAGATGAATATAACACTGTAAAAACGTGCATACCTATGTCCATACAAATCCAGATAAATGTCTCCCCACTGGTTTAACAACTTGTAAGCTAGTCAGAGTACTTGTAAACTAGTTCATATCACTGCTAAATCAAGAAAGTGTTTAATTTATATTGCACTTATTTATTTCACATTGACATGCATTCTTTTGTCAAGTTAAACTGGACTTGAGAAAAAATAAAAACAAAACAGTTTTCAATTTTAGGCTATTAATCTGCATAAAAATGTGCTATAAACATGATTTTATAAAACAGAAAACATGACAAGGCTATAATGAATTAGCATTTAGCTGGAAAATAATTAAATCATTCATATTTGGTGATTGATTAAATACTCTTATCCTGAATAGTTTCGAGAAAGTAGAAACATCTGCATCTTAATAAAAAGCTTTTTAGTATTTTCAGAAAACATGCTTCCTCTATTTCAGATATTCAAAATGAAAAAAGCCATTCCCTCTGGATATGAGAAACATAATTTAAAGTCCTGCAAACGAGTTGTACAATGAAGGAAGAAAATACATTAACATATAATGTTTAGCTAAACATTATATTGTGCATTAATAGAAGATAGTTATTATACATTATAAAATTATTGTCAATTCAGTGTTGAAAACTCTATAAAACAAGGTAACATTTTATTTAAATTCATATTTTGCTTTCATTTTCTACCATAAATGTGAGGTGGTTGGTATTCATTTCCATCACTGTTTTTTTAGAGTTCACTATTTTTAGATTCAGCAATATCACCCAAAAACTAATGACAAAAAATGACGAATTTAACAAATACTTTCCTCTGCCAAAATTATTATTGAACACCTAAAAAATGCACCATGAAAACATAAATATTATATCACTTATTTATTTGCAATCAACAGATAATTATTAAATACCTGCCATGCACAAGAGAGACTTACGTATTTATTTTTAGAGAAAGATGGGTTTAAAATTTAAGGCAATGAGGATTAAGATAAAATTTACAACAGTAATTCAATAGAATTTCAAAGAAAAAATAGATATTTTTTTCAAGAGAAATATATGAAATAAAATTACTGGTTAGGTGTTCAAGAGTATATATATGGAGATTGGTGCAGTCACTGGTGGTTTTTGAAAGTGTCTTTTAGGATTTACACGTTTATTAACATTCTGTTCTAACTGGTACTGAAAATACTGTCATTGACTGGGGATATACTGTGAAAGCAAATGACAAAAGTATAATATACATTTTATCCAATATTTACCATTCTGAAAAGCAAGTATTTTTGTCCCAAAGATGAAATTTATCTGATTTCAAAGGTTATGTGGATTTTCTTACACTGTGATCTCTGTTTAAGACTTACAGGGAGTCTGGGTGGCTTAGTGAGGAAAGCGTCTGACTCTTGGTTTCAACTCAGGTCATGATCTCACAGCTCGTGAGATGGAGCCTTGAGTTGGGCTCTGTGCTGACAGTGCAGAGCCTGCTTGGGATTCTCTCTCTCTCCCTCTGTCTCTGCCCCTTCCTGCTCGTGTTCTCTCCCTCTCAAATAAATAAACTTTATATAAAAAAGAAAAGATTTTCTTTCCCTAAATAAAATTATCTATTGACTCTGACATTTAAGAAGAAAAGAACTAGAGGGGTCTGAAAATTAAGAATTGGAAAACATATTGATAAAGTTACTCAAGGTTTTATAAATATATATTTTACATTAATTTTTCATGACTATTATATTTGACACTATTTTTGTTTACCTTATATGGTCTATTCCAATATTAAGGACACTCATAGTTCATCTAAGATTTTTCAGCATTTTTTGCAGTAATTTGTGATAATTTGTCTTATTTTTTTATTCATAATTCACTGTCAGGAAACAATACTATTATATGCTTAACTGTCAGGTTTTTCCTACTGAAGCAACCAATGCAGACCAAAATCAAAAGATAAGGTTTAACAGAAAAAAAAATCAATAACCATTTAATTCAAACTTTTTCATATTGAATTCAACCCAAAAGTAATACACATATTCCATTTGGTGATTACTACATAAATAGTTTGCTTTCCATCTACTCCCAGGTTTGGCTCTGGGGGACTACAGAATAAGCTTAGTTTCACTCTTTCTAGAAAGAGATTACTGGAATCCAGAATTTGAGAACCACGTAAAGAGAGCATCATTATGGAGCCTCTATGTAACACTTCATAATGTATTAAGTGGCAATCACCGAAATTTGATAAAACTCATTCTGGGACAGAATAGTAGAGCATTGTAACGTGGACTCTTTGAGCATTTTGAGATACAGTCTTAATTAGAACACAAAAGCTTAATTTTCTTAATTAAAACACAAGACTGAGGTTGTCCAATACTTTGGCTACTTCAGATTAAAAATATACCAGGAATATTTATGTAAGATTTTTTTTTTCTTTTCTAATACACATCATGCTTACCTGATTTTGAACAGGGAAATTTACACTGATAACTTGTGTATGTATTTTTGCATTTGTCAATCACTTTAGTAAATGTAGTAAGACATATACATTTTTATTAAACATACCTTACTGTTTTTCCAAAATAGAGTACAAAACCAGATGAGCAGTCTTCATTTCCCACAAAAATGTGTTGATTATATTAAAGCTCACAGGGTATTGTTCTTTTTAATACTGTAATTAAAGGAATATGTCTTAGGGTTCCATTAGCTAACAGTTAGAAACTGGTAATCTAATGATACTTTGTATTATGTCCATTTTCTTATTGCTTTATGTTTAATATAAAGCAGTGTGAAACCCTATTATCAGAATATTTTAATTATAAAAGCATGCAATTTTCAAGGATAAAGTATATGTCAGCAATTCATAGTACTTTCCTTAAAATACCAGGGAAAACCAGTGTAATGTTTATATTCCCACAGTATTAGGATAAATTTCTTTCTCAAAATTCCATTTGTTATTTCTTCTCCCTAATTTTTAATAAGATTATTTCAGTATATATATATAACTTTCAAGTTGGTAGAATTATACTTTTAATAGATAGGATTAACATTTATCCCTGATAACTTTTTGGAAAGTAAGTATAATGATAATGCTTACTTTCATCTCCTCCATCTTTGATCTAAAGTACACGTGAAATACATCAAATATACCAACCAAAGAAAATAGAAAAATAATACACTTTCAAGAAGTTCCCAGCTGGCAATTAAAATGGAATACTGGTTTAAACTATTTCCCTAAATACATTCTCAGGTGGGAAGCCTTTGCCCAACATTGCACTAATAACGTTACCCTCTTCTTGCATTCTAATATCACAATCTCACAGCTAGATGCAAAGCCATATAATCTCTTAAATAGGTCTTTGGTTGAAATCTGTTATTTGGTATCAGACAAAAATAGAGTCAGGTAATATGACTGACAAATACTAAGTCTCTGGCTTTCAATATCCATTTATCTTTGTAATCATTCAACTTTGTAATATTCCTTAGTTTTATGTCTTTAAAAGTTGGTATCTTAAAATAAGCCAATCTCATGGCTTATAACTCAGGAATTATATATTTATAAAGATGATTCTTAGCTCTTGGCTCCCACTTTGTTTCTGAAGAATTGATTTTATCTCTTTCATAGATAAATTTCTGTTCTGTATGATTACTTATGACATAGATATTTCTTCACATGTGGCTATACTTAGCAACAAATAGATCCTCAAATAGTGCAATATTATGTATGTATGTATTAAAATTTTAATGGGGCTATAAATGAACCATATTATAAACCATCCAGCTTAGAACTATGTTGTTAATAATGATACTGAAAGGCAAGATAGATATCAAAATTATTGCATTCTTGAATTTCTAACTCGTAAAAGTAGGATAATATTTTCTTCATTTTATGTTTTGATATGTAACTAAAAAATAACCATTTAATGCTTTCAGCTGTATCAAAAAGTCCAGGATATTGCCCTTACTCTTTAACTTACTAGCTTCCTCACCAAATTATAACCTATCAAGTGTCAAGTTATATTCCTTAAGCTAGGTTTTGAGATCTAGTGAAGTCACAATATTTTCACTTATTTATACTTCTCATGGTTTCGTAGAATGAGTCTCTCTCCTCTTGGGATTTTTATATCATGTTTAAGGATTCTTGATCATTTATCTTGATTTTCTTAGGACTACTTTTTAACAAGTTTTTAAAAGATGTAGTTATCATGTATTGATTTACTTCTGTTATACTTTGAAGATGGCAACCGGAATTATGCAAAGTGTTCCACAAGTGCACACTCTATAATATTATCCAAGAATAAGTTGGCTTTGTTCTCTCTATTGTCTTTCTCATCATGACTAATTTTCAGATTGACTTTTTATGCAGGGTAATTCACCATCATTTTATCTTCTTAAAAAACCTGAAATTATATAACTAATTCCCAGGAAAACCTTAAAAATGCTGTATGCTTTAGACTAAATGAAAATATATATAATAAAATTTGTATTCTAGAAATATGACACACAACACAGAAATTCTAGTAAACTACAATAAAATGTATTTAAATGAATGTAGCTGTGCTTACAAGTCAATGCTAAATCCCTGTGTTCCCAAAATTAAAGAGAAGCCATAATCCAGAGGAATGAGTACAATAAGATACTCAGTTTGCTCTGAAAGAAAGATGAGTATTAATACTCACTCATGAAGAAGAAGACAAGTTATCAGACAGGTGGTAACATTATGGAGTGATCAGAACAGGTTTCATTGAAATGATCACATGTGAGCATAGATTAGATGGTAAAGGAATTACCAAGAAGATCTTGACCTAACACATGATAAGAAGAAGGAAATCATATACAAAAGTTGACATTAGAGGGCGATGAAGTCATAAAAATATAAGAGTGGGAGATTATACATAAGATAGTTAAAACCATTGTAAACCCACATAGATAAGTCATGTTGCCAACAAGAGATACATAAGCTTGTCTCTTACAGAGTTTTGGGTTGAGGAAAAAGTCTCTTTCAGTAATTACCATTCTGATACAATACTGCATAGTTATTTACAGTGCAGGTTATTGCACTTATTTGACTTAGTAACTCCAAGATAAGATTGATTTTTAATGTTATAGGCAGAGAGTGATTTTCAGTATGATGGGGTGAGAAGGTCTTCTCCTCCCCAAAATTATAAAACTGAAGGAAACATCAAAAATGCCACATGTTGCATTCATATACTTGTTAGTCAAAGTTATACAACCAACTGAGAAGCCTATATTCATGCAAAATGACTGAGTTTTGAGTAAACGGTTAGAATCCCTCATTGCTAGTTGGTCAACATGGTAGTTACAGGAGGTGGGAGTGGGAGTCAGACCATGGAAGTCAACCATACTACTCATGAGGGGTATTCACTTGATTTGACCAGAAAATAAAATACCCATGCCCAGAGGTGACGTAAGTAAAACTAACAATTTCAGTGGCAAGTAAAAAGAATTCTAAAGACCGGTTAGTTAGATCTTGTGTCCTACTTGGGAGGAACAATGGACCACTAAAAGAGCCAAAATTTTAAAAGGGAGCTCCTATAAATGAGTCAGTCACAGAGGGGCTGGATAATCTCTCCACGAATCACTGACAAGTTTGATGGCTGTATGCACCTGCAGAGCAAGATGGAAAACACAAGCTATAAAGCTGTCCACATGTTATTTTGGCTGACAGGGAGGCTCTGAGCATGTGTATAGGAAAGATAAAAGGGCCAAGAAAAAAAAAGCCAAGGTAAATATGAAATTTGCCTCGGTTTTAAAGCCTCCAGAATCCAAATCCCACACATACATCTATCAATATAAGGTAGAAGGAAGACTTACTAGCACAAGATGTTCAAACCCAGTCTCTGAATAATCTTTGGCTGACCATTCAACTATGAATATATAGAAACAGCCACTAGGAATCAGACTTAAAAAATGAAAATAAAAAAAATAAGCAGAGATATTAGTCTAACACACCAAAAGAAGTTGGATTATACTTGTTAGTCTAACCACTTACAAAGCAAATATTAAAACAAAGAAAATAAAAAGAGAAACAACCTTCAGAAGGAAACTTCAGAATCTAGAATTGCAACAATATCATATCTAAATATCTAGATTTTTTTTTCTTTTTTTTTTTTAATTTTTTTTTTCAACGTTTATTTATTTTTGGGACAGAGAGAGACAGAGCATGAACGGGAGAGGGGCAGAGAGAGAGGGAGACACAGAATCGGAAACAGGCTCCAGGCTCTGAGCCATCAGCCCAGAGCCCGACGCGGGGCTCGAACTCCCAGACCGCGAGATCGTGACCTGGCTGAAGTCGGACGCTCAACCGACTGCGCCACCCAGGCGCCCCTCTAGATTTTTTTTTTTTAAATTAAGAGCAAACAAAGAGAAAAATAATTTATAGTTGGAAAGGAAAACCATCGACAGAAACTATCTCTGAGTGTGCTAGGTTGTTGAATTTAGCAGGCAGTAACTTTCAAGCAGCTATTAAAATATCTTCATACTACTAGGGGAAAAAATACATGTTTAAACAATTAAAGAAAGCATGGTGATAATGATCCATCAAATAGATGGGAAATATCAGCAAAACAATAAAAATTATATAAAATAACCAAATAGTCTAAAGTTGAAAAAACTAGTAATTAAAATTACATTCACTAGAAGTACTCCACAACAAATTGTGCACATGAAAAAATAAGTACATTTAATGACAAATAAATAAAAGTTATTCAACTTGAAGAATGAAAAAAATATATATAGAAGAAAATGTACAGAAACACAGAGACCTGTGGGCAACATCAAGCATACTAATATATATGTAATGTGACTTCCAGGAGTAGAATACAAATAAACGGAAAAACTATTTAAAGATAGAATGGTCAAAGGTTTTCCTAAATTTGATGAAAAACAATTATCCACATATCCACAAGTTCAATGACATACATAGAGGATAAACAAGACATACAACTAGCCACATTACAGTCAGACTTTTGAAAACAAAGACAGTAAAATAATATTACAAGAAGTTAGAGGAAAATTATTTACTATGTACAGAGTAAGAGCTATTCAAATAACACAGACTTTTCATATTAAACAGTGGAAACCTAAATACAATGAAATAACATATATTCAAAATGTTGAAGGGAAGAAAAAAAAAATAAACCTACAAACAAGAGTTCTATTTCCAGCAAAACTGTTCTTCTTAAAATGAGGTGAAATGAAAACATACCCAGAAACATGAAGACTGAAATAATTTGTTACTAGCGTACATGAAATTTTTCAAGCAGAAATAAAATAACACTAGAAGTTAATACAAATCCTCAGGAAGAAAAAAAAATAACCAAAAAGTGGTAAATATAAAATAATGCATAAATATTTTCCTTTAGGTTCTTGCAGAGTTATTAGATGGTATAAAACAAATATTTAACACTGAATTGTTGAGTCTATATATGGATGTAATATATATATGAAAATCATTAAGACCAAATGGAAGAAAAATATTGAACTACGTTGGAAAAAATTTCTATATTTTATAAGAATTGACACATACACACACATGTGTGTATATATATATATATATATATATATATATTACACACAAAATGAGTAAAAATACTATTGGACACTATTTTTATCACAATTTAATTTTAATTTACAACATATTAAAGGTATAGATATAAAATAATACTTTTAAAGTATTTATTAGTAGAAACATTTCTTAATGACTCTAAGATAATGAAAAATTTGCTTGAGGTTTTAATTAAGCACATTTTTATTAAATTATTTTCGTTCACCATAAATTCCTCTAGGTGCTAGGAATCCCATAGTGAACATCACGGGTGAACATCCCTTTCTCATGTGGCTACATTCTCATGGGTTTAACAATATTTACCAAATCCAATAATATATTTAAAAACTCGGGGCGCCTGGGTGGCGCAGTCGGTTAAGCGTCCGACTTCAGCCAGGTCACGATCTCGCGGTCCGGGAGTTCGAGCCCCGCGTCCGGCTCTGGGCTGATGGCTCAGAGCCTGGAGCCTGTTTCCGATTCTGTGTCTCCCTCTCTCTCTGCCCCTCCCCCGTTCATGCTCTGTCTCTCTCTGTCCCAAAATAAATAAACGTTCAAAAAAAATTAAAAAAAAAAAAAACAAAAACTCATTCACTGGGGCATCTGGGTAACTCAGTTGGTTAAGCGTCCAATTCTTGCTTTCAGCTCAGGTCATGATCTCATGGTTTGTGAAATCGAGACCTGTGCCAGGCTCTGCATTGACAGAGCACAGCCTGCTTAGGAGTCTCTCTTTTTCTCTCTCTCTGTGCCCCTCCCCTATTCTCTCTCTCTCTCTCTCTCTCTCTCTCTCTCTCTCTCAAAATAAATAAAATGTAAAGTAAAACAAAACTAAATAAAATAAAATAAAATAAAATAAAATAAAATAAAATAATTCACTGGATGTTCTGTGGAAGTGGTAAATCACTATATTATACACCTGAAACTAATATAACATTGTATGTTAACTATAGTAGAATTAAAATGAAGCATAATAAATACAAGTAAAACCATGTTCACATAAAAAAAAAACAACAAAACAATATTTACACAACTGCACAATGAAAATTTGGATAAAGTTGTCTGCAATAATATGAAAATTTAAATGATAAAAGGTAGGATAAACAAAACAGAAAGACAAATCATAGACTAAAAATGATACATGGTATGCACATAGCAATAAAGGATTCTCCTCTAGAATGTATAAAGACATCAACCTATCAATAATAAGAAAAAAACACGCCAAAAAAAAAATGAGAAAGTCTATAGAGACAAATCTTGAATAACCAATAAGCAAATGAAAGATTCTCAAGCTAATCATTAAATTTTAAAAAGTGGTTTAAAACCATCCTGAACAATAATTTCACTTCTATAGGATTACATGATTTAAGAAGTCGGCTAATAAGAGAGTGTTGGTGAGAAGTAGAAAAAATAAATCAGCACTTTGCTACTGAGAGTGTAATCTGAGGAGAAATTGTTAATATGCAATGAAGTTAAGGATAGCTAAGCGTTATATTCAGTAATTTACCCTAGAGAAAGTCTTGTATAATTGCAGAAGGAAGCATGGCCTTTAGTCTCCATGGCAGTGCTTATATATACACACACCAGAGCAGCTTAAAAGTTCAAT
The DNA here is from genome assembly GCF_018350155.1 of Leopardus geoffroyi. Lineage (NCBI taxonomy): Eukaryota > Metazoa > Chordata > Mammalia > Carnivora > Felidae > Leopardus > Leopardus geoffroyi. The sequence continues at coordinate 177,384,147 of NC_059327.1, forward strand.
TTGTTGGTAAAAGAAAAATGAAATGTGGCTAATTCATACAAAGAATCCATTTTATTACACTAAAATGGATTAATGAGTGGGAGCTAGAAAGGGTAATAATTCTCCAAACATAATGTTAAAGGAAAAAAAAAAGTTTTTATAAAGGTAAAGAAATGCCATTACTCGACATCTTGTAAAGACACAAAACTGATCCTACATATTGTTTTCTATGTGTATGTGTTTTGTCTTTTATGTATGTTTTTATATATTTTTGAATAATGTTATAATACATTTAATGTTAAAAATTAGTACAAAATTAAGTTAACTTAAACCTTAAAAATATAAGATTCAGAATATCACACTTAATAAAAAGAATGATATAAAAAATAAAGCTTAAAAAACAGTTAATAGGTTTTCTCTCTAAACATATCCACTGTCACTCTACCAGTGCATTTCGTTCAAGAGCCCATTAATTAGCAGCTAGGGATCTGAGAAACTTTAATCAAAATATGGAGAGACATCGACAATTAAAGAACAATCATAGGGGCGCCTGGGTGGCTCAGTTGGTTAAGCGTCCGACTTCGGCTCAGGTCACGATCTCACTGTCCAGTGAGTTCGAGCCCCGCCTTGGGCTCTGTGCTGACAGCTCAGAGCCTGGAGCCTGTTTCAGATTCTGTGTCTCCCTCTCTCTCTGACCCTCCCCCGTTCATGCTCTGTCTCTCTCTGTCTCAAAAATAAATAAACGTTAAAAAAAATAAAAAAAAAAGAACAATCATAAAACAAAAGTAAACCATTTTCAAAACTAGGCCAATATGAGAATAGATATATGATTTTTAAAAATCTAATTTACTTATGGTTATCCCCCCTGTTGAAAACAGTTATAAACCCAATAATAACCTTAGCGTTTCGTTTCAGCATATGTGAACCAGCCCTCCTGAAGTCAGTGCACCTTCCCAGGGTGGGGAATGAATGCATCATTTGTAACTGAATATGTATGTATCCATACTTATGTATGTATATACGTATATGTACATGGATGTGTATATTAATTTTCTTATGAAACAATATTTTAGTAATTCTTTAATTTCCAGATATAAAATTTTTGGTAAATGTTAAGTGTTAATTCTTATTCAAAAAATTCATTCTTAACGTTTTGTCTTCTTAAACTTAGGCATTTAACCCAAAAAACTTTGTATTTGCCAACACTGCCTTGCAAAACCTAGCATTTTCGATGTTATTGAAACCACATTATTCTTTTTTTAGTGGTACTGAGTCGTTTTGACAAATACAAAGGTAAATTTCTCTTAATCGATGTTGTGGCAAAATTCTTAGGGTCTGATGATGATAAGGACGTTGTGAATTTTAGTTAACTAGGGTGAATAATCACAATATATGTTGTTTATAATACACAAAAGTCTCAAAACTTTTCCCTTTGAAGAGAACTGAGGTTGGTAAATAGGGTCCCATGAATAACAAATGTCTATTGCTATTTTTGGTAATACTAGAACTTATGGAAGATTTATATATTCTATAAATACAGAGAAATGTAGTAGAAAAAATCAGTAAATAGTTAATAAGGACTCATATAATATTTTAATCCATGTCATTAATCCATGGCACAATATGTAATGTGACACTCTTTGGAAAATATTTTTTAGTCTCTTTGTTAAGGAAATATAACTTAGAATTTTCCATAATAATTTAATTTCTCAGTATTAGAAAATGTCAGGGGCACCTGGGTGGCTCAGTCGGTTAAGCATCAGACTTCAGCTTCAGGTCATGATCTCACGGTGAGTTCCAGCCCCCTGTGGCCTGCTTCAGATTCTGCGTTTCCCTTTCTCTGCCCTTCCCTTGCTCATGCTCTCACTGTCTCTCAAAAAAAGATAAATGTTAAAAAAAAAAGTTAGAGGTCAGCCATTTATTGTGTGCCTTTCTGAACTCTATTCAAGAGGAAGGAAGGCTGCTAGAAGCAGAGAAGTTAGCTGACAGTCTCTAACTGCAGGTGCTTTGAGGCCATGTATCTGTGTGATGGCGCATGACAGAATTTCTATACCGCATCCAATGATTGAGCATCATCATGAAACAAGGGTTCAACATTCCAGACCACGTGGAAGTGTTTAAAAGACATCTTAGCATTGAAGATTCCTCTTGGGTTAGCGAGGATTTTCTCAAGAGCCCCCACCATCTGGATGTGTTCCTAGTCAACACTTTTTCCTTCATACTCTTCTTTCACAGATGTCAGACCTCTATTATAGTCAGAAGTCTTCCCCTGCCTATTCCCACATTCTGTATCCCTTATCTTTTACAGGGATTGTCCCAATGAATCTCAACGAATCTGTTGTACTTCTTAATACAGTTTGTGTTTTCTTCCTAGAGGATCCAAGTTATAAACGTAAGATGACATCAACTAAATCTTAAAAGAATATTCTACATCATTAGCTAAAATCTGCATTAAGTCCTCATATATTTTAATAAAACTTAATAATTTTAAGTAAAAAGAACAATGAATATAACACTTGGCATATAATATGCTTAAAATAATGTATTATAAAATATCCACCGAACAGATGTCCTCCTTTCTTCAAGAGAGAATACTAATGAAACTTATTTATTTCTTTTTTTAAAATGTTTATTTATTTATTTTTGAGAGAGACAGGGTGCGAGTAAGGGAGGGGCAGAGAGAGAGGGAGACAGAGAATCTGAAGCAGGTTTTGCACTGTCAGCCCAGAGCCTGACATGGGTCCTGAACTCAAGAACTGTGAATTCATGACCTGAGCTGAAGTGGGACACTTAACCAATTGAGCCACCAGGTACCCCACAACTTAAAAATATATTTCCCAATAATTTTTCTTTATAACTAATCATGGTATTAGATGGTAACACTAAGCCCCCCAAGTGCCCTTTCCACTTAGCTCAATTCATCACTAACTTTTAACTGGATAGAAGTATCCAATTAGTCTTCATGCTTCAATGTTTACTCCTTTTGAGTCACTGTGTGTTCTATAATTCTTCAAATACAGGGAAATTATAAATAATTTTATGCAAATGAATTCAACAAATTTGATGAAATAGTCAAATTTCTTGAAAGATACAAACTATAAAAACTCAAGAGAGAATAATCTTAATAGTCTAATATCAATTTATTAGATATTAGATATTGAATATGTAGGGGGAAAAACTTAAACAGAAAGAAAATCCTAGGCCCTGATGGCTTCACTGTTAAATTTTACCAAACACATAAGAAAGAAAAAATTTCAATTCTGCACAAATTCTTCCAAATAAATTCAAAAATAGAGAATATTTCCAATCGATTCTATGAGGCCAGCATTATCTTCATAATAAAAGCAGGGGAAAAAGACTTTGCCAAAAAAAGAAAACTACAGATAAACATCTATTGTTAGTAGAGATGCAAAAACTGTGAATAATATTTCCTCCAATGGTATCCAATAATATAGAAAAGTTGGTTTAGCATTTGAAAATTAATGGGCAGTTGGGTGGCTTAGTCGTTTAAGCATCCGACTTTGGCTCAGGTCATGGTCTCATGGTTCCTGTGTTTGAGTCCTGTGTTGGGCTCTTTGCTGACAGTTCAGAGCCTGCAGCCTGCTTCAGATTCTGTGTCTTCCTCTTTCTTTGCTCCTCCCTTGCTTGCTCTCTGTCTGTCTCTCACTCTCCCTAAAATAAATAAACATTAAAAATTTTTTTGAAAATTAAAAAGTGGTACAAAAAACATCAAAAGTAAAAGTTCTGTTTTCTTTTTTTTTCCAAAATTGTATTTTAATTCTATTTAGTTAACATATGGTATGATATTGATTTCAGGAGGAGAATTTAGTGATTCATCACTTATATATCATACACAGGACTCATCCCAATGAGTGGATCTGTCTGTTTTCTTAATTTCAATGATGTTTTCACAGGATATACATATGTCAAAACATATCAAATTGCATGTTTTAAATGTTATGTAGTTTATTACATGTCAATCAAATCTCAGTAAGTCTGTTAAAAAGTAAAATGATTGCATTAAGTTAATGAGTTTGGGAGTAGTTTTATTAAACAGCAATAGGCAGTTAGAATGGTCTAGTACTTATGTTCCCCTTCCTTTGAGTTGGGCACTTTGAGTCTAAGCTCTACAATGACTCTCGGAGTTTCTCTAAATGGTAACTTATTTAATATAAACCCTGTTGCCCATTTATAAGTGGGTCAGTTAGGCTTTAGTAAAGCCCCAGTCAATTAAGCTTTGATAAAATAGATTCTCTTTAGGACATGTTTTGTTAATGAAAAATGTAGGTGTATTTCAAAATGGTTACTTGTCCCAACTCCTGCTGGAAACACACAGGGATCTTCACAGTGAGAATCTGTTAGAGTTCCTGGAAGTAAAACCCAAGAACCTATTTGATATTTCCTAAGACTGGGTCCTTTTACAATTATTAATGCTCAAATTGGTACACATTGAACCTTCTGCAATTCATCAATTGCAGTTTAAAATGTTCATTCTAATACTGGCTCCAGCTACATGCTTTGCTTCTGTGCTTCTGTTCCCAGTAAATTGGAAGGTTTTGTTTCTGCCTTTCTCTTCAGTTTTCAGGGAAGGCAGCAATTTGTCTTGGGTACTCAATTCTTTGATGTATGTACTAAGAGTTGTTGATTTTTAGCGTGTTCATCTTTTCACTTGTTGCAATGACAAGAATGACAACATCTAAGCTCTTACAATCAAAAAGAAAATCAAGTCTAATGTATTTTACAAAATACTCCATCCAAAAAACAGATGACATGAACTTCTCACACTCACATGGAACCTTCCCTAAGATAGACCCCATCTGAGCCACAAAACATACCTTAACAAATTTAAAATAATCTCTTCATCCCCTCTGCAATTTGTTTACTTGTTTTGCATAGATGTGGGCCTGGATCCTCTCAGCATTGCCTTCTAGTTGGGGGCTAATAGCTGATCTCCCAGCTCCCACCCAGCCTGTGGTGGGAAGGAGGCCTACGGACACTGGGGAGCTGAATTCTACAATAATAATAAGGAAATCACGCAAACTTAATCCCCAGATTATGATGGAAACAAGGGGGTTCATAACCATTAGACTTGCCTTACAAGAAATGCTAAAGGAAATTGTTCAAGTTGACATGAAAGGATGTCAAGTAATAACATGAATGTATAAGTGTAAAACCTACTGGTGAAGAGAAATATACCATGAAGGGAGCTAAGATGGCAGCATAGCCAGAGGACCTTAGGTTTTCCTCATCCTGTGAAGCCAGCTAGCTAACTATCAAATCATTCTGAATACCCAAGAAATTGACCTGAGGATTGACAGAACAAACTGCACAATTAGAAGGAGAGAAGAGGCCACATCAAAGATGGTAGGAAGTATGGAGATGTGATTTGGGGGAGAAACAGGTCACAGATCATGGGTGCTACAGAAGGTAGGCACCTCTGGCTACAGAGCAAAGCAAAAGAAAGTAGAGCTTAGAGGGATACCAACAAGGAGAACTTTTTCCCAAAGTCACTGGCTGGGAAAATGAGAGGGGCTGATTTTCACGAGTTTTTGCAACCAGCAGGGTTCAAAGACTAGAGTTTTAGAGGTCAGCAGGCATGGCTGAAATAGAGGCCTGAGGTCATTGTTCTTCTACTCCTAGAGAGAAAGCAAGCAAGCCATCCTGGGGCAGATGGCATGATCTGAGATCACCTAAGGTTTGCAGGGAGAAACTGTTCCCTCTTCTTGGAGCACATCTGTGAGAGGTGGTGTTTTAAGATATGCCTCTTCAGGGACACAAGAGCCAGTGGGCATTTCCCTTCCCCACCCCTCTGCATAGGCACAGAGGCACCTGCTGAGGGTGGCTAACCCAGACATTGGCTGTTTAGCCTACTTGCTCCAAATCCCACACCCATGAGCTCTGGCACAACTGTCCTTCCCATCAAACCTGCATCTGTTCTAGTGCAGAGAGAACCTCCACCAGAAGACCAGAACAGGTCCCCACCATACCAGGTCCCTAAAGTTTGGAGTTTTAAAAGTCACAAGTTTTGGCTGGCACTGCCCACTGCAGGCAAGAAGAACCTCTGCAGATGACTGACCTGAGGGACAGAGCAACAAACACAACAGCATATTTCTCAGGATCAGAGAAATAACAGGCTTTTCTAATACAGAGAATAAAATAGAGACTTAAACAAAATGGCAGAAAGGAGGAATTCATCCCAAAAGAAAGAACAATAAAAAGTCCTAGATAGGTATCTAATTGAAACAAATATTCTCCGTCACCTGATAGAGAATTTAAGGATACTCATTGAGTTGAGAAAGCATGAAAGACATCAGAGAGACCCTTACTGAAGAGATAAAAGAGTTAAAAAAAAATCAGTGAGAAATGAAACATACAACAACTAAGATTCAAACCTGACTGATTACAATGACCACAAGGACGAAAGAACCAGAGGAACAAATAAGTGATAAACAAGATAGAATTATGGAAAATGATGAAGCTGAACAAAAGAGAAAGAAGAATTATGGATCACGAAAGTAGACTTAGGTAACTCAGTGACTCCATCAAATGTAATGATATTAATATCATAAGAGTCCCAGAAGAAGGAGAGAGAGAAAAGGGGACAGAGGTTTATTTGAGGAAATAATACCTGAAAACAGCTGTGGATTGAAAATGAGGGGATGGAGAAACATCTATCATGCAAATGGAGGTCAAAAGAAAGCTGCAATAGCAATACTTTTATCAGGAAAACTAGATTTTAGACCAAAGACTGTAACAGGAGATGAAGGACACTATATCATAATAAAAGGGTCTATCTTATAAGAAGATCTAACAACTGTAAATAGGTATGTCCCCAATTTGAAACACCCGAATATATAAAACAATTAATCACAAACATAAAAGAACTCAGTGATAACATTACAATAATAGCTGGGGACTTTAACACCCCACTTACAACAATGGACAGATCATCTAAGGAGAGAATCAACAAGGAAACAGTGGCTTTGAATGACACATTGGACCAGATGGACTTAACAGATATATTCAGAACATTTCATCCAAAAGCAGCAGAATACACATTCTTTTCAAGTGCATGTGGGGTATTCTCCAGAATGGGTCACAAAGCAGGTTACAAATCCGTCCTCAAGAAGCACAAATAGATTGAGGCCATACCCTGCATATTTTCTGACCACACTGCTATGGAACTTGAAGTCAAGCACAAGAAAAAATTTGGAAAGACCACGAATACATGGAGATTAAACAATATGTTACTAAAGAATGAATGCGCCAATAAAGAAATTAAAGGAGGAATTTAAAAATATGCATGGAAACAAATGAAAATGAACACACAATGGTCAAAAACATTTGGGATGCAGGAAAAGGAGTCATAAAGGGAAGTATATAGCAAATCAGCCCGACCTTAAAAAGCAAATAGCCTAATCTTACACCTAATAAATAAATAACCTAATCTTACACCTAAAGCAGCTAGACAAAGAACAACAAACAAAGGCTAAAGCCAGCCAAAGAAGGGAAATAATAAAGATTAGAGCAGAAATAAATTATACAGAATCCAAAGAAAACAAAAAAACAAAACAAAAAAAAAAAAAAACAAAACAAAACCAACCAACCAAACAAAACCAAACAAAACAACCCCTAAAAACCCCAGTGTAGAAGAACAGTTCAGTGAAACCAAGAGCTGGTTCTTTGAAAAAAATTAATAGGAGCACCTGGGCGACTTAGTTGGTCAAGTGTCTGACTTCAGCTCAGGTCACAATCTCACAGTTCATGGGTTCAAGCCCCACATTGGGCTCTGTGCTGATAGCTCAGAGCCTGGAGCCTGCTTTGACTCCCTCTCTCTGCCCCTCTCTTGCTCACATTCTGTCTCTCTCTCTCAAAAATAAATATTAAAAACATTTTCATGAAAAAACAAAAAAAAAGTAATAAAATTGACAACCCTTTGGCCAAATTTAACAAAAATAAAAAAGACCTAAATAGATAAAAATCACATATGAGAGAGGGAAAACAACAACCAACACAACAGAAATACAAACAGTTATAAGATAATATTATGAAAAATTATATGCCAATATGTCAGACAATCTTGATAAAAACCCTCAACAAAGTAGGGATAAGAGTAACATACCTCAACATAATGAAAGCCATATATGAAAACCCCACTGCTCATATCATTATCATTGGGGAAAACTGAGAGCTTTCCTTTATGTCAGGAACGAGACAAGGATGTCCACTTCCACTACAGTTGTTTACCAAAGTACCAGAAGTCCTAGCCTCAGCAATCAGAAAACCAAAAGATATAAAAGACTTCCAAATCAGCAAGGAAGAAATTAAACTTCATTTTTGCAGACAAAATCATATTCTATATAGAAAATTCACCAGTCAGAGTTGCTAAAATTAACAACGCAGGAAACAGTAGATGTTGGCAAGGATGTGGAGAAAGGGGAACCCTCTTGCACTATTGGTGGGAATGCAAACTGGAGCAGCTACTCTGGGAAACAGTGTGGAGGTTCCTCAAAAAAATTAAAAAAAAAAAAGGAATTACCCTATGACTGAGCAATAGCAGTACTAGGAATTTATCCCAAAAGATACAGGAGTGCTGATTCATAGGGGCACATGTACCCCAATGTTTATAGTAGCACTCTCAACAATAGCCAAATTATGGAAAGAGCACGAATGTCCATCAACTGATGAATAGATAAAGAATCTGTGGTATGTATATATGTGTGTGTATATATATATATATATATATATATATATATATATAAAAAGGAATACTCAGCAATGAAAAATAACGAAATCTTACCATTTGTAGCAATGTGGATGGAACTGGAGGGTATTATGCTAAATGAAAAAAGTCAGTCAGAGAAAGACTGATATCACATGATTTCACTCATATGTGGAATTTTAGACTCTTAACAGAAGATCATAGAGGAAGGGAAGGGGAAAATAGTTACAGACAGAGAGAGAGGCAAACCATAATAAACTCTTAAATACAGAAAACAGACTGAGGGTTGATGGAGGGATAGAGGGGAAAATGGGTGATGGGCATTGAGGAGAGCACTAGTTGGGATGAGCACTGGGTGTTGTATATAAGTGATGAATCACGGGAATCTACTCCTGAGCCAAGAGCACAATGCATACACTGTATGTTAGCTAACTTGACAATAAATTATATTGAAAGAAAAAAGAAAACCCAGAAGCTTCCACAAAAAAAAAAAAAATTGCTAGAACTGATACACAAATTCAGTAATGTTGCAAGATGCAAATCCATGTACAGAAATCAGTGGCATTTCTATACATCAATATGAAGCAACAGAAAGAGAATTCAAAGAATCAATCCCATTTACAATTGCACCAAAACCATAAGATACCTACAAAAAAACTTAACCAAAGAGGTGAAAGACCTGACTCTGAAAACTATAAAACACTAATGGAAGAAATTAAAGATGACACAAAGAAATGGAAAGTGTTCCATGCTCATGGATTGGAAGAACAAATATTGTTAAAATGTCTATACTACCCATAGCAATCTACACTTTTAATGTAATTCCTATCAAAATAACAGCTGCATTTTTCACAAAGCTAGAACAAACAACCCTAAAATTTGTATGCAACCATAAAAGATCCCAGACAGCCTATGTAAACTTGAAAAAGAAAAGCAAAGCTAGAGGCATAACAATTCCAGAGTTCAAGTTATATAAAAATCAGGTAATCAAGAAAGTGTGGTACTGACACAAAACCAGACTCATAGATCAATGGAACGTAATAGAAAACCCAGAAAAGAACCCACACTACATGGTTAACTAATCTTTGACAAAGCAGGAAAGAATATCCAATGGAAAAAAATCTCATCAATAAATGGTGTTGGGAAAACTGGACAGCAACATGCAGAAGAATGAAACTGAATCATTTGCTTACACCATACACACACACAGACAAATTCAAAATGGATGAAAGACCTAAGCCTCTGAAACAGGAAACCTTCAAAATCCTACAGGAGAACACAGGCAGTAACCTCTTTCACATAGGCTGTAGCAACTTCTTACTAAATATGCCTCCTGAGGTCAGGGAAACAAAAGCAAAAATAAACTCTTGGGATTAGATGCAAAAAAAAAGTTTCTGCACCAGAAGGAAACAATCAACAAAACTAGAAGGCAACCTACTAAATGAGAAAAGATATTTGCCAATGACATATCCAATAAGGTTTAATATACAAAATATTTAAAGAACTGATACAACTCAATACCCAAATAACAAATAATCCAAATAAAAAATTATCATAGGCAGAAGACATGAATACACATTTCTCCACAGAAGACATCTGGATGGCCAACAGACACAAGAAAAGATACTTAATATCACTCATCATCAGGGAAATAGAAATCAAAACTACAATGAGATATCACCTCACACAAGTCAAAATGGCTAAAATTAATAACACAGGAAACAATAGGTGTTGGTGAGAATGTGGAGAAAGAGAAACCCTTTTACACTGTTGATGGGAATGTAAACTGGTGCAGCCACTCTGGAAAACAGTATGGAGTTTCCAAAGAAGTTAAAAATAGAACTGCCCTAAGATCCAGCAATTGTGCTACTAAGTATGTGCCCAAAGGACACAAGAACACTGGTTTGAAGGGATACCTGCACCCCAACATTTACACCAGGATTATAAACAATAGCCAAGTTATGTAAAGAGCCTAATGTCCATGGACTGATGAATGAATAAAGAGGTGGTGGTGGTGGTAGTTGTGTGTGTGTGTGTGTGTGTGTGTGTGTGTCTGTGTGTGTCTGTGTGTGTGTGTATATAAATGCAATGGCATATTATTCAGCCATAAAAAAGAATGAAATCTTGCCATTTGAAACAACATGGATGGAGCTAGAGAGTTTTATGCTAAGTGAAATAAGTCAGAGAAAGACAAATATCATATTATTTCACTTATACGTGTAATTTAAGAAATAAAACAGATGAGGGGTGCCCAGGTGCCTCAGTCGGTTAAGCGTCCTACTTCAGCTCAGGTCATGATCTCACAGTTTGTGGGTTTGAGCCCTGTATTGGACTTTGTGCTGGCAGCTCAGAGCCTGGAACCTGCCTCGGATTCTGTGTCTCCCTCTCTCTCTGCCCCACCTCTACTTGCGCTCTGTCTCTCTCTCTCTCTCTGTCTCTCAAAAATGAATAAATGTTAAGAAAAAAAGAAGTAAAACAGTTGAACGTGGGGGGCAATAGAGGTAAATGAGGAAACAGACTCCACAATGGAGAGCAAGATGAGGGTATTGGAGGCCTGGTGAATGAGGACATGGATAAATACCTGATGGGTATTTGGAGGGCACTTGTGATGAGCTCTGGGTATTGTATGTAAATGATGAATCACTAAACTCTATACTGGAAAGTAATATTACACTGTATGTTAACTAACTGCAGTTAAAGAAGTACTTTAAAAAAAGAAATATACAAATTCAGATTATCCTAAGACTGCAAAATGCTGTATAAATTACTTTTACATCTAGTTATAAAAGTTGAAAAACAATATTTAAAGTGACTATACTTCCATAATTTTTAATGAATGTATAATATATAATATAATACAATATAAATATACAATATACATACAATAGAATATATACAATATAAATACACTGTATAATATAAATACAATAATATGGTACAATATAAAAAGATACAGTGTAACATCATGGCATTAAATGTGGGAGGAGGAGAGCTAACAGTTTGGAGTTTTTGTTTGCAATTGAAGTTCAATTGTTATGAGCTTAAAATAGACTACCTTCAGTTTTATGTAAGCTTCATGATAACAGCAAAGGAAAACAGATAGTAGTTACCTAAAAGATAAATAGAAAGGAATCGAAGAATACCATTGAGGGCGAGGGAGGAAAACCACAAACAAAGGAAGACAATAAGAGAGGAAGAAAAGAATTCAGGAACTTTTAAAGAAAACAATTAATGAAATCATACTAGTATATCCTTATTACCTATCAATAATGATTTTAAATCAAAATGAACTAAATTTTTCAATCAAAAAACACAAACTCCCTAAATGTCTAAAAACAAAACAAAACACCAATATCTAACAATTTTGACAGCCTACAAGAGATTTACTTTCATGTTCAGGGCACATATAGGTTGAAAATGAGGAGATACAAAAAGACTTTCTAGGCAAATGGTACCCACAAGACAAGAAGGGCGGCTATGCTTATATCAGGGAAAGTAGACTTTCAGTCAAGGTCAGTTACAAAAGACAAAGAAGGTCACTGCAAAGTATTAAAGGAATCAATTCAGTAAGAGGATATAGCAATTGTAAATATACACATACCCAGCATTGGAACACCTAAATATTTAATGCAAATATTAATAGACCTGAGGAAGAAATGGACAGCAATAAGTTAATACTAGGAAAATTCAATATGCCACCCTCAACACTGGATAAATAATCCAGACAGAGAATTCATAAGAAAGGAGCAGATATACCTGAAGCGATCTAGATTCAATGTGATTCTCATCAAAATTCCAATGGCATTTTTCACACAAATAGAAAAAATATATATAAAATTCATGCGGAGCCACAAAAGATCCCAAAGAGCCAAAACAATGTTGAGAAGTAAACAAATAAAAAGCAAAGCTAGAGGCATCACATTCCTGATTTTAAACGGTAGTACAGAGCTATAGTAATCAAAAGAGGGGTGCCTGGGTGGCTCAGGGGATTAAGCTACCAACTTCAGCTCAGGAGCTCAGGTTATGATCTCACGTTTCGTGAGTACAAGCCCCACATTGGGCTCTTGTCGACAGCTAGAGCCTGGAACCTGCTTCAGATTCTCTCTCTCTCTCTCTCTCTCTCTCTCTCTCTCTCTCTCTTTTTCTCTGTCACTGCCCCTCCCCCACTCACACTCTGTCACTCTCTCAAAAATAAAAATTAAACTCAAAAAAATAATTAAAAAAAATGGTACTGGCATAAAAATAACATCAACCAACATAATAGAGCGCCCAGATATAAATTGATGTTTATACAGTCAACCAAATTTTGACAAGAAGCCAAGAATACTCAGTGGGCAAAAAGATAATTTTCAGTTTTGGAAAAGTAGATATTCACATGAAAAAATATAGAATTAGACCCCTATCTTATACCACTCACCAAAATTAACTTGAAATGGATTAAAGATTTAAATGTAAGACCTGAAACTATAAAACTCCTAGAAGAAAACAGAGGGGAAAAACTCCTTGGCATTGGTCTTGGCGATGATTTTTTTTGGATATAACATCAAAAGCAAAAACTAAAACCAACAACTGGAACTATATCAAGCTTAAAAGCTTCTACACAACAAAAGAAACAATCAATAGGATGAAGAGGTGACCTACAGAATGGGAGAAAATGTTTGCAATCCACATTCCCCCATGGGTTTAATATCCAAAATATATAAAGAATTGAAACAAATGGCAATCATTATCATCATCATCATCTGATTTAAAAAACAGGCAGAATATTTGAATAGATATTTTTTCCAAAGAAGACATACACATGACCAACAGGTAAATGAAAAGATGCTCAACAGCATTAATTACCAAGGATATGCAAATGAAAATTACAATGATATGTCACTTCAACATTATCATTCAATATAATACTCTTCTTAAATTTTTTTTCCAACATTTAACTTTTAAAAATATTCTGAGACCTGTAGCTCCACTTTATTTATTCAACTGCTATGTAATTCTACATTTTATAAGCAAATTACAAACTTGTCTATTTCTCTACTGAAGGACAATTGTTTTCCCCCCAGTTTTTAAATATTTTAACCATCACCACTATGAATATGCTTCCTATATCTTTATGTTAGAATATTTCTGCAAGTTAAATTATTGCAATATTTGTGGTTAATGTTAAGATACCATTTTAATTAATCTTATGGATAATTTGCATTTCTCTGAAAAGTAGTCAGATCCAGATTGATTTATTTATTTGTGTATTTATTTATTTATTTATTTATTTTCCCACCCAAACTTCTTCCATGAATTTATATTATTTTTTTGTTTTTTTTTACTTTTTAGTATTAATTATAAGTGTTTTTTTATATTTATGATACTAATCCTGTGTCATTTATTTCACTGCAAGTATCTGCTACTGTCTGTGCTTTGTTTATTTTGCAGGATCGTAAATGATTGCTCTGTGTTTAAGAAAAGTCTGCCACTCAGTGGGGAATATTAATTGGAAAGCAAAAGTGAGTTGTTTGGCTGAGTCTGACCTACCGATGAGTAATATAAATACAGATTTTTGTTAGTAGATTGACCATGGTTTGACTGGTAGAACGCACTCAAGTTAGCAACTTCTCAAATCAAACTCAAATGCATCATCTTTTCCAATTTAACAATTTGGTTACCCAGATCTGAGACACTGTTAAATCAACTGTACTGCATCATTCTTAGCAAAGCATTTGCCACTTTTTTTTTTAGTTGTAGCAGCTGAAATGATTATTTATCTTATTCAAATAAATGCATATGCCTATCTTCAGTGAAGTTCTAGTAGTCCTTAAGAAGGATTTTATCTTCGAATGATACTCCTATGGGTATTTTCATATACATCTTCCTCCTACAAGACCCAGACATGAAAGGTTATTTGTCCCTATCCAGTAGACTATTTTTCAACTACTTTGCCAAATCGTTTTCCAAATATGGCTATGCTTAGGTGCTAATACTATTTTTTTTCTGTTGATCTACAAGTAATTATGTTAAAACAGGTATTGATGGTTTTGCCTATTTTGTTGCCTTCAATATTTACTGAATGTGTCACTTAATTTAGACATGTCACTTAACTTCTCTAAATAGTTTTTCTCACCTCAAAAAGCTTTTGAAATATTTCTTCTAAAACAAAGCCTACTTAATGCCTGAACCTTCAGATTGGATACAAAAACAAGGATTTTAAAAGAGAAGCAGCTTTAAAAAATTATTTCAGCTTTATACACCAAAGAAAATCCTCAAAAGGAGCCGTTATGATCCAAGCAATCGTATTTAGCCTCCAAGAACACATGTTCACTGTTTGATGATGTGCTATTTTGCAAAGAAATAGAACACTTTATTTGTCAGGAAAAAAATAATTTAGTGTGTTATTCGAAGTGATGGAAGTAATCTGAATGAGAGCTTAAATTTAAAAGAAAAAACTTGTTAAATTGTGCAGCATACTGAAGAGGAGAATAATTTGGAATGAAACAACAACAACAAAAAAAAATAGTAGGGGGAGGCACAGGAATTTAAGGGCTAGTTATTGCCAGAATGAATGGTAATAGAGAGAATTACCAACACTAACACAAGAAACAGGGAAACTGAAATATTATGGCCTAGAAAACATGAACTCCCCATGTAAAACATTTTAAATGTATGAGGCTATCTATACCAATTGTGGTTCCCGTCTGTGAGAAAGTAGATGATATATGACAAACGCATTTCCCAAGTTTCCCCAGTATATACCCAACTATCCAAATATTTTGTGAAGATTTCAATCTTCCTCAAGGCAGTTGACAGCCTTGTTGAGAATATAAAATGGAAGTCCATGAGGCTGCTAGAGGACCCTTCAGAAGACCATACAAAGAGTGTGAATCAAAATATTACAAGCCATGCATTAGAGCAGAGGAGGGGTATGACAAAGAAATTGTCGGAATGTTTCCTTGAATAACAGCTTCATAAGAACCAAAATGAGTCGACAGAGGTGCTTAGATATTGGCGATCAAATACTGGGGGCTAATAAAACGAGGCTGTGAGAAACGTCTATTTTGCCAAGTATTTTTTTCTGGAAAATATTTCCGCAGGAGTTAAAATTTGTGGACTGTGTCAGCAGTAGGATTCTTAGGCATTGGCAGTCAAGTGAACAGACAGGACACCACTTTAATCAGGTTATGTAGAAGAAATGTTTTAAAGATGCACTGAAGCTCAAATTCAAATGACACAGCACAACTGTGTGCTATAGGGGAGGCCACAGCTGCCGCTGGGCCTCCTGGCAGTTACTTATGGTTCCTGTCAGGCAGTGCTATCCGACAAATTTGATTTGTTGCAATTAAATGATGGTGTCAAAAAGAAAGCAAAGGTGGCTCATGAGCTAACAAGGCTAAAGGCAGAGTTCGTTCACAAGCAAAGCCGATTTTTTTTTCCTTTACATACTCACTCCCTGTATATAAACTTCCTTAAACTTTTGACCTGTGTTACATCTACCTCTCTTCTCTATTTAGATTTCTTTCATGAATAAAAATGACTTAATTTATTATACACGATCAGCACTAATCACTGCTGCCTCCCTTTTTCAATTAATCTACCTTCAACATTGTTTTTGAAATGGCCCATCTACTGTTGGAATTCCCCTCTGCTCTGATTAGTCCAAGGCATTTTTATAGGAGTACGAATTGAAGTGTCCTCTCTTATAGTGAAATCAAACATTTTGTGTTTTATACTTTAAGAAAGCTATAATAGCCATTGATTTTTTTTTCTAAATAGACATTTGAAAATATACAGTATCTTAAGGATTCTGCAAGCAATGTGTCAAAATATAAAGGAATGTGATATCTACACATTGATATTGCATACTTTACACAAATCATATTTATTACAGTGAAGGCGATGCATTTGTCTGTGATGTCTCAACAATCCATATTCTTATACAAGCCAAGGGTTTATTTCTGATAGTCTAGGCCAGTGTTTGACCATTAAAAACTCTCAGGATATTGCTATGTTTGATGTATGGTTGTCCTGCCTCCAGAAAGTCTTCATCGATTCTTGACAAAACACTCGGAGTGGTAATTTCAAAACTGAAGTCAGGAGATTCTATTCTTCTGCTAAGCATCTCAGAACCAATGGCTTCAATCTTATTCCTTTATAAAGCTTTATCCAATCTGGTCCCCAGTGAATTCCCTAAATCCAACTTTTGCTATGCTCATTCCTTCCATTGTAGCTACACATACCCCTGCCCTGGGCCATTTGAGTTCTTCTCCCCTCCACTAACATACTTCATTATAGATATTTTCCATGTCTTGCTTCCTTCCTTTTCCTTCAGGTTTGTCCTCAAATAGCACTTTCACAGTTCAGCCTTCTCTAACTACACTATTTAAAATTACAGCCCTCATCCCCGC
The DNA here is from genome assembly GCF_018350155.1 of Leopardus geoffroyi. Classification (NCBI taxonomy): domain Eukaryota; kingdom Metazoa; phylum Chordata; class Mammalia; order Carnivora; family Felidae; genus Leopardus; species Leopardus geoffroyi. The sequence goes on from NC_059327.1 coordinate 177,401,241, forward strand.
TCCACACTTCTTCATTCTATCTTTATCTTATTAATTTTAACAACTTCTGGCAAGTGATAACTCATAGTTAATGCTCTTCATATATATTGGCTATATCGATATTGGATAGGTATGGCTACATGAATGTCTAGAATGTATAGAGATTTTGTTGGCATTTTTAGCCATTGGCATAGATTATTACATAATTAGATTTATGTTCTAAATTCTAAAATCTTGTAAGAGAAAGAAACATGGTAAAGTATCCAATTTAATCCCTTTACTTGACATCTATTTAAATCTAGACCAAAAAAACCAAACAAATAAAATAATAAAATAAAATAAAATAAAACAAAATAAAATAAAATAAAATAAAATAAAATAAAATAAAATAAATCTAGACCCAATAAGCTAACTGACTAGCCAAGGTAGCTATAGCAGGATCTATTAGAGATAGCACCAAAACTTCAGCGAGTCCCCTGCTTCCAAGATTGAGGATCAACAAAGGACTGTAATACAGGGTCTAGATTCTGGTCTAGAATTGTGGGACAATGTCACCTTCTAACCCTTTCTCCATCACTTATTAGCTTTCACTTAATCTTCAGGGGGCAAAGAAATTAAGTCTCAGTCATCTTGGCTACAAAGTAGGAAATGATAGTATTCACCTTATGGATGTTGAAGATAAATAAAGTTAATTTGTATAAAATATCAGGGCCTGCCATATTGTAAACATTTCAAAGAATGCTAACTACTATTACTTTTTAGATAAATAGTCACACAATGCATTGCATTACTAAGAGTCTTGTGTCACTATAACAAAGATATAGAATATATTGTATATTTTATGTGTGCTTATAACTTAATGATGCTTATTTCCAACATATGCACTAATAACAATCTAACGAAGGTCAGTGCAAATTGCATATATATTGGTTGATTGATATTAACAGCTACACTATTGTTGATAAGGAAACTCTAACTGATATAATTATGTCATGGTGGTATTTGCTCTAAGGATATGCAGTCACAAGAATAAAACTCAGTATTAAAGCAAGAATAATTCTTTATATAAGTTTTGTCTAAAACACCAAATTTTTTGTCTAAAAGTCTAAAAGACTGCAGGCATATGTTTTATCATCTCTACAAATAAGAAGAATAAAACTTTCAACAACATAATTTTATTCCAAGGACCATGATACATGCAATTTTTTCTTAGGTTATATAGCTAAATATGACATGATTGCAAACATAATTTTTACTACTAGACAATATTTTTAAAAGTATAAGAATTTTGGGGGTTGTTATTTATTCACTTTTTAATATAACAAATATGTCAGATAAATATGTGACTTGCCAATTAAGTTTCCAAAATTGACTGATATCGGGGGGGCAGTTAATGAGTATTGTACAAGTTGTGTTCACTGTACTACTTGGCTGATAAAGATGGTCCTTAGAAGCCAAACTTGAATCAGGGAGATTGGCTATTTTACGACTTATACATCTAGCTATAGATTTTTAGCCCAGTGCTTCAGTGCCCTTGACGGAGGGGCAATGCACTACCACGTGCACAGTTCTATTTCAGTGGGCCTTGAAAGGTAACCTTCATTGACATTAGCTCTTTTAATCATCTTTGACCTAGGCAAATATTGCACAGGGCAGCAATTCTATAAACAGGGATTCCCATCATGACTGCAGTGAATACCACTTTGATCAGAACATGTGGCTTAAGAGACACATGCCCTCAAGCCAGAATTCATACTGTCAGCAAGAAACACACCACATGGGGTTTCAATTGCTCTATTACCGTATTGAGCCTAACTAGTTGTTGAATATAACATGGAAATGTCTTGAATCCACTATGGGTAAAATTCTGGAAAAAAAACCTTAAGTGTAAAGACCTAGAAATATTCTAAAGAGTTTCTATTACAGTCAGTTGAAATGCAACCGATATACTTTCTGTTACACACAGTCTTTCAGATAACAGACATCCCAGCTCTTTCAGCAACCGTAAAAGATGCAATGACACATAAAAACCTAGATTGGAGTGCCACTGAGTCCTACTATTTACAAAGTGCAGCTTAGATGTTTAGAATCAACAAAAATGATGTGTCTCATCTCTAGGACACACAGATTTACTGTATTTTATATTCCATAGTAGGAAACACATATTCTTAGGCTACAATATATATTTAGCTTTTATGTACATATATTAAATATACAATACAGGATACCATTTATAATCCCATGTTTCAATGTCAAATAGTTTGCTCTTTTTATATTGCTCCTAGTTTCTTTTATATTTTGGTCTATGTTAAAAATATTAAAGCAAACTTATTTATGAGGGCACATTGAAATGGCAGGGCTCTAAAGATTGTTTGAAGTAGACACGAATAAATTTTTCAGTCCCTATAAAATACCTACTTTGCTCTGTAAAGTATAGATATAGGAGGAAATGTTGTGAAAAGAGAATGTCTTAGACATTGAATCAAACAAGTGTGGATCACAATCTCCACTTGGATCCTTGCGACCTTAGGTAAGTTACTTAACTTGTCTGTATGCCTCATCAATCAGTCATTGTTTTTGGGTTCCAAAGCTATACATTCAGGTGAAGCAGTTCCCTTCAGATACAAGCAATTTTTTTTTTTTAATTTTCTTTCAAACGTTTATTTATCTTTGAGACAGAGAGAGACAGAGCATGAACGGGGGAGGGTCAGAGAGAGAGGGAGACACAGAATCCGAAACAGGCTCCAGACTCCGAGCTGTCAGCACAGAGCCCAATGCGGGGCTTGAACTCACAGACCTCGAGATCATGATCTGAGCCGAAGTCAGATGCTTAACCGACTGAGCCACCCAGGCGCCGCCAGATCTGAGCAATTTCTGAGGAAGGAGGTGACCCCCAGTCTGTAGCAGGCTGCACTCAGTGTGGAAGGTAGAGTGAGTACCTCTGTTCTGAAGAAGGATCTAAGCAAACCACCACAGCCTCAGGATTGTCAATTATTTTGTTAATTCTCTCTTTCTAAACCAGATATTTCAGCCCAAAATTAGCAGCCTCTCCTCTCTAAATCTTATAGATCACATCTGTACAAAAATTGTCCCCCCTTTATTGTGATTATTTTACACTGCTTTGTATTCATTGTCTTCTCACAGAAATAAAACAGTAAAATAGTGAAAAGTGGCTGAGTGTGGGATTTGGGTCTAAACCATTTGGATTCATGCCTTAGCTCCACCAATTACCAGTCATAAGAAATCAGGGACAGTGCATCTCTCTGTGCCTTGGTATCCTAATCCACAAAGTGGTGATAATTATAGTACTTCATAGGTAGTGAGGTTCAGATGAATTGAATAACATGTAGAAAGCTCTTATCAGCACCTGGCATAAAATCATCATTATGGGTCAGCTTTTATTACTCTTTTATTTATTTACATGTCTCAGTATTTATTACCAAGTTTTGCATGTTTTATTCTAATAGAAGAAAATGAATTCAAACTCCACCATTGCCTTTGAGTTTTATAACATTCAAATCCCTCCTGGAATTATTTTGTGACATTAGAAATGCGGGAAGTGGAGAACACCCTTTCTGCCTGGTGAGTTTATTTTGAAAACCACATAAGATAATATATGTGAAAACACTCCGACCTGCAGCCAAGAAGTTTAAATGTTCCTAACACACCCTGCTGTCTCATGTAACAGATCTTTGGCATGCAAGCCATTCTGCCTAGCAATTTTCCTTTTGTCTCTTTTTTGATATCTGCTTACCCATCAGGCTTCGGGTTCCCCCTTCCCTATCAAAGTTTTCTATGGCACCTGAGAACCACACACTCACCCCCCATGTTCCCACGACACAGGTAGCTAACAAGAGTATCACTGTCATCCCACTTTTTTGTCATGGTCTGTTTTGTTGGGGGCTTTTATTGTTGTTTTTATTAGCTGACTTGACAAGATGGTTCTTCCAAAGGAAGGCTTTATTCATTGTTTCGGTATTCCCAAGCCTAGCCCAGCATTTGGATTACTTATTTAACGAGTGAAGCAGGACAGGATGGGACAGGATGGGACAGGGTGGGATAAGAGGGGCTTATGGACTGAACTGAATCTTCCACAAACAGTTGGATCTCAGGAAAAGATTTTAGATAACTAGCAAAATATTCATTTCCACTTTACATGTAGAAATTTGTCTCACTTTTCTGCCAAAATTACCAAAATTTCCTAGATTGAATTTTTCAACACTACTTCAAAATTATTTCTATTGTTTGGCTCAGTAGCTCAACACAGATTGAGGCAAATTCCCCTTCGTATCTCTAATGACCTTCTTGCAAAATATCTTCACAGTGAAGGTGATTTTTGAAAGTTTCTTATTACACATGAGAAAAAAATAGGAAGAAGACCACCTGAAATGGCTTAGTGTTTTATATAAATTATGTCTCCTTCGCTGGAAGTTTACACAGATGCACCTCACAGGTGAAAATATCAATGGTGATTAAAGTTCTTATTTGTATGTGTCATTGTAAAGGCGAGTGAAAAATTCTGGAAGATATGTTACTTTTCACATAGCATTCATGGTTATAGTTGGAACTGTGGAATTTGGTTCACCTCATTTTCTGAGGACTAAACCAGAGTGAAAATAGGAGAGGAGGGCACAGAAGCGTTATAGATGACAGATGACTCAACATTAAGGAACCATAGTCATACTTAGTAATAACCATATTAGTCAATCAGTGTTTGTTTGTGACAGAAAAAATAATGTTTTTGAAGTACGCTCTGTTTGTATTAGAACAGCTATCTCTCATCCTTTTAGGGTTTTTCCCCTAACTTTACAGTGATCTTTTTCGGGGATCGGACTACTACAGTAACTTTTAATCAGTAATGTCTTCGACATTACATCTACCGTAAAAAGAAGGCTGAAATACAATAACATGAATTGCAAAAAAGAAAACTAATGGACCAGTTCATGGATAGTAATGCATTCTTTCCTTTCCTTTTACCTTTCGTCGACTTTGCAAAATGAACAGTGTTTCTGGGTCAAGTGAAGTTTCGCATGCAAGGTTTGTCAAGTTTCATTCCCATTTAAACCTTCATTAAACCCCCAAAGTTAGCTATGCTCTTCTAGATACCAGTGGTTTATGCTTTAATAAGTAAGGGTAGCAATACTGCTTAGTGACCCACACATGTTTTTGCAGGAATATAGGGATAATGATGTTGCCCCTTACTTTCAGAGATACGGAGTTCACTGTCAATTATCTAGGAGTGATTGTCCATTTTGCTCATTATTTCTAACCTTTACTTCCTCTTTTTCCCCTGTCCTAATATTTTTGGATTTTGCATTGTGCCAGCAGAAAATGAAGAGGGAAAATGATGAAATACAGAATACAAATGAATATTGTGTTGTCATTTCTACTTTTTTAAAAATAATTACATCAATTTTTGATCACTTGGCTTGTCTTTGTGGACTGATCCTTGCATTGCCACCAAAAGAAATAGCTGAGTAAATTAACAGGATGGAGATTCCAAAGGAAACAAACATACCTAGTAGGAGAAACATAATAGTTTTAGCACATCAATTATTTATATTATTTATATGAAACTATGGATTTTTAATAATTACGAATTAGATACATATCAATTAAAATCATTCCCTACAGAGTATCTTTGTGAAATCATTTATTACATTACTATATTAAGTTAGAATCAATTAAATTTATATATTCCATAATTATGACATGTTCCTAGTTCATATTTGAATTCATCTCCAATTATTTTCAATTTATGATGTTATTTTCTTCCCAATGCAATTTAGGCATATTAACTATTCAGTGACTATCCTTTATTCGTGTACAGCATAAAGACAATTCCTTTTTCTCTCCTACACCAAAACAAACTGCACACTGAGGCAAAGCCAAATTTCCAAAAAAATGTTCTATCAAAGAAAAGTCTTACGCGATCACTATGTTGTATGCCTGAAACTAATGTAACACTGTGCATCTATTATACTCAAAAAATAATGAAAAAAAAGGTCATATGCATTTCAATATCACAGAGCAGTAGAATGTGGTCCTGACATCTCTGTGAAACCATGCTTCCCACTCTTCCCCGATCTTCTACATTCTGTACTCTTTAGACCACTTTCTTCACTGACTCACAAATACACCATGAAGTTTTAAAACCCATTTTCTGACATAGTTTTCATCATCAGTAACATACTTGCTTTAGTTCTATGTCTTTCTTCCAAAAGTACATATACTGTGAAGGCAGATAGACATGGTTGCCTATAATAGTCATCGCGATAAAAAATTGATAGCAACAGAAAGTAAACACCAATAGTAATTACAGTATAGAGAGGGTTTTGTACATTATCTCATTTAGTTCCTCACAACAACCCTTTCAGGAAGTCCTTATTACTATTATTATACAGATTTACTTCCAAAGAAATTAAGGCCTAGTGGTTGACAGACTTGCCCAAGGTCACAAATCTGGTAAGTGAAGGATGTTGGGATCTTTTTTTTTTTTAATTTTTTTTAATGTTTATTGATTTTGAGAGAGAGAGAGAGAGAGAGACAGGGCATGAGTGCTTGAGGGACAGAGAGAGAGGGAGTCACGGAATCTGAAGCAAGTTCCAGGCTCTGAGTGGTCTGTGCAGAGCATGACACGGGGCTGAACTCACAGACTGCAAGATCAAGACCTGAACCGAAGTGGGATGCTTAACCAACTGAGCCACCCAGGCACCTCAGGATTTGGGGATCTTAACCTAAACAGCCTAATGCAGTGTCAGCCTATTATTAGTTTGTGAAGACTGATGTCTAATTAAATTTCATTTAAATAGCAATGAGATTACTATCTGTTTTGACCTGGTATGATTAGCATCACATTTGGGGAAAGGTACTCATTTAGACTCCTTTTGAATATTTACTGCTGAATTTTAGATTGGTGCTAGGTTTTGGTCAGCATGGCCACATGACAATTTCATTCTTATTAGATTTAAATTCAAGTTGAAAATGCAAGAATAATATACACAAAGCAAGAAACGAGTGCATGTTAAATATTTGAGCTTAGTCTGGAATTTTTCTTGGGGAGTGGAAGAAGAGATTCAGCATTTCAGTCAAATGTATTTTCCACTTTTTTTGTTTGTTTTATTTAAATTCCTGTTAGTTAACAAACACTGCAATATTAGTTTCAGATATACAATTTAGGGATTCAAATGTTTTTTTTTTCCCAATATGTCTTTAAAGACATTATGCTTAATCCTCATGCTTAATTAGGATCAGATAAATATCTAGTAGGTTTATTAGACCTAGAGTCTACATATTGCATTTTTTTTTTTACATATTACATCTTAGAATCACCATAGAGCACATGTGTGTGATTCATGTTTGAAATACGATGAGCAAATATCAATTAGGCCCATCAGGTAGACAATAACCGTTCTCATGTCTATGCACCTCTGTTAACTGTGCGACCCTAGGCTTTTCAAATTCAGGCTGGTTCTAAAGGGTCTTAAATGTAGACATTATTAAATGTACACAACCTCAGAAATATCCCAAACTTAACTAATGAGATTTAGCAAATGCTTTCAGAATACGGGACTGGGCACGTAAGGAGAGCTGATTTATAGCTGGAAAGGCAAAGGTCTATCTTTATATCTGGAGATGCCTGGCTTTTTGACTCTTGTCTAAGATAAAGGGAATAGGTTTTATGATGTGCTGTGTAAAGCCCAAAATTTTCCTAGTGATCTTGTCCTACACAAGATTAGCTTCTTTATTGAGAGCTCAACTGGTTCAAACAGTTTGACCTGCCTGGCTTGACCATGTGAGGAACTACCTAAAGTTTTTTTCCAGGGTGCTCCCTGGAAGCTACGACTCCTCATACAAACTTGGCAGTTTAGCCAGAGACTCTTAAATTCAAATGCACAAAGACTGTCTCTGAGACCTCTGATGATTACCTGAATTCTACTTCTACTGGTGTTATGTATGTTTTACATTGAAATGAAATCTACACATAAATATACTCTATGGGGTCTGCTAGGTTTTTAAATATCCAAAGAGGGGAGTACAATACAGCACCACACTTGACTACTCCAAATATTGGAATATTATTTTGGGCAACCCTACTATGGATTGAAGGTGTGAAAAAGTTGGTAAGCAACTTTAACTTGGTTGAATGAAACTCCAAAAAGTAAGACCCTATATTGGATAGGTAATTCAGAACAAACCAAACATATGGCTCTATTCTTCTCTGAAGGTATAGGTCTTGCAAGATTCAAAGATCCATTCTGATCCAGCTGAAGGAAAATCTGGTGTAATCTTCATTCTATGTATTAATTGGGAAAAGTTATATGGTCCCCATGATGCCTGATGCTTCCTCTGTATCCTGAAGGAAAATTCACCCCTGTAGGGAATATTAGTTTCAAAACTGATTTTAGTAAATGGAATAATAATGTTGTCTCTGGATTTTCACTTATTTGTTGCTTCTCACAAATGTGCTAATTGTAGTAGATCCAGGAACATTCTTAAAAAGCAGATGGTTCAGAGTTCAAATTCCACCTATAACAGTAGCTAAATGATTTTTTGTTAGTATAGTCCTTATCTACAAAATGAGAATAATAACACTATTTCCCTCATGGAGTTTTGTGCATTAATGAGACAACGCATGGAAGGCATTAATACAGTGCTGGCTTATAGGTGTCAATAATTGTGGGCTTACTCAATTTTCCTAGTCACGTGCTTAGACAATCTAAATCTTCCCCACAAAGTTTGGCTAAACAGACATAATTTAGCATTAAGTTAATGTTAAGAATACCTAGTCCATGTGCTCAGACTATTTAGTCCATAAGTCATAGTTAATGGGCTAAATTTAATACATGTAGCACCATCAAATTCCAGGTAGATCTAAAATGACTGATGCTTGCATTAAAAATCCGTAGGATGCAGGCCAGCTATATGTGTTGTCTTAGAAAATGCCCTTATGACCATCCAGCTTCCTCTTTTTTTTTTAATTTTTTTTAGAAGGCATTATCCAGTAAAATATAGTGTTCCTCATCCCATGCAGACATCACTGACTGCTCTTTCTGAATGGTAGTGTTTGTGTATATACTCTTTGCAGTATTTGAGCTAAAATTATTGTAATTCAAATTTCAAAAGTATTCTTTTCTGCTTAGGTGAACACTTGAGTAATGGCTTATATTTTATATGTTATCATTCCCATATCTTTTGAAGATTTCTGGGGAAAGGAGATAAAAATAAAACTACCTATAGAATTAACAAATATAGAGGTTCTAATCTGAAATGTTCACTAAGTTTCCATTTGACTTTGAAATCAGACATTGGTACTCTACAAATACTCAGTTGATACAACAAAATAAATAAAATGGTACCATTTGCTTTAGAGTTAGAAAACATATATACACGGCAAAATATTTAAATACAACTGACCTGTGTTATTCCTTTTAAAATAATTCTTTATGTTTAAAAAAAAGGAGGGCATTATTAGCTTCAGAGCCATTTAAAGTACGTGAAAAGAATTGCATTATTTGAGAATAGGACATAAAAAAGGACTGTCAGGACTTGGTGAAATTTTTTTAATGACTCCAGTGATTTATAAAACATCCTATCCACTGAAAGCTCAGAGCTGTTTGGTAAGAATGATATTTTAAATTGAAAATTAGATATTTCTCAGGTGATTTTGCCCTTTTGAAAGAAATAGTGAGTTGAAGAAAATCTACCTCCCTTTCAATATTAAATTAAATGTCACCAAAGTCACTAGTACCTTTAGTTTCTTTTCAGAAAACCGAAGTAACTGGAATTGCAAAAACTCTGTAAACTTTAAAAATAAATAAATAAATACTTGAATTTACGTGTGAGATATAAAATTTAAGAGAAAAATGACCATCACAAAAATGTAGTTGGGTAGGCATATATTAAAATGAATTGCTAATTTTTTTGCCCTAAGTGGAATAAACACTTAGTTTAATCTCCTTTATAGTCTATAATTATGGTAAAGCTTTATGAAAAGTGAGGTAGGCGGTATTCTACATGGTTGCCACGATTCCCACCCTCCTGGCGAATGCATCCTGTATAATCCCTTCCTGTTAAATATGGGCAGAGCAGTAATTATGATAAAATATGACTCTTCTGATTTTGTCCCTAATCATTTGCTCACAGGACATGCCCTCTTTTTACTCTCTTACTTCTCTTCTTTAAAATATGGACATTGTAGTGAGCCATTCTTGACTAAGACTGCTGACTAAATGAAGGATTAATATAGGACAATTTTCATTCCCTTCAATATCTTACAATCTGTTGGACCAATAAAATTAAGAACAAAACAAACAACTCAGGTCAGCATGTAATCAAAGTTGTGTAGACATGAATGACAGAACATCAACAATAAGTCATCAGAAAGGTATTATTAGGTCCATAATACAAATACACTAAAGCATCCAAATGAATTGTGTATATTTTAGAAAAATTTCATTAGGAAGACCAAAGCAATGAGTTGTTTAGTTAACCTCAGTTTACCAGACAATTCAATTAGTAGAACATTTTAATTAATTATGGGTTTGTAACAGTATATTTATTTCTTCCACATGCTCAAAGGCATTAGTTGACTAATGTCTCACAATCAGTCAATTCATTTCAATTCAGAGTCATTTATTAGGTAGCTACTCAATGTAGGATTATACCAGAATAAATAAAGAATCATCCCCATCTACACGAAGTCTATATAGTAGATCCCTGTAGGGAATATTTGCTTCAAAATTGATTTTGGTAAATGGAATAATAATGTTATCTCTGGATTTTCACTTAAGAAGATGAATTTAACATACTGTGGCAAAAGTTCCTATAAAAGAGAATAGAGAAAGGACATTTGACTCAGGCAAAGTGGTCAAGTAGAAATCTTGGAGATGACATCTGACAATTGAGGCAGAAAATAAAGCAGAAGCAAAAGACATTCCAGTGAGATAAAAATGCATCAGCAAACAGGAAATATGATGGAATCTTTGGGAAAACATATGTAGTTTAGGCCTATTTAGATTCTAATATAAGGCAGAAGGTGCCAAAGATAAGATAGGAAGATAAAGACCAGATAATGAACGGCATTGTCACATGAGGAGGTGAGATTTCTATGCTGCAATCAATGGGAATCTTGGGAAGCACATAAAAGGCGAATGCGGTGGGTGGGGGGGGGAGTAGTAACAATCTTCCTTAACTATGGTCTTGTTTACACTTTATATTAACAAATGTGATAGCGGTGTACAGCTTTAATTTGATACTGAAAGGTAGTTTTGGTAACCCATAGGCCTTGTGATAAGGATGAGAATCCATAGGCACTATATTAGAAGAAATTCTGAGAATTTAGGCTATGCTATTTAAATGCATATTCATGATCATAAAAATGAAATTAATAGCAACAGTGAAAATACACATAATTATTTAATGATGAGTTAGTTTAATCTTGCAAATCTAGAAGATTTATGCTATAAAACGTTCATATAGTATATAAAGCATCCACAAGAGCTGTTCCTTCCCATAACTGTGAATGTTCCAGCAAATGCATGTTACGAGCTGTCCTAGATTATACAAAGAACCAGAAGGACAAATCCAGGATGAAGGGCAGAGCGGCTTCAAACTTAATACACTACTCTGTATAGTGAATCATGCACTTTCGCAGAACCTGCTAATTCTGTGGGAGCTTATGTTATGCTAGCTTATGTAATTGATCATGCATAAAAGACAAAAATACTGATGGTTCAGCACTCCACAGATCTGTGGGCATTGTATCCTTCTGGATAATTGCATGAGCAAAGAAAAAAAGGACATAGCTAAGACATAGCTTCCTCCTCAGTCTCTCCTTAAACATCAAAAAAAAAAAAAAAAAAAAGCACAAAAGCATTCCAATCTTTTGATAAATAAAACTGAAGCTAGAACTAAAGGCCAGAATTTATCAAGTTTATTTTTATACATTAATCTTATAACTGGAATTACACATTAAGACAAACGCATTATTAAATTATTGCATTTAAAAAATTGCAAACTGATTCCATTTAAGTCCTTAAATATTCAGCTCCAATAAAAACATCCAACTACACACACACAAGATCTGGAACTTATTCTATGTATTTTTATTGTGATTTGGATTCAATTGCTTCTGACATCTAATGGGAATGTACATGCCCCTAAAGTATACTAAGCATAGTGTTTGGAAATAAAGTGTTGATAAATGCCATATCTGTTTATTTTTATACATACAGTGTTTGTATAATGCACTCACATTTAAGGAGTTAAAAATATTTATAAGTAGAGACAGAAATCTGAAATTTTTGATATGCATAAAAAGGTATATTAAAAAGTATGGAATTGTGGATGAAATATATGTAACTAAAAATAGTTTACGGATTTTTGGAAAACAGATATAAACGATCCTGAGACTCAGCAGAATTAGGGATGTCAAAAGGAATCATCAATACATAAAATCACATCAAATTTACAGAAGTTTGAGAGTCATCATCTATCACAACAATCATTTTTAAGGCAATAACAAAACCTAAGGGCAGAGTAGGCATTTCATGTCTCGGTTAGAATTTCACATTGCAGAGAACCCAATGATCCACTTAAACAATTTGATTCCCAAAAATATTAGTCATAATAATCAACATGGCTCCATTACTAAACAAACACTGTGCTTACCAGTGTGAGTACGCAATCTATAATTTTTTTTCCAGGGGTTGTATTTAGTGGGTCATTTACGCTAGCTATTCTGACAAAAGAAATTCAAGGAACCTGAGATTTATATTTAGCACTGAACCATCAGTTGTTTTATGGAGGTAGACACATAAAACTAGTTATTTTGAAAGCACAGTTCCATGAAGTCTCTTTTCCAAATTTATGTTTGTAAAGTGTCTTCAGGTGCTGCAAACTAGTCTCATCGTACATACGTTTAGGTACTCCAAAAGATTCTCTGCAATAGTGTCAGGATTCAGATAGGTATATATTTAGCAAAACCTTTGTAAATTTACATTGAATTATTCAGTAGGATTTAAAATTTTAAAGTACCATTACCACTGTATTTTTAAGTAAGATTTTTTTCTTAGATTAATGAATTGTTTGGGGGGGGGCTGTTTGTTTTGTTGTTGTTGTTGTTGTTGTTGTTGTTTTGCTTTTTTTGTGATGGACTACAGTTTCTTTTTTCGGATAAGATCATCTAAGAGGATCTGTACTCACAAGAATGTTCAAAACTCCAAGGAAACAAAGTGAAACCGAAACAAAACTTCCAACCCTCATTCCATTTGCAGCCATCAGTGATCAGTGACGATTGATACCAAGAATTTTCTTGCCTTGAGGCCTTCATATAAATGATTTTGCCTGGTTAACACTACAGTGTAATCACACAGGCCTTAATTTAGCCATTTCTTCCAAAATGAGAACCAATGTTAATGTCACATGTGCTACATCCTATACTGTAACTTTCCAGCGATTACTATTCTTTTGTAATTTTGTAATATTATTTAATGTCTTTCTTCCCATTATCTGTAAGATCCATGAAGGCAGTAATCTGGCCAATTTGCTCTTCATTGATTGTCTCAGAGTAAACCGTAAGTTTAGTAAATAGTAATCTACTAAATAGCTATTTGTTACATGAATAAATAAAAGAAATGTGGAAATCCTTCCACATAAAATAAAGTAAATGTACTTAATACAATGGGAACAAAAAACATAATTTGTATTCAAGCCTCCTATCTTATTAAAAATTCCCTGTTTGTCTTTGTGCCCATATAACTATATCATATGTAGTAAGGTTTCATTGGGTAAAATTCATGCTGTGAGAAGGTATTGGGATGGAGACGTTGGAAGATAAGGTCAGAGATGATTTTTCAAAGTCTGTGTAATAGACAGAGTCAAGGTTAGCATTGAGATTTTGATCTATGGGCATGTTTTCTATCAACAGAAACAAAAATCCACAAGATTAGGAAAAGACTAAGGAATGTTTTTGAATTTTTTTTTAATGTTTATTTATTTTGAGAGAGAGAGACAGGCAGAGTGAGAGCAGGGGAGGGGCAGAGCGAGAGGGAGACACAGAATCCAAAAAGGGTCCAGGCTCTGAGCTGTCAGCACAGAGCCCACACGGGGTTCGAACTCACAAACCCTGAGATCATGACCTGAGCCAAAGTCAGATGCCCAGCCAACTGAGCCACCCAGGCACCCTGAAATGTTTCAAAATGAGTTTCAATTTAGATTGCTTGGAGAAGATTGTGTCAGGTTTGTAAAAACCTGTGAAAAAATTCTAACATATAATGGGAAATGTGAAACCATAATTCATGGAATGAAAGAGTGAAAGAGGGAGGGAGGGAAGGAGGAGAGAGAGGGCTGATTTGGTCAAAAGCACAATAGCAGCATATATTCCTGTTGTGTTAGAATCACTCTCCCTGGTTACAAGAGCAGAAAGCTGCAGAGTGACTCTTTTCTTTGGCAAAATCCCTGGGAGGTTGAATGGCTGGGCAGTTTCAGAATAACAGAAAGTAATTCTGGTTTATCAAAATCACATAAAATTGAAAATCCTAGTGGGGGTGGCAAACTTCTTGTGATGTGTCACCTGTATCTACACCATAAAAACACATCAAGTCAGAAGTTAAAAACGAAATTGAGCAGTTGAGATATGGATCAAGAAACTCTACTAAATAAGTGCCTTTTGTAAATACTGAAATTATAAAAATGGAGAAAATGAATAAAATAAAAGCAGTGAGCATGAAGGCTTTAATAAACTCTAGTTTGATTTGGCATGTCATAAATGTCAAAAGGGGCACCAGCCAAAGACATTTTATTACTAAGGCCCTACAGCTCAAATAAAATCTGCTAACTATTGGCCTTTGAATAAGAGTAAAGAGAGGAAAGAAGCGTAAATACAATCCCAGCTATCCCAGAGTCATAGATTATTACACAAAAGCTTCCCTTACCTATTATTCTGCAAGTGGAAATATGGGAACAGGAAAGGTCTTTGTTATTTTTCCGTGCTCTGAAGAAAGCCACCGTCTGCAATATGTTCTAGCTTGTTGTTTGTATATATCGTTTAATACCTATGGGGTGTAAAGACTATATAATCTGGAATGGCTAAAGTGGGCATTCCTCTTTCTGTACGTTAAGAACGTGTTGCTGTTTGTTAAGCCTCCCAAGTTAATGAATTGACCTGAGTTAATGCCATTTAATGTGATTTCACTTCTGGGCTTGGTAATAAAAAAGTAGGGAAATGAAGGGTTCTGATAAATTTCCATATAAGTGTGACACAGTTTTTATCTCTACTTTCTGTTATAGTGCCTGTGAGTGAAAACAGAGGAAACAATGGAGTGGGTATGTCTCAAGAACAAGATCGCTTCCTTTAGAATTCGGTGCAAGACTCTGCACGACAATACCAAATGCACTTCTAGCAAATGAGTATTTGACATGAAGAGTAAAAGACAGGGCGAATCACAGTCAGCTTCAGCTTCTCTATATGTGAATCTTTGTTTTTAGCCATTCCAATAGAACACAAGTTACTGTTTAGCCTATAGCTATATTCTGCTAAATAATTAGAGAAATTTCTTTTTCTTCCTGTTTTTCACATTACTTTCTCCAAAAAGTATTATGTATGTCCATTTAATTGATCAACCTTTACCTAATTATTGCTAAGAATGATAGCATTGTTTCAGACCAGACACAGATTGAGTACTACCATGATTAAAATAATAGAAAAGACTTACAATTTTCTGAACATGGTATTTTGCTGCTTTCCAAATATGCAATATTTATGCATGTTAAACTTATACTAAAAAAAAAAAAAAGCAAAATGTATCTTTGTTTCTCCAAAATTGCATTTTTAAGTGTTTCCATTCACTGAATAAATTATCTAACAATGTTAATTCATCTTCCTCCCCACTATTACAATGGATGAACTCCCATCTTCCTTAAATTATGTGATAGACTTCATTTCACTGGAAATGTCTGAACCACATATACAAATGTTTGTAACTATCCTGTTTGAAATTTTGCCATAGAATGTTAAATGGTTATTGCCTAGCTTGAAATGTACTATGTAAGAACTAGAACTTCCTTATGGAAAGTATATGGCCAAAGTTGGTAATCTTAAAATAATATAAGGAGGCAGACAATGTTTTTTGACAAAGAAATATTCATTATCCCCTCCAATCTTTATAATAGTATTATAATATTTTGGGAAGCAACATTGGATTCAATTAACAATATTGATTTTCCTAGATTCCTTTGAAACTTATGGAAATCTATCTAGAAAATGCAAGAGTTTTAGTAGCCCAGGATCTATAAAAAAAGTTTGACAGTTAAGCTGATTGATAGTTGGAATTAAAACTTAACTTTGCTAAGTTTTTTCCTTGTTTTCTTACTATTTAATATAAAAATGAAAAGAATTGTCCCTCTAATTTGAATTGTCCTTCTATCTAAAATGAAAACTTTTCAAAGAGATTTTTTTTTGGTAATACCTGAAAACAACAACTTAATATATTTTATCCTTTTGCAGAAATTCTGTAAAAAAATGTGGCATATTAAAATGTGATTGTGACAGTTTCATGATTTAAAAAAATAATTAATTCTATTTATATATATTTATATAAATTATCTCTCTCCCTCCCCCCCCCGTGTGTGTATATGTGTGTGTGTGTGTGTGTGTGTGTGTGTGTGCGTGCGTCTTTCCTGTTCTGCAAGTATATTTGTCCATTTCTTTTTTAAGAGAAATTTATTTTTTGAGAGAGAGAGTGAGCAAATGAGGGAAGGGCAGAGAGAGAGAGAGGGAGACACAGTATCAGAAGCAGGCTCCAGGCTTTGAGCTGTCAACACAGAGCCCGAAACGGGGCTCAAACTCACAGACTGCAAGATTGTGACCTAAGCTGAAGTCAGATGCTTAACCAACTGAGCCGCTCAGGCACCCCATATTTGTCCATTTCTATAATAAGACTGCATTGTTTTCTTTTCAATGACTTTATATTTTAATATGTGGTAAATCTTATACTCTGACTAGTCTATTTGTTTTAACACTTTTAATGGCTATTCTGTAAACTCTGATTTATTTTTTGTATGAAAAAATTAGGATATTTTATTTAATTATGGTATATTTAATTTGATTGCAGTTATACTAAATTTACATTTAAAAAAAATAAATGCTATACCCTATCCATTCAATAAGAAATGTCTTCATTCCATTAGTTCAGATAACTTAATATTCTATGGTAAGATTATGTTTTATCACTTAGCTGTGGTGACCTTAAATTAAATTTGTTACTACGAATTTAATATATTGTGTTGACATATTTTTTTTTAAACTGAGGTGAATCCTCAGCAGCTTTTTTTATTTTAAGTTTATTTAATTTTGAGACAGAGAGAGACAGAGCATGAACGGGGGAAGGGCAGAGAGAGAGAGAGAGAGAGAGACAGAATCGGAATCAGGCTCCAGGCTCTGAGCCATCAGCCCAGAGCCCAAAGCGGGGCTGGAAATGGACCGCGAGATCGTGACCTGAGCTGAAGTCGGACGTTTAACCGACTGAGCCACCCAGGCGCCCCTGTGTTGACATTATTAATAGAATTCTTTATCCTATCTTCATGGGTAGAGGATTTTAAGTAAATCTTACTTCTTTTTTTTAAGTTTTTTTTTTTATGTTTATTTATTTTTTAGAGAGAGAGCATCTCTCTTATGTGATAGACTTTGTTTCACTGGAAACGTCTGAATCACATATACAAATGTCTGTAACTATCCTGTTTGAGAGAGAGGGAGAGAGAATCCGAAGTAGGCTTCAGGCTCTGAGCTGTCAGCACAGAGCCTGATGGGGAGCTCAAACTCATAAACTGTGAGAACATGACTTGAGCCGAAGTAGGATGCTTAACCCACTGAGACACCCATGTGCTCCAAATCTTACTTACTTTTTAATCTTATCTAGTACACAACTTGCTAAAATCTCTTATTATTAATTCATAGAGTCAGAAGAATGAGTTTCTATTTAGGATCCACTTCCAGACTTGAAATACATTGTTGTTATTAATATTATTATTATTATTATTATTATTATTATCATTTTGCCTTCATAAGAACCTCCCCAAAATGTTGAGTCTAACCGCCGTGAATCCTTAAAATCAACCAACTATATTCTCTTTCCTAACAAGGCCTTGCACTGAAGAGAAATTTCTGGTAAAGGAATAAATACTAATCAGGATAAAGATGATAGGAATGGAGAAATTTTAAGGTCCAAATAAAAGAGGAAAAAAGGAAGGAAGAAAAGTAGGAGAAGGATACATAACCAAGAAACCTTAGAAAGAAAAGAAAATTGCCATATATATGAAAACCACAAAAGAGGAAGCTTTGAAAAGACAAATGAGGAGGAACAGAAGCCGGAGGAGGAAATGAAGGAGGAAGGAGGTAGCTATTCTGAATTTGTGCAACCTTGATAAGTTTGGGAAAACTATTTTCACATAATAAATAAATAAATAAATAAATACACACACACACACACACACACACATATATATATATGTATATATATGTATATGTATATATGTATATATGTATATATATATGTATATATGTATACATATATACGTATATATACGTATATATGTATATGTATATATATGTATATATGTATACATGTATATATACATATATATGTATATATGTATGTGTGTGTGTGTATATATATATATATATATATATATATATATGATGTCAGATAACATAAAAATACTGCAGAAAGAGAGTAAGGAACAGAAGAGCTTCCCAACAGAAAATGAAAGCACATCAGAAAGACAAATGCACGTAACATATTAAAACCATTACCTACCATTTCACCACAATTAATGGTACTTAATAAAATGATACAAGATAGGAAAAAATAACAGGTATGTAAGTGAAACATACTTAGGGCATTCCCACAAAGTCATGTAAATTGAATAAGAATTACATATTTTTTTCCCAAACAGAAATGAAGAGTAATGAGTAATACAAAAATGAATAAATATATCAGATAATCCCTTAAATGAAAAGCTAATGAAAGAGCAACAGTTTATTTTCCCCAAAGAGCACCAGTTTATGAATCAAAATATGGTAGCATGGATGGGTTCCTGGAGCAAAAAGGACATTAGATAAAACCTAAGGGATTCTGAACAGATTA
Source organism: Leopardus geoffroyi (assembly GCF_018350155.1). Lineage (NCBI taxonomy): Eukaryota > Metazoa > Chordata > Mammalia > Carnivora > Felidae > Leopardus > Leopardus geoffroyi. Next base: position 177,420,365 of record NC_059327.1, read on the forward strand.
TGTATTTTTGTTTTTTTTTTTTAATTTTTTTTCAACGTTTATTTATTTTTGGGACAGAGAGAGACAGAGCATGAACGGGGGAGGGGCAGAGAGAGAGGGAGACACAGAATCGGAAACAGGCTCCAGGCTCTGAGCCATCAGCCCAGAGCCCGACGCGGGGCTCGAACTCACGGACCGCGAGATCGTGACCTGGCTGAAGTCGGGCGCTTAACCGACTGCGCCACCCAGGCGCCCCTATTTTTGTTAATAATATATCAACATTAGTTCATTAATTGTCATAAATATGCCACACTAATATGTGAATGATAGTAGAAATTATACTCGGGGAGGTGGGGAAGTTTATGGACAGCCTTTACTATCTGCTCGTTTTTTTTCTGTAAATCTAAAACCTATCTAAAAAATAAACTTTATTCATAAAAAAAAAAAAAAAAAACAACTGTATCACTGAAATCCTATAGTACTAAAGAGTATATTACAAGTACCTAAAGAAACTAAACTGATGAGTGTTCCAGTTCAGTTACTAACATTAAAAGGAAAATTCCTTGAAATTTTCAAAAGGCTACTATGGGGTTTTCTGTTAACAATTCCAAACTGATCTTTCTTTTCTTTTTTTTTTTTTATTACTTCTTATAAGTAAAATTTAGAAAACTTACTATTACTGCAACCATGATTTACTTTCTGTTAATAGGTATCTCCTAGTAGACCCAATGGAAATTTCCTACATAGCCAATAATTTAACATATCCATAAGGAAAAATCCCAAGTATTATGTGAAGTGTTTTCGACACCTGGTATAACAAGGAAATGAACACTTATGGCCTTTAATCATCTCTTTCACTCTATAATTTTAGGCTCTAGGTATGTACTTAATATTCCCCAACGTATTTTGTGGTCTGGAGACAGAATAAAGGAGTATAATGCCTGTTTTCCTTTCATCCAATGAACTTTATAATGAAAAAGCATAGAAACCTCCACAATAAATTGCAAATCAGTTTCATTGAACCTAACATATTGATGAACTTACATAACAACATTATTAAACACACTAATAAAATTTGTATGTAAACATTTATTTGAGACTTTTTCCTTGACATCTCTGGAAAATAATGATCTCATCTGAGTAGCTAATAGACTTCCTTTTGTTATATAAACCTGTATATGTATATATTTTTTTCATCTTAACTTTTATACCAGCAAGCTCAGAATAAACCTTTTACCTCAGTTTCTTATGCTGTCCTCCAGGCTTCTTTTTTATAAAGTTGTTTTTTAAGTTTATCTTGGCTCAAGTAATTTTTAGAAATAGATAAGTTAGAAATAAATATACAAGCAAAATGCATAAAGAATTATCAAACAGCAGGATTACTAGATAAACCCTGTATTACACTCACTTCTGGTTCTGGCATAACACTTCAGGTCGGACAAAGTTATCTGCGCTTAGGAAAATGTCCAAATAAGTACAGAAACAGGTCCCCTGTTCTCTTGAAATTTCCTGTTGCCACTGGAAACCATGCAATGAGAGATTTCAGTATTAAAATGACCTAAAACTGGATCCAATAGTTTAAATAGGACTTCTAGAAGCAAACTGCCCAGGCTATTGCCCACAATTTTGATATGATTCCTTTTCTTCCTTCCTTCCATCCTTCCTTCCTTCCTTCCATCCTTCCTTCCTTCCTTCCTTCCTTCCTTCCTTCCTTCCTCCCTCCCTCTCTCTCTCTCTCTCTCTCTTTCTTTTTTTCTTTCTTTCTTTCTTTCTTTCTTTCTTTCTTTCTTTCTTTCTTTCTTTCTTTCTTTCTTCTTTTCACTTCCTGGGTACGTTTATACATGCCAAAATGAAAGCAATACATCTACAAGGGCACAGCGATGCTCCATGTTCCTATCTAACAGAGCTTGCTGAGGTTTACAGCCAGACTGATGTTCCAGCCGATGTGTACTCCAAAGTAAAACTGGCTAATGATGACCATGAACAGGTGCAGGACTCGAAGTTTTTACTTCTTTTATCATCACTCCTGATTTTATAAATGATGAAGCCCATCAACCCCATTCCTATCCAAATCTCCTGGTAAATTTGGGTATAATAGGACTTCATGAAGACCCAAACATTTTTAACAAAGCTTTGAAGCATCTCAGCACAGGACGCCCCATCTAGTGTCCTGGCTCAGGACGCCCCATCTAGTCGGCCAACAACTAGGAAAACGTCATTGAGTGATATGATTCCTCTTGAGGATGTAAAATTGCAATGTCTTATTTAGCTTCATTGTCTTAGCCAGTATCTAAGAAAACGTCCACAAATCTTTCTGAATCCTCACAACAGACAAATACAACAACTGATTATTCTGTCTTAAATGATATTTTTATTTCCATAACCTAATTGACTCTTTTATTAGTCAACTTTATTTGACAGTTCAAGGTTTATTAGAATTTGTAGAAACCTGGAATGTTCCTGCAAAAAAAAAAAAAAAAAAAAAAAAAAAAGCCTACCCATCCAGATGTAATCTTACTCACACTTTTACAAAAGTTTAAATGTTTTTCCATCAAATTGGTGATAGAGTTATGAAACTTTTAAAGTTGAATTTACATAATCTCAAAGAAAAAAGCTTATTCTGAACACTGTTTTATCCCAAAATTAAAGTCAGAAATGTCCTACTCAAAATCATCTCATCTTAGAAGAAGTGAAGTCAAAATGCCTTAAAAGACAGGCAGGGTACATCTATATGAATGTTTCTATATTTCTTTGTGTCAAGTATTGCTGAGTAAATCCATTCATTCTGAAAGATCTAGCCAAATGAGTTCCACCAAATCAATATGCTGGTAGTAATCCCTAAGTTTCCAAAGATTTCTCAGAACATCTGGTAGAGTTGAAAGCACGTATATGCCAATTTCAATTCATGTACCTCCTGGATTAATATCTAAATCTGGGAACTGGTAAATACCTAATCCTCAAATTTAACTGTGTAAAGTCTTTAATGATTAGGGCTTAGCAAACCATTTAACAACAGTTACCCTGAAAATACAAAGGGAAGAAAAAAAATGAAGAACATTTCCAAAATTCTAAGACCAGTGTCTATTCTTTCCGGAATCCATTTAGACAAAATAATGAATGAATTCAAATGTATCTATATCACCTTTCCCACTTTGTAGAGAAAGAATCCTTTGTGTGAACTTAAAGCCTGCTTATCTTGGATGCTTGATAGTTTTAGCATATCCATTACACAATTAAAGATACAAGATAAAATGTCTTTAGGACTGATAGCACTTTGAAATAAATTTACTTGAAAGCACTATGCAATATTTTACGAAAACCAATGGGTGGAAAAGTATTCAAGAAACCTGGAGACTGAATATTTCACCCTTGAAATGTGGAGAAGGGGGCAAAGAAACAAGAGACAGGGTTGTTGACTTCAATTTGTTGATAGCTTACAAGTTCAGCTAAACTTAGTTTTCTTCTTTTTGATATTTGTTTATTTACGATCCTGTGATCTGTCCTGTAAAAGGGGGAGTTTTACGTTTCATGTATATGATTATGGAAAATGTCTAAAAGACCTCAGAATAAAGGAAATGTCTACTTCATCCCATCCCTGCCCTTAACTTATACACATGATGCACAGAGATGCAAGCCTAGTGCAAATGAACAAGGTTCTAATTGATTGATTCATTCATTCATTCATTCATTCATTTATTCAGTCAGCTGTTCCATAAATACATGTTCTCAACTCTTATGCATATGAACTAGAAATAAAATGGTGAATTAAAATGACATGTTTCTCACTTTGGTCGAATTTAATGGAGAAGGTAATTATAATAAAGCAGCCATATGCAAACTATAGATTTAAGATTTCAGTCTTTGCTCATTGGTACAAAGAGAAAGTAGACAGTGAGTTTATCAATGTACCTGATTTAGGTGAGGGGGGCCTAGGCAACAAAGTCTTACCGCAAGAAATGAAGTTTTAGCTGACATTTCAGAAACAAAGAGGTTTTATTTTGTTTTGTTTTCTTGTCTCTAAAATAGGTAAAAGTTGAACATGCAGAGGTTTAATGCCAGGATTTCTTTTAAGAATCAGGGGAAATTCAGATGAATTTATTCTGCTGCAATATGGGAAATCTACAGCATTTGTGCACAGAATACACACAGGGTAAATTGCTTTGGGCAAACTGCTACAAGTCCATTAAAGAAGATTTATCTTTCCTTCTTTTCTTCTCCTTTTCTCTTCTTTTACATTTGGTTCCCCATGTAGCCTGGTTCTTAAGACTTTTACCTAATCTCTCAGCTTCAACTGTTATCCCTATGTGGCTGATTCTTAAATCTATGATTTCAGCCCAGACTAGTCTTTGTGATTTCAAAACTTCCTGATGGATGTTTTTATTTGAATATCCTTTTCTTTCCTTAAATATTATACATCTGATGAAAACTTCTCATTTTTCCCTCCATCCTTATCCCAGATGGTTGTCTAATAGTTCTGAGTCTGGAAAATTTATGATAATATGGACCCTTCTCATATTCATTCATTCTCTGCCCCCCACCCTCTGTGTATGCATATGTGTGTATGTGTCCACATACGTAGGTGTGTGATTTCCTTGATTTTCATTAAGATTTTCTATCTATGTGTGCCATTGCAATTGATATAATGCAATTTTGGTTCTTAGTTTTGGGTTTTGGTTGACTTTTACATAAATGGAATCATTATCAAGTGTATTCATTTAATATTTAACCAGTCTGTTGGGAATAGCTCTAATTTTTCATTTTCCTTGCAGTATAGAATTGCATGCATATAGCACAACTATCTGATCCATTCTAAAATTGTTGGACATTTCAGTTTATGGATATCACAAATAATATTGTAAAGGCTATTTTTATGTCTCTTAGTGATATGAATGATGAAAATGTCCTTGTCCGTGCAATCCAAAATGGTAGCCATTCATCATATGTCATATAGGAACATCTAATACTTGAAATGTGGTTAATATAACTGAATTTTTAGTTTGATTTTATTTAAATTTAAATTTAAATCACCACATGTGGCTACTGGATGTTGTAGGGACAGTACAGCTCTATGGCATATACCTAGGAATGGAATTTCCAGGCTACGTATTATGTTCATTTTCAAATTTCCTAGATAATGCCACATAATTTTCCAAAATGGTTGCAAAAATTCTCACAATAATGTAGCAAATTTCCAATTAGTTAACATCTTTGCCAGAATTTGGCTTTGTCAGGCTTTTACATTTTTCTCAATCTGGTCAGTGTAACATGGTATTTCACTGAGATTTAGTTTTCATTTTTAGAATTACTAATGAACTGATATGTTTTCAATTGTTATTTACTTTCTTAAGTGTATGCACACTCATGTGTGTGTATAAAACACAGGTTGGATTTTTTTTTCTTTTTTTATCTTTCTCTTTGGTTGCTTAGTTTCTTTTTTTTTTCCCATAAAGGTGATATTCCAATATATTCTAGGTATTAATTCTTTCTTTCCTTCTCTTTTTCTTTATTTTCTTTCTTGCTTATTTTCTTTCTTTCTTTTTTTCTTTCTTTCTTTTGTTTGTTTCTTTTTTTTTTTTTGATAACATATGCTACAAATACCATTTTATTCCTCTCTTTGGATTCTCTCTCCACTCTTCACATGTGTATTTAATGAGTGAAAGTTATTTTTAATATAAGCAAGTATATAAATAAGTTCCTATTAAGTAGATATATGTTTGTACTGAGTTTCTTCAGATCTTTAAAAAGTATAGGTTCCCAGAAACTTAGTCCATGCCATCCCAATGATGCCTCATTTCTCATCTACACTGTTTTCTCTTAATTGTATATTCTCATTACTCCCTGTGTCTCCCTCTCTTTCACTCAAGCTATATCCTCTTTGTCAGCAGGATAAGTTCTGTTAAGCTAATTGAAGCACATGAGGAAATTTTAAAGCCCACAGAACTAGCCTATTATCACACTCAAAGTACGGTATGATCTTCATGGATCTGGGATTTACTAGAACTAAGAGATCCAAGAATTAACTAGTCTTGAACACATTCATTGGTTAATATTATCAGTGAGTCTTCTATTGCTTCTGTCTGCAACTCTTTTCAAGTGTGTGATTCATTCTAGCTCCATGGACTGTCTTCTGAGAGATGGGTTCCTCTAATCACAAAGTTTATTCAATCTAAAATAAATAAATAAATAAATAAATAAATAAATAAATAAGTCATGGTCTTAGAATCCTTGAAATTTAATCTCTAGTCTGAGCAGGACAATTATTGTCCCAAAACAGTTGGGATTGTTGCTTAGCAAATAATCCATTTGTCTCCGTCTCCCACTCAGAGTACAGAGTACATCCCTGTACTGTTGATTTGGGGCTTGAATATTTGACTTGCTTTGATTAATGCAATGTTAATACAGGTTTTCCAAACAAAGCTCTTGAATAAGTTTGTGATTTTGTTTTCTGCTATGAGAAGCATATGCCCAAGATAGCCACATCCCCTTCAGTCTGGAGCCCAGAGCAAAACCAGTTGCAGCCTACTGGGAGACAATGGATTACAGTGCAAAGCAGCATAACCCAGTCAAACCAGTCCTAGGTCAACTGAACCACATCAGCAGAATGAAGGATTATATTGAAAACGACTGAGATTTGGAATAGCTTGTTAGTCAATTATTGCTGTTATTATTACAGCAGCAATTAACAGTAATAACACTAATACTAATAACTAATACTGGATAATTTTAGGTAGCGACTTGACTACACATGAGGTGCTCCTGATCAAACATTTCTGAGTGTGTTTGTGAGGATGTTTTTGGATATAAGCATTTGAATTGGTGACTTAGTAAAATAGATGTCCCTCTCCAATTGGGTGGGTGTCCCCCATTGTTTTGAGAGTCTCAATAGAACAAAAAGAAGAGGAAACTTCCTGCCCTCCTGCTTAAGTTTGTACTTTTCATCTCATCTTCTTGGCTCTAAGACTGAGATTGAACCATTGTCTCTCCTGGTCTTCAGGACTTTGGACTTGGACTGAATTATATCACTAGCTTTCCTGGGTCTCTAGCTTGCTCAGCAGGCTGTGGGACTTCTCAGCCTCCATAATTGCATGAGCTAATTTGTTGTAATAAATCTCCTTTAATATGTATTGTTATAAATATGTATGTAAATATATTATAAATAAAATATTTATCATATTTTAATACAAGTACACATGCATTATATATTATATATTGTATTATATAATATTATATATAATATATATTATAATGTTATAATAATATATATTATATTATATATATATAAATAGGTAGGTATACACCTACTGATATACCTGCTGATTCTATTTCTCTGGGTAACATCTGTACAGATGTAGGACAGTTATATCTGATAGTTTTGAGGCCTCTATTATCTATATTATTTTATCAGATTCATTTGTTTAACCTTTCCTCTTTTTTTTTTTTAATTTTTTTTTTCAACGTTTATTTATTTTTGGGACAGAGAGAGACAGAGCATGAACGGGGGAGGGGCAGAGAGAGAGGGAGACACAGAATCGGAAACAGGCTCCAGGCTCTGAGCCATCAGCCCAGAGCCCGACGCGGGGCTCGAACTCACGGACCGTGAGATCGTGACCTGGCTGAAGTCGGACGCTTAACCGACTGCGCCACCCAGGCGCCCCCAACCTTTCCTCTTTGAGTACTGGCCTCTCTTCCCCTTAGAACCACATTAATCTATGCATTTGTTCATTATACAGAACTCTTAAAGAAGAAAATATCTTTCTTATTTTTTTAGGAGAAGAAAAACACAAGCTGCAATAACACATGAAGTAAAAAAGCGCCTGATAAATTCTTCTGTAATGTAAAATATGAAATCAAAGCAACACAAAATGTCTGTTAGTCGAACAAATCTTATTGCTATAAACTGACTTTGCAGTATATGTCTACAGTGGGAACACTTCAGTCAATCCAAATTTTAACTTAGTTTTGGAACTTGTTATATAGTTGCTGGTTCACCCTGTGCTCTTTAAATCTGAGTTTTGTCAACAACTTCTGTATTTACTGATTGTTGTCTTAGAGATGCTAACCGAAATTCCCAGTCTTCTCTACACAGATCCATTCAGATCTGATATAAATACCAAATGTAACTATCCCAGTCATGTCAGAGAATTTCTTTAGTTGCTTCTCTGCTATTGACTTCCTATCTTAACTTTAAGAAATAGTCTCTCAGTAAATTTTTGGAGAGAATTTCCCTCTAGGGAAACATTTTTGTTTACCCTCTGAGATCTTCCTTTTTCCCTCTGTTAGATTTCTTTTAGCCCAAGAAATCCTCACTGATTTTGTCATGAATAAAATATCTTCCTCTTTCCTTGTTCCACATTTGAAAGCTGTTAGTTCCAGATATATTATTCTGGTTCCATTTCTGTTTCCTTTCACATAAGACTAGTTTGGCCTTCAAGTTCTCCAAGTAGTTTCCTGCTTTTCTTCATTTGCTGATACTTTCTGGTTTTCTCACTGACATTTCTAAAGCTAAGTATCTATCGTGCTACAATTTTCTGTTCATGAGAGGTTGTAAATAATCGTATTCTACAATAGAACCTTCAGTACCAGAACATATTAGAAGTAATATATGCGTGATGTTTGGCAATTTATTTAATATCTTATGCCTCCAGTGACTCATATGTTAGATGGAGATAATAATAGTATGTGCATACTTCACAGGGTTCTTCTGGGAAATAAATGTGATAGTTTATGTATATCACTTGGAATAGTCAAGACATTTGAGACATTCACTAAAATGTCACTGCTAATATTACTATCCTTATTCAGGTGCTGTGAGGAGTAAATGAGATATTCCATGTAAAACATTTAGCATAAAAACTGGCCCATTATAAGTCCTTTATGAATATTAATTCCTATTATTAAAATTAAAAATACTTTGCCTACCATTCAAGGTCTGCAACCATTTCCAGATACCTCTGGCTAAAGTAACAGACACACACATTGAAATATTACCCTTACCCTCTCAAGTTTGTCTCATAGTATATTATAATCTGAGATCCAAATCACTCCTGCTCCTTTCTTTTTCTTTTGAGATATAACTGACCTATAACATCTTATTAGTTTTATTAGTTTCAGATGTACAACATAATTCAACATTTTTACATATCACAAAAAGATCATCACAATAAGTCTAGTTAGCATCTTTTACCACACATTTTTTTTCCTTGTGAATCATGCTTTCTTCTCAGTAATAAAATATAAAGAGGAAAAAAAAGATGAAATCCAATAATCCAAACTACTGGCTCTGTTATTGCACAGGCAAATTTCCAATATCCCCTAACCTACAGTGCTTCTTAATAAAATAGGTCAAAGACCACAGAGTGTTAAAGCCTCTTTCTCTACGCATAAAAAGTAGACCATGAGAAGTGGGGCAAAGTTGATCTGCATGGTAGATTCAATCCAGTTAGCCACTATTCAGTGCCTTGGAGTATTGAACATTTGATTAGCATCCAGTTTCTGGCAGGAGAGTTAATGTAATAGAACCCATGACCTTACAAGTCAGTGATCCTATCTGCTGATAAACACGCGTCCCAGTTAATACCCTAGATTCTAACCATTCAGATTACATTGCTCCTACTTTGTGGAAGAGTGAGGGGTGAGAAGACTATGATTATGTTCTTTTCAAAACTCTCCCTGTTCAGAATGAAGTAGATTACATTCCTTTTATTTTTATTTCTTATTTATTTTTATTTTTAGAGAGAGACAAAGTGAAAGTGGGAGATAGGGGCAAAGGAAGAGAGAGAAGCTTAAGGAGGTTTCACACTCAGCATGGAGCCTGACCCAGGGCTCAATCCCATGACCTTGGGATCATGACCTGACTTGAAATCAAGAGTCGAATGGTCAACTGACTGAGCCACCCAGGTGGCTTCTTTTATAACATAGGAGGAAAATAAGCATTCTTCTCAATATTTACCAGGTTATATTATAATCCTTTATTTCTATAACATATCTCACTATATACTTTATTCTTATGTCTTAGTAATTACTAAAGTATCTGGCCTATAGCAGAGAATCAATAATTGTTGAGGAATAAATAAATATATTGATGTTAAAATAGTCACAGTTTGCTGGAACCTGCTGTGTAAATTAATCAGGTTTTATCTTTTCAATTTCTTTTGTTCAAAAATTATTTTGCATTTTAAAATCTGTGGTAATGAACAAAGACCGTTATGTGGCTCACTGAAATTCTTTTAACTTTTAATCTGCTTATAAGTGAGAAGAGTGGTTTGTAACATCATTTAAGAATACTGTGAATTCACATCATTAACACTAAAAAGAGACCACAAGATATTAGATGGTTCATAAAATAATATGTATACAAGCATATGCTTTCTGACAAAGCCTTCAAATTAGGCTATACCAAACCACATTAATAAGAAATTTTGAAACAGAAAGGAGAATGCTGCAAACATTAGGAGGAGTTTTAGGTCTATAAAAATAGGTGCAGATTCATACACACAAACACAAACAAATCTACTTGACTCCTTATGTTCCATTTAAAGAAACTTCCTTAGACTCAAACTCTGTGAGAGTAAGCATGCTCAGATCAATCAGCTCCGTTCTCATTTTCTTTAAGAAAATCAACCTGTATGCAATAGATGCCCTGGTCTGCTGTCCACCAGTTTTTTAATGGGTTAGAAAATTTATTTAGTGTCCGTTGAGCCATATATTTCAAACTAATATGTATCACTAATAAAGATAATAATCTCTCCTCATGCTTTGTATCTATTAGTTAATTCCAAAACTATGTGAAAAGATTCATGCTTTTTGGAAACTTTTAGTATCTTAAACACATACAAATGCACACACACACATACACATACATATATTCATGTATATTATATGTTGTATATTGTGGTTGTGTGGTGTATGTGTGTGTGTGCCTATGCACACAAATACTTCTATTGAATTGATTTTATTATTTCTTAATTATTAAGGTATTCTACACCAAACTAAAATGTTTTTCTTTGGTTTTATAATTTTATTTTATTTTAATTTTTTTTTACATTTATTTATTTTTGAGACAGAGAGGGACAGAGCATGAACGGGGGAGGGTCAGAGAGAGAGGGAGACACAGAATCTGATACAGGCTCCTGGCTCTGAGCTGTCAGCACAGAGCCCGATGCGGGGCTCGAACTCACAGACCATGAGATCATGACCTGAGCCGAAGTCGGTCGCCCAACCGACTGAGCCACCCAGGCGCCCCTTTGGTTTTATAATTTATACTGTGTACTCAAAGCTTCAAAGCTTGCAGTCCTGTGGTGTGTGTATGCATGTGTGCGCGCACGTGTGTGTGTGTGTGTGTGTATTTTATATTCTGCAGTATTTTATGCTGAATTCTACTATGATTTCAATTAAGTTGTTTTACTTCAAAGTTTTTCAGAAATATCGTATACCTTAATTTTTTAAAACAGGAGAAAAGAAAGCAAAACCTGGGGTCCTAGTGGCACATTGGTGGTTGCTCTGGCAGGGTACCCATTTTGGTTTTTCTTCCTGAACATGCTCCCGGACTGGTGCTATTCTCCTTGACTGACCCCAGATGAACTTTCAATTTCTTCTATGGTCTATGCTGCTTGAGCAGATTCTGCTTTACTTATTCTTTCCCGGTACATCTCTTGTTTTTGATACATTATTAATATTAATATTGCATTATAAAAATTCATTGTTCTGTACAGTAGATTAGACATACCAACTAAGATTCTCTTCCAGACAGACATAAAATCTAGCAAAATAGGTTTGTTGCAAGAGCAAAAAACTGAACAAAAGTAGTATTTGTGCAGATAACACTGTCTAACTAAGTAACATAAAGTTGTATCCTCAGCTAAAAGGACTTTCTGCTTGTTTAGTTAAAATATCAAAGTCCTTAAAAAATAAAGTAAAATGAAATAAAATTAATAATCTCGTTAAGGATGGCAAATGCAAAGAGAATGATAACACAGATGATATTTAAATGTTTAAGTGGAAAATTTTATACCCTTCAAGATCTGTAGGTTTATGTGATATCTCCAAGAAAGGTGTGTTTTAAACATTTGGGGAATTTGTATTTAATTTGTAATAATTTAACAAAAAATTGGGCATTTATGTGATATTGCTAGTTTGAAAAAAAATTCCTAAGTTTACTCCAATTCCACCTTGATTCCACAGCATTTCATACTGTTTATTCCAGCCCGGATATTAACTTACTGGATGACCTGTAAGAAATTTTTAACCTTTCTGCATATGTCCAAAATAGAAATAATAATAATAATATTAGCATGCAATTAAAAATTCATGTCTGGGTATAAGCAATAAATAAGCTTATATTAAGCCACCAGGGACTGTAAAAATCATTTTACCCCAGCTTTTAAAAAACTCTGTGTTAGGGGGAGCCTGGGTGGCTCAGTCGGTTAAACGTCGGACTTCAGCTCAGGTCACACTCCATGAGTTCAAGCCCCACGTTGGGCTCTGTGCTGACAGCTCGGAGCTCGGAGCTTGGAGCCTGCTTCAGATTCTGTGTCTCCCTCTCTCTCTGCCGCTCCCCTGCTCATGCTCTGCCTCTCTGTGTCTCAAAAATAAATGAAAAACATTAAAAAAATAAAAAAAATAAACCTTTAAAAAAAAAAACTCTGTGTTAGGGTACCTGGGTGGTTCAGTCGGTTAAGCATCTGACTCTTTTTTTAGGCTCAGGTCGTGATCTTGCAGTTGGTGAGTTTAAGTCCCACATTGGGCTCTGTGCTGGCAGTGTGGAGCCTATTGGGATTCTTTCTCTGTACCTCCCACCCCATCAAAATAAATAAATAAGCATCTAAAAGTTCTGTGTTGATCTCAGGAAAAAATATGTAACGTACAGGAGAAGGATATAGAGCACTACAGAGAAGCCAGATACCAATATACTGTAAGTGATGTGAGTGTTTTAACCTCATGCATTGGTTTATGAACATGTAATGATGGCAAAGGAGTAGATCACATGTTGGGTTACTTGAAAAGATTAAGTAGGGGGCGCCTGAGTGGCTTGGTCAGTTGAGCTCTGACTTGGGCTCAAGTCATGATCTCACAGTTTGTGAGTTCGAGCCCCATGTCAGGCTCTGTACTGACAGCTCAGAGCCTGGAGCCTGCTTTGGATTCTGTGTGTGTGTGTGTCTACCCCTCCCCCACTCATACTCTCTCTCTCTTTCTCTCTCTCTCTCTCACACACACACACACAAGTAAGTAAACAGTAAAAGAAATTTAGAAAAAAGAAGAAAGAAAGAAAGAAAGAAAGAAAAGAAAAGAAAAGAAAAGAAAAGAAAAGAAAAGAAAAGATAAGGTATGAATTGCCCATGGGATCAACACCTGTAGGAAAGAGAAGAGGCAGAATTTTTTCAGGTGGAGAAACTGAACAATGAGGTCCAATGACAGTCAGCCAACCCCTAGGAGCTCTATGGTTAGAATGGATCTTCAGAGTTATCCTGAGTAGAAGCAAGAGGGACAGACTTTAACTTTTAATGTTTATTAGTTGTGGATACCTCCAGGAAGGCCGTGTGCCTTTGACTAAGGTGGCTCTCCTCACTGAGCCAATTCTTGAAATAGCTAACAGCTGAGGGGTGTTCACCAAGAGCAGGTCCAGAAGCTAGAGAAGAGTTCTTCTAAATAAGAATCTTGGTTTGCTGTACAATGTTCATGACAGGTTGGCTATAAGATGTTAATTCTTTTTTTTCAATGCTTATTTAGTTTTGAAAGAGAGAGAGAGAGAGAGCAAGCGGGTGAGGGGCAGAGAGACACACACAGAATCTGAAACAGGCTCCAGGATCTGAGCTGTTAGCACAGAGCTCAATGTGGGGCTTGGGCTCACGAATGGTGAGATCTTTACCTGAACTGAAATCGGATGCTTAAACAAATAAGCCACCTAGGTGCCCCAAGATGCTAATTCTTTATGAAAATCATATGGAGTGGAATTTCCCATAGTACAAATTAAAATCTTCTTAGGAAATCATAGGAAGAGTATGACTACGTGAATGACAACAATGACTTTTTTAAGTGAAGGTCCTAAAGGACCAAAAATAAACCATAAGTCTTAACTTATCTATAACTCCATGTGAAATATTTCAATATAAAGGACATATGTATATGCCCAGTATTCATATAGATATAAAGACATAAATAATGATAAATGGATACAGATACAAATCATTGCCATACTGGTCTGATCTGATATTTTAAAGGACCTAGTTACAAATTCTACTCAAGGTATAAATACTGGAACTCCCTTTATAAACAGTCAACATTAAAGAGCTTGTAAATTAACACAATGATAATTAGAAATGATTTTTCATTTGCAAAATAAGCAGTAGTAATATTATTCAGATAATAGAGAAATACTAGTAGAAATTTCCATTCTGATAAGAAAAGTGAAAAGAATCTAGTATACCTAACAGTCGACTTCAGAATGGAGTCCAAGGCTTATGACCCCACCCCTCCTTTGTTCAAATAATAGATAATTCTGTCCTCTGATACTCTCCAAAAGATAACTAAATGCTGAAAAGAGACCTTCTAGGCAAAGCACTTAGCTGGTTGTCTAAAAGGCAGAGAATAGAGGTTTCACCAGGTTTGCAGTAAAGGTTGTATGGATATGTCTAGGTCTTCATGTATGCACACATGCTTGCTTAAAAATCTGACAAAATTTGATTTGAGACTTTTTATTATAACATACCTTGTGGTAGCAAGATTTTTTGAAGAGAAAACATTCAGCTCCAACTCATGGGAAGCTACCAAAGGTTATTCAAATAGTCTCATAAATCCGAAAATCAAATTAGTTTAGGTCAGTTTGGAGTGCAAACTAACAAACAAATCAGATTGTTAACAGACTGAGTTAATATTTGAATACTAAAATGTAGAGTTGTTTTTTTTTTTTTTTTACGGAAGAATTGATATCAGAACTTCCATTATACACACTGACAGAAATCACAAAGCTATGTATTGCTGTCTTCCAATAAAGAATTTAAGGGACACTTACAGCAAAGTTAAGCCACACACGCACACATACACACGCGCACACACACACACACACACACACACACAATGGTTGGTGAAAAATAAGTGAAACAATCTGAATTCAAACTGTAGCTAAAGACTGGTGCCATTTTTTTTTTATAAAACATAGGGGGGAAATGCTCATGTGTTTCTACTGAATAGAAATATCTATGGAAAAGGAAATATGAGAATAATAATGGAGGTTATATTTCAGGGATAGGATTACAACTGTTTCTTTAATTCTTGTTTTCATGATTTTTATTTCAGAGTTTTCTTAGATGAGTAAGTATGACTTGTGTATTTTGTAAAAGTTATTGAATTTGAACTGAATAATGTATCTGAATTTGTTTTATTAATTAAACCATTGCCATCTCTTGGTCTCTCCCACTGACTTCACTAACGTTCTTATCGTTCTTCTAGACCTCTTCTAAAATTCTTCAGCTGTGTTCTAAAAGCTAATCACATTCATTTCCAAGCCTCACGTCCACTTTAATTAATCATCTCCTACTCTTTCATATGAACCCCTTATCAAAGCTGATCAACCCCTCTAGTTTCTTTACCCACCCTGCCTCCAATCCATATAAAACCATAATTCTTTAAAGCACACCAGTCAGGTTTCTTCCATTGTTCGAGGGGTACAAAAAACTACACATCAAATCATTCATGGTAAATTTGAGAATATTTACACCTGCAACTTTCTCTATTGTTTTCATACTCTGGAAAAAGAAGTTGGAAAGTTTCTGTATGTTTTATTTCAGGGAAAGTGAGAGTATTATTTAAAACTACATGGTTGACTTTTCTCGCCTTTACTTTTTTTTTTTTTTTTTATAGAAGAGTAAACTGAAAGTCAAAGAAATTATCTTACTTACTCATGTAGTGCTGGCCAAAAGCAGATTTTCTACTAAAATATTTATTGCCAATACTAAAATATACATTTTCATCTGGCACCCCAAATACAAGATGTTACAAGATAGTAAATCTAGATGTTAACAACATACAAGTATTTAATTAATTCAGGGCCAAACTATAAAACATTAATTAACAAAACAAATATTGAAAGTCATGTCCATTTTTGTAGCCTCTCTCTGTAACATTTTTGGCCATAATGGGTTTATTTAATTTCAGAGGCCATGTCTTGTTCCTCTTTTGTACCTATTTAGCACAATACCTAGTATATTTTTGTTCAATAAAAGATCAGGGAAATATTGAAAAATTGAGGAAATGAAAAAATGAATGAATAAATGAATGGGTGGATGTTCAAAACTATATAGTATATCATATATTCAGGTGTGTAATTGATTTGTATGACTCTTAAAAATTTTTTTAATGTTTATTTATTTTTGAGAAAGAGAGGGCGGGAGGGGCAGAGAGACAGACAGAGACAGAGGATCTTAAGCAGGATCTGCACTGACCGCAGAGAGCCAGATGCGAGGCTTGAACCCCCAAACCATAAGATCACAACTTGAGTCAAAGATGGACGCATAACTGACCCACAGAGCCACCAGGGTGCCCCTGATTTCTATAACTCTATCTTTTTAGGTGCTATGCTGACATCAAATTTCAAGGTATTTCTAAAATTAAGATACATTACAGAATTGTAATTACATTTATATTTGGTCTAAGAAAAAGAAAGTTAAATGAATAATGAGGATTATTTTTTCATCTTTCTTCCTATGTCATGAACACAGCTGTCACTGTGCTTAATTATATATCTGCTTGGTGTTCCTTATTCAGGAGTCTGAACACTGAATAACATGTGTGGTTCTAATGCATGCTTTATTTCTCATGATGTCCCCCTTTGATTAGAACCCCTAAGGGTAATTATGACAAACAACAGAACACTGTTTGAAAGAAGAGATTTTATCTGAGACAAAATGACAACTGGCATGTATTTCTAAATGGGAAAAAATAATTGAAAGAATAATGGTTGATAGAACATGTAGAACACATTTGAAGTGTTAATGTGCTCACATTGATAAACTACCCTTTCTCTTTGCTTTAGAGTATCCTACTTGATAACCTGTTGATGTGAATTGAGAGATAAAATACAAAAGTATCAATGGAGAGATGCTTTATAATATTAATACAAAATTAGATTTTTTGAATTTAGAAAAGCTCACCCAGATAAATTTTGTTTAAATATGTTTATCACTGCAAACAATATTTGGAACAAAATATGTGAAGCAGTAGGTATTCTGTGTAGACACAGCCAACTAATTTACACTAATCATGATAATTTTTAATAATTCTAAAAAAATACAGGCGACGTTTTTCCTTCCATTTCTAGAAATCACATTTTTTCCTGTATTTCAAGAATATCCAAAATACTATAGGATGGTAAGTAAGAATTGTATTATCAGTGCATAGTCATCTAATTTTTTTACCAAAATACTTGCATCATTTTAAGTATTTATGAGGACAATTATTTTATTTTGATTGTTATTGTGTGAATCACCTCAAAGTTACAGGCCACACAAATCAGTTACATGAATAAACTAGTAAATCCAGCATGTTTAGCTACATTATTAATAAGGTATTCCAACTCTTCTTAAGTTATTATTAGGTGTTATTCATTTTAACATCACTTAGAAGAGAAATGCATCATTTTAGAAAGTAGAATAGAAGAAGACGGATGGAGAAAAAAAATCATTCCAAATACCTATACAAATCATGATTATATGTAATTTCATTCTGTTTTACTTGTTTTATTATCTTTACCTTCGGACTTTAAGTGGCTACATGTACAACGGAAGGATGCTTCAAATTGTGGTTGATTGTAATGGTCAACTATCTGCTCTATCTACAGTAATGCTTCTCTAGTGGGGAGCAGTAAATATTACATCCCTCTTGTTACACATATCACCACTGTCTGTGCTACAATTCCCATTTATAATCTCTTAAGTTCATTGCACAGAACGCCACTGCCTCGGATATCCTACAGCATTCAGCCTAAGGTTCCTCATACATTGGAGCTCAGAAAATATTGAATACATGATTGACAAAATAAAATAATGTGCCATATTTTCACTGAGTTTTTGTTTTTATTTATTTATTCATGTAATTGTATTTGCAGAGAAGGAGAAGCAATACTATAAACTCTGAAAAGAAACTCTTTCTCCTTCTTGTCATAAATTTTATCTTTCAGTCCTTTTGGAGAATTTATGCATTGGAACACATCAAGTTATCACTTCTCCAGCATATTGTGTGAATTTATATTCCAAACTCTATATTTATTCCTCACAAGGCATACTATTAATTACATAAAAGATTCTATAACCCTCCCCAACACTTTGAGGTACCAGATCGTTCACAAAAGAGGAAAGACCACACTGGGAGATACTAAAGCTTCGTGCTAATAAGGATTAGTTTTAGCAGAGACTTTTTATTGTTCTCTTGTTCTAAACCACCCTCAAATGCAAGCAGTAGAAAAGTACAAAGGACAGAAACATTCAGAATAAGGAATGATGGTCAATCCACTAAAAAGGCAATATTTTAAGTCTAAGCCAGTGAAAGTGGATTATGTGAAGAAATGTAACCAAGTAGCAACTGCATATCAACTGAGATAGTTCTCATGAAGCAGATCGATAGACGCCTTCAATTTTCCAGCTTGTTAAGCCTGTTACTAAGGGTAATTTATTTAAATTCCTTAAAACTCAATTTCTTCTGTAGAATGGGATAAGTGGTAATAGTTGCTTCTTAGAGTTCTTGTTTGTCTTTATAGAATTGCATGAAGTAATGCATTATAACATAGTACTCATTACCAAAATAGTGTTTATGAAATAAAATCATTAGAATTATGAAGTCTCAGTAGCCTGAATTTTAAATCAAGTACAAACACAAACCTTGAGAATATCGTTTGAAGATTTCAATCATCAGGCAGACATGATTGAATCTATGCTATGGTGGGAAAAATATGGGAAGTGACATAAAAACTGAAACGGGAATCAAAAAATCATGTTGTGGTCCTAGATCTGATTATAATCAGATCGCTAACTTTGTGACCTTGAGCTAAGCTACTGAATGTTTCTGGGCCTCATGTTTCCCAACTTAAAAATGAGAAGATTGGCCTAGATGGTTTCTGAGGACATAAACACTTTCCAAATGCTAGGCTTTATAAACATCATTCTTGGATCATTTTCCCATGATGTCACTTGATACAATCACAGGATTGTGCTGGTCCCACAAATCCAAGAGGAGTGTACATAATCTGTAAGCTTGTGAGTAGGTTAGAACACAAGCAGAATGCTAAATCTCCTGCAAACTCCTCAGAGTATTCATAAATCTGAATTCCCTGGGCCAGTTAACATTGGTAAGGTTCATTCTGCTCTTTGCTTTCACATTGCTTTTTAATTCTCTCATCAAAAGAACCATTCTTCCTTGCCATGGAGAAGAGATGAGGTTCAATAATATTCCTTTATAATGGCTTTCCTTTCTCCAACAGAAAAAGCCCTGGAATTTCAGCAAGAATAGCAGGTTGTGGAAAATTGTTTCTGTAAATATAAATATCTGGGGGAGAGAAACATAATTATTTGCCCTTTACTGTGTAAAAAAAAAAAATTTTAAAACTGTGGTCTTTGTAACTTCTCAAAAGAACCTTAAAGCCGTTTCCAGAAACAAAAAGAATGAGTAACATAAGATAGGTGCTCTATAATCATTTTAAGATGAAAAAAGGGGATGTAAACTGCTTAATAAATTCTTATGTACATGTATACATTTTAAAGTTTTTTTTTTAAGTATGTCTATCCATATTATGTTAGTTTGACCCAGATATTGAGCAACAGGAGTATGTTAAGCTTACCTCTACTGGTCTGAGCTTTTTATTTTAAAACTATGCAGGAAAGAAAAAAAAATGCAGGAAAAATCTTCCACAAATAAAATAAAAGCCTTAAGATGAAATGCAAAGACATTTATGATACTATGTCAGGTCTAACAGCACCAAAATATCTAAAGACTCAATTCATGCAATATGGCTGCTATGGTATCTACTGCATGTTTCTCATGTTCTTATGTTGGTTTTGTTTTGTTTTGTTTTTACCTTATCTCCTTTCCTCTCACACTTCTTTTTATTTTTTGTTTCTACTGTGAAATGATTTGCTCTGAATACTTTTTCTATGTAACGCTTGGATTTTGCTCTACTCAACTTCCTGAAAAAATTCCTTGTATGTCTTATGTTAATCAAACCCCAGACGAGAGATTTGATTGGATAGATTAACAGAATTTCCAAATCGGTCTTTCTCATAAAGCCACTGGCCTTCCTTTTATTTAACGTGACTTTTGGTCAGGCAACAATCTATAGTACAATCAAGTCTGAGGAAATCCTTCTGGAAATCAAATCCAAGGCATGGAAACCCATATTTAAGGAACTGCATCTGAGCCCTTGACCCAAAAGGGAGCCACAGGTGCAACAAGAATGTACAAGACCATTCATCATACACTACTAACGCAGAATCTCTTTTTTAATAAGAAAAGTACTAATGATTACTTTTAAAATATCTATGTGAACGTGCATACAACATACATACAAACATATATACTATGAACATTTATTTATATATTTAAGATGATGACAATTGTTGATGACATCTATTTGCACTTGATCCATTGATAACACTGTGTATTTTATCAATAAACAGATAGTTGGACAGATAGAATGAATAAGGAATAAAATAAAATAGCAGTGTTCTTAAAAATCTCCAATGTTACTTAGTTTTCTATACTCACATACATCTCATTATGTTCAACAGATAATTCTTGGAAAGCTAAACTTGAGGTGTTTTTTTTTTCTTTTCCTTAGGGTGTGACTTTAATTTCATTTATTCACTAACTGGTTTCAAAAGTCATCACCACGTTGATCAGTCACTATGGTGAAATGTTGTAGTGCTTTATGTGCCAAAGGGTAATATATCACTTTTTAAATTAAAGCATACATTTCTACAAGTACCTAAAAATACGCCCACAAATACACTATCAAGGGCAAAATAAATTCTTAGCAATTGCTTATTAAGTAAGAGTTGTCTGTCTTACTCATCTTCATAAAAAATATGCCCCTTCTTTCTACCGGCCTCATAACAAGTTTTTTTTTTTTTAACAAGATTAATCAACACCATTTATGCAATTGAACAAATCAGCAATGATATTAATCCAACCTTTCAAGAATATTGCCTAAACTACTGAATCAACCAAAATGTATTTAAGCTACCTATTTAAAATGTCCCAGCCATTGGTTAGTAAACAGCTTACCAGTTCTAACTTTGGTGTCTCCTCTCTGATTCCCATGATAGTATCTGTAGAAATGCTACTTGTTCTGTTTGCTTTATTTGTAAATACTTAGAAGCCCAAAAGATCACTGTCTTTTCTGTTATTTCTATCAACCAAATGTTAAGACAGCTATAATACACTAAGAATGGCTTCTATGTAAAGCATCACCACTTAACTCAGTGTTGTTTTTAATTATGTGAAATAAAGTTTTACAAACATACTCATTTCCATGATTGAGCCCTAAATAAAAGATATATTTAGTTGAGGTGATTAATAGATGAAACTGGTAAACTTCTGAATTCATAAAATTTGGGTTTCATCTTGGTTTCACCTACTCAACAAAAAACTATGTGTGTTTGGACAATTTGCTTAACGTTTTGGGTGCTTCCACATCCTCATGAGTGAATTTGGATAATAATAACATTCATTGTGATAATGTTTGCAACATGCGTTGTGCAATTCTTGGTAGTTCTTTAATTACTGTAAGCTCTTACAGCATCGAAGAGATCAGACGAGAGGAATGACGCTTATTTTTCATGCCCATTTCCCAGGCTTCAACCGTGGTGGCCTTTTTCCCTGACCCACTGCAAGTGTCTTCCTCCACTGCTAAGATGTAAGCAGAGAGAGTCCAAAGCTAAAAAAGTAGGGTAATCATACAAGTGTCACCTTTAAATAGGGAGAGGAGGCAATAAAACATATTATTATTAAACAGAAGTTTTAGTGTTCAGAGCAGACTCTCAGGCCACTTTTATTCTACAGGAAAAAACTTAAGCACTCAGTTACATAGAGGCGTTCAAAAGTCCCCATAGCACGGCTTTACGGCTTGTTAATATTTTCCAACATGAGTGGTCAATCGAGGAAAGTGCAAATTAATATGCTGCCTTTAATTTTAATATGAATGCAGTGATGGGATGCAGGCGTTTGCTCAAGCCAGCTTGTAGTAAGCAGCTTGCAAGAGCCGATTTGTAAATATTCAGAAAATGTGTAAACAAGTTTTTAGACATAGTTATGTTTAAAAATTGAAGTATGTATCAGAGCTCTGTAAATTAGATTTTTAAGTGTTTTAGATACTTGAAACTCGTGACGCCCCATTTATTTTACATTTTTTTCCCTTACTTGTGCTCTTGTCTTTATACCTCTTGTGTGTCCGTAATGGTATGTTGCTGCCCAACTCTTTCCAGCCCTGTGTTAGGTCACCCACATCTCACTGGAAGCTTAAAATTGGCAATAATAGAAATATATGCACCAAGGAAATCTGCAAACATTACAAATCAGGACGTGTAATTGTTTTTAATTGTGTAGACTTAAAAAAGTGGTGAGTGTTAATAATGGAGAGTAAACGAGTACTGTATCTTTGACCATTAACATTATGAATACGTTCCCCCCACAATAACTGGTCAATGCAGAATCCAATAAAACTTGGCCTTCAAGGCTTTATTTGCATCTAACTCTGAAAGGCCATCCTTGTTCCACGGCTACTTATGACATTGGCTAAAGTTTCTGTTGCAAAAGCATCACAATTCTACTTGTCCTGTCAATATCTGCTTCTCTCATTCTTTTAGGGATGTTGTTCCCAAGAGTATTTCCAAGTTAGTTTACTGTATACAAACCCCTGAGCATCTGTTTCCTGAGAAACTCACACCAAGAGAGTTGGTATCCGGAGTGATTTGAGGAAGCAAGTAATAATATGGGATTTTGCAGCAGGTTGACAATGAGGACACGGTCTTTGATGGCACGTCGAATACGGATAGCTCCAGGTATGTTGTCATGGTCCAGAGGTTAAAGTTGCAACTGGGGACAAAATAGGGTGAGACACCAGTGTAAGTGTATGAATTGTCAGGTGTAGTATCTCAGGACACTGAAAGGTCCAAGAGAACTAGTGATTGTATAGACTATGCAATTATATGCCTGTTGATGGACTCATTCAAGAAAATGAAAGATGGAAGGTAAGTAATCACCAGTTCGTGGCAAAATGTGAAAAACAGAGGGAGTAACTGGTAGCATATAAAGAGATAATCCTCTCCTTCTGCAAGAGGGCAGAACAAAAATAAGAAGCAGTCCTAGGATTTGGTTAAAAGGGTAGCAAGTGTCAAAGCAGTTTAAATTCTCAAATCCAGCAAAATGTTAATGCCAAGATTAAGGTTTTATAAGAAAAAGTGGAAACTGTCCAAGTTGCAATCGGGGCATGCAGATAGATGCAGTGAAAAATCATGAATCCTTTGATTCTTTGGAAATCCTTTGGGTCTACCAAAGTGGCCAAGTCCTCTATTATTAGTGCACCACCCCCGCCCCAAATTTAAAGACAATACAAAATCTCTATTTTAAAACAAAACTGCACTACTTCAGTCCCACCTGCCCTCCTGGCCACCGAAGAAGGAACTGGGATCAAGACACTATCGAATCTGGCTGAGAAAGTGTTCAGGCTGATGAAAGAAGAAAGAGGCTCTACACTGAAGAAGCAGCACGACCTAGCCAAAATGTTCTGGCAAAAGCAAGGGGGCCACAAATCAGATTGGATCTTGAGGATGCTGGGAAATAGTATAAAATTGGACAAATTCTTTATATGGCAGCACTCTCTTATCACACAGGATTTAACACCCCAACAAGGATTTGGGGAGCGATACTAACATCCTGCTAGGAGGACTTTTGAAATCGTGGAGAAACAAATTTCCACAGTAAAATTGATAAGCCAGAAATGCATAGCAGATGGTAGAAGAAAGAATCATAAGAATCAGATAAGTAGGGTTATTAGAATAAATATACTAACAAAACCCATCCAACTACTCTTTCTGATGGGATGATGCAGTGGGTATTCTGTTCACTAAAGCAATAAGGATGCAGTGTT
The DNA here is from genome assembly GCF_018350155.1 of Leopardus geoffroyi. Taxonomy (NCBI): domain Eukaryota; kingdom Metazoa; phylum Chordata; class Mammalia; order Carnivora; family Felidae; genus Leopardus; species Leopardus geoffroyi. Next base: position 177,444,471 of record NC_059327.1, read on the forward strand.
GAAAAGAAAGCTAGCCTCTCTTACATGTTTGTAACCCTTTTTAAAATTGTTCCATAGTTCCTGGATATTCTTTTTAGTATTATTTTTATTTTTCTCTCTTGGCATTTTAGTTTGGGGGAGTTTCTATTGATTTATCTTTAGGCTCCTTGATTCTTTCCTTCTCTATGTCCAGTCGACTGATATACATATCAAAAGCATTCTTCATTTCTGTTGAGATATTTTTTTTTTAGTTATCTCATTTTCTTTTGAATTTTCACTCAGAATCTCTAGCTCTTTGCTTACGTCGCCAGTTTGTTCTTGCACATTGCCTTTTTTTTCCTTTAGATCCTGTTAGCATAGATCATAGTTGTTTTAAAATCCTATCTGATAATCCCACAATCTATCATATGTTAATCTATTTCTGATACTTACTTTGCTTCTTCAAACTCTGTTTTTCTTCCTTGCTTTTTAGCATTACTTACAATTTTTTGTTGAAAATCACCCATGATGTATTGGACGATGGGAATGGAGAACTAAAGGCAAACTGTGCTCCTCTGTGTCTTGCCTACTTTTGATACTATTGTACCACACTTCTGACACCAGATGTGCAAGTTTTCTAAATACCAAACAGTTCTGCAACATCACAGGGATGTCCTCCAATTTAACTTAATTATGACACTATCTGGAATAGCGTCAGTCCCACAGCACTCCCTGTTCCCAACCCCACACTGCAGAAGCCAATCACAAATACAGGATGCAGACGGTAATCTATGCTTCAGACTGACCAGAATTTCCCACAACCCTCTCCTTGGACTTGATTAATTTGTACAGTGGCTAGAACTCCGGAAAACAATTTACTTATTACTTACTGGATCCTTGGTGTATTACAAAAGATTTTAGAGGATTCAAAAGATGAGCCATATGAAGAGATACATAGGGCAAGTTATGGGGTGAGAAGCCATATCCTTTTCTGGCATGCCACCCTCTCCTCATTTCCACATGTTCATCAACCCAGAAGCTCTCTGAAGCTTTCCTTTGGAGTTTTAAGGAGGCTCCATTGCTAAGCATGCTTGATTAATTCATTGGTGATTGGTGATTGATTCAACCTCTAACCGTTCTCCCCTCCACTGAGGTTACAGGGTGAACTTGATTGAATCCTGGAGGAATCAGCCCCCATTCTGAGGGGCTTTCTTCTGGAGCTATTTGATGACCGTGTGTGCGTATGTGTGTATGTGTGTGTGTGTGTGTGTGTGTGTGTGTGTGTGTAAAGAAAACAAGATCTGTCATTGTTTTTATTACTTGGGAAACTCCAAGTGTTTTAGGAGCTCTGTGTCAGAAATGAAGGCAATGACCAAATGTGTAGTGTGTGTGTGTGTGTGTGTGTGTGTGTGTGTGTGTATATATATATATATATATATATTTCTTATAAGTTGCAATATCACTAGAGGTAAATAGGCATTTACTGTGAGGTTTTATATTGATATGAAGAAGATTTCCACTGTGTTTACTGTTTGCTGTAGCTATAGGTGACAGAAGTTTCAATTTCCTCTAGTGTCCTTGTTTATGTTGACTTTGTGCTTCTCTATGCACTACTCCACTGAGAGATTTTTGCACCTTGCTGCTATTTCTGTTGTATTTCCTGCTATTGTACCAGCAGAGCCCTGTTGTTTCATTGTTAAAGTTTGAAGAAATTGAAACTTTCTCTAATCTTGCCATTAAATGTGAGTACATATTTTAGTTAGTGAGTCTGGGTCCCTGAGATGCGAACTGCACAATGGTATTTTAACCTCCTTTCTCCCCCTCATCTGCTTAGATGAGGTAGAAAAACTAGTTAGGGCTAGAGTATGAAAAACGGCTTTCCCTCAGGTGGGATAAGCTCCAGTAACATTTCTCTGGAGAGTGGGTCTTTGTTGTTGTTGTTGTTTAATGTTTATTCTCTTTTGAAAGAGAGAGACAGAGCGCAAGCGGGGGAGGGGCAGAATCCAAAGCAGGCTTCAGGTTCCAAGCTGTCAGCACAGAGCCTGAGGCAGGGCTGGAACTCATGAAATGTGAGATCGGACCTGTGCCGAAATCGGACACTCAACCGACTGAGCCGCCCAGGCATGAGAGTGGGCCTTTGTTATGAAAAATGTTCTGAATTTACTTGACAGCTATTACTCTACCTTTCCCCTGTGATCCCAAGACTTGATCTTTCTTGGCTCCTCACTCTTAGGACTTGGTGAGGTTTCTGGATGTAAAACCTGCAGAAGTGTGGGAGGTCCTCTGAAACTTGAGCTCCAGAAGTTTCCCAGTCTTCTGTTGGTCCACATTCTGCCTCCAGCAATTCATCCAGATTGCCATTTAATTGTCCATACCAATTTATGGCGCTAGAGGCTTCTTCTGGTAAGCAGATCTCATCTGTGACTCTCTGGATTCACATCTCTCTACAGATTTCAGGGTGGCATTTTGCCCTGTGACTTTTTCTCTGATGGCTTAGAGAAGGTCATCGATTTTGACTTTGTTCAGCACTTATCGTAAAGATGGGACTGATGACTACTACACATTTCACACCTTGGAGCTGAAACCAGAAGTCTTTTCATACCCTTTTAATAACACTCTGGTTAAGAGCTGAAGTGGTAAGTCTTTCCTGTTTTCTTAATTATGTTCATCTTCTTCATACTCATCAGTGTCCCATTATATAACATCCTTGTATGCTACGTAGGTATAACTTTTCAGATATGGTGTTCTTCTGGACCGCATTTCTCAAAAGGAAGATAGTAAATATTTCCTTTCCCTGGTTAGCCTGGTCACAGGGATATGTTCTAGGAGTGACCAATAAGATGTTCCTGTAAGGTATTATGAATCTAGAGGCAGTGATTCAAATACTCAGGAAGGACAGAAAAATTGCATGGCCCTTGTAGAAAGATTGTGTTTGGAATAAAGTGGAGAATAATTAATATCTGCGCTGTAGGCAGGGGCCTAACAGTAACTTTGAGTTGACCTCTTTTTTTTTTTTTTTTTTTTTTTTTTTTTTTTTAGTTGCAGGCCACTTTCCCTTAGCTCTTGACTACTTTTGAAGTTTGTGAATCTTCAAACTTGCTCTTGTCTTTCCAACAAGTTCATTCTCTTCTTAAGCTAATCAGGGTTAACTTTTCTTTCATACAACCCTGAAAATTGACTGACATAGCAAACCTCCATTCAAAACATTAACATTATTTCTTTATATTTGCCTGTTGAAAACATAGAACCCATGATAATGATATCTTCATTATGACATCATAGTTGTTTTCTCTTTTTTTACCTTTTACTTTTCTGATAGGAATAATAAAATACCTGAAACCTACTATTTACTGAGTACAAAGCACTATGATTTAGTGGAAGTTAATTCACAAGTTAGGTGATTCATTATTCACCCTGCCTCTAATAGGAGAGTTTTTTTACTACTAAAAGTACTGGAACTTATAACTACTTATAACTACAATTAGCTGCTCAAATATTCACTAACATAATAAATCCATCAGTGAAATATGATCTTGTAAAATAAAGTATATTGATATTCATTTCAAGGCAAAGCTATTTCTTGTGAGGTTAATTTCATGTCTACCATAGACACACAAAGTTTAACTGTTCTATATATATATATATTACACAAATGTAAGATACCTAATTGATAGGTTCAGAGAGAGCAGAAATTAATGAGAGAAGAAAACATCTTGAACAAAAATCCCTGCACTTTAGTTAAAATACATTTATTCTATTAAAGTTTTACATTATTTCTATCTGAGTGAAGTGGAATATATATTAAACACTTAGTGATATTTAGCATAAAATAAAGAAATGAAAATCATGAAGTAATGTCAAAGGGCAATGTTTTTTTAAAATAAAATATCCATGAGCACTATTTTACAAATCACAATTTATTAATTATTAGGTTTTACATGCAGCTTAAAGTTGCCTGTGAGCTGAATTAATTCATAGTAACTGAGATTACTTGAAAAGATCTAGGGAGACAGTGAGAAATTAGGGTTATATGGAAAAAAGGTGCTTTGTCTAGATGTTCTATTAAGCTGAAACATTCAAATGTATGCTAAGTGATGAGTGATTTTGTTTTTTAGTTTCTTTTTTTTTTTTTTTCTTTCAACGTTTATTTTTATTTTTGGGACAGAGAGAGACAGAGCATGAATGGGGGAGGGGCAGAGAGAGAGGGAGACACAGAATCGGAAACAGGCTCCAGGCTCTGAGCCATCAGCCCAGAGCCCGACGCGGGGCTCGAACTCCCGGACCGCGAGATCGTGACCTGGCTGAAGTCGGACGCTTAACCGACTGCGCCACCCAGGCGCCCCAGTTTTTTAGTTTCTTAAGGCACTCTTTACTATGCCATCCTATATTGATTTTAAGTGCAAACATACTCACACATATTTGTAATATAGTTGTATGCTTAAATCCATATATATATATACATATATATATGAATACATGGAATTTATATAAATACATATATTTATACAATATAAATATATTCATTTATCATATATATAAGTATATATTCCATCCATTTATTCATTTTTAAAAGTGTAATTTCTTATATAATTTGACCACCCAGTGAGATTATCAAATGAAGTTAGAAATGATTCGGCAACATACATTCAATAAATAGTGAGATATGACATCATATGTCACTAATTCTTGATTTAAAAGGAAAAAGATTTAGAGTCAACTGGAAATTAGAATGAAGTTAAACTAAACAGCAATCGTGCAACATGATGCAGGGTCATTTTGAAGACCAGGGAATTGGCTAAAATTAAAATTCACAGTCATGTGAAGCATTTCTGCAAAGTTAGTTGAGCTGGCTTCAGTGTTAAGAAATCTTCTTTAGAACAGGTAAATCTTCAAATAATCTTGCTATTAGTGTTCTGATACAGGTAGCTCTTAAGTTGTTTTTGGCGGTGATGGTGATGGTGTGTAAATAAGTAGGGAAACTTGACATAGAAAGTGAAGTTTTTGGAAAAATCGTTACTGGTTGTTGCATCTCCAAATTCATGACATATGAAAGATCACAGATGTTATATGTATTTTTGTATATTTTTGTTAATCATCAAATTCATAACCTTCAGTCAAAACAGTTTATTTCAAACAAAATAATTAAGGCTTTTGCAGTTTTAAATTTTAGCCAATGCCATATCTAATTTAATATTTAATTTCATTTAATTTGCCTTGTTTTCCAACCTGTCAACATATCTTTCCAGTTCATTTTTTCTTTACACACTTTCCAATTTGCAACCTTTATCCTCACGACGCACAGACGTTACAGCAGCCAGTGAGTCTTAAAGTCAATGCCCACCTCAGCCATTAAATTACTCTGAATCTGGGGTGCCTCGGTGGCTCGGTTGGTTACGCATTTGACTTTCGCTCAGGTCGCAATCTCATGGCTAGTGAGTTCAAGCTCTGCATGGGGCTCTCTGCTCTCAGTGCAAAGCCTGCTTTGGATCCTCTTTCTCCCTCTCTCTCTCTGCCCCTCCCCACCTCCTCTCAAAAATAAATATTTATTTATTTATTTATTTATTTTTAAAGTTTTATGTTTAGTTTCGAAAGAGAGGCAGAGACAGAGTGTGAGTGGGGGAGGGGAAGAGAGAGAGGGAGACACAGAACCCGAAACAGATTCCAGGCTCCGAGCTGTCAGCACAGAGCACCACATGGGGCCCTGGAACTCACAAGCTGGGAGATCATTCATGACTTGAGCCGAAGTCTGACCTGGGCCGAAGTCTGACGTTTAACTGATGGAGCCACCTAGGTGCCCCATAAATATACACTTTGAAATTTTACTCTGAATGTTAGCAAAAGTTCCCTCAGGTGACTTCCTTTCTCCCATTTTCTAGCTCCTATAATAGATGCACATACTGTATCCACAGTAATTTTCTCAAACTGTTGTTGTTGTTGTTAGTGCAGTGCTCTCGCTAAGCCTTTCCAGTGGCTTTCATTGCTAAGGAAAAAAAAAAGTCTTTCACAACTGTACATCAAACTATCCTCCTCATTCTAAAATGAATTCAAAAGTTATTGCTTATAATCCTGGAACCCAGGTCCTGTTTTCTTTTTCTTTCATGCCTTTGCTATTCCCTCATTCCTAGGATAAGCCGTTCCCCCACCCAATATATGTTTATAAATATAGAAATTTAACTCAGAGTGATCTAATAACATTTTCCTGTTTCCATTTGAAATCTTTGGTATGTTCTGCCTTGTTTAGGAATTCTTGATCTTCCCCCTTCTATAGAGATCCCTTTAGATCTCCATAAGTATGCTTTTGTGTATCAGTACTTACCAAAAGTAAGAAGATATTTTCTTACAAGAGTTGCCAATTATGTATTTAATGAATAATTAGTGAATAAATAAAGTAACAAAAAGAAACCACAGAAAAATATGGATTAGGTTAGTAAGAAAAATAAATCAGTCCTGCAAATTGAAATAAAACTTTTTTTTTTTAATTTTCTTTCCTGTGTTCCATTAGCATTACCCCCTTGTATCTTTAAAGGGGACTATTTTTGATTTCTCTTTAGAGCCAGATTTTCTTTGAACCCTCCAAAGTTAAGGCATCTGTCTCCACCGCCTCTATCCTCAGTCTTTATAGTAAGACTATTATTATGTGATACAAACTGGGCCTCACATGGCAAACTTCCTTAAAAACTGGAACTTTGTAGAACTTTGAAAATACAATGCATTATTGACCTGATTGTTTAATACCCAACAGATTACTTTTTCTAGGGCTTAGTTCCCACATTATCTTTTGATGTTCCCGCGGAAGAGGTGAGTACTGGCAACACCAGAAGCCTAATTAAGAACACTGTTGTCACTAGGGGATATCTTAGACCTTCTTCAAGCTCAATCATCATGTCCTGAAATATACAGGGTGGAGTAATGCATCTTATAAATGCCAATTTATTTAGGTTCTAATCACAGATACTTCATCAACTGACAAAAGAAAAACCTCAGTAGGTAGACCACTTCAAAATCTGGGACAACTTACATGTAATTTCAGGAATCAGCAGGGACACACAGCTGGAGAAAAATAAAAAGCTTGCTGTAATTGAAAATTGCCTTGCAGCTTGTTTGTGATTAAAATGAAGTTCAGTTCCTTGAAATCTTGTTTAGCAATTAAATCTGTTTTACTTAGGCATTGAAATATTGTCTATTGTCTTGGAATGATCAAAGCAGTACGGACATGTTTGAGAGTTGAATGTTACATGAAAACGTGAATTAAAAAAAAAAAAAAAAAACAAAACATAGCTGAATTCATCACCACAAGCAGAAGACTGTCTTCCAGAGAAATGAGAGGAGTAACCAGCTCAGTTCAATTATCCATCTAACTTGACAGTTCAAAATTAAATTGGATCATTATATTAGCAAGAAAGTTAATAATGACAAAGCTAAGTATCATACCTAGAAATGAACTATCTCAAAGCCCAATGTCTACACACACTCTTTTGTTCAAGCTTTTCTAGTTCACTAATTTCCCTTGTGGGTCTGTTAGCTAGTATATGCAAATAAATTTGTGGTTAATAACATCTATTATCTTCAACTAGGCTCCAAATTTCATTGTTTCCCAACAGCTGCTTCAAATAAATATAAACGAAGGTAACATTTACGAAGGGAAGGAAATAATTCCTGCTCTTCTAGAAGGACTTCATTCTCAGCACCTAAATAACAAAATGAAATTTATTTGATTCACTTTGCAGCTTTGGGAACCTGAAATCATCCCCCAAGTTCTTGGGAATATGGTTTTTGACAGCTTTGTTTTTTAGTTAATATTTTTCACTGTTGAAAGGCTTAGGTACATTTTCCTCTACTTTAATCTGTTTTCCCATAGAGAATGTAATAAATTCTCCTGCAAATATTTGCATGTCTGTGCATCTCTCTTGGTATGCTGTTTACATTAAGGCTCTCATATAAGTTAGATGAGTTTGCCTCCGTAGCTACAGCTTTATTATTAACACAGCCTGCATGGCAGAGTTCAAGATCTTTCAAAAATAAATTTTATATAATCACTGTTATTCTAAGCCCACATCAATGAGTGAACACTGTCAATGTACAACAGCTGTCTGCCTGTGTTTGCTGGGGATGCTCACCTCAAAAGCTAGTTTTAATCTTTTGGTTAGGCAAAAACATAGAATATATAAAACATAAAGATACCTAGGAAATGAATATATTTCACTGTGGTTCCGAAACTTGAAAAAGATCACATGCCTTGAGAGAGACAAAACAGGCTTAGGGTTCAAATGTTTGCCGCATGTCTGTCCCCTTTTTTCAATGTAAAAGATGTTATAGTATGTTTGTATCCATTCCTTCTCTGCTTAACACAATAGCAGTTTCATTACTATGAGAAGAAGCGGGATGTTGTGGTTCTCAAACATTTTTTGCGTTTGTTTGGACCTCTTGAAATAACTCTGGGAAAATATACAATCATAGCACATTTTAAGTGGGAACTAAATTTTTATCATAAATTTAGATATTTGCAAAAATCATAATGTACATTTTTATGTGTTTTAAATATACTTTTATCACATCTCAGGACTACAAGTTCACTAATTCTTTTTATAAACAGTGACCACTCTAACCTCATTAGAAAAATCAATTCTTAAGGTCAATCAGCCATATCAGGAAAAAAAAAAAAGTCTGACTTGATTTTTTTTTATTTCTAAGGAATCTATTAATGCATGCTCCCATGACAACCATCTCACATCTTCTGAATGAATTTTTATAATAGAATATTACAGAGGTTTGATGGGGAAATTTGCTGAGATAATTTTTGGGGTGAAATAAGGCACTGACCCCTGCTATATGTCTTGTTTGCTCTTCCTAGACCTTCAATCATATGCAAGACACTCTCAAATTGTGCTTTTTCTTCTTCATTCTTCAAGGTTTTTCCATCTCTAGGATGGCTCTGTAATGGGATTCAATATGGAAAATTTGCCTTAGTGTTGTGAAATGAGAGCAGACGGGCGATTGTAAAAAGAAATATTGGAAAAGAGAGCCAAGAGACCCCAGGTTTTTTGAGGTAGGAAGTTGGTATCTGAAAACGATTTCCTCAAAATTATATATGCTTGTGTATCTCCTAGAGAGACTCTAAGTATTCACGGGGATATATACACCCCAGTTTGACTTTGAAGACTTGCTTGGGACAGTATGTAATCAGACTCCTCTATTTTTAGGTAAGAAAATAAGGCTGAATATCAATGAATTACCTGCACCAAAAATTGCGTGTCCCTTTACAGCCTGCAAAACTCGTTCTTGTGTTGTTCTCTTCCTGAAACCCTCCTCATCTGACTTTATCATTTGCATATTGCTTTTTTTCTATAGAACCATTTTTTTCATTTTTCAAATATCCAGTGGGTAATCACAGACTGAGACAGAGATGCCAGGGCTTGTAGGCTCTCAAACTTAGGTTTTGAAAGTTTGCCTTGTGTCATTCGTGATGGTAGAGGAAGGTCTTCAGGCACATTGGAACACATTCGAAGTATATGATTGCTTTCTAGTTCATTCTGTCTAGATTAACACAGGCCAAATTGTTTTGGGTATATTTTATATTTATAACTGTATTTAAATTTCTTTAAGTGGAGGATTAGTTATTTTTCCCTCTGATTATTTCACAAATAGCTTAGTATATTGGTTTGCAAATAATCAACACTTAATAAATATTGAATAACTTGTTTTAGTGATCTTGATTTAAAATTATAGGCTGAAAGACAATTGTTAGTGGGAAAAGCTTGCTCCAAGCTACTCAGTCAAAATGATGACTATGATCCATGTAAACAAAGCATATGGTCAAGATTAAATAGGAGGTAGATACAGCAAAACAAAAATAAATTATTTGGGCATGCATTTTTCTCATTTATATTTTTTTTGTCTGAAATTAAGCAGAGAATCCTAGGAACTACAACTAGTTGCATACATATGAGAAAATTCTTTAAGTTTTCTCTTTTAAATTTCAACATCCATGAACATTTTGAAACTTGACCTCGTTGACAGACAAAATTATTTTTCTTTATATGTCTCACAATTTTCTGACATTTTCTACAAAAGATCTGCCTATCTCCGTGTGTTACTAAAGCCTGTTTGACTTTATACAGTTTAACACTTTTTTCTACAGCATTTACTACCTTTTAACGTTTTTGTTGTCTGTCATATCCCTGGCTTGGTGACTATCATTTATTCAAACAGTCACTCAAAAGAAGATTGAGTGACAACCATGTGCCAGGCACTGGGGGTACCTCACTTGCTCAGATAGACCTGGTTCCTGATGCTTATGAAGATGCAGTTTATCCTGGGTAAACAAACAATATAGCATTGCAACAAAATGGGATAGATATTCATAGAACTGAATAAGTAAGAGCCCAGTAAAAACACCCTGGCTTTTTTTTTTTTTAAGTCACTGCCATCTGTGATATACTGTCCTTGTCCTTATTACTATCCACAGATTTCCAGGGCACTTATACTATGTTCAAAGATTAAAGCACTTATAATTTACTTCATCAATCATGACTTTCTGCTCAGTGGCTAGGTACACCAATACCAAAGACTATTATCCTCATCTGTGTTCTGCTCAGTTCTCTGACAAACCAGCATATGAGGCCTTAAGTACTCTTGGATTTGTTATAATATTAAGATTTCAATTATAAATTACTTTCTATTTGCCAGGTATTCTGCTCTGCATTCTATGTGTACTAATTCATGTAATCCTGACAACAAACCTATGAGGTTGTTGTGGGTTGAATTGTGTTCCCTCAAAAAGATATGTTGATATCCCTATACCCAATACCTCCATGCATAATTTTATTTGAAAATAAGGTCTTTATAGAGCCTACCAAGATAAAATGAAGTCATCAGGGTGGGCCTTAGCCCAACATACCTGGTGTTCTTATACAGGGCAAATTTGGACACAGCCACACGAACATAGGGAAAATGAAATGAGGAGACCCTGGGGGAACACAGCCATCTACAAACCAGAGGGTGCTTGAGGCTGCTAGAATCTAGGAAAGAGACATGTAACCAGTCCTCCCATAGTATCTTCAGAGGGAGAATGGCCCTGCCAACATCATGACCTCAGACTCCAGAACTGGCCTCCAGAACTGTATAAAAATAAACTTCTGTTGCTCTAAGCCACCCAATTTATGGTACCACTTTGCTATGGTAACCCTAGGAAGCTAATAAAGGTAATGCATAGTAAAGAAATAACCTTGTCCAAGGAGAAGTCTGTCCTATTCTCTCAACTCCTGGAAAGTGATCTCTAAACTCCTGAAACATCCTACCTGATAAAAAGTATCTTTATTTACTTAGGGGACTTCGCTCATGGGCAGCTAATTTATGTCAGCAATGTGATTTATTTGAGGACTATAGTATTAGCTCAACCTCTGGAAGTCCTGGAAACGAAAATCAGCTATATGACTAGTCAATCATGTCTATGTTAACTTACTTATCCCCAGTAAAAACTCTGGGTATTAAGATTCAGATGAGCTTTACTAAAAGTATTGGGGATACCCTATGCATATTATCAAACATCAGGTCTGGGAAGAGTTGGTGCTCTCTATGATTCTACTGGGAATAACAGGAAGTTTTATACTTGGGACTTTTCTGGACTCTGCCTCTTTTATTAGTTGATATAAGTCTACATCATTTTGCTGTAAAAAAAATGTAAATGTGAGTAGAATAGCTTCTGGTGAGTTCTGTTTATCCTATCAGTGAGCTTTTGAACCAGAGGGTGGTCTTCGGAACCCCCAAACTTGCAGTAGTTTCAGAAGTGAGAGTGATCTTGGGGATTTCCTGAAATATATGGACACTGTGTTGGCCTTTGTGTAGCATCTGGTGAAGAAAATTCCAGAGGATTATCTCGTTGGACTAAATCATGTATCAGAAGATTATGACCTACAGGACAAATAAGACCTTTTGATTGTTTTGTTAATAAATCTTATTGACACAAACCACACCTGTTCATTTACATATTGACTACAGTTGTTTTGCACTATAATAACAAGAGTAGTAACTAAGAGGACTTGTGGTTCTCAAAGCTTAAAATACACACTAACTGACCCCTTATATGTAAAAGCTTTCCAACCACTGTAACAGGTCATGGTATTTTGTTTGGTTGTATTCAGGTCTATGAAAGACTTGCCTGCCATATTTGTACAGAAATTTAGGACAGCATCCCATAGTACCACAACCAATTTCCTGAGGCTATTATAATTTGCAATGGTATCTGTCCTTATATTTATTTGTTAATCTTATCTGCCTTGATCCACAGAAAGTACATAATAAATATTACATTGATTTCAAGAAAATCTTATTAGGCTTACTTTTATCTACAGAATTAAGTTCAAAATTATTTCCATGTCATACAAAGCCTTCCATGATTTGGGCCCAGATTTCTTTTCCAATATCATCTACAGCTACTTTCATTCATATAGCCTCTGATTCCATCACACTGAACACGGCTTGAACTTTCAAGGCTCATCTTTCAAGGCTGAGCTGAAATGCCCTACTTCTTGAATTTTTTACATCTCTTCCAGTGTAAATAATTCACTACTTCCTTCAAACTTTTACAATTTATATATCAACAAAACCCATCACAGTATTTTTCAGTAATATTAAAGATGCTTAAAATGCATAACAAGTGGATGAATAACACACAAGGAATATTTCCTGAAAGATATACAAGTAACTACTCATCTAAGTCTCACATATTGTGACTTAAAAATTTAATGGAAGATTAAAATTTATTCCTTTCAGCTCTGACTCCCAGTCATTAATATTACCTCTCTTCTGATAAAAGCACTCCATTATTTCATGACCATGTCTTATTTTATTATATATCACAAGACTTATCAGAGTATTTGATAATATTGCAGTTGCTTAAAATTCATGATGAATAAATAATAGTCATGAGCACCTTAGTGTACTTATATTTTTTTCCTTTTGTTTGTGATGAAGCCATTGACTATGATCCTTTATCCCAATGCATCAAACTTCCTTTCCTCCTTGTTTCCTTCAGATTGATTTCACCATAAAAGTCCAGATGCTATTCTTGTTTTACCTAGCACACCTAGTAGAAAGAGAAAGTTGGCATCTTTATGACCCACTAGTCTTTAACTAGAAGAATGTGATGAATCGCATGCAGTGGATAGATCACGGGTATTTGGTATTTGTAACAGCTGGGACTTCAAACTGCTTGGCGTTTTTATACTTCTTTTATTAATAGTCCTAATCTTTAATGCAGCTGTGACAAACTTTTCACTAGCATAAAGTTGTTCACCTCTTTCTTCTCACCCCACCATGTTCGCAAGACTGATTCACCAACTATTGAAAATTGTTAGGTCAAATAAATTACTCTCCTCATCTGATTATTATTCCAAGCTATTAGTCTTTGAGAGTCAACATACAAGTAGAGTTAACGTGGTGATTTTACACATTAGAAAAATTAACCAGGTAACTTTCCCTGTGGGGAACTAGAAATAAGACAAACCCTATGTGTGTTGTTTCTCTATATTCTTCAAGCTTTCTTGAGGAAACAAGACCTACTAAAATTTTATATTAAATTCCAGCAATTTAAATAGTCTCATAGCAGTATGATGCAATGGTTGAAAACTGTAGAGCATATACGCCTGACCCTGCTTTAAAATTTCTGTTGGGGGGCACCTGGGTGGCGCAGTCGGTTAAGCGTCCGACTTCAGCCAGGTCATGATCTCTCGGTCCATGAGTTCGAGCCCCGCGTCGGGCTCTGGGCTGATGGCTCAGAGCCTGGAGCCTGTTTCCGATTCTGTGTCTCCCTCTCTCTCTGCCCCTCCCCCGTTCATGCTCTGTCTCTCTCTGTCCCAAAAATAAATAAACGTTGAAAAAAAAATTAAAAAAAAAATTTCTGTTGGACATGGTTTTGATACAAGATAGTAACTCATTATTCACCATCACATGAAAGGGAACTGAAGAAATATGTACAGACGGAAGGCCTGTACATATTATCGATAAAATAAGAATTGAATTTAGAAACAAATTACTGTTTTATAAGAATGTTGACATAACCAAGTAGTTACAATTCTCTGTGTTTCTCCTATAAAAGTCTGGGAGGGGGATGCAACACCACCCTATTACAAGTCTATCTAAGGCCATCTTAAGGTTATCCTCCTTCACCAGGTCATTGGGTAAGATATTTTAATGACTTATTTATTCAATAAAATTTGTTATATACACATTTATTACCATGCAAAATTTTCTCTTACTTAAAGGATTATAAAGTAAAATATGGGACTCACATTTTCATGGGAAAAAAAGACCAACATCCCATTTAGTGCTAATTGTAGTTCTTCCACAAATGCTAGAACCTACCATAGTAACACATGTATAAAAGTGGCTGAAAACGGTTATTTAATAAATAAGTAACATCATCATGCAATGAACAACAAAGCAAATAAACATAACTAAATAAAGAAAAGCACTGTGATCTAGAAATAAAGTAGACATTAATTGCGATTTCTAGAACGCAGTGTCAAAGAAACTTCCTAGCAGAGATGGCTCTTGATTTGAGCCATGAAAAGTGAACAAGTTGTTTTTGCAAAGGTGGAAAAGAATGTCCCTGCCTCACAGTTTGAAAGGAACCAGTTTCTGTGATTTTAACCAAGTCTATACGTGGAATAGAATATTTGGAAAGTAGCGTGTATAGTGGTTAAAAGCCGACCTATTAAATCCTGACACATTTATGTACTTACTAGTTTGTGAATGTGAACAAGTTATTTAATCCTTACTTTTAGGCTTCAGTTTCCTCATCTGTAAAGCATAGATAATCATAATATCTGCCTTCTCATATTTTTTCAGAATTCATATCTCTTTTTTCAGAATTCATATCATATCTTTTCAAATTCACTGACATAATAAAAGCACTTGCAGGAGGTTCTAGCTGCTGCCTAGTACTCCATACATGGAAGGTGTTATTAAGAAAATTTCTTGCCATGCATCATTGACGTGGCATACTCACATACTGAGAATCTGTAAAGTGAGTGCTATCATTCAGGTACTCTGGGAATGGCTCTGCTGTTACAGTGTGTTTTTTTCTTTCAAAAACAAACAAAACACAGACAAAACAAATAAAATGGAAAAATCTGATGGCCCAGGGTTAATTCCTGAGAGCAAAGAGTAAATGCTAATGTGACTTCTGTTCTTGTACCTGCAGTTGATGCTTGCACCGTTTCCTGTGTTGTACTGGTTCCAGGTAATTCCTCATGACCCTTGGAATGACCTTTTCTCATGTTCTCTATTGATGAAAAAAATATTGTTTTCCAAAATAAAAACATTATTGTTTTTCCAAAATAAAAATCTCAAATTCTTCAATATGTCCATGTTCTTGCCCCAGCTCGCCTCTCTAGTTTAATCTCTTTGCTTCTCTGTCCCTCTATGATCTAACAACATCCAGCTATCTATCCATCTATGCTATCTATCCATCTATGATCTAACAACTATTTCTGTCTCTTTGAGCCTGGAATATTCACCTCAGTGGAAAATCCTGGCTCCCCCTGCCTCCACCCTTCCCCCTAAAAATAAGAATTATCCTTCAACACTGTGCTAAAGTATTATCATATTTTGAAAACCTCTTTGTCCCTGTTTTGACCCATTCCTGTGTAGAGTCAACATTTTTCTACACTTTTTTATACTTTTATTATGATCTATCAGCTTTCATTTTAAACTTTGTTTCACTTTCCTGTCTTCACCAGAATGACCTGAGTTCCTGTGATCAGCCAAGTCGGGGTAAAATTAGGTGTTCCATAAATACTGGCTCATCAAACTTGTTGAGGTCTTAAAGAATAGGAAAGAAGAATAATTTCACAGTATAGGATTTTTTGGGCGAATTATATTGACTATGCCTTTAAGTTAGATATTGGCAAAATATATTTTAAAAATTTATTCACCGATCATACAGTTAACAAAGGAATGTCTTGGATGCCTTTATGACAGAGGATGACATTAAATTAGCACATTTGGTAGTGGAATTGTTGAAGTGAATTTAGATCTAGTTAGGAATTAGAAGCTGAAAACACCTGCTAGTTCACAGAAGCATAATTATGACTGGGTAGCTCAGGCGATAGTGGCTGGGGGCACCAGTAGGGACAGACTTAGGTTTTCTACCAGTGAGAGCTGCACACTTTCTCTCTGACCAGCACAACAGATGATACCAACCTTTGTCATGTACAATTTTGGAAGAGAGGTGATGAACAGATTAAGGAAAATACATCACTGATTCTACAGAAAAAAAAAAAAAAACAAAACTGTTCACATTGGTTCAGTTTTATCTTATTCCCTAACAACAATGACCTTGTAAGGATTTGAATGCTAAGTCCACATCAGATAAGTGTTCTTTACAACTGCTATTATAGATCAGAGAGTGGTTTTAAAAGGCTTATGAAGATAGGGAAAATAGAGAAAAGTGTGCAAATGAAAAAGCTAACTTGAAGCAGTATTTCTTCTACACAATGTTAGGGGGAAAAAACCAGACAGTGACCACCAATGCTTCTCTCTTTCACATTTTCTTGATAAACATGACTGTGCAATAGCTCCTTTTCATACAGACATACATGTCTAATGAAGATGTTTAGAAGACATTAACAATTTTTTTTTTAACAACGAGAATTTAAAATGAAAAGAAAACCATTCACTGGTTAAAAAAAAATGTTACTATTCACCAAGCCTCAAAAACAAGTTGCACTGTTGATAAAATTCTAATATCAAAGTTCTGCCTCTAAATTAATTTCAGAGGTAAAACCACTTTCATAAGGAGCTATGTGGGTTTCAGAACCTGTTGCTAGACAGTAAGGAGGCAAATGTGTCTATCAGTGTTAGTCATCAGAAAACATTTCAGCATGTCCTAATTCCACAATAGGACTCAGTACCATTTATTAAGAAATAAAAAATAAATAAACATGAGAGCACATCAGAGATTTTCTTATTTTTTCAACTCCCCACATTCTAATGAGTACTTAAAGTAAGGCAGAAAGTTTAAAAGCTTAAATTTCAAAGATAATTGTTAAATTTGCTTTGAATATCAATTGACAAATACATACACAAACGCATTTTCCAATTCAGTACTTGAGAAGACCATCACTGATGATATGACTAAGACTTCTTAAAAACTTTCCACCAATAATATCTAGTCCTATAATTTAGAATGAAAAAAATGTGGCATTTTTGTCCAAGGTAAACAAAGGTGTGGAAGACAGATCATTATTCACTCAGCTATTAGTCATTATGTTACTTATGATGATAAACAATTATGACTAGCACATAAAATAATTTTTGCTGGAAATCTTTGCATTATACTTATTAAATCCCTATTGTGTGAAAGAGAAGGAGGTTGTGCTGTATTCAACTTGGGTATGGGAAACACTGGATTGAACCAAATTTGTCCAAGGACTTCTCGGAACACTAATATGTTAATGGTTATTGTGAGTATTCCAGAGGGAGATATATTATGCAACAATTTGACTTGTTTATTTTGTCATTAGGAACCTCCTAAGAATGGGACACCTGGGTGGATCAGTCAGTTAAGCATCCTACTTGGGCTCAGGTCATGATCTCCGGGTTCCTGAGTTTGAGCCCCGCACCAGGCTCTCTGCTGTCAGCACAGAGCCCTCATTGGATCCTCTGTCTTCTCTCTCTAACCTGTGTGTTCTCTTTCTCTCTCTCTCTCAAAAATAAATAAACATTGAAGAAAAAATAGTGCAGCATGGTGTAAAAGAATAAATTTTCCTGTCATACTGAACCTAGGTTTGAATTTTAACTGTGTGATTTTGGATAATTATCTCTTCATCTACAAATTGGGGTGGTTAATAGCACCTAACCCCTCATGGTGCTAAGATCAATTATAATTGCTTATATATTAATATGCTTAATAACTTTAGTAATTGTTTATTTTCCTGATTTAATAAAGTAATAATAGATTTATTTTACATATATGTTATTAATTATTCAATTTATTTATATTATGATTATCTTATAAGAGCCAATTTGCTCTTTCCTAAAATGTTGATATAAATTGTGTTAAATATATCTGAAAATAATATTAGTATGCACCGTCATGTATAAACTGAAAACCATTATCAGTTAGGAGAAGTTATTACTTCCTAATTTTATAGTTGCTTTTATTTTTTTTAATTTTTTTAACGTTTATTTATTTTTGAGACAGAGAGAGACAGAGCATGAATGGGGGAGGGTCAGAGAGAGGGAGACACAGAATCTGAAACAGGCTCCAGGCTCCGAGCTGTCAGCACAGAGCCAGACGCGGGGCTCAAACTCACGGACCGCGAGATCATGACCTGAGCCAAAGTCAGCCGTTCAACCGACCGAGCCACCTAGGAGCCCCTATAGTTGCTTTTAAACATGTTTATAAAACTGCTTTATTTTTTTAAGGGAGATATGTTCTTGAGATACCTACAAAATGAAGGTTATTGTTAATAGAAGGGTCATTCAGAATCTATTTACTGAAAAATAGTTACAAAATTTGACTCACCATTTTATACTCTAATAGTTCATCTAAGCCATTCTACTTAAATTTAGCATAAATGTGGAATATATAATCATTTCTGATTATTGATTTTTCCAAATTACATAGGAAACTGGGAATATAAATTTTCACTGACTGTGTGCAAATAGGCCATGGATCTCCAATTACAATTATTGATAACCAGTTTTTGCTGTATTCCCGATATATATGAAATTTTCCATGAAGTTTCCGAAAGTATCCCATCAATTATTTTCACATGTTGTTTTCTTGTTTCTTAAAGGGCCAACCAGACAAAGAATAAATTATACAACGTCATAGGCAAACTTAATTTCTTAATCACTGTGCCATGTATAATGGGGTATTTCATGAAAAAAAAATAATTATATATACTGCAGAAAATTTTATGATGTCATGTGTACCTTTCTATATTGCCTTATGATGGTTCTGAGGATGTACTTACATCACAGTTTCATTAGTAATGCCAGTACCCCAAGGCAATAAAAACACATGAGACAATATATGGAAATGTAATCAATCTACTCATTTAATAATATGGTACCCAAGGGAGCTCTCTCTCTGTCTCTAATTCTCTTGCTGATGGGCAGTTCAGAAAAAGATATGACCATATATAAGGAGATTTATGTGGCTGTTGTTTTGTCAATCATTCTAACCATTTTCTCATTTGACATTGACTTACAACCTCAAATGTGTTCATACACTTGTTGATACTACATCTTGAAAGTTTTAAAATTAAAATCAGTTAGACATTAAAAATTCTGTGTGATTTCTTGATGGCTAAAAGTAGTAAAGTAGTTGTTACTGATGTGCATGAAGGGAAATAGAAGTGATAAGAAACTCGTCTCTTTTTAGAATTGTCTATTGCAATAGTTTACCAGATTTGTATTTCTATATCTAGTCAGTAAGTGATATTTTTACTTTCCTTTTACCCAATGTCAGTGGGTTTTTTTAAATCATATAAATAGATTTATTGAAGAACTTTAAAAATATCTAAATATATATATATACCAAAAATATATACAAAGAAAGTGGAAGTGACTTAAAATCCCACTCCATAGTATAAACAATAAGTTTTCAATGACTATAGTTCATGTATTTCATTATGCACAAATACATGCATGCAGACACATACAAATTTACTCCAATAAAGTCAGGTTATACATGGTTTTCCTTCTTTCTTCCCCACTGACACAGCCGTCAATATTAATGATCTTAACCAGTATACCATATATAATTGTATTCATTCATTACTTCAATTTATCCAATAATACTCATGACACTTACAAAATCATATAAAATACTTATGCAAATACAAGTATGGAATGGGAGAATTGCTATTGCTTATATAAGAAAAATTGGATGATGTTACATATTTTCTTTCTTTAAAATTTATTTATTTATTTTGAGAGGGGAGAGAGGGGCAGAGAGAGAGAGAATCCCAAGTAGGATCCACGCTGTCAGCAGAGCCTAATGCAGGACTTGAACCCACGAACTATGAGATCATGACCTGAGCCAAAATCGAGTTTCGGACGCTTTACTGACTGATCCATCCAGGTGCCCCAGATATTTTATTCTTATGTTTTGCAACTTCCCCAAGTCAACATAGTTCATGGGTGCCTGTAATTTTACATTATAGCATATCAACAGATGATTCATTCAACCATTTTGGTCTTTGTAGATTTCCATTTTCCTCCTTTTTCTTTGATGTCTCAGATTGTGGTATTATTTGCTATGCAGTAATGAAAAAGACACAATTGGCTATCTATCTGAAGCAAAATAATATTGGTTTCTATATTTTTAAGTAAATTTCCTATAGATTTAAAACTTTAAATGTAAAATTGTATATATAAAATAAAATGTTGCAGAGGTTTCTTAAAATATTTGACCTTGAAATTAGGCAAAGATGAACATAAACTATTATACATTACTACATTTAAAAATGACCTGCTTTTATTATAAAATTCACATATTTTTTATTAAATTAAACATTGTTATTCATGTGACTAATGTTGGTAAGGTGTATGTAAGCATGTGTGTGTGTGTGTGTGTGTGTGTGTGTGTTGTGGTAAGAAGGTAATTTATAGCTATAAATACTTACATTAACAAGCAAGAAAAAAATTGAAATCAAAAACCTGACTTTACTACTTAAGGAACTAGAAAAAAGAACAAACTAAACCCAAATCTAGCAGATAAGTGGAAATCAAAAATATAGAGCAGAAATAAACAAAGTAAAGAACAGATAAACAACAGAGAAAATGAACAAAACCAAAGCTTGGATCCAAAAACCAAAACTTGGGTCTTCAAAAGTAATAACACAGTTATTATTTACCTTCATTATTAACTTTATTTAGATGAACTAAAAAAAAAAAACAGAGAGATGACTTAAATTACTACAATCAGAAATAAAAGCAGAGACATAACTACTGATTTTATAGAAATAAAAGGACTATAAAAGTTATTATAAGCAATTGTATACCAAGAAACTGGATAACTTAGATGAAATGGACAAACCCCTAGAAACACAAACCTACTAGCACTGAATCATGAATAAATAGAAAATCTGAATACATGCATAACTAGTGAGCAAATTTAATCTGTAACCAAAAATCTCCTGACAATAAAAAGTCCTGGACCTAACGGTATCACTGGGAATTCTATGCAGCATTTAAAGAGAAACTAACATCAATCCTTCTCAAACTTTACAAAAAAATCAAAGAGTGAACTCTTCAAAACTCATTCTATTGGTTAGAAAATCCTATTACCAAAATCAGAGGGAGATACTACTAGAAGAAGACCCACAGACCAATATTTTTTTATGAATGCTGATGGAAAATCCTCAACAAAATACTAGTGTATTGAATTCAAACCTATTGAAAGGGCTATACACCATGAAAAATTCAAATTTATCCCTGGGATGCAAGAATGGTTCAACATATGCAAATCCATAAATGGGATACATCACATTAACAAAAAGAAAAACAAAAAATCAAAATCATCTGAATACATACAGAAAAAGAATCTGACAAATGCTTTGACAAAATACACCACCCTTTCATGATAAAAACCCTCAATACATTGGGTATGGAAGACATATACCTGAACATAATAAAGACCATATATGACAAACCCACAGCTAACTCAATGGTGAAAAATGTACAGCTTTTCTTCTAAGATCAGGAAGAAGACAAAGTTGTACACTCTCACTACTGTTATTCAATACAGGTACTGAAAGTCCAAGCTAGAGCAATTAGGCAACATGAAGAAATAAAAGGCAGTCAAGTACTTCATTAAGAAGAAGTAAAATTGTCATTATTTGCAGATGATATAATCTTATATTTAGAAAATCCTGAAGATTCAACCAAAAAAGCTTTTGAAACTAATCAACAAATTCAATAAAGTTGCAGGATATAAGATCAATGTACAGAAATCAGTTGTATTTCTCTACACCAACAATTTCACACTAACAATTTGAAAAAGGCATTAAGAAAACGAACCCATTCTCAATAGTATCAAAAACAATTAAATGCTTTGGAACAAATTTCACTAAGGAAGTACAAGATTTATATAACAAAAACTACAAAAATTTGTTGAAAGAAATTCCAGAAGACACAAACAAATGGGAAGATGTCTGTGTGTATAGATAGAAAGAACTCATGTTAATGTGTCCATACTACCCCAGCCCATCTACAGATTTAACACAGCCCCTATCAAAATTCCTATGGCATTTTCCATTGAAACAGAAAACCAATCCTAAAATATGTATGGAACCACAAAAGACCATAAATAGCCAAAATAATCATAAGAAAGAAGATAAAAAAACAAAAGCTTTACAATTCCTAGTTTCAAACTATACTACAAAGTTATTGCATTCAAAGCATTATGGTACTTACATAAAAACGGACACACAGAACAATGAAATAGAACAGAGGACCCAGAATTAACTTCCTGCATATACAGTCAACTAATATTTGACAAGGGAGTCAAGAACACCTAATGGGGAAAGGATAGTCTCTTCAACAAATGGTGATGGGAAAACTGGATAACAACATGAAAAAAAATGAAATTGGACCCTATTTTACACCACTCACGTAATAGATCAAAGACTTAAGCATAATACCTACATAAGACTCCTAGAACAAAACAGGGAAGAAGTTCCTCGGCATTGGTTGAAGCTACGATTTTTTTATATGACATCAAAAGCATAAATAATAAAAACAAAAATCAGCAAATGAGACTACCTCAAACTTACAGCTTCTGTACAGCAAAATAATCAACAAAATGAAAGGCCACCTACCTTGGAAGAAAATATTTTCAAATTATATATCTGATAAGGATTTAAAAATCTAAAACATATTTAAAAACTCATACAACTCAATAACAACAACAGCAACAAGAAAAATCCAATTAAAAATGACCACAGGAAATAAACAGACACTTTTTCAAAGAAACATCGAAATGGCCAACAGGTACATGAAAATATGTTCACCATCATTAGTCATGGAAATACAAGCCAAAACCACAATGTGATATCATCTCACATGTCTTAGAATGACTACTCTCAAGAAGAG
This sequence comes from Leopardus geoffroyi, assembly GCF_018350155.1. NCBI lineage: Eukaryota > Metazoa > Chordata > Mammalia > Carnivora > Felidae > Leopardus > Leopardus geoffroyi. Next base: position 177,467,538 of record NC_059327.1, read on the forward strand.
AAGAGGTAACAAGAGCAAGGATGTGAAGAAAAGGAGACCATTATACACTGTTGGTGGAAATGTAAATTGTTGAAACCACCATGGAAGACAGTATGGAGGTTCCTCAAAGATGTAAAAATAGAGCTACCATATGACCACTGGCAATTCCACTTCTGGGTATATATACAAAGGAAATGAAAACAGAATATTGAAGGCATATATGCACTTCCATGTTTGTTGCAGCATTATTTACAATAGCCAAGATATAGAAACAACCTAAGTGCCTGTCAATGAAAGAATGGACACAATAGAATATTATTCAGGCATGGGAAAAGAAGGAAATCCTGACATTTACAACATAGATGGGCCTTCAGGACATTATTCTAAGTGAAATCAGTCAGAGAAAGACAGATATTATATGATATCACTTATATGTGAAATCTAAAAAAAAAAAAAAAAAAGCTAAGCTCATAAAATCAGAGAGTAGAATGCTGGTTACCAGAGGTTGAGAGTGGGGGAAATGGCACAGGTGTCGCTTAGGGGCAAACTTGCAACTAATATGAATAAGTCCTGGATCTTTAATGCACAGCATAGTGATTATAGACAACAATACTGTATTATAACCATGAAATATGCTAAGAGACTAGATCTGAATTTTTCTCACCACAAAAAAGAACTGATAATTATTTGATGTCATAGAGGTGTTAGCTAAGTTTACAAGGGCAGTCATACTGCAATATATAAAAGTATAAATTAACTTGTTTACCTTAAACTAACATGTTATATGTCAAACATATTCAATTAAAGAAAACTACTGAATCGGAAAAAATTTCATCAAACTGTGTATTTAAAATGTGTATATTTGTTTTATGCAAATTATCGCTTATTAATATTGATTAAAATTGTTGGATGCAGAGAAAGAGTCAAAAGAAAAAGTAAAGTGAGGGGAAAATAATGTCAATCCATGAAAATTGTCTTTGATGGAATCAGGCATAGTCTGGTCCTCTCTTATTTCTGTCTCAAATTACATGGATTTCTCATTTATTTTAAATTTCCTCCTCCACACATCTAATATTCTCATATTTTAAATTAATGACTGTAGAAAAAAGAGTTATCAGATAACCAGACTGGAAAGTTCAATGCTTATCTCTAGAGATACACCGGACGAAATGTACTTCCCCCCGAGCAAAATAAGAGTCACATGCGATTCATAATATGGTGTTTAAAGTTTCATGACAGCTTGTTCTACATTGTTGGAGATGTTCAATTTGATGGTTTGCACAATTTGAATTGAGTTATGTGACGAGCTATGTGTGAAATACCTTGCTGTAGGTACCTGTCTATGCTTCCCTGAAATTATGATATCTGGCTAAAATCTCACCAGTTCAATAAACTGAAGATAAAGTTCTGTGAATTCTTGCGAGACTGAAATCCTGGAGGAAAGGTAGTGCTGGGCCTGCAAGAGATGAACCCTCAATGATTTCCTATAGGTTTTCTTGTTGCACCATGTTACTTTACCTTTATTATACACTAATGAGAGTTAACTCCATGGGGCCTTAAAAAGCCTCTCAATTTTTCCACTCTTTGTAATTGGTGCAATGATTCTTAAGTCATTGTTGTAATCTTACATAATACAATTCATTGTTGTTTATTATGGTTATGCTGAGGTTAGCCCTCAAAATATTAAGGGCTTTTCTAGAACCATACTACTTTTAATTTTTCCAAAATGTCTTTCCTCCTCACTCCCCAGCCCAGATATCTATCAAGAATAAAAGCAATCTAAAGAGGTAACATCTTTCCAGATGGGTGATGGGTATTAAGGAGGGCACTTGTCTAGATGGGCACTGGGTATTGTATGTAAGTGATGAATCACCGAATTCTACTCCTGAAACCAACATTCACTGTATGTTGGCTAAATAAAATTTTAAATAAATAAATAAATAAATAAATAAATAAATAACATAGCATAACATAAATACAAAAAAAGATACAATGAAAGACTGGGAAGGTTATTTAAAATGTTTAAGGCAAACAATAGATTTTCAACAGAAGATAGGTTAAGCAAAATTAATGAACAGATTAAGAAAAATTATTAAAAATGTCTGACAAAGAGATTAATATGTATGATACACAAAGAATATCATTAAATTGTCAATTTGAAACACTGAAATTTTTTTTTATTTTTTTTTAAATTTGTTAATGTTTACTTATTTTTGAGAGAGAGACACAGAGTGTGAGCGGGGGAGGGCCAGAGAGAGAGAGAAACACAGAATCCGAAGCAGGTTCCAGGCTCTGAGCTGTCAGCACAGAGCCGATTGTGAGGCTTGAACTCACAAACTGTGAGGTCATGACCTGAGCTGAAGTCAGCCGCTTAACCGACTGAGCCACCCAGGTGCCCAACACTGAAATTTTTTTGAAAAGGTAACATCTCCATTGTGAATGTTTTCCCTCTTTGTAAAAGCCAAGAAGAAATAATAAAAAAGGAGCTATGGGGAAAGGGGTATGATTTTGGGTCAACTTGGGGTATTCTAAATACTAATCAAGAATGAATGAATGAATGAATGAATGAATGAATATCAATCTAGCTTCAGAGCAATATATCTGAGAGGAGAAGCAGATACTTTTGAATTTTCAATATATTTAATTATATTAATTGATTGATGATTAGCATTTTTTGTAGCTTTTATTTCAGGTGAGAGTTCTGAGGCTTAATTTATACTAAGCAAAAAAGACAGGTTTTATCAGTACAGAAAATCACATAGCAGAGAACACATTTGGAGATTTATCCTCAGGAAAAATCTGAAACAAGTACTTGAAGGCATTTGATAGTATCTTTAACTCCCATCTCTTGCCTAAGAATCCATGTCAACCTCATTCCAGTTGATTTCTGTGGCTCGTATAGATATGGACTCATTCTTCTCATTTTACCATCAGAACTAAACACTTTCCAACTCCTTTGAAAAAAATCTAAGAGATGCACTTTGATTGACTATCCTCAGATCATGGATACATTACTTGGATAAGAAAGTGCTGCGCATAGTGGCAGATACTAGAATCTTCTGACATCAGCATCTCAAGGGTAGAATGAGCAAGGAGTAACTCCCCAATGAGAAGATATCAAAGACATAATATTTTCAAGGGCAGACTTTGATGAGCAAGGCAGACATCCCTTCATGTCACCTACAGCTCTACTCTGAAAAGACAAAAAAAAACTTGTCTATATACAGAATCATACAGTCATGTATGTATGGCTTTTCACTGAAATTTTATCCAAAGTATTTCATTTCAATGAATATGTGTTGCTACTTTATAGGAAATATCTATACCTGAATGATCTTTACCACTCTTTAGGCATAAATAAAATGAAAGAGTATCGCACTTTAAAAGTTGAGTAATAAGTATCTAGCATATTTATAGGTAAAATTTCATAGTAAACTTCTTTAAAATTTAAAATATGCAAAAAACCCAATGACTTTCAATTAATTAATATCCTTTTCTAATGTGCAGAATAAATATAAGAGAATAACTCAAAATAATATCACACCAGCACAAAGACATAGTTCCCATCAAAAATTAATCCTAAATAATGAGGATTTTTAGACAAAATTATAATTGAAAATAGTTGCTTATCTAACATGCAAATGTTGTTTAATCAGGGACATCCAAATCACTTTCCAGCCAAATATTTCACAATTAGTTTTTGACATATTCTGTGAACTATACTGAAGCCATGCCCTCAGAAATATAATAGCACAAGTGAAGCCAGAAGTGCAGATAGACATTTATTCATTTCCTCAGGTTAGGTACAATGGTGACTGCATTTTCAAAATTATCAGGGCCATACAGACATTGGAGCTTAAGGATAAGATCCAATTTTATAACAATTTGTTAAACCATAAGACATTCTAATGACACAAATGTCCACCATAGTAATTAACATCTTGAGTGATGATGCTATGAATGCAAAGAAACACTGCATACCTTAAATAAAAGTTATATGACATGAGATTAATTTGATGAAAAGAAAGCAGGCTGTGAGTGAAAATTTAGCTTTTTAAAAATATTTGCTTTTACTGTGTGTACTCATATTTGTAAATACCATTTTACTATAAATGTGATCATGACATAAAGACTGGAAATGTTGACTTTTTATATTTAATGTTTGTGCGCATAAATATAGCCTTTTAATGGTGATGCGCTGCTCCAAATCTTGGAAGCTAGGATTATGCTTAGGAGAACAGAAGCTCTGAATGCCTGACTATCAAGAAACCCAGGGAATCATTTTCTTAGTTATTTTACTTGTAGTGGATCCTGAATGTCAGATTTCCCTGCCCAAATACCTGAGCATCAGTTAGGTTTTTTTTTGGGGGGGGGAACAAATTAACATTAACTAACACTGAGATCGATATTTAAACCTGTTCAACAAAGATAATTGCCATAGAAACCTGAAATAGTCACTTGAAATTGACAAAAGTGTTCTCTCTATATAGACAAAGCTACATGAGGACTCAAACTCTTGCCAGAAAATTATCTGATGTATATGTGGAATCAATAAAAGGAAGTTTAGGAGGAGTGATGTCAACAAGATGGGGTCATGTGAAGGTCCAGCACTTATACCCTAAGAGACACCAATTTTAACAACCACCCACAGAAGAGAACACTTTTACAGGACTCACAAGAGTCCAGATGAGAGGTTCCAGAACGCCGGTAGAAACACAAATCCAAGAATAGACACACTGAAGAAGGTAAAACAAATGTGTCATTTTGACCTGCATTATTTATCTCCCCAGGTGGCACATAGCCTAGTCCAAAAGAAATGCCTCAGCACACGATTTCTTCTAGGGAGGAAAGGGAGAGCAAAGTGACCTCACACCTTCCCGAGACTTGCAGAATGCTGCCCTAGAGACCCAGTTGTGTCTTGCCCGATTCCAGACACTGTGGGCATTGGCAGAGATGAATAGCCTGGCTACAGGCAGAAGCAGGGAAAAGCAGCAGGTGCTCACAGCAAAGGGGCATGGATCTCAGCCACTGACTGCAAACCGTACTAACTGCCTCCAGGTTTCACCAAGAGTCCCATCCATGAATCCCTAAGGGTGCTTCAACTGCTCACCCCCTCTACTAGCTCATGTGTACCTAGAGTTGTTGGTTCACAAGCTCCTCAGGAGCTTCTCAGGTGTGATTTGAACTTGGGCCTTGTATGTGGAGGTCAAGGAGAGACCAAAGAAAAGGGCAGACCACTCCAGATTAGTAGGTGGCAGTTTTAATTAGCAAGAGAACTGACTTAAAGTGTCTTGTCTTGGGTGGCCACAAGAAGAGTAAATTTCCACACCTGCCCACCAGAATCTTAAAAGTTTATGTGGAGGCCTGACCCGGATTCAGTCACATACACCATTCAGATGGTCTGAACCCCTCATTCTTATCTCTGAGATGGATCCTTTGGGCAGCTTCTGGGAAGAAACAAGTGGAACATACATTCCAAAGCCAAGGGAAGGTGAGAGGCTTCCAAATGTCTGAGTCTTGCTCAAGGGTCAGCCATGTCTTTTTGATGACCTCTCCCAACACCACTACTCTGCACCTTCTCACTTAGTGTCTCACACTCCCCTGCAGATGGTCACGCAGGCTTCCACAGCCAGTGCACCAGAGCTCTCACAGAAAGCACATGGGTAGCAGCATCAGGCTCAGGTCTGTTGGAATGGGAGAAGGCATGGAACCATAGACACTTGTGGGCACTGCCCTAGGAAAAGTAAGTCGCACTCTCTCAGTATCCAGCCTGGCTTCGCAGGATTGAAAATAGACACGATCCAATGACTTGTCTCCCAATAAGGAGCAAGAGTTGTGGAGTAAGCGTATCCATAGGAAAGGTTTGAGATTATCCCAGATCTCTAGCTTCTTACTTTTTTTTTTTTTTTCTTTTCCCCTTCGGTGGAAGAGGATGACTAGAGCTGGTTGGAGTTGGGTACTTCCCTTCCCCAACTCAGTTAGTTTCTGAAAACACTCCAGCAAGTTAAATTCTGGTTAACTAGTTTTTCCTGAGGGCAGTCCTTGTTAAGAAGAACAGAGTGCTCTGACTTAGTTCAAAATGTCTCCTTTTCCTCTTCCTACCAGAAGCAAGGGAGATTTTCCTCTGATTTTACTGTGAGAAATTGCATGACCTCCTGGAAGTAAATCACACAAAAAGTCACCTCATACGATCAAATCCCCTTGGAGTTTTCCTCTTCTTTTGGTTTGTTTGTGCTGTATGTGCGCAAGTGGGGGAGGGGACAGAGAGAGAGGGAGAGAGAATCTCAAGTAGCTTCCACACCTAGCACAGCCCAGCACAGAGCTCAAGGTAGGGTTGGATCGCCCAACCATGAGGTCATAACTTGAGCCAAAATCAAGAGTCAGACACTTAACTGACTGAGCCATCCAGGCGCCCTGCCCTTGGAGTTTCTAACTTTCAGATTTGTTCTCACTGAGTCTCTAGCAATCTGTCAATTGCAATCCAGATTTTCTTACCCTGGCACTTAGTCTCCTGGCAGTTTCTACTCATGAGTCTCTGCTCCAGTAAGCCTCAACTTTCTGTATTCACTTGTTTCTTCAATCTTGCAGGCAGTAGTTTTCCCTGGGTCTTCCCTATTCTAAGGATCTAAGAAGAATTGCATACTTTCAGGTCTGTTCAGTATTGTATGCATTGTTAGGTCAGAGTAGCAACTTCCAAGCTCCTTACATTCAACACCAGAAACCAGAGATCCCAAAGTTAAGTTTTTATCACTATTGACCAATATAACTCTAGCATAAAATTGACTTAAACTGATGACAATTGACCTTTATAACTATAGTGTTAAAAAATATTAAAAATAACTATAGCTAGAATAATTTGTTAATATCAAGTAGTTTTTTCTGATCACAATGACTCAAAAGCAATAACAGGAGGAAAACTCAAAGCATATGGATATTAAAAACATGCTCCGAAAAAACCAATGAGTCAAAAACATCAAAAGAGAAATCACAAAATATCTTGAGACAAATGAAACTGTAAACACAACATATCAAAACTTATGGTATGCAGTAAACTGTTCTATTAAGGAAGTTTATAGAGATAAATGCTTACTTTATAAAAAAGAAAGGTCACAAAAAACCTCACACGATTCCTCAAGCAACTAGAAAAACAACAAATTAAGCCCCAAATTAGCAGAAGAAAGGAAATAACAAAGATCAGAGAAGAAATAAAATAAAATTGAAACTAGAAAAAAAACAGAACTAAAAATCAATTTTTGATATGATACACAAAATTAATGAAACTTTAGCTAGACTAAGAAAAGAGAGAGACTAAAATAATAAAATAATGAATGAAAGAAGAGACATTACAGCTGATATTTAGAAATACAAAGGTTCATAAAAGACTATTATGCAAATTTATGTCAATAAATTGGAAAACCCAAAATAAATAAATAAATTCCCATAAACATACAACTTACCAATACTTACTAATAAAGAAAAAAAATTTGAATAGACTGAGAATGAGTAAAAAAGATTGAATCAATAGTTAAAAATTTCCTAAAAACAACAGCAACAACAACAACAACAACAACAATAAATCCCAGGACCAGTTGGCTTCACTAGTGCATTTTCCAAACATTTAGAGGTTTTTTTTAATGTTTTATTTTATATTTGAGAGAGACAGAGAGACAGAGAGCAAGCAGGGGAGGGACAGAGACAGAATCTGAAGCAGGCTTCAGGTTCCGAGCTATCAGCATAAAAACCGACGTGGGGCTGGAACTCATGAGCAGCGAGATCATTACCTGAAATGAAGTCAGATGCTTAACCGACTGAGCCACCCAGGCGACCCCCAGTTATAGAAGAGTTATCACCATCCTTCTCAAACTCTTAAAAAATTGAAGAGAAGGGAATACTTCTAAACTAATTTTATAAGAGGAGCATTACCCAATACCTAAGCCAAATAAGGACACTACAAGAAAAAAAAAACAAAACTGCAGGCTAATATCTCCGGAAAACATAGATATAAAAATCATCAATAAAATACTAACAAATCAAATTCTATAGCACAATAAAAGGTCATACACCATGACCAAGTAGGATTTATCCCTAAGATGCAAGGATGGTTCAACATATACCAATCAATCCATGTGATAAATCACATTAACAAAATGTAAGACAAAAATCATGATCATCTCAATAGATATAGAAATGCATTTGAGGAATTTCAACATATTTTCATGTTAAAAAAAAAAACACTCTCAATAGATTGGATATGGAAAGACTTTACCTCAACACAGCAAAGGCCATATATGTCAAGGTCACAGATAACATACTAATGGTGAAAGGCTAAAAGCTTTTCCACTAAGATCAGGCACAAGACAAGGATATACACTCTCACAATTTCATTTTAACACTGGAAGTGTTCATCAGAGCAATTAGGCAAGAAAAAGAAATAAAAGGCAACCAAATTTGAAAAGAAGTAAAATTGTCTCTGCAGATGATATTTTATATATTTACAAAATACCAAGTAAGTACTGTACCAAAAACTGTTAGAACTAAAAAATGAATTCAGTAAATACAAAATTAATACAAAATTAATATTCAGAAATCGACGGTGTTTCTACACACTAACAACAAACTACCCAAAGAAAAAATTAAGAAAATAATTCCATTCATCACAATAGCATCAAAAATTAAAAAAAAAAAACGCTAAGAAATAAATTTAACCAGAGAGGTGAAAGATCCATACATGGAAAAGTATAAAGCACTGATGATGAAAATTAAAGAAGACACAGATAACTGGAAAGTTATCCTGTGTTCATGGATTAATGTTGTTAAAGTGTTCATATGTTGAGAACACCAAAGTGATTTACAGATTCAAAAGACCTCTATTGAAATTCTTTTTTTTAATGTTTGTTTATTTTTGAGAGAGAGAGATAAAACAGAGTCCGAGCAGGAGAGGGGCAGAGAGAAAGGAAGACACAAAATCTGAAGCAGGCTCTAGTCTCTGCACTGTCAGCACAGAGCCCAACGCAGGACTTGAACCCACGAACTGTGAGGTCATGACCTGAGCCAAAGTCATACACTTAACCCACTGAGCCACCCAGGCACCCCACTATTGAAATTAAAATGGTATTTTTTACAGAAATAGAAAAAACACCCCAACATTCATATGGAACTACAAAAGACCCCAAATAGTCATCTTGAGAGAGATGCACAAAACCGGATGCATCACATTGATTTCAAATTATATTATGGAGCTAGGGTAAATCACACAATAGCATGGTACTGGCACATAAACAAATGCACAGACCAATATAACAGAATCGAGATCTCAGAATTAAACTCATTCACAGTTAACTAATCTTCCAAGGGTATCAAGATACAGAATGGAAAAAGAACAGTGTCTTAAAAAAATATTGTAGTAAAAACTGGACACCATGCACCAGAGAATGAAATTGGACCCTTTTCTTAGACCATACATAAACATCAAGTCAAAGTGGATGAACGATTTTAGACATGAGACATCTAACTGTAAAACTCCTGGAAGAAAACATAGGGGGAGAGTCTCTTCAACACTGATCTGGCAATAATTTTTTGGATATGACACCAAAATCACAGGCAACAAAAGCAAACATAAGCAAATGAGATTGCATCAAAGTAACAATTTTCTGCACAGCTAAAGAAACAATCAGCAAGGGGCGCCTGGGTGGCGCAGTCGGTTGAGCGTCCAACTTCAGCCAGGTCACGATCTCGCGGTCCGTGAGTTCGAGCCCCGCGTTGGGCTCTGGGCTGATGGCTCAGAGCCTGGAGCCTGTTTCCGATTCTGTGTCTCCCTCTCTCTCTGCCCCTCCCCCGTTCATGCTCTGTCTCTCTCTGTCCCAAAAATAAATAAACGTTGAAAAAAAAAATTAAAAAAAAAAAAAGAAACAATCAGCAAAATGAAAACGCCATCTACATAATGGGAGAAAACATTTGAAATCCATATATTGATAAGAAATTAATATTCAAAATATATAAACAACTGCAACAACTCACTGATAAGAAACAAATAAACAAAAAACAAGTAACTTCTGGTGCCTGCATGGTTCAGTCTGTTAAGCATCCAACTCTCGATTTTGGCTCAAGTCATGATCTCATGGTCCATAAGAGCCAGCCCTGCGTTGGGCTGTGCTCTGACAGCACAGAGCCTGCTGGGGATTTTCTCCCTCACTCTCTGCCCCTTCCCCACTTGTGCGTGCATGCTCACACTCTCTCTTTCTCTCTGTCTCGTATTTATTTATTTGTTTATTCATTTAACTTAAAAAAACAATTAAAAAATAGACAAAGACCTGCATAGACATTTATCCAAAGCAGGCATGCAAATGGTCAACAGGTATATGAAAAGGTGTTGAACACAATTAGGAAAAAGCAAATCATCATAAATGCAATCATCAGGAAAATCTAAATGGAAGCTACAAAGAAATGTTATCTCACCTCAGGATCTGGAAGAGGTACCTGCTCTCCAATGTTCATTATTTGCAATGTCTAAGATACAGAAATAATTGAAATTGATAAATGAGCAAAGAAAATGTGATATATACATACAATGGAATATTATTCAGCTTTAAAAATGAAGAAAACCCTGTCATTTACAGCCACGTGGATGGACCTTAAGAACGTTATGCTAAGTGAAATAAGCCAGATGCAGAATATAAATATTATATGATCTTTCTACACAGAATCTTAATTAGTCTAACTCAGAAGCAGAGAACATAATGGTGGTTGCCAACAGCTGTAGGAGTAAGGAAATGGGAGGTGATGGTCAAAAAGTAGTTTGCATTTTGCAAGATAAATTCTTGAGACCTTACAAATATACCATAGTGCCAATGGCTAACAATGTTTTATTACATACAATTTGTTAAGCGGGAAAATATTATATCAAGTGTTTGTATTACACACAAACACCATAATAATAAAAAATAATAAAAATAATAACAGTAGGAAATGTTGGAAGATGATGGATATGTGTATGCCCTTGATGGTGGTGATTGTTTTGTGGGTGCATTCTTATCCCCAAACTCACCAAGTTGTATACATTAAATATGTGTAGCTTTTTACATGCCAATCATATCTCATTAAAGTACTTTAAAAAATAAAAGCAAGGTGAATTGTATGAATTTTTATTGTTAGCATCAAGTTATTCGCATTTAGGATAAATAACAAAAGAAAATTGACTAATTACTGACCTCCTACACTAGAAATCCAGCAATTATGGCAGTGATTCAATTTTGCAATATTCACTTCCCCCACCCACCAACCCCTTTCTGACTGATGATATAATTTCATTCTTCTCAGCCTGGAATTCACTTTTCCCAAAATGACTTGTTTGATGATATGCTTATATATATGACTTAAAATTCAATGGGTGATACTGTTTCTCTATTATCAAGATCATCACTCCATGTTCCTCAAAGTCAATACTATGTTACAGCTCCAGATACCATTCAAGGAATTTCAGAACCAACTGGTGTAAAACTGGATGCATTTTAACTTATTAGGTTATCAATAGAGAAAATAAATCTCAGTATCCTTTACTCTCATTAGTTAATGTAATGATTAATCTTATTTCATGACTTTCATATAAATATCATATTCTAAATTTTTAGTTAAACCTAAGTGTAATGGTTGTGTTTAATTATTAATGTGCAATCTACCACCTTATTTCAGTGATTTCCCATTTTCTTCTAGTCATTATATTGTATATTAGTTTCATTTCCTAAAAACTTAAGGTACTTTGTGTTTCAGTATACTAGCAGATGTGTTTGTCTAATTATTACTTATCTTTTTCTCTGCCTCATAATTTTGTTCACATTTTCTGTGGAGATTTTTAGAAATCATCTAGATTGTTTAGTGCAGGAAGAAAATCAACCCTGGACTGACTAATTACTTGCAATCTTCCTGTTTTTCCCTGGATACATTTTCATTCTTACATACATACATCGGGCATTTTTGTTAACCCTTTCTATATACAACTCTGCTATACTATGTACTGTATACAGTTCTGCTATACTTCCCACCAGATCTTGCTGTCTATTAGGTCAAACTATTTTTGTATTTAAAGTAGATAAAGTAAGCCATGGTGTTCCGGAAGAAAGTACATTTGATTCAGCATTTTTAAAATAAACTGTAGTTTGAAAGTTTTACGTGTGATCATAACAGAAAGAGAATTGGAAGAAAGAGTAGACATATATATGAAAAAACATATATGTATTTATCTTAATCACTTTTACATCTCTGGGTTGTTTTCTTGCACTATAAAATAGTCTTGGCATTTAGTTACATTCACTTCTGTTTACTCACTTCTAAAAATAGAAAAAGAAAGATAAGGACAACAAAATAGAACACAAACTTAGAAAAGACAAGTTCTTGCAAAAATGCAGAGGCATAAAGTAGGAGCATTAATTGGGCATGGAAATATAAAAACAGAGCAATTAATCACTAGTTTGGGTCAAAACCAAGTGTTCATTTGCTCTTGCTTTTCAACTCTTCATGACTCTATTTCTCAGAGCATTTTTTCAAGGCATGACAGCAGAGGGAACGAGAGCATTGCTTGATATGTGAACTGGAGATTTGGTGGAGTGAACAATTTTGACATTGAGATTGAATAGAAGGAGTTTAAACTAATTAGACCACAAAGATTGAATAGTTAACGTCACAAAATTGTTTTTTTTTTACCCTTTTCTTCAAATTTCTTCCTGTTCTAACTTCAAAGCTGATAGAAGAATACGTGATAGAAACAATAATTGAGCCATTTATATTTCTAGGTAGGAAAACTTCTGATGTCTCCAATCTTATTTATAAATTTTATTATTATTATTATTATTTTACTTAAAATTTGTATCTTCATTTTATTACCTAAGAGATATTATATGAATAGTGTCAGGGAAACCTATATTCATCTTATATCTGTACAATAGTTGACATTTTCCAGTTCCTCCATAATATTCCAGTAAAGCATATACATGCCATTAACCTCTTTCTCCTCTGTGTTTCAGTGCTCAGGCTTTTCTCATTAATCATCTGTACACCTAGAGATTCTGTTCTTTTCTAAAACTCACACCAGACTAAAGCTCTAGAGATTTGACAGGCATTAGATACTTTTTTTACTTCCAAAAGAAGAATCAAAATGTCTCATAACTATCAAAATGAAGCTTATGGAGAATATGCTTTAGACAGACTTTGACTAAGGGAAAAAAAAAAATCATCAGGTCCAAGAACTCCAGTGACAAATTTCAAGTAAAAAAGAAAGTCCTTTTATTCGACTGAGTTACTTTTTCTAATTTAAATAGATAATACATGATATCAGGCATTTTGGTATTTTATGGATAATTGGTAGGATTAATAATAGATTTTACAGAAAATTAGCTCATTTATCTCTGTGTGACATAAGATGCTAAAATTAACTCTAGAAAATAATTTGACTTAAATATTTCAAGTGCATCTTTGGGTGGGATGTTATTTTTAAGGAACTTGTTTTCACGAGTGTTAAGCCTATGATGAAAGGATCTAGAAAATCAGCAAATACACTGTTAAAAAGTGTGAAATGGCTCATTGGTTTATAGATTGAAACATTTACAAGGTGACTATGTCCCTCATTAGGAAAACATGATTAGTTACTCACTGACTAGAATACTTTGGCTTTTAAATTTTTTTGAAAACCAGAGACTGTATTAACTTATTGATGGAAAATGGTACTGTTTTCCCAAAATGAATTTTATTGATATATGGATAATTTTATTTGACCTTCTTAGTGACTTTTTGCTATTTGATTCATTTTGGTAAGTTCTTTCATTCTGGCCACATTCACCTACCCTTCAGCTTTTTTCATTCATTTATTGATCAGCCAGCCAGCCAGCCATATGTAAGTATATGTGGAGTTGAACTAGTTGATGTAAATTCAAAAACAAATTAAACTAGTCTTGCTGTCAAGCATTATCAAGGAAGCAGATGTATAAAAATATTTGACAAATGTTATCATTGTTGTACTAGAAGTTACTACTAAACATTAAAGTGGCACAAATTGAACTTGAAGGATAGACTCCAGTGAGAGTAGACTAAGACTTTCAAAAGTGCAGACATGAAGTGAATTTTGGAAGTCAAGAAGGTTGACTTAAAGAGGCCGGCAGGGGTTGGCAATGACCTACTGAGTTTCATGAAAGTGTAACCACATAGAGTAATTGCATAAATTGGCATAATTTATGAACTTGATATGGCTTCAATATTGAACAGAAGTGGCTTAAAAATAAGGCTAGATATATTAGACTAGTATCAGGTTATATGTCCAGATAAAGAGGTTGAACATTATTTATTGAGGAATAGGGAGCCATTTTGAAGAAAAGGAGCCATGTTGATAGAGTTACCAGGTTTTAGTGAAATTATCCAAGTAACAGTGGAAATGACTGAGTTGGTGCAGGCAAAACTAGGAGCATAGAGACATATTTAAAGTTGTTCAGTAGTGTAGATGTGGAAGGATGAGAGCTGATCTAACGCAGGAATTGTGTGAGTGATGAGAAAGAATAAACATGAGAGATTATAAGAATCTAAATATGAGAGATCATAATCGTGGTGTCAATGGACATTAGTGGATAAGTAGAAGTGGCAGATAAAGGAAGGGAGTAGTTTTGATTTAAAGAAATTCTAAGGAAGAAGTGCTGCGCATATGTTTACCTTAAGGTGCCTGTGGTTTCTTCAGGTGATGATGCATAGTTCTTAGTCAAATATACAGTCCCAGAAGGTTCTAGGTTTTAGGTATACAATTAGCAGTTTTCAATTTTCAGTGCATAAGTAGTAGTGGAGCTCATTTCTACAAGAGGGGCCCATGGTGTGGGCTGTATACAAAAAGTAGAATTAGGAAAGTGTTTGCAGCAGTGCCCTGCAAGACTCAAGTTAATCAATAATTCCCTGAAGAAGTACCTGTTTCCCATTTAATCAGAAGTGAATTTTCAGAGAAATAGAATTTTAATGAAAGCTATCCTTAGCTAGCGAAAACTAAATGAGGGAGTGATTGTCTAGAATTTAAACAACAACAACAAAAAATTTCTTCCTCTGGGCACTTATTTTTCCAACTGTCAGGAAAGCTTTTGCAATGGAGGTTTTATTGTCCCCAGGGGACCAAAATTTGGCTAGGTAGAGAGTGGGGGGTGGGAGGGAATGACCCTTTTTATTTATAAGCACAGGTATACATATACTAAATAGATGAATACATAGTAGATCTGTCGTGTTAACCTTCAGTGGGGCACAATGATTTGGAAAAAAAAAAATACGTTTAAGGAATCTCCTGGGAGAGGGACAATAAAAAACTGAGAAACACTGGTTTGGCTATGGGTGGCATCTTCTGTAACATTATAAAGATATTTCTGTGTGTCATATATGATTTGTGAACCCTTGAACATCAGCTCTCATACCAAAGTGATTTAATGGCCACAAAATCACAAGAAATAGCAATTTTCCTCTCTTACATTCTTACTCCAAATTCACAGTCTGACATTTTGACATATTTTGTCTGTTCAGCTGTTGTGGAGATGAACATTTCTCTGCTTTGTTCACGTTCCTGAGGGACCATAAGCCTTTAATTTTAGGAAGCCAGGAACTTAGTGCCAAAATCATTGTTACTTATTGAACTATCATTAATGGCACCATTGTCAAAAATCACCCCAATTGTGAGAACTTCTTTTCTCTTATGATGCTTTCGTTTAGTTTGCCATGTTTGATCTTAACATGATCATTTAAATGAGTTGTATTTTAGAAGTTATTTTGGGGATGTCTGGGTGGCTTAGTTGTTTGGGGGGCACTTGGGTGGCTCAGTTGAGTGTCTCACTTGGGCTCAGGTCATGATCTCATGGTTCGTGGGTTCAAGCCCCGCATCGGGCTCTGTGCTGACAGCTCAGAGCCTGGAGCCTGCTTCAGATTCTGTGTCTCCCTCTCTCTCTGGCCCTCCCTGCTTGTCCTTTGTCTCTCTCAAACTCTCTCTCTTTCTCTCTCAAAAACAATTAAACATTAAAAAAAAAACACATTTTTTTAAAGTTCTTTTGGAGGGGGTTGGGAGTACAGGAATTATGCATTTTTGACCTGACTATAGATTTTATAGAGAGAATATTTTTAATTGTATGTTAACTTTGGGACTTCTAATTTATTTACGTATTTTACCTATGGTATTCTGCATAAAGAAACAGAATAAACTAGTAATGATGCAACTTCCCTCTTCCCTCAGGTACCATCACATAAATAATGGGTTGTAAAGAAGCTAAAGAAAAAGAATGTTTCTCTGGATGCATCATGGGAAATAAGCAGTTGACTTTTTGCCTAATGTATGCAGGAGGCAGGCATGTGAGATTTGTAATCTAATTCCCCTCAAGTAGAAATGCAGTTTGGAGAGATAAGCTAAGAGCAGCCTAAATCCTAGCTGTGGTGTGTGGAAATGGGTTTGCACACTTAATTCCTAAATTCTAGCAAAGATTCTAAAACTAAGGCATCTGAATAGAACATTTTGATGTTAAGTTGTACTTCTGCTGAATTATTTTATAAACAAATGAATTTAAGAACTCTTTAAAAAGAAGTTATGAGCTAACATTATGGTCAAAAATACCAATTTACTGTGACTCAGTGGGAACAATCTTTTACAAGAAGGTCCTTTTTATCTTTCAGTCTTTTCTTATGCTCACTGGAGACTTAGGTCTGTGGAAGACAACATAAGATTTTCATTTCTCGCATTTTATTTTCTTACAGGAGTAAAGTTTTAACTTAGAATTCTGAATTGCTCCTGGGGATGGTGGGGTGTCTGTTAAGCTACAAAAATGATGCAACAATTATTAGCATGTGATCGTTTATTTATCCTCCCGGCCACCCCCCACCCTCCCCACCCTCCCGTCACTACTTCAGGAGAGATTTTTCAAAGGAGTTCTTGACCTATAAACATTAACAGTATTTTATCTTCTGTTTTTCCAACTTTACTCTTTCTTTCCTGGTTGGAGGGAACTAGTAACATATTTTCACTTGGCAGGAAAAAGAAAAGTCCCCTTCATCATATATTTCCATGGTTCCCCTTAGGCAGGCTTAGGCTTAGCACAGTGACAGCCAATTTTGCCTGCTCAGCACATATGCTGGCTGACTTGGCTTGTTTGGACTCTCTCTTTTCAAATCCACTTTTCTCCTCATTGTGCCTGGCTACTGCTAAAGTCTCTTGTTTGCCTGAGGAATCCATGATGCCTCACATAACCTAGCAACTTGTACATGATCTTAGCAAGGCCTTATATTAATCCAGTAGTTTCACAATGCATTCATCACAATGAATTCACTAGACTATTGGTGATAGGAATAAAATATACCTATGGTGCCAATATTTTTGCTTAAGTGTAAATTAATGCAAATACTTCATGATGTTCTCTAATATTGAGGAATATAAAAATAATAGGACGCAAGGCATGATGTCAGGACATTATCTCTGTGCATCTTTCAATTTACGGGACTGAATCCCGTGAATATGCTATTTTATTTTATTTTTTTTTATTAGTAGCAGTTATCTTTGGGGAGGAAGAAAGAAAGCATATACTTTGCTAAAGGACACAATGCACATGCCTTGTAAGAGCACATTACCTGCGTCTTGAATATTTGTATGATGTCACTTTATAATCAAAAAGTAAATATTCTGTGTGCAGAAAGTTCACCTTGAGAATGAATAGTAGCTAGAGCTGAGTGAATTAACTGAAGGAAAGGACAAAAATACATGAATAGACAACAGCATGTTTTCCCTTGGGGAGAAGAGCAGTAGAATCGTCACAGAAAAGCAATTACTATGAAACTTAGTGAGGGATGCGGAAAAAGTGAAAGGAAAGTTAACGAGTTAAACAGGAAAGGGGAAGATGGCAACAAGACAAATCAGTTGTTAAATGTACAAAGTATCAACAAATACATATCTACATGCAGCCTCTGTAGACCATACGCTTCTAGAGAGCACTGGGTTGTATGCACATGTTATCACCTCTACTCAGTTGTAACCTACATGAGAAAAGAATCTGTAGTAGGTTCATTTCTAAATTCCTGGTATCTCCCATTTGAATGCCTTGCATGGTGTCAGGGGCTCAGAAACAGATTTATGGGAGAAGAGAAACCTCATTGAGTAACCAGAACCTGTCTGGGCATCTGGGTCCCACAAGTATAAAGGGTATGGGAGTGTTCTGTCCACCAATCCTCCGTTGTCATTTAGGAGCTCTCGGAACTGAAAAATCCTGCTGAGGAGAGGCTGCTGTACTTCTTCCCTGATATTCTATGTTCAGACATCAGAGTCCCAAAGCCCAATGACCATTCAAGTAGGAATACGCATCAAAAGTCTAAGCAAAAGGTTTGGTCTCTACACCATCCTGCATAGAGCCTCCAGAGAAAAGTGATATCCTTTCCTCATCTAAATTTGAAGGACATACCACATTCCTTCGTTGTAAATCTAAACGCTTAACTAGATTGGCTTAATTTTTTAAGAGCATTACATTTATGTTGTGGCCTAAGCTATTACTGCAGGTGATCACCAGGGCCTTAAACTCGATTAAATTTTAGGCAGCCTTTTTCTTGATTTGAGGCTCCTGACGTCTCTTTTCTTGGAAGACTTACCTTAGGAAATTTATTTTCTGACTTCTTTCTCTGCCCCTTTGAAATGTTAATCTCTCTCTCTCTCTCTCTCTCTCTCCTCTCTCTCTCTCTCTTTTTTTCCTCTACCTAGTTTACTACTCAGAAATGTCTTCCTAAAGGATCTGGACACCATCTCTTTGAAATGTAAGTATTAAAGGAGTACTCTTCCCTCCCAGTCGCTATGAAAAAGTGGAGGCCTAAATTAATGGGTGTTAATTAACAAACACAATGATCTAATCTCAGAGAAAAATATTTGCACACTCAAGAACAATTCAATCTGCTGCACATGTGCCACCATCAACCAGTCCCCTAATGTCCTCCAGAACCTTTCACTAGCCCACCGGTGCTTAAAAAGCTGGGGGGAGAAAAAGCAAACGACAACTACAAGCATTGCCTCTTGTTTCAGTGGAGGTGAGCTCAGACTGAGTTATGATTCTCTCATTTCTAACCTTGAGTAAAGTCTTCCTTGCCTTTTTCATTTTATCAGATACAGTCTTTGCTTTGGCAAAGGTCTTCAGTTGTCATATGAAATCGGATCCCATTTACCCCGTAATTGTTACAAAATTGATGATCTGTTTTATTATTTGAGGATCCCAGATAATATCTTTCATAAAACAGTGGGGCAGTAAAGTTTATTATTTACTTTTTGTTTCTTCATTGACAAAATTGAATATTGTTATTGAGGACATATTGCAATGGTTTTTATCTTATACCATCAGCGAGAGTATAAATTGCTTCTATTTTGTGGAGAGCAATTTAGTAGAATGTATCAAAAATTTCAACACATTCACTTTTTACCAAGTAATTCCAGAAGAATTTACACTAAGAGAATAACCAGAGATTTGCTCAATTATTGATGAAAATATTCCTAAATGTTAAACAACGAAATAACAATCAAGTAAATGAGGGTATGTATGGCCAGAAGAAAAAATATCATAAAGATACCAAATAACTTTGGTGAATGATACTTCATAGCATTCTTTATTATCCTTCTGTATTTTCGGTGCCAGCAGGAGGAGGAAGATATTTATTATGGGGATATGCTATGTTGAAAGAAATTATGCAAGTGGAATACAATTTTGAAAGCTCAAGAAAAGTGAAGCCTGGATATGAATTATCAGTGAACTAAAGACAAATAATAAATAGCTTTGTGCATGAGGTAGCTGTTTGAATATGCCATTTTTTAATTGGAATCTAGCAATTCTCATTGAGGGCTTTAGGAAATTTGTGTCTCTCTCAAATAACATGGAAATTTTGTGATCTACACATATTTTTCTGGTCAAAGATTTCTTAGATTTAATCTGGTTCCCAAAATTTTGACAATCTCCAAAATCTTAATAACAAATACATTTGAATTAATAGAAGACTGTCTCTTGTTTTGGGCCATGGTGGTTTTTTGTTTGTTTGTTTTAGTTATTCCAATAATTATACAGGGACTCTATTTTGGCCATTGTTACGTGCATAAACAGGTTTCTGGTAAATGCTTGCCCATAGTCTAAATAGCGTCAGATAAAAATATAAATGGAAACAAGAAAAAAGATTTTATTAAACAGGTGTTCACCATTCCATCAACCAATGTTGCTTTCCTCACTTAATTTTACATAACACTTACAATGTTGCTAAGAGTGACAGAGACTAATAGAATCAAACCTTAGCTCTCACTCATGCAGGTGCAAGCCAGTTTCAAATTATGTAGTCATTTGCTTTGTTCTAGAGGAACCTGTTTTTTCAGCAACAGCATTATCCTTTCTGTGGCAGTTGAGATTTCCAGAAGCAAACTGCTTCTTCTATTATGTTTCCTTGAATGAAATTTCTGTGGAATATATTAAGAGTTCTTGTTTCTTGAGCCACTTTAAAACATTAGCTTATTTTTTTCCATATATTGTACAAGTACAATAAGCAGAACTCATTATAATTCTTGTTTCATTGTGGTGTAGAAATGTAAAATATTATATTGTAGGAAATATCAATGGTTATCTTTTCAGCATTTTAAAGACCTTAAGAACAATATCCATCCATTAAATTGCTCATTTACCTTAAACACATACACCAAAGGCTGAGCATGTCTAAAAGCATGAGGTAAAGTTGGTAAATCTGAAATGCACTTCAGTTAGATGAACCAGAATGTGCAAATGTAAACGTAGTTAAAAAAAAAAAAAAAAAGTCAGGGCACATGGGTGACTCTGTCGGTTGCGCGTCCCACTTCGGCTCAGGTCATGATCTCGTGGTTCCTGAGTTAGAGCCCGTCGTGGGGCTCTGTGCTGACAGCTCAGAGCCCAGAGCCTGCTTCGGATTCTGTGTCCCCCTCTCTCTCCGCCCCACTCCTGCTTGTGCTCGGCCTCTCTCCGTCTTTCAAAAATAAGTAAACATAAAAAAAAAAACAATTAAAGACAAGTCAACATAACATGTTTGATGAAGTTCAACAAGAGTAGACTGTACCTTCATACCCGATTCTTTGGAAAACAAATGGAATACGAGTGAATATAATTCTTAAGTTTTAAAACAAGAAAAAAAATTGTTTCTAAGATTGCTTTGAACTTTAGTATCATTATATTAAAAATATGCTTCATAACCTTTTTAAAACATTAGTCATCTCTTTTATTTTGTTTTTCTCTCCTGTTATTGTTTTCCTCTCTGACTCTACTAATATCAAACAGATATATGTGTAAATGCTGCAAGGTTGACTCCAAGCCTATATTAGACATGAGTGTGCTTGTATTTCAATTCTTGTAATTATAAGTGGCCCTTCTCCAGACTATTTTGTTTTCTATGAAACACAACGGAAAGCATCAAATTAGGGGAAAAGAGTGGCTCAGGCTGCCCCAAGCAATTAAGAGAATTAAAGAAAATTACTAGTGGATGCTTTATGTACAGCAGGGGCTCTGTGGATGAAGAAATATAACTGCTAGTCACACCTGTGCTGATTTGCACTGTGGAATTGAAATTATCATGAGTAAATATAATTACTTAGGAAATTTAATAAGCGTTGTTTGGGGTTCTGAAAACAGCACTTAGTTCTACAAATTACGTAGCAATAAATATAGCAGCACACATTCAGTGGTACCTTCCAACATTAAAATATGTAGAATGTTCTGGAATGTAGCAGGATGGTTATAGAGAAGGAATGATGATAAATTCCTTGATATGATGATGATAAATATTGGGCACCAACATGCTCACAGGTACCCATGCTCCCATGTTTTTTCTTTGATTATCTAATTTTGCCGAAATTATTTTTTCCTAAATCTCCAATAACTCAGATACCAATGCTGTCCTTCTGAATTAAAAAAAAAGATTTTTTATTATTTTTTGTAATAAATTAGTAAATATTTGTTAACACTTGAAATGAAGTGCCCAAAATAAGTATTTAATTAACAAATAAAGCAGTATTCCTCTTGAGCTGTAATGATTGGCAATAATAGCTTTATAGAATTTAATAGTTATGAAATTAACAGATAAGTAATAAAAGGAAGAAATTAAGCCACACTTCACATCATAACTTTAATTTGTGTGCTCTTAAGAATCATAAAAATGATTGGCCTTTTATTGAATGCATATTAAGATAAACATTCATACACTCTATTTTATCTTTGGAGAACTGTGTTGACCCACTAAGTCATAATTGATCATTAAAATGTAATACAATTTATTTTTATTAAAAGGGAATAAAGTATTTATGTATTTCATAAGATTGCCATATGGTACACTCCTACTCAGAGTATAAGTCTTCTGTTACAATACTGATAACCATTAGCTTTCTACTTTAGCCAGTTAAATGGTAGACAAAAAAATTCAACAGTTTAAGAATGTTTAAGCATTTTAGCAAAATGGTTT
The DNA here is from genome assembly GCF_018350155.1 of Leopardus geoffroyi. Lineage (NCBI taxonomy): Eukaryota > Metazoa > Chordata > Mammalia > Carnivora > Felidae > Leopardus > Leopardus geoffroyi. The sequence goes on from NC_059327.1 coordinate 177,489,990, forward strand.
TTAGTTTTTCATTTTGCCACTGATTAGTTTCCTAGGGTTGTTGTAACAAAGCAGCACAGATTAGGTGGCCTAAAACAGTAGAAACATACCCTGTCACATTTCTGGAGGCGGGAAGTCCAAAATCAGGTTTCTTCCAGACCAAAGACTCTAGGGGAGAACCCTTCCTTGCCACTTCTAGTTTTTAGCATTTACTGTCAATCTTCAACACTACTTGGGTTGTAGATTCATCGCTTTGATCTCTGCCTCTTTTGCCGTATGGCCTTCTTTCCTGTGTCTCTGTGTCTTCACATCATCTTCTCTATGTGTATGTGTCCGTGCTCAAATTTCCCTCTTCTTATTTATTTATTTATTTATTTTTTTTAAAATAATTTTTTTATGTTATTTTTGAGAGAGAGAGAGAGAGACAGAGCACAAGTGGGGGAGGGGCAGACAGAGAGGGAGACACAGAATCGGAAACAGGCTCCAGGCTCCAAGCTGTCAGCACAGAGCCAGATGTGGGGCTCAAACCCACAAACAGTGAGATCATGACCTGAGTGGAAGTCAGACACTTAACCAACTGAGCCACCCAGGCGCCCCTCAAATCTTCCTCTTCTTATGAGAATATTGATCATAGATTTTGTAGCTCTCCTAATGCACTATGACTACATCTTAATTTGATTATCTTATTTACAAATAAGGTCCCTGTCTTAGTCCATTTGGGCTGCTATAAGAAAAATACAAGACGGTGAATGCTTTAAACAACATACATTTGTTTCTCACAGTTCTGGAGGCTGGAAAGTCCAAGTTCACAACACTGGCTGGTTCAGTGTCTTATAAGAGTCTACTTTCTGGTTCATAGCTGGCTGATCTTTTCACTGTGCTCTTACAGGGAAGAGGAACAAGAAAGGTCTGTGGCGTCTCTTCTATAAGGGCACTTATCCCATTATGAATCTTCCACCTCATGACGTAATCTCCCAAATGCCTGTCCTCCTAGTACTATCACATGGGGTAGGGTTGGGGGGGTGGGGGGCAGTGATCTCAACATACCAGGTTTGGGAAGATACCGACTTTCAATTCCTAACAGTCATATTCGCAGCTTCTGGGTAAATGTAAATTTTTAGGGGACACCGTTCAGCCCAGTATGTTCTAAGAACTGACTTCCCCAGTTCTGTGGGTAGTCTTCAATAAACAAGACTTCCACTGGAATTTTCACCAACATACAAGGGATGACTTCTTATGCTATAGTTAAGGGGCTGGTAAACTTTTTCTGTATGAGATTAGATAGTAAATAGTTTATGCTTCTAGGCCAGGTGGTTTCTGTCACAACTACTCATATCTGCTTTTTTAACACAAAATTAACTGTAAGCAATAGGTAAATGCATGAGCATAGTTGAATTTGGCCCTAGGCCATGGTTTTGCTGCCCCCTGCTATAGTGGAAAGAAATTATTTTATTGTCTTAATAGGGCAAATTTACTAAATAAATAAATAAATACCAAGAAAGATCTGTTTACTGATAGCTTTGTCCACAATTTTTTCAAAATGCTGTCCGTATTTTTACTGTTATTTCAAGACCTAGAAAATAAAATACATTTTAAAATTCAAACTCATGGAAAGAAATAAAGAATCCTGAATTTTTTTTAAAAAAGGTGAATTTTGGTGTGAGTTTTAACGTTCAGATGTTGGCCTTTCTAAGTTCAGGTCCTCAATAACTTTGCAGATAGTATGTCCTTAAAACTAACACTGCCTAAAACTATTTTTGCTATTTTACTCTTTCAATACATTCAGTCTTAACAAATGGAATTTTTAAAAACTCACTAATTAGAGCTCACAAATGGATAAAATGAATAACATATTACTTAAAGTATTTTGGACGCTGACATCTCAGTTTTGAGATTTTAGATGAATTCATGAGGATCCTTAATAATATTAACATTGGGTGATGAATGTTGCTTAATAAAGGTTTATTTTAAATGAAATTATATAATTCATAAGAGTATTCTTCTAGTTTTAGTAATATTAGTCAAAAACCTATAATAGTCAAATATCAATAAATAAGTTGCTACTGAATTTCATAATTTTAGTAAAATCACTCAGTGTCTTAGCTGTGAATACTCGAAGAATCAACATTCAGTGAACAGCTTGAAGCACTGGAAAACATAAAGATCAGTATTGTAGAACTGTTGCAAATCTCATCCATTTAAGTCTGGTTAACAAAAGAGGTAAAATTCCAAACAGCATTACAGTTTGCTATTTTGTTTTTAAACATGAGAACTTTCTCTCCGAATGAAAAATTTAAGTTCATCTACTTGCTACAAAGAAGGATGTTCTGAAACTCACAAAGTGTAAAAAAAAAAAAAAAAAAAAAAAAAAAAAAAAAAAAGTCTGAAGAGTCCAGATCCTTTGAGTCAGCACCTCACAGCCTGAGCAAATTTTGCCTGTGAATTCTACTAGAGTTCTTCCTCTACTACATCTGAGAAACCAAACCCTGTTGCGTCCATTCAACATTTTCTTTTGGATTGTTTTGTCTCTGACCAGCTTCTCCATTTCTAACATGTTGCTTCATTTAGGCTTCCAGGTATTCCCTCCTGAATACTAAATAAGTTATTATCTCTCCTCCTCAGATCAGTTGGTATCCGTTCCACTCTATTGTCTGTATTCTTTTGAGCATACTTTTAAAAATGCAAAGCTTATCACAAAACTTTCCACTTAAAGTACATCAAGATTGTCATTAAGGATTAGAATAAATTTCAAAGTTTCTTTAAACAGCTTATTGAGATACAATTGATACATGAAAAATGGCACATACTTAAAGTATACGATTTGATGACTTTTTAAAAAAAATTTTTTTTCAGCATTTATTTATTTTTGGGACAGAGAGAGACAGAGCATGAACGGGGGAGGGGCAGAGAGAGAGGGAGACACAGAATCGGAAACAGGCTCCAGGCTCCGAGCCATCAGCCCAGAGCCCGACGCGGGGCTCGAACTCACAGACCGCGAGATCGTGACCTGGCTGAAGTCGGACGCTTAACCGAGTGCGCCACCCAGGCGCCCCATACGATTTGATGACTTTTAACATATGTATGTACCCATGAACTCATCACTGCAATCAAGGTAATAAACATGGTCATCCCTTCCAAAAGTTTCCTCCTTCCCCTTTGTGTTTTTGTTTGTTGGTTTGTTGTTTGGTTAGCTTTTGTGTTTGTGTCTTTCCTTTTGTGGTAAGAACATTTACCATGAGATTCCATCTTAACCAATTCTTAAGTGCACGATATAGTATTGTTAACTAGAAGCACAATGTTGTACAATAGAACTTATTCATCTTCCATAACTGAAATGTTTATTCCTCTTGAACATTCATCAGTGTGATATACCATGTCAACAGAATGAGTACTAAAAATCACAACATCATCTCAATAGATATAGAAATAGCATTTGGCAACATTCAACAGACTTTCATGTTAAAAACTGTCAACTAACTAAGCATAGAAAGATTTTACCTCAATGTAGTAAAGGTTGAGTATGATCACAGCTAATATTATAGTCAATTGTGGAAAATCAGAAACTTTTCTTCTAAGGAACAAGGCAAATATACCCACCCTTGACACTCCTATTCAATGTAGTACTGGAGTCCAAGCCACAGAAATTAGTCAGGAAAAGGAAAAAAAAAGGCATCCATATAAGAAAGGAAGAAGTAAAATTATCTCTGTTTGTGGATGACATGTTTTTATATGTAGGAAACACTGAAGACTGCTCAAGCTTCTTAAATTAACACAAAACATCCATCAAAAACTTCCTTACAAAAACTTTCATATTCAAAAACTTCTTCATAAATACATATAGTATATGTAACATCTATGTGTGTGTGTGATTGTCAGCTCCTATTAAGGCAATGGTGTTCTTTATGCAAAGCATTCTTTTTACCTGAAATATCATTCCATCCTTCCTTTTTCATTTAACTAGATTCTAATTGCTCCTTAGGATCAATCAGTTCAGTGGTTGCAACTATGAGTCCATTCTTGATTCTCCCAACCTGATTTAGATGATCATCTTCTTTGAATTTAATGCAACCAACATTTAATTTATACAAAGTATGTGCGCTATTGCAATTGACAAATGATATAATTTTATCACCCAGATTGTAAAGCTTACTGAAGGCAAGCAATATGGTTACGTATTCCTATCAACCATCAGTGTCATGCACATTTTAGACACTCTAGTATCTATTGCTGGCTTAATGAATAAATTAATGAATGAACAATGCAAAGATGGAATTTCTCTTTTTTTTTTTTTTTTTTGAAATGGAAGAAGTTAAGCTGGATCATAGTACGTATGGAGGATAGAAGGTTGAGAAATGTTGCAGATACAAGTTGAGGCCACGTGATAAAGGATCTGACACACCAGAGATTGAGAGTTTTAATTGTCTATGCAAGTGATCAAGTACAATTGGTGTTTTTTTCAAACAGAATTAGGAATTAGGAAGTTGAATTAGGCAATAATGACCGCAATGAAATGGAGAAGAGAAAAACTAAATGAAAGTAGTCAGGAGAGCGCAGCATTTGTCTGTTTTGGCTGAAATATATTTGCCTTGGAAAAGTGGCTGTTGGGAAGGAGATCAGTTGGACTGGTTTGTTTCTTGCTTTCCCTTACAAGGGTTACTTTTTTTCCCTCACCAGTCCTATACAACCTTGTGACCTGGGAAAAGTGTTCTAATAATCTACTTCGGAGGACTAAGAACTCTTCCATAAAATCAAACTTCAGACCCTTTCCAAAGAGTTTTATTCTGTCCTTTTCCTGGTTCTATTCCCTCATATATTTATCTGATGAGAGTATTTTCAGATTCCTGAACCCGAATCTTTTCATTAACTTTGTAGGACTTCAAAGTTTAACTATAATTTCAAAATTGCAGGCTTTGGAAGATTTTTATAACCCCAGAGTTTGCTATGCTAGTGATTTAATTATAATTTGCCCTAATACTTGTTTAAGGCTTACTCTGAGCCAACCGTTACACGAAGCACTTTGCATGCAATATCTCTTTCATTTGTTCTCACAAAATTGAATTATAGGTCCCACTTTCAAAAGTGAGAAAATTAATGCTTTAGTGGATGATACAACTTTCAAAGGCCATATAAAAAACAAGCACTAGAGGAAGAATTCCAACTTAAGTCAAACAATAAACCCTGTGGTCTTAGTTACAAAGAAACTATCAACTGATAACTCCCTATATTCCAGAGCCAAAATAGATATATTTTTTAAGTGTTAAAGTGAACAGTGAGAGATAGAAGACAGTGAATATAAGCAAGCCCCGGGTCTTACCTTTGTCATGGCAAAGGTAATAACCAATAAGATTGATTTTAAAATCTGTACATTGAAGGAGATCTAATGAATTTTATATGGAAGCAGATGAATAGAATATAGAAAGCAATAACCACATGAGCATAATGGGAATATAGTTCTGCCTAAGTGGCTAGAGGTATTTATTTTTTAACCATTAATGCAAATATATAGTGTTTCATTTTCTATTATCTGAATATTTTAAGTAATGTGCCCAGGAAACAAATAGAGGGCTTTTTTCTGCAAAGTATCATTGCAACATTTGTTTTTTCCAATCCAGTAAAATATTCCGAGTGGGGTCATTGTTCCAGGTCTTGTCGACAAAACTTTAACTTCTCAAATTTTCACTTTTCGTGGAAATAATTTTGCATTTTGATACTTATGCGATATAAAATGTTCTCCTAGTTAATATATGTTGATAAAACAATCCGGAATTCTGATAGACAATGTAACAGAATTGAAACTTTTGTTTTATATTTGAAAATTTTTAAATATAGAGGCTATTTATTTCTAAACTCAAAATTTATACTCTCCGAGATTACATAACTTCAAACTACCAACATATTCCACCATAGGGAGAAGAGTACTTTTTTTTTTTTTTTTTAGATTAAAGAAATTCAAGCTACAGCCGTTTTAGTGAAATAATTTACAATAACTCAGTGGGAATGCAGAATAAGAGGGCATGTGGAGGAAAACAATTCACTTGGTTCAAACACATGGATGCAAAGCTTTGTAAAAGTTACTTTGAAATATTTGGCTCCTGAAGTTCATTTTAATCCTTTATTCTGAGTATAATAAATCGTATTTCTAAACTTAATTGTGTAGAGATTTTTCTGAAGTGTGAATATGACCCCTCACATATTTTCTACACAGTTTATAAGTATTTATATATAGATTGAAATTTCAGACTTCTTTCTTGAAGGTATGGAAAATAGCTTCTATCCGTAGCTCCTCTAATTTTTTTAGTCTAAGCCACATACTCTGATGAAACATATGATAGCATTAAAGCAGAAATATTAATCAATGCCATACAAGATTTCTGCTACTTAGAGGAGTACTTAACACAGTCATTTTGACCATCCAGTCTGCTATATATGAAATGGTCAGTAGGTTACTTGATAAACTTCTAGTTTCTATAGCTGTAAATATAATTGTTCTTTATTCCATACCTCATATTACTGAAATTAAATCTCATTATACTTCATATTTGTATTTATCTGATCTTCCCAAACAAATATATAAATGTTTGAAAATGAATATACAGAGAGTGTAGAGGTAGCCTATTATTTCAGAATCAATAGTAATATTCAAGTATGCTGAATTTCTGTAAAAATAATTCCTCTTTCTGTAAGAGCACTAATGCTGCTCTGTATGTTAGTGTCTAAGTAAGTCATTCAACCTTTGTATTATATTCCATACAGTGTGATGAGTTATGAAGATATATAAATGATACAAGTTTCTACCATTAAAGACATGGGAATTACATTCATCATGAAATACTAGTGACAATTCATGACTCAAGGAAGGAAGAGAATATTCTCTGTTGGAGTTTAAGAATGGAGAAATAGTTACAATGGTCACGAGTGTTATTTGAGTTAGGCTTCAAAGATTAATAGAACTTTATTAAGCATAAATGGGGAGATCAAAGAGAAATCTGGGTTGAGGGAATCACATAGAGGAAGGCATAGAAGAGAAAAATACAAATAACAAGGCTTTAAAACTTAGGTATGTCTTAGTATCCAGTATAGAAAACAATTTGCAATTTTTTTCTCCTTAAATTCATATATCTGGTCATTAACCTCATTAAATATTCCTTAAAAATGACTCTTAATTTCATTGCCTCTCTATTTTCTCTGTTGCAGTCTTGATATAGATTTTTATCATCTCTCTAAAGTGGTTCTCAAATGAAGGTGTTTTCCCCCCACAGGGATATTTGGCAATGTTTAGAGCCAGTTTGGGCACAACTGGGAGCAGAGGGACCCACTGGAATCTAGTGGATAGAGGCCAAAGATGATGCTAAATATTCCACAATGCACAGAGCAGACTTCCACGCCAAAGACTCATCTGGCCCAAAATGTCATCAGTGCCAAAGTAGAGAAACCCTAATTTGGGCTACAGCCATAACTCCCTGACCTTGTCCCTACTTCAAAAATTGCCCAAATCTAGTCTAGAAGTCATCTAATTATGTCATATCACTTATCATCTGAATTCAAGTTATCTATGAAATATCTAAGAAGAGGTACTCAGTTAGCATTAAAAATCTAATGTGTGATATCAAGAGAAAAATGACTTCTGGAGATCCAAAATAGATTTGAGTAAAGTAAAAAGATGATAGTTCAAAATACAGACAAGGCTAATTTTTTTGTTCAAATCTTTAGAAAGAAAGAAAGAAGTAGACAATAAGATATATGGTAAATGAAGGTAAATGAAGATGGGGGGCCCAAGTAGTTGAGTTGGTTAAGCATCTAACTCTTGGTTTTGGCTCAGGTCATGGTCTCACAGTTCATGGGACAGAGCCTCTAGTCAGACTCTGAGCTGAAGTGTGGAGCCTGCTTGGGATTCTCTCTCTCTCCCTCTCTGCTCCTACCTTGTGCTCTCTCTCTGTGTCTCAAAATAAATAAACTTAAAGAGAGAGAGAGAGAGAGAGAGAGAGAGAGAGAGAGAGACAAATGAAAGTAAACCAGCCAGTAAAAAACAAATAAACAAAAAATCAAGATAGAAACATCTGGAAGGTAGGAGGAGAAGAACTCTTAATAAAGCATGTCTTCAGTCACTGCCCACTTCCACGAATTTTGCTGCCACCTCAACAGGCACTTGTTTCCTATCAGGATTGGTAGTAATTCCACTTTTCCCAAACATGCATTTGTTATATGTTAATTTTATGTAAAACAGATAATACTTTAAGCCCCTGTTCATTGTCATTCTTAGAATATTTTTAAAGTAATAGAACCAAGGGGGAACAACTAAGCTCTATCAAATTTGTGAGCATTTGGGTATTACAAAATAGAAAGCAGAAGATACATCAGTGTACATACATTCCCAGATGATTACCAACCCTCTTTCAAACCACTTCTTTTTTTTTTGATTAATTAATTTATTTGTATTTAAATCCAAGTTAGTTAGCATACAGTGCAGTAGTGGTCAGCAATACAATTTAGTGATTCATCCTTGCATATAACACCTAGTGCTCATCCCAAGTGCCCTCCTTAATGTCCATCACCCATTTAGCCCATCCCCCCACCCACCTCCCTTCCAGCAACAGCCCCCCCCAAGTCTGTTCTCTGTATTTAAGAATCTCTTGTGGTTTGCCTTTCTCTGTTTTTATCTTATTTTTCCTTCCTTTCTCCTATGCTCTTCTGTTTTGTTTCTTAAAGTCCACATATGAGTAAAATGGAAATAAGTCAGAGAAAGATAAATATCAACCCACTTTTTGATGTACCAAGAATGATGAGGGAAATTAAATAGTGTGATTTCATCACTAATTTTTGGAAGTCTTCAAAATGCTGTCCGGTTCAGACAGAGGGGAATCTTCTTTTACATAAAAAGAAAATTGCCTTGGCAGAAGTTGGGCTTAAATATTTTGCAAAACACAGTAAGTTTGGCATTTTCAAATTACCAGTTGGTCACATCACATGTGCTCATAATTAATTGGATTTAAAAAATCTTGAAGTGGCTTTGTTGGGTAAATAACCTATTCCAATATTTGGGCCAACTTTTCCCAGGTGGGAGGGAAAAGACTTTGTTTGTATAAGATCCTACCTGAATTAAAATGGCATTTAAATATTTTGACTTCATTGATTTGTTAAAACTATCAAATGGTTTACTTAGTAAAATAAATATTCAATTCAGAAAATAAAATAAACCAATTACTCTGTGTAGATTCACTCATCTAAATGGAAGTCATTAAGCTACGCCTTTAATTGCTCAGTGGTAAAGACCTTCTTTCTCACTCTCAAGATCACATACTCTTTTATATTCCTGAGGCTGTGCATCTTAAATAAAGATCAGTATTGGGAGGGAGGGGAAAAGACAAGAGAGATGTTGGCAAATTTTAGAATTGTAAGAAACAAAAAGCCTAAAATTGAGAAAATATTACTGTATTATTTATTTCCCCTATCTATATACTTCAATGCTTTTATTTAAGGAATGATGAGTTACACTATACAGGTTTATGGCTGAAAATATGAAATAATAATGAATTAAATATTATATATTCATTAATATATTTTTCATATATTTACTGCTCACCTACTGTGTTCATGGCACTAAATTTGTCACTGTACCTACAGCTACGAATAAGACAAAGAAGTACTTTTTTGAGCTTGACATCTAGAATAAGAGAACTCAAGGAACCAATTATACAATTAATTATTTTTGAAATCCCAATAAATCATGTTTGAGAAAATTACAAGTTGCTATGAGAGCATATACCACAGCACACAACTCATGTCTAGACATCTGGATAAACTTTCTCAATGAGATTATGAATGAAATGAACTCTGAGAAGTTTGTGACAACGGGGTAGGGGAGGAAAAAAGGGGAAAATTAATTCCAAAGAGAGGAAAAGACATGGTAGAATGTTCTTAGGAAGAGGGGGTGTGGATCATTTGAATAACACTAAAAAATATCAAGAAGACGGTATGGTGGGTAATGGACTGAGGGCTGTATTGGCGAGAATGTAAAAATGCTAAAGAGTCAAATCACTCATATTATTTTAATTCACGTTAAAATGGCAGTCTTTATCCTATATAAATAGAAAGCTGTTAAAATGTTGAAACTGTGCTGGTGTGAAGCATTTGTATTTCCATTATGTACATGTTACTTTGGCTGCAGAAAGCAAATTCAATGGGGGAAGAATGCATTTAGGAAAACATCTAAGATATGTGGTTTTCAGTGGGGATGTGAAAAAGCAGAGACTACTCTTATTTAGGAGTTAAAATAGACAGAACTTATAATGTGTACAACATAGGCTAGGACTTCAGGTTTATAGTTTAGAAAACTAAGTATTTGAAAGTATCATTCTATAAACTGGGAACAACCTTTCACTTCAAAAGTTAATGCTAAAGAGAGAGGTTTGCTCTAAATTTTGCACAGTTTGAATTTGAGATGCCAGTCAGATATTTAAGTGGAGATGAGAAAGTATATAGGACAACTTGTGGCATTTAATATGTACTTAATACATATTAGCTTAAAAATGAATCTATGAATGAATGAAGAAAGGAGGCATTTAGCATGATATTTGTTTGCTATCAAGAGAAGCAGAAAATACTTACTAGACCAAAGTGGAAAATGCACAGAAAATTGAGTTACTTGCCAAAGGTCATCCAGAAACATCAAGGAAAGAATTAAAATAAAATGGAAAAGAAGCACAAGCTCATATTAAATTATGCTGAGACCAGTAGCTATTTATTTTTAAAATTGGAACACTTTTCTCTGAACTTATGATACATTGAAATTCATAGGAAATATTATTCATACACATATCTAAGTCAAATATATAATCTACCAAATGCTTTTTGGCATATATTTCCCTTTCAGTATTTCTTCAGAACATACCATGAAAATACATGAGATAAATGGGATTTATAAGGAGAGACTAAGCAACTTTTTTGGATAAATAAATAAGAAATGAAAATCTAATTTAAAAACGTACCATAAGACTAACTTATATGCTATATACAAAGTACAATTTAATAGATGAGAATATTTCCGTTAAATTTCAATTGCATTTGTTAACAATGTTGTCTATTATCCACTATTACTTCTTATTAGTTGTGTCTTACTTTTGTACAGTTTTTACTATTGGATTTTCTATAAAAGATTATATTTGATTACAATCTTTTGTTGTGTGTTAACAATATTATATTGGCATATATATTTTTCAATTCAAATGAAATATTTTTCCAAGTTTGCAATCAACCATGTCTCTCCATAATTTAATTCATTGAAAATACAAAGCATACTGATAGTACATTTTAATGATTTAAAATCCTTTAATAGTGGAGAACTTACATTTTAGCTTTGAGAAATCTCATTTTCATGACCAAAAGCCTTTTTACATTCATAGATCACGAGGTAGTCATCCTTAGTGGTACATTTTTAGATTTGCAACTATGTTTGAGTAGAAGAGGAGGGAAATTTTAGATCCCCAATTTAAGTTATGGAGTGAAAATCAAATTGGTACCTTTGATATCCTTTGGCATTTAGGTCCTGCTGAGGAAATAATTAAAATAATTAACAACAAAATCTTCCTACCTTAAAAGCCTCTCCACAAATGTAGAAGGGAAAGAAAACAATTTTATTATTGACTAAGTATTAAATCAGAATGTGATGCATACCACAGTAATCCACAAAAGAGACTGTGGAAAAGAAATTGTGTCTTTTATTCAGCTACTCATTCATCACAAAAAGGTTTTCAAGATAAACAGTAACTAGCCCTCGGATAAAAGCATTTGCCGACACCATTTGTCACACCAAGTTCCTTCCAAACTCACTTGGTGCTTGGGGTGACCAATTGTTTTAGCCAATCTGTGTTAGTCAGAGGAAGAAATTACTTTTCATATTTTTGAGCAAGAGCTAGTTTCCCAACTTGGAAACTAGGAACTGTAGATGCTATCTTTCTCTATGAATGCAACTCCAAGGATGGTTCCCAGGGTTGGAGAAAGATATTCTTGAGTCTTAAAGCTGGCAAGAAGCTTTAAGCTAAAAGCTGAGTTAGCTTTGAAATGATTTATATAAATTACAAAGAGGCACACATTAAAAAAAAAACAACTTTTCATTACAAATTTTCTCAAGCAAATGCTCTAAGAAGAAGGAAGGAGTGGTTAGGGTCTCTCTCTCTCTCTCTTTCTCTCTCTCTCTCTTTTTCCAGCAGGAAGAATTAAGCCTTCATCCTATGTAACTATAAAATAATAGCAGTTTTATAATTATCTCTATCACTGTTTATGCCTTTCTCTGGGAAAATTGCAGCCACCTAAATATCTATCAAGTCCATAGTAAAGTATAAAGCAAAACAATTATCAGAATCACAATGAAAAAACAGAACTATTGATTTTTTTTTAAGTTAGTATATATATATTGCCTTTGGAGAATAACCTCTGAATATATCATGCCAATGGTCAATGATTAAAAAATGCTCTTAGTTATCAATGCACAACTTTTCTTTCTTTCTTTCTTTCTTTCTTTCTTTCTTTCTTTCTTTCTTTCTCTTTCTCCTTTCTTTCTTCTTTTTTCCTTCCTTCCTTCCTTTCTTTCTTTCTTTCTTTCTTTCTCTTTCTTTCTTTTTTCTTCCTTTCTTTCTTTCATTTAAGAGAGAGAGAGAGAGTGTGTACACATGAGCAGGGGAGGGGCAAAGGAGGAGAGAGAGAGAGAGAGAGAGAGAGAGAGAGAGAGAATCTTAAGCAGGCTCCATACCCCGTGTGGAACCCAATGTGGGGCTCTACCTCATGTCCATGAGATCATGACCTGAGCCCAAATCAAGATTGGTCACTTAGGTGACTGAGACATCCAGGTGACCCAAACAACTTTTCTTAGTCATACATAAATTTTACAAATTATTGTGGTATCTTTGTTTTCAATAATTAACGATCCAAATATTGTTTGGTAGATATGTATGAAGTCTTTCTCTATCTAAGTCAAAGGAGTTACTTATCTCTGGAACCCGATAATCTCAAACTTTAACTAAGAGTTTTTGTTGCAAGGCCCAGTAAACTTCTGAATCTTAGAGAACAGTATAAGTAATACCACATCTCTATGACACTCTACGCTGTTTACTAATTGCTATATCTTTGCAAATAATTTTTCATATATATAAAACACAGTGACATCCATGGTCATCATCCTGTATAGAAATCTTGGGGCACCTGGGTAGGTCAGTCAGTTAGGTGTCCAACTCTTGGTTTCAGCTCAGATTATGGTCTCATGGTTCATGGAATCAAGTCCTGCATCGGGCTCTGTGCTGACAATGCAGAGCCTGCTTGGGAATCTCTGCCTCCTTCTCTCCCTGTCCCTACCTCAATCTCTCCCTCAAGATAAAAATAAACATAAAAAAAAAAAAAAGAAATCTTATGAGAAACACATCAGAAGGTACAGCTTGAAATCCTAGTGTTTAATATATATGGCTCTAATCCTGTAAGTATTAAGGACACACCCATGCTATGGGCATTTTTAAAGCAACAGTCTTATTATAACTGTTTACCATAACTATTCCCTAAATAATAGGCACTCACGTTTATTTATCAACCTAAAATTGGAACTGGAGAAAAATTGCCTCCTGAAGTTAAGTAATATTAGACCTGTCTTCTGCAGTCTGTATCTTCCAATGCCAGATTTTTTTTTCTTCTTCTATGAATTAGAATTTTTACACCATCCTTCTAATTAAACCAGTTAAAATGTTCTTGTTTCACATTTGGGCTTGAGTACCTGGATGCATATTAGTTAACTTTTACTTTGTTATTATCAAAAAATACTAATGAAGATGGTCTTTCTTTTACTCAGTCATTAATCAGATTGTTGGACTTTTAAGTCAAGACCCTGTCTATAACTGTGGGACAATTTAGAGCTGATTGGAAATGAGACTGTGAGAACCATTACTGGAAGAACAGAAAGAAAACATAATGTAACAAATAATGTTTATTTTCTAGTAAAATGTTATTCTCAAAGTAATTGAAGTAACCTCATTGCGAATATGTTAATATATATGTGTGTGGTGTGTAATATTTACATAATTACTTTATGGAGACTCAAAAATATTCATGGAGATGAGTATATATTTATTTTTATATATTTATAGATATTTTTAAATGAATATATTCATTTTTTTAACATTTATTTATTTTTGAGAAGAGAGAGACAGAGCATGAGCAGGGGAGGAGACAGAAAGAGGGAGACACAGAATCCACAACAGGCTCCAGGCTCCGAGCTGTCAGCACAGAGCCCGATGCTGGGCTCGAACTCATGGACCGTGAGATCATGACCCGAGCCAAAGTCAGATGCTCAACCGACTGAGCCACCCAGGTGCCCCAAATATATTCATTTTAAATCCAGAAGGAAGACTTGCTGCTCTACAGACTGCCTGCGCAGACCTCATTTCAGAAAATATGTAAACTTCCAAATTTTATAAAATACAACAGCATCAGATGATTTAAGGGGCCACTTTTATCCTGAGTACATGACTCCTAAGTAAACGTGGTCACATAAGCAATATGAGTCAGAGCATCAGGTAAGTCAGGTCAAAATTTGGAATAACCAAATGTTAGAATCCCACAAATTTAGAACTACCAAGGCTGGAACAGAGAAGACAGCCAATTTTAAGGTTCAAATCCTCTTCACAGTCTAGGAACCAAACAAGCAGATCTGGAGAATTAACATGTAAATCAAAATGTTTTGCTTTGTTTTGTTTTCCACTCGGCAGCAACTAGAATCAACTCTCTACAATATTGCACTAGTTCCCAAAATTGTCCAAATTTGCTGTTGTTGTTATCGGTTCATTATACTTCATCTGCAAAGCAGGCGGCCTTCTAGATTGTAACATTTTGTAGCCTGTAGCTGACAACAGATGCCATTACTTAGGCAATTTTATAATTGGCCTTTGTCACTATGAAGCAAAGAAATATACCAACGTTAAAGGATCACTTTTGTATTTCTCTCGAATTTCTGAGGCTATCAGATCGTCTAAATTTATCTAATTATAGAGCCCTTTGGGGAAAATTTTTCTCTAGGTCTCTTTTTGACTGTTTATGAATACCTAGATAAAAGAGTGGGAGAGTCAAAAACCTTTGAGAAATCTTGTGTCATCAAAATTGAACTCCTTCGGGGCGCCTGGGTGGCTCAGTCGGTTAAGCGTCTGACTTCGGCTCAGGTCATGATCTCAGTCTGTGAGTTCGAGCCCCACGTCGGGCTCTGAGCTGACAGCTCAGAGCCTGGAGCGTGCTTCAGATTCTGTGTCTCCCTCTCTCTCTGACCCTCCCCCGTTCATGCTCTTTCTCTGTCTCAAAAATAAATAAAACATTTAAAAAATTAAAAAAAAAATTGAACTCCTTCACAAACTAAAGGAAGTGATAATTTAAATTCATATGCTAGAGGAACAGAGAAAATAAGAAAGGAAGGGAGGGAGGGAGGAAATACAGAACATCAATTAATTACAGAGAAAAGTTCTGAAGATGAGGGTACCAGAGTCAGAAAACTTACAAGATTAGGTACTATAGGGATTAATGAAACAATAAATGTATTTACTTCCCTATGATCTTGTACAAATCTCCATAGTGGTCAATCATCTTTATCAAATTTATCTTCCTTCCTTATTGGAAGTATGGGAGTATTACAGATACTTTCTAAAATGTATCTTTTAAAATTTATCTTTTTAAAAATGATCTCTTGTTTTCTGAATTCTTCTATAAATTTATAATTTTATTTCTTTTACTGGTCCCTTATAAAAGGATACCATTGTACATATGGCCGTGACTTATTCTTTTGGTAAACTATTTTTATAGTTTATTTTATATCTCAAATAAAACCAGTATCATTATTCCCTAGCACCCAAGGTGATACACTGATTTGTTTCAGGTTAGGGTGCTTTTCCAGCATGGGGTGAGACTGCCACTCTCGGCCATATCCGTTTTCTTTCAGAAAGCACCTGGTAGCTAAATAAAATGCCCTCTTCCCAAGATCCTCTATAGACTGTCTTTTCGAAGTAGAGAATATGGTAGCCTTTCTGATGGCAGGTCTCTCCCCAGATTTCCAGGAGACTCAGAAGAAAGTAGGAATACATATTCTTCAGTCAGGGACCCATCTATATGGGAACCACGGAGGAAAAGAAGCAAGTATGAAAAGGAGCAAGGCTCATATGAAATACCAACAACCTTCCCCAAATGCAAAGTGACAAACTGAGAAAACTACGTGTTGATTATCACCATTTCCTCCTCTGAGATTGCTTATATCTGTCTACTTTAAGTGGTTTGACAATTACTCCCTAGCGTTCTGGGCTTTTCTGATTCCCTTGCTTCTGCATTCTACAGTGTTTCTTTGTACAATCCCTCTTCTAATATCTGGTTTCTTGTAAAAATGACACATAGTCCCCCTTCTTCCTTTCTTCCCTTTATAGGTTGGCCAAAGTAGGGATAATTCCCCTTAGCAAACAGTTCTGAGCATCCAACCCAGCAGTCTTTAATTTCTTCTTTGTCTTTCTCTAGATTACCCCAGAACTGAGTAGTTGCTGCTAAGATTTAATAATAGATCTAATAGTAAATCTAAATAATAGACCGTCCTATTTCCTAATTTAGGATTGAACAGTCTGCAAGAAAACCAAGATAAAAGGGGCTAGGGTAAGAGGGCTATTTTGATCCACCCTTGGATCCAGGCCGGTAAATTCTGTGAAAGCCTCAACAAACCATGGATGGAAATCAACTGGCGACAGACCTATTTCCGGGTACAGTACTACAGATTCTCCCAGCTCATGTTGAACAGTCAGACTACAGGCAATGAAGTTAGCCACTCCTTTCACTGGGTCTCTTACACCATTTTATCTTCCATACTTGTGTGTGGGCAGGGTGAGGCAAATAATTCGCTTCCTCTGGTCACCACAATCACCATAATTCCTTGATGTGGCAATCTTTGGATTCCCATTGTTCCTGCTCCATCAAAGAAGAAAAAAATTAGCTGGCTACAGAATTCCATGCAGTAGGCAGTTCACGTCTCCATGTGTGGGCCTCTAAACTGAAAACAGAGTATTGCAAATTTCTGGGGCCCAGGGGAAGGAAGCCTTTAAATGAATTCATATCAGCTGATAAAGAAGGCATAGGATGACAGAGGAATCCTGGGTAGTTTCTCAATGGTATCAGCTTTTTTGGCGATCCAAATGGGAAGGACTGGTTTTCCTCTCTTTCAGACAAGAAAAATGTAAATCATATGCCTCTTTTGCTTCCTTTCCTATTTTGACATTCATCTGGTTAACTGTTTATTTGTTTGGTTGGTTTGTTTGTTTTGTTTGTTTTCTAAGTGACTAGTACAGCTACTGTCCATCCTGTTGCCTTCATAGGGGACAGTCTTTTATCCGAGTTCTCAATTATTTCCAGGTCCAGGCTCATCACATCTGCTCTCCTAACTACATGGTGTAGGGATGATAAGAGGTGGAATCTGGACAGTCCAGCAGACATTAAAACCTGCTCCTCAGAGCAGATACTTCATCATCAGCTGACCAAGTTGTATCTTCTTCACTCTTTTCAGGAGATGTACTAATTGAGAAACTATCCATCTAAAAGGTCATCCCTTCCCCCCTCTTTGGAGCCATTTTGAGGCCATGAGGGATAAAGACAAACAGAGAAAGAAGGAACACAGAAGAGAAAGAAGGCAGCACTTCTGTGAAAGAGAAGGTGTCTTTAATTCTTGTATTTCCTCTTCCATTTCTCTCAATATTTTCTTCTGACCATCCAAATTCTTTTTGCTTTTCTTTCTTCTGAATGATAATTAACCTCCCAAATACCAGTCATTTATTTGTTTGGGAAGAAGGCTGTATTAGTTTTCCAGGGCAGCTGTAACAATACACCACAGACTGGATGGTTTAAACAACATCTTATCCTCATTGCCAGAATTGTTGGGGAAACTAATTTAAGACAAAATGTCCTCCCAAATCTGAAAACTTCTCCACAAGGGTAAGTGAGATTAAAAAAAAATTGTTATTGGGTAAAGCATTAAACCAGAATATGATGCATATCCCAAGCAATCTGCTAAAAATGACAGACAGAAAGCAATCTCAAACTTTTATAAGTCAATCAAGTACAACACATTGCACACATGTTCTCAAGATAAACTATAACTGGTCCTCAAGTAAGAGGACTGGACAGCACCATTTGCCACAGAATTCATGTTAAATTCACTTGGTAATTGGAGTGACCATCTGCGTTGGTTAACTGGCTTCATCCAAAGAAAAAGTTAAATCCTTGTATCTTTATGATGAGGTAGTTTCCCAGGTGACAGTGAGGCACATTCCCCAAAGTAGACCCCTACCTTCTCATAGAAACTGTGATGGGGGTGCCATTTTCCTTGAAGATTAGCTTTAAAAGAGATTCACAGTTCCCCAAGAAAATCACTTCTGAGTTTGTACCACAGGTATCCAGATAGTCATTAATTCAGTATATAGTTCTTTAGCCCTACTTTGTCAGACACTTTAAGAAGGCACATAGGGTGCACCAAGGGCACCAAGGGCAGTGTGCCCCCAAATGTATCCCTTTGACATACTGATAATTTTAAGATAAAACTTAGTTCAGAAGGAGACCCTCTTCTGTCCCCTTTGAAAGTAGGAAATAAATCTCCCATGTGAAAAATACCTTCACTGTACTAAGAAGTGAAAAGACATCCTTACTACCAGAGACAGACATTAAAGCTCAGAAAGCTGTGGAAACAGACCTTGTTATTTTTTTCTTGCTAACCTACTACCTCAGCCTGAATTCTGTTTAGAGTTCCCTAGTAATTAAAGCTCCCAAACACCTGTTTCCTTTACCCTGTCAATTCCTCACAAATTTCTCGTCTGTGTGTCTAAAAAGCATAAAGACTACTTGGCTTGGTCATTTCTTCAGGTTTCAGTTTCATTATCGGGCCTCTGTGCACATGAAATAAAACTTTGTTTTTTTTTCTCTTGTTATTTTGTCTCTTGTAAATTTAATTCTTACTCCAGCTGTAGACCTTGAAGGGAAGAGGAAGAACTTTCTTTCCCTACAGCACTGATTTATCATCACAATCCTTTTATGTTTTGGGAGCAGCGTGTACTTTCCATGGCTTTGCATCTATGAGAACTATAATAAATATACTATTACTCTCATTATAAAGATGAAGAAACATAAACATTGTTTAAATTATTTATTCAATATCACAAACCAGTTATTGGTAGGAAGGAAATTATAATTTTTCTGGGTCTAAGATGTAAAGAACTCACAAGGATGTGAATGTTTTATTCACAGGTATTTGTGTACATATATTTTCAGGTTTATAGTTATGAAGATATTTTTAAGATAATCTTATTACCCATTTGTCTTTTAGCCGTGTGATCTTTTCTGTCAAACTGCAATTAAAATAAGATATGATTCATACTCCTATTCAGTAGTGTTGAAACTCAAAATCATGCTAGAAATTAATTTTTTCAGTTACTTTTGTTTGAACAACTCTTATATCTTCTTTTGGCTCCAAGACTGGAATAAAATACTTTATCTTACTAAAAGAAATTTAAAAGGAGCAAACAACAAATGATTTAGAAAACATTTTCAAAAAAAATGAAATTTCTTCCTTTTTATTACCTTAAAACCTGAGGGAGATGAGCCCCTCTATGGCCTTGTTCTTTAGAAATGTCCAGATATTACAACCTTCCATACATTACATTATTTCAGAGCACATAGGCACCTTATCTTTCAGGGTTCAATGTTCAGTCCTGATGTAACATCGCCCTAGTGGTTAACACATTTTATGCTCCAGGAAAACCCTTCTCAGCTTTAACCCTGTGTTCTCGAACCAGAGACAATTGTATCTGAAGGTCATGAAGCTTGTGGATTGCACTCCTCCTAATGTCAGAGATGGATACTGCTTTACAGAGAGAGATCGAACTCCTAGGAAAGAATAACACAAATTTGGGAACTAATGAACAGCTTCATGATTATAGTTAATAATATTGTATTATACCCTTGACAGTTGCTAGGAGACTAAATCCTAAATGTTCTTCCCCCACACACACAAATGATGATTATGTGACATGATGAAGGTCTTAGATAACACTACGGAGGCAATCATATTGCAATATATAAGTGTATCAAATCAACATGTTGTACAACTTAAACTTACATAGTGTCATATGTCAAGTATATCTAAAAAACTGCAAAAGAAATAGACAAAAAAAAAAAAGAAAAACACAAATTTAAGGCACTTTTTAGGTCCTATTCTTTGGGAGGCTAAAGGCAATAAGTTCTTATACAGTAATGTATAATTTTCAAATAACACCAAGAACTATTTGCTTGTTTTTGTTTATCTTACAATTTGTGATTTTGCAGGCACCCATAATTTAGTGTAGGTTTTGCAGTAGTGGCACTTGGTCGCTAATGAATATTTTTGATGACAAATAATTCATATGACCACCAAATTTATATATTTATAGGGCTTGTATGCATGAATCATATTTTCTTTATATTGGCACATTAGCCATGAGAATTGTGAATGCTTTTATTCTTTTTTAATGAGACATAATTTTTTAATTAATAAAAAAATTTCAACTCAATTATTTGATTTTATTTATATATTATAATGTATATTTTATGGTTTAACTTAGATAGTTGAAGCATTCAGAAAAATGTAGATATATAAATAAAAATGATTTCATTTTTATCTTTACTAATATATATTATTTTCCATTTTTTTTTTCCACTTAGAATAGGATTACACGTTTTTTCAGGGGCACCTGGGTAGGTCAGTCGGTTAAGCATCCAACTCTTGGTTTGGGCTCAGGGCTTGACCTCATGATTTCGTGAGTTCTAGCCCCACATCGGGTTCTGTGTTGACAGTGTGGAGCCTGCTTGGGATTCTCTCTCTCTCCCTCTCTCTTGGCTCCTCCCCTGCACATATTGTCTCTGTCTCTTTCAAAATAAATAAATAAATTTAAAAAAAAATGCATTTTTCTATGGTAATAATAGTTAACATGATATATACACTCTTAAAAATTTTGATATGCATGATACAGTAGTATAAACTATAGACATAATGTATATCACATCTCTAGAACTTTTCATATTGCACAACTGAAACTTTGTACCCTTTGACCAACATCCCCCCATCTTGGCCATCTCCCCAACCACTGGCAACTACCATTCTACTTGCTGTTTCTATGACTTTGACTATTTTAGATTCCTCGTATAAGTGGAATCATTCAGAATGTGTCCTTATCTGCTTGGTTTATGTCACTTAGCATAATGTCCTCTTGGTTCCCTCTTAAATTCTACAGATGAATGGGATCAAATATGAAAAGACTGTGATGTATTCATAATACACAAATAATATAAATATATAAATATTCTGGAGGGAAATAAGAAAGCAAAAGCTAAAAGAGAAATAGGAAAATCCTTTTTAAATATTCTATTTACATTTCTAAGAAGTAGAAAAAATAAAAAAAATGAATAGAATTTTACCAAATCTGATGACTACAAAATACATCAACAGAAAATTACAAACTTACAATATAATTAATACTGAAAACTATAAAAGTGAACAAAGAAGTCACCTTCATAAAATGACATGATAATATACATATAGAAAACTAAAGACTCCACCAAAAAACTAGAAGTCTGGATAAATGAATTCAGCAACATCACAAGATACAAAAACAATCTACAGAAATAAGTTGCATTTCTATACATCAATAATGAAGTAGCAGAAAGAGAAATTAAGAACACAATCATATGGAGGGGCACCTGGTGGCTTAGTCAGTTAAGTGTCAAGCTCTTGATTTTGGCTCAGGTCATGATCTCCTGGTTCATGAGATCAGCCCCACATTGGGCTCTGTGCTGACAGCATGGACCCTGTTTGGGATTCTCTTTCTCTCTCGGCCCTTCCCCTGCTTGTGTTCTCCTTTCCACTCTCTAAATAGATAGATAGATAGATAAATAAATAAATGTTTTTAAAAATCCTATTTACAATTGCATGAAAAATAGTAAGATACCCAGGAGTAAACTTAACCACAAGGGTAAAAGATCTGTACTCTGGAAAATGTAAAACATTGATGAAAGAAATTGACAAATGGAACAAATGAAAAGGCATTCCATGCTCATGGATAGGGACAGGAAATATTGTTAAAATGCCCATACTACCCAAAGCAATCTGCCTATTTAATGGACTTTCCATCAAAAATACCAACAGCATTTTTTTGCAGAATACACTTAGAATTGAATTGCAAAATTTAACAAAACTGAAAGATGATATAATGTTGAGAGAAACATATTTTAAATGAGAACTCATTTTGAGATGAACTTTCTAAATAGTGCACAGGATACGTGAGAAAGGGAGACATAGATATAGATACATGATATATACAAAATACAAATTATTTTTATTCTAGATTGTTAGTTATAGAAAATAGATGAAACAATGAAAATGTATTCATTTTAAATTACTGGTTTCAGAATTTGAGATTATGGTTAATTAATTACCTTTTCCTCATTTTGTATATTTTTTGAACAAGAGAAAACTTACTTCAGAACAGAAATTATTTCCTTTTACTAATTGTTTATGCATTTCTAATACAGATTTCTTCTAACTTCTTGGATTAAGCTGATACTTATTGCCATTTTACTACTTAGAAATATTTTTTTCAGAATATAAAATGCTTAGATTATGGTGTTTTTTAAAAATATAGACATACAACATTTGATATAATTTATAAAAGTAATTGCAAAGAAGGTAAAGACTAGATGAAAATGCACTAATTTTGATCATGTTTTGCCTAGTGGTGACTATTTTCTCTATATGCTACTATCCTACATATTCTGCACGTATTACTTTATAATTTAAGAATATTAGAAAGGAAACTGAGAAGGAAAGAAAAAGAAAAAAAAAGCCAAAAATGATTAGAACCCTCAATGGGGTAGCATTTCACCATTTCTAGTAGCTTAGATTAACAATTTCCTTATTACAATTTATGTTTGTATTTGTAGCTATCCACAGGGTGTAAAACTTTATGTTGAAGGCCATGAAAGTTTAAAACATGGGCAGTAAAAATTCATATGATAGAAATAAACTTCTAATACTGGTAAGTTACCATAAAGCAATGTATGAAGACAGTTGTTTTGCTTTGTTAGCATTGGGAAGAAGGCTTCTAAGGACAGAAGAGCAAAGCCTTCACTGCACCTTAAGAATCATATATATTTTTAGTTTACTATCACAAAGCAGCTGACTTGGGTAGAACATGTAAATATATCCATAGTTTATTGAAATGAGGCATTATTCTTTCTAATCAAACTTTAGCTTTAGAACAGTAAAAATATACTCTAATAAGCATAACTACATTTCTAAGAAAAATGCATTTAAAAATAGAGACTTGTTTCTCTTAAACTGTGGTCCATTTTCATGAGTCATCCTTTCACCCAGTGTAATTCTAAAGCTTTTTTAGGTCTTATTTGACTGAATTCTTAATATGCTGAAACCTGAAAATTTTAAGCATCCAAAGCATGATTACTTCTGATTCTTTTTTTTTTTTTTTTTTTTTAGGGACAATATAGCAGTGCTTCCCATCAAAGACTCGGATTTTTTTTTTTATCAGTACTAATCTATTTCTTTCCTGATGCTTCTAGAGTATACTGAAAGCTCTTGGTTTGAGATAATTAACCTCCTGAGCATAGCATTTCCCATTTTTTTCCAGAGAGTAGCTACACTTCTCTATGTTCATCTCTGCAACCTCACAGACAAGTTTTTTCTGGTCTGTATCTCAGGAATTAGGTAAATTATGCACTAATAAACAATGAGTTTATTTTGTAGTAGAAGCCAAAATTATGTGAATAGCACACATCATGCAGAGAGGTGGTTTGCTGTGGAGGTCAAAAACACATGGTTTAGTGTAATACCTGATTCTACTTAATGACCTAGGTGATATTTTAAAAATTACATAATCTTTCTTGCCTGAGTTCCTCGATCTGTAGCAACCTCATGCAGTTGTTGTGAGGACTGAAAGAGTTAATATCTATGAGATCCTTATAATAGACTCTGGAACACAGGCATAGTAAGCTCCAGGTTGTGGCCATTACCATTATGATAAGAAAATTTCATTTTGAAACTATAGATATGGATTAAATTAGTGTAGAAGAAGAAAATAGTGATTAATATAAATGAATAAATGATTTCTCAATATAGGGAGCATATTTTTGAAGAGAGGGAAACACAAACTGTGTCAGAGACAAGGAGAGGAAAAAAAGTGTTTCTTATGCATACACTTAAAGAGAGCAGAGCATAACCAGTGCACTTTAATATGAGCATTAAGGTGCTCCATATTTTATTAAAAATTTTCCGCTCCCCTGGGACGCCTGGCTGGCTCAGTAGGCTAAGCGTCCAACTTCAGCTCGGGTCATGATCTCACAGTTCATGAGCTCGAGCCCTAGCATTGGCTCTGTTGCTGACAGCTCAGAGCCTGGAGCCTGCTTCAGATTCTGTGTCTCCCTCTCTCACTGCTCTTCCCCTGCTCATGTGCTGTTTCTCTCTCTCTCTCTGAAATAAATTAACATTAAAACACATTAAATTCTTTTTTTCCTCTCTCCGATTAGAACAAATTTTGGAATAGGTATAATTGGCATACAAAATATCAAATGGTTGATACAGCTACGTTATGACATGGTATATGTAATGTATTGTATTTATATTATTGTAAATATATATTCTAAATAATGATATAATTACTATTTCTTTGAAGTATAGATTTCACTAAGTTTAAAGCAAAGGCACATTTCAACTTATATGATAAGTTGATAACTTTTTCCAACTTACTGAGATATAATTAACATGACATAGGTTTAAGGCATATGGTGTTATGATTTGATATATTTATTATTGCAAAATTATTACCACATTAGGGTTAGTTAGCACCTTCATCGCCTTACATAATTACCATTTTTTTGTGAAAATATTTCAAATCTACTCTATAGCTACTTTCAGGTATGTAATGCAGTATTGTTAACATTGTTAAAATACTGTACATTAGATCCACAAAACTTATTCATCTTACATCGGAAGTTTTTACCTTTTTTTAATTTTTAATTTTAATTCCAGTATAGTTACCCATAGTGTTATATAAATTTTAGGTGTACAATACAGTAATTCAACAATTCTATACATTACTCAGTGCTCATCATGATAAGTATATTTCTTAATCCCCCATCACCTATTTCACCCATCCTCCCACCCACCTCCCCTCTAAGTAACCATCTGTTTGTTCTCTATAGTTAAGAGTCTGTTTCTTGGTCTGTCTCTCTCTCCCCCCCTCCATTGGCTCATTTGTTTTGTTTCTTAAATCCCACATATGAGTGAAATCATATAGTATTTGGATTCCTCTAACTGACGTATTTGACTTAGCATTACACTCTCTAACTCCATCCATGTTGTTGCAAATGGCAAGTTTTCATGTCTTTATTTAATTACTATTTAATTGTATTGTAAATTTATATGTATATGTATATGTATATGTATGTGCATATACATATACATATACCACATCTTCTTTGTCCATTTATCTATCAGTGGATATCGGGCTGCTTCCATAGTTTGGCTATTGTAAATAATGCTGCAATAAACAAAAGAGTGCATGTATCCCTTTGAATTAGTGTTTTTGTATTTTGGGGATAAATAGTAGTGCAATTCCGGGATCACAGAGAGAGTAGATCTATTTTTAACTTTTGAAAAACCTCCAAACTGGTTTCCACACTGGCTGCACCAGTTTACATTGTCATCAAGAGTACAAGAGGGTTCCCTTATCACCACATCCTCCCCAATGCTTGTTGCTTCTTGTGTGTTTCATGTGAGCCCTTCTCACAGATGTGAAGTGATATCTCATGGTGGTTTGGGTTTGCATTTCCCTGATGATGAGTGATGTTGAGCATCTTCCATGTGTCTGTTGGCCACCTGTATGTCTTCTTTGGAGAAATGTCTATTGATATCTTCTGCCCATTTTAAATTGGATTATTTGTTTTTTGGGTGTTGAATTTTATCAGTTCTTTATATAGTTTAGCTACTAACCCTTTATTTAATATGTCATTTGCAAATATATTCTCCTTTTGGTAGTTACCATTTAGTTTTGTTGATCATTTCTTTTGCTATTAAGAAGATTTTTATTTTGATATAGGCCCAATAGTTTGTTTTTGCTTTTGTTTCCCTTGCCTCAGGAGACATATCCAGAAACAATGTTTCTAAGGCCAATGTCAGAGATATTACTACATGTGATACTTTCTAGGGTTTTTTTATGGTTTTAGGTCTCACATTTAGGTCTCTAATCCATTTTGAGTTGGTTTTTGTGTATGGTGTAAGAAAGTGGTCCAGTTTCATTCTTTTGCATGTTGCTGTCCAGTTTCTCTGGCACCATGCATTAAAGACCTTGTCTTTTTCCCACTGGATATTCTTTCCTCCTTTGGTGCAGATTAATTGACCATGTAATTGTGGATTTATTTCTGGATTTCCTATTTTGTTCTATTGATCAATCTTTCAATTTTTGTGCCAGTACCACACTGTTTTGATTACTATGTCTTTGTAATATAACTTTAAGTCTAGATTCCAAAGCCTTCAGTTTGTTTTTCTTTTTCAAGATTGCTTACGCTATGCCAGGTCTTTGGTAGTGCTACACAAATTTTAAGATTGTTTGTTCTAGTTCTTTGAAAAATGCTATTGGTGTTTTGATAGGGATAGAAATAAATCTGTAGATTCCTTTGGGTTGTATAGACATTTTAACAATATTTGTTCTTCCATTCCATGAACATGGAATGTCTTTCCATTCCTTTGTGTTGCTTTCTGGGATTGTTTTCTTAATTTCTCTTTCTGCTGCATCATTATAAGTATATGGAAGTGCAACTGATTTCTGTATATTTATTTTGTATCCTGTGACTTTACTGGATTCATTTATTCATTCTACTAGTTTTTTGATGAAGTCTTTAGAGTTTTCTATATGTAGTATCATGTAATCTGCAAATAGTGAAAGTTTTACTTCTTCTCGTCAACTTGGATGATATTTATAACTTTTTATTGTCTGATTGCTTGACCAGGATAGAAGTTTGTAGTCTTTGACTGACGTGTCCTCAATTTCCTCAAGCCCCAGCTCCTGGAAAATACAATTCTACTCCCTATTTTTATGACCTCAATTTTTTTCCCCATATATAGTGATAAAATACAGTATTTGTGACTCTCTGTCTGGCTATTTTACTTATCATAATGTCCTCTAGGTTTATTCATGTTGCCACATTTGTCAAAATTTTTCTTTTATGGCTGAATAATATTCCATTATATATATATATATATATATATATACACACACACACACACACACACACACACACACACACACACATCATATTTTCTTTATCCATTCATCTGTCAACTGGAATTTGGTTGTCGCCATATCGTGGCTATTGTGAATGATGCTACAATGAAAAGAGGAGCGCAGGTATCTCTTTGAGATCCTGATTTCATTTCCTTCAGCTATACACCCAGAAATGTGATTGCTGTGTAATATGTTAGTACTGTTTTTAACTTTTTTGAGTAATCTCCATACTGTTTTCCACAGTGACTGTATTAGTTTACATTTCCATAAGTGCACAATCGTTTTTTTGTTTTTTTTTAATATCTTCACCAACACTTATCGCTTGACTTTTGGATAATAGCCATTCTAAGGTGTGAGGTGGTATCTCATTGTGGTGGTGATTTACATTCCCCTGATGATGTTGCATATACTTTCATGTACCTGTTGGCCATTTGCATGTTTTCTTTAGAAAAATGCCTATTCAATTTAAAACAGATGGTTTGATTTTTGCTAGTGAGTGGTATGAGTTCCTTATGTATTTTGGATATCAACCCCTTAGATATATATGATTTGCAATTATTTTCTTTCTTTCCATAGGATGCCTTTTCATTTTGTTGATCATTTCCTTTGCTGCGTAGATTTTTAGTTTGAGTTGTTTTAGTTTAGTTTTAGTTTAGTTTAGTTTAGTTTTCAGTTTGAGTTGTTGAGTTGTTTACTTTTGCTTTGGTTGTTTATGATGCAGGTTAGGTCAAACTGCTTCTGTCTCCAATGCATCGAAATTCATTCATTCATTCATTCATTCTTTCTTTCATTCATTCTGCTAATACAGTGAACTGGAACTTCTCTGTTAGAAACCTAGACTTCTAGAAAGCCTCTCTTGTTCATGGGTGATTATTTGAGACCCTGTTCTCCAGAAGCTCCTGGCTATGGCTAAGAGGGGCCACCATAGGGTCCACAGCCTAGGCTGAGGTCTGTATGCCTGTTATCTGACAAATGGGTAGGCAATACCTCTCCCTGGTTCCTCCGTGTATGGTGCTGGAACCCACAACTCTCACAAAAGTACTTTGTCAGTGGATGGATGCTGAACTGTTGTTGTTGAGAGGGCAGTATGATAAGGAATGTCTTATTTATTTATGTTGTTGAGGTTGTGGTAGTAGCTGATAATGTTCTACTAAAGGTAAGCATAGATATTCCCACTTAGAATTCTTAAAAGTATCTTAAATTCATATGAAAAACTGAGGCATGAATCAAAATCAATATTCTTTTAAATTGACAATGCTTTTTAAAGATATCTTAACACAGGATTGCCTGGGTGGCTCAGTCAGTTAAGCATCCAACTATAGCTCAAGTCATGATCTCAAGGTTCCTGAGTTTGAGCCTCAGGTCGAGCTCTGTGCTGACAGCTCAGAGCCTGGAGCCTCTTTGAATTTTGTGTCTCCCTCTCTCTCTGCCTCTCCCCACTCATACTCTGTCTGTGTCTCAAAAATAATAAAATATTAAATTAAAAAAAAAGACATCCTAAGATATATTGCAACAGAATTACAATTAATGAAAAGACTTAGGGACAGTATTAGAACAGGAAGGGGCCTAGAATGTGATCATGAAAAACCCCAACATTTAGAGGATTTTCAGAAGAGTCTATAAAGAATGCACGGAATGACTGGGCAGAAGCATAGACATATAAAATACAGACTCGGATGAACAGGAGCCTACAATGAAAGCATTGGAATGATGGTTAGGGAATATTTCTATATTCTCTCTCTATATAAGCACTTATTATATTCCATTTATATGCTCAGAATTCAACTGTAAACAACATGAGACAATTGTGCTAAAGGAACTTTTAATCAGGGAAAGAAAATGCAAATTGTGTAAAAAGTAAATGGGAAAGGAGAAGAGGTATCCACTAAAACAGGTAAGGATGCAGGTTTACTTATATTTTGATTAATAAATACATGAGGAAAATCATTAACAAAAAGAAACATTTTCGTGAATGTCTTATTTGCCAGGCGCTGCTTAAGGTACAGACGATACTGCAATCAACAAAACAAAGTTTCTTCCTTAATGGAATGGGTATTAGATGAGCAATGCAGACAATAAAACAAATAAGTGGGTAAGTACATAATATTCTTAATGGTTTTAAGAGCCTGTAAAATAATGAAGCAGGAGGAGAATAAAAAACAAAAGCAAGGAGTAGGAGGTAAAGACTTTCTATTATAAGAGGTGATCAGGATAGGGCTTTCTAAAATGGTAATGAATTAGCAGCCATCCATAGGAGCTGAAAGATAGCTGGATGAAGAACATTGTGGTAAGAGAAAACAATAAATACAAAGGCCCTAAGCATGGCCTTGCCAGGCTGTCCCAAAATAATTTCTTATCCATGCCCCATCATATCACACCACACACTGAATACTCCAGAAATACCAGAATTTACATTGTTGTTTATGCTCATATATATATATATATATATATATATATATATTTGATGTTTTGTTTTATTTTTGAGAGATAGGGAGAGACAGAGCGTGAGCAGGGGAGGGGCAGAGAGAGAGGGAGACACAAAATCTGAAGCAGGCTCCAGGCTCTGAGCTGTCAGCACAGAGCCCAACACGGGGCTCCAACCCACCAATCATGAGAGCATGACCTGAGCCGAAGTTGGACATTCGACTGACTGAGCCACCCAGGTGCTTCTGTGTTCTTATCTTCATAATTTTTTTTTTCAGATTGTTCTTCCTATCTAGAATGATCTTCCTCTCAGTCTCCAAACCATTTTCTCCAGGAAGTGTTTTTAGAATGCAAGCAAAATAATGACATTTAAAATACCACTTAGACACCCATCTCTCTTACTAAATAAGTTCTTTAAGATATACAATTGTGTTTTATTCCTCATTACATCCATGGTGTACTTACTCTGTGCTCCAGTTCCTACCATATACCCAGCACCTGGCACACAGTGGGTGCTTCCAAGATCATGCTCAATACTGTATGCTAAAATCATGAGTTACCAAAAACTATATAGAAGCACCTGGGCAACTTATTTAAGCATGTGACTCTTGATTTCAGCTCAAGTCATGACCGCAGGGTTCATGGGATTGAGCCCCTATCCATGAGGATCCTGCTTGGGATTCTCTCTCTCTCCCTCTCTCTCTGTTCCTCACCCTCTGATGCTCTCTCTCTCTCTCTGTCTCTAAAAATAAACAAATAAAAAAATTTAAAGATATATATATGTATGTTTTAAATTATAAAATTAAAATGCATTAATGCTTAATGTAATTCTTTACAATAATAATACCTAAGAACTATTAAATGCTTATTACATTCTAATTCAATGTTTTATATTCTTTACATGTGTTAACCTTTTAAACCTCAAAATAAAAACTAAGGAAATGGAAAAGAAAGAACAAAAGATACCCGTTCTTCCATAGCACAGCAAGAAAAAGCTGCATGAAGAGAAGACAGAGAGTAGTACCAAAGCTCAAACTTTAATCAAGAAAACTTCTGTCTTTAACTGCACAAGAGTTTAAATCAGGAACTTATCTTCGTGCTTCATAAACATACCAAATTATGAATGAGATGAATGTCTACCTGAAAACAAAATAATGCATCATTTTACTGCGAGAGTTTGCGTAGCTTCGAAGAGCAGATGTTTTGATTCTACCAAACTGTGGTTGACAAATTTGCTAGCAGTGGGAGTGGAAAATTACTTTTCGCTTTTAGAAATTATTTGATAGCATTTACAGACTTTTGTTATTTATCACCTTGATTAAAAGCTGTCATTTGAAGCATTTATAGTCTTCAAGTACACGTCAAAACAGTTTCCAGCCAATTCGAATGCTCTTCAGAAAAGGCATATTAAACCGAACTGGGGTATATATCTTTCTTTTCTTCGGCAATACATCAAAACTATACAGTCAGGTACGTTCTAATATAGTATGAGAATTTCACTGATTAAATTTGGAAAGATTCTTATCTATCACTCACAAACCTGGAAAGATCTTTAGATTCAAAGATAAATACGAATGTAAGAAATACTGCCTTGAAGTGTCATGATAGAATGGCTGCAATTTCCATAAAAGCAACAATATCTCAAACCCATTTATCCCTTGAGAACAGATCTCGTTTCATAGAAATAAAAAAAAATAAAATAAAACTAGATCTTTTATTGACGCTTGTGAATTGATAGTTGAATTTCCATAATGATTTCTCATGATCACCAGGAATTTTTCCATGCCTACTGGAAAACAACAAAGGAGGAAAGACTCCACTCTCGCTCAATCATTTAGTCTCAGGATTTGGCCTGAGCTGACTCATGTGTTCATTTTTATTTAAGACCTAAACTTTTGAACATGTTGTATATTTTCAAAGTCTTCCTTTCATTAACTATATAGCTTTTATTTTGTAGAAGGGGTTTAGGTCTAGATACATTTTTATAAACTCAATAGTAGCTTTGACTAGTTTAAAAATTTCAAGTCCGTGTGATCAGTTTGCACTGTGTATGAATAAGATTTTCATATGCTATATTTATTGTGCAGCATATATGTAATAGTCTGTAATATCATATAGCATATGTATTTTTTTCTCATGGTTTTGTCTTTCATTCAATGTATATTTCATTGATCCTAAGAACTAAAAAAACAATCATCAGATTTGGTTTGACAATTTTAAGTTCAGTATGTTTGCTAAGTGGGTTCATTGAAAAATCAATTTTTTAAAAGGAATCAATTTTTATATATTATAAAAATTTTCCTTTTATCTCCTATCCTTTTCTTGCCCTAAAAAAATAATTCCACATATCTCCAAAAAAATTATTGGAATTTAATAGTTTGAATATCTTGAAATAAATTTGAAACACATCTTCCTTAAACTTTGGCCAAAAGTCTGAGTTCATCCCTGTTCTTCCTTTCTCACTGTCATTCATTATAGGACATGTAGCATTCAAAATGCATTATGATAAAGATAATATGTATTTGTGTAAACTGGTATTAAAATTAGATATAATATACATATATGTAAACATTTAAAATATATTTTCAAATCCATGTAGAAATATAACGTTAATCTCAGTTCAGGGAATGTTATTAAAGGCAATAGTTTAAATGTGAAATGAGGGGGCTGCCTGGGTAGCTCAGTTGGTTAAGCTACCCACTTGGGCTCAGATCATGATCTCACAGTTCATGGGTTCAAGCCCCCCATCAAGCTCTGTGCTGACAGCTCAGAGCCTGGAGCTTCCTTCAGATATGGGTCTCCCTTTCTCTGTCTGCCCCTCCCCCACTAATGCTCTCTCTCTCAAAAACAAGTAAAAATTAAAAATAATAATAATAATAAATGTGAAATTACAGATTATCATATATTATCCCTGACATATACAAATGTGTACGTAAGTATAGCATATACTTGTGTGTGTGTGTGTATATATATATTTGTGTGTGTGTGTGTATGTGTGTGTGTTTAAAATCATGTTACACGATTTGGGCTTGTATTTGCTGATTTGTAGGAGAGTTAAATTTGTAGTGTTTTTGTTTTTTTTTGTTTTGTTTTGTTTTTTCCTTTGGATTGAGAGCTATCAGAAACAGAAATGTTAAGTGGATATCAACTTTATTTAGAATATGGTTCATGAAATATATATAATTATTTGTCATTATCCTTAAAGATATTTATGGTTAAGTATTTTTTTAACATCAATCTATTTCAAAATCTGTATCATGATACTCTAAACAGCATTCACTCAAAGGCAGTATTAGATACTTGGCTGACTTAACACAACTTCTTGCCTGTTTAGTCAGATAATTAGTCTAAGAGTTAGACTAAGCAAATAAATGAATGCAAAGAGCCAAATGTAGCATATCAATTAAGCTCTGATGCTTAGGAAATTAACATCCCTAAGTAAAGCTGAGTCCAGGGACACAGTCATGTCTGTAGATATCTTTAGGATAGGTGCCCATATGCAAACAGGATAAACAAGTGCTCACAGGAGTTGTTTGCTTTTTCTCTATAATTTTTCTATTTATTTGTTCTCCTTGGGAGATGGTAAAGGAATATTTTCTTCTTCCCTACTCTGATTTTCTAATGTCCTTATAAATAAACTTGTTTATTAATAGCCTCTTTTCACCATTGGCCTGCAAGATAGGAAGATTACAAGTATATGTACATTGCCATCAAGGACACTTTTCCCCTTTCACTCTGTGTATTGATGTCTTTCTTCAGTCAGAATCAACCTTGTGGCTACTAAAAAGAAATTCACAGGGAAACAAACAAACAAACAAACAAACCCTTTCATCATATAATGGAGGAATTTGTTCTGTAAAAGCAGGAGTCTGTTTATATGGATGATAATAACTGAATCAGAAAGCCATCCTTATGATACACGATTGATATAGCTACCCAGAATATAAAGCACTGCATAGACCATATAATATTCAAAATCAGATTCAGCCATCAAACTGAAAGATTATCCCGAGTACTCTTCTGCCCTTCACAGCAGCACCACTACTGAAGTAAAACCCAAGTTATTTTATTTACATTTTCCAAGTGGGATATAGAGATGGGCAGACAGATAGATAACAGATAGATAGATGGATAGATGATAGGTAGATAGATAGATAGATAGATAGATAGATAGAATATATATGTACATCCATATATGCGCCATACGTAAGATTTACTGATTAATTCATTTAACCCATACTAATTACTTATTTTATGTAAGGTACTCTTCTGTGTACTGGGTATTCAGCAGTAGGCAAGACAAATCTACTCTCATGGAGAAAATATTCTAGCGGGACAAAT
Organism: Leopardus geoffroyi; assembly: GCF_018350155.1. Classification (NCBI taxonomy): domain Eukaryota; kingdom Metazoa; phylum Chordata; class Mammalia; order Carnivora; family Felidae; genus Leopardus; species Leopardus geoffroyi. Next base: position 177,524,099 of record NC_059327.1, read on the forward strand.
GCCTACAGGATTATTGATATAACATGTTTAGGAGGGGAGGCTGTGATAGTGAAGATGAGAAAAAACTATCTTGCAGGGAAGGTAACCTTTGCATATAAACCTGAAAGAAGTCAGCAAATCATACTTGTGATTTAGTAAATAAGGTATGATAGCTGTTCTCTGCATGGCCCCTAATGCTTTTAGTGTGCATGCCCTTGAATTGACCTTAGGCTGGCTTATGACTGCATAAAACAACTGAACACAGCAACAGTGCCAATTCTGGCACTATGTTAAAAGAAAACAAAACAACAACATCAAAAACAATAGCTTCCCTTTCCTCTCCCTTTGAAGGCTAAGCATTGGTAGCACTGGGCTGCAAAGTGAGAAGTCCTTTGATCTTGCTGGAGAGACCACATGGAAAGGCTATGTGTAGAGGCCATGTGGAGAAAACCTCTCTTGGACTACATGGGGAGGGAGGGAGTAAGGTTCAGCTCTCCTAGCATCCCAGTCCAGCCTAAAGAAGGCATGATGCCAACCCTTGCCAACACTGGGGTTGTTATTTGGGCATCTGACCTGTTCAGTTCCGTAAGGCCATGTGCTTAATAGGGCCTTCACTCAGATGGTTCTGACCTTGGTTAGCTGCTTCTACTGCTGCTATTAGGAAGTTCTTCATTGTTTACTTGCATTTTTATTTCCGCAACTCGTTCTGCCAACAACTGTTGGCCATTGCCTGAGACATAACGTAAGAGCAGCAGAAGGTGTGAGGAGCTGAATCCAGTCGAACCACAGAACTCTGAAAGACAACATGCTTTTTCTTTTAAATCAATAGGCTGAACACATAGAGAAGTTTATAGTATGGCAAAAGATATTGGGATCTTTGGAAGAAATGAAGTTTTGTAAACATTGCCTATTCTCGGCACTGTGCAGGTCAAGTTGCAAGCCTGTAAGCTCTTCTCGATAAGGAGTGAAGGGGTCTCACCGAATTCACCATTTATTACGAATGAAATATACATTAACTTTCAAAGTGTAGGAATGGAGCTATAAGAATATTAAGGCCTTAGTTTTATAGTGTCAGATTTAAGGCATCATAATCTAGGAAACCAGTAAAAGAATTTACTGCCTAAGGTCTGTGCTAAAGTATAAATTTACTAAAACATCTATGATTTTTTCCTGATGCAAAGATTGGCATAGAGTCAGAAATCACTAGTGCTGACTGAAGAGACTATATCATGTTAATTAATATGGATTGTTTCAGATACCTCCATAAAGCAGGGACACCTGATCATATTATTTATCAGGATACAGTCTAGCCCTAAATACCATATTCTTTCATAGGAGGTAGAAGGTTACAATGGTCAACCTTCCTTTCTTAATTAAGATAATTTATTAGTTGTTTCCTATACCTGACCCTCTTCTTTATCAACATCTGAAGTTGGATTATTTATAATATACTCAGATTTTAAAGTCTTTCAAAAGAATTTATGTTTCCTTTTACTCCACTGTCAAGTCACTTAATCTCCGTCACCATTTTCAGAGGACACCTCGTTTATATTTCTGCCAAGTAAACCTGTCTACCTATAGAATTCATGAAAGAATGTTTTATGTCAACAGTATTGGAATACACAGTGAACCCTTTATGTTCAGCGCATTTTGATTAAACAAATGCTCAACTCTTGAGTTGTAGTGTTTCAACTTCTAGATACATTGACCTATGTATTATTGTAAAAATGTCATTTCTTATCTGTCCAAATAATAGCATTTTGTTGATCATCAAATGCATTTTAATTCCTTACTTTAAAACGTTTCCTTTAGTATTTCCAACACCATCACAGTAGTTATTAATTCAAGATTAACTGTAAGAACTCTCTACCGAAGAAATTATATGAACATATTTGGACCTCAGTTCCTTCAAAGGTAAAATGAAGATGGATGTGCGTATTTTTATACCTAGAAAAAGAGAAATACTATACACCCCTACAGTTATTTTGTAAAAACTGATGTGTGCCTTATTTCCAATGTTCAGTGACTTAACATACCCCATCTGGATCCACACTCCTCACCAATGGGTCTAATACCCCAGTGATGTGACCTCAGTGGCCCTTTTGCCTCCTCTCTTCCCGCTGCTTTCTGCATTTACTGCCCTACAATCAGACTGACTTGCTAAGGTTGGAAAATACTGGAATTTCTGTTCTCACCCCAGATGCCACACACGTGTTTCATCTGTCTGGAAGTCACCTTTCCCAAACCGTTGCATTATCTTACCCTACTTACTCCTTCACATCAGCCTTTCTTCCTATTTCGCTTCCTCGAAATCATGTCCTGATCACCTGTACATTCCGCTCTTCTGTTCCGCTTACATTTCACTCCTTAGAATTTGAATTTCTATGTATTTTACTTATTCACTAAGTCTCTCTTTCAAAAGAATTTTGTTCTAACAGTTGTTAACTCAACATCTAGAGCTAAGGTTGAACACATACATGTTAGGTGGATAAAGAGAACAGAAAGGTGATAATGTGCAATAGAGTTTAAATGGCTCTTCAGAGTTGATGGCATTCATGACTTCAATTCTTCTCCCTTCCCTGTATCCACTCCCTTTGCAACTCTGTGTGGGATGTTCTACCTCATTCCTTGAGTCTGGGCTCTGCTTGGAGGCTTTCTTCACCAATAGGATGTTAGCAAATGTGAATAAGCAGATGTAAGCAAAAGCATTTGCTTATTTCTGTTTGCACTATTACACCACAAACTTAATATGAGAACAGACTACTGTGGACTAACCTGCTCGGATTTATAATGTGGAGCAGAGATGAGCACTTTCTGTCACCTCAGTTGAGATTGTCCTAAATAAGTCAGCCTCTGGCTAACACTAAACATTTGGGTGAGCCCAGCCATGACAAGAACTGCCTGGACTAGCTCATTTGCTTGACTGCCGACTCCGGAGGGAGCTCACTACTGAGTTATTGTTATGTGTTACTACAAGGTTATTGTTACATTTTACTGAAGTCTGGTGGTTTTATGTAGTATTACTGTGGCTATAGATAACTGATAGGATAGTCAACAAGGTTTGAAAACTTTCTTTTAATCCCTTCATAATATCATTACAAAGTAGTGCATTTCCCTTGTAATTAAAGAAAAAAAATCAAAGAAGACATTAATGATCTTAACCTACTCCCACCTCTTTCATTCAAGTCCATGTAAGGAAACTTCTATCCATGGGCAGACTGATGTGCATATTTCGATACTTTTCACAATAACAAATGTTTCAAAAATTGGTGTATCCATCTGACAGCAACAAGACTGAATGATACAGGGCAAATCAGAGCCAGTCAGAGCTCCAGTTCTCCCTGCCCCTCTGGTGTCAGCAAGATCCAATGGGGAACAGAGCTTCTACACCTACAAGGTACCAATGAAGTAGAACAAAGTAGTGAAAAGTGGAGTAGTTGACACTCCACTTCCCTCCTCCACTGGTGTCATTGGGGCCCAGTGGGGAGTTCAGTTTATATCCCCAATCAGAGGTGGTAAGGTAGGGATCGTTGATGACTGGTTTTCACCTGGAAGGTATCAGTAAGGCCTAGAGGAAGCTGCATTTCCATCCAACTCATCTGAAACAAGGAGGTGTGCCTATGCACTCCATTTTTGTTAGGTGGTGTTGGTGGGGCCCAATGGAAAACTGAAAATACACACCTTTTCAGCTCTGGTGGCTAGAGGACTACCTGCTAGGAAACATTAAAAAGAATCCAGAGACTTATAATATAAAATCCAAAATGTCCAGTGTATCATGTATCATACCAAGAACCAGGAAAATCACAGTGTGGCTAGGAAAGGGCAGTCAACAGACGCCAGAGGTGAAATGAAACAGACATTGGAATAATCTGATAAGCATTTTAAGCAATCATCATGAAAATGCTTTAACAAACAATTGGGAATTATTTTAAAGCAAACAAAAAAATGGAAAATCTCAGTAAATAAACACACTTTATAAAAAGAATCAGGTGGAAATTATAGAACTGGAAAACAATGGAGTTTCAGGGTCCTGTGTGACAGTCACAAAAAAGCTAACACTCATTATCATCAATCACATGAAAAGAAGAAAAAAATGAAGTCAAAAAAGTATTCAAAGAAATAATTGCTGACAAATTCCCAAAGTGGTAAAAAGCCATAAACCTATAGAGAAATCCATGCCAACATGCCTCATAATTAAACTAACATCTAAAATCTAAAGACAAAGTAAAGTCTGAAAGCATCCAGAGAAAAACAATGTTTCTAAAAAAGAAATCTTTTTTGGAGGAACACCAATTTAAATGACTGAAGATTTCTCATCCGAAACCATGGAGGCCAGAAGAAAATGGCTCAATATTTTCTGAGTAGTAACAGAAAAGAATTGTCAACCAGAAATTCTATATCCAGTGAAAATATTCTTCAGAAATGAAGAAAAAATAGAGCCATTGTCAGATCAAGCACAACTAAAAGAACTTGTCAGCAAAACTAAAGAATGGCTAAAACAAGTTCTCTTAAAAGATAGGAAAAGATTACAGAAGAATGCTTGAAATTTCAGAAAGAAAAAAATAAAATACATAAAAATAGAGGAATATCTAGTAGACAATTCCAATTCTCATGATTCTTGTAAGCCTCGTTTGAAGGTGGAAGCAAAACTTATAACAATCATTTGACATGGTGTTCAATGTATATATAAAAATAAAGACAATTAAATTTTAAAACTTTTTTTTAATGTTTATTTATTTTTGAGACAGAGAGAGACAGAGCATTAACGGGGGAGGGTCAGAGAGAGGGAGACACAGAATCTGAAACAGGCTCCAGGCTCTGAGCTGTCAGCACAGAGCCCGACGCGGGGCTCCAACTCACGGACCGCGAGATCATGACCTGAGCCAAAGTCAGCCACTTAACTGATTGAGCCACCCAGGCGCCCCAAAGACAATTAAATTTTAAAATGGGGAAGGTGATGGGCCTAAGGGAAGTAAGGTTTCTGCATTTCACTTGAACTTGCAAAACATCAATGCCAACTGGCAGCAATAAGTTACCTATGTATATTTTAATATTTAGAGCAACTACTAAGAAAAGTGTACAAAGCAATATACTATATACTATAAAACACTATAAACAAATCAGGATGGAATCCCAAAAGATGTTGAAAACATCTGCAGAAAGTTTAGCAAAGAGAAACAAAGGAATGAGCAACAGAGAAACATCTGAAAAGAAATATTAAAAATAAAAGCTTCCTTTGTATTGCTGCTGGACCATTTGATTTGAACCCATTGTATTTTATGCATTTTGCAATTTAGAAATTTTCATGTTATTTTGAAATCCTCTATTTCACTTGAAGTTTCTAGAGCAAAGAAGCCACTTTTTTTTTATCTCCTATTGTAATGCGTGCCACATAATGCCATTTGATTTATGTGTCTACCAAAGTGGCAATGCCAAAGGGTGGCTCTGGGGGTAAGCCAATTAAATTAATCTCAGTAAAATTGTCGTGCGTGATATTCAAATGTGCCTTCAAGAGAATTCCCCTGGTTTCTCTCTTACAACAAAGTGTTAGTGTCTCAATTCTTCACATGTGGATATTCACATACAGGAATTTTTCATGGATCAATAAGAAAATGCTTTCTTCTTGCCTCCGAGATTTTATGCTTGAGAGTGTGCTTTTGTCTTACTATTACATGAAAATATCCAATTAAAGATTTTTATATGAGATTTACAATTCAAATAATAATGGGCATTGCTTGCTACAAATTAGAAGTATATACATCTAATACATGAAAATTCTTAAGTAGATTGACTAATTTTTTTCACTTTTTTAGTTCATCAATAATTTTTTATGTGTCCCCATGGATTTAATGAAGTGGATTTTATTTTTAATTGTGTTTTCCCTGAGTCTTTCATATAGGTGATTAGGTGAATAAAAATGAACATATTGAGAAGGAAAAAAAAAAATGGCCAACCAATCAGATGTTCACATAAATTTGAGATGATTGCTGTTAATTGTGTGGGGGTGGGGTCTTTCATATAGGTGATTAGGTGAATAAAAATGAACATATTGAGAAGGAAAAAAAAATGGCCAGCCAATCAGATGTTCACATAAATTTGAGATGATTGCTGTTAATTGTGTGGGGGTGGGGGTGGGAGAGGTAGGTCCTTGTACAGGACTGGAAAATGCTTTCTGATATACTCCATCAGATACTACTTAACATAATTAGCATGATATATTGTGTCTTGTCATTGTGTTCACAACATTTGTTTTTCGTACTACCAGTGTTTGTTTGATTTTCTTTTCTTGGCACAGATATCCATATTTTGCTATGTTTATTAACCTATCTTACATGACTTGAATATGCATTATATTCCTTTTAAGGTAAATTTGCTATCATGGTTCAAGTGTTTAATATTTCAGATTGAGGTTTTCCTCTTTTTTTTTTTTTGTAGTTTCAAGTTTTTATTTAAATTCCAGTTAGTTAACACATAATGATAGTTTCAGGTGTAGAATTTAGTGATTCATCACTTACATATAACACCCAGTGCTCATCACAAGCGCCCTCCTTAAACCCCATCACTCCTTTAACTCACCTCCCTGCCCACTCCCCTCCAGCAACCTACAGTGTGTTCTCTATAGATGAGTTTGTTTTATGCTTTGCCTCTCTCTTTTCTATCTTCTTGAAACATCTGTAACTGTCCTCCAAATCCATTCTCTATTTAAAGCCTAAGTCTATTCAAGCTCTGTGAACATGTTTAACAGTTTCTTCTATACATGTACATATTTTCAAACTTTGAAAAAAAAAAAACTCAAGAGAATTGTAATTTATTATATTATCAACAGAAGTGACAGTAGCAAAAACAAAGGTTGAGGTTAAAACAATTTTGCAAAATTGAGTTAAAAGTAGAGACATTAAATATTTTATGGTGTTTCAAAAAACTTGTCATGTTTTACATAATGTAAAATATTATGTATGTGTGTTCTATAGTTCTTAATAAAAAGTATCCAAGGGGCACCTGTGTGGCTCAGTTGGTTAAGCATCTGACTTCACCTCACGTCAAGATCTCACAGTTCATGAGTTCGAGCCCCACATAAGGCTCTTCACTGACAGTGTGGAGCCTGCTTGAGATTCTCTCTCTCTCTCTCTCTCTCTGCTCCTGTCCTGCTCTGTCTCTCGAAATAAATAAACTTAAAAAAAAAAAGGAATCTAAAACTTGAATATAAGGCATTGCAATGTAATACTGGGGCATCCCTTAATAGTACAAGCAAAAGAATGTCCTTGTATTTGCCTTTGCTATTTACTGTTTTATTAGCGCCCAGGCATTGTGACAAGAGATACAACCAACCCATTTATCACAGTACTCCATCCACACTGCCTTCCTCTTTACACTTCTTGAATATATCAGCATGCTTTCAACTCATTTGCACTTTGTGCTTACTCTTCTTTCCCCAGATTTCCAAATTGCTCCTTCTTTTGCTTCTGTCAGTTCTCTGGTCAAATGTCATCTCTTCTTATGTGCCTTCATGGATAATATTTTTAAAAACATAAAGATGGGGCGCCTGGGTGGCGCAGTCGGTTAAGCGTCCGACTTCAGCCAGGTCACGATCTCGCGGTCCGTGAGTTCGAGCCCCGCGTCGGGCTCTGGGCAGATGGCTCAGAGTCTGGAGCCTGTTTCCGATTCTGTGTCTCCCTCTCTCTCTGCCCCTCCCCCGTTCATGCACTGTCTCTCTCTGTCCCAAAAATAAATAAACGTTGAAAAAAAATATATATATATATATTAAAAACATAAAGAAACCATCATTATATCTCTCTCTACACTTGCTTTATTTTATTTTATTTTATTTTATTTTATTTTATTTTATTATTATTTTATAGCCATATCTTAAATGTAATATATTTTTGTATCATATTTTTATCCCCATTAAATATAAGCTTCTTGAGGTCAGAGAATGTCTACTTGATTCTCTCTAGCATCTAAAGAGTGTCTGACAGGATTTTGATAAATAAATTGGTCTACTGGCACTATGCCTTATATAGTTGCAAGAATGCAAATAATTTCCAAGTTCTGTTTTGTCTTCCTGTTTTGTCATTTTCTTTTTACAAGAATTGGTTAATCTCTATAGTTCCTGATGCATAACTAATTGGCCTTTCTAAAACTTTCTTCTGGCTAAATTTGCTGCCACTTTCTTCAATGTAATATTTTCTTCAATGTAATATTTTCCACTGAATAATCTAAATGTTGTTCTGGCCATACATGCAATTTATTGCGCTTCGTGAATATGCCTGCTCAATCTTAATAGATGTATGTTTTTCTACAGCTCTGAATTCATTTATACATGCATTCCTCAACTGTGAATGGAATGCATAGCATGTGATGGGTTTTGTACATGCACAGTGGTTATTGGATTTTTTTCTGCTACTTTGCTGGGATGAATAATGACACTGTTCATGTCATACTATTTTCTAATAAAAAGCCTTTCTTATAGCCTTCTTGGTTGTGCTATGCGTAACTGGAGGAGGCATTTTTCATCTGCCTACTGGGTGTACAACCATACACGGTGGTTGTGCTCAGAAGCCTTCCTTGGTTTCTCCAGTCTTATTGCTATACCACCATTCTGCAATCCATGGCTCTTAATCTGCACCTCACTATAAAATGTACCCCTTCACTAGGGGCACCTGGGTGGCTCAGTTGGGTAAGCGTCTGACTTCAGCTCAGGTCACGATCTTCGTGAGTTCGAGCCCTGTGCTGAGCTCTGTGCTGACAGCGGGGAGCCTGGGTTTGCTTCAGATTCTCTCTCTCTCTTTCTCTCTCTTTCTCAATCTGCCTCTGTCCCACTTGTGCTCTGTCTCTCTCTCAAAAATGAATAAATTTTAAATTTACCCCACAGTATAGAACTGTTTTTCTATTTTCACCAACATGATATGGATATTAGATGGGTATAAATTTGGTCTTTCATATCTGATTCCCATTCTAGCAAAGTGCATAGGAGTTAGCGTAAAAAAACTCGTGAGATGAGTAAATGATGAATACGATCAAATTATATTTGAGAGGAAAATACATTTATTACGAATTTATTTGAAGAAATGAATACTATTCCTACCAATGGAACGTGAGTCTGTTATGTCTGTAATTGGATTGAAAGAAAGCACAAGTAAATAGAAAAGTTAATTTCTATACTTGAAGCATCCTAAAAGTTTAAATCCAGTATCATTCTACATCTCCTGACTTCAGAAAGTTATTAATCATATATGCATCATGGCAATGGTTTCTGTTCATCTACTCTTTTGTAGAGGTACTTCCGGGAAGCAGAATTATTTCTCAGCAGTACAAGAAACATTCCCTGCATGTATGTGTAGTCATGACACTGGTTCTAACTATTGTCAATGAAAGTGATATATGTGACTTTCAGGCCAGGGCATTTTAAGAAACAGGGGTGCCACATTCTCTCTTCCTTCTTCTGCGATCTGGTTCCTCAGGAGACAGACATGTTTGCATACCTGTGGTTTATTTTGGAGAAACTCGGGAGCAATACTTGTAGAGAAGTGAAGGAAGCAGGACTGAGGAGAGCGAGAAGTTGAACATTTCTTTCTGCAACAGAAGGATGGATCTGCAATAGAGGCGGCAGCCATTCCCACAGTGAGTTCCAAGGCTGGAATGGTCTTCCAGGGACAGCAACACTGAAGGCAATGGATGGATCTTTGTAACTCCATATTGACCGGTCTTTGGTTAGGGACAGCCTCTGAGGAGAAGAGTAATCTTGATAAAGACGGCTTCTTCAGCCAAGGACAGCTGAAGAGGCACTCAGCTTTGAGCCCTCGATGGCCAACACTCGTGTCTGTTGGAAAAACGACTACTCTCCTCTGAAGAGAGCAGCACATCACAGCATTCGCTGTACTTCCTCCAACAAGATGCAGAAGGCACCGGGGCTCAAGTGAATAGGGGGTCATGACACAGAAGGAGCCAAAGAACCTAAATTACATTGTGAAGTGACACTCCCCAGGAACATCCACTCAGGGGCAGAGAATCAATTCGAATGTGTTCTAGCTACTGAAAGTCCACAGTCTAATTATCAACCTGACCTATATGTTGCAGATAAACTCTGTCAGTTTTCTTCAGAGTAATCTCTCTCTCCAATACGGTCCTCCCCCTCCCACTGGCCTTTTAAGTTAAAGGAATGAAAACGACGTAGAGCGATTATACAGATGGCATAATGTTTACCAGTGTTGCTGGCAAACCCCTGTGAGAGGCTGTATTTCAGAAGCATAATATCTGAAGTCATTGCTTGAAAATTATTCACCCCCGAGGGATCCTCAACTACACTGAATTCTCTGCCACAACTGTTTTCATGCGAGGTGTTAAAATCTACTGGTTGCACCTATGTATTCATTATTCGAGTAGTACCCACTTGCAGAAATTAATGTTTAGTACTGTACATAACTTCTGAAGTTTAAAAGGTATAATTTAGTCCAAAATTGCTTTAAGCCTCAAAGGGAGACTATATATATATATATATATATATATATATATATATATATTTCTCAAGAAGGAGTGTACGTGTGTGTTTGTGTGTGTGTGTGTGTGTGTATATATTATATATAATGCTATATATAATGCTATAATCTTAAATTCTTATTTTTTAGTTGGAGTTCTAGAAAAATCTATGACGAAAGGAACGATCCACATTCCCTACACAAATATAATTAAAATGTCTGAAATAAATAATCTTGCTTGTGTGCCAGATATAATTCTTTGTTTCTTAAATTTTTTAACGTTTATTTATTTTTAAGAGAGACAGAAACAGAGTGCAAGCAGCAGAGGGGCAGAGAGAGAGACAAACACAGAATCTGAAGCAGGCTCCAGGCTCCGAGCTGTCAGCACAGAGTCCGACCTGGGGCTCAAACTCACAAACCGAGAGATCATGACCTGAGTCAAAGTCGGAAGCTTAAATGACTGAGCCACCCAGGCGCCCCTCAGATATAATTCTGAATATGAAATATTTCTGCATTCAGGCCAAGTTAATCAAATGGTTCAGAGTTGAGTCTTTATCCAGTGCATTGAAATGTTGGGGGGAAGTGTTAATATTTATGCCAACACAGATTTTCTTTCCTACATAAATTATGTGGTTTGAGGGCTAAAATATATCAATACACAAGGAAATTTGGAGAAACCGGGGATTTAACTTAATCTTACAAACCTGATTGAACACCAGTTGTAATATAGGTGTAAAAAGTGGGAAATACTGGTTAGCATTGAAGTTAAACACGTGACCTGAAGTAAAAGTGGTTTGGGGACTGGAATCCTGAATCTGACTAGCTATGTGTGACTGTGGATTAGTCACTGAGCTCTGATCTTCTCATTAATAAAATGGAGTTTATGTCTTATTGGACAAGTGAAGATCAAGCAAGATTCATGCAATGCTTTTACTCAGTGGATCATAGTGAGCAAGCATTCAAAATGTAATTGGTATTTTTACTTTTATTATACAAAGCTTCATTTGAGATAGCTGTTCAAAAAATAGCACGTGTTTCCTTCACTTCACTGGTTTCCATGGTTTCCTTGGAGTATAGGACACATTATCAAACATAAAGTATTTAAATGATTTAATCATCTGGTGCCACGGAATAAACAATTGTTGACAGTGGGAAAAAGTTGAAGTGATGAGAAACTGTTGCCTCATTTGCATAATTCAAAGATCCTATTTAATTTGAAATACATCTTAGTAATACTGTAAGGGTCAAATGATTAAAGATATCTGATGTTCACGAAAGGACAGACTGAAAGGTCAGTTTCCTAAGACAAATATCCTGAGACCCAGATATAAGTATAAAAATAGCTGTGTATAATTAAGGTGGAATAGAAAGATTGCTTACTCATTAATTCTGGAAAACTTATTTTCTATTTGGGTGGAAAAATTATTTACTACTTGGATGAAAAATAATTTTTACATTTTTACTTACCTCTTAAATAATTGAAATTCCTATATTTCCTTGAATGCTGAGTTCCTTTTGAATTTTGTTTTTACATAAATATTTCTCCCAGTTGGAATGTTCCTCTAAACCCCTACACTTAGCTAATTCCTATACATCTTTCAGGTTTTAGCTTGTTTGTGACTTCTGTGGAAACAAATTTTCTAACCCCTCTTGAAAAGCCTAATCCATTTCTTATATGCTAGCACAGAGCTTGAGTCTCTCCTTTGCCGCATATGGTTGCTGGGATTTTCCAGGTTCTTTAGTGATTATGTGATTACTGTTTCTCCTTATAAGAGCATAAATTCACAAGGAATGACACCATCCCCGTGTTACGGATGATATTTTTCTTGGCCCCTAGCACCGTGCCTGGTATTTATTTGATTACCAGTAAGTATTTATGGGACAGTAGATGAATGAATAAAAGCTTAAAGATTAAACAGAATTCACCAAGAAAATCACAAGGAAACAATATATCAAAGGTGTTTGTTCTTTGAATGGAAGTCTTTTGTACTTCTAAAAACAAAGTAAGAATCTGTTACAGGAAAATTCAGTTGCTTTTTCAAACAGTAAGTAACACAAGTTTTTTTTTTTTTTTTTTTTTAATTTTTTTTTCAACGTTTATTTATTTTGGGGACAGAGAGAGACAGAGCATGAACGGGGGAGGGGCAGAGAGAGAGGGAGACACAGAATCGGAAACAGGCTCCAGGCTCTGAGCCATCAGCCCAGAGCCTGACGCGGGGCTCGAACTCACGGACCGCGAGATCGTGACCTGGCTGAAGTCGGACGCTTAACCGACTGCGCCACCCAGGCGCCCCAGTAATACAAGTTTTATAGCAAAAGAGGAGTAAAACATCCAAATTGAAAACCAAAACCTGGGAAAATACTTAGGACATACAAGACAAGGGTTAATTTAATAACTAAGTTAGGGTTTCTCCACTTTGGCATTAGTGACATTTGGGACTGGGTGATTCTCTTTCTAGGGCATCGTTGGCATTGCCTGGAAGCATCAGGCCTCCAGCCAATAAATGTAGCAATGCCCTTGGCCTGCTCCTTCCCAGTTATGGCAAACAAAAATATCTTTAGACATCTCCAAATCACTCCCAGTTGTGAATGACTGGCCCTAAATCGAGGGCAACCCCACTAAATCTGGTCAAAGTTATATTTGATAGAAACTGAGACGAGTGCTTGGTTATAAATATCTATGTGTAATTTGCAGTCATATAAATTGAAAATATTATCATTGAAGCATTTTACTGACCTTCCTGTTTATGAACTGTTCATTCATAATTCATATGTACATCAACACACTCCTTCCACTTAAAAAGGCCTTCAGTTCACGGAACAGTGCATTTTGGTCCCATTACTCAGTTTTTCTTCAATTAAAAAAGATGTCTGAAATTTGTCTCCCAGAGTCAACATATCCCTAAAATAGACATATTTTATTTTCGTTTCTTTTTTCAAAATAAAGTGCCAATAAAATTAGAAGTTTCATTACACAGCACTCTGCGGTCTGTGGAACTTATCATTTTGTTTGCTTGCATTTTATTTAATTTAGCTTTACTGCAACAAACGGCGCCCTGTACTTCAGCAAGAAATGAGTTCCAGTTTCTCAGAGGCACTTCCCCCTCCCCCTTTTTGTAAACCTGTCACATTCATTTGTACACCAAATGCTTATTTAGGATAGAGGATTTTGCTTCCTACATTTTGGACTAAGCTGATAAGAAATGAATATCTATTTTGCCTGCTAGCTTGCTTTCAAGGAAGATTAAGAACATAGAATACATGTTTAATGTATTTTAGCTGAACTCAGGGATACAGTCAACTCGATATATCTCTGATATATCCTGTGTCTAAAGATCGCCTCGCTCCATAACAAGTATTGATTCAGTCAGAGCAAGACCTCCCTCTGACCAGTTTTGAAACACTGGAGAATGCAAGAGAACACTTAATATGAGGAAAGAATTGAGGAATGTTACTGCTGGAAGAGAATTCGAATGATTTTACAGAATTTCAGTTCACTTTTCCGAATTGTAACGTGAGGCTCGGAGGGATTCAGTAGCGTATGAAATGAACCGTGGAGCTAATTAATTGTAAAGTTGGAATTTGAGCCCAAATCATAGGTTCTGACCCAAAAGGGAAGCTGGAGTCAAATTTGTGGTTGTAGTGTTTTAATTTCAATTCCTAGATTGTTAGGCAAATACTTGGAAAGAAATTCCCAGATCCATTTGAACAAGCTTAAGACAGCAAGCTATTTAGTAGCTGCAGACATGACTTTGTAAAATCAGGCATACCACAGATCTACTCATGTCTGACACAGTGACAGGCCTAGTAAATCAATCATAAGAAATATATGTGTTTGTGTGTATGTGTATATCGTTACATATAATATAGATGAACATACACACATATATGTATCTATGTTTATAGTTATATCTATCCCTGTATATATTTTATTATGAATATGACAAGACATTGAGTCTGCCATGCATGAACCCTAGATAGCAGAATTAGCTGGGAAGAAAACATGCAAATGCATCCTATAATTAGTAAAGAAAAGGCAAAAACACAATCTGAAATGTAAAGAAGATATGAATAATGCAAATAAATGTTTCAAATTAATTTTTTCAATTATTAGATTCTATGTTTTGTTATATAATAAATGATATTATGTCTTGTATATCATAATTTAATGAATGAGGCAAACCAATGATGTAGAAAGTTGAATGTTGGATACCTTTTTGCCTCCTTCAAGTGACGTCACGTATAGCTACACCTGGCTTTTATAATCACCTTTGTTTACACAATTTTCCACAGAACTGCAGACTTAGTGTGCCAATTTCAACATTTTATCAGCTATTACGAAGTCACGTGCTGGTTGGCAAGTCTGTTTAATAAAATCGGAATTGGTTAGTCACTGAAAACCTACAGGCATTACAAGCCATATACCCTCCCTCTCCTGTAGACTTCATGTTTACCACTAAACCTTCTTTAATACTCCATGTTTCTGCTCAGTAGCCATCATTACGATTTAACTCTATTTATTTTGTCATTCTTTTTTGAAAAAGAAAAATTAGTTTCAAGGAATCTCTACATCCAACATGGGGCTCGGACTCAACCCTGAGATCAAGTCGCATGCTCTACCGACTGGAGATGGCCAGGCGTCCCTATTTTGTCATTCTTATTTGTGTCTTGTTTCTTTGGTTATTATGTAAGTTCTATGCACACAGGGATCAGGTCTGCATTGCACTTGCAGTATCTGGGTGTACCGGACCTATAATAATGCAGAATAAATAAGTAAATTAGCTGATCCATTTATACGTGAAAATAAGATAAGCCTAGAAAATATACTTAAAAGAATGGTGACATTATCAGTCCATTTATTTCCATTGGCAATGATCTAAAATAAAATGGTAGGGAGCATTGGCATACAAGTATAGATGAAGAGTATCGTTACATAAAACCTATCCTCCAAAATAATTAAACTGTCCACAAAAGCAGTCACAAGTGGATTTACTTAAGAGTTTTGTTTTGGATTTTAGTTTTGGTTTTGCAGTTGCAGAGATTTTTACAGAGCAGAGGTGTCTAATGCTGACACAATTTCTTATTTTTTAAATGAAATCTCCAGAGACCGTCCCTTGATGATTCCTACCCTGAAAAATGTTGCATCCCTGGATTCCTCAGACTCTGTTGTTCTGCTCTTTAGACTATTAATTATCTTTCATGTCTTGCCTCCAATTATTCTTTCGAGTAGATACATTTGCCTCCCCACATCCAAATATATAGCAGCAACAATTCTAACGGTATTGCCTTCCTAAACCGTTGCACATTCATAGCCCAGTGCATAATTGATTCTTTTAAGAGATTGCATCTCTTTCCCTCACAGTGCTTAACTGAATAATTATTACAAATATCACTGAATCACAGTAATCAATAGGGTGTGAGACAGGAAAGTGAAAGTGGACGCTGGTGTAAACCCATCAGTGGAAGACACATGTATTCTTTACATTGTCATAAAAATCCTTTCCCCGTTACACTGAATATTTAAAAAAAAAAATGCCTTTAAACTAATTAAATTCTGATATACATTACAAGTTGACATCATTTCATTTAGGTAACTTTGTCATCTGGAATGAAAGAAAAAAATAAAGAGGTAAACATACATTGAACTCCTTTGTTCCTTCATAAATAGATGAGAAGATTGAATTATGGTATTATTATTCTGTGATGTTTTCCAGCCGTGCAATACTGTGAATATCTTGTATCTCAAAGTGATCTCTTTCTTCATTAAAACTCTATGGCCACTGCTGTTTGAGTTTTATTCTAATGAACTCAATATAGTCTGGATATTTTATCTCATGTTATGGTGACAAGAAATTTTGAAGCTTTGAGAAAATTTGTATGTGGCCTCTTCCCTCTTAGCTTTCCAGTTGCTTATAACTTTGTCCCTTTGCTACGAGGAAATGGGATTTCCACTGAATTTGGAATAAAACTTAAAATCCTCATCTTCATCTATGTCACTGATTTGGTGGCTAATTTTTGAAGCCCATGCCTCACCATTTTCTGTTCTGCTCAGAGTGCTTCATTTGCAATGGCTTTCTTTCTACTCTTCTGTACCAAGCCCTATTCTACTTTTAATGTGCTCCTTTACCTCATTATCATCCTTCAGGTCTTAATGTAAATGTCACCTACTCAGGGAGCATTTCCTATATCAACAGAAAATAATTAGTGAGAAAATGAGAAGTTTATTTTGGTTTGTGAACTATAAATTTCATGATTACTCCTTGCATGACTTTGTTTCTTGAACTGAAGGTCAATGGCATTGATGGGTTTTGTTCAAATAATTCTCAACAATCTTGGATAACTATTTTAAAGCATGAGGGAATTTGATGGTACCAAAAACTGATCTAGTGAGACCTTGCATTTTTTAGAACGGAAGCCGTAACCTCTGTAAATTATTATTACATAGATGCATTTTGCCTTTAAATAATTCGGATACAATTGTTCTTTAACTGAATATTACCATAGCTAACTAGACTAAACATTGCTTTTGAGATAAATGCCATGTGATTTTAAGACAGTTGTTCAAAAATACTATTTTCCTTGTTGATAACAGAAACTATAAGCTCCATAAATATTTATTGTGTAGACTGGAACCTTCCAATATGTACAAATGACTTTTATGGTTTACATTTTTGATTTCCCATTCAAATAACACACTTATGTTTGCTTAATGTATTTTAATTTTTTAAATCAGACCCAAAATATTATTAGATACACCAACAGGTAAAATATTGGGAATAAATATTATCTACATTAAAAAAATTATTTTAGTTCTATATAGTATAAGTTTTAGTTAGTGTACTAGGTAAACATTCCTGATAATTGAATTATTAACTTCCATCTATTGCTTTAAAATAATTTAAAATTGATAGTAATAATAGTATTAATATTAGTTTCTAAACTGCTAAATATATCAGTAGATGCAACCAAGAGATTGATGTGACTTGAAAATTATAATAATTTGCCCTCTAATATTTTCTCCACTGCACCTAACCTGAAATTTTGGCCATCGAACATTATTTATTAAGATTATCATTCTACTTAGAATGATTCTTTACCAAATGCATATAAGCTACTCCAAAAACTTTTTATTTATTTATTTTTTGGTTTGTGTAAAATCTTTCCCCTTGTCCACCTAACACTTGTTAATCTACACAATAAAATCAAAATGTTACTCTGTTTTCAGTATGAATCTATTTTAACAAAAATCTCAAAAAGTTTATATTTAAAATTAAGTGGTAGATCTTGAGCATCTGCTATGGACTAGCTACTACTTTTCGTGCTTTCAAGAGGATTATCACAACATTGTCACACTTAAAAACAACCCGTTGTGCATTATTGTTCACATTTATAGAGTTTATGAGACTAAATAGATGATTCGACGTAGAACCAGAAACTGAAATCAGAACTCTTGATCACAAGATGATTATTCATTTACTAGTGCAACACTAAATACTGAGAAATGACATGAGTGAAATAATTCTCATTGGTTAGACTCAAAAGACTAAGATTGTCGCTAATGTGGAATGAATGCCGCAGGGAGAGGAGACAGAGGTAGGATGTGACACTGTTGCCATCTAGGCAAGGGTTTATGAGCATTAGCAATTCACAAACAAACTAGGCCATGGTCAGACCTTCCTGGACCTCCAGTTGTTCGTCCATTGTTCTCCCATTGTCAGCCACCAGAATTCTACACAATAAAATTTGACTGTTTCCCTACAAGCCCACAAGAATTTAAGGAGCAGCTTTCAATTCAATTATCAAAGGAAAAATTCATTTTTACCCAAAGTATTCAATTTAAATCCACAACTTAAAAGTCATTAATTGAATATCACTAATTAGTTTAATATTTATGTTTTTACTTCTAAATCTGAATTTTCCATTGTAACTCTGACATGACATCTACCTGCAAATAGATGTTAAAAACAATTCTTCTAGTGACCAACTTGACACATTGTCATTAAAATACCTATTTACTTTAACCTATTGGCACGATTATAAATTGTTATTTTTTCCAGGATTTATATTTTTTTCTTGCCAGATTGACCCTTTCATCTGAAGCAGTAGGGGATAATCTGATAACACTGGCATTCTCAGGCTCATATTCCTTGACTTTGCGAAAGCAAAGCACCACTTTAGAATATGGAATACAAGGACTCCATAAATGCACTCGTTGCTCTAACCGTGATCAGCCTAACAAGGCTAATCAGTTCACTTTAAATTCTTTCTCATTTGAATCAAATGCTTTCTTCATCTTTTCTTTAATGCTGTATGAATAATCTTTTTAAACTGAAGGAAATTTTATATACACTGAATAAAATCTCTAGTAATTATTTTTACAGATAGTACACCCCTCAGTCACAGACAGAAAATTGACCATAACGTGATTGGCTCAACAACGCCTTCATATTTTTTCATCAATTTAGAATCACTATGAGATGGTTTGTCAAAATAAATTTGCATTTTCTTAAAATAAAATTACAATAACATCATTGTACCGTTTTACAGTCACAAAATGAGAATAATGTTACAAGAGGCTCCTAATAAGTTCTTGCCTTTTTACATATTCTATTTTGTCTTAAGTCATTGTCATCAAAAGAGTTTGGTGATCAATACCAAAATACAGACTTAATGGACAAGCCACATCAGGTTTAAATAACTTAAGTAATATAACTTAACTTAAATAACTTAACTTCAGGTAACATCTCCCAAGAAACACTGAACTGAAGTGGGGAAGAAAAAAAATAAATGTTGATATGCTAAAATAAAAGAGAAAGAATTATCATGGAGAAATAAACAGAGAACACTTTTTCAGAACAGTAATAAAATTAGTAAACCACAAAGTGGTGCAAAGATCTATTGGGATATTCTACCAGTTGGTTTATCCAAGAAGTGCTTTTTACCCCAAGGGGTCCTAGATTTACCCAAAGATTGTTTTTGAACTAGATGGTCATGAGGTTGGCCTAACCTCCATTGTTCCCTGAATACACCCATTTATTTTATCCAATTTGTTTACCTCATTTAAAACCAAAATTTCGGGGTGCCTGGGTGGCGCAGTCGGTTAAGCGTCCGACTTCAGCCAGGTCATGATCTCGCGGTCCGTGAGTTCGAGCCCCGTGTCAGGCTCTGGGCCGATGGCTCGGAGCCTGGAGCCTGTTTCCGATTCTGCGTCTCCCTCTCTCTCTGCCCCTCCCCCATTCATGCTCTGTCTCTCTCTGTCCCAAAAATAAATAAACGTTGAAAAAAAAAATAAAAAAAACAATAAAACCAAAATTTGACTTTCAGTCCACGCTGATTTCACCTTTTGACAGACGAGATGGCATTCCTCTGCCTGACTGAGCTTTCTTCTTAAAAGGAAGGGTAATTCTCACAATTATCTTCCTGATATTGTCCTCCATCTTTTTTTTTTTTTTTTTTGTCGTTTACACCATAACCTTGAAATAAACTTCATGTAACATTCATGAACCTTGCCACAATCGTGCCGCTCTTAGCTGTACTAGTAATTAAATCTGAGATGTTGCACATGTTTATATTTTACCTGTAAAACAATAAATTTATAGCACCTGCAAATATGAGTATTTTTCCAAAATGTATAATATACATCACCAAAACTCAGCATCAGTTTTTGTCACCCAGACTCGGAGTTTCATTTCAGAAGAGTAAGTGAGATGAAGGTATTAGAAAATGTATTTAAAAGGATGAGTGATATACTTCAGCGATGCTCTTTTTCTAATTAATGTTCTACATGAAGTAATTTATTATAATAATATTAACTAAAAATAGCATCAAAAGGAAATGCCAAATTGACCATATGCCTTTCTCTTCTGTAGTAAATTTTTTTTCACATTTTCTGATCATCTAATAGTGATATTTCTACTGAGTCCGAGAAAGTACTTGTTTTTACAATGAATAGAAATTCTTGGACCAGTCTCATGCACATCTTTGATAAGTATATGATCCCACCATAGATTATATCTCTGCTCTAGACTTCTTCCTAAAATTTTCATCCTTTTCTTTTTTGACTCTTTGAAAGCAATAGTTCTGTAATAACCTTATTTCTCTCTTTAAGCATTTTTTTCCTGAATGCTTAAAAAAATTATTTTGCAATCAAAACAGATAATACTCTGGCTGAAGAACTATAAATAAGATCAAAACAAATTAACAATTAGATAATTGTTTGAGCCCTAATGAGTATTTCCTCTTAAGAAAGGAAACATGAAGTCAAAAATATGAGATTAACCTTTATATAAAGAATGGTATTCAAAATGCTATTAAGTCATTAACTTTGGTAAATAGGCATTTAACCTTTGTCAAAATGCAACAGAGTTTAACCTTTGTGTTTAAAATAGTGCTTCTATTAGGTATGCTTCAATTGCTGCAGATCAAATAGAAAGCAAACTGCCACTTGACCCGAAATCTAAACTAATCCTGATGCGACCTTTGTAGGATTTAAACTAAAGTTTGTTGAACTTTATTTTAAAACAGCAGTATTTTTCCTTTCTAATTTTGCAGTCCTTTGCACACATCCTACTTCCTGCTGGGTGGGACGATTCCAAAATGCTGCAATGAAAAGCTGTTGTTGTTGTTGTTGTAGTGGTTTTGGGTTTTTTTGGGTTTTTTTTTTTTTTTTTTTTTTTGGAGGCTGGAAGCAAAGAACATTCTCTTGAGAAAGTATGTTTTAACAGTATTTCCAGTCAAATTTTGCAAACTCAGGAGACTCAGAGTAACATTTATACTTTTGCTTATGCAAAAGTACAATTCTAATGCCTTGCCATTTACTCATTGTTAATTTACAGTCAAGGAGGAAAAAAAGATATAATTGGATTTACCTATTATGGGCATACCAATTGTGTAGAAAGCATAATTTCAAATGAGAAAGAGCTATTTTCCTCCAAACATTTGCATCAGTCACTCTTAGTGATCCACTGATACATTTCAAGTAATTTTCCTCTTTAATTAGAGCACACAGCTCTGTTTCTGTGTGTTCTACAACAGATGTGATATTTGCAAGCATCTCAAGGGAAGGTATGTTTTTCCAAAAGATGCTTACCTGCACAACCAAAAGGTTTTAGGAGCCTCAGAAATCTAAACTAAAAAGCACAACTTTCTAGAAGTAGGCACAAGTGTAAGGTGAGTCAAGTAGGTTCTGCTGTCCTTTCCTCTGGTGAGCAGATCTTCAAACAGACATTGGAAGCTAGAGATAAAGAGGCTTTCTCACGAAAAATTATAAGGACCAAATAATTGGAGAATATGCTCACGGTTTAAAGGAAAATATGCCTCCCTTTAAGAATTTGTCTCTGTAATGTAGTCTTTGACATTGCATTGAGACCCATTATTTTACCTACATATTCTATAAAATTTAAATGTGAAAGGTTCTCAACCCCTCAGTCTCCAGGGAAGGAAAGCAACCAAAAGCATTTATTTGGGGTCTTTGGGACTGCAATCTGGGAGACACGGAGGGGACCGAAATTGAAAATGTGCTGTGAATTGCAATCAAAGAGTATAGGTTTATAGAGGCAAAAGCCACCAGGCTACATCTCTTATTTTAAAGGAATTAAGATGGGTGGTGACAAGTTCAACTAACTAGCTAATACACAATTGGCTATTTAGCTAATAGATGTTACACGCTTTTTATTTCAGTTCAAAGTAGAAGGATGGGTTGCAGAAGGTGATGGTGATGCAGCTGACCAGTTGCAACTGTCAAAAGTCCCAAGTCTATGGTGTTCCAGGACTTGTAACCAGAGATTTGCAGAAGTCCTTCTTCCTCAGTATTCTCCAGATCCTATATTGAATGACTCTTATAGCAATGTTTTATTTCACTTTGGAGTCCTTCACCAAAGAGAGGAAAAATCATAGTGTAGCACCAGAACCCATGCATCAACCATAACAGCTCTGAAAGTTTTCAAGAAAGTGAAGTTAGTTTTCAGCTGTTTGTGATCTGAACCTTTTAGGTGTCTATTTCCTTCAATCTCTGGTTCTCATAGGTCTCATCGGTCTGGTTCCCGTATATATATATAGTTTGTGTACTTTGAAAAAGAGAGTGAGAGCGTGGGAGGGACAGAGGGAGAGAGAGAGAATCCCAAGTAGGTTCCAGACAGTCAATGTGCAGCAGGATGTGGAGCTTGAACTCATGAACCATGAGATCACCACCTTATCTTAATTCAAGACTCGAATGCATAACCAGCTGAGCCACCAAGGCACCCCTCTCATAGGTCTTAACTGTTTGCACCTTCTCTTGGACCGGTAGCTACTTAAACACTGTAAACTATAAAAAGATTGGCCTTAAGGTCTGCTTTGCTCAGGCCTGTGTCCCCAATTCCCAAGCAGTGCCTGGGAGAACAAATTGACTTAGTAAAAGTTTACTGAAGAAATAAATGAATTTAGCAGTTAATGAATTACTGACTCATAATGTTACCTTTTGGAAATACATTTGCATTATCATAGGCCAAGGAACCTCCAAAACTAAAGACCTGAATCATTTGTTAAACACAGTTTGAAGAATCAACCAATGTGTTTCAAGGTAAATTTGGTGTTAAGAAGAGATTTAAGCAGAAAAATACGCAAGTAAGGGCACTTGAAATGCTTCGATTTACAATAACAGAGTGGCTTATTCTGTCTTGGAGTAAAACTTACTTTGCCAAGACTCATTTCCTAAGTAATTGGTATAGGGAAAGGAAAGGGTTTCCTCCACCCTCTTGGGTCCCTGACTGGGTCTGGTACCTGGGACAGTCTGCATTGTGTGAATGAGGTGTGGGTTTTTGGATTCCCCACAAGATTTAAGTGGGGATACACGCTGGAATCCACAGCCAGAAGGAGGGAAAGTTGCAAGCACAAAGCAGTGTATTAAAGCGAAAGTACACTCTCAAGACAAGAGAGTGGGCCGGTTCTGAGAGGTAGACCTGCCCCTACCCCTACCCCTGCCCCTGCCCCTAGGTTGCTTTGGTATTGGAGATTTTAGGGTCTCCCTGGACTGGGAGGAGCTTTGACATTCAGTGGGGTGGTCTTTAATGGAGACTGCTGCCAATCATTTGGGCGACTCCTCCCACCGTTGAAATCTATAAAGTTTCTACCGGAACCGTCATGGCAGCCTTTCTCCACCAGATGGGGCTGTTCCTACAAAGCAAAAGCATTATAATGCGTCTAGGGGTTATCCTGTGGCAGTGGTGCAAGAAGATAGCGCATGCTCTGTACCTGTGGCTTTTGATCTATCAGCCCCAAGGTCTTGGAAGGCACAAGGTTCTGATGTTGAGCTCCAAGGCTTTTAATATGTAACCTGTTTCTCACATCCTTGCCTCTGCTCAGTCTCTATCATTCTCTTTTCAAGGACTTGGGACTCCACCTCCGTTGTTCCTTCCACTACTTCTGTCTACCTTCCACCTACCAGTTCTAAAAATTAAACTGACACAGAGAAACAGAAGAAAAGCAAACATATTTATTCACAATAGTTGTATGTGAACAGGAGGCTTCTTAAGGGAATGAAGACTTGAAGAAACAGTTAAACCTGAGTATTTTTATGCTAGGTTTGATGAAGGCTGGCAAGTCCTGGAGAAATATGGGAGATCAAAGAGTCTAAGTACAGTAACTGGAGGAAACTTTAGCAAGCCTTGTTTGTTCAGAATCTTGGCATCCTTTGTCTTTGGAGATAAGGATGCTCCTTTCTTCTGGATATAGAGGGATACCTCCAACAAGATCTCTTTCAGAGAAGAACGTTGCGGATCAGTTGAAGGTCAGTGACCTTCCTGCTTCTGCCATTTTCTGAAATTCCTTCAGCTTAAAAGATTCAACATGCAAAGTGGCCATATTTGGGGGTAGTGTGCCCTGAACCCCATCAATGGCAAATGGTTGTTTATGAGAGAAAAACTACGTTTTTTTTTTTTTTTTTTTTTTTTTGCATACTCACTTTGAGGATCATCTAGAATTTGTTTTCCCAAAGACATTTATTTTTTAGAAGTTTCTTTGGAAAGCAGGTTGAAGACTACATTGTTTCTAAATTTCTACTCCCTGGAATGGACTCGGTCTCAGCTCAGGCCACCACAACAAAATACCAAAGATAGGGTGGCTTAAATAACATGTTGATTTTCTCCAAGTTCTAGAGGCTAGGAGTTCAAGATCAGGTTGCCAGCATGGTTGGGTCCTGGTGAGAACATGCCTTCTGGCTTACAGATGACCACTTTCTAGCTGAGTCCTCACATAGCAGAGAGAATATTCTAATGTATCTTCCTCTTATAAGTGTACAAAGCCCATCTTGAGGGATCTATTCTCATGACCTCATCTAAACCCAATTATGTCCCAAATACTTTGTCTCAATTACCACTATACTGGGGGTTAGTTCTTTAACATAGGAATTCTGAAGGGACAGTTTAGTCTATAGCAGCGCCCAAATGTAAGATTTTATATGGATCCACTTTGTACCTAGGCAAAAAGTCCCATATAAGTCTCATCCGAAGATTTTTGTAAAAAATATACAGATATCAACAGAAAAAGTAATATATAGAGATATATATGTATATAAATATATGTATATATATGCATATACATATATATGGCCGTCTTTACTCATACCAAAATTTTACCTTTTTTGCAAGAATATCACCATCCATATCCAAACTCTGTTTGAAATTATTACCTAATTCTGTGGAGTTGCCAGATGACACCAAAGAAATTGGGTAAATGCAGTGTACCCAGCAGCTCTGTCGACATAGAGCCAATCCATGAGATCTAAGGTGGAGGGTACAGGCATCCTATCCTCTGTTAAATCTCCTTTGGAGAGTTTTTGCAACTACTAATCATTTACAGCCCAACGATTGTACTTTTCCCTCAAGTATAGTAATTATAATATATATATATTACGAACATACTCTATTCATTTAGATCCTTTACAAAAATGATCTCATTATAGTTCCTTAAAGTTCTATAAGGTAAATATGGCCCTTATTCTTCAAACCAGGAAATTGACATTCAGAGAAATTCCCCCAATCGGCAAAACTAGTCTGATTTCCATCCATGTCATTGTCATCCATGCTGCTTCTCCCATAACTGGGGAATTTATCAATTTGTGGAGGGTGGGGTGGGGACAGAATATCATCGAAATTTCTAGCTAAACTTGCTTCTTAATCCTAATTCATGCACTTCACATCTTTTAATACATTTTGAAAACAAAAAAATGTTGACATTACTTTTAAAAAATGATGTTCAATAAGAATTAGCACAAGATAAATATGAATGAATTGATACAAGTTAAATGTATTTTTATTCACCTAGGATTTATTTGATGGCCTTTATTTTTCTGCAGCTTGACTAAATTCTGGACAGGCTTCTTGCTAAATCTAGCCCCTGATATTCCCTACTTTAACAGCATTTACTTTCAAGAACATGCCACTGTAAATTCTTTCTCTGACTCTTTGTAATACATGTAAATTTTAAAAAGCTTCTGGACAGTTGTACCACCCAGAAATGTCTTTCTCAATGGTCTGAGAGTCATCGCTTTAAAATATAACTATCAAGAAAGATAGGACATCTATTTCTCAATCTCTGTGGGAGGGTTGGAGCCTAATTTTGATGGGTGCCAATTAGCAAACACAGATGGCCTAATTGTATATAATATATATAATATATATAAAATATATGTATAATATATAATATAAATATATACTATATATAAT
This sequence comes from Leopardus geoffroyi, assembly GCF_018350155.1. NCBI lineage: Eukaryota > Metazoa > Chordata > Mammalia > Carnivora > Felidae > Leopardus > Leopardus geoffroyi. The sequence goes on from NC_059327.1 coordinate 177,550,254, forward strand.
ATGCATAATATATATAATATATCACAAAACAAAAACAAAAAAAAACATTTGCTGATTCAGCAATAACTCAATATGCTTCAAGCATCACATGGATCAACTCCCCTTCTAATGTTCCAGTACTTTCCCACTCATTTAGTCTAGCAATGAACAAACTTTCCACCTTTGGTTTCAATCAACTTCAGTTCAGACTGAATTCTGGCCTCCTCCTCCTATTGCAATAGCCTTGAATAAAATGTTTTTGCTTATTTAACTTTTGAAAGATTTTATATACATATATATATATACACATATATATAATTAATTAAAGGATACAATTTTCATTTTAATATATAATTAATTAATTATTAATGAATATATAATTAAGGGATACAATTTCAACCAAGATAAATGATTTCAAATTTGGGACTGATTGACAATGAATTAGATAAAGTGTCTCAACTATGTTAGATGAAGTTCATTGGTTTTAGTAAAAAAAACAAAAACCAAGCAAAAACAAAACAATTATTTAGAATGGCATCTATATCCATTTCCTAACATTTGAAGTTTTTTGTTTCCTCTTTCCCTAAGAACTGCTCCTCACCTAGAAATAGGGCCCCTCGAAACATGTTTGTAAATGACTTCACTGAATAAGAATCATGGTTGCTTGAACTTGAGAACACTTAACCTGAGATAGACCAAACAGATTCTTTCTTTCAAAGAATTTAAAAATCTTCGGAGAGGGGTGCCTGGCTGGCATCCAACTCTTGATTTCAGCTTAGGTCATGATCTCACAGTTTGTGAGTTCCAGCCCTGCATCAGGCCCAACGCTGAGTGTGGAGCCTGCTTGGGATTTTCTCTTTCTCCCTCTCTCTGCCTCTCCCGTGTGTTCTCTCTTTCAAAATAAATAAAATAAACTTATAAAAATCAGAGCATAATATTAATCTCTACTAAAACTATACTTTTATAACTTATACAACAAAGTTTGTGAGTTATCAGCTAAAAGCAACATACCATGGACCAAAGAGGACGAAAAGTTGGAAAGAGTTGTGGGGAGTTGGCACAAAATGTTTTTGTGGCAGAGAACTCTTCACTGGTAGCTTCAGTCAGAGGCATATATTTTTAAGAACGCCACTAATATCTCCTGCACATAGAGGCCAGAGTTAGAGGTCAAAATAAGTTTTAGAAAGGGTAATTTCACCACAATTGGCTCAATCATACTGGCCAGATTAGATGTAAAACATCTTGGTCAGTTGTTATACTTCCTTTATCCTGAGTCAGTTACCCTTCCCTAGTTTAGGACTAACAAGGCAAAGTCTTTTACTGAAGATAAACTTCATGTCTGTAATCAGAAGTGACATGGCAATGCAGAGAAAAATATGCGCTCAGCAACCCAGGAAAAATGTCCTTCAGTTGTAGGGACTCCGTGTCACCAGTCTTCTCCATGAATGACATGGGAGAACCTAGAGCTGGAATATAAACATAAATCTTAGGCTAAGATAATCATTATGATACCACTGGACTCTAGTAAAATGGTTTCTGCAATATCACACAGAAAATGTACTGAAGCAAAGTTTCCCCACTGCCGATTAGTGGACTAAGTCCCCAGCAACTTTCTTCACCCTCCTCTGGGAGAAACCCACTGACTCACAAAAATAAAGCATATACACCTAGTCCTCCCACTTGGGTGCCAAAGAGAAGATTAAAATTATATCCAGGTAAGTAGAGAAGAGAAGCTTTTTGAGGCAAACAGTAGCCCAGGTGAAATTAATCTCATCCAAAGATGAGCTGGTAACAGAACAAAACAAAAGAGCAAAGAAGAATGGAATATTTACTACCGCCCCCCATACACGTAAATGAGAGAGACAGACAGAGATACAGAGAGTGAACAGTGCAAGTCTAACATGTGAACAAAAGTACATGGAAAGAAGCCTATTGAAATTAAAAAGAAAGCTGTAACTATATTTTCCATGGAAGTACAGTCTTCCATTTTATGTATTTGCCATGATTTACTTGCGCATTCTCTATATACCATGCCAATCACATAGTGCTTTTGTTTGCTTATTCTATTATAAACATTGCTATATTGAATTTATTTATGCATACATTTTTGCCCTTTCCTAATTATTTCCTTTGGTTATAGTTCCAAAAGATAAACGAGAAGGTATAAAATGTGAATATTTTGAATTACTGAATATACTGCAAATTGCCTTTCAGAAATTATTCTCCATCAGTAGTATAGCAAAGTAGCTCTTTCCATGAACTCTTCTGGAATTGGCTATTTAAAAAATTATCCAATATTTATTAAGAACCAAGTTAATTTGAGACACCATGCTAGGATCTCGGTTTGAATGCAGAAATGATAATGAAAAAGATAGAATTAGTGTGCCCTAGACCATATGGAGCCATAAGTAAACATGAGATTTACAGCATAGAGATAAAGTATTAAAATAAAATGAATAATGCTGTTTAGAATAAAGATAAAGAAAAATGTCTCTCTATAAGTCTTCGCAAAGCAATTCCAAAAGATAGTGTACACATTCTTTCCCGTGTGGGGTAATGACTAATGAACTTCCTTCCATTGCTGGTTCCCTTTAGGAGACAATGTCATTCTCATAGGGAAATTGCCCAAAAGCCATCCAATCCAGGGTGAGCAAACAAGTATCTCAGTGGCAATTGCACTGTCCTTGCCTGCACACAAGGAAAGGGCTATCATTAATTCAACAGGCAAGGATTTTCCTCTAAGGGGCTGTGAAGGTCAAAGGCATCATCCAAGAGTGTTTCTTCTCCTGTCATAAAAGAGCCCTTATATACACAAAATTTGGAATTAATTGATTCAAGCAAACTTTTTTTTAAACTATGATGAACTAGGAATAATTTATTAAATTATACATGAATTTAGGGTAAGTAAAAATGAAAAAAAAAAAACTAGAAAAGTGAACACAATTACCTGGTATGCTCATACCAGAACAGGCCCCTCCAGAATATCTGCACATAGGTTCTTATTTCTTCCTTTGCATTTACTAAATGTATGCATCTCAACCATAAGGATGGGTAGAGTCAGGATTTAATTAATGAGAAACATTGGAAAATTTTCTAGACTGAAATGTCTGCATTGCGTTTTTTAGGAAACTAATAGGAATTACCATTAAACAAAAGAAACAATTAATGAGTATGCTGAAAATGGAAAAGATGACAGATTTGGAAAGATAATAATATTATATATACAGAAAGTGGGTGCTTAAAAAGGGGGAAATGTGGTCAAACAACTTAGTTGTGTTCTGTTTTTTTGTGATTTTTTGATGTCTTGAGATATGATTAAGTTACACATATTTAAAGTATATATTTTACTCTTTGACATATATACCTGTGAAATTATTACCACAGTTAAATAAATGAATGTATCTACCACCCGAAAAAGTCCTTCTGCACCTTAATAATCCCTCCCTCTTGCCCTTTTCTGTTCCTCTTTACCTGCTCCAGTGCAAATACAGATTCGCCTTCTAACCTTATCAATTACTCTGCATTTCCTGGAAGTTTATATAAATGAAATCCCACAGTATATTCTCTCCTTTGCATGGCTTTTTTCACTCATTCTAATTATCATAAGATTGTTCCATGTTGTTGAATTTATCACAATTTTGTTAGTTTTCACTGCTGAGTAGTATTTAATTATATGGATACATAATAATTCATATTTTTAGTAAGCTGTTGAAGGATATCATAATTATTCCCGTTTGGGTTATTACATACATACCTGATATGAAAAACTGTGTACAAGTCTTTTTTTTTTTTTAATTTTTTTTCAACGTTTATTTATTTTTTTTTGGGACAGAGAGAGACAGAGCATGAACGGGGGAGGGGTTAGAGAGAGGGAGACACAGAATCGGAAACAGGCTCCAGGCTCTGAGCCATCAGCCCAGAGCCTGACGCAGGGCTCTAACTCACGGACCGCGAGATCGTGACCTGGCTGAAGTCGGACGCTTAACCGACTGCTCCACCCAGGCACCCCTGTACAAGTCTTTATACTGACAGAAACTATTCTTTCTCTTTGGTAAATAATGAGTGTGGAATGGCTGAATCACATGGCAAGTACATGTGTATAATACTGTTTTCCAGAAACTCTGAACCATTTTCCAAAGTAGTGGTAGTATTAAACATCTGTCCTTTAATTTTAGTCATGTCAAATAGTGTACTGTTCTAATCTATGTAGTACTATCTCCTTACTGTTTAATATGCATTTACTAAAGAAGAGTGATTTGGGGGTTATTTTTCATGTACATATTTGCCATCAGGGTATCTTCTTCAGTAGTATGTCTATTCAGATGCTTTGTCCATTTTCATGTTTTTTTGTTTGTTTGTTTGTTTTGTTTTCAGTATTAAGTTTTGAGACCTCCTCATACATTCTGGATTAATCCTTTCTGAGATATATGATTTGCATATTTTTTCCCTAGTCAGAGGCTAGTCTTTTCATTCTCTTATCGGTACTTTTTCAAGATAACTCATTTTTTAAATTTTTATAAATTCCATTTTGCCAGTTTTTTCTTTTAATGATTGATTGTGTTTTGGTGTTCTACCAAAGCATTCTTTGTCTGACCAAACATCACAAATTATTTTCTACTATGTTTTCTTATTGCTATTTAAAGTTTTAAGGTTTATATTTATGTCTGTGATCCATTGGGGGTTAATATTTGGATATAATTCAAGGTGTAAATAAAAATTTGTGTTCTAATTCTTTTGTTCTATTTTGGTTTTGCATATGGATTTCCAACAGTTCAAGTACCATTCGTTTAAAAGACTATTCATTCTCCACCAAATTGCTTTTGCATGTCTCTTGAAAATCAATGTCTATACATATGTGGATCTAATTTGGAACTATATTGTGCTCCATGTACCTGGTTATCTATATCCCAATGCTATAGTATATTAGTGAAGATTGACTAATTCTTGAATTCAGGTAGTATAACAACTTCAAATTTATCTTTTTAAAAATGGCTACTTTAGATTTTCTGTTCACATAAATTTTAGAATCAGCTGTCAATTGCTACAATATTGTGCAATGTTAAAAAAAAAATTAGGTTTTAAGCCATGAAAAGTTATGGAGGAAATTTAAATGCATATTGTTGAGTGAAAGAAACCAATCTTAAAAGGCTGAATATTGTAGAATCTCAACTATATGGCATTCTGGAAAAGGCAGAGATAGTAACATGATTAGTGGTAGGCAGGGGCTGTGTTCTGGCAGATCCCAGAAAACTTTTAAAGCAGTGAATCTATTCTGTGTGATGTTATCATGGTGGATACATGTCTTTATAAATTTGTCTAAACTCATAAAATAGACAACACCAAGAATGAACCCCATGTAGTTACGGTGATGTAACTGTAGTTGGGGTGATGATGATATACCAATGAAGGTTCATCAATTGTAATAAATGCACAACTTTTGGTGGTGTATGTTGGTAATGGAGAAAGCTCAGAATGTGTGTTCACCACATTTAATTTTCACAGACATTTCATAAAATGAGTGCTATTACCAACATATGTTTCTGGTACCCACTCAATAATGACACATTAAGTTGAATCAGAAATATAACCCCACGAGTGTGTGTGTGTGTGTGTGTGTGTTCTTTGTATATCTCCAATTTCTGTGGTTTTTTTTAGGAAATGGGTGGGTAATTGAGATTTTCATGCAGACCCACTTAGCTTGTATTCTATATATAATTGTCCTATATAAAAAAGATGAGGAGTTTCTTAATTAAGAGCTCTGGGCATAGTAAGAATAGAAGAATGAAAACAGAAAAGCAAGCAAAATTGAGACTGAATCTGGAAATCAGAATCAAAGATACCACAATGTATATCACATTACTGCACCATACAATTTAAATAGATACAATTGCATTTGTCAATTATTCCTCAGTAAATCTGGAAAAAAAATTGTTGGTTTTAGAAAATATAATTATTTTTCCAAAAAATAATGTTAGTTACGTTCATATATAATCAGTTTATGATAGTCATTTTTCAAATAATCCATACTTATTTTAAATTGTAAAACAAACCCCCCACCACTGTCAAAAGGCCACTTGGTTTAGAGAAGAGCTAGAACATGGAATTAGGATTCATTGAAATGAGAAGAGAATAGCAAAACAATATGATAAAAAGTGACCAGGAAGATAATCAAAGGTATTTTGTTCAGGGTTTTAATGATAACGCTAGTAAAACCAGCAAACACTTAGGCAGCTCTTATTATGTTCCAGGCATTTTTTTTTAAAGCTCATTTAATTCTCTCAACAATTTTGTGTAGCAGGTACTATGATTATCTCCATGAAAGAGAATAAGACAACAAGCACAGAGGAAGCATGGGTAACTGATGATGAATAATTATACTAGAATCTCCCGCAGAGTGAAATATTGTCGATAAACAAAGAAAGGTATTTGAGTTACTGATATAATTCAATAACTCCTGGGTTGTGAAGTGTCTTTAAGAAGAAAAACAGTTAATTCTATGATTAAATAAGATCGATTTTAGTGCTTTATAACTAGAAATTTAATTCAAAAATTAATACAACACTCTAATGGACAAATATAACTCCCATTTCAAAACAGCAAGAATCAATAAATGTAGAAAAATTATACTCTTACCCATATACACTGGTTTACTTCTTTCCAGAAATTTCATCTTTGTATATATATCTTAGCACTTGACAAATATCAATTTTTAATTAAATATTTGAGAAAAGTAGTAGATTCTTCATTTTCTGCTTTGCAGGGAAATTAATCACTAACCAGTATAGTTTTTCTATAAATTTCTATAAAATTCTATTTTAAAACTAACATTTATGAGCGTCTCTTCAGAAAACTTTTACCAATACATTGAGTCAGTTTAATTGTTTTGGTAGAGAACAGGTGTTTGGGGGGAAAATCATAAAAGTTTTCAAAACAAGCTATTATATAGGATTTTTTTTTCTGGACCCATATAGATTTTATCAGGAAAGAAAGTTTTTTGAGGGCTGCCTGGGTGACTCAGTCAGTTAAGTGTCCGACTCTTGATCTCAGCTCTGGTCTTGACCTCAGGGTAGTGAGTTCAAGCACAGTGTTGGGCTCTGTACTGAGTATGAAGCATAGTTAAAATTTTTTTTAAAAAAATTAAAAAGAAGAAAATTTTTGAGATTTAAGTTTTCCATGATAATTTTGACATTTTCAACAAAGGTCTATAAACATTTCCTCCAAAGTCTAATGGATCTTTACTAGACATAGAAACAATATAGTGTCTTCTCCTGTCGGAAAGAATAAATAGTCCAAGGGCTTAGAGCGCTTCTCTCTTGAGTCCGTCAAGGGCCAGACCTGTGGACAGACTTGGCTCAGGTCATGATCTCACGGTGCGTGAGTTCGAGCTCCGTGTTGGGCTCTGTACTGATTCTGTGTCTCCCTCTCTCTCTCTCTGACCCTCCCCCACTCATGCTCTGTCTCTCTCTGTCTTAAAAGTAAATAAACGTTAAAAAAATTAAAAAAATAAAATAAAATAAAATAAAATAAAATAAAATAAAATAAAAAATAAAAAAAGATAAAGAGTTTAGTCTACAGGGACCTTTTAAAGGCTAAATCCTTACATGAATTTGGTTACTCTAAATAATTATTAGACACCATTTTTCAATGGTTATTGATTATTTAATAAAACCCATTGGGGATGCGGTAATTCTCTATGTCTCCTTAGTTTTGTGGGCCATTTTAGTCTACCTGCAAGAGAAAGAAAGATATATAAATAAGATTCATCACATACTTCATGAGGTCTAACATATGCTACAGAGCATTTTGTGCATATGTATATGTAAAATTGATGCTGACTCTTCGCTAAAAAAAAAAAAAAAATGTAGTAAATTAAATTATAGTCCAAAAGTAGACTTGTTCTATTTAGTACTACACTGAAGAAAACAAGGCTACAGATTTTCAATTCATAGCTGTCTTTTGGCTTAAAAGTCCAGACTTCACAATCAATGCATTGTTTTGGTTTATATTTCTCTTTCTTCAGTTATTGGAGGTTTGATAACCATGGCATTTAAAAGAGATATCATGTTAATTTAAAGCTAAGCAACTGATGTACTAACTTAACAGTTTACAAGGGAAAAACACTATATATTAGTCTTTGGAAAGTTGTGGCCATCTGGAATATCAGCATGAAATTTGGTCCCCATTGCATCAGTGTAAAGGTTACCCATATTTTCTGTTTCTAAACTTCCTCTCACAGGGAATTAGACATACACATTTTCTGTAATGTTTTCACCTTTCATGGTATGCATACAATGGAATGACATATGGAGGAAAATATGATAGTCAAAGCAATTATTTGTGGTTTGTCTTCATGTGCAATTCAAGAGGGAATAAAAGACATTGAAAACGGAGCCACTGGGGCGCCTGGGTGGCGCAGTCGGTTGAGCGTCCGACTTCAGCCAGGTCACGATCTCGCCGACCGTGGGTTCGAGCCCCGCGTCGGGCTCTGGGCTGGTGGCTCAGAGCCTGGAGCCTGTTTCCGATTCTGTGTCTCCCTCTCTCTCTGCCCCTCCCCCGTTCATGCTCTGTCTCTCTCTGTCCCAAAAATAAATAAACGTTGAAAAAAAAAAAAAAAAGAAAACGGAGCCACATTCACAGAACACATTTCTTTAGCTTCCTGGTTATTTCTGGGGGGTCATCTTGCTGGTACTGCTATGGGCAAGACACTCTGATTTCCAAATCCTTAGAGCAATGCTTTTCAAAATATTTGTGGTAGGGGTGCCTGAGTGGCTTATTTGGTTAAGCATCTGACTCTTGATTTCAGCTCAGGTCTCAATGGTTCATAGGTTCAAGCCCCACCTTGGCCTCTGTGTTGGCAGTGTGGAGCCTGCTTGGGATTCTCTGTCTCCCTCTCTCTCTGTCCTTCTCTTGCTCATGTGTCAGCACATGCACATGCCCCCCTCTCTCTCTCTCTCAAAATAAATAAACTTAAATCAAATCTCTCACAAATGGATACATTTATGAATTACAATAAACTACCATACCTAAGTGGAAAAAAAAATAACAAAGACTTACAAAATGCAACCTCTATTTTATTCACACTATTTTTTTTTTTTTTTTTTGAGAGACAGAGAGCAAGAGTGACCTGGGCAGAGAGAGAGGTGAGAGAGACAGAATCCCAAACAGGTTCCACACTTAGCACAAAGATGGATCCCACAACCATGAGATCACGACCTGAGGCAAAGTCACGAGTCAGATGCTCTACTGACTGAGACACCAGACTTCCAAGTTCTAGTAATTTTCAAAAATAAATTCTTTTGGTTGCTCTATACACTTAAACTTCTGTGAATACTGTGTATTTCTGCCATATCTTGCTTCAGTGAAAGACTTCTTACCTAGATGTTAAGAGTACCTTTGGAGAGAGAGGGAAGATGGAGGCGTAGGAGGACGCTGGGCTCACTGTGCATCCTGCTGATCACTTAGATTCCACCTACACCTGCCTAAATAACCCAGAAAACCGCCAGAGGATTAGCAGAACAGAGTCTCCGAAGCCAAGCGCAGATGAGAGGCTCACGGAAGAGGGTAGGAAGGGCGGCGAGGCGGTGCGCGCTCCACGGACTGGCGGGAGGGAGCCGGGGCGGAGGGGCGGCTCGCCGGCCAAGCAGAGCCCCCGAGTCTGGCTGGCAAAAGCGGAGGGGCCGGACGGACTGTGTTCCGACAGCAAGCGCGACTTAGCGTCTGGGAGGTCCTAAGTTAACAGCTCTGCTCGGAAAGCGGGAAGGCTGGAGGACAAAGGGAGGGAGAGCTGCTGAGCCCCCGGACGACAGAGCTCAGTTTGGTGGGGAACAAAGGCGCTCGCCAGCGCCATCTCCCCCGCCCATCCCCCAGACAAAATCCCAAAGAGAACCAGTTCCTGCCAGGGAACTTGCTCGCTCCGCGCAAACACCCAAGTCTGTGCTTCTGCGGAGCCAAACCTCTGGCAGCGGATCTGACTCCCTCCCGCTGCCACAGGGCCCCTCCTGAAGTGGATCACCTAAGGAGAAGCGAGCTAAGCCTGCCCCTCCTGCCCCCGTGCACCTTGCCTACCCACCCCAGCTAATACACCAGATCCCCAGCATCACAAGCCTGGCAGTGTGCAAGTAGCCCAGACGGGCCACGCCACCCCACAGTGAATCCCGCCCCTAGGAGAGGGGAAGAGAAGGCACACACCAGTCTAACTGTGGCCCCAGCTGTGGGCTGGGGGCAGAGATCAGGTCTGACTGCGACTCCGCCCACCAACTCCAGTTATACACCACAGCACAGGGGAAGTGCCCTGCAGGTCCGCACCACTCCAGGGACTATCCAAAATGACCAAACGGAAGAATTCCCCTCAGAAGAATCTCCAGGAAATAACAACAGCTAATGAACTGATCAAAAAGGACTTAAATAATATAACAGAAAGTGAATTTAGAATAATAGTCATAAAATTAATAGCTGGGCTTGAAAACAGTATAGAGGACAGCAGAGAATCTCTTGCTACAGAGATCAAGGGACTAAGGAACAGTCACGAGGAGCTGAAAAATGCTTTAAATGAAATGCAAAACAAAATGGAAACCACCACGGCTCGGATTGAAGAGGCAGAGGAGAGAATAGGTGAACTAGAAGATAAAGTTATGGAAAAAGAGGAAGCTGAGAGAAAGAGAGATAAGAAAATCCAGGAGTATGAGGGGAAAATTAGAGAACTAAGTGATACACTAAAAAGAAATAATATACGCATAATTGGTATCCCAGAGGAGGAAGAGAGAGGGAAAGGTGCTGAAGGGGTACTTGAAGAAATCATAGCTGAGAACTTCCCTGAACTGGGGAAGGAAAAAGGCATTGAAATCCAAGAGACACAGAGAACTCCCTTCAGGCGTAACTTGAATCGATCTTCTGCACGACATATCATAGTGAAACTGGCAAAATACAAGGATAAAGAGAAAATTCTGAAAGCAGCAAGGGATAAACGTGCCCTCACATATAAAGGGAGACCTATAAGACTCGTGACCGATCTCTCTTTTGAAACTTGGCAGGCCAGAAAGGATTGGCATGATATTTTCAGTGTGCTAAACAGAAAAAATATGCAGCCGAGAATCCTTTATCCAGCAAGTCTGTCATTTAGAATAGAAGGAGAGATAAAAGTCTTCCCAAACAAACAAAAACTGAAGGAATTTGTCACCACTAAACCAGCCCTACAAGAGATCCTAAGGGGGATCCTCTAAGACAAAGTACCAGAGACATCACTACAAGCATAAAACATACATACATCACAATGACTCTAAACCCGTATCTTTCTATAATAACACTGAATGTAAATGGATTAAATGCGTCAACCAAAAGACATAGGGTATCAGAATGGATAAAAAAACAAGACCCATCTATTTGCTGTCTACAAGAGACTCATTTTAGACCTGAGGACACCTTCAGATTGAAAGTGAGGGGATGGAGAACTATTTATCATGCTAATGGAAACCAAAAGAAAGCTGGAGTAGCCATACTTATATCAGACAAACTAGACTTTAAATTAAAGGCTGTAACAAGAGATGAAGAAGGGCATTATATAATAATTACAGGGTCTATCCATCAGGAAGAGCTAACAATTATAAATGTCTATGTGCCGAATACCGGAGCCCCCAAATATATAAAACAATTACCCATAAACATAAGCAACCTTATTGATAAGAATGTGGTAATTGCAGGGGACTTTAACACCCTACTTACAGAAATGGATAGATCATCTAGACACACAGTCAATAAAGAAACAAGGGCCCTGAATGAGACATTGGATCAGATGGACTTGACAGATATATTTAGAACTCTGCATCCCAAAGCAACAGAATATACTTTCTTCTCGAGTGCACATGGAACATTCTCCAAGATAGATCACTTACTGGGTCACAAAACAGCCCTTCATAAGTTTACAAGAATTGAAATTATACCATGCATACTTTCAGACCACAATGCTATGAAGCTTGAAATCAACCACAGAAAAAAGTCTGGAAAACCTCCAAAAGCATGGAGGTTAAAGAACACCCTACTAACGAATAAGTGGGTCAACCAGGCAATTAGAGAAGAAATTAAAAAATATATGGAAACAAATGAAAATGAAAATACAACAATCCAAATGCTTTGGGATGCAGCAAAGGCAGTCCTGAGAGGAAAACACATTGCAATCCAGGCCTATCTCAAGAAACAAGAAAAATCCCAAATACAAAATCTAACAGCACACCTAAAGGAAATAGAAGCAGAACAGCAAAGGCAGCCTAAACCCAGCAGAAGAAGAGAAATAATAAAGATCAGAGCAGAAATAAACAACATAGAATCTAAAAAAACTGTAGAGCAGATCAACGAAACCAAGAGTTGGTTTTTTGAAAAAATAAACAAAATTCACAAACCTCTAGCCAGGCTTCTCAAAAAGAAAAGGGAGATGACCCAAATAGATAAAATCATGAAGGAAAATGGGATTATTACAACCAATCCCTCAGAGATACAAACAATTATCAGGGAATACTATGAAAAATTATATGCCAACAAATTGGACAACCTGGAAGAAATGGACAAATTCCTGAACACCCACACTCTTCCAAAACTCAATCAGGAGGAAATAGAAAGCTTGAACAGACCCATAACCAGCGAAGAAATTGAATCGGTTATCCAAATTCTCCCAACAAATAAGAGTCCAGGACCAGATGGCTTCCCAGGGGAGTTCTACCAGACGTTTAAAGCAGAGATAATACCTATCCTTCTCAAGCTATTCCAAGAAATAGAAAGGGAAGGAAAACTTCCAGACTCATTCTATGAAGCCAGTATTACTTTGATTCCTAAACCAGACAGAGACCCAGTCAAAAAAGAGAACTACAGGCCAATATCCCTGATGAATATGGATGCAAAAATTCTCAAGAAGATACTAGCAAATTGAATTCAACGGCATATAAAAAGAATTATTCACCATGATCAAGTGGGATTCATTCCTGGGATGCAGGGCTGGTTCAACATTCGCAAATCAATCAACGTGATACATCACATTAACAAAAAAAAAGAGAAGAACCATATGATCCTGTCAATCGATGCAGAAAGGGCCTTTGACAAAATCCAGCACCCTTTCTTAATAAAAACCCTTGAGAAAGTCGGGATAGAAGGAACATACTTAAAGATCATAAAAGCCATTTATGAAAAGCCGACAGCTAACATCATCCTCAACGGGGAAAAACGGAGAGCTTTTTCCCTGAGATCAGGAACACGACAGGGATGCCCACTCTCCTCACTGTTGTTTAACATAGCGTTGGAAGTTCTAGCATCAGCAATCAGACAACAAAAGGAAATCAAAGGCATCAAAATTGGCAAAGATGAAATCAACCTTTCGCTTTTTGCAGATGACATGATATTATACATGGAAAATCCGATAGACTCCACCAAAAGTCTGCTAGAACTGATACGTGAATTCAGCAAAGTTGCAGGATACAAAATCAATGTACAGAAATCAGTTGCATTCTTATACACTAACAATGAAGCAACAGAAAGACAAATAAAGAAACTGATCCCATTCACAATTGCATCAAGAAGCATAAAATACCTAGGAATAACTCTAACCAAACATGTAAAAGATCTGTATGCTGAAAACTATAGAAAACTTATGAAGGTAATTGAAGAAGATTTAAAGAAATGGAAAGACATTCCCTGCTCATGGATTGGAAGAATAAATATTGTCAAAATGTCAATACTACCCAAAGTTATCTACACATTCAATGCAATCCCAATCAAAATTGCACCAGCATTCTTCTCGAAGCCAGAACAAGCAATCCTAAAATTCATATGGAACCACAAAAGGCCCAGAATAGCCAAAGTAATTTTGAAGAAGAAGACCAAAGCAGGAGGCATCACAATCCCAGACTTTAGCCTCTACTACAAAGCTGTCATCATCAAGACAGCATGGTATTGGCACAAAAACAGACACATAGACCAATGGAATAGAATAGAAACCCCAGAACTAGACCCACAAACGTATGGCCAACTCATCTTTGACAAAGCAGGAAAGAACATCCAATGGAAAAAAGACAGCCTCTTTAACAAATGGTGCTGGGAGAACTGGACAGCAACATGCAGAAGGTTGAAACTAGACCACTTTCTCACACCATTCACAAAAATAAACTCAAAATGGATAAAGGATCTGAATGTGAAACAGGAAACCATCAAAACCTTAGAGGAGAAAGCAAGAAAAGACCTCTCTGACCTCAGCCGTAGCAATCTCTTACTCGACACATCCCCAAAGGCAAGGGAATTAAAAGCAAAAGTGAATTACTGGGACCTTATGAAGATAAAAAGCTTCTGCACAGCAAAGGAAACAACCAACAAAACTAAAAGGCAACCAACGGAATGGGAAAAGATATTTGCAAATGACATATCAGACAAAGGGCTAGTATCCAAAATCTATAAAGAACTCACCAAACTCCACACCCGAAAAACAAATAACCCAGTGAAGAAATGGGCAGAAAACATGAATAGACACTTCTCTAAAGAAGACATCCGGATGGCCAACAGGCACATGAAAAGATGTTCAACGTCGCTCCTTATCAGGGAAATACAAATGAAAACCACACTCAGATATCACCTCACGCCAGTCAGAGTGGCCAAAATGAACAAATCAGGAGACTATAGACGCTGGCGAGGATGTGGAGAAACGGGAACCCTCTTGCACTGTTGGTGGGAATGCAAATTGGTGCAGCCGCTCTGGAAAGCAGTGTGGAGGTCCCTCAGAAAATTAAAAATAGACCTACCCTATGACCCAGCAATAGCACTGCTAGGAATTTATCCAAGGGATACAGGAGTACTGATGCATAGGGGCACTTGTACCCCAATGTTTATATCAGCACTGTCAACAATAGCCAAATTGTGGAAAGAGCCTAAATGTCCATCAACTGATGAATGGATAAAGAAATTGTGGTTTATATACACAATGGAATACTACGTGGCAATGAGAAAGAATGAAATATGGCCTTTTGTAGCAACATGGATGGAACTGGAGAGTGTGATGCTAAGTGAAATAAGCCATACAGAGAAAGAGAGATACCATATGGTTTCACTCTTATGTGGATCTTGAGAAACTTAACAGAAACCCATGGGGGAGGGGAAGGAAAAAAAAAAAAAAAGAGGTTAGAGTGGGAGAGAGCCAAAGCATAAGAGACTGTTAAAAACTGAGAACAAACTGAGGGTTGATGGGGGGTGGGAGGGAGGGGAGGGTGGGTGATGGGTATTGAGGAGGGCACCTTTTGGGATGAGCACTGGGTGTTGTATGGAAACCAATTTGACAATAAATTTCATATATTAAAAAAAAAAAAAAAAAAAGATAGTACCCTTGGCTGAAGGCATTCAATTTTCCCAAAGGTAAACAAACATCATGGATCAGTGTCAAATTTTGGCCATCTGGTCACAATTCTAATATGGCATTCTAACTCCACAGATCTCATGGGGTTAATTGAGGATTTGTTAATTCCACATCTCATCATGGTTTTCTCTTCTATCAAGTACTGTTCTTTACCTTCCTTTCCATAGTTATTGATTCCAGACGTGTTTCTACAAAAAATCCCTACATGTGAACCTTCATCGTAGAATCCGCTTAAGAAGCCCAACCTATAATAATGACTTTCCTTTCTAAGCTGTATGAATTGCATTTCTTGCCTTATTGTACATGCTAAGGTATCTAATATTCACTTCAACATTATATATAAATGTTACGAGAGGGAATATACTTAGTTTGTTCCGATTCCCAGAGGGGGCAAGTGCTAAGCCATTAAATTATGTATGATGATAACTTTAGGTTTTTAGTAGACTTCCTTTGTTAAGTTAGCCAAGCTCCCTTATTTATTTGCCAAGACATTTTATCATAAATGAGTTATTCAAAATATGTTTTTTTTTTATTTCTTTAAGTTTTTATTTGAATTCCAGTTGGTTAACATACAGTGTAATACTAGTTTCAGGTGTAGAATTTAGTAATTCATCACTTACATGAAACACCCAGTGCTCATCATAAGAAGTGCCCTCCTTAACACTCATCACCCATTTAACTCATCTCCCTTCCCATCTCCCCTCCAGTAACCATTAGTTTGTTCTCTATAGTTAAAAGGGTGTTTTCTGGTTTGCCTCTCTTTTTCTTCCCCTATGTTCAACTGATTTCTTAAGCTCCACATATGAGTGAAATCATATGGTATTTGTCTTTCTCTGACTGATTTATTTTGCTTAGCCTAATCCTTTCTAATCTAGCTCCATCCACAGTCTCCCAAATGGCAGGATTTCATTCCTTTTTTATTTTTGAGTAATATTTCATTGTGTGTGTATGGATGTATATTACATCTCCTTTATCCAATCATCAGTCAATGGATATTTGGGTTTTTTCCATAGTTTGGCTGTTGTTGATAATCCTGCTACAAACCTCGGGTGCATATATCCTTTGAATCAGTATTTTTGTATCCTTTGGGTAAATACCTAGTAGTGCAATTGTTGGATCGTAAGGTAGTTCTGTTTTTAACTTTTTGAGGAACCTCCATACTGTTTTCCAGAGTGGCTGCACCAGTTTACATTCCCACCAACGGTGTAAGAGGGTTCCCCTTTCTCCACATCTTCACCAACATCTGTTGTGTCCCGTGTTGTTAATTTTAGTCATTTTGACAACTGTGAGGTGATATCTCATTGTAGTTTTGATTTGCATTTCCCAGATGCTAAGTGATGTTTAGCATTTTTTCATGTGGCTGTTAGCCATCTGTGTGTCTTCTTTGGAAAAATGTCTATTTATGTCTTTTGCCCACTTTTTAACTGGATTATTTGTTTTTAGGTGTTGAGTTTCATAAGTTTTTTTAATATGTTTTGGATATTAGACCTTTACCAGATATGTCATTTGCAAATATCTTTTTCCATTCTGAAGGTTACCTTTTAGTTTTGTAATTGTTTCCTTCACTGTGCAGAAGCTTTTTCTTTATGAAGTCACAATAGTTCACTTTTGCTTTTGTTTCCGTTGCCTTAGGAGACCTATCTAGTAAGAAGTTGCCATGGCCAATGCCAAAGAGGTTACTGTCTGTGTTCTTCTCTAGGATTTTGATGGCTTCTTGTCTTACATTTAGGTCTTTTGTCCATTTTGAATTTATTTTTGTATAAGGTGTAAGAAAGTGCTCTGGGTCCATTCAAAATATGTTTTTGTTTTTTTTTTAATTTCTAAACATCTGTAATTTTCTGAATATCTTCTTATAATTGAGTGCTAGACTTCGTGCATGTTATACTGTTGAATATCTGGGATGTATTTTCTTCTTTTAAAATTTGTTGACTTTGGGGTGCCTGGGTGAGTCAGTTGGTCGAGCGTCCAACTTTGGCTTAGGTCATGATCTCAGGGTTTGTGAGTTTGAGCCCCGTGTCTCAGGCTCACTACTGTCAATGCAGGGCCTCCTTCCCATCCTCTGTCCCTCTCTCTGTCCACCCTTCCCCTGCTCTCACTCTCTTTCTTTGAAAAAGAAATAAAATATTTAAAAAATGTGTTGACTTTTGTTTTGACAGCCAGTTAGGTTACTTGTAGATTAACTTCAGCCTTGCAAAGCTTTAGTGGGGCCATTGCTTTTCTTGTTGGGGTAGTGTGATGTACTCTAAGATTATAATTCTTCCACAGATTCAACTGAGTTCCACAGGTATTCAACATGTTTTCCACAGTCTGTTTATTTGCAATTTTAAGGCCTGAACCATCCTGTGTGAGCTTTAGGCATTGCTCAGCTTATAACCTCATTGACTGGTCTTGTGGAGATTCTCCTTCTTGATTCACAGCCTAATATCAACAAAAATCTCAAGAGTCTTCTATGTAGATTTCTGGATATTGTTACCTGCCTTACTTCATCTGCTTGATACTGTAATCTATAAAGTCAAGGCCCCTCAGCTTCCTCAAGTTTAATTTCTCTTTACCCGGTTCAGTGAGATTACAGTGTTACTCCTTTCCCTTTTCTCTAGTACTACAAACTAGATATCCTTAATATAGAAAGCAAGCAGTAAAACTTTTCTCTCCTCTCAAGAATCATACTTGTGGTGTCCTGTCGTCTGCTAAATACTTATTTAGACGTGTTGTTCAGTTTCTTAGTTGATAAAGGGAATATAAGTCTGGTGCCAATTATTCCAACATGGCAAGAAAAGAGTATCTTTAAGAATATATATTTATATTTATGGGCCACCTGGGTGGCTCAGTCGCTTAAGCATCCGACTTTGGCTCGGTTCACGATCTCACGGTTTTGGGGTTCTAGCCCTAAGTTAGGCTCTGTGTGGACAGCTCAGAGACTGGAGCCTTCTTTGGATTCTGTGTCCCCTTATTTCTCTGCCCCTTCCCTGTTTGTGCTCTGTCTTTCTTCTCTCTCTCTCTCTGTCTCTCTCAAAAATTAAAAAAAAAAAAACATTTAAAAAAGCACAAAACATTTTGGGGCGCCTGGGTGGCTCAGTTGATTGGACGTCCGACTTCAGCTCAGGTCATGATCTCACAGTTCATGAGTTCAAGCCCCATGTCAGGCTCTGTGCAGAGAGCTCAGAGCCTGAAGCCTGCTTCAGATTCTGTCTTCCTCTCTCTCTGCTCTTCCCCTGCTCACACTCTGCCTCTCTCTCTCTCTCTCTCTCAAGAATAAATAAACATTAAATAATTAAAAAAAGAATATATATTTATATTTATGTTTTAAAAATGTATTTCTATGGGAACTAAACACAGATACACATAAACGCACATGTATTCACACACACACACACACACACACACATGCACTGCTTGCAAACTTCCTCGCATCCTAAAAAGAATATAAACATGACATTGCTATAAAATTCTTATTGAGAAGAGTGGAGACACTCAGACTTAAAAGAGAATCATGAGTTGGGGTTTGGAAAGAAACCCAGGTTTGTATCTGAGATTAGGGAAATAATTTAACTCTGGGCAAGGATCTTAGATATTACTGCTAATGTGTGGTGAAGTTTATGTATGTTTCTAACAACATGAGGAAAGGTCACTTATATGAGGTTTCATTAGGGGTTTTAAAAATAGATTGTTGAGATATTGGTAGATATTAAAAAAACAATTATTTATTTAGTTAGTTAGTTCGTCCGTGTGTTTTGAGAGCGGGAGAGGGAGAGCACAAGCTGAGGAGGGGCAGAGAGAGAGAGGGGGAAGAGAGAATCCCAAGTGGGCTCCATGTGTTCAGTGCAGAGCAAGGCTCAATCCCATGAATCGTGAAATCATGACCTGCGCCAAAATCAAAAGTCGGACGCTTAACCGACTGAGCCACCCAGGCACCCCAACATCAAGTTTTAAGTCAATTCTCAATTCCATCAGTTCTTTACTCAAAATCTGAATGCTGGTTTTTATGACAGTTATCCATAATGAAATGTAAGTTATCAATTTGGTTCTCAAGGGGAAAAGTGGGAAGCGAAGAATACAGAAAAGAAAGCTTTCATGTTTAATGTTGTTATTATTATTACTTGTATCTAAAAGTCTTTAGTCCTTCTCCACCTTTTTCTCACCCTTCTCATAGCTCTCATAGAGACTTCACACTCATTTTATTTTTAACACCTTTGACAAACTCTAATTCTATGAAGAGAGGGAGATACAAGAGTTATGACCCTTGGTTCTGGAGTCTAAAATATAGTCTACTTGAAAGAATACATAAAATAGCTCAAACGTTAGATTTTTTTTTTCAAGCTGGCTTTGTTTGGTTTCCAACTGAGTTCTTCAAGCGGATCAGAGAGCAGACAAATTAATTGGTGCTCCTCTGAAGCAGATAGCAGTGCCTATGGTTAGTTGCCCTTCCCAGATCATTGTGGCATTGAGTCTTATGATGCTATTATGTGAATGTTCTCTGGTGGTGGCTTTCCCGGGTCATAACCTGATTTTGATAACAACAATCACTGATTCTTCAAAAGTCAAGATTCAGACCTCATGGATTTTCTGACATTGGTGTACTACCAACGAAAACTTCAGAGAACAGTTATGAACGGATTTTCATGTTTAATAGTATATTTGGAGGTTTGATACTCAGCAATATAATTAAAATAATAACTGCCAAACTGAACAGGTGGCTGTTAGAGCCAATTTTGTGTACTTTACATTCAAATGCAGAGCAACCATCAAGTGAATTGTATTTAACGGCTATCCAAGTAAGAACATAAGACTCGGGTACTATGAACCTCCACCCACAGAATATTATTTTTCTGGCTTCTCCATAACCAACACTTCTAAACGCCTAGCCGTCTCTCAGAAATCAGCTGAAAAAGCTTGAAAGGCTTTGGAGTTTCTTGAGAGATGGGTGGCAGGAGGAAGGCACACTTGTGTCTGAAACTGCTTTTCAGAAACTTATTCATTTCCCATGAGGACTGGCCTTTGACAAAAATTCCAATTTTCCATAGATTAAAAATACCAAAGACTTACAAAACACGTCAAAATTAAAACTAGAAGATTTTGGAGTTTGAGTGGAATCATGCCATTATTAAAAATATACGATCCCATTTTATATCTTTATATTTAACCAGTGGTGCATTCTCAATAAAAAACATTGGACAATAAGCACACTCAATTTACTGTCTAAAATTGCCTGGAAAGTCATTACTTACTGAGGCATCTAGAGAGTTTTATCTTCACTCTGTTTTCAACTCCTCTAACTCTGAATTTGTCCTCTTTCTTTTTCTTCCTCAGGATTCCCTTCTCCATTTTGGCTGCTTCTTTTTACAGTGTTAGACTTGTTGCAGAAAAACAGAAAATGTTCTGTTTTCATTCTTCCTCTTACCCACTTCAGTTTTGTTCCTAATATGTTGTAAATTGGAAATAGTTTATTTAATTTCTGCTCTTTGTCCTAAACCAAAATAAATCCAACATTTTTCTTATGCAATCTACCACATGTTACATGAATTTGCTAACGGCTGATCACCTCTAGTATTTCCAAATAGGAAACTGTGTTAAGAAGGAAAATTTACCACCTGTTTTCTCAAAACATATAGATAAACCATTATACACTTAAATATTTCATTGTCATATCCCACAATTCTTTTGGGTTATTCAGAGAATGAATATATATATATATATATATATGTATATGTATACACATATGTATATATATGTATATGTATATACATATATATGCATATGAATATATACATGTGTATATGTATATGTAACTCTTTCAACTACATTGCATATTTGGAAACCAATCATTTTGATTTGAACTCTAAAATATCTTTTGCATTCTCATTTTACTGCCATAATCCTAAGTCAGACTTTAATTATTGATTATTAAAAAATTTTGAGATTTAGACTGGCGATTCAGAGGAACTTCAAGAATGGATGGTGCATGAGACTCCTTTGGATCACGTGAGTGGAGGGAAGATAGAGTAGGAAGGGGAATACCTCTGGAAAGCATAAGGTCCTGAGACTCAAAGACAAGTTAGCATTATTGAACTGTTTTCTGGAATTAGTTAAGAGTAATAATTCAGGGAAGATAGCCAAGATGGCGGAACAGCATGCAAGTTTTTGTGTGTCTCACATCTATGAAATACAGCCAGACCAACACTAAACCATCCTGCATACCTAGAAAACTGATCTGAGGATTAACGCAGCAATCTGCACAACCTGAATCACAGAATTCAGCAGGTACGCAGTGTGGAGAGGTGAACTTGGGGAGAAAGAAGCCGTGGAGGGCAGGGAGCCACTTTTGTGGGTGGAGAGAGGACAGAGACTGGGGGAGAATATGGGAAAAGCACCCATCTCCAAAAGCAGCTGGAGAAAAAGTGAAAATTGGAAATAACCTCAGGGACTGAACTAAAAAAGGAGAAAGGAGAAAGGAGAAAGCAGAGGGTTTAAATTCCATTAAGACTGTGAGCAGGGGGAATGCAGCATCTGAAATTCTGCAGTTTGCTACCTGGCAGTGCTCTGGTGGGAAGGGCGAATCCCTAGGAGCAGAGTGGGGTCCGAGAGCAGAGTGAGGGCCAGGAGGTTCTTGAGCCACACGGGGAAAAATGGTTCCACTGATGGAAGGACGTTTGGTAGAGGCTGTGAGGCCACTGGGTCCCAGCAGACTCCAGAGAATGGCCACATTTGCTGGTGCTGGAACAAGGTTGATGAGGGTGAAGCCTGGTGCCAGAGGTATGTGATTTTCCATAATCCCTGAAATGCTACTGCTACACTATCTCACTATCTTTTTCTGGGGCAGGCTGGCACCTGGCCGCAGTCTCTGGGCATCAACAGCAGCATGGTCCCTCGAACATTCCTGGATGAGGTTGGCACCCGGCCATTGCTCAGTGAGACCCTCTGCAGAAGGGCAGAAAGGGTCAAAGCTACAGTGCCTCAGAAGTAAGGGGCCGGGGAAAACAGATGCATCTGAAACAAAACTCGGGAGAGACGTTCTACCTGGGGCTTGGTCACGGATAATGTAAAAGCAGGGAATGAAGGAAAGCTGAAGATAGGATGGGTGCGTGATTGCTGACCTGGGAGAACAGAGTTCTGATACTAGAGACTGGGTAGCTGGGTGCCACCATTTTCACTGCTTCTGTGCATGCACATACACACCTATATGCACCACAAGAATCCACCCCAGTAGGCTAACAGCACCATCTAGCAGAAAACGGATCTGTTACACTAAGCTCCGCCCAACTGGGCCAACCTCCCTCTTCAAGAAGTCTCACCACCTGCTTAGTTTATGGACTATAAAGAGCTTCGTATTCTGACTTCTAGGGGAAAAACAAAGTAATTTCATTTGTATTTCAGTCTGTTAGCAGGTCCATCTATTCAATTTTTTTTCTTACTTTATTTTTTTCTCTTTTTCATTTCTTTTCTTTTTCTTGAATACAGAAAGAGAAAAATTCATTTTTATTTTCAATTTTTATTTAAAAATTTTTCTTTAAATTTTTTTACTATATGTTTTACTTTTGTGTATTTTTTTTCAAATTCTATTTCACTTCCATCTTTTATTTTAGTCTATTTCAGTGTATTCGTTTTTTTCAAATTTTGAAACGATTTCCTTTTTTTCTTTTTTCTCTTTTTCGTTTTTCTTTTTCTTGAATACAGAAAGAGAAAAATTCATTTTTATTTTTAACTTTTTTGTATTCCTAGGTAAATTTTTTCAAATTCTATTTTACATCGATTATTTCATTTTAGTCGACTTCAGGGTATTCATTTTTTCAAATTTTCAAATGATTTCCTTTTTATTTCTTTTTTCCCCCCTTTTTTCTCTAATCTGTCAAGCCACTTTCAGCACCCAGACCAAAACACACCTAGGATCTAGCATCCCTTATTTGATTTTTGTGTGTGTGTGTTTAATTTTAATATTTTTTAATTTTATTTTTTTTTAATTTTATTTTTTCTACCTCATTAATTCCTTTCCTCCCTTCAAAATGATGAAATGAAGGAATTCACCCCAAAAGAAAGAGCAGGAAGAAAAGACAGCCAGGGAATTAACCAACACAGATAAAAGCAAGATGTCTGAACCAGAATTTAGAATCACGATAATGATACTAGCTGGAGTCTAAAAAGATTAGAATCCCTCTCTCTGGAGATAAAAGAACTAAAAACTAGTCAGGATGAAATAAAAAATGCTATAACTGAGCTGCAATCAGAATGGATGCCGTGGCAGCAAGGATGGATGAGGCAGAACAGAGAATCAGCAATATATTTGACAAACTTACAGAGATAATGAAGCAGAAACAAAGAGGGAGATTAAGGCAAAAGAGCATGATTTAAGAATTAGAGAAATCAGTGACTCATTAAAAAAGAACAACATCAGAATCACAGGGGTCCCAGAAGAGGAAGAGAGAAAAATAGGGGTAGAAGGGTTATGTGAGCAAATCATAGCAGAAAACTTTCCTACCCTGGGGAAAGACACAGACATCAAAATCCAGGAAGCACACAGGACTCCCATTAGATGCAACAAAAGTGAACCACCAACAAGGCATATCATAGTCAAATTCACAAAATACTCAGGCAGGGAGAGAATCATGAAAGCAGCAAGGGAAAAAAAGTCCTTAACCTAAGAAGGGAAGAGAGATCAGGTTTGCAGCAGACCTATCCACAGAAAATTGGCAGACCAGAAAGGAGTGGCAGGATATATTCAATGTGCTGAATCAGAAAAATATGCAGCCAAGAATTCTTTACCCAGCAAGGCTGTCATTCAAAATAGAAAGAGAGAGAAAAAGTTTCCCAGACAAACAAAAATTAAAGGAGTCTGTGACCACTAAACCACTAAAAATTTCAGCCCTGGAAGAAATGTTAAGGGGGACTGTCTGAGGGGAGAAAAGATGACAACATAAATAAATAAATAAATAAATAAATAAATAAATAAATAAACAAACAAATAAACAAATAAATAAATATATAAATACCAAAAGCAACAAAGATTAGGAAAGACCAGAGAACACCACCAGAAACTCCAACTCTACAAACAACATAATGGCAATAAATTTATATCTTTCAGTACTCACTCTAAATGTCAATGAGCTCAATGCTCCCATCAAAAGACATAGGGCAACATAATGGATAAGAATCAAGATCCATCTATATGCTGTTTACAAGAGACCCACTTTAGAACTAAAGAAACCTTCATATTGAAAGTAAGGGGATGGAGAACCGTCTATCATGCTAATGGTCAACAAAAGCAAGCCGGAATAGCCATACTTATATCAGACAATCTAGACTTCAAAACAAAGACTGTAACAAGAGATGAAGAAGGCCATTATAACATAATCAAGGGGTCTATCCACCAAGAAGACCTAACAATTGTAAACATTTATGTGCCAAATATGAGAGAAGCCAAATATATAAAATCAATTAATCACAAAAATAAAGAAACTCATCGATAGTAACACCATAATAGTAGAAGACTTCAACACCCCACTCACAGCAATGGACAGATCATCTGATCAAAAAATCAACAAGGAAAAAATGGCTTTGAATGACACACTGGACCAGATGGACTTAACAGATACATTCAGAGCATTTCATCATAAAGCAGCAAAACATACATTTTTCTCCAGTGCACATGGTACATTCTCCAGAAAAGAACACATACTGGGACACAAATCATCCCTCAGCAAGTACAAAAAGATCAAGATCATACCATGCATATTTTCAGACCACAATGCTATAAAAGTCAAATCAACCACAAGAAAAAATTTGGAAAGGTAACAAATACTTGGAGACTGAAGAACATCCTACTAAAGAATGAATCGGCTAACCAGTTAAAGAGGAAATTAAAAAGTATATGGAAGCCAATGAAAATGATAACACCACAACCCAAAACCTCTGGGATGCAGCAAAGGAGGTCATAAGAATAAAGTATATAGCAATCCATTCATTCCTTCCTAAAGAAGGAAGAAAGATCTCAGATACACAACCTAACCTTACACCTTAAAGAGCTGGAAAAAGAATAGAAAATAAAACCCAAAACCAACAGAAGACAGGAAATAATAAAGATTAGATCAGAAATTAATACCATTGAAACCACAAAAAAAAAAAAAGAAAGAATAAAACAGATCAATAAAACCAGAAGCTGGTTCTTTGAAAGAATTAAGAAAATTGATAAACCACTAGCCAATTTGCACAAAAAGAAAAAGGAAAGGACCCAAATAAATAAAATAAAGAATGAAATAGCAGAGGTCACAACAAACACAGCAGAAATAAAAACGATACTAAAATAATATTATGAGCAATTATATGCCAATAAAATGGGCAATCTGGAAGAAATGGGCAAATTCTAGAAATATATACACTACCAAAACTGAAACAGGAAGAAATAGAAAATGGGAACAGACCCATAATCAGTAAAGATATCAAATTACTAATCAAGAATCTGCCAAAATACAAGAGTCCAGGGCCAGATGGTTTTCCAGGGGAATTCTACCAAACATTTAAGGAAGAGTTAATACCTATTCTCTTGAAGATGTTCCAAAAAAATAGAAATGGAAGGAAAACTTCCAAAGTCATTCTATGAAGCCAGCATTACCTTGATTCTAAAACCAGACTGAAACGCCACTAAAAAGTAGAACTATAGACCAATTTCCCTGATGAGCATGGATGCAAAAGTCCTCCACAAGGTGTTAGCCAACTGGATCCAACAATACATTAAAAAAAACTATTCACCACGACAAAGTAGGATTTATACCTGGGATGCAGAGTTGGTTCAATATCCGCAAAAACAATTAACATGATTCATCACATAAATAAAAGAAAGGACAAGAACCATGTGATCCTCTCACTAGATGCAGAGAAAGCATTTGACAAAATACAGCATCCTTTCTTGATAAAAACCCTCAAGAAAGTAGGGATAAAAGGATCACACCTCGAGATCATAAAAGCCACATATGAATGACCTAACACTAAGATCATCCTCAATGGGGAAAAAACTGAGAGATTTCCCCTAAAGTAAGGAACAAGACAGGGATGTCTGCTCCCACCACTGTTAATTAAAATAGTATTGGAAGTCTTAGCCTCTGCAATCAGACAACACAAAGAAATAAAAGGCATCCAAATCAGCCAGGAGGATGTCAAACTTTCACTCTTCACAGATGACATGATACTCTATCTGGAAAACCCAAAAGATTCCACCAAAAAACTGCTAGAACTGACTCATGAATTCAGCAAACTTGCAGGATATAAAATCAACGCACAGAAATCGGCTGCATTCCTATACACCAACAATGAAGCAATGGAAGAGAAATCAAAGAATTGATTCCATTTACAATTGCACCCAAAACCATAACATACCTAGGAATAAATCTAACCAAAGTGATGAGAAATCTATACACTGGAAACTATAGAAAGCTTATGAAAGAAATTGAAGAAGACACAAAAAAATGGAAAAAGATTCCATGCTCCTGGATAGGAAGAACAAATATTGTTAAAATGTCGATACTACCCAAAGCAATCTACATATTAAATGCAACCCCTATCAAAATAACACCAGCATTCTTCACAGAGCTAGAACAAATAATCCTAAAATTTGTATGGAACCAGAAAAGACCCCGAATAGCCAAAGCAATTTTGAAAAAGAAAACCAAAGCAGGAGGCATCACAATCCTGGACTTAAAGCTATATTATAATGTTGTAATCATCAAGATAGTAACAGACACTCAGATAAATGGAACAGAATAAAGAACCCAGAAATGGACCCACAAACGTATGGCCAGCTAATCTTTGACAAGGCAGGAAAGAATATCCAATGGAAAAAACACAGTCTCTTCAGCAAGTGGTGCTGGGAAAACTGACAGTAACATGCAGAAGAATGAACCTAGACCACTTACACCATACACAAAAATAAACTCAAAATGGATGAAAGACCTCAATGTAAGACAGGAAACCATCAAAATCCTTGAGGAAAAAGCAGGCAAAACCTTTTTTATCTTGGCCACAGCAACTTCGTACTCAACACGTCTCCAGAGGCAGGGGAAACAAAAGCAAAAATTAACTACTGGGACCTTATCAAAATAAAAAACTTCTGCACAGTGAAGGAAATGATCAGCACAATTAAAAGTCAACTGACAGAATGGGAGAAGACATTTGCAAATGACATATCAGATAAAGGGTTAGTATCCAAAATCTATAAAGAACTTGTCAGACTTAACACCCAAAAAACAAATAATTCAGTGAAGAAATGGGCAAAAGACATGAATAGACACTTCTCCAAAGAAAACGTTCGGATGGCCAACCAACACATGAAAAAATGCTCTACTTCACTCATCATCAGGGAAATACAAATCAAAACCACAATGGGATACCACCTTACACCCGTCAGAATGGCTAATATTAATAACTCAAGCAACAACAGATGTTGGCGAGGATGTGGAGAAAGAGGATCTTTCTTGCATTGTTGGTGGGAATGCAAGCTGGTGCAGCCACTCTGGAAAACAGTATGGAGGTTCCTCAAAAAACTAAAAATAGAACTACCCTATGACCCAGGAATTGTACTACCAGGTATTTATCCAAGGGATACAGGTGTGTTGTTTCAAAGGGACACATGCATCCCCGTGTTTATAGCAGTACTATCAACAATAGCCAAAGTATGGAAAGAGCCCAAATGTCCATCGATGGGTGAATGGATAAAGAAGAAGTGGTATATATATACAATGGAGTATTACTTGGCTATCAAAAAGAATGACATCTTGCCATTTGCAACGCTGTGGATGGAACTGAAGGGTATTGTGGTAAGTGAAATTAGTCAGAGAAAGACAAGTATCATATGACTTCACTCATATGAGGACTTTAAGAGGCAAAACAGATGAACATAAGGGAAGGGAAACAAAAATAATATAAAAACAGGGAGGGGGAAAAAACAGAAGACTCATAAATATGGAGAACAAACTGAGGGTTACTGGAGGGGTTGTGGGAGTGGGGGATGGGCTAAATTGGTAAGAGGCATTAAGGAATCTACTCCTGAAATCACTGTTGTGCTATATGATAACTAATTTGGACTAAATTTTAAAAATTAAATAAATAAATAAATAGATAGATATATAGGTAGATAGATAGATTTGAGGTTTATTATATAGTTGACTCTAGAATAACATGGGTTTCAACTGCAGGGGTCCACTTATCTGCAGATTTTTTTCCAATAAATGCAGTATCGTCTTGTAAATGGATTTTCTTCTCCTTATGATTTTCTTAATAACAGTTTCTTTTCTATAGCTAACATTATTATAAGAATACAGTATATAACACACATAATATACAAAATATGTGTTAATTGGCTCTTTATGCTATTAGTAAGGCTTTTGGCCAACAGGAGGCTATTAAGTTTTGGGGTTGTCAAAAGTTATATGTCTATTTTTGACTGTGTGGGGGAACCATGCCCCTAACCACAATGTTTTGGAAGACACAACTGTAGTTGTGTCATATCTACTGATACGTAAGAGGTCAAGGATTAAGGATACCTAATCTCTGCTTTCTAACATCTAACTTTGTTTCTTAAACTACTTGAAAAAATTATATTGAGCAGCATGGGAAAGCAGTATGAGGAATATTTTATTACTCTCAAGGCCTTGGGTCCAAATACATGAAGAGATTTGGTGAGGCTGGTTGGGCTACACGAACAGGGTAATAATCGTATCATGGGTAAATATCGTATCAGGGTAAATATCATGATATAGCATATACTGCTAAAATAACCATTTAATTTAGCTTTACTTGGGGAGAAGGGCAGATCAGAGAAGATGCTCAACAGGGCATAACATCTGAAATACACATAAAACTCCATTGAAGCTCATACTCTAAAATATCCAAACTTCTTAACATATCTTTCAATCTGACATCGATTTACCTTCTCACAGTGTGATCGTCCAGCATAATTGAATGCATGAAACCCAATCTATGATTCTAACACGACTCTCACTTTGTTTGTGATATTTTCTGCAACTGGCATATTCCTTATCCATCTCTATATTCAAAGTCTGTCTGTCCTTCAAAGTCTAAACTCACAGCTTCCAGGAAATGGGCTGAAAAGTAACCTTCAAATTTTACATTATAGGCAGTCATCCTCTACTTGTGCTTTCCTCTTTGTAATGTGCTTGTTTCATAGAAAATGCCCCGTAACACATTCCTTGACCTAAGTAGTCTCCTTCCCAGTGACTTAAGGGAAAAAGAAACCTCTTTTATATGAAATTATGCATCAATTTAAATAGTGTTGTTAATAGTGTTGATTTTCTCCAGCGTAAAATATGAATACATGAACAAATGGATACAGATCGCAGCCTACTAGAAATTCATCGTTTAGTTCATTTTTGTAACTTCAAAGATTCTGTCAAAGTAGCTTCTATTGTCTTTTTCTACATATGTGTTAATGCTTTCTCTCTTTATATCCTTATGTCCTACAGATTTGTATAAAACTGCAGTATCACTAAGAGTTAAATAATTGATTCTTGAACACTTTAATCCATTCGATGTGGCTCTAAATTCCTCGTGTTATTTTGAGGATAGATCTAACTTTTTTCTCTCACCTTTTCAACACCCTGCTAAGCTCTGTCCCTGCACTGCCCTCTAATTTTTATAATTCAATGATATTCTAATCCATACTGTGTTATAAACTTATCTTCAAGTATTTTGCTTTCTAACGTCATCTCTAATAACAAGAGTGGGAAATTTAAATACATGTGATCTGAAAGAAAAGGCCTGAGTAACATGTTTTTTTGTTTTTTGTTTTTTGTTTTTTTCCTGTGCCTGCACTAGATGATGAGATGCACACATTGGAAATGATTCCCAACCCCATCCTAAGTCCCCCTCAGCAGCTGACATCGCCACTTCCCCTGGGGAAACAGAAGCATTTTAGTGTGAACTTCTCTCCTAATCCACTTTGTGCTTCCCTACCCACTTTTCCTCTCATCTCCTTTTTTGCTGACTCTGAAAAAGAACTGTTTGATTTTTTTTTTTCCCTCCGAAGACTCTTTCTTTGTACCTCTTCAAAGATCCCTATCTTAAAATTACCTTCCATGTTACTTACATTCTTTTAGACTGCCTCCATTTTAAGAAGAAAAAAGATACCAAATGCTTTTCAGTTAGCCCTGATCTACTATGTCACTTTTCTCTTTCCCTTGTCTATATGGATATCTGAAATAAAGATGGGATTTTCCCTTGTGTTCTCCTGCTCCCTAACTAAATTCAATCTCCTTCTTACCACTATCAGGTGCACTAGTGAACCTTTAGCTACTTCCTTACACTATTGGATATAGTAGTGACCATTTGTACAACAAAGTAAACATTTGTACCAATGATTTCTAATTACCTGATGTTTGGAATATTGTATCCTTTTAAAATATGACATCATTTGACATTGTTGTTCACAACCTATTCTTGGAATTTTTTTTTAAGGTTTTACGTATGACAAAATTTTGTATTTCTATTTTCCTCTTACTCTTCCACCCTAAAGTTTTACCTTGTCCCTTACTTTTTACTTTTTATGGACAGAATCTCTACAAGAAAGGACTTTGATAGTGGCAATGACTGTGCAAAACCTCTTGGTGCTTTCATTTGTTTGGTCAACCTTGACCGTGACATAGGCTGACTGAGGGAGACACAGAATCTGAAGCAGGCTCTCGGCTCTGAGCTCTCACCACAGAGCCCGACACGGGGCTCAAACTCATGATGGCGAGATCATGACCTGACTCAAAGTGAGATGCTTAACCGACTGAGCTACCCAGGCGCCCTTTGGGGTCTGGGGTTTTTAATTGAAGATTGTAGTCTGGTGTCCTCAGGCATCCAGAAACTGGATGAGTGCTCAGGTGTTGTCCATAAGTTACTTATGCCCTATAGCCAAGGTGTGTAGGGCCAGTGGTCTGAAAAACGTACGTGACAACCCTGCTTAGTCACACATGTGACTCTACATGTTATCTATTGTGCTGAAAGACTCCAAAGAAATCATTAACTCCTCAACCTTCACAAGGAGGACGTACATTATTTGTACTGTAAGGTACGTGTAATGCAAAGGTACAGCTTCTAGCAAGAATAGAAGCAAGAAAAGGAGCCAAAAAGGCAGTTCTTCATTAAATTCTTTCAGCTTTCCTGTCTCAAAGGAGGCAGAATTATGAATGCTAATGATATATTATTATAGAGTCAGCTTATTACACATCTTGTTACCATTTACCAGCTGTGTGACCTTGCATTAATTGAACTTTCTCTTCTTCATCTGTAAAATGACCATAATAATAATCGCATCTGCCTCATAGAGCTGTTGCAAGAATTACAAAATACACCATGAAATGTATTCAGAACGATGATTGCACAATAGTGAGCACTCGATACATTCTGGCTATTATTACTAGTAATATGATGTGAAAAGTGGAATGGAAGATAAGTGAGTGTGTACATAAAATAAGACAATAAGTTCAAATATTCACAGCAGATTATTCTTTCTGTTCTCTTTATATTGGAAAATTTGCTCAAATTATTTTATAGCTTAAATTAAGCAGGCGCTTTAGTGAATCATTTATTTGAAGCCTCCCATTTTAAGAAAGATAAAACTGAGATAAAAATTGCAAAATATCATGCTTTGATCCCATAAACTGTCCTGAGATTTCTCAATGTGTAATATTCCACTAGATGGAAAATGTATGCCGACCTGCTTATATTTCCATAATATTTTAGAAGTAAATGAATAAATACATTTAGAATATTATTATTTTAGGTAAATGTGCACTTCTATGCTTAGGCTTTAAAGAACTCACTCTACCGTTTCAGAGATTGGTGGAGGGGGAAAGAAGAAGCTATCATTGAACAAAATTTATCAGAAAAAAAATGAAAAATTCTAAAAGAACTCATGCTAGAGTCTATATTTCTAGTATTCATCACTTTATTTTCATTAAACATCCATGGGAGTTAGGGTAATTCAGAAAAAATCGAATGACTCACCTGAGAGCAAACTAGTAAGCAGCCCTTATTTCTAGAAATTTTTGAAGATCCATGATTTTGCATATGCTTGGAAACAGTGAGACCGAGGCCAGGGGCAATTCCTGTTATGATTTTTGCAGATGCCATTGCCAGCCCAGATAAGTGTCAGCTAATCGTGATAAAAACCTTGGAAAGACGGATCACAAGACTAAAGCAAAGAAAGTAAGTTTCGCACTGTTTCATTTTTGTTTGTCCTTTCTAATGACAAGGTTTGCCTTCGGCTTTTTTCTGAGAGAGCGGTATCCATAGGGCCAAGACCTGCTGCCTATGTTATCACAGCTGACAATTATCATTTTCTCTGTTGGGGTGAGTTATCATTGAACCTCGCACCTCGTTTTCCTCTTATCTTCCATTCAAAAGCTCCAAGGATAGTGCAGCACCATTAGTAAAATTATCTTAAAGGAAGTTAGTAAAATGCAGAAAAGAGAAAATGAGTTTATCTTCAGAGAGTTGGCTTTCCTGACATAATCTGAATACATCCCCAACCAAATTATGTTATGCTGCGCTATTAGTTTAAATTTGCTGTTTTGTTTTTCCATCTAGGGGTTGGGCAGCTATTACGGTACTCTGCTTTTCCAGTAAGGGTTAATACTAACCATCAGAATAGAGAAGGTAAAATATAGTTGGAGGTATTGCTAAAAATATTACACAAACATTACATTTTATCATTTCTTTTTTTTCAGAATTTTCTTTTTTTTATGTTTATTTATTTTGAGAGAGGGAGGCGGGGAGAGGGACAGAGAGAGGGAAAGAGAGAATCCCAAGCAGGATCTCATGCTTCCCACACAGAGCCTGATGCGGGGCTTGATCCCACAAACCGTGACATCATGCATCACGCATGACTTGAGCCGAAATCAAGAGGCGGACGCTTAACTGACTGAACCACCTGGGAGCCCCAACATTTTATCATTTCTAAATAAATAAGAAATTATAGCCCAATCCCAGAGAAAGATAACATTATATATCACAACTGAGCTTACTCGGTGAATGGGAGCTCCAATGGCAGCAACATGGAAATGACTACTGTCGGTATTCATCTAAGTTTGGCTAAAAAAATTATAAAATATTCTTAGCTAGTTAGAAAAAAATAGCGCTGCAAGACAAATTAACTTTTTAAAGCTGGTTTAACACTGAATAAAAAGGTGGCCTCATGTTAAATTAAAGAGTAATAAAATACAAGTTTTAAAAATTTATATGCTAATTTTATTCTAATATAAATCTATAATTAATCGAGTAAACTTTTCCTGACGAATGGTAACGTTGTGACATTAACTGCCAAATACTATAATCCATTCAGAATTGGCATTGACACATATATTTAACTCATAGGAATAAGAATGAAAGAATCATTGTTTATACAGGCAATGTCAGTTTTAATAACCAATCTTTTGGATATTTGATATATCTAACAGTTTTTGTCACAACACTACTTAGAATTTGGAATAATAAATTGTGCTTTATTTTTTTTGAAGGTACACTGATAATCTTTGAGAATTCAAATATTTTATCTTCATGTCTGAATGATTTGCTTCTTTGACCTACATTCACTATACAGAGAATAAAAGCATGATATGAATGATTATTTATTAATAATATAAGTTAAATTAAGCAGTGACTTTTCCCCAAAGATGTCTTTCTTAATCATTTGACGCCTTTGCCTTCCATCGTAATTGCAAAACAGATTTTCCCATTATATTCATCTGCCTCTCTTCAACCCATAATTTTCCAGTCTTGAACAAATGCATTCATTATCAACACTAAAATTGAGTATTAAGGAAGAGATTAAAAATGTGGCATTGATATCACAAAATCAATTTGATTTTCATGAAATCATGATTAACTTCAAAGGAAATGCGAGAAGTATTTATATCCTGGTAGATCTGTTTCTGCAATAAGATTGTAGAGCTAATTTTACATCCCATCCCTGAGTCATAACTTTTCCCTGTCTCCTTAAGGTCCTCATAATGTAATGTTTTTACAGGCTGTTAGTAAATATCAGCATAACTAAAGGGTGATATCTTCGTATATGTATAGTAACATTGACTTTAAATATATTTTAATACACGAGCGCCTGGGTGGCACAGTCAAACACCCAACTTTGGCTCAGGTCATGATCTCCTGGTCCCATGAGTTTAAGCCCTGTGTCGGGCTCTGTGCTGACAGCTCAGATCCTGGAACCTGCTTCAGACTCTGTGTCTCCCTATCTCTCTGCCCATCCCCCGCTTGTACTTTGTCTCTCTCTTTCAAAATATACATACATATATATGTGTATATATATATATATATATATATATATATATATTACAATAAGTTGTAAGTGGTAAGTTATATTATTACATCATTAAGCAGAGTCTATAACTGACAACGCGGTCTTATATGGAAGGCTGATCAGCACATTCAAGCACAGCACCATGTTTAGGTCTTATTGTGCTGGCTCAACAATACCACCTTCCTCACAATTCTGTTTCAAATGTTGGAGGAGTTTGAAAAAAATGAAGGAATATAAGGAAAACTTAGTATCTTTTCAAAGAGGGCTAAATCTGAATGCTGAGAAGAAGTAAGAAAAAAAAGTAATCAAATCCAAGCCTTCTAGTCTAATTCTGTCATCATCACCAATGCTGCACCAACACGACAGAAGGAAGGATTTGGACTTGGACTTATAGTGAAAGAAGAAAGAAAGAGAGATGGAACGGGGGAGGAGGGGAAGGAAGGAGGAACAGGCTTTAACCTGCTAGGCTAAAGTCTAGAAACATGAAAGAAGACTTGTAATTTTGAGGACACTTAGAAATGTCTGTTTCTATGTTTTATTCTTTTTTTTTTTAATTTATTTTTTAAGGAGGCTCCGCAGCCAGCCTGCAGCCCGACATGCGGCTTGAACTCAGGACCCTGAGATCAAGACCTGAGCTGAGATCAAGAGTCTGATGCTTAACCAACCGAGACACCCAGGTGCCCCTGTTTCCATGAGCTTTATTTTTTGCTTATTTATTAGTTTTAAATGTTTATTTTTGAAAGAGAGAGAGAGAGTGTGTGTGTGATCTGGGGAAGAGCAGAGAAAGAGGTAGACACGGAATCCCAAGCAGGCTCTAGGCACCGAACCATCAGCACAGACCCCGATGTGGGGGCTTGAACTCCTGAACCAGGAGATCACGACCTGAGCCAACGTCAGATGCTTAATCAACTGAGCCACCCAGGTGCCACCGTTTCCATGAGTTCTATAAGATGACAAAAGCAACTGTCTGAAACCACACATAATCAGTAATAATATTCAAATAGAAAGATAAAAACACTTTGTAATTCATTTGAATGAAGCAAATAATGTGAAATTCATGTAGACCTTTCCGCAGAAATCAGATGTGAGAGCTATGTAAAAGTTTCACTGTTTTAAAAAAATAAATAGCTGTCTTACCACAAGAGAAGTTCATAGGTGTTATCAGTCAACTTGACCATGAGGAGAAAAGGAGTGGAGACAGTGAGGTAGGGGGACAACAAGCCTATGGCTGAGACCAGGGCAAGCCTCCAGCACAATCCCAAAATTACAGCATTGCAAGGATTAAGAAACTGAGGCACAGTTTAGTTGCACGTAAACTTTACCACCCTGTCAGGTAGTAGAAATAAGCACAACTGCCATGAGGTGAATGCATTCTTTTGAAACATCCTGGTTACTTAAATTAAAAACAGCTAAGTCTTAGTTGTTGGAACAGTGCTCATGCAACTAAGTAACTCATACTATTTCTTCCGTGTGTTTTTAATCACTAGGAGGCTGAACAAACGGAATCTCTCTGCGGTGAAACATACAGGTTTGATTAGGATTAACACCCTCCAAAATGCTGGGAACCTTTTGTTCTTTTTAAGTCCCCCTATGTTTTAACTAAATGAAGCTTTGTACTCCAAACATGTCCTCCCCTTGTCACAAGATGACTTCTTTTCTCAGCAAATAGGACCTTTTTTTTTCTTGTATCACATTTTGGGGTGTTCTTTGATTCAGATAAATGGTGAGAAATTTCTATTTAAAAAAATGAGCCGTGGATCCAAGAAAACCACATACACTGCTAAATAAGCATAGCATTATTCTTTCTTTCCTTGCTTCAATGGTTTTTTTGTTTGTTTGTTTGTTTGTTTGTTTTGTTTTTTAGTTTATACAGCATGCAAGGCTCTGGACTTACTCCGGTGTTAAGTAGTATATCATTCCGGATAGTCCAGGTTATGACCCGTTATCAAACAATGAAACAATCTGTTTAAAATAACATTAGTTTGTCATTCCTCCCCTGACCGTCCATCAAAAGTAGTCAGAGGAGGACAGCGCATCATGGTATGGCTGGAAATCAGGCTGACAGAGCATCCTTCATTTCAAATGTGCCCACTGTGGTGCCAGAGGAAAAAGTGCCGCATGCGGTCCCACATTGGTAATTAAGTGCTTGATCACAGAAGTGACACATATCACTTCTGCTCGTAGGGCATTAGTTATAATTAATCACATGGCTACAACGACCATAAAGAGACCAGGAACTGCAATAATGCTGTGGTCCTGGAAAGCAGAGGGCTCAGAATATTTAGGTAACAGTGTTCACAATTACCACAATAGAAGTGAGCGAAATAGGTTGTTAATCATCCTGAAATACACAATCTATGCAGGAATTCTTAAAATAAATAGGCAATCAAATAAGTGTATATTTCTAAATTATTGTGACACTAAAGAAGAGGCTTTATTGTTAGAAAATAATGGGGAAGGGGCCACTTAAGCTAGTACCTTTAAGGAAGTGCATTTCGCCTGAAATTGAAAGCATGCAAAAGAGTAGCAAGAATGTATTGAATGTATATATGATTTAAGATGCACGTGTCACTGGTGGTAACATCAGATGTTAAATGCAGTGGTAAATAGTTGAGATTTAAAATAAAATGACATCGAAGAGTCTTTTTTTTTAAATTTTTTTAATGGTTATTTATTTTTGAGAGAAAGAGAAACACAGAATCCAAAGCAGGCTCCAGGCTCTGAGCTGTTAGCACAGAGCCTGACGCAGGACTCAAACTTGTGAACCATGAGATCATAACCTGAGCTGAAGTCGGACGCTTAATAGAGCATCACCCACTCACTCTAAGATGGGAGAATATTAAACAGATGTATTAACTGTTCAGATGGCAGATGACAATGCTCAAGAAAAATTAGCATAAAAAAGATTTTTGGCTTGAAGAATTAAGAAGCTTAATGATGTCAAGGTTCTGAATAGAGCAATTTACTGTTTCATTTCTGGATTTTTCCTTATAGTAAAGGCTTCACTGTACCTTCCAGGATCTCCTATAGGACTGA
The DNA here is from genome assembly GCF_018350155.1 of Leopardus geoffroyi. Taxonomy (NCBI): domain Eukaryota; kingdom Metazoa; phylum Chordata; class Mammalia; order Carnivora; family Felidae; genus Leopardus; species Leopardus geoffroyi. The sequence continues at coordinate 177,587,945 of NC_059327.1, forward strand.
ATGACATTCTCCAGTAGGTCAGGGGTCTGCCCTCTCTGGGAATGGGAATTACTATCAGCTGAAAAAACAAAACAAAAACAAAAACAAAAAAAGAACAAAACAAAACAAAACAAAACCAGAAGCAAAAAACAAAAACAAAAAAACAATGAAAAGCATGTTGTTGAATGTCTTAACATCCCACCCTACCCCTGATGGGGGGCAACCTATATCCAATGAGTGTGAAGTCCTGACCTCTTCTCTCCACCTGGGAAAAGAATGCATGACTGTCCTAGCTGCAAAGAATCCACTGAGTTGGCTTAAGCCTTATTGTGACTACAACACATTCCACCTCTCCCTTTCACCAATTCTTATTCCCCTTCTGACTCGAGTGCTGATCCTGAGAGGATTTTCCCAATTTTTATTTCCTAATAACATTTCTTGTATGTTTATCTCTAAATTTTTTTAATGTTTATTTATTTTTGAGAGAGAGAGAGAGAGGTAGAGAGAGAGACAGAGCACGAGTGGAGGAGGGATAGAGAGAGAGAGGGAGACACAGAATCCAAGGCAGGCTCCAGGCTCTGAGCTGTCAACACAGACCCTGACACTCATTAACTGTGAGATCATGACCTGAGCTGAAGTCAGACGCTTAAACCGACTGAGCCACCCAGGCGCCCCTCTTGCACGTTTATCTTTATTGCAGAGTCTGTTCTCCCAGGACACTGAACTTTGGCAATTGGTTCCAGTGTTAAGAACTGTGAAGGTTCTGCAGTTTTTCCCCACCTGCAACCCAACTATTTAGCTTACTAACATTTCACAGATGTTGACAGAAGACACGAGAGTACCAGGACAGACACAAAGGACAGTGCATTACTCAGAGCAATAACCGTAGCTACGTTAGCATTGACGCACATTCCTCAGGCTCAGCTCCCACAAGGCTGCACAAGGAATGCCTTATGCACAGTGCAGCATGGCACAGGAGAGGCAACCCAAGTCTCCAAAACTTACAAGGGACAGTTAGCCTGCCTAAGCTTTGCCAGAGGAAGACATTATCTTTATTATACTGGACAGTAGATGAACCTTCCCTCTGCTCCAGAGAGAGGCAATATATCTTCAAAGGCTATTTTCTGTACACCATTCTAGAAAATATCGTCTGAAATAAAGGCAGGTCGTCGGGGAATTGTATCTACACAACCAGGAGGAGTTCCTGAAAGATGGTAAAATGGATTTTCCGGACTGGCTATTTCTCCAGCTGGCTGGCAATAAAGACCACAGCACACTGGGCGAAAGATAACAGTGCAGCTGTTGAAATATTCATCCAGTCATGAATTGGGATGTTATACTGGTGAAAGGAATTGTATTAGCAAAGCCAACATGGTGGATGTTACAGAAAAATGGGTGAGATAAGTCATTATAGGGTCAATTAGATATGGATTAGATATGTTTTGCTCAGATGCTTTGGATAAATATAATGAGAGGCTGACTCTGATAGATCATCAGTTAGAAATTCAGTGTGTAAAAGCAATCAGAAAACAATTTGACTAAAACCTGGGCCAAAGACATTAACCTCCATCTTGCCAGGAAGATCTACACGTGGCAAATAAGCATATGGAAAGATGCTCCATAGCATAAGTCAGCAGGTAAATGTAAATTCAGACAACCCTGAGGTACCACTACATACCTATTGGAATGGCCAAAATCTGGAACACTGACAACACCAAATGCTGACAAGGATATAGAGCAGTAAGAATTCGTATACTGCTAGTAGGAATGGAGAAGGGTATACTCACTTTGGAAGAGAGCTTGGCAGCTTCTTATGAAACTAAGTACACTCTTAAGATATGATACAGCAATCATACTTCTTGGTATTTACCCAAAGGAGTTGAAACTGATGTTAAAATCTGTACGTGAATGATTACAGAACAAAACACCATAAACATATGCTTACAGAGGGCTATATTCTTAATTGCTGAAGCTTGGAAGCAGCAAAGGTTTCCTTCAGTAAGTGAATGGAAAAATTAGGTGTGGTACATCTACTCAATGGAATATTATTCCATGCTAAAAGTAAATGAGCTATCAATGAATGAAAAGACATGGAGACATATTAAATACATAATACTAAGTAAGAGAAGACAACCTGAAAAGGCTAAATACTGTATGATTTTAACTGTATGATATCTTGAAAAAAGCAAAACTATGGTAATGATAAAAAGGTCAGTTATTGCCCAAGATGGAAGGAGGAGGTAAATATGTAGAGTTTGGAGGATTTTAGGACAGTGAAAATATCCTGCATTATATTACAATGATGTATATATGTCATTACATGTTTGTCCAAACCCATAAAATGTCCAACACTTAGAGTGAACTCTAAGGTAAACTATGGATATTGTGTGATATTGATGTGGTGATATAGGTTAATCTCAAGCAACAAATGTACTGTTCTGGTGAGTAATGTTGAAATGATGTAGTTCATGCATGTGTGGGGGCAGGAGAGTAGGTGATCTCGGCTTCTATCTCTCAATTTTAAGGTGAATCGACAAATAAAAAAAAAATAAAGCCTTTAAAAATTAATTGTGACTATCAGAGGACTTGCTCAGCAGCATCTAAAGAGACTCTTATCTCCAGCAGTCAGAAGGCAGAGAAAACAGAGCCCAAATATTTAATTTTGAGTGGTGGAGCTCCTAGGCAGATCTGTTATGCCAAGATCAGGGTCTTGATTAAGAAAGGATGAGACGCTATGGTATGTCATTGGGATATCTGAGTTGATGCACTTGAAAATCTTGAACCTTCAGATTTAAGCCCTCAAAAATAGCCCACCCATATCTACTAAGATCTGACCCTTCTTAGTTGATGACAATGCAAGATAATACATGCACCCACCCACACAAACTCCCTCCTTCCCTTTCTGGCATTTAAGCCCATAGCTAAGGTTAAGTCACAGCCAGGGAAGTGCCGAGACACTAACGGAAGAACGGAAGGAAAGGTACCATACCCTGAAAAAAGTGAAATGTCTAGTATGCATGTACTAGCAGAAGCCAGGAGAGTACAGCATATGGGCTATATTTTGAGTCTGCTAAAACAAGTGGGCAATGGCAGGTTAGAAGATAAGGTTGAGTAAGGGAGAGTTTATTGATGTGAGAGCACTTGTCTGGAATTCATAATTTATCACTCTGCTAGGAATCCTGGGAAGTGAGATAAACATGGTACTCAGAGGTCTCCAAAAAGATTGGAAAATTTTACGGGCTAAATTAAAGGGGATTAGAGATTTCAGAACTGTTGTGGTAGAAAGTAACAAAAAACTAAGAGAAATCGGCATGCCAGATTGCACATACTATGCAAGCTTGGAAAATTTGCCAGAAAAAAATGATTTCACTAGAGGACTTGTAGGACGATCCTTTCACCAAAGCAATCAAGAAGGAAGGGGCTGTTGAGAGAGGCATCTGCATGACTGGGAATCTAAATTGTGGCTCTTTTCTCTAGTCCAGGGATGAAGGTATAAAATGCTGTTACTGAACTGGGCTCCCTGATGACAGTATATGCGAAAGGATTCCCCCAAATACAGGCCAAGAGGCGTTACTTAGCACTTAAGCCAGGTGATCACGTTATCATAATGAGATGCAAGTTTGTTGTGCCAGCTGGCTCTCAAAGGGGAAAAATCTTCCATCATGGGACACAGCAAGAGTCATGTTGAACTTTAAGCTATAGCAGCCATCTGGGCACTTTAGATTCCTCACACCAAAAGTCTGGAAGGCATGAAAAAAGTGTTCATCCTGGCAAGGATAATTAACCCTGATTAACAGGAGGAAGTAAGCTGCTGTTAAACAATGTGGACAGGGACAAACATATTTGGTAAGTAGATGATACACTTCAGTGTATTGTGGGGCTCCATGGCCCAAGTTTGATTTAATTCTGTGAGTTCCGTTGCCACAGCCTGGGAATGAGGCAGTAATCAGGAATTCGGATGCTTTGAGGATGAGATTCTTTATTGTACCGCCAGGAAATTCATCCAGATGAGTTGAGGTGCTGAGACTAAAGGAGAACCCAGAATGGCTAGTAGAAGGAGGAAAAAATGCTTGTGAGTTGTTGCCCCAAGAACTGAGAGTACTGAGTACTGAGGACAGACATGTCTCCTGGCCCTGGACCCCACTATGGACATTTCAGCTTCAGAACGGATGCACCCCTTTTTAAAAAATATATATATTTATTTATTTTAAGAGGGGAGGGGAGGAGCAGAGACAGAGGGAGACAGAGAATCCCAAGTAGGCTCCACGCTCTCAGTGCAGAGGGGCTCAAACCCACAAACCGTGAGATCATGACCTGAGCTGAAATCAAGAGTTGGACACTTAACCAATTAAGCCACCCAGGTGCCCCAGAATGGAGGCCTTTTTGTAACAGCATTGTAACCTCTCTGTCTGACCAATAAAGAATTTGTCTTCCCTTCCTTTAAGGTGTTACTTCTGGGACGACTTCCCAATAATTTTTTTTTCTGTGTATCACTCTCAATCTCAGAGTCTCCTATCTGCTGAATCCAACCTGAAACAGCCCTCAAGGACAAAAGATGGCTAAAGAAAACTCCCAAGATCACGTCCTCCTAAAATCATTTCCAAAGGCAGGAATAACGCAGGAGTGATGGAACCGGTGGGCAGATCAGTCAGAAGGCTATTGCACATGAGAAAAAGCTGTGGCTTGGAGCAAAGACTGTGTAGATCAAAACTGTGCAGATGGAGATTGAAGGTTTAATATGGAGGGATGTTCAACAGGTATCACTGGTAGATTATAAATTGTGTATGAAAGAGTGATAAGGTGGTAAGGATGAGGTGTATATGTTCAAGCAAAGGCAAATATTTTCTTGAAACAGTTCAGTTCATATTTTTAAGATATTTATATTTTTAATTTTTAATATATTTTTAATATTCTTTTTATTTATTTTGAGAGAGAGAGAGAGAGAGCAAGGGATGGGCAGAGAGAGAGAGGGAAAAAGAGAATTCCAAGCAGGCTCCACGCTGTCAAGGTGGAGCCCAATGCAGGGCTCAAACTCACAAACCATGAGATCATAACCTGAGCTGAAACCAAGAGTTGGATGCTTAACCAACTAAGTCACCTAGGCACCCCAGTTCAATTCATATTTTTGCCTTTTCCATTGTTAATTAAAAATATTTTCTTGCCACAAGAACAACACTAGTAGTAATAATGCATAGATGAGCACATGAAGATATATTTTTATGTCATTTACATGTCATTTAAATTAGTTTTATGGACTATTGCCTTGTTAACATATCACTCTTTTTCAGTACTTATGATATTATGGGGCTGGGGTGCCTATCAATCATTTTATAAGCAACCTTCTCACTCATGAATCTGTTAAGGAATCCAATTAACGGGAAATAATATAGTTTAACAAGAGAGTGGTGAAATTCACACAAAGACTAAATTCTGTGCTGACCAAACTTCAAACTGTTTATGCCTTTCTCCTCATTTCTTATGACTTAAAAGATCAGAAACCTAGGTTAGGATCATAGCTGGTAGTTCTTTAAGCTCAGTCCATCATGTGAAGTTCATGGCAATGCTAACAAGAACCTGACTTTTCTCGTTACTGTCCACTTGTGATCTATTTAAATATATGTGTAGATGTCACCTTCTTTGGAGGGTGAATATCCTACAAAAGATATTGTGAAATCTCCAAAATCATGAGTACCTTGTTGGTGATACTTCATTATAATAACTAAAGTTCATGATTAGCTGGAACATAATTCCGTGAGGTCATAAATCGAACTTTAAAGTCAAAGTCACTTGATGACGAGAGCTGGCAAATAAAAGGTCAAGTTAGAGAGTAAATATCTGATGTGTATTGACTTCAGCAAAGTTCTGTTTACTCAAATAAGTAATCATTTCACACAAGAAAAATCTGTTTTTTTTTTTTTTTTTGGTTTTGATAATGAATGTAAAATGAACGCACTATCACAAGATGATGCTTTAGGAAGTGTATCAGACAGTTTTATTGGCTCTGGTGTACTGGCACACTGACATCTGTTCCCAGAGACTGTGATTTTATCAATTGAGAAAAAGAGAGAAAAGCAGCTGCCAGAGTTGTTAGCAGAACTATGAAAAAGAAGTCATAATTTTGAACTAGCATTTAAAAATGTTTGAATATTTATTTTTTAAAGATGTAGAGAAGTCACTGGAGAATAACAAACACATCATGCTTTGACTCATAAGATGAGTTTGTGGAAAATGATAAAATCAGATTGAGAAGCCAGAGAACAAACTTTAATTTCCCCAAATATTGTTACGTTGGCATCCTAAATTAGGGAAGAAAACAGAAAAATTTCTAAGAAATGCTGTAACTTATTAATTGAGCCCTTTTATCAATGTATAGTCATGTATCTATATGCCTATATGTGTGCCTGTGTGTGTGTGTGTGTGTGATATCATAGTGGATTTTGGGGAAGGCAAATATCCTTTTACCTCATGTCCAAGAAAATGAATAGTATGAATATTTCAACTCTCCTAGTCTTTCTCTGTCCCCTCACTCATTCCAGCTCTGGGAAGGAGGTGTGAACTGGCATCCGAAAATCTCCAGAACGAATTGGCATCTGCACTTCTCCGTTGCAGAGGAACTTGACATTTAGCCAGCTCTGCCTGAAGCTTCTCTACTTCTGTGGCCTGTATTAAGATGCCCACGTTTGCCAAATATCTAAATGAAGGTCTTCTATGGTTTTCTCAATAACAAAATTGACACAGTAATTGACCTGCTCATCTCCTGAGTCCTTTACTCAGAGTTCATATTCTTGAAGATGTGCTGCAGATCAAGTCCTATCAATGGCTAGGACTATGACTGCCAAACTCACACCACGAGGTCCAGATCCTAGCTCCAGCACTTACTACACCTGAGAATTTGGTCAACCCATTTACCATTTGGTCAACCCACTTATTATCTCAAAAGGAGCGATGAATTGTATCTGGCCTTCCCAGGCACATAACAAACACTCAGGAAGTGTTACCTATATGCATATCAAAAAAGTGTTTTGTGATCTGAAGCAGGCGACCTCTTTCATATGCACAAATTAGGTTTTGTTATGCTTAATATAGCAGGGGATGGACTAAACTCTTTAAAATGTGATTAACATATATTGAGATAAAAAGTAATTTCTAGATTTAAAAAAAAATTATTGGAAAGTATGAGGTGAAACTGATTCTCAGTAATCTTCAGTTAAGTTTGCATGGCATTTAAGAGGTAAATAAATATACCTCTGTGGGATTAGGTAAAGGCACATAAATGAAAAATTCTTTCTAGTTTAAAGTATTGCAATATGACAAAAATCGAACTTACCTCATCACTTTGTGATTTGTTGAATAAGGAAATATAAATTTATTTTTTCTCTAATACAACAAAAACTTTTTAATAAGTGGAATGTGTGACAAGTTTTGAAGTTTAAATAGAATTTTTTCACAGTGAAATCTAATATCATCAGTTTCACACTACAGAAGGTAGTTAAAATATATGTTAATCGTGCTTAAAATGGCAAACTTAGGAATTAATATCAGTGTCTTCCAAAATATGCTTTTCGTATTGTGAAAGTTTTCATGGAAGGCTGATTGTATTTGTTGAATTTTAAACTATATATTCAGGCAAAAGAATTGGTGTGAAACAATTTAACAACGAATCTCTTTCAGAAGAGCTTGTCTATTCTTCTAAATGCTGTTTTTAGTTTATACTTCAAGCTTTGTAGAAATTTTCCATATTTCATTATAATGGAACTGAATTCTTTTTCATTCACTAAAAGAGAGAATATTTCTTTTTTAATTAAATGTTCATTTCCTGTAAACGTATAGAGCATTTTCTGCTCTTTGACACTGGTACTCAGTTTATTTGGAGAAATATATAAGGCACGTTTTTCCCCCTATGGCCCCAGTTTAAATAAGTACTCAACCACTTTTTCAAAGTTTCAAAGTTATAGCAAATGCTTCTGGAGCTAGACTGTGAAAGTGAATTAATATAACTGCTTACAATTAAAAATAAATCATGGGGCGCCTGGGTGGCGCAGTCGGTTGAGCGTCCGACTTCAGCCAGGTCACGATCTCATGGTCCGTGGGTTCGAGCCCCGCGTCAGGCTCTGGGCTGATGGCTCGTGGCCTGGAGCCTGTTTCCGATTCTGTGTCTCCCTCTCTCTCTCTGCCCCTCCCCCGTTCATGCTCTGTCTCTCTCTGTCCCAAAAATAAATAAAAAAATGTTGAAAAAAAAAATAAAAAAATAAATCAAATTCTCCAGTATAGCTGTCTGATGACAAAAGAGCCTTTAAAAATTCTACCCTACCTTCTCCCTAATTAAATGATGATTGTATCACTAATAAAGTTTTAACATTAGTGTGTATATATATACACACACACACATATGTATATACACATATATATTTGTGTATATATATACACACAATGTGTTCATAATATATATGTCAAATCTCCAGTATAAATTTTGTCACATGGTTGCTCTAGAAATGTTTCCTAATTCAATACACAAAGAGTTTTACCCCTGAGTGAGATGGGAAAGTTATTATCAAGTCATTACTTCTATTTAAAAAGCCACAGAAATCAGATAAATAACCTTTCTGATAATAGAAACAGCAGGAATGCACCAAAACTTCAGAGAAGTGGAAACCATGAAGAGGTCATCTGAATTCAGCAACTGGAGGTATTTCAAATACTAAGCAAGGGCAAGTTTCAAAGGGCCCAAGATAAACTGCTGGGGAAAAATCAAACAAACAAACAGACAACAAACAAATGAAGTTTTGAAGGATATATTGGATGAGGTAGTTCATAGGCTTTTTTTCTTTCAGATACCTACTGAATTTGGGGCTGTACAATTTAAGCAGAAAGCTAAATTCCTAAGTAAAAAGACATTGAAAAGCAAAGCAGAGTTTACTTGCTTTTTATGGAACAAAAACTAGAAGAACCATGCAGAACACTTGCGACTCTCATCTGAGAACAACTAAGAGTTAGTAGAAACCCAGAGGCAGAATAAGCATCAGTAGTGCACTAACCCAGCTGACAGTAAGCACAATCCCCGATTAAATAAAAGATATCTACAATCACTTTATCTCTCTAATGGAGGGAATATCATATTCTCTCTGGAAGAACGTAGCATCATTTGGGGCCTTCATATTTTTTATACAAAATATACTACATTCAATAAGACAAATCTATTAGACATGCCACCTGACCAAAAAAATGTGACAAAATTAGGCCCCAAAGAAAAATATTTTCAAGGATTATGCAGGTGTTAGAGATCAGTGACAAAATCTTTAAAAGACCTAGGACTAACATATTCAAGAAATAGACAAAAAGATGCAGAAAACAGTGGAGAAATAAATATTTTGCTATAGAATTGCAGTGTATAACAAATAATAAAATAATCACGCTGGCATTGAAAATTAAATATTTATAATGAACAATCTAATGATAGGTTTCACAATAAATTAGATACCACTTCAGGCAGAGATAGCTAACTCAAAGATATATTGATGCCAATTATATAAAATGAAGCACAGAGAAATTCAATGAACATAAAGAAAAGTGCGTTAAACACATGTGGGACACAAGAAAACATATAACTGGAGTTTCAGAGGGAAAGAAGAGAGTGAATAGGACCCAACATTATTTGAAAATATATTATCTTGAAGAATTTTCAAAAATTGTCCAAAGACTGCAACCCAGATTTGGAATGTTCTATAAATTGCAAATGAGAAGAGAAAGAGGAAGAGGAATAAAGGAAGAGGAGGAAGGAGGAGGAAGGAGGGGGAGAAGAAAGAGACAGGGAGAGGGAAAGATGGAAAAAAAAAAAACATAAAACAAGCAATAGTATGACTATCATTCGACTTCCCAGTGGAAATAATGGAAGACATGGACAGTGGAATGATATATTCCAAGTGCTGAAATAAATAATTACTAAACTATAATTCCATAGCAATGAAAATATTCTCAACAATATGACACAGTAAATGTTCATGAAAACTGAGAGAATTCATTGTCAGAAAAGGAGGAAGAATGACAGACATGTAACTACATTGGTAAGTAAAATATATATTTACTGAACAAAGCAATAACTGTAATGTGTTAAAAATATAAATCTATTATTATTATTATTATTATTATTATCATTATTATTATATGACAGAGTAGGAAACATCAGAAATCTGTCTCCCCACCTACACAGCAACTGAGCTAGCACAATCTGTCCGGTGTCACCATTTTGGAACTCTGGAATGTACTGAAGACTTACAACTTTCAGTTGAGGCTTAGATAGTAAATTTGGCTTTCTTAAGTTAGATTTCAACAGAGTGGTACCATCTCTCACCCTTCAGCCCTAAGGCAGGCACCTATACACTGTTCCTGGAGCAGTTTACACACAGTATGTGGAAGCTAGAGTGGGCATAAAGACCGAAATATTGAGGGTATGTGCTCTGATCACTGATTGCTGCTCTGATCACAGAGGTGCAGACACGGAAGTGGCCAGCTCCTGTTACAACTCCACTCACATCTCAACCCTCTCCTTCGGTGGCTGAAATGACTTTCGGGAGATTTAAAGGGTTGGCACTTTCTTCCGTCATTCTTCTCATTTTCCCTTTTTTGGAGCCATATATTGAAGACTAGGACATTGAAAAGTGACTGCGTAATCTATGGAAATTAGATACAGACCGTGCATGCCCAGAAGGTGCAGGCTCAGAAAAGACCTGAGAAGATCTTTAAGACTGGTCCTCAGTACAGAGACAGCTTATAACTATAAATTAAAACAGCCCAAACAACAATAAAACCCCAGGAAACCCTGGGGAAGGAAAGGCATCTGATTCAATTCACATTATTTGATTCAAGTGTCCAGTTTTCAACCAAAACATCATAAGGTATACAAAGAAACAGGAAAGCATGGCTCATTCAAAGGAAAAAAAAAAAAAAAAAAAGAATCAACAGAAGTTGTCTCTGAAAAAGACCTGATGGTATATCTACTAGACAAGGACTTTAAAATAACTGTCTTAAGGATGCTCAAAAACTAAAGGAAGATGTGAAGAGAGTTCAGAAGACATTGTATGAATAAAATGGAAACATCAGTAAAGAGATAGAACACCTGAAAGAAGCCAGAAGAAATTCTGTAGCTAAAAAGTACAATGTAGAAATGAAGAATTCACAGAAGTGTTCGAAAGCAGACTAGAATAGACTGAAGGATCAATGAACTTTTCTGAAAAACAGAACAATAAAATTATCAAGTCTAAGGAAGAAAATGAAAAAAAAAAAAAAAAGATTGAAGAATTGGGAGCAGAGCCTAAGGCACCCAGGACACCATCAAGGGGACGAATACAAATTTCCTGAAGTAGAAGAGAGAGAGATATGGGTAGAGAGAATATTTGAAACAATAATGACTGAAAATTTCCCAAATATGATGAAAGACATGGATATAAAAATGTGGGTGTTTCTGTGGAAGTGTTTTTGGATGAACTGCATTTAAATTGGTAGACTAACTATGGGGCACCTGGGTGGCTCAGTTGGTGAAGCCTCCAACTCTTGATTTCAGCTCAGGTCATGATCTCACAGTCATGAGATCAAGTTCTGCCTGGGGCTGTGAGCTGATAGTGTGGAGCCTGCTTGGGATTCTCTCCCGCTCTCTCTGCCCCTGCCTCACTCGTGCTCCCTCTCTCTCCCTCCCTCTCAAAAATAAATATTAAAAAAAATAATAATAATAAAATAAAATAAATTGGTAGACTTAGTAAAGCAGAATGGCCTCCATAATATGGCCTCTCATCCAATCATTTAATGGCCAGAATCATACAAAAGTTTTACCTCCACCCAGAAACAAAGAATTCTCTTGCTTGACAGCCTTCAGACAGAATCATTGGCTCTTTAAGGTTCTACAGCAAAGTAGATGATTTTGGACAGGGAGTGTGGTACAGTCAGCTCTATAGATTTTGGGCTTACCAGTCTCCATAATGGTGTGAGCCAATCTCTTATCTATCATATTGTACTGAAGAGCCCTGACCCTAATTCACTGGCAGTGAAAGTGTCGTTTTTCTAAAGGCTGTGGAAAGTCTGAGAACCAGCATTCAATCAGGTATATGAAATCAGAATAAGAAGCACAGGACAACTAATTTTCTTTGCTTTCAGAATAAGCACATGATGCTTAACCCATATTTTCACATTACATATCGTTGTTTGCTTCTACAATCAGCCAAAGCACACATGATTTGCTTTAAACTCTCAAATACTCACGTCACTCTTTCTGTGTTCCATGTGATATCAGGAGCTCAATGTATCTTGTTCTAAAATTGCACTTAAATGTGTAAGCATAGCATAGAAAAAATATTTCTAAAACAAAATAAAGATTGTTACATTTTTATTATTATTTGAAACATGAAAATAGCTTATGAGTACAACAGACTAAAGAGGCATAGAAACATATTTACTTTTTATCACAATTTTGGTTTATGCAAACATGGAGTATATTTTAAATACGCTTTCAACATAATATTCTTTGTCTAGAAACTGCTGTGTTGAGAGAATTGGTGATTTTTTTTTTGTCTGAAACTAGAGAGACAAATATTACTTTTTATAGTGCTCTCAGATGATAATGACATTTAAAATCTCGTTCAAAGCATGGTATAACTATTCAAAATCTGGTAGTGTGAAAAATGTTAAACTGAATAATCATCATGTCAGATACATAAAGTTGTAGGCAAAAGATGAATAAAAATTAAAAGTGAAAGGAGAGAGGAGGTAAAAGGAATTTAAATGTTCCAAAATTCTAGAATTACCAGAAGAGTGGTCAAAGTATTTTTTTACACTGCAATTTGTAAAGGGAACATATGGTAATGTCTATGAGAGTCACTAAGTAAACAATAAAATAATTCATAATTTAAAAATAGATGGAAAATTGAACAATACAAATATTTTATTAATCCAAAAGAGGCCCAGAAAGGAAGGAAAAATGAATGTAAAATAATTGAAAGCAAATAGTGTATGGTCGATGTGAAATTAAACACTAATTACTTAAATTAGTAGACAAAAAACTTCCAATTAAGAACATAATTTTATGTTATCTCAACTTTCCATTACATATCCTCGTTCTTTTTTCTCATGACTCAGTAGTAGGGTATGGACTAGAGTCCAGCTGTGTGGGTATAAGAAAAGCTCTTCCAGGGGCGCCTGGGTGGCTCAGTCGGTTGAGCGTCTGGCTTCGGCTCAGGTCATGATCTCGCGGTCCGTGAGTTCGAGCCCCGCGTTGGGCTCTGTGCTGACAGCTCAGAGCCTGAAGCCTGTTTCAGATTCTGTGTCTCCCTCTCTCTGACCCTCCCCCATTCATGCTCTGTCTCTGTCTCAGAAATAAATAAATATTAAAAAAAAAAAAGAAAGAAAGGCTCTTCCATTTGTAGAATTTCATTTTAGTCATCCCTCTCTAACTGCTTTCTCATGAGCCCAAATCCAAGATTTTACCAACCCAGAAAAGACATACCCACAAGGAAAAGTCTTAAATAAGTAGCAACTTCTTCATGTGCTGGTGTGAAAGAAAAAAAAAAAAAAAAAACAGAATTACTAGAATTAGTATACTTTAATTTTAAAACTACGAACTCATCAAGAGCAAGTAAAGATGACTGTGTATAACCCCAGGTAGTATGTCATGTATGGTAGTCAGAAGTTTGTTTAATTGTCAGCTCGGAGGTTCTTGACCTTTGGAGAGAATTGAACTAGGTTTCATATGTTAGAGCATGAGAAAAAAAGGGAAGATACCTGTTGATTCAGAGGCAACCCCAGGTAGCGATTGACTTGGAGGATTTAGGAATCGCAAATAAGTCACTTATAACTTGAGCACTACATCCAGACATTTCCCCCCTTTTTAATTTATGTCTTTGCTTTTGGAATAGGTACCATTTCTTCAACATTTGGATTTATCTCATAATATGTATTAAGAGTTGCCTTTTCTTGAACAATTCTGAATATTCAGCAATGCCATGCCAGCATTCATTCTTACAATTCCCTGAAGATGAGTTTCCCAGCTTTTGATTTATTTGTTTGTTTGTTTGTTTGTTCTTTCTTCGTTTTTGAGAGACAGAGAGAGACAGGGCACGAGTGGGGATGGGGCATTGAAAAAGGGAGACACAGAATCCGAAGCAGGCTCCAGGTTCCAAGCTGTCAGCACAGACAGCACAGAGCCTGATGTGGGGCAGGAACCCATGACCTGTGAGATCATGACCTGCCCAGAAGTCTGAAGCTTAGCTGACAGAGCTGTGCAGTGCCCCTCCCTGCTTCTTTAAAGGGTCAATGTGCTTAACTACTAGCCCCAACCTTCATGACTGCCTGTGTTCTCTGATAACAAGACCAGCAAAGCGTAAGCAGTAATTTATGATCTTAATTACAATGTTGTTTGTTTTAAAGTTAAGTTTTAAATAGTGTAAAGCACTTTTTAATTTCTATCTTATGACTACAAAACATGAGAAAATAAATTGTAGCTCAACAGTGGCACAGATTTGCAGAACAATCCAGTCTACTTTTCACATGAATTTTACCTTAGCACAAGTATTTGAGTTTATTAACATAATATCCAGCTGCCTTGGTTTTCTGAATATTTTTAAAAGTCTAATATTTTGGCTCTTGATTGTTTTGTGTTTGGATTTGTACAATTCTATTTCCTATAAATAAGCAATCTTTATATGTTTTTCTTTTTTTCTTCTCATACTACATCATGACTATTTATTTTAATGATGAAACAATGCTTTTGACTGAAATTAGTGGCCGATTTGGAGAGGTTTTGAAAGGAGTGTGGTGCAAAGAGTGAAGACTTTACTACCTTAGGATAAATAGTGTCTTAGATTAAGATGGGTAACTTACAAAATTATCAATTTTTTTTTTTTTTGGTAAACTTAATACTATTTGAGATAAGACAATAGATAGATATATAGAATTGATCATACCGATCATCTGTTATTTCAAATACCACAAAAGCAACCACAAGTTGGACAAGTAGAATCACAGAAAAGTTCAGGTCCTTACAGTCTTGCTTAGAGGTTTTTATAAAGTAGACACATGCTTCAGTAAACACTAGAGGTGTGTGCTTGACCATTCCAGAAAAATACAAAGGATTAAATTTTATTCAAAGAGTGAAGAAATGTAAGATGTCTGACATCTTAAATACTATTAGAAAAATATGTCTGTCTTAAAATTTGGAATTCTTTTCAGCCAGGCTGACATGTACTCACCACATAATGTTTATTAAACTTTTAGAAGTAGATTTGCATGTCCAGGGTGCCTGGTGGCTCAGTCAGTTAAGCGTCCGACTTCAGCTGACAAGCCTGGGATCAAGATTCGGATGCTCTACCAACTAAGGCAGCCAGGCGCCCCTAGATATGCACTTTTAAAATGCTGTAGTCAGAAGAAGAAATCTTTGTATGTAATTAATTCATATCCAGGAGTGCCTGACTGGCTCAGTCGGTGGAGCGTGTGACTTTTGGCCTTGGGGTCATGAGTCTGAGCCCCACATTGGGTGTAGAGATTACGTAAAAATAAAATCTTAAAAAAATCAATACATATCCACATAAGAGCATTTTCACTTTATTTTAAAGCTGCAGCTTACATTAAAATGGTTAACAGAATGGACAAAACTATTTCACTTGAAACAATGGAAGTATTTATCACATGACAAATTTATTACAATACTATCTGCTTAAAATGCCATGTGAAAGAGACCCAGGTTCAGGCTGCCATCTAATTAAGGTCTTTATTTTATTTTATTTTATTTTATTTTATTTTATTTTATTTTTTTTACAGCTTATTTATTTATTTTGAGAGAGAGAGAGAAAGAGAGCATGTGCTGTAGGGGAGGGCAGAGAGAGAGAGAGAGAGAGAGAGAGAATCTAAAGCAGGCCCCATGCTCAGTGTGGAGCCTGCTGTGGGGCTTGATCCCATGAACTGTGAGATCATGACCTGAGCTGATATTGAGTGGAATGCTTAACCAACTAAGCCACTCCAACAGCCCTAAGTAATGTCTTTGCATAGAAAATAGTAAAGCTGACAACCTGAAAAGGAGAGCAAAAACATACTTTAAAGTCATGTTTTTAACAGTAATACATAATTCTGATTTCTCCTGAGTTAGGCTGAATAAAGCCTTCTCTCAATGGAATTAGCATTTCAAATTTGGTATATAAGAGAAAGTATTTTTAGTGCTTCCCTGTGGCTCTCATGATTCCATATTCTAATTTTTCCTTTTTTTTTTTTCTTTTAACTTGTTAGTAATAATGGCCATAGGTCACCAGAAAAGTAGAGCAGGGTACACTATATCAGCTATCTGAATAATACCTAAGTAATTAAGGCAGCTGTCTAGTTATCCTTAAACACCATATGTGTGCATTTGTAGGTAAATCATCAAAGGATCTTAATAAATACTTAGGCTTTGTATTTTATCTAGGGATTAAGAATTTCTAGAAATGTAGCATTGGTGGTATAGTGGTGAGCATAGCTGCCTTCCAAGAATTGACAGCAATGTGTGTGTGTGTGTTTTTCCTAACTCTCCCTGTATCCTCATGATTCAATTAAGTAGTGATCTGTCAAGGAAATGAACTTTACATTTATTTTCTTTGAAATCCATATTTCCTTTTATAAAGGGGTTAAGTCACCATAATGTTACATCATTTATAATACTGATTATGTTTTTGTTAAAAATGTACCTTTAAAGGAGAGTTCACCACCACGCCCAGTCTCCTAAACTCTTCCTTTTGGGATCCACTCGCAAGCATGCAGATATCTTCAACCCAAAGTACCTTCATCTTTTCGATTTGGCTTAAATGAGGTGTTTGTGTGAGTAAATAAAAGCTGTGCTTCTACAAAAGTGTTCTTTGTGAGCCTAAGATATATTTTGAGAGGAAATTGCAGAATTTCCTTCCCTGGACATTTAAAAAATGAGATAAATTCTCTGTTTTCTGAGTGACTGGAATATTTCTGCCCAGGGGCACAAAAATGAACTCTATGCTTTTTAAACTTCCTACAATCTGAGCAATTCTAACTTTTCAAAAAATACAATCAACTGCATTCATTAAATCAATAGTTATGCAGTAGCCTGCAGCATTCCATGCTAATTAGTCATTTTAAAGGGCTTGCACTCTGAAAGAACGAGCAGATGTATTTTCACATTAGTTCAATTAATTGCTTTCATGATTTTGTTCCTTCTACTCCTTTCTCCCTCCTTCCTTCTCTCCATTAATTTCTCCCTTCCTCCCTCCAGGCTTTTATCCCACTTACATTCCTTTTCAGTTATTTCTTTCTTAACTAATGGTTCTGCCTCATTTTATATTAATGAGATTTAAAGTTTTATTAATTTGTAACATAACTTGAATTATTTTAGAGTGTTTTGAAAATATCTAAATGGAGTCTGAAATATCTAGTTATATTTGCAATGCTTCATTCACATTTCAGTCTGGTTAAGGAGAAAGATTTTAAAATCTCAGGGGTAAACGGTGTAAATCTTGGACTGATGAGATTTTCAAAAATGGGTTTATGAATTACACACATGAAATAAAAGTATTCGTATTCAGGATGGTGGTAGAAAAAAATATACATGTTCATATGCCCTCTGGATTTATGGACTACCATCCAACATAAACTGAGATAAGGTCATCATCACTTGAACACATTAATCACATTAAATATTCAGATCAATGATTATGGGATGTATTTCGACTTATTTAGATCTTAATTTGTCTGAAGAATATTTTTAGTTTTCAGAGTGTAAGTTTTCCACTCTTCTTGCTTAATTTATTTGTAAACATTTTATTCTTTTTGATGCTGTTATACATGGAAATGCTTCCTTAATTTCATTTTCAGGTTGTTCATTGAAACTATAAGGAAGTACAATTGATTTTTATATGTTGATCTTGTAGCTTGCAACCTTGCTGAACTAATTTTTAAATTCTAATAATAGTGTTTTAGTGAATTCCTTAAAATTGTTTACACAAGAGGGTGCCTGGGTGGCTCAGTCTGTTAAGCGTCTCACTTCAGCACAGGTCATGATCTTACGGTTCGTGGGTTTGAGCCCCGCGTTGGGCTCTCTGCTGTCAGCTCAGAGCCTGGAACCTGCTTCAGATTCTTGTCTCCCTCTCTCTCTGCTCCTTCCTGATTCATGCTCTGTCTCGCTCTGTCTCTCAAAAATAAATAAACATAAAAAAAAAAGTTGTCTATGCAAGAGATCATGTCATTTGTAAATAGATACATTTATTACTTCCTTAGGATTCAGATATATACTTTATTTCATTTTCCTGCCAAGTGGTCCTGACTAGAGCTTCTAGTACAATGTTAAATAAGAGTGGCAAGATTAGATATACTTGTCTTGTTCCTAATCTTAGGGTGTCTTTTGGGCTGCTCTAACAAAACTTCCATAAACTGAGTGGCTTATAAACAACACAAATTTATTTCTCACAACTAGAGGCTCTGGAAGTTCAAGATCAAGTCATTAGCAGATTCAATGTTTGATGAAAGCCTGCTTTCTTATTCATAGATTGCTGTCATTTCATTGATTCCTCAAATGGCAGGAGTAAAGGATCTCTTTGATGTATCTTATATAAAGGAACAAAAACAAATCTCATTCATGAGGGCTCTTCCTTTATGACTTAATTTTTCCCCAAAGTCCCCACCCCCAAATAACATCACATTGAATATTAGGTTTCAACATATAAACTTGTGGGGGTACATAAATATTCATTCTTTAGCATTCCATCCCTGTCTCCTCCAAAATTCTTGTCTCTCACTTCTTTAGGGCTGCTATAACAAAATACCAGAGACTGAGTAGCTTATAAGCAACAGAAACATATTTCTTGTTACAGTCCTGGAGGCTGGGAGTCTGAGATCAGTGTGACAACATAGTCAGGTAAGGTCTCTCTTCTGGGTCACGGACTTAATCATTATCGTCGTATGGTAGAAAGGGCTAGAGAGCTCCGTGGGACCTTTTTGTAAGGTTCCATTTATGAGGGCTCACTGTTTACTTCCTAATATCATCATCACCTTGGAGGTAATAATTTAAACATATGAATTTCAGGGTGGGGTGGTACAAACATTTAGACCACAGCAATATCCTTCTCATATGCAAAATTTATATATTCCATTTGAATAGATCCGAAAGTCTTAACTTATTCCAGCATCAATTCTACAGTTCTAAAGTTCAGAGTCTCATCTAAAAATCATCTAAATCAAATAAGGATGAGACTCAACTTATGTTTTATTCTGAAGCAAAATTCTTTGCCAGCTGTGAACCTGTGAAACCAAACAAATGTGCCTCCAAAGTATAACGGTGGGATGGGAGTAGGACGGAGATTCTCACTCCCAAAGGGAGAACCAGGAAAGAAGAAAGGAATTGTAGGTGGGTCTAAAACCTAATAGGGTAAACAACAGTAAACCCTATAGCTTCAGAACAATCTTCAGTGACCTGACCCTACACGCTGGGGATCCACAGGGACTGAATGACACCTCCGAAGCTCTCAAGGGTTGGAGTTATGTGCCCACGGCTCTTCTGGGCTGGACTCACACCCCAGTGACTCTGCTGCTCTTGAGACCACACAGCTCCACTGGGCATTTCCCTAACCAGAATTTTTTGTGTCCACTGTGTATAATACTTTTTTATATATTGATGGGTTCTATTTGCTAGTATTTTGTCGAGGAGTTGTTTTCAATTCATATTTATAAGAGATATTGGTCTGTAGTTTTCTTCTCTTGTCATGATTTTGTTTGGAAAGTGTATCCTCTTCTATTGTTTGTAAGAGTTTGTGATGGATTTGCATCAGTTCATCTTTAAATGTTTGGCGAAATTGAACAATGAGACTTTCTGTGCTGGAGTTTTTTTATGGGGGAGGGTAGGTTTTTTTGTTTTTTGTTTTTGATACTTATTTGTTTTGCTTTATAGGTTTACTCAGATTTTTATATCCCCTTGACTCACTTTTGGAAGTGTTATCTTTCTAGGAATTTGTTTCATCTAATTAATCTATTAGTATACAGTTATATATAGTATTATTTTACAATCCTTTTTATTTTTGTAAATTCTTTAAATTATTTCTAGTTATTGTAGCCATTCTCAAAAAAGAAGTAATGAAGTGTCCAATAAATGTTGTTGAATTGTCTATTTGTGTCTTTTCTGGAATTTTTGTTTCACACATTTTGTGGTCCAGTGACCAGGTATTTGTGTACTTGTAATTGTTATATCTTCATGATGGGTTGACCTTTTTGTTACAAAATATCCCTCTTTATCTTTGTAACATTTTTTGTTTTGTCTTAAAATTGATTCTGTCTGATAGTAGTATAATCAGTCAAGCTTTCCTGTGCTTACTGTTTCATGATATATATTTTACATCATTTTTCTTTTAATTTATTTTTATCTTTAGACAGAGTATGTCTCCTGTGGACAGCAAGTACATGGATCTTGTTTTTTCACCCAGTCTGACAATCTCTACCTTTTGATTGGATTGTTTAATCCACTTACACTTAGTGTTATTATTGGTATAGTTGGGCTTACTTTATTATCTCTATGCTTATGTCTTTTTCATCCCTCTATTCCTCCTTTACTATTTGCTTTCAAGTTGAATATTTTCTAATATAAATTTTAATTTCATTAGTCATATATTCTGTTTTTGCCTTAATTGTTGCTTAAGGACTTACTGTATATACCTTAAGCTGTCAAAATCTATTAGAAATGTATAACAGTTCTAGTAAGATATAGAAATGTTATTTTTGTAATGTTCTAATATATTTCTCCTTTTTTCTGGGCTATGATCATTATACACATTACATCTATACATGCTACGAAACCAATGTTCGTTGTTGTGACTATTGCTTGATATAATTGTATGTCTTTCAAAGAAGCTGAGAAATGAAAGAAGAGCATGTATACATTTATAGTTTTTGTTATATTCATCTTCATATTTACTATTTCTAATCTCTTTATTTGATGCTATGGGTTTCAGTCATCATATGTTGTCTTTTCCTCAGCCCCGTAGAATTTTGTTCCCACCTACCTCATTTGCAATATTAATGGACAATATACTACATTTCTATATGTTATAGGCTTATGTATGTTATATATACAACATAATTAAATGTACATTGCTTTTGAGAAATTCTGGTGCCTTCTCATTCCCAGGAGGATAATATAGTTCTCAACTAAGACATAGAAGTCTTCAGTTGTTTACTGCTCTCACCTTGAGCGGAATATTTGTTGAGAGAAGTTGAGTGGGAGGTAAAAGTGGGTCATGGTTCAGATGAAAAAGACTGTCACTCTTACTGAATTTGAGTGGATTTTCTTGAATGAATGTTTCTTCATTTTGTCTATGCTATTATGACCATTTCAGGAGACTAAGATGATTTAGTGTTTTATAATTTTCCAATTTTTCATTGGAGAGCAGATCCATTGGAGAGCAGATCCACACATTATCAATCCAGAAGTGAACTTATGTGTTTACTTCTTATTCAGAGAAATTCAGGCTTTTGTTTCTTTGTTTGCTTTCTCCTTCCAAATCATGCCTTCAGAGACTCATCCTCTATAGAAAATTGGCTACTCAAGGGATTTCCTTACCTAAGAGAACTCTCTGTAGATATTCAAATATCTTTTTCTCTGTTCTATATTGTTAAGTTTGAAACATTGCTTCCATTGTTAAAAAATAATATAAAATCAACATGAAACCCTTACACTCATTTTGTGAAAATTATCTTGAAGTTCAAAAATAACCATAGTATATTAATGTGTACATAATGTTTTAAAAACAAGTGAATTAAATAATCAACCTCCATAGATAAAAATACGTAACTTTTTGTTTCTCCCAACTGTTACTATTTGACATATATATAAGGAAATTACTGTTAAATTTTTGAACTTTATTTGACCAGTTATTCATAATTATTTATTGTTAATTATATTACTCAAATATATCCTGAATAAACTTTGCTCTAATATATAGGGTGTGCATTCACAAATTATAATTCTTTTTTTTTTTTTTAATTTTTTTTTCAACGTTTATTTATTTTTGGGACAGAGAGATACAGAGCATGAACGGGGGAGGGGCAGAGAGAGAGAGGGAGACACAGAATCGGAAACAGGCTCCAGGCTCTGAGCCATCAGCCCAGAGCCCGACGCGGGGCTCGAACTCCCGGACCGCGAGATCGTGACCTGGCTGAAGTCAGACGCTTAACCGACTGCGCCACCCAGGCACCCCAGCACAAATTATAATTCTTAACAGAGTGCAAAATTATTTTGGAATATATACTTTTCTTTTTAAGTAAGATTCTGAGGTACACATTAGTCTCTTCTAAAACATTAGTATAAGGAAAACACTTTTTCTTACTCATTACTAAATATGAAATGACCCTGAACACAGCAAAAATTAAATGGCTATAAAGCCAACTTTAAAAACAAAACAACTTTATAAAAAATACAAGCATTCTTAGTTATATGTAAAACCTCACATTGGCAAATTGCCAATTTTTTTCCCAGATTTATATTCAGACTCAAAACTCTAATTTCTACTGTTAAGCAAAGGATATAGCTCTATAACTAAGAGTATCAGGTAATTAAATTGCAACTGTAACGATAGTAATAGGACACATTCGTCTGAGAAAATAACTTGAAACATTTCTGGAAGATGTTATTTTTGCATGTGGGTATAGAGTTTAATTTTCAAAACAAGTTCACACATATCAAAGGTAAGTATTTTAATGATCCTGCAAGATTGTGTACTTGGATGCTATACTGTCTGCTGATATTTACACATGTTGAATATACTTTCACTTAACTCACTAAGCCACTATGTTTATGTTTAACCACAGATTCTATACTAATTCCGATGGCTTTTGGTAATAAGTGTGCTGAAAAGAAAAATATAATATCAGAATAAGTTTGCACAGAGGATAAAAGGAAAGAACTGGCTCAAGGCACCATGGAAAGCAGTATTGTACAGTATTTCAAGTGTTGGTTTATCAAGCTCTCGTGAACTGGAAACCAGCAAATTGAATTGACAAGACAGGGAACAGAGGCAGGAGAGTGAGGAATAAGTGAGTTTTTGTTCTTGTTGTTTGTTTGTTTGTTTTGTTTTTAAGAAGCAATATTGTACTCAAGGAAAGTGTACCAGGGGTATAAGTATATCTTAGGAATGGGGCCAGAAAGAGGTAGGTAGAATATCTGGACCCTGGATATAGCACATGTATTTATGATAATGGATACCCTGGACGTAACTGCTATGGGATAAAGAGCTAAGATTTATGTGAATTGAAGTCTACGATAGTGCCAATAGACCAACGTCCATTAGATAGGAAGCAAGACTAAGACACTTTTAAGACTTGCAGATATTATGAGTAAAAGCTGTATGAAAGGTTATACAATCTGTACTTAATTGACTCTTTTTTTCCTCCAAGTAGTGGTCACTTTTCAAAAGTGACCAGCATCTCTTTAAATGTAATATTCCAATGAAATGTCCTGTTATACTTGGAACACAGTTTGAGAGTGTAGGCTCATGCTTTTTAGAATGTTTTTTTTTTTTAATAATGAAACAACATGGTTATACACTTAAATCACGTGACCAGTTGAATTGTGAGTGGTAAAATGGTTTTATATTTTTCAAATTCTTAATTTGCCATGAGAGTTCAAACTATGAAACCAATATTCTATGTCTATTGTATAACTATGGAAGGATATTGCCCAAACATTTTGGATGAAGGAGCATAATGAGTATCCGAAGGAGAAAAGGTATGATCATCTCCATTATGTCTACTCTGGAGATTAATGCGGGTCATGAGTCCTTTAGTAATGTTGTAAAACAAAATTCTAAAGTCATTTGCTTGCTTATCACTTTTCCAGTGATCTTGCATTGTCCCTAAGAGAAATTCCTAAATTCCTAAATTCTTAAATTTGTATTAAATGTCCTTTATCATAGGGTCCCTGCCTCCCTCTCTGGTCATAAGCCCTTTTTGGTCTATATGACCCAGATATACTAGTCCTCTCTAGATTTCTCCAAAATATTCTGCATTCTCTCTCCTCAGGGATTTTACTCATGTTGTTCCTTTTCCTGGAACCACTCTTCCAATATTTATTAACTATCATCTATTCATCTTGTAAATTAGCTTAATTATTAATTTTTCAAAGAAGCTTTCTGTGAACTCAGACTGGGTAAATTGTGCTGTTATATATTCCCATAACCATGTGTACTTCCCTTTCTTTAACACTCATTATGCTAAAATTTTTAATTCCCATTAACCTGCTAGACTCTAAATTCTAGGAGGACTGGAAAAGCAGCTTTTTATTCACTGCTGTATCTCAAAGTATATATCCTCCTATCATGCAACCATACTATTTGTTAAACTGAATTGAAGTTTTTATTATGTCTATTACTGCATTGCAAATACCTCCCGCATAATGATATTTCCTTAATTCCCATAAACAGAAATAATTTCTTTCTAATTTATATAGTTTGACCTCCTCTCAAGGCAACATGCTATTTCTTTAATAAAGCAGAGTGAAATGTTTTTAATAGGGGAAAAGAAAACTTCAGTTTTTTTTAAATGAATGCTTTCGTCAACTATATTG
Organism: Leopardus geoffroyi; assembly: GCF_018350155.1. Lineage (NCBI taxonomy): Eukaryota > Metazoa > Chordata > Mammalia > Carnivora > Felidae > Leopardus > Leopardus geoffroyi. The sequence goes on from NC_059327.1 coordinate 177,612,501, forward strand.
TTTCACTTAATCCTCCATAAAAGACTACAATATGAGAATATCACCTATGATTTATATATTGCTTGCCAAAGAGCAGAGCCATTAAATAGCACTCAGGTTTTCATAGTGCTACGTTTTCTCTCCATTTCCCTTCAACAAGTCTGCCAAATTGTGGAGGATAAAACACTTCACCTGCTGTTATTTCTGTTATCTAATGCTGCATAATATACTTCACATTTAGTGGAATAACACAACTGCCATTTTATTATCTTCACAAATTCTGCAGCTCAGAGGTTTGAAAGTGGCAGTGATTTCACCATAGTTTGCAACATCTGGGGTCTCTGCCCCAAAGAAGTCTTGGATGGCTACAGATGAATTGAATGCTGGGTAATGGAGTTATATGGATGCTTCTTCTCTTACGTATTTGGCACATAGTTGGGATGACTCAAAGTCTGGGCTCAAAATTGTTGATAAAGAGTGTCTGAATATGGTTTCTCCATGTAACTTCTTCACAGCATGGAAGCATAAAGGTGGTTAGAGCTTCCTACGTGGCAGCTGAAGGATTCAAGAATGAGTGCTCTAGTAAGTAGGCATATGGCCTTTTAAGACCCAGCGTCAAATACTTGACTAAATTACTTCAGTCATACACTATTGGTTGAAGCAATCAGAAGCTGCTGGTCTGACTTTAGTGGAAAGAAGATGGTGGTTACCCCTTGATATGAGGACTTTCCAAGTATTTCTAGCCATATTTAAAACTGCCACAGGTATCTTCCCCTTTAAAGAGAGACCAAAACTATTGTCAGCAGTAGAACCAGCATTTGAACACAGCCTGTTTATGTTACATATGCATTTTTTCCTCATCTCCCTCTTCATTATAATCTCTTTTGAGAAACGATGAAAGAGTAAGGGTTTTAATTCACTCTCCAAATTTTGTTTCATATATAACAATAAATAGGACATGATGCAAAAGGAACTTAAAAATTAGGTTATAGAAAACCAAAAAAATGTGTAAGTTTTCATGTTCAGGGTATAGATACGACACGAAAATATGAATAAGATTTGGAGCAATTGTTTAAAAAAATGAAGTCTTCTAATTTTATGAAAGAAACCAGGATAATTGTCCACTGATCACTCACTAAATCTCTTCTTCAGGTCTGCTATCAAAGTTGATGTAGCCATCTATATGATTACTTTGGACATCAGAAGGAAAGTAGAAAAAGAACACAATTAGAGAAATGGTATAAAGTTAACTACTATAAAAATAGATGGCTCATTACTTGAAAAATGAGGGTATGGTTCAAATTTCCAATTTCGTTTGTCCACTGTTGGCAAGAATAAGATATAAGTGATTTTAAATGTGGCGTGTTTAGAATGACCTTGTAGGGATGTTGCATGAAGGAATGTTATGTGCTACTTGTTTCTTGGTTCAGAAAAAATATTTAACTGGAGCTGGGTAATTACAGTATTTCTAATCCTTTCACACACTGCGAAAACAGTTTCTGTTGAAACTCAGAGTTTTAATATTGAGTTAGATTTTATTTATATTTTGAAAATTTAAGGACTCTTGAATCTCAAGTAAATTGTAATTTAATGCAATTTCAGTTACACTCAGCAGTGTAGTTACATCTTGATTGAAGTCATTATAAAGGAAATGTAATCACATCCTGATAATCCTCACATTTCTTTGAGTTAAGGATTAATTGATTTTATTGTGATTACCTTTCAGGAAAAGGAGTATCACCTACATGCCACCTATATTATTGTCTAAGCAACAGCTAGAGTTTGATTTGTATGTTTATTATCTTTGAGAGTATATAAATGTCATATGGAATAATAATGTATTTTTTTAAATGTGTGTTTAAAATACATGCAAATTATGTGTTTTAAATGTATTAAACAACTAAATCCTTAAAATAACAGTTTTTTGTTTGTTTTATAATAGTGTCTTCCTTGAAGATGATCCTATGGTACTACAGAAAAGATACTACCATATTAGCTATTGGAAAGTACATGCTACAATTATTGTTTTTCTCAAATTTTGTGAATAGCAATGATCCCTATCAGACTTGGTGGGAGTCTCAATACTTCCACCTTCAACTGGAATTGGTTTTAAAAAAAATCTGAAAAATGTTCATTGTGTATTTACCAAGACTTTTATATTATAATTGCTCTTGACCCTATCTGATGTTTTCAGTTAAGTAAATACTTTTAAAAGTCAGTGTCAGGTGGGGAGTCTGGGTAGCTCAGCTGATTAAGCATCCTACTCTTGATTTTGGCTAGGTCATGATCTCAGGGTTCAGGTCACAATCTCAGGGTTCATGAGATAGAGCCCCATATTGGGCTCTGTGATGACAGCACAGAGCGTGTTTGGGATTCTGTCTCTCCCCCTCTCTCTGCCACCCCACCCGAGCGCTCCCTCTCTCTCTCTCTCTCTCAAATTAAATTACCTTTTTTTTTAAAGTCAGTTTAGGGTAAAACACACTTTCCCAGAACTATCATTGTATTTAATTTCCTATTCTATTGCTTCTCTGTCTTCTCTTAGGTCATACCTCCTGGGTTTCTACTACAGCTCTTTATATTTCAGCTACCTTTGGAAATGTGTTTTGTCTTACTGATCTCTGTTCCCACCAAGCTCTTTTTATCCCTGAATAGTCTTTCTTGATTATATGACTACCCAGATAACTCTAAGTAACATACTAGTATACACTTGTTTCTACTACTTTGCAATGACAAACTTCAAATAACACAACTTCGTCCCCTGTCTCTGCCTCCCAAGAAAAAAATGGACTTAAGACTTTTAAAAACTAAGGGAAGCCACACTTCACTGTTAGGGTAGAAAAACTATAGTAGACAATGATTGTGGGTGAGATAACATGGTCAGAATGGACAATTTTCACAATACAACGTGTCACGTAAGCACCCAATAGTTACTCTATTAGTCGTTTCTCTACTTGAAGAAGAAAAGTGATAGAAAAAAATTGAATGGCTTCATTCTCATGATTTCTTGTATGCTATCATAAATATAAAGTCCTTCATTTCCGTTAAATAGGAAACCAATGATGATACTGCTTACTGAAAACCATCTGTCCATGTTCATCTATATCAACAAACTCTGGCCAATTTGCATTAGTACAAGCTGTTATTTCTGTCTTTGCCAATGTTTAACAATGTCAAGTGCTTTTACTACTTCTCCAGGCAGCATATTATATGAAATTTTCAATGACATATCTGATTTTCTACAAAGATAACATTTTTATTTTTCACGGGGTTTAAAATACATAACAAATTTTGTGATCAGTAAAATATGTGCACTAGAATTATTTCTGTTTCGTATATAAATAATTTTATAATGGCTATCTAATAATCTAAAATATTTCTATTTCAATTTACTTTATACTAATACTTTTCAAAAAGGAGGTATTCCCTGTCTGAAGAAAGCTTAGCTATACATTATACATTCAGAGTCTTCATCAAAGAATTCACAGCGATACGTTTTAGACGTTAAAATGGACATTAAAAAAAAAAAATTGTTGATTTAAAATGAGAAACTTTCAAGTCTTCAGTCTTAGATATTTCAGGGTTGCTACCGCCAAACTGGAAGATACATGAGTGAAAAGTGTCTACAAGGATACCATACTAGAAATACAATTTAAAGAAGAAAGTGTGTTGAGAGAAAAATAAGATTTGTTTTTCCTCCAAAAAGTAATCTTTCAAGTGACTAAAAATATGGAAACATATAACTTTTTATTATTATTATTATTTTAGGTTTATTTATACTGAGAGAGAGTGTGTGTGAGTGGGGTAAGGCAGAGAGACAGAGAGAGATTCCAAAGCAGGCCCAGTGTGAGGCTCCAACTTAGGAACTGTGAGATCATTATGTTAAGAGAAGATAGGATTATGTAGGCAGAGAGGGAAAGATTAGGGCCTGAGGTCCCCAGGTGGGGAAAAAACACCTATGTTGGAACAATGCTGGGAGTGTCTGACCACAGCAAGCCCCCTCAGGCATAAGGTTCCTCTTAAGAATCTAACAGGCCCCACCTACTCCTCCTCAAGTTTCCCTCTGGAATTTTTGACAAAAGTATGGCCACAGACCCCCCCTCCCCACCACCACCATACCCTGGAAAGGAGCCAATCAGGAATGGACAACCCAGCACTTAGAACTATCAAGCCAATAAGGATGGAACCTGAGAAGGAACAAGGTTGGAAAGTCAGGGGGAAGACTGACCAGAACCTTATAAAACAAGAACCCTTGTCTCTAGTCCCTGGGATTCACTTTTGAAAGTCCCCTCTCTGTAAAGAGAGCTTTCCTACCATTCTTCCTTTGGAATCTTATATTCTAGTAAGCTTTTGCCTGCTGCTCACTTTGTGTCCATCTCTTCATTCTTCCAAGCAGTGAGACAATGAATCGCGGATATTGTGGTAAAAAAACCTGAGCTGAAATCATGACCTGAGCTGAAATCAAGAGTTCCATGCTTAACCACCCAGGCACCCCTGCTTTTTTTTTTTTAATTTTCTTTAATTAAAAATCTGTTGTTGGGGGGAGTTTGCATGGCTCAGTCAGTTGAGCACCTGACTCTTGATTTTGGCTCAGTTCACAATCTCACAGTTTGTGGTTTGAGGCCTGAGTCAGGCTCTGCGCTGACAGTGCAGTCGGCTTGGGAGTCTCTCCTTCTCTCTCTGCCCGTCTCCCACTCTCTGTCTCACACAAAATAAATAAATACTTTTTTTTTAAGTTTATTGAAACTTACATTTTTCTAGTGGATGAGAGTTCAGTTCTACAAGGATGGAACTAACAAAGCAAGACAACAAAATATCAGATCGTTTTCCTTACGTTTGTTTAAACAGAATTTACCTCTGTGACTCATATAATTAGCGTTATAATTATGTACAGATATATATTCATACCTCAAGCCATCTAAAACTTTCCCTGAATGGAAATCATTTTAGATTAAACATAATTGTAATGATCAAGTTAGCTTTTGATATTTAACGCAAGTTAGATTATATTTTACCAAGCACACTTTTGAAAGCCTGTTTTCTATTTTTTTCTATGGATTATGCGGAAGTAAATTCTACACGATAAAAAGAGATTCCATTTTCCCTCTCCCCTTTGCTTTATAACAATTTTCTTCTGTGATTACTTCTCTGTTGTATGGGTTAGAAACATAGATAATTGAAAGAAGAATTACTGAGATCTCTTTCCCTAACCTCCAGGTTGCCAATATGTTCACTTCTCCACCATCTTCCGATCCCTACACATTGTTTATAATCTTACGGAGCTATGTGTTAACATGAAGTCTAACACACCAGCTACCTACCGTGTTCTGGTTCACTATGTTGTGAACACGTTGCTCGTGCTCTATATTTAAAATTTTTGATTTTCAAAAATATCGAAAGGAGAAATACATAATATAAAATTTGAGACGTAGCATTTTTTTTTAACAAATGCATGCAGCATAGGGAAAGCAATATTTTATTTAATTGCACCCACCATGTATTTATTGTGGGTGGAATTAAATTTTATTTATTTATTTATTTATTTATTTATTTATCACTGCTCACCGTGCTTCCAGACTTCCTTCCTCACCAGTCTGTCCCAGAATCAAGACTTACCCAGGTGGTTGATTGTGAATGTCATTCCAACTCTGGGGCGCTCTGTTTGAGGCAATCAGCTTACCTCAGCGTGTATTTCTATTGGTCACTGGCACACTCTTTTTTAAAATGAGATATGAAATCATACAGACATCTATCTAAATTCTGTACAACCTCTTCTTTTCCGAGGAATGCAAATCCGTAATGCAGTATTTTACGGGAAGCAGAACAGGTTGCGGTGCAAGTAGACAAATTAAAAAACAAAACAAAGACCTTTCTTACTTCTTAGTTACACCTTTTGTTACACAAAAAAACACCGCAAATCCACTTATTTCTTTGCATGTTATTTTCCCACTCTAAAAAAATGTATGTTCAAATTGCTTATTACCACTGTTACCCTGTCCTGTTTTTCTTAATGATGTCCTTCTTTAGTGTTAGTACTGAAAAATATTCTTAATCCCTAATACTTTTCCAGGAAAACTCTGCTGGAGAATTCAATGGCAGCTAGAAAAAGATGAATAATTAATAATAATTACTGTTGGTACGAAAGATGAAGCACACATTTGGTGTGGGAGTTGCATGTTGATGGTATATCATTACATAAATATTTGAGGGGAATTTTTGGTTTGTTTTTTTATGAAGTAATTGGCATCCAGCTGGAAGCTATTGAATTCATTTGAAGTATGCTATTTTAAACAAAATATATTTATATTGTTTTGAGGTAAGCAGACATTTGTGATGCTACTGGCTCTGCCCAGAAACACTCTGTTCATATTATTCTTATCCTGATAATGCAAATAGGAAAATCTATCAATATATTCTATCCCCTCCCTCCCTCACCTCAAAAACAATTTTATGATGCTGGACTTTAACATTTCTGGAATATTAGTCCTATAAAATTATTTTTCACTTATTTCTGGAGAAAACATACCCCAAAATACCCATATAGATTTTTTTTTTCAAGATACCAGGAGGTTCTTTTTGTTTGTTTTGTTTTTTGTTTTTTGGTGTGTGTGTGTGTGTGTGTGCATGTTTTAGATATAAGTAAACCATGTATTTGTATTTTCAATTAACTTCTAAAACTCTTTTATGAAATAAAAAGAAATCTTTGTGATAAAGCCATTATGCATCTTAATTGTTAGAGGGTTCTGTTTGACTTCAGCATTAGTAAGTTGATTGTTTCATTTTCAGTGCCTTTTATATACAAGTTTTAACTGAGTTCCCAGTGCATCTCTTCTCTTTGTGAGGATGAAATCAATGACACAGGACATAGGAATCCACCATTGCTATTTTCCTTGCCAAAGCTCCTCAGCATTAAAAAAAATATGGTGGATTTTTTTTTTAACTCTAATTTGAAAGCCACAACAGGTGGCACCAAAAATTTAAGCATACACAGAGTTACAAATACACTTCAGTTAACAGGGGCGTTTGGGTGGCTTGGTCCACTGGGAGTCCAACTTCGGCTCAGGTCATGATCTCACAGCTCGTGAGTTTGAGCCCCACGTGCTGACAACTCAGAGTCTGGGGCCTGCTTCGGATTCTGTGTCTCCCTCTTTCTACACTTCCCCCTCATGCTCTCTCTCTCTCTTTCAAAAATAAACATTTAACAAATTAAAAAAAAAGACAATGTTAATGTAGCTTATGTCTCATAACAATCTCTACACACCCTGCAGCTTCAGAGCCCTTTTGATATATTATTTTGGTAATAAAGCTTTATTGTGAGAAAAGGGCCTTGGTACCTCTATTTATGCATTCTATTTTTTTTTTAAGTTTTTTTCATGTTTCTTTATTCTTGAGAGACAGAGAGAGAGAGAGAGAGAGAGAGACAGAATGTGAGTGGGTTAGGGCCAAAGAGAAAGGGAGACACAGAACCTGAAGCAGGCTCCAGGCTCTGAGCTGTCAGCACAGAGCCTGATGCTGAGCTTTACTCATGAGCTGCAAGATCATAACCTGAGCCGAAGTCAAACGCTTAACCGACTGAGCCACCCAGGCGCCCCTCTATTTATGCATTCTTATTGCAAAAACAAATTGCAGATATGGATAGAGGAGAGGAACAAATATTTTTGAGCATCTATTGCAAGCCAGGGATTGTCCTAGGCACTTAGGAGAGACCATCCTTTCTGTATTGTTAGTAAATTTATCCATAAAGCAGTTAATGTTTTTAAATTGTGAAAGACACCTGCCATTTTCCCTTTCACATCCATGTCCTACATTTCACCATCCTGCTTTATTTACCCTGGATGTTGACCTTTATGGATTATATGGCTTCTGGGTCCTCTGACTCCTGATTGGTCTTCAGCCAATGGGGAGCTCTAGCAAGAGATCCAAAGGATAAAGCATGAGGTCAGGATATTAATTCCCCTTCTTTCTTACCTGAAAGTAGCTGTGTTCTTCAGTCACTGATAGGAACAAAGCACAGACTCTCTCGGATGTTTTAATTCTGATTTTGAGACCTAGTGGTGGTAAGGAAGTGGCTATTGGGAAGCTAGTGGTTATTTCACTATCTTTTGTGGTATCTCTCCCCCTCTTCCTATACCCACACCTTTGTAAATAAACCCTCCTTGACTATTCTAGGTGTAATGTTGGTTTCTGTTGAGGCTCAAATTATGTAGAAACTATTAAGTCCGAAAAGCTTAACTCATACATTATTTTCCACACTTGTGGAATAGAAAAATTCCTCCCAAATTTCTGTAAATGTTCAGGGACTTGCTTTTTGATAAATTAATTAGTTTTTTACATTTCCATTACCTTTTCCTGGCTGTTGTATTTCACTGCATTAACTGAGTATAGTCTCTTACTTTACATACAATACTTTACACACCTATACAGACACACAGGCATGCACACACTAAGATATTTGTGTTTGTAAAACTTACTAAAGATCAGAGAGATGAAGGCATAATAAAGATGTCAGAGTTACAAAAATAATCACAATTTGAATATTAAAGATTCTTCTTCTTTTAAGCTTCTTTATCTACCCCATTACTAGAAATTTTAATTCTTGTCGTTGATATTCCAAACTCATACCGTCTTTCTCTTGCCATTTTTCTTTTTCCTTTATATTCTCTGCGCTCTTATCTAATATCATATCAGATGTCTTCCTGTTCCTATTCCAGAACTTCAAGATATCTTCTTTGTCTTACACAGAGAAATTCAATGTTTCCATTTTGCATATCTGTATTTGCCATTTTTTAAGCAAATTGAATATATCTTCTATGCAACAGAATCTGCTTTCCTAAAAAAAAAAAAAAAATGCCACGTATATCATCTGTATGTAGTATTCTATGATATATATGATATTCATATTCATGATACATAGATATATTTATGTGTGTCTATATATATGTACGTGTGTGTGGTTATCTTCCCTCAACTGATTACTTAATCCTATTTTAAAGTAGGGAGTCTCACTCTGAGACAATAAATAAAATAATCTATTTTGAAAATGTGCCTATGTTACCCTGTGTTAGTTGAGTTCCAGTTTAGTTGAATTCTAATTCTAGTCTGAATTTCCAACAGGAGATATTAAAACACCAAAGGAAGCACCAAATAATCTTTCAAGAAATACAGATTGAATTCACAGAAAGGATGGAAGCTTTATCTGGCTACAGGATCCTCAAAGAACAAGGAAAGGATATTGAGCCATGAGCTTTCAGTCTCCCACCAGCTCCTCTGGATTAGTTCTGTTCTCAGGTAGGCTTTCTCCAAAATGTGGAGTGCACGGTGTGTCTTAGTCTGTTTGGAGTGCCATAAAAAAAATGCCACAGGTGCACCTGGGTGGCTCAGTCAGTTAAGCACTGACTTTGGCTCAGGTCACGACCTTGCGGTCTGTGAATTCAAGCCCCGCGTCAGGCTCTGTGCTGACAGTTCGGAGCCTGGAGCCTGCTACAAATTCTGGGTCTTCCTCTCTCTGCCCCTCCCCTGCTCGTGCTCTGTCTCTCTCTCTTAAAAATAAATAAAAACTAAAATAATAAATCAATAAGTAAATATCCTATGGAACTCAGCCATCTGTTACAGTTTTCTTTAATTTTTTAAAATGAATTCCCTATATTTTATATGCAATACAAGTTCAGAATAGTAAAAAGCAGTTCAATGAAGATAATAAAATTAATGAAGTCAATTAGTTTCAAACCAAGATAATCACTCAAGAATCTCACTATGGAGGGCAACTATTATTAAGCATGAGCCCCATATACTACTAATGGGACCCATCAGCTTTTGTACGCCAAAGTTTCTTTCCAATGACTTCAAACTATGATACGGTTACATGTAGCCCTGGGCTCAATCTCCAAGTCTTTTCTTCATTCTGTTACTCCCTCAAATTCTTAATAAAATGCTCAATATTGTCTGAAGGTAGAGCTTGGAGACTAGCTGGACTATTTTCCCAGTCTACCGGATACAATTACATAATCTTAGATTAAATGTCTTTAGATATATAGATATAGTAGTATATAGGGCTCGTGTTTAATAGCAGTTGCCCTCCATAGTGAGATTCTTGAGTGATTATCTTGGTTTGAAACTAATTGACTTCATTATTATCTTCATTGAACTGCTATTTACTATTCTGAACTTGTATTGCATATAAATGCATCTAAATGTCTTTAGATATATATTACCAGAGATGAAATATAACTAATAATATTTTTCAGAACATGAGATACTATGGAAAGAACATCAGATGATGATGAAAGACATCTAAAGGTGGAAAAGTATGCAAAAAAATCAAAAGTCAACAAAAGAGAACATAGGGGGAGCAAAGTTTATTGTATTCTTTTTTTTTTTAAGTTTCTTTATTTGAGAGAGAGAGAGAAAAAAAGCATGAGTGGGGGAGAGGCAGAGAGAAAGGAAAAGAGAGAATCCCAAGCAGGCACCACACTGTCAGCACAGACACCATGTGGGGCTCAAACCACAAACTGCCAGATCATAACCTGAGCTGACATCAGAAGCTTGACCGTTTTAACACCTGGTAATTAATATTTTAACTAATGGCACCAGTAGGATAGATTTATTTTTAAAACTAAAACGTGGAAAAGGTTGTAGTGTTTTACTTTTTAACATGGAAAATCAGTCTAGACATAGAAAAAGCCTTATCACTGGCAGATATTATAAAGGATGATCTAACGACTAATTTTCTGCTCTGATTTATAGCAGTCTTCTGTTTGGATCCGTAGGATAGGAGATCCGTTTTACACTGAATATGTCACCCAAAAGTACAATAGTTTGTGTTAAACATAGGGAATGCATAGTGACTCACAATGTGTCTGAAACAAAGATTTTATGAAGCTTAGCCCCTGGCTAATAAAAACATTTCTTCCCTTCTGGTAATGTCAAACTAGATAGGCAATCCTTGCACACATACTGAGTCTGACTATAAAAATGAATTATCCCAAGTGAAAATCCTCTAAATGCTTACTTACCTATATAAGGTAAAAATTCTCAAGCAAGCAAAATTGCAAAGAAAGCCTTGGGGGTTGACTGAGTATCAACATCACAATGAAATCTACAGTTTACCACTTCCAAGTCAGATGATGTAGTAGGACTTATACAAGCCTGTTATTTTTTTTTTTTTTCAACGTTTATTTATTTTTGGGACAGAGAGAGACAGAGCATGAACGGGGGAGGGGCAGAGAGAGAGGGAGACACAGAATTGGAAACAGGCTCCAGGCTCTGAGCCATCAGTCCAGAGCCTGACGCGGGGCTCGAACTCACAGACCGCGAGATCCTGACCTGGCTGAAGTCGGACGTTTAACCGACTGCGCCATCCAGGCGCCCCAAACCTGTTATGTTTAAAATGATACCTTGAACTTGCTTGCATACTTTAAACATTGAAATAATCAGTACTGTTATACCTATAATTTCTTGACATAATTAAAGTCCCCCAATAGCACAATGTTTGAATGGGAGTTTTCCCTTTTCCAACGTACTTAGGATTTTTTCCACTTGTATTTGATAACAGGAGTTGCTTATAATTATCTACTTGATATTGTAAAGAATTTATTTTGATTTAACTTTTTTAAGACTTAAAATGTTCCACCCTGTCACCTCTAATTATGGTAACATGCAGGCAATGAAGAGTAACAGGACATCCAGCTAAATTAGGTATGACATACCAGACCCCAAATACATCAAATTTGATATAATACCTTGTTTCACTCTTCCTAATTTTATATTCTTTTCTTTCTAGATTCAGTAATACAGAAGAGATACTATGTTTTAAAATTTAGCGGCACAAGCTCTAAGGCCTTAAAATAGTCGATAAATAAACGAGATAATATGTCCTTAAATGTGCAAATGCATTGAAATACATTTATTAATAAGGCCATTTAGCAGGGCTTGATTTATACACTGCCTTCCAGGTATGGAATGTCGCACTTTGCAACAGACTAACCTCTGACCTTGATTAACAATGCTCTGGAAAGCCAGTCACTAGATTCTACTGGAACAGGGAGATTAAAAGAATTCAAGTATGAGATTGTGTTCCTATGCACATCCCCCCATCCCCTAGTCTCTAGTAAAGATTTTTTTTTGTTGTTTTTGTCCAAATTCCTTATATACATCAGATCTATTACTATGTATTTATCACTGTTTATACATTGTAGTGACCAATTGCTTACCCAACATTCCTCCATGGAGATGTTTCTGAAGGGAAGCAAAATGTGCCACCCCAAAATATGCCACTTTGGCATATTGATTATCTTAAACTAAAGGTATTTAAGAAACGCACAGTAGAAGGACCCTCTGACAATCCTTTGTCCCCCTGAAAGCAGGTATGAGAAGGTTGCATAAACAAACCTTGTGACTTCCTCACTAATTTACTACCCCAAGCCCAAACATCTTTGTCTTGTCTTCACAAATTTGGGGCGCCTGGGTGGCTCAGTCGGTTGGGTGTCCAACTTTTGATTTTGGCTCAGGTCATGATCCCAGGGTCTTGGGATCTGGCCCCGCATTGGGCTCCATGCCAGGCATGGAGCCTGCTTAAGATTCTCTCTCTCCTCTCTTCTCCCCACCCCCCCCCCCCACACCTCACTGGCATATTCTTTTTCTCTCATTTAAAAACTCTTCACAAATGTATTGTTTTTCTGTCTGAAAGGTAAACAAGCTGCCTACATTGGTCACTTCTTTGAGCCTCATGTTTTGGGGCTCCCATACATACAAAATTATTTTGTTTCCCTATTAATCTGTCTGTGTCCATTTAATTATTAGACCAGTCAGAGAATCTAGAAAGGAAGAAATAAAACATTTTTCTTCCCTACACTTCTGTAAACTTCCCGACTGTCTTCATGATGTGTCCTGACATTCTGGTGCCAGTGTCTGTCTTGGCCCTTTTGATTTTGAGATTCAGGTCTGTCATTCCCAACCCTGAGAGGCAACCATGATAGTTATTTTCTTTCAGATAAAGTAGTTAAGATCTATTCAACATAGACATTTGGGGGAAAGGCAGACATTGTATTTTTATTAGGCACAATTTAAGAATTTATTGATCCTGTTAAAAAAAAAGTTAAAAATTTTGAGAAAAATGCTAAAACATTATAGAGGGAACTTTCATTGTCCTGGGATATTACTTCATACACACAGCCACAAGAAATAATTATCTATGTAAATTTTGCAGTGTGAAGCTACGTTGAACTTACAGATTTCTCTTGGTAGTAATGAAAACCCCAAAGATTAGTCTATTATTCTGTAGGACATTAACTGGTTTTGTATTTTACCTACCAATCTTACTTTAACATTTTTCCCCGGAAACGTCTTCATATGCAGTTCCACAAAAATGTCTTTTGAACCAGTTTTACCTTTTTTTGGTTCCTTCATTAATTAATGAGTTGAAAGCAATCTTTAAATGTGCTTACGGCATTTTTAACTTTCTGGAAAAAATGCTTTGGCAATTCTGCTAATTATGATAACTAAGATCAATTAAAGCTTTTGTTCTGTTTCTTACTTTACATATAAATGTGAGATCGGATCTAATACTCTGAAGAAAATGACAATACAAATATAATACTGAGTGCACAAAATAATACATGCAACGTGTGGACTAAGACTAGCACTTTGGTATCTGTTATTTAATTTTTAATTTTGAGGAAATTGAGGCACAGGGACAAGAAGTTAAAAGATCAAGTACAGCACCATATGAATAATAATTGACCAGAGCCTAAGGACAAATGCAAGCGATAAAGAAGACACCTGACCTAAGTGATAGGCAATGAAAACAAAATATCTGGAATGACCTGAAGGTGAGACAGGTTTCCAAAACAGCAACAAAACTGAATTCATGTATAGAGTAGATTAATACCCAGTATTTGGATATAAAGCAAAAGTGTAGGAAAAGGTTTCTCAACTTTGTCTTGTATTCATGGTCTACCATCTGTATGAAGCTAAGAAAACAGAAGGAAAATAAAATACAGGCTATTAGAGGATTAAAACATTTAATAACCCATGCAGTTCCGTAGCTATTTTTTTATTGAGATAAACATGTAGTACTTTCTCTTTAAAAATTTTCTGTTAGACTCAAGTTTTAGACTAATGTCCTGCTGAAATAATGGAAAATTTCTAAGTCTTAGAAATTATGAAGTATGAAATAAGAGATAAAGGAAAATGATTATACATGAAACATCTAAAAATTTTAATTACACTTTGTAACATATCTAGTTAAATCATTTCAAAATATGTTTATGAAGGGACTGCTTGAGCAGATCAACTGATTAGGACTCCTCATAAAAATGCCTAAAATCTGGTGACTTCCTTCAAGTTGCTGCATAAAAGATAAAGTAAAAGATGAGAGATAAAAGATGATAAAAGATAAAGAAACAGGTATAGATAAAATGTTTCTTCTGAAAAAGTGAGTCTGATTAAATAAAAATTGCTTTATCTTCAAAATGACTGTAAGAGACTGTATCATTCCTACTAAACATTGAATACTTATTAAATTAATATTACATATTAATGATACATATGATACATATTAACATACATATGATACTATGTAACATTCCTCCTTAATCATGATTCTTTCAGCTCTTCCTTTCTATTTCTAAAACTAACAACCCTTTCATTTTCTCAGTGTTTTTGTCCAGTGCCTTTTATTTAAAACAATAAAGACTCAATGGATAGCTATTGGGATATGGTACTGATATGGGGGATACAGATGTAGCCACTGCCTTTAAAGATCTCAAGTCTGGGGCACCTGGATGGCTCAGTTGGTTGAGAGTCCGACTTCGGCTCAGGTCATGATCTTGCAGTTCGTGAGTTCAAGCCCCCGTTGGGCTCTGTGCTGACAGCTCAGAGCCTGGAGCCTGCTTCAGATTCTATGTCTCCCTCTGCCCCTTCCCCACTCATGCTCTGTCTCTCTCTGTCTCTCAAAAATGAATGAACGTAAAAAAAAAAAAAAAAAAAAAAAAAAAATCTCAAGTCTAACAGAAGCCACAGACAAAAAGCTTTATGGGTAAACATTCAGTTCTCAACACTACACCACTCTCAGTAGAAGCCAGTTATGATTTCAGTACGTGTAACTCCTTCATTTTGGTGGAAATACGGAAATCAGGTGACTAGGACATTTCTTCTGGATCTTTAACTCACAAAAATAATTTTATTAGGAATGCTCACAACAGTAACTTTCATTTTTCTATTGGGGATCATTTTCAGACCTAAAATGGTTCTTAAATGAGGTTTTATATTTATCTCCCAATACATCTCAAGCTTTTTCAAACATAAATACCCCACAAGTACAGTAGTGATTTTATGGATAGCAAGTTTATAGTTTTGATTTTCAACAGAAAATGTTTTATCCTAATTCACCTGTAAGAGAATAGCATATGTAAAGATGAAAAAGGGGTGCCTGGGTGGCTCAGTCCACTAAGCGTCCTACTCTTGATTTCAGCTCAGGTCATGATCTCACGGTTTGCCAGTTGGGCTCAGGTCATGATCTCACGGTTTGCCAGTTCGAGCCCTGAGTCGGGCTCTGCACTGGCAGCACAAAGCCTGCTGGGGATTTTCTCTCTCCCTCTCTGCCTCTCATCCACTCACGTGTGCACACGCACACACACTCTCTCTCTCAAAATAAGTAAACTTTTAAAAAAGAGAAAAAAACAAAACTTTTCACTTTATATTCAAGTAGTTAAAACGAATGAACTGAGTCTCATACTGATGAAATAAAACATATTTTTGCAGCATATAAAACCAAAATGATATAGATGTTAAGTATTACAGAAAAGTCTTAAAAGTTTGTCAAAATATTCTTATTAGCCAGTTTAAAGTTACAATCTGTCAAAGCCAAAATTCTGCCCATGTAGAGGATCCAATACGACGGGTCTTATCAGGTAGTCATGAGGGTTTATAACAAATAATACAAATTGAGGCAGATCAAGTATAAAGTATAAGGAAGTGATCTAATGCTCTGAAGTGTTGACAAATCCCAAAGATTTACAGATCACAAAATTAGAAGGGGACTAGTGAGTAGTCTGAGAGGGAATAGGGCCCTTAAGAGTCAGGGCATAAATAATAGAATTACTTAACAAAGGGAAAATGGAAAATTCCCAGAGATTACCATAACGTCGTAACTGCTCTAACTAGTGCACAAATGACTTCCCAAGGGAGAAGCTATCGACCTTTCCTCAACCTTTCTCTGCAGTAACACAGAATCGATGGCGTTCATGCGTCCAAGCGAGGCAGCAGGGCAGACAAACTAGATTTCTAATGACATGAGATTCCTGAAAGACTTATCCCATTGCACGAAAAAGTATAGCAAACGTGAGCCAGGGTGCTGGAGTTGAGATGGAGCGTGCCTTTGCAAAGACCTACCATGACCACGCATGCTTCTGGCGCCTCCATTTCAACGAGTGTTTATTAAGCCGCTACTTTGTTCATGAAGACACTAGGTTTGGGGAATAAAATGATAAAAAAAGATACATGTCGTCCCCGCTGTCACACAATTTACTTAAGGAAAATGTACTCAAGGAAGCAAGCATCACAACAAATAAGAATAGAGCGTAAGTGAAAAAAAAAAATATATAGGTTAACTGTGGTAGCATCTTTAGGAAAAAATAATTTTCGATGCAGGATTTTAGTTGGCATATTTATTATACAACTAATTACTCATCACATTACACACATTTAATTGTACAGCTATAATAGGCAGCACATTCACGTACTACAATCCACATATTATGCAAACTTACTTTCAATTGTTCTCGACAATATTATTTTACCTAGCTTTTAAAGTCCCATTGCTCTCATTATAAAAAAGAAAAGAAAAACGCATACGTACATATGCATGTGCATATTTGTACTTGTATGATAACTTGGTTTCTACCAATTGTTTAAAACCAGCTAATGTTACAGTCAATTCCAGTATCCTCTCAAAGTTAGCCAAAATTAATTGCCCCTCTTCAAAAATCATAAGTAGGTTTAAAATCTAAAGCATGCTTAGGATGAACCTTCATGAATTTTTGTTTAACAAAATCAATATTGTATGCCAAAGATAGAATGCTTCTTGGAAAATAGTCGAAAGAAGGAAATGCATTATGTAACACAAAAAATCAGCACCTGATTGAGACAAAGCGATTGCTGTATGCATGAGTTAAAAGACTTAATTGTGTTTGGATCCTATATCAGAAATAATCTCCTCTTTTCTTGGTTATCTTCCTGAGTGTGCCCCTTGAATGACAAAGGCATAATACACGCATGCTGGCCAGTGACTAAAGAAATTTATAAATTGTTGTAAATATGATTATATTTCATAATATTATGAAGGGTTTGTGTGTAAGTTCCTCATTAATTTCTCCAGGGCTCTTAATGTCAAGTTAGGTAAATTTCATTAGAACAACCATATTTTAGGAAAATTGCGCTGATGAACAAAGACTACCACATATTTAAGGAAAATAAGAACAGATGAAAGCTGTTCCTGAGAAATGGAGTAAGAAGTGTTTGAGTCAGTGACAGATGGAGAAGGAGGGGAAAAAAAAATTGTGACATCTGTTAAACCAGATTTGGAAGAGTCATTTACACACCATGGAGGAACTGTAACTTATTCCTGGAAAGTGCTTGCTGACGAGGTTGTGCTAATTCTTGGCTATGAATAGATTTAGTTATTGATCAATCAGAATGCTTTTGGAAAGCTTGTTTTGTTTGGATTGCTAAAAAAATATCCTATTTATCCAAGCAAAGGCCACTTGCTTCATGGCATTGCATCAGCCTTAGGGCATTTGGAGGCCAGTGTCCTCGCAGACAAGGGGATTCTGGAAGTCCCATATTTTTAGGACAGTCACCTCACCTAATGGGACGAGTTGTGTGTATTTCTTTTATTGTGGCTTACTCTTGGTATTTATTTATATATATTTTTTTCAGATTTGAAAGGATCCTAAAAATATACCGAGTTAATTAGCATTATTTTAATTTTTATATTAATCTAAATTGAAATTATAGTTAACCTCAAATAAAGTATCTTATCATTTAAAAAAGATTTTTAATGTTTTATTTATTTTTGAGAGAGAACGAGAGAATGCAAGCTGGGGAGGGGCAGAGAGAGAGGGAGACACAGAATCTGAAGCAGGCTCCAAGCTCTGAGCTGTCAGCACAGAGCCAGAGTCTGGCCTCGGATTCACGAACCCTGAGATTATGACCTGAGCTGAAGTCAGACGCTTAACTGACTGAGCCACCCAGGCACCCCAAAGTATCTTATCATTCGATCTACTGCCTGTATTTATTTATCCAGTCAAGAATTCTTACCACCCCATGTGTGAAAGAGATTCTACAATTCCTTTGACTCTGTCCCCAAGTTTTAAAGCAATCTTTACTTACCTGCTGACTAATCCTCACGTTTCTCTCATCACCATATTTTCATTTCCTTATTCTTCTCATTAAATTTCCATCCTCTTTTTTTTTGCAAAGGTAGGCATCTTTGGAAATCTCTTCTGCAATGAAAGGAGAATAAACAGAAGCCAAGAAACAAAATGAAAATAAGGATTGCAAAATATTTTGTGATTTTTCCATTTTTCTGCACTTCTACAGAAGTAAGAGAGAGAAAAAAACATGGGACCTTAATATATCTTTCAGTCTGAGCTGATTTTAAGACTTGTGAAAGAAGTGGTGGTGGGAAGAGAAAATCAATTTTTAGGGAAGTACAATAAATACAAAAAATAAGTTATCAAAGATCAACAACCACTCAGGGTTTTTGTTTAAAGGAATTCACATAGGGTGCCTGGGTGGCTCAGCTGGTAAGCGTCTGACTTCAGCTCAGGTCATGATCTCACAGTTCGTGACTTCGAGCCCCTCGTGGGGTTCTGTGCTGACAGCTCAGAGCCTGGAGCCTGCTTCAGATGCTGTGTCTCCCTCTCTCTCTGCTCCTCCCCCACTCACACTCTGTCTCTCTCTCAAAAATAAATAAACATTAAAAAAAATTAAAGGTTCGGGGCGCCTGGGTGGCGCAGTCGGTTAAGCGTCCGACTTCAGCCGGGTCACGATCTCACGGTCCGTGAGTTCGAGCCCCGCGTCGGGCTCTGGGCTGATGGCTCAGAGCCTGGAGCCTGTTTCCGATTCTGTGTCTCCCTCTCTCTGCCCCTCCCCCGTTCATGCTCTGTCTCTCTCTGTCCTAAAAATAAATAAACGTTGAAAAAAAAAAATTTAAAAAAAAAAAAAAAAAAAAATTAAAGGAATTCCCATAAAAGGAATCTGCATCAGAATGGTCATGAAAAAAGCCGGAATGAAATTGAAATCAGTAATAAAATATTAGAGCCGGAAAAACCTTAATGAATCTTTAATGAAAATCCCATTATACAGACAAAAAAAGAAAAAAAAAACACACACAAAAAAAACAAAAACAAAAAAAACAAAAGACAAACAAACAAAAAAACAACCCAAATGCAAAAAGCTTGCCTGATTTGCCTAAGGTGATGTCGCTATGAAAATTCAGAGCCAAGCTCCCTTCTCAGACCAGTGCTTCTCCAATCAGAGATTCATAAAAGTAAGAAAAAAAAAAAAAGTTAAAAAAATAAAAAGCAGATCTTAGATCTTTCCTTTTCCCAGAGGTCCTGATTCAGTTGGTCTGGGATGGAACCCTAAGTATCTTATTTCCTTGACTAATAGCAGGGAACCATAGAAAGGAAGAAGGTAAGACATGACCTGAAGTAGCAGCAAAGAGAAAGGATAAAAAAGGAGAGGTGAGCATGTTTTTGATAGTTTCCCCTAATGTGTGTCATGTCTCTTTTCTGCAACCGCATGAGGAAGGATAGCTGGGTCTACACCAGAGTTGAGGTGTTTCTCCATTCTTTTGGCAGGTTTATCTCAAAGTATGTATAAGAGGCTGTCACATCAAAATCATAGAACAGTGATCATACCTATTTCCAGGATTGTCTCCACATAACTTAATCACAATCTCTACAGATAGGGCCCTGGATTCCGTACATTTTACAAACTCCACTGTGACTTTTCACTAACCATATCACTTGTACACCTGGCTCCTAGAGTCCAGGGAGGGCACGCTGCTTTATTTTGTATCTGAGATACTTGGTGTAGACCCAGAATTTTAGGAGGTGCTCAATAAATGTGATAGGTAAATGGTTAAATTAAATGAGCAATTATGAATAGTAAAACTTACTAAATTTCAGTGTTTAAAAACTTAATTTGTATACACGTCAATTACTGCATATGCATGTGTGTTTTTTTTTTTTTTTTAATAAATGGTGGATTTTTGCATTTTTCTAAGAAATACCAGCTGCTGTTCTGTCCTCTATAGCATCAGAAGGAAGTCAGTTTGGGTACATAAAAATGACACATTGGTTCTAGGATATCAAAAATGAATGATTTTTATCTTAGATATTCATCAAATCAGAAATCTCCACCAAAAGTAACTAAGAGATTTTAGTAATCAAAATAAAATACTAATGGTAATATGAGTGAAGCCATAATGTACCTGAAGACTGAAATAAACTTGAAATAGTTCAATTTCTGTATACCGTTTGCTTTCTCCAGGAACTTTTTTGCAAAATAGTCACTAGGCTGCAGAGATAGCCCACTAGATGATGTTATTAATATGCAATCTTCCTTCCCGAAACAGTTTACATATGCAATATACAGCATCTGGACCTTGTAATTGAATTTTTGAAGTTCGCTGTGCTTTGGGGGCTGCATATGGGTCAGTAATCATTATCCAGACACCATCGTTCATAGTACACATATAATTAATCAACTCATTAATTATGGAAAAAGAGTCTCAGGGAAGTCTAGCACACCTATTTCTTAAACAAATATTTCACCCCTGAGCTGTAAAAGTAGCATCTCCATTACCCGTGCCTTAGATTACTGTTAGCGATTTATTTAGGGAGCTTTTAGAACAAGCTCCATGACAAGAGTCAATATAAAAATCTTTCAGACACAGGACCCATCATATGTAGCCACAGAATTTAATCACTTTCTGGTTAAATCACTGTTTTGGATCTTTATCTTCTGAAGCTAATGTCGATAACACTTTATTTTTAATTTAACTACATTCAGCCAACTGTAGGAGAAACAAATCATGCTCTTTTTTATTTGTAGTTTTAGTAGATGGTTGCCAGGGTAAAATTGATAATTAGGGAAAGGAAAATCTTTCTCAGAGGTTTTTTTTTTTTATTTTCTTGTTACACATTAGCGAGCTCAGGTTGTTTAATAAAGATACTTTATAGATGCATGGGGGGGGGGCAGGGGAAAGTCTATAAATATATTTTCTCACTTTCCTGGCTCATTAGCTAACCTGACCTGACCATTTTCTTTTGCTACTCGTCAATCCTACTTTTTGCTATTTTTTCCCCTGCTCCTAACAATTTATCTTCATGATGCATTGGCTTATGTTATGACCTACAAAACTCCTTGTAGAGAGACATCAACATGATATGAAAAAGAGACTAATTGTGTAAGATAAATGCCAATCCTAAAATAATAATAAAATATAATCGGATATCAACTCAAGGTAGAGACAAGAACGGCTGTTTATTTAATAGAGTTTTGTAGTGTAATGCATAGAGAGCTTAAGGAAGATGAACAGCTGTTTTCTGTCTTCACTGAAGCTAGAAATAACTTAGGCTTAAAATGAGAGACGTGAAGAAGAGATTTCTGTCTGTAGATTTCTAATGAGATTTCTAGTCAGAGAACCATACAATCTATAGAACTTTCTTTCTTGTTAGATGCAGAGAAACAGGAGGTAAGTTAGGGAGTATTCAATTTAGAGATAGGAGGAAAGATCAATTGTTCCTCTTTTTCTAAGACCACGTTTTTCTGACATCTTCGTCTCACTTTTCTGTCTCTGAGCCCCTCTGTTTTGAAATGATAAAATACCATACAGATCCAGGCTTAAACTTCTAGCCATCTGGCCAAGGTCCTGTAGAAAATAAGCAATAGCCAAGACAGAGCTGAACTCCTGAAGTTTTAGAACTGTCACTTGTATCTTCACAATTTAATCCAGTTTTAAATGCTTTTAGTGGAGAATTGGCCAGAGAAGGCACATTAACGTCTATCTAAACACAAAAATCTCTCTGCTTTCAACGAGGTATGTTCGCAATTAACAGAATTTATCCCTGTATCCCTGCTCCATGGTCAGTTGGGACTTTTTCTCCATATCGTTAAGTAAATAAACGTAGGACAGCGTGATAAGTAGTGTGATATAAAGTGGAGAGGTTGTCGGCGGAAGGAAGTATCTAGGCAAAGGAAACATTTCAAATAAGATCCACAAAATGTCTCAAGGTTATTTTAGATGGATAAAAGGAGGAAGGCAGAGGAAACAGACCACAAAAATCCAGAATGTTAAACTAAAGACTTTCATGCATGGTTTTCAAACACATTGCAGCTATGGATATCTTTTTTTTTTTTTTCCCCCAAAAGAAATCGACTGAGGAAGTTTAATATGGAAATCAGATAAACACAGAGGTGCAATTCCTTTGGAGAATCCGTAGGGAATCTGGAGCTTCTACTAAACCTCAGCAATGCTTTTGAAATAGTTTCGTCAAGCCTTTTCTGTTCACAGGTCAAGTTTTCAAACCCCAGCCCTCAATGCTGAAGGCAAATTTTGCTACAGCAAAAGTGTATAATCAGATTTACATTCTCACCTTTACATATGGCAATATTTGGTTGTTCAGACCTTATAAATTATAGACCATTCGTGCCTCCATTATGGCCCCTGCCTTAAACCAGATAACATCACAATTCCACATGATGACAGAAGGGACAGGCCAAAAATAAAACAGCTAATACTCTGATTCCCTAATTAAGGTGTGGGCAGAAGAGAAGCACGACTCACACCCACCAACCACCAGGTATTTGAAAACTGAATTTAACCAGTATAAGATATTTGAAGATGGAGTAGTTAATGACACCCCATTATTTCTCCTTAAATCAATGAAAGTCTTATGTATGTTCTAGTTTTCATTATTCCTTTCTTACTGAAATACCCATCTTTACCACCTCTGAAGATCTATCTTACTTATCTCTTGTTTTTGCTTTCATGATTCCATCTTCTTAATTTAAAAAATTTGAGATTTTTTTCCACCTGTGTCTCTTTTTTATTTATTTATTTATTTTTTATTTTATATTTGAGAGAGAAAGAGAGAGACAGAGCATGAGCAGGGGAGGGACAGAGAGATGGAGACAAAATCTGAAGTAGGCTCCACACTGTCAGCACAGAGCCCAACGTGGGGCTTGAACCCACGAACCTCATGACCATGACCTGAGCTGAGGTTGGAGCCTTAACAGACTGAGCCACCCAGGCACCCCAGCCTCTGCCTCTTTTTTAGGATCAAAACTTTCTTTTTTTTTTTTTTTTTTTCAATATATGAAATTTATTGTCAAATTGGTTTCCATACAACACCCAGTGCTCATCCCAAAAGGTGCCCTCCTCAATACCCAGTTAATTCTCAGCTTTTAAGAGTCTCTTATGCTTTGGCTCTCTCCCACTCTAACTTTTTTTTTTTTTCCTTCCCCTCCCCCATGGGTTTCTGTTAAGTTTCTCAGGATCCACATAAGAGTGAAACCATATGGTATCTGTCTTTCTCTGTATGGCTTATTTCACTTAGCATCACACTCTCCAGTTCCCTCCACGTTGCTACAAAAGGCCATATTTCATTCTTTCTCATTGCCACGTAGTACTCCATTGTGTATATAAACCACAATTTCTTTATCCATTCATCAGTTGATGGACATTTAGGCTCTTTCCATAATTTGGCTATTGTTGAGAGTGCTGCTATAAACATTGGGGCACAAGTGCCCCTATGCTAGGATCAAACCTTTCATGAAGGACAAGGACCATACCTGACTAAAATCTATATACCCATGTTTACTCATAGGCAACAACACATTAAGTCTAAAATATGAACACAGCATATAATACTCTTTAGTTTTTTTTAAATTTTTTAAATCTTTATTTTTGAGAGAGAGAGAAAGAAAGACACAGAGTGCAAGCAGAGGAGGAACAGAGAGAGAGGGAGACGCAGAATCTGAAGCAGGCCGCTCAGGCTCTGAGCTGTTAGCACAAAGCCCGATGAGGGGCTTGAACCCACAAACTGCAAGCTCATGACCTCAGCAGGAGTCAGATGCTTAACCGAATGAGCCACCCAGGTGCCCCATAATACTCTTTAATATTGGAGATGCCATGCACCTAACCCAAACAAAGATATGTATGTAATTCACATGTTCACAGCTAAAGTTCTGTGCTAATAAATACAGATTTGAAATGCGTTTTTAATAATTTTGTTTTTGAATCATTAAAGGTATCATTTCTAGTTTTCATTTTTTAGAGCCATTTTTGCTTTCTTTTATCTTAATCCTTTTTACTATGATAAAAAGCTCACAGACACTAGGGGCTTAGAACTTTGTTAAACTAGTTGGGATAATAAAGTCTGGTCTGGATTAAAGCACTAGATCAATGAAAACTAGAGCTAAGTATAGAACTGCTTTCTTCTGTTCACCATTAACCAGAAAAACTAGATAGCATTCTTCATGATGATCGCTGTTCTCCACTAACATGGTTCATATGTTTCTGCCTAGCACCATGTAATATGCACTGACTTCCTGGAGAAGAATATACTTCCCTATCCCACTGCTGTCAGGCTTAAGCACGAACTTATGTGGTGCATTAATCGGTTCAGGCTGCCGTAACAAAATACAGACCGGGAGGCTAAAACAACAGAAATTTATTTTCTCACTGTTCAGGATGCTAGAAATCCAAGATCAAGGGGTCAGCAGGTTTGGATTCTGATGAGACTTCTCCTTCTGGCTTGCAGACAGCTGCCTTTTTGCTATGTCTGTTCATGGGCATCCCTCTGTGTGCTTGTGCATCTTTGGTCTATCTCTCTCCTCTCTCTCTCTCTCTTTTTTTTTTTTTTTTTGTTCAAGTTTATTTATTTATTTATTTTGAGAGAGAGAGCATGTATGGGGTAGGGACAGAGAGAGAGAGACTCAAACACATGAATGGTGAGATCATGACCTGAGCTGAAACCAAGAGTCAGACACTAACTGACTGAGTCACCCAGGCACCTCTCTGTCTCTCTCTTCTTGTGAGCGCACAGTCATACTGTACTAGAGCCCCCACAGTGGTGACCATTAACCTTAATTACCTCCTTAAACGTCCCAACTCTAAATACAATAACGCTGGGAGTTGGAAATTCAATATTTTGAGGCACAATTCAGTCCGTAAAACTGAAGTCATGAAGTGATGAGACCCAAGTGAAAGTAACGCATGCAAATTTTGAATAAAACGCTCAAGATCCAAATCATGGTTCTACTATAGCTCTCTTCTCTCTGCCATTAGGCCAATATGTACTCAGAAGGTGCTGCCTCTTCACTCTGGACCCTGGATTAAAGAGGACATGGAACAGGGAAGAAGACTATTCGTAACTAACGAGAAGAAGAAGTCACCAATTTTCCCACTAACATTCTGAAACTGTCAGATCTGTTAATGCCAGAGTTTAGCTTTGAAAAGCTTATTAATAAATTAGTAACCAGAAATAGAAAACTATTTTTATGCAATTTTTTACTTTGAGGTGAGGCTTCAGGCTGCAAGGAATTTATTATTAGAGGCTGAATGAAATGCAAAGACAAACTATTTGGTAAAATGATTACTTGCAAGTACTTAAAAGGCAATTGCTTAAGCAAATTGGCTGATGGGCATGTTACTAGCACATTACTCTCTTCCTGGATCATCATTACTTGCATTTGCAAAGGTACTACATGAGAAAGACAGGGTATAAATTGTTGGCCAGTTAACAAGGAGAATTAAAAAAGAAGAGAGAAATTCCAGAAATTTTGGGACTTGAAGGATTAAAACATGTTAAGTTTTTCTCATATCCATCTTATAAGAGATAAATTAAGACATGTTTTGAGTGATAAAGGCCAATTCAAACTTAGCCTTTGATAAAAAAAGTTTAAATTAAAAATAAATAAAAAATAAAATGAAATAAAATAAAATAAAATAAAACAGAGTGTAGCTTTCGTAATCTTGTTGAAACCAGTTAAATAAGTAACACCCAGTAATTCTTTAGAGGGTTCAGAGAAAAGAGATTGAGAATGTATTTCTTATGTGAAAGCCTGATGATTGGATGAACCTATAATTTAATTTAGGGCTAGACTTGTATATGGAAAACTATCATGGATGTAATTGGAGGACATGAATCTTCCTGTAATAAAATTAATATTTACAAAAGTTCACAACAATTTTAACAGAAGTATACTGACAACAGAGCCACCGCCCTGGATTAAAAGAGGCTGGGATCATTTGACTTAAAATGACTTCTGGTCTGCCAATATTTATGGACAGAATAGAGGCCTATCTCCATGGGGGATATATTCTCCAATTTCTGATTTCTTCAGGAAAATAAAGAAAAAGGAATAACCTCCCAGAGGTTGTAATTAAGAGCTGTGGAAAACCATGGATAGGGGTGATACTACCAGGAATTTTGAAGAAACAGAAACACCCCCAGCAAGTTATCACAATCCTCAGATCCACTGTGGGCATTCTAGTCTACTATTTTGTGAATGAAAGTTTGTGGTTGTGTGTGTGTGTGTGTGTGTGTGTGTGTGTATGAGAAACAGAGAGGGAGAGGAAGAGGTGGGGGTGGAGATCGGGAGGGAGAGAGCCCAATTATTTCAAAACAGAATTTTTTATCCTTTTACAATTTCATAATATAGTTTACAGTAGGCACTACTTTTCTGAATTATTTCATTTTTACCTGTGTTAGTGTAGAATTTGTTAAAGTTGTTTAACCTTTTTTCTCTTTGCCTTCTCTTACCCTCTCCAAACTCATGTCTGTCTGTCTCTTTCATACATATGCTTCTACACATGTCTTTTAGTAATAAAAAAGAAAGCACAACTATGAGATTCCAACTGGTTGTACAGTGCAGCTAAGTAGTTAATAAATAAGGCAGGTAGACAATGACCTCCATGGAGAAATATAAAGGAGAGGCCATATAGAGTTCTCCGTCCAAACACAAAGAAATCCTTGTTAATCCTTCCATGGTGTGTATATATACGGTGTGTGTATATATATATATATATATATATATATATATATATGCGTGTGTGTGTGTGTGTGTGTGTGTGTGTGTAAAATACCTGCTTGTATATAATACCTTTCTCTCTCTCTCTCTCTCTCTCTCTCTATATATATATATATATATATATATATACATATATATAATATGTTTGTCTTTCAGTTGTATCAAAATAATATTTGGATGACCTTGGGAAAAATATTTTTTTATCATATTTTTAAATCTTTGTTAGGTAATGAGTATGACTTGTCAGGAACAAGATGTATGTAGGACAGTGTGTGGGGAGGAGGGCAGTGGATGAAAAAAGAAGGCAAGAGACAGAATGGGGAAGTCAACACACATTTTCAATCTCATCTTTTTGCCTGAATTTGGAGTTTCCTAATGCATGGAAATTCCTAAATTTTCTTTCTTGGAATTGTGTATATTGGGAATCTACTTTTCAACTCCAAAACTTTAAAACCACTTACAATTTAAGAGGACATTTTTTTTTTCTAAATACATTATATAAACACTCAAATTGAAATCTAAAATGTTCTGGTGTTTCTCTTACTTATAAAGTGTTTGCTGTTCATTAATTCATTTAAGTTGACATCATGCTGGTGTTTCATTTGCTGTGCTATTGAAGTAGTTTCTTAGTTCAATGATGAAATATATTTAATATTACAGTACATTGCTTTGCTAGATATCACTCTGCTGAAGTTACGCTTATGGGCAATATTAAGTAGTCTATTTCTCTACAATATGGAAACTAATGGGAGTTCACAGAGTAAAAGTCATATTACATCCCAGTTCTCTGATACAGTAAGCTCATCTGAGAATTATTTTTCAACTATGTATTGAGTAAGTTGTTTATTGTTAGGGGCCTCTGTTGAAGAGGTGAGGAGTGGTTGTAATTGAAGGTGTTTATCTTGGAAGGTTCTGGGAGATTGGGAAAGAAGAGGTCCCAGCACTGAGCCAGTGGGAATGGAATTTAGTGATTGGAAGGTAGCACAATGGGAAATAAGATACAATGAAGGAGACAAAGCCAACAGAAGCAGAGACATGGAACAGGCTTTGAACAACTGATAGGAAAAAACAATCTAGGCTATTGTACTGATGTGCCTAAGCAATATAGTTGCAAAATTACAAAAAGTAAGCAGTTCATTCAGAGATCATACAGGGACCATAGTGATAGGTAGCAGAGTTGATTCAATAAAGGCAAAAAAAAACCTTGCATTTTATTTTACAATAAGTTTCAAGATTGAATCTGATACCTACCCTATGTTAAATGGTAGAATAATCACATACTTTGATTCAAGATAAGAAATATTTGTTGATAAATTTTTATATACATGTAAGAAACAATAGTAAGTGAAAGAATAAGACAGACTCTGACTTTCAGAAACTTTCATACCAATTTCTAGGGACATAATAAAGGTGTAAATAGTTGAAAAGACATTGTAAGCCAAATGCCACAATAGACTTACAAAGAAAGCATTAGAACACTCTAATGGAGGACCCAATAGAGGTTTTCTTGGAAGATATAGCACTTGATATGGTCAATAAAAGAGGATAAAATACTGAAAATTAGAAATGGTGTATACATATTCCATGCAGGAAAAATGTTTAGACAATATTGCAGAAGTAGAAAAGCACAGGGTATATTTGTTCCAATTTGTCAGAATAATAATTACATACACACACACACACACACACACACACACACGTGTGTGTGTTATATGTATATGTATTATATCAACATATACAAATATATGCACACATACACATAAACTGACAAAAGACTGACAAAATAGATTGAGATTTATGCTGGTTTTTCCCCCCTCATTACCTTTTCCTAAACTAATCATAATAAACTCAATTCTCTTCAACACATAAAACAGATTTGGTCAATACAAATTCACTCCATTTATTACAGTGACTGTTCCTTTATTCTTTTATTAATTCAACCAACCAAAAGACATCAAGTACTTGCCATAAAATAGGAACTACCTAAAGTGTTGGCGTGAACAAATAAAATCTCCAGCTTTACTGAGCTTGCATTCTAATGAGGGAAAGAGAATAATTGGTGATGGAAAGTATATGGGTTACATGAGAAATTATAGAGAAAGTCTCTCTGAGGAAATAACATTAAATGGCAAACTTAAAAATGTAATGAATCATTTATGGCAAGAGCCAAGGAAAGAACTTCCCAGAAATAGAGAAGAAATACAAAGTTGCTAGTGTGAGGACATTCTGTGCCAAGTCAAAGGCAACAATCACTCTGGTAAATTGATTACAAAAGTGGTTGAAATACTCCCCCCCCATTTCCCATGTCTGTCTGTTGTGATATTACATTCCATTTCTTTCAATCAAGTAATGGAGTCTGTGTCCCCTCCATGTGAATTTGAACTAGCTTTATAACTTTCACTGACCAGAAGAATATGGTACAAGTGACTTTGTATCAGTTCTGAGTCAGGCCTTGACATCACAACTCATGTTCTGGGGAATCCTGCCACTTCCAAGAGAACAAGCCTGAGGTAGATTGTTGGAGGATAAAAATTCTGTGGAGCTTAGTTGGTTCAGTTCATTTGTCACACCTAACAGCCAAGTTCAGCCATGGTGAACTGCAATTGACCTATGAGATGACCAAGGATATGACAGAGTAGGCAGTTAGCTAGACATGAGTTGGAGGCCAGGGTGGCGGTAAACAGTGGTTTGTGGCTTCCCCCCTCCAGGGTTATCATACCAAGAACAAGCAGGTGCAGAGTATGCTACTCTCTTTCCAGCCTGTGTCTTATAATAACCTGTAGCTTCATTATAATATATTTACATTGTGGGTTTGATGTCCCCCTTCCCCCCTACCATGAGTGAAGATGGTCATGACAGCTCCAGCAAGAACCTTGTAGGGCCAAATACTCCCCCTCCTTACCAGTGTAAGGAGTCCCTCAGATGACTGGCAACAACTTCAGTTAGATATGGCGTTAGCTATGACCTATAACCTATGCAAACAACACAAGAAAAGATACCCCTAACACCACTATAGTTACCACCTCTCCCATCTTGAGAGTGTACTATCCTTAATAAATGGCTTTGTACTTGCTACTTTCTTTCTGGATGTCTTTATTTCAGCATGGGTCCTCATGTAAATCTTTCATAAGGAATTCAAGAACTGAGACCTTCATTCATACAATGCAGAATCTCCCACAGGGAACAGATACTTGATTGATCCCAGTCAAGATCAATCAAGTCTGGTCCAGATCAAGAGAACCACAGAGCAAACCTGTAGAATCTTAAGCAACAATAAATTTCTGTTTAAGCCATTAAATTTTAGAATGATTTATTATTCAGCAACGACTTTTGCTATACTCACTTAAGCAATAAAAGATACTTAATTTTACATTCCAAGATATTTCAAGTTGGTTCCAATGCTTACCCTTAATGACCTACATTGGTCATTGGTTTTGTTGTTTTTGCTCTTAGCATTTGTCCTCAGACTGATATACTCTTATAAGATAACTGCTACTTTGGGACACCTGGGTGGCTCAGTCAGTTAAGCATCTGACTTAGGCTCAGGTCATGATCTCGTGGTTTGTGAGTTTGAGCCCTGCGTTGGGCTCTGTACTGACAGCTCAGAGCCTGGAGCCTATTTTGGATTCTGTGTCTCCCTCTCTCTGCTCCTCCCCCACTTGCACTCTGTCTCTGTCTCTCATAAATAAATAAACACTAAAAAATTAAAAAAATATAACTCCCACTTTTCAAAACATCGTTTCTTTATATACCACTTTTTAAGACAGGAAGAAACAATATTTCTTCTTCTCATTTCTATTTTGTTCAGGGAGAAAAAAAATCTATTCAGAAGTTCCTCAGTGTATTTCTTAATGCCTTGTTGGTCAAGATTGAGTTAGTCACTCCAAATGCATTATGTATATAAATGAAATTGAAAGGAAATTGACAAGCTTACCTTACTATTATTTATTCCATGGACATATTGCCACTCAAACATAAATCAACATCTAAAAATTAAAGAAGGTGGGGGTGCCTGGGTGGCTCTGGGCTCTTGATTCAAGTCATGATCCCAGAGTCATGGGATTGAGTCCCACATTGGGCTCTGTGCTGAGTGTGGAGCCTGCTTAAGATTCTCTTTCTCTTTCTGTCCCTCTCCCCCACTTGCACACACTCTCTCTAAAAAGATAAATTAAAGAAAAAAGGAAGAAAGAAAGAAAGAAAGAAAGAAGGAAAGAAGGTGAAAAAGGTGATAGCTAAACAATGAAGAACAAAAGCAAAAAACACTTTTATTTTTTATATATTAATTTTTTTCAATGTTTATTTCTGAGATACAGTAAGAGACAGAGCATGAGTGGAGGAGGGGAAGAGAGAGAGGGAGACACAGAATCTGAAGCAGGCTCCAGGCTCTGAGCTGTCAGCAGAGAGCCAGACTTGGGGCTCAAATTCAGGAACAGTGAGATCATGACCTGAGCCGAGGTCACTTAACTGACTGAGCCACCTAGGTGCCACCCCCACCCCAGAATAGCTTAAAAAAAAGTTTCTGTTAATTATTCCATAGGCAGCTTATTTGAAAAAGCATAGAGAACAAAGAGAAAAGTAGTTTAAGGTGATCTTGGAGAAGAAGACAGGGTCAATTCATATAAGGTGCCATGGTAAAGAATTTGGATTTTTAATTTTTTTAATGTTTTATTTTATTTTTGATAGAAAGAGCATGAGTTGGGGAAGAATGGAGAGAGAAGATGACAGAAGATCTGAATCAGGCTCCATGCAGACAGCAGCAAGTCTGATGCAGGACTCGAACTCATGGACAGTGAGATCATGACCTGAGCTGAAGTTGATGGCTTAATACACTGAGCGACCTAGACGCCCCAAGAATTTGGAGTTTTTAAGGGTGAGGAAAAGTTGTAGCAGCATTTCACGTGACTGAGGAATGGATCTTAGGTGAATAATATAGGAGAGTAGGAACAAAGAAACCAACTGGGGAGAGTCCAAGTAAGAGAACAGGACCCGTGTGTTGTGGACTAGAGTAGAAGTGCAAACAGAGAGTGGGAATGGATTCAGGATGATTCTGAAGAGAAGTGGTTGGATTCCTGGTGACTTCAGGGCCAGACTTGCTGACAAAGCACCTTCTGTGAAGGGAATAAAGCCCTGAAGAGTGATTCCAATGTTTCAGCGTCGCTGGAGTTCATGGCCGGGTCATTTCCTAAAACAGATTATAATTGGTGCAAGGTTTGGAAGAGAGAAGGAATGTTTTGAATAGTTTAAATTTAAAATATCTATTAGACATTCAAGTGGAGATGGTCAGAGAGCAATTAGATAAACACATCTATATCCACTGAGGCTATAGGTCTACAAATAGAGGTATGATCAAGAAATTCCATACTAGATATATATATACTCCCCCAAAACTGAAAGCAGAGACTTGAACAGACATTTGCACACCAGTATTCATAGCAGCATTATTTGCAAGAGCCCAAAGGTAAAAACAACCCACAGGGACATCAGTGGATACATGGATAAACAGAATGTGGTATATACATACAATGGAATATTATTCAACTTTAAAAAGTATTGAAATGCTGATACGTGCTACAATATGGATAACCCTTGCAGTCATTATGCTAAGTAAAATAAATGCTAAGTAAAATAAAAAGTAAAAAATTGGTCTATGATTTCACTTATATGAAGATCCTAGAATAGTTAAATTCACAGAGACAGAAAGGAGAATAGTGATTAACAGGTTCTAGGAGGAGGGAGGGATGAGGGATGAGGAATTATTGTTTAATACAAAGTTTCACTTGGGGAAAGTGAAAAAGCTTTGTAGATGGATGGTGGTGATAATTGCTCAACAATATGAATGTACTGGATGACATTGAACTACACACTTAAAGTAATTAAAATGGTAAATTTTATGTGGGTACATTTTAGCACAAAAACAAGTAATGGCACAAACTGACATGTGCAGTTTGTATTTGATACTGTTCCTCCCCTTATTCTTTCTAAGTTGAAGTAACCTCTGTTACCACTAAATGTCTATTATGAAATAGACTCACCTTATTTTCTTTCCGAAAGGAGTCCCATGTTAAAATTTAATATTATTAGTATTATTAAAAGTAAAGTATATTTGATCCAACATGGAGTCAAATAATACACCAAATAAGATAAAACTGTCAGAGTTCTTGAAATCTAAGACTTCTCCAGAAAAAAATAGCATTTGGATTGTTCTCTCTTGCTATATTCCTTCAGTGTTGATTCACCCAGTTACTGAGTCTTATCAATTCTATTTCCACCATATATGTTTATTCTGTATTTCTTTCTTTTTGTCAGGTTTTAAAACTTTTTACTTGCATATTTTTAAAGTGTGCATTCTGATAATTAAAATCATTTGAACAGAAAAATGGCACTCTAACTAAACTACATTTTATACCCCATGAGGCACCTCAGACCAGCCTGGTTTTGACTCTAGATTTCTCTGTCCATCACATTCAGCTTCTTCCTTCATCAATGACTGTGCAAACTGAAGTCTGCCTGCTTGTGGACCTCTAGATTTCTTTTCTAATCTCATTTGAATTACAGGTCTCCATGAAACCATCGAAGTTATCTCATGGATGTCATGTGACTCACTAGTTTAAAGCCCTAAAATGGCTGCAACCACAAATGTGTAAATTCATCATAGTACCTGTAATGCCTAACACAGCTCCAATCACAGCCCAGTTGTTTAATAAATATCTGTTTAAATAAATGAATTAACATACCAGTCTACGGTCCCACTTCCTAGTTCTTGTTTAATTTTCCTTCACCCTTTCAAATTGAGTTTTATATGTGGTAGAAAAGAAACAAAAAGAAGGAAATGAAAAACGCATTACAGAAAAATAATAAGAACCCAGGTGAGCAGTAGAAATAAGTGGGATCTTGCTGAAAAATACTTCAGTGGAATCACACACTATAAAAACAGAACAAAACCAGAGAGTACATGAAGAGAAGCAGATTTTCCTCGATATGAAACGTAATAGTACCATTTTACTACACTCTATCCTAATAACATTTTCCAGAGTTTTTTTTTATTCAATTCTGGGCACCATGTTTGAAGAGAGGCATTGGCAAAATTCCTGAATTGAATGGAGTTGGATGTATTTGCTCAGTTCCAATTGAGTTTGACAAGCGGGAAAGTGATGTTTGCAGAGCAGACAAAGAATATTTGAAGTCCAGAAGAGTTGATTACACAGATGACCCCAAGAACCAAGGTGAATGAGGCTGGACATATGAGATGCACCTTTCTTTTGCACTTTCAAAAGTGGAATATTTTGTGCTGGCAAAGTACAGTCATCTCCAATGGTCTTTAAAAATTCCTATTAAGATTCATAAGGTCCAGGAGGCTGGTGAGCAATTATTGGCATCTTGTGATCATTTTCCTGCCAATTCCTCAACTCTTACTCACCTGCCCGGCCATGTGTCCCCATTTAAAGTCCCATGCTTCTCTACTGAAAAATCAGTTAATAACTTGCCTTCCTGCATCCAGCCATTTGTAAACAACCTTATCTAACATTATTTATAATTCACTGGCACAGAAATGATAAGGTACTTGGATATTTTCTAAAGTAAAATTACGAGAACTTTAGTAATCTTATCAAGGTAACTGATAGGCTTAAACTTTCTGATAGACAGTATCTGATGTATTATGTTTGACTGGTGGGATACAAATTTGAAGAGACACATCAACAAATTAGAATGTGCCTGAACAGGGGGGGAAAATGTAACGTTGAAGTGTCTGGAAGACAAGGCATAAAAGAAATGACTGATCATTTGGGAATATTAACCTTGAAAAGGGTCATATCTAAGTAGCATTAATAGCAGTATTCAAATATTTGAATGGCTGTCCCATGGAGGAGTCAGTAAATCCACTGTAACTTCCAAGTAAGATACTAAGAATAATGGTTGAAATTTATAAAAAGAGATGAATTTGGCTCAAAATAAGGAAGGTGTTTTTAATAGTTCTCATTTTCCCAAAGTAAAACATTTAGCCTTAAGAAGGAGCTCACCTGGGGCGCCTGGGTGGCGCAGTCGGTTAAGCGTCCGACTTCAGCCAGGTCACGATCTCGCGGTCTGTGAGTTCGAGCCCCGCGTCGGGCTCTGGGCTGATGGCTCAGAGCCTGGAGCCTGTTTCCGATTCTGTGTCTCCCTCTCTCTCTGCCCCTCCCCCGTTCATGCTCTGTCTCTCTCTGTCCCAAAAATAAATAAAAACGTGGAAAAAAAAAAAAAAAAAAAAGGAGCTCACCAAAAGTTCCAAAATTTCAATATTGACCAGATGAGTACATATGCTAAATTATGAAGAACAGATTTTGGAAGGATTAAGGGAGGGGTATTGGAGCATGCTTTATTATATATTTTATTCTTACTGTCACTCCGTGAAGTAAATATTATTTCTATCTTATATAGAGAAAGCGAGACATAGGGAATTTAAGAAACTCGATAAGTCTATACTGGTAGAAGAAGTTGGTTTTCAGTAGAATTGAGTTCTCTCTGACCATAAAGCCTTACCTTTAAACCCCATGTATACGGTACTGGAAAACAACAGAAAATACAGAAGGAATTTGTCAAAAGCAGTTTCTCTGAGTGGTAAAATTTGAAAACAAAAAACAAAAAAACAAACCAAAAAAAAAAAAAAAAACCCACACCTTTATTCCAGTATTTTTAGAAACTATCCATAACAAACATTTATTATCTTTTTTTAATTTTTTTTAACATTTATTCATTTTTGAAAGGCAGAGAGAGACAGGAGGAGGGGCAGAGAGAGAGGGAGACACAGAAACAGAAGCAGGCTCCAGGCTCTGAGCT
Organism: Leopardus geoffroyi; assembly: GCF_018350155.1. NCBI lineage: Eukaryota > Metazoa > Chordata > Mammalia > Carnivora > Felidae > Leopardus > Leopardus geoffroyi. Next base: position 177,648,396 of record NC_059327.1, read on the forward strand.
GTCAGCACAGAGCCAGACTCGGGGCTCGAACTCACAGACCATGAGATCATGACCTGAGCCGAAGTCGGCCGCTTAACCGACTGAGCCACCCAGGCGCCCCTATTATCTTAAATAAAATTACGACTATTTTGTGCTTTAAAGCAAAAGGGGAAAACTGTTTTCAATTAATCTCTTCTAATTGCACATCTTTTTCATTTCAGGAATCTCTCCTCCAGATACATAATTTTTAACTTTTATTTTGAAATGATTTAAAACGAGAAAGACAGCAAGATGCAATAAAAAAAAAACCTTATAGCAAGAACTTCCTTGTTATTTTATCCTATTTATCTTTTCCCTTTTCTGTGTGTGTGTGTTTATCTTCATAACATAACTTCTCAAGTCCTACTCCAACACCACAGGATTCAGTGTAGCTTTCCATCTTTTCTTTTCTTTTCTTTTCTTTTCTTTTCTTTTCTTTTCTTTTCTCTTCTCTTCTTTTCTTTTCTTTAAAAAAAAAAATTAATGTGTATTCACTTTTGAGAGAGAGAGAAAGGCAGAGTGTGAGCAGGGGAGGAACAGAGAGAAGGAGACACAGAATCCAAAGCAGACTCCAGGCTCTGAGCAGTCAGCACAGAGCCCCATGAGGGGCTGGCTCTAACTCACAAACTGTGAGATCACGACCTGAGCCGAAGCTGGATGCTTAAGCAACTGAGCCACCCAGGCACCCACCTTTCCATCCTTCTATATTTATAACTCCTTTGTGCAACGCTAAAAAATATGGCTCCCATTTTTAACAGCTATTTGCTTGCTCCATCATTCTGTATGTGACTAAATGCTGCTTCCTTTGTTCTAACCCACTGGCCATGACTATGCCAATTTCCCCCTCAGTCAGGGCCCTGTACCATCTATCCTACCAAAAAGAACAGTGCTTGCCAAATTCTCAAACTATCCAAGGTCTAGGAGGTAGTAAAGAAGAAAGGGAAGCCACTCCCAGTATACTCATTTTTTTTTTTAATTTCATATATTCTGTTGTTTTAAAAATTATCTTTCAAAATGTGTAGTATTCATATGTTGGATCTTTGCCATTCAGTCTTTAAAAATAAAACTATCACCTCTCATGATTCTTACCTCTTTTTCCTTTTTGGCATTCTTACAAAATTTTTCAAATGTATATTCTGCATCCATAATTTGATTTTCTGAAGTTTCAACTATGTTCTCTATTGGCTTCAATACTGGATTTTAATGTTGCTATTACATTGTAGTTAATTTGAAGGACTTCCTTATATCAATCAATAGGAATGAAACTTTTGTCCTTATATCTTACACTATTCTTCTCCAGTTTTGACTTTATCTCACTTGAACCCATGGGTCCTTATCACTATTAAGATGTCCAAGCAGATATTTTCCTTTTGTTCCTTTTATATTTGCAATCGTAATCAGAGGCATAATCTCTTTTTAGCATTTTTTTTTTATTTTTCTTGTGTCTAGTAAATTGTATATTTCCTACGTCCTATTTATTTTCTGCCTTACCGTTTATTGAAGAGCTTTCTCTAAATGTGATTTTTTTTTTTTTTAAGAGACAAAATGAGGATTACTTATCTCCGTTCATGATGCACTTGGGAATTCTAACATTTTCTCTTTCACATATGCTGCCGGAGAGTAGAGCAATTTGTAGAGCTTCACTCCCAATTTCCAGTGACTGGCAGGCATTCTTCTCATGAAGATCTGTTATTTTGATAGTAGAAAAAGAAACTTCATCTTCTTCGGTTGCCTGGAAATGACATTTAGCTCAGATGTACTAAGTGAAAAGTCACATTTTCTTGCACGCGCTATTTTTTGCATTTTCTCTGTCTCTGCTCCTGACTAGTTGTCTGGAGATAGCATTGGTGAGATGGAGAGGGATCACAGAGGCTTTTAAGAGCCCCACGGAGCACAGCCCTTCCCAATTCTAAGTGCATGGCTGACACACTGGCCACTTGGAAGGGACCACTGTAGTAATGTTCACAATATGATAAGATGTAAATACTACAAAGGACTGCTTATCTGTCCGGAAAGACAGTTGTAAAACATTCTCTGATGCCTATTTTTACCTCCTATTAAACCAAATGAATGTCTGTGTATAAGAAAGATTATCTTCTGAAATATACAAAAGGTGGTTCTCACTTAATCTTCATCAAATGACAGAACTGAACGTTTCTCACTAATTCAATAGCTTGACTGTGAATCTTAATTTTATGTGTCATTATAATCATGAAGACTTCCAAGAAAGAGCTGAGAGGGTAGAAAGTGGGAGTGAATTTAAGGAATATTTTTTTTTTCTGGAATTTCTAGTCTAGCATCATTTTTAACCTGAAAGTTTCATGAAAACAAATATTTCATGTTTTTCTTTCTAAAACGTATTTCCCAAGAAGAAATGATTTGTTCTATTTGTCCTTTTCAAAATGTTAATGTAAAGGGACGCCTGGGTGGCTCAGACGGTTAAGCGTCCGACTTCAGCTCAGGTCATGATCTCACAGTCCATGAGTTCGAGCCCGGCGTCGGGCTGTGTGCTGACAGCTCAGAGCCTGGAGCCTGCTTCAGATTCTGTGTCTCCCTCTCTCTCTGACCCTTCCCTGTTCATGTTCTGTCTCTCTCTGTCTCAAAAATAAATAAACATTAAAAAAAAATTAAAAAAATAAAAAAACACAAAATGTTAATGTAAAAATGTCACCATGTAAACTAAGCATCCATTTGTAGGTACAAAGAAGCTGGTAATTGTAAACTACCTTGTACGTCATATTATGCTATTTGTTTTCTTTTACTTTTTAATAGGTGTAAGTTTCTAGATATTGAAGACAACTTAACGCCTATTTTTTTGTTAACTTTCAAGATATGATTAACACCAACAACCCTATTCCTTATAAAAAATACACAAATGTATTCATTATCAAATATTTATTGAATGTCTAATGTTATCCAGATTCTCATCTTAGTAATAGGGTAGGGATACAACAAAACTCTGACCTTCATAGAGTTATCATTCTCTTCAGGAGTTTTCAGTTTAGAGCATTATTTACCTTGTTTAATTTGTGCAAACGGCTTAACGTTACTTTTTTTTATCTACCTCTCGCCAAAACCTGATTCTGCTGATAGCATTTTGTTATTGACAAAACTTTTCAGCATTTACATCCTACCTTGCTTTAGGCAAAGGCAATAAAGAAAGCATCAGCTGAATCACCTTAAAAATATGAAGGGATATCTCTGCCTAAAACTTTCTGTCATGTAACTTGCCTCTCCATAAACATACCTCTTTTAAAATAAATGGACAGAGGGGCACCCGGGTGGCTCAGTCAGTTGAGCATCCGACTTTGGCTAAGGTCATTATCTCCTGGTTCATGGGTTCGAGCCCTGCGTCTGGCTCTGTGCTGACAGTTCAGACCCTGGAGCTTGCTTCAGATTCTGTGTCTCCCTCTTTCTCTGCCCTTCCTCAGCTCATGCTCTATCTCTCTCTGTCTCTCAAAAATAAATGTTAAATAAAAATAAAATAAGATGAAATAAAATAAATAAAATAAAATAAAATGAAAGTACAGGTAGAAGGTACACATATATCCACTTATTTACTTTTGCTTACATCAAAAAGGACAAGTATATATGCAAACCATAAATTTCAGCTTCTTCTTGATCTCACTGTTTTGCAAGGATCTTTGATTGGTGTCACTGAGCTTTGAGTCTTTTTCTGAAGTCTGCAATGTTCAACTGACTATCATGTAGCAATCTTCATGCAGGTATTCTGTATTTCTGAAATAGTGTCGTGTGTGTGTGTGTGTGTGTGTGTGTGTGTGTGTGTGTGTAATGACTGAAGCATACACACAGGGACAAAGTTTTTCATTTTCCTGTAGTTAATACTGTTGTCAAAGATTAGATGTACGTAAAATAAAACCACTATCTGATGTCACTCTGACTTAAGCACTTGAAAACCTTTCCTTATAGGTGTGCCTGGGTATCTCAGTCAGTTGAGCATCTGACTCTTGATTTTGATTCAGGTCATGATCCCAGGGCCATGGGGTCAAGCCCAGATCATCATGGGGCCTGCTTGGGATTCTTTTTCTCCTTCTACCCATGTATATATGATGTGTATATATGTATATATATGCATGTGTATATATGTATATATGTATACATGTATACATATGTATGTATACATGATTTGTATGTAATATATGTATATATATTGTGTATATATGTATATATGATGTGTATATATGTATATATATGCATATATATACGTATATGTATATATATGTATATATGTGTATATATACATATATATATATATATAAAACAAAAATAAAAGCAAAAAAGTAAAGTCCCTTATAAACATTAGAAAATCTAATGCATGTGATTCTATACAAAATAACTCAAAATATAAAAGAAGAAATCCCTAAGTGTCATGAAAGAAGAGAGAACTGAACAACAGATCTGTGAGTTTCTGAGATCATAGTGCAAGGCCACTAGTCAGCATGAGAGAGGGTAGAGGAAAATGGTATGGGATGGAAATCTATGTTCTAAGGGAAGAGATTAGGCTTTATGACTATGATATACAGTGGAAATCAAGACTTAGGCATAGTGGGAACATACAATTCAACCAGACAGTGATGTCTCTAAGGCATTTGGCTGAACAGAGCAAAACAAAACAACAAAATCGGTAAGAACATATTCACAACCCGAGTCACATTTTGTTCTCCCATGGGAAAGAAATACCTGTCAAAAATGAGTTCACATTAAAAACTTACAAACCAGCATGAGTCAAAATTAGTAAGGCAATGAATAGGAAAATTACCACTACAACTTGAAAATCATAAGACAATGGAACAATATGAAAATGATTATAAAATATATCTTGCATTTTACCTCTTCCTCTAAGCATCATTTCTACAATCCATTCTTTTTTTTTTTTTTTTTTTTTAATGTTTATGTTTTGAGAGAAAGAGAGAGAGAGAGCATGAGCAGGGGAGGGGCAGAAAGAGAGGGGGGCAGAGGATCTGAAGCGGACTCTGCTGACAGCAGAGAGCCTGATGAGGGGCTCTAACTCACCAACTGTCGCTTCACTGACTGAGCCACCCAGACGCCCCTTTACTACAATCTATTCTTTTTTTTTTTAAACAATTTTTTTTAACGTTTTATTTTATTTTTGAGACAGAGAAAGACAGAGCATGGATGGGGGAGGGTTAGAGAGAGAGGGAGACACAGAATCCGAAGCAGGCTCCAGACTCTGAGCTGTCAGCACAGAGCCCGACACGGGGCTCAAACTCACAAACCGGGAGATCATGACCTAGCGGAAGTCGGCTGCTTAACCCACTGAGCCACCCAGGCGCCCCTACTACAATCTATTCTAAGCAATTATTCTCTCCTATCTCAATTTTAGAAACAAACTCTAAATCAAGCTGCCACTTAATGGGTGCCACTTGACGGGGAGAAGTGTTCTCCCCATAGCAGGCAAAGAGAACATGCTCAAACTTAAGTCATTTAGCCCCTGTGCTCAGATTTCCCATTACTCATCTAGTTCACAGTCCAAACCCACATCTTTGCAAGAGCTCAAGGAGTCCAACAGGATATGCTCCACACTGCTTGCATCCCCGATCTCGTCTCCCGTGGTCTTGACTTCGATTGCATCCCTCAAGCCATATTGGCCTCCTTGCTGTCCTTTGAATATGTGAGGCATCTTTCCCCCTCAAAACTTCTGAGTTCACGTTCTGCTAGAAATATAGTCCATAGGATCTCCCTGAATTCCTCCAAATATCTACTAAATGTCCTCTTTGTTGTCAGTGTTCTGTTGCTATCCAATCCAAAGCTGTAACCCGGCTCTCAACACCTTCGTTCCCTTTTTTGTTTTGTTTTTCTCCCAATAGGTATCACTGTCTAACATTCTGTATCTTATGCTTAATTATTTTTCCTACTGTCTGCCTCCTAAAATCTAAATTTAATGAAGGCAGGGACACCTGGGTGTCAGTCAGTTGAATGTCTGACTCTGGCTCAGGTCATGATCTTGCGATTTGTGGGGTTGAGTCCTGCATCAGGCTCTGTGCTGACAGCTCAGAGCCTAGACCCTGCTTTGGATTCTGTGTCCCCCTCGCTCTCTGTCCCTCCCCTGCTTCTGCTCTGTGTCTCTCTCTCAAAAATAAGTGATCATTAAAAATTTTTTTAAAAATAAGAAAAAATAACTTTAATGAAAACAGAGTTTTATTTATTTTTTTTGTTTTAAATATGCTTTACTCACTGCTGTTTGGCAGTACAAAGAACAAAGCCTAAAACGGGTGTGTTCAATATATTCAATAAGTACACAATTGACTGTAATTCTGCAAAACGTATAAAAATACAAAGTAAATATTTCCACCAACAACACCACGATTCAAAACAGTCATAAAACAGAATAGCAAAATAAAACTACTATAGCAAGCTTAAGGATAATCTTTTAGGAGAGGAAAATTGTCATTATGGACAAAGTTATATGTTTCTATTAAAGGAAATAAAATATATAAATAAATGGAAATGGATAAAAAATAAATGAGTAATCCCCATGAGTCCAAAAGGTCCACAAAGGAAGGGTCATTTTTATCCAAAATAATCTCTGAACTAAGTATAATTCCAATCAATACTCAGGATTTTTCCAGAGTTATTTCAATCAAACCTAAAACTAATATGGATGATAATAATACCAAGAATGGTAAGAAATATTTCAATTAGACCAAAATAGGAAAGGAGTAGGAGGGACATGCAGGCCTGCTCTACCAAATAGCCTCTTGTAAATAAATAGTATTTGAGAACGTGGTATTTTGGCAGAGATAGAAAACTAAAGCCATAGAAGAGAAGAGTGAACATGTTAACATATTTTTTTTTGGAAATAAGTATATTTGGTAGGCAGAAGAGAGGTCCTCTGAATTTGCCGTGCCCTAATCTCTCTACTATGTGAATATGTTTCCCCATGGCAGACAGGATTTTGTAGATGGGGTTAAGTTACGGATCTTGAGATGGGGAGATTGTTCTGGATTATCTGTGTGGGTCCAATGTAATCATAAGGATCCTCATAAGTAAAAGAGGGATGCAGAAGAGTTTGGGTAGGAGATGTGATGTTGGAAGCAAGACCCAGAATGATATATAAGTGCTGTTTGGAAGGAGCCAAAGAATGCAGGCTGCCTTTAGAACCTGGAATAGGCCAGAAAACAGATTCTCCCCCAAAGGCTCCAGAGGAAATGTATCTCCACTGACATACTGATTTTGGCCTCTGAGGCCCATTTTGGATTCCTGAACTTCAGAACTGAAAGATAATAAATTAGTGTTGTATTAATCACTAACTTTATGGAAGTTTGTCATAGGAGCAATAGGAAACTAATACAGTATATGATAAAAACCATTATGGTCAGTAGAAAAAGTTGAAACATTCAATAAATTACAGACTTTTTTTGTGAAAAGCAAGATTTTAATCATAAAATATCTTCATGACATCTGGGCAGAGTTTCTTAAGCAAGGCACAGAAAGTGTAATCCAAAATGCTATATATTGAAAACCATAACTGTATTATAAAAAGATAACCTCTGTGCATCAAAAGCCACCATTTAGAAACATAAAAACCACAAATGGGCTGGAATAAAATGTGTAAGTACAATTTACAAAAGATTTATTTTTTCAGACTATTAAAAAATGGCATAAAACTGAGCCAAAAGAACAAACCATAAAAACAGGAAATTCTCATTTAACATAAAGCAAATGGCCAATGAATGTGAAAAGTCATCCCAACTCAAAATTAATTGGAAACATCAGTTTTAAAGTTATGATAAAATAACATTCCATGATCACAAACTGATAAGTATGACAAATTGTTGAAGCAATCTTGTTTCATAGGATAAACCCACCTGATCATGATGTATTTTCTTTAAAAGAAAATTATGCTTCCAGATGTCTTTTTGATATTCATTTTTATTGTACGCTGTGGTGAAAGAACATACGAGATCAAAGAACAAAGAAGGATTTTTGTTTTTGGTTGAGACTATTGTGCACATTTCCTGGTTCTATGCCTGTGTAGTAACAATTATATAATAGAAATTTATAGCTTCTTGATACAGGAATTACCGCTGATATTGAAATAATATCCAAACTCTTTCTCCTCTGCACATCTTGTAAAGTCTAGGTTTCAGACTTTGTTAAAGCACGTCTACAGTAGTTTTTTTCTACGTTGTGGTCCTTGCCTCTAAAACATGGACTTCTGTTGTCCCAGCCTAATCCCAGTGGTGTAAACAAGGTCTCTGTCTTCTGGTTAAGCTGGAATCCCAGTATCTTCAGCAGTGCTCAACATCTAGGATTGTTTTTTTATGACCCTCAGTTTTAGAGCCACTCTTTGCTAAAACCTGCAAACACTAAGCCCAGCCTTTAGGCAACACATGGCAGGAGAAAACCCTTAACTCACATAATTCTTTCTACTACTGCCCTTCTCTCTAGTTTCAGGTGCCTCAGATTCTAGACACATCAGTAACCATGAATGCTGATTGCTGCCTCCTTTGGCAAGTGGACCCACTTTGCTCTGTTGAACTCCAGCCACCTGCACTGAAGTTGGAAAAAAAAAAATTACCAGGCAGAGAGGCAGGCAAATGTAGATTTTATTTCATGAGGCTCCTTATTTTGAGGGGTCATATTCCTGTACTGCCTTTGTCCAATGACTAAGAACAATTGCCTTATATACTTGTTGGAATGTAACAGTCTATTATGATAGGGGGGACTAACTCCTTACCAGAATTTGCCAGAAGTCAATTTATTCACTTCTGAAAATTTTTATATACATTGTAAGCAAATATTTATTTATATTTAACATGTTTGAAGTTGAGTATTAAGCATGTGGAGATATAATAATGAACAGCACAGGCATGCTTTCTGTCCTAATGAAATTTGCCAACTAGTAAATTCTATACAATTATAGAAACATATATATATATATGTGTGTATCTATATACACACATATATATACACATATGTATTCATATAAATTTAGTCATTATTGAATTATTTTGCTATTCACTAAGGAGAAGCGTCCATGCTTCCTATGATTATCTTTATATTCTTGCAGAGAATGAATGATGCCAAATATTCACCTATCAAGCTTCCTACCCAACAAAAGCCCTTAAAAGTAATAGGTCCAGAGAGAAGTGTTATTTTGTAATTAGTCAATTTATATATACATACACTATTTTTCTAAATAAATCTTAATAATATATTTTTCAAATGGAGGATATGGCACATTTTTAATAAAATAATTTCAGCTTTCAATTTATCACTTATTCCCCGTAAATAATAACCAATAGCACCATTTCACCAATGCTGATAATCACACACACAATCTTTTAAACTATAGAATTTATATAATTAAATCCGTAGCTTTTGCTTAGGAACGAAAGTTTCATTTCATGAGCCAGGCGTACTGTTTGTTTATTTCACTGAATGGAAGTAGATTACGGACATTTCAACCACAGAAAAAATATTCAGTGTGATGCAGAAGAAATTAATCATAAACATGATTTCTATATAAAGTATTCCCACATAAAATATGGTAAGATTTGTAACTTTTAAAAAATAATATACATATTTCATCTAGGGAACAAAATCAAAATTAATTGAATGGGAATATCCAACTTTAGGACTGCAACAAAATCATGACTTAATTAAAATAAAAATCTCATGGTGTCCTTCAAGTGACACTATAAAGAAATATCAGTAGAGAGGAGTATGAAATTAATTAAACATCACAGTGAATAATAACTCACATATGCCTTTAGTAAAATAAGCTGGAGTTTAAGTTAAGAAGAAATCAGGCATTTTGCTTACCTATGGATAAAACAGACATTTAACATTTGGTATATATTGTGGGGATGTTTTTATTGAAACTTACATAATTCTGTCTTTTTAATTCATACCTAATTGTTTTACTAATAGATTTAGAAATTTTATATTCCAGCGTTTGCCTTAATTATCCCCATATTTTACACTGAGGGATACTTGAGAAAGAAGAGGTTGGAAACAACATAAGGTCACACTGCAATCTTTTTTCCGAGTTTTGGTCCAGCGCAAGGTTATGTGACTAACTGTGTATGTCCTTCAAAATTTCCAACAATAGAACATAATTGGGCATCTTAATCAATGTTTAACCTTGGAAAAATTGGCTACTCCACTTACTAGCAACATAAACTTCAGCAAGTTCGTTCATCTTTCTGTGTTTTGTTTTCCTCATCAATACAAAATAAATAACATATTTACATTGTAGGACTCATGAAACTACAAAATAATAAAAATAATTAAAACATCATATAAAACACATCTCATGTGTTTTTCTCGATAATAAATTTCCTCTCCACTACTCTTCCTTGTCTGAGAGGGTTCTCCTCTGTGAAAAGGAAGAAATTTGGACTAGAATCTCTCTCTCAATCTCTCTTTCTGTCACGGATGCACAACCTCCTTACACACACAACTACGATGCCATCACACACAATATATTTAGACATATTTAGATATGTTTCATATCTAATTTTAATTTCTTATTGCAAGCTTAAAGATCTACATTGCCACCTCTGTCTATATTGAGCCAATGATGTAAACTTAGACATGTTTTTGGCCACAGTCTTCTTGGCATTCAAATGTCATCTCTGAGACTCCAAGAGAGTTTTTATGCTATTGGCTTGGCATCTTCTCAAAGGAAACCCTCTGCTTCATCTAGTCTTTTCTCTTTAGTCCTCAAATCTGTCATTCTCAATTCCCACTGCACATCCCTTGTTTTCTATGCCTGTGATATTCACCCCCTCCACTCAAAGGAATTCAATTCTACTTTGCCTCAGGGTCCAGTTCAAATTCCATTTTGACTGACTGCTAGTACCTCCTGACAGAGATGCTCATTTAGACATTTTCTGATCAAATGTCCTATTTCTTTGGACTGAAGTATAAGTCCCCTGAAATTAGTCCATGAGTTAGGGTTCTTTGGCCTCAAGTAACAGGAATTAAAATCTATCCAACTTAGCAAAAGAAAAAAAAAAAAAAAGGAAACCTATTGGGAGGTGTGTAGGTGTGTAGAATTTACTGGATAGGTGTCTAACTTGGATACAGGCTGGAAAACAGAACAGGCACTGCCCGACTCCCTTCCTGGTGTGAATGTTGTACTACAGCCTTGTTTATTTTTGTGTTTTGTTTGGTTTTCACCTGTCCTTCAATTTCTCTGCTGAAAAGTAAGTCCTGGGGGCAGGTAGTGGGGGGTAGGAATAGTTCATTTAGCTGAGCTTGGATTACATTTTCTCTTTAGTGCTGTACCAGAATGATGAGACGAAATTCCTGGCCAATGTAGCCTCCAGCCCCTTTCAGACTTCTGAAAGAGTGGAGAACTCGGCCTCATTTACTTTCCCAGAAAGACGACATGCAATATCAGGGAGAAAAATTCACCCCTCCCTAAAGTCTTTGGCTGTTAGGGGGGAAGAAAAAAAAACAATACCAGCTACTTAAAACAAAACAAAACAAAACAAAACAAAACAAAAACCTACTAAAGTTAAGAGACAGATTCTTTTTGTTTCACATACTATTTCAGCTATGCTATCATCTGAATGAGATGACTTCTCTGCAGTTATTGAGGAGTCCGCCATTTAATATTAAGTGCACAGAGGGGCGCCTGGGTGGCTCTGTCAATTAAGCATCTGACTCTTGGGTTTGGCTCAGGTCACGATCTCACAGTTCATGAGCTCAAGCCCTGCATTGGGCTCTGCACTGACAGTGTGGAGCCTGCTTGGGATTCTCTCTCTCCCTCTCTCTGTCTTTGCTCCTCTCCTGCTTGTGCATGCATACCCACTCTCCCTCTAAATAAATAAATAAATAAATAAACATTAAAAATATATACCAAGTTCACAGAAAATCGTACACTAAGAGAACTCCAAAGGGAGGCGAAAGCAGGCAGAGGTGGAAAAACAACAGCTTTTGTTGTTGCATTGTACCACATTACTTAAAGGAATTATTACCTAATATTGGTTAGCTACTACTCAACCAACTTATTACCAAGTCACGGACCCTGTCTATTTGGAAAGTGTCGATTAGAAAGCTTATAATTAGGTCAGTTCACATCAACCCATTTTAGATTCAGGTCAGTAATCAAGAAGATCCTACTAACCTAAGATATGATTTCTTCTGCATCAATTTATCTGCATCTACCAATAATCACGTAAGCTGCCTTCTTACTTATTATTATAGAGAACTATTTCAATTGCTATGTAATGCCAAACAGGTCACTTGGGTACTAGCCACATGGCACACCTCTAGCCAACTCCAGAAATTGCCACAGCAATTCCTGTTTTTCCTTTGCCAACAATTATGCTTCCTACTGAATCATTTTTATCAGGGTGCAGTGCAGACTGAATAATGGCCGCCCAAGTTGTCTGTCTCTTTATCCCCAGAAACTCCTTATGTTACTTGATATGACAAAAGAGACTTTGCAATATGATTGAGTTAAGGATTTAAAAATGGGGAAATGTCGGGGCGCCTGGGTGGCGCAGTCGGTTAAGCGTCCGACTTCAGCCAGGTCACGATCTCGCGGTCCGTGGGTTCGAGCCCCGCGTCAGGCTCTGGGCTGATGGCTAAGAGCCTGGAGCCTGTTTCCGATTCTGTGTCTCCCTCTCTCTCTGCCCCTCCCCCGTTCATGCTCTGTCTCTCTCTGTCCCCCAAAAAATAAATAAACGTTGAGAAAAAAATTAAAAAAAAAATGGGGAAATGTCCTGGATTATTCAGGTCGACCCAATGCAATCACAGGGATTTCATAATAAGAAGGCCAGAGATGAGAGGCAGAGAAGAATTGATGATGGAAGCAGAGAGACATTAGAAGATGCCCTGCCACTGGTTTCAAAAATGGAGGAAGAGGCCAGGAGCCAAGGGATGCATGGCAAACAGCACTACCTGTTGGAAAAGGTAAACAGATGGAGTATCCCTTACAGACTACAGAAAGAACCAATCCTGCCAAGTTTTGGCTTTGTAAGACTCATTTCACCCTGCTGACTCCCAGAACTGTAAGAGATGTGTGTCCTTTTGGGACACCAAGCTTGTTACAGAAGAAATAGGAGACTAACACAGTGCACACACATGCTATTATCACTACATATTAAAAAACAAGCACATAAAAACAATTTTTATAAAGGCTAAATTTCCCCCACTTCCAACCACCCAGTTTCTACATTCTTAAAAAATTTTTTCTTAATGTTTATTTATTTTTGAGAGAGATGGAGACAGAATGCGAGTGGGTGAGGGGCAGAGAGAGGGGGAGATGCAGAATCCGAAGCAAGCTCCAGGCTCTGAGCTTTCAGCACAGAGCCTGACGCGGGGCTCGAACCCACGAGCTGTCAGATCATGACCTGAGCCCAAGTTGGACGCTCAACCCACTGAGTCCCCCAGGCACCCCATCAATTTCTACGTTCTTAAAGGCAACAACAACAACAAAAACAACAACAACAAACTCTCCTCAAAAAAATATTCTGCTTTTGCTGTCTCCAATTCTTCTCCTAGCCATGACCTCTTAAACACTCACCAATCACGTTTTCACTCCTGTTACTTTTGCTAAGGTCAGCATTGGCTTGTGTATTGAGACATCCAGTGGCCCACACTTCACTTCTCATCTTATATGATCTGTCTGCAGAATTTGGCAGTTCTATATTTTTTTGAAATTGGGCTTGGGGAAAAAATAAGCTTGTTTTATTTATTACTTCACTTGTCAGTTCTTCTCGATATCATCTGCTGATTCTTTCTATTCCTCCCAACGTCTTAATATTGGAGTGTTTTAGAACCAGGGTTCTAATCTTTGCTATGCTTCTCCGTATATTCTCCCTCTTTTGATGATTATATGGAGTTTACTGGCTTCAGAGACCACCTCGATGCCTATATTACTTATGATTTTCTTGCTCTACTTTAGATCTCTCTTTTTTAATTCCAGGTTCATTTACAAAATTTCCTACTTAAATATTGACCAATTATCTCAGGTTCAACATGTACAAACTTGAACTGATCTCCCACTTCTCCATGCTCCAAGTGGATTTTCTAGTAGCTTTCCTGGTCTGTTGTTAACAAACTTAACCAATCCCTTTCTCAAGCCAAAATACATAAAATATCTTTATGTCTTCTCTTTCTCTGGTATTCCATCCACATCCAATTTGATAGAATTCCAATCCTTTATCACCTTTGTTCAATCCATCAACTTTTCTTTCCTATTATTATTTGTAGTAATGTCTTTCAACCTCTATTCGTGGGTCCCTATAGTTTATTTTCAGCAGCAACGAACCCTGCATCCCAAATTTTGTAATGCCCTCTTCTGTCAGAGTAAACCCTCACTAGCCCAAAAATGTGCCCAAAGTGTCCTTTGGCCTCCATATCCTTCTGTACCTGAATTTATCTTGTATTACACCTCCTTCTATTTTAATTCAGCCCTACTGGCCTTGACCTTTGTGAGCACACAGCATGTTTCCGCCTTAGGGCCTTTGCACTGACTGCCAGTTTTTGTTTTTTTTTTCTTGGAATAATACCCTCATCCACAGATAATCTACATTGCTCAGTTTCTTACCTCTTTAAAGCTTTTTGCTGGGTCTTATCTTGCCAATAAGATTTATCCTGGCCATTGCATTATATATTGCTATCTGCCTTTTCAGTGTCCACGCAGGCAAGTCTTCATTAAAATATTTGTTGTATTAAATAATGCATACATCAAGAAACATAAATTTTACCACAGAAATTGTTACATTAGAGAAAATTATAGCTTACTCAATTGGAAAATATACCAAGTATGGTAATGCTGGAATGATTCAGAGGGTCTAATCTAGAAAGTTCTGCATAACAACTTGAGCAGACTCATAGGAGCAAATTGACTCATTCATAATCTTCTCTACCCAGAAGGCAATGAGAAGCACATGCAGGAAGGAGCAAAGGAAATAAAAGCATTTCTATGGTGGAAATTTTCCTTTTAAGTTAACAAAGGAGAAAAGTTAAAAAGCTAAAACCAGCTAAGTGGCAGAGAATCAATTCTTTCCATGTTTGTGTAGCTTCAAAAGGACATCTAGTTACAATTGAAGAAATACAGCATCATTGAAACTCAAAATATTCTATGATAATATTGACTTAGGGTAAGGATATTATATAAACATTCTGGTTCTTCTCTCAGGTCTTGAACACTAAAAGACATGAATAGTTCTGCCATATACCTACTTTAAAAACTATCAAGTAAATAATAAGCATCTTAAATTGCCTGCAATTAGGCATTTACACAATAATCCATAATGACTCTAATGGAGTCTTTACATAGGATAGAGGAGTAATGCACAGTGTGTCGGTGATTAGGTATTTACATAATAGTATATAACAGCTCTGAAGAAACCATCACAGACTATCAACTAAATAAAGCAGGTTTTTGGAATCTATAATTTACTATTTACTAAATTTTGTCAACTCCAGTAAATACACGTAATAAGCATCCTTATCTTTTTTCTTTTGATACTAAGCACTCTGAAACTGTGCCAAAAGTCCACACTACAACTTATTCCCCAGCTAAGGGATTCTCCCCCTTAAAAAAAAACACTCCTGGAGACAGAGTTCTAAATTTACTTTCTTCATGTCTTCATTTCCAATTCTTTTATTTAACACACTGCAGACATATAATCATAACTAGTGGTTCACCAGCCTTGGCAAGATCTCTTCTTGCTGAACCCAATACTTTATTCTCAACTCTAATCTTACTTGAACTATCAGCAGTTAACACATTTGGTTCCTTCTTGATTCATTTTTATAACTGGTCCTTTAAAACTGTATTCTCATCAACCCTCCTGGCATCTCCTTCCAAATGCCATTTGCAGACTTCTCCTCTCAACTGAGCTGCAAAGCACTAAGGGTAATTGTAAACTCTATCTTCAGGAGCCCAAAATATTTCATTTAAATCCTTTATATTTAAACACAGTTTATATTTTTGTAGCCCAAATTTGTATACCCGAGCCCCAGATGTATGTAATAACTGCTTGCATGAAATCTTCACGTGAATATTTATTAGTGTGCTATAGGACTTAGGGATAATTTCTGTAGCAAAGAAGTCTAATAATATAAATTAGATATGCTCTGGGAATTACATGAAAGCCTTACTTGTGAGAGATAGTAAGAATAGGAGGGATTTGGATTTTGTTTCTTCTTTAAGGTTCAGGTTAAGCCCAACTACCGTGACCTCCTGAGACCCGGGGCCATCTCATCTCTGATATTTCACACATGCTCTTGTCTCTGCCTGGTATGTTCTCTCCATATTCATCTTACCAGCCTGGCTTCTAATGATCTACGTATTTGAAGGTGAAGGAGTAATGTGCAAAGATCTTTTCATGGCCTAGGAACCACGGCTCCTGTAAAGGTGCAGGGATGCCAAGGTGGTATGTGTGGAACAGAGGGTGAGAATACTAATTATTTTCCTAAACTGTACATATTTTCTTGGTCTTTTTTCCTCTCACATCTTTTTTTATAATTATTTAAAGTCAACCTTTCAATCAAATTAAATTCAATTAGATATATTGTCTAAGCAATTTACTGACACATTTGAGACATGGAAAAATGATATTTAGTATTCTGAAATCTTGATTCTGATTCCAAGAAAAACTCATCTAGATTACATACAGAACTAAAATGCAAAGAAACATTACACCTGGGAGTCACATTTTCATATTCATAAATTAATCCAAGCTCTGATGTATTTGATGTTCTTTGATTTTTTTCTATTCTCAAGTCTTTGTTAACACTGAATGGATATTCATATGCAGCCATATGTTTTCCAATACTTATAATGATTTGCTGATAATTCAACTTCTGAATATATGTATACTTAGGAGACATGCCTTGAATAATTTTCTACATATTATCAGTCATATAGTATTGGCTTTCAAAATAGTTCATGAGGTTAAAATTGATGCTGTATTAGGTTCAACATGTACAAACACTTGATGATTTAATGACAATTACTTATTAACTGCCTAGAAAAACTGAATAGGCTTTTTCTATTTTTTATTTATTTATTTATTTATTTATTTAGAAACAGAGAGTGAGCAGGGGAGGAGCAGAGAGAGAGGCAGACATAGAATCCCAAGTAAGCTACGCACTATCAGCTCAGAGCCCAAATCAGGGTTGGATCCCACAAACCACGAGATCATGACTTGAGCCGAAATCAACAGTTAGATGCTTAATCACCTGAGCCACCCAGGCACCCACAGATGTTTTTTTAAAAATCATGAAATACGTATTGAATGTACTTAAAATGTATTACACAATTATAGATAATTATTAAGACCTTTTCTTATACTGTTTTATTAAAAAAGTTACTGTTAAAAGGGGTAAAATACAAATCTTTTCTTTGTACCAAAATACTGCAGTTAAAGTATATTGTCATATCTCCTCAAGTTGTTGATCTTCTAAAATGTTGAGGTGATTTTACCCTTATAATGCACTGATACCTCTTTTAAAATAGTTGTACTATTATTATGTTCAGTAACAGAGAAACTTAAGAAAACTTAGATCATAAAATATTTTTTTAATGTTTTCATGATAATGACCAGACAAAAAGATGGTTTGAAAATCACACAAACCATAAATATGTGATTGGCTGCTTTAGAGTAACTGAATGAGACCACAATACCTCTGTGTTTTTCTTATTCTGAGTCATCATGCATTAGTACCATGAAATATATCTACTGGGCTATTCCTAGCATTAAGACATAAATA
Source organism: Leopardus geoffroyi (assembly GCF_018350155.1). Taxonomy (NCBI): domain Eukaryota; kingdom Metazoa; phylum Chordata; class Mammalia; order Carnivora; family Felidae; genus Leopardus; species Leopardus geoffroyi. Next base: position 177,666,144 of record NC_059327.1, read on the forward strand.
GAATAGAATAGAATAGAATAGGGTAGAGTAAAATGGCAAATATCCTAGTATATTGGTAAGATCAGCATCATTTTATATCATTTCTGTTTCATATGACTGTGTATGTCCATCTCTGTTATTTGATCTTATATATTTTTCTTTGCTTCATAGGTCCTTAGTTTATAAATACATGCTTATAATTCCTGCCTTTTGAAGAACCATCAGGTAATTTAGTTCATATGACAGAGTGAAAACACTGATATTTGGTAAACAATACATAAATATTTAAAAGTTGGCCATCATGAGAGATATTTAAAATAGTAAGAGGAACTTTGCAAGAAACTACACAGCAGTAAACATCCATTGACCATGACTTTGACACATGCTCATGCTTAAAACAATTTTTGCAAGGAGAATGCATTGATATGATTACACATCATATTAATGGATTATATCAATTAAGTTTTAACTGCTTGAGACTGGAGTGTATCTCACTCTTTAGGCACGCACATAGCTGCTAGTTAGGGAGTGAACAAAATTGACATTCTGTTAGAAAAATAAAAAGATCTCACATGGTTTGTTAAATAGACAAAAGACAGTATTTGTCAAAAACATTTCAGCCCAATAGGTTTTTTGAGATTTATTAAAGTATAATTTACACAAATAAAATTTGGGAATTGGAAGTATATATTTTGATATGCTTTAAGATGTATATACACATATATATGTAATCATATAGGACATTACATCAATCTAAAAAGTTCCTTACTGCATTTTTTTTTTTTTTTTTGCATTTTGTACCCTTTCCTCATTCTTGTCCCCAGGCAACCACTAATACAATTTCTAGATTTTCATATAAATGAAATCATATGCTATGTATTCTTTTGTGCCTATCTTCTTTAGTTAGCATCATTTTGAGATTTTTTTGCTGCTGTTGCATTTATCTGTAGTTTACTCTGTTTAATTGGTCAGTAGTATTCAATGGTATGGACACACCACAATTAATTAATTAATTCTCTGGTTGATAGTCACTTGGCTTATTTTCACACTCTGTCTAGTAAATAAATCTGTGATGAACATATGGGTACAAACATTGTTGAGGGCATGCTTTTGCTTATCTTTGGAAAATACCTAAATTTGCGTTTGATGGGTCATAAGGTAAATGTATATTTAACTTTATAAAAAAACCCAAAAAACTACTAAACCATTTTCCAAAGGAACTGGATCATTCTGTACTCTTACAAATATACTGTACGAGTGCTTAAATTGCTCCTCCCCTTTTTTAAAGTTTATTTGTTTAGTTTTGAATAAAGAAAGAGAGCAAGAACGAGTAAGGGAGGAGCAGACACAGTGGGAGAGAGAGAATCCTAAGCAGGCTCTGGGCTGCCAGTGCAGATCTCATGTGGGCTTGATCTCATGAACCGTGAGATCATGACCTGAGCAGAAATCAAGAGTTGGACACTTAAGAGACATCCAAGCACCCCGCTCCATACTCTCAACAATATTTGTTGTTGTCAAGACTAGACACATACATGTGCACACACAACATATATATATACATACACATATATACAAAAACATACATACACATGCGCATATATACACACATATACATATATATATGTATATAATTCTTTCAGCTTTTATTTATCTGGAAGTAAAAAAATGGCTCTTTCAGCATGTTAAAAAATGTTGTCTTACTGGCTATTATTCAAACACATTTTTGTACCTCATACATTGTGTCTTTTTAAGAATTATTTACCTGTATTTTCATTTTTTTCTTACTATTGGTTCCTTTGCGGTGGGATTATAATGTGTCTGGATATGTGTTTTATGCTTCTTCTGTTTGAAATTTGTAGACTAAAATTTCAGAATGCATATACTACTTGATTTCAAGACTTACTTTAGAGCTATGGTAAGCAAAACAGTGTGGTACTTAGAAAAAGATACATCGATCAATGCAACAGAAAATAAAACCAGAAGCAGACTCACATATTTATGGTGAGTTGAATATCAATAATGTTGGATGAAGAAAAGCCTTTTCAATAAGTGTTGCTGAAAAAATTGGACAGCCATATGCAGAATAAAGAACATCGATTCATAACTTACATTAATTCAAATTGATCATTAATCCAAGTAAAAGTTCAAAACTCATCGAGGAAACAAATTAAAATATTTTTTCAGCTGTAGACTACTCAAATATTTCTACAGTTTGACACCAAAAGCATAAGCCATAAAAGAAAAAAAAAAAACTTGACAACTGGACTTCATCAAGATTAAAAAACTCATGGTCTTCAAAAGATACCGTTAAAATGATAAAAACAAGGGGCGCCTGGGTGGCGCAGTCGGTTAAGCGTCCGACTTCAGCCAGGTCAGGATCTCGCGGTCCGTGAGTTTGAGCCCCGCGTCGGGCTCTGGGCTGATGGCTCAGAGCCTGGAGCCTGTTTCCGATTCTGTGTCTCCCTCTCTCTCTGCCCCTCCCCCGTTCATGCTCTGTCTCTCTCTGTCCCAAAAATAAATAAACGTTGAAAAAAAAATTAAAAAAAAATAAATAAAATGATAAAAACAAAAAACAGACTGAGAGAAAAAAAATTACACAACAAAAATGCAATAAATGACATGTACAGAATATATGTTTGTATACATTTATATACTCAATAAGCAAAGAAAAGCTAAATAAAGATGGACAAAAGTTTTGAAGAGATGCCTTCATAAAGAATATGTACAGAAAACTAGTAAGAACATGAAAACATACTCTCTTATAACTAAATGATTAGTCATTATGGAAATGAAAATTCAAATCTAAATTTGATGCATACTTATGTTATCGCAAGGAAAAAAAAATATGTAATACCAAAGCTGACAAGGTTATCGATCAACTGAATTTTTTTTTAAGTTTTAATTTAAACTTCAGTTAGTTCACATACGGTGTTATATTAGTTTCAGGTGCATGGTAAAAGAAACAATCAACAAAACTAAAAGGCATCCTATGGACTAGGTGAAGATATTTGCAACTGAAAGTCTTATATGTTGTTGGAGGAGATGCAAAATGGTCAATCACACTGCCAAAATCTTTGGCAGTTTCTTATGAAGTTATACATACTCTTTCCATACAGCCAGTCCAACCTAGTCTTGGGCATTTAGCCAAAATAACTGAAAAATTATGAAGACACTAAAACCTCTACACAAATGTTTATAGCCACATTACATATAGTATAATAATAACTAATATAATAATAACAAATACAATAATAACTTATGTCCTTCATTTATTGAATGATTAAACTAACTGTGGTATATTCATTACATGCAATACTTCTCAGCTGTAACAGGAAAGTATTGATCTGCAACAGAATAAGTATATGTTAAATGTATTAGGCTAAGTGAAAGAAGTCAGATTCAAAAGGACAAATTCTGTATGATATCATATGGTATTTTAAAACAGGCAAAATCATACTGAGAGAAAACAGATCAGAGGTTGCTTGGTACAGATGATAACTGAACAGGATTGGTTAAAAGGGACAAGAAGTAATATCTTGGGGATGATGAATCTATTATGTATCTTGATTATGATGGTGGTAACATGATTGTGTTCATTTGTCCAGATTCATAAAAGTATCCTTAACATGGTGGATTCCACTAATGTGAGTTATACTTAAGTCAACCTGACCAAAAGAAATATAATAAACATTTGGTCTAATAGGTGATTTCCTACGTGACGATAAGAAATGTGGGTGATAGCTTTTTTTCCTTTTTAAGATTTTTTTAACGTTTATTTTTGAGACAGAGCACGCACAAGAGTGGGAGAAGGGCAGAGAGAGAGGGAGACAGAGGATCTATAGCAGGCTCTGCACTGCCAGCACAAAGCCCAATGGGGGGCTCAAACCCATGAACCAAGAGATCATGACCAGAGCTGAAGTTGGATGCCCAACAGACTGAGCCACCCAGGCGCCCCGATATGTGGGTGGTTTCAATTACAAAAGTACACAGTGTGGGTAGGTGAGTAACAGGGGCTGTGGTGACTGGAGGAGCCACAGGAAGGCACCAAGTACTGAGCTGAGAAAAATATATCAAGGAAAGAAGTGATGCCACAACCAGTCAGGTGTCACACCACACACTGACATCACTAATATGGCTGCGCTGAACGTTATTTTTCATAGCTCCATCCTCAATCTTTCTTCCACAATTTTCTTTTGCTAGATGGGAACTATGATCCTTCTAAAGCCTTATTCCCAGTTAGTCTGCTTCCAAAGTACTGGGCATGTTAGTCTTTTGTTCTGTTTCTCAGCATCAGGATCAGGAGGTACTTGAATCAGTCTCTTGTGGCCAGTAGTGTCTGAGAATGATAGCTTGATGCGAGAGCGGTGTTTTGTTTTTTTGTTTTTTTTATTTTTCTATCCAGATGCACCCTGTACCCAATTGCAGAAATCACATTGATCCCCACCTCTCCCCTCTTTCATTCTTCTCTTTTGTTTTACTTCATAGACCAAGGAACTGCTCCCAGTCAAGATGAGGGCGTCACAGCTATATATCTAAAACACCTTACAAGATATATGTGGGATAGCAGGAAGAAGAGTTATAATTCTAGAAGTTTTTATGTAATCCTTTAATCCTTTCTGACTCTGACATTTGTCTACTGGAAAGGCTCTGGGGAGGGCAGCTAGTTTGTGCCTTGGTGTTGGAGAATGTTGTTGATATCCCTGCTATATATGCTGGCTGAGCTGAATTCCCTTTGTTTCCTTTAGAAAGATAAACACCATTTGACATAACCTTACATTCTCTGCCTGGTTATTCTGAAAAATCTGTATTTGCTATTGGCATTTGCCAAAAGAATGGGTGTACAATCTTCTTCTGAAAATTATTATACCTCCTACATCTGTTTCCCTCCATAATTATTGGAAATTTTATAGTAAATTAAGGTGGTCAAACAAAGTTCAGAGATTTTGCCTTCCAGGGTTTTTGAGGATTGGCAATAAAATATATATGTGCTCATAAATAAAATATGAAAGAAAATATGAAAGACACCTGTTACACTGCCTCTTGCTAAATATTTTTTTAATTTTGAATATTTGCATAAACATTATGAAACATCACAAAAAGCACAAAATTGTGAGCCAGATGGCTCTAGAACTATCAGCAACTCCCGTCACTAGTTTCATTACAGTTTTGGAGTTTTTGTATTCTCACTTCTGAAGTAAATAATTATGTTCCCCTTAAATAATTACATTTGATTTAAATACTAATTGAGATACTGCCTGCAAAACGCATAGTGGACTTCCCAGTACTTATGTACCTGACAAGTACCATTTTCCTTACTTTTACAATAAGCAATGCTACTTTTAGTAATTCAACTCTTGGGAAGAGGAAAACCTTAGGAAAAAGTTGAATTTGAACTCATCGGAATTTTACACGTGCACTTTGCTCATACTGCATTAGAATAAAAATGGTGTGTTTCACTTATTTCTTTGTAGTTTTCATAGCTAATATTTTTAGTAAAATCATCCTTGTTAATTTAATCATTCTTTAACTTGTATTGAATTTTGCAACCATAGGTGGGTAGAAACTTTGTTCCGTTGTCCCTTTGAACTTAAAACACAAAAACAAATATTCTGATATTATTGGAAGGGGAAACGTCACCAGGATGCAAAAGCAACCCTGAGCTTCCCCTGAAGGTATCCAGGGTGGTACACAAGATTTTCATTGCACAGACTTGTAAGATTGCTCTGATTTTTGTTAGAAGAACTCCACTAAATTGAGAAATGCTAGGTTCATCGTACACACTCAAAACCATAATTATTCATCTCCCCATCTCCTGCCCTCCTAGAATCTATCTGACACTCATTAAGTTTGGGCCAGCAACTCAGTCATCAGTTACAGAAACATTATTTCCTACAAAATCATCTCATTCATTTAAATATACGAGCACAGGAATAAATTCATTTCATTTCTGAGGTCCTCAGTGTGAAATGGAGTTTATGAAAATGTAGCCCTGATGTTAGGTCAGAGAATCTAGTTAACTGAATAACTACTACACTCACATTCCAATTTCAATACAGTGATTCAAATTTATTATGATATTTTAGCATTTCACTTTCTAGTCTTAATGACTCTAAAAAATTATTTGGAGGACTCTGCAATAAGTGTGGTAAATGTTACTGTCTGTATAACCAGGAAGTGTTCACACGTTTTGTGTCAACAAGGATGAACTTCACTCGCATGATAAGAAAGCGACTAATGAAATGCAGGTGACACTGGTAAGATTAATGACATTATCTTGCAAACTCAAGCAACGCCTTAAGCTTGAAAATAGATGACTCTCAAGGTAGCCCTTAATTACTAAAATTTTAAAACTTGTCACCCTAATCAAATCAAATTCTTTTGTACAGAAAGTATTTTGTGCTGATATTTGAACTTCCAAAAATAGAATTTGTCAAGATATATGCATTTTTGCAATACCACCATTGTATATAAATTCTATAAATTGCTTCAGTACAGATCTTTTCCATAAAGACATTGTCAAAGCAACCTTAATAGGACTTGCAAACTTCAACTTTTAAAAAATTTTCCAAACTGCAGGATTAAATAAAATGGATTTATCTGTGGGAATATTAAGATATTAGCCCACACATCAGCTTATGTAAGATGCTATTTAAGTCAGATTTACTGTCTGAAATGATTATATTTCTTATGGTGTGTCAAGTTAGAATTTTTAAATATTCTATATTCTAGTCTTCTACATCTGATAAAAGATGCCTGGATAATAATTGAATCTCAAATTCTTCAGAAGTGTTAAGATATAATATTACAGATAGTTCTAAGGCTAAAACTATCTCCTAACGTTTACATACTAAATTGTTAAAGGTATGACACATTTCACTCATCTTTATAAGAAAAAAAGCTACTGATAAACTCAGATAGTGTGTGAACTAAATTGAAAAGACAGTAGATTCATAGTATAAGCTGCCAAGAACAGGGTTTTCCAGGATGGTGATAGACATCTCCACCACCAATTTAAACTGGAAACCAGTCAGGGAAAGGGAATGCAGCCACAGGAGTCAATCATTGAAGTAGAGGGAAGGAATAAAGACCAGCTCAGAGCTGCCAGTGAGCTGTGCTATGGACCCCTCTGGTCCCTGCCCTGTGCTGAATGGAGGTGGGCCAAATGATGAGCTCCTCCAAGGCTACCGTGGTTACACGGAGAATACGTCTAGACTTGTGCAAACACATCAGTATTGGTGTACTATTTTTGAGTTGTTATTTCCTTCCATCGGCTCTGTTATTTACTTCCATAGAGTTTTTATTCTTTTGATCTCATTACAAGCCTTTTTAAAATCATACTAGGAGGACTTGAGGTAGCAACCTTGAATGAAGCTTCTGTAGGAGCCACAGTGGGGGAAGACCCAGGATTCCTTACTTGAGTCTAGAATAGAGGTAACACCATCAGAAGGCATGTGGAGATGACCGAGTTCAGTGGACTAAGGCTCTCGTGAAGGTATTGGGAAGAGAATACGTCACCTGATGGCTTGAGTAGGGATGTCATAGAAGCCACAGAGAGCCTATCCCTAGACCGTGAAAAAGCACCCTGGATAGTAAAATAGGATACTTCAAAGGAAGTCATATTTACTTGTGTTTTGAGAAAAATCCTTACCATATGTACGCATTGATTGCATTCTAATGATTGTATTACAGATGAATAAAATATGATCTCTATTTGAAGTTTATATTGTAGACACAAACCCTAAAACTCCACACACTTGTCACGTCAAATTTGGAGTGTTTGTCGTGCACACAGCACAAAACTTCATTCTTTCAAAGTCTGTTAGTGAAATTTGTGCATTTTTTTTCAAAGTGCTGTGTCAGTCTCCACCTTAGTTTATGTCAAGTTTCAGTTTTCCTCACTCCAGTTCATTCATGTGAGGAGAATCCACATCCTACATGTGTTTTTCTCTATTTTATTCATTTTCATATCAAATGAATTAAATCCAAAATATCCTGATTTTTGTGGAAGGGCTTAATTATCAGTCAGATTTAGCACGTGTTACTTTCTTCGGGTACAATAATGGAAGGGTGGTACAGAGAAAAAATAGTTTTCGGTCACTTCTTCTCTTTCCCAGAATGACACTTAAACATTACCCTCCACTATAAATACTATACTTCGAAAGTAATTTAAGTAAATTAACATATTCAGAGGATATTGAAAAGATTTGTAAGAAAGTTTAAAATGTTCCCATATGAGGAATAAATGAAGGAATCAGACAGTAAACTGAGAAAAAGGGAATTCCCAAGGTGAATTCTTTCTTTTCTTTCGTAAAAGAAAGCACCAAATATATAAAAACATATTTATCTTTCTGTCTTTTCTTCATGGTTCCAACATAACAATATCTGTGAGACAAACTGTTAAACTTCACTGTGACAGAGTTAGTCACCTAATTTCATAATTGCCTTTGACAGTTTGCACATAAATCTGTAGTACTGGATTTTTGTATTTATTTGACCGTGTGTGTGTGTGTGTGTGTGTGTGTGTGTGTGTGTATGATCCATTATGATGAATTATGACCTTACTGAGGTTGGGAACTTCATCTTGCACGGGTATATAAAAGAATCAGGGCTGGAGATTGATACGGCATCCTCCTCCTTGTCCTCCACACCATCATTTTCATAATCGTCAACATCATTATCATCATCATTATCATAAACACTAATAACACACTTCTTGTATGATGGGTACATGGTAGTCCTTCACATGCAGCACCTCGGAAGCTTGTACAATCCTGCAAGGAAACACCACTATGACTATAAAGAAATTGAGCTTAGGTATGTTTAATCTAAGTTCCCAAAAGGTACATAACCATAGTTTGAGTATAGGGCAGTGACAAAGTCCAGGGTTAAGTAAAGTCCAACCCAAATTTGGTCTACAAAGCCAGATGGTCAGTAAGGGTATATTATTAAAAACTAATGAGTGAAATATTTAATTGATTTAAAAAATGCACATTGTTTCAATTGTGTGCTTTGGGGCACCTGGGTGACTCAGTCAGACATCCAACTCTGGATTTTGGCTCAGGTCATGATCTCACAGTTCATGAGTTCGAGCCCTGCATCAGGCTCTGCACTGACAACGCAGAGCTTGCTTGGGATTCTCTCTCTCCTCTCTCTCTGACCCTCCTCTGTTCCCTCTCTCTCTCCCTCCACCTTTGTCTCTCTCTGTCTTCAAATAAATAAAACTTAAAAAAAATGTGTGCTTTAACCAATGAGACTTGCACTCAATGATGATATATTATTACCACTATTTCCTTCGTTATGATTTCTCTTATCACTTATGTAAATCTGTGTATTTCATTTCTCTATATTGCCCCTCCATTTGTGTTGATGTTGGTAATATATTCCTCCTTTTTATACAACCTCAATATAAATGAATTGAACACATGTAGAACCAATAAATTTGCTGATTTAATATTTTCAAAGTACTAGAGTTAACTTGCACTTCCTCCAAAGACCTAGCTGTATGCAGGACTTAATATGTAGGTTTAGAACACAAAACGTGGCAACAGAGTGACTTTTCCTGGATACGTCATGGCACACCTTTCTTCTTTGTCTCTTTCTGTCCATTTTAGAGTCAAACGTGTGCTGAAATTACAAATCTTTTGTAATTACAAATTATATATATATGTGTCTCTCTCCTTCCCCTCCTCTCAATGTCTAGACAGATAAGAAAGTTCAAATACTTTGCCTAAATTAACTCAGATGGATTACTGAGATATAGACTGTGTTCCCAAAGATCCTCAAGGCTACATTTTTTTCTTTACATTATAGTATGTTAAGAGTTTATAAACAGGCAATAAAAATTGACCATTTCATGGTTCTCATTATTCATAGAAAACATTATTTTGTTTAATTCTAAATCTTACTAATTTTTACTCAGTTGTTGGTCTTCAACACAGCCCTGCGGGGTATGTACTAACCTTATTTATTCTCCTTTCAAGCCAATATTCTCCTCAACTTATGAAATCTATGAATTTTTAGCATGTTATCAATATCAACAAGATAAGGAACATTTTTTTCCATATCTCTGTTCTTCAACTTTGTCACTGTCTTTGTAAGACATTCCTTGGAACGATTATACAAATAAATTTAGGAGAATTTTGTTTTGTTTTGTTTTATATGTTGAAGATAAGCTTCAAAATTGCATGTGTATTTAATAAGATTAGAATAAAAGACAATGACAGACACCTTGTTTTAGTCATAGTTATAAACCATTGCTTCTATTTTAATGTGAGGATAATTTCATATGGGATTTGTCTCTTTCAAATATTAGGTCCAACTTTTTTTTTTTCCTCTCCGGATAATGCACAACATTGATATTTTTATTTCCTAGGAGAGATATAATGAAAAGTCAAAAAAAAATACGGTCTTATTTGAACAATAAGTACACTCTGTGCCAGCTGGGACTGTCTGCAGGGAGACAAAGTGGGTCAGCATATTGTCCCATCAGCGCCTCTCTTCTCCAACAAACCCACCTGGCTCGCCAGCCATGGAAACAGACTAGATGGGCCTTTGGTAACAAACTCCATTACTAGACAGACAACTGTTCCTTTCTGAGGCCTTGTTAAGTTTTAGTTTCAAATGTAATATCACCGCCTTCAGCAAACCTCTTTTAGAGGACTCTTTCGCTGATGAGATACTTAATCAGGGGGCAGGATTGTACAGTGGGGAGATAATGGGATCTAGAATTAGGCGGGCTTGGTTGTAAGTCCTGATTGGTACACTTATATTCTCAGGGTAGCTACCACGCTAATTTACAACCGTCGTCACTTAACGAATGGTAGGCATCTGGCGTGCACTGTGTAAAGGCTTGACATGAATTACCTCATGTATTTTATATACATAATGCAATAAAAGCTGTAGTATCTCTCCCATTTTACACGTGAAACAAACAAACGGAAAACTGAGTGGTTGATACGATTGTCCAAAAACCAATTGCTCTCAAAGAACTAAGGAGGGATTTAAACTCTGACACCCAGACTCTAGTTTCATCTTTAGTAGAAATACCATCAGCATATATACAACTTCACTGGTTTAACAGAAGCACAAACAAAAATTGGCTTGCCACGATTGCGTGGACAGCTAGATACATAGATAAATACATAGATGGATGTGATTTAAACATTTTACATCTTTCTTTCCCTTAAGATAATTTAGAACTAATAGTAAAGCCCATGACAAAAGTATTATCTCCATTGAAATAACCTTATCTTGTGACCTTCATAAAAATAGTAGTTAATTTCAGCTCAATTAGACCCTTTTATCAGTATTACAAATTAAGACATATATTAATCAACTGTAAGAGAATATTTGAAAACATTTTTCAAGGGACATCTATTCTACATCTTTATATCAAAATGATAAAATAATAATCAAGCCAATGAAAATTGTAAAATATTTTCTAATCTCTAACATAATAAAGTAGACAATAAAATATTCACAGAAGTGAAAGAGAAATGTCCATAGAAGTCTGAAATTCAAAACTTAGTTTGCTAGACTATACTGCTGGATTGGCCTATAAGCATAGCTCCTGTTGGTAAAAAGGCTAATTCAAGTTCCATGTCTCATGAAATTAATCAACATATTCATATTCTGAAAAGTTATACCAGGAATGATGTTAGCTGTTCATAATTTTATGAGAATACTTATTAGTGATTCTTAGGAAATCAGTTTTCCATTGAAACAATATCCTGTTTAAATTTTCATGAACAAATTTGTATCTATTGAAATAGTTCCAGTCTTTAAAAAAAGTTATGATTTTTACTTGCAGTTGGATTTGTATTTTGAAAATGCATGCTGATTGATATTATTAAGATTCATCATTCGGAACTCTTTTCAAAATAAGTATGTTCAACTACAATTCTATAAAATTTTTGGCTGGGTAACACATTTATGTCATTGAGTTTTTTTCCAAATTTATACTATTATGTGCTTGGCTTCATTGCTGACAGTTTTGGCAATGGAAATGATTATTCTTCCTTTAGTATTTTATGAAAAAGTGAAAATAATTGTCTTCATTTTTGTGCTCAAAGTGTGATGCAGATTTATTTCCTAAAAGCACCTGACTTGCTTTTATCTATGGAATAGCTCTAGGAGGAGAATGGAGAATTGAGATAAATATTTTTGACTAAAATGACAAAGAGTCCATGTACCTGAAACTTCAAATTATTAGAAGCTTTGTTTTTTATGACTATGCGTAATACCACCAATTATATAATTATTTGCCTTTATAAAATGCCTTCTCATTTTTATAGTTTATGCAAAATACAACTCATGAATTATGTTTTAAAACATAAATACTACTTAAATCCTTGAGAGCAGGTGGTTTAATATTCTCATTCATCACATTTTATAAATCTTTTATTGTGAGTTACATAACTTCTTCTTTAAGTTCTCAAGACCAATGAATGGTTCATTAGTAAATTTAATATATATTTATGATTTATATATTTAAAAGAAATTTACATGATAATATAATTTATGAAGAACACTATTAAGTTTAATAATACAATAATAGGGCCCTGATATTCTAAGGTCTCCACTCGTTTACTAATATTTTGATGGTAAAAGAAAAAAAAAAGGCAGATAACAATTTATCTGGATAGCAATTGGCCTTGGCAAACACAGTCTCTTAAAAATGTTTCATCATAATTTTGATTGCCGTAACCACCTGAAAGTATTATTGTTAATTTCATCTTCTTAAGTGTCTGTTTTCCTTGAGCTCTTCCCTTGCTCAAATGTCTTAATTCAGTAGATTTTCATGTCTATGACACTGGTTTACAAGGTGTTCTTGTAGGGCCAGAGACATCCTAGCATTTTACTTGGGTATGGGTCTAAAGACCAACCCTCTCTAGATACATTTACATCCCTATGCCAGAACGAATGTCTCTTTCTGCTAAGACAAATCAATTGGAGATAAATCAACTATTAGAAAAATATTTAGAGATTCGTGATATAAGAAAAGAGCTAAGGAAAGATGAAATTTGAAAACATTTTGAACCTACACACACATTGTCTGTGCAGAGGAATGAATGGAATACAGCTTCAGTAATATAGATAAATTCTAGAAATATATTTAAAGTAGAATGGCCACTGTGTGTGAGGTTAAAACCAGATGTGATTTTCCTAAATCTGAAGGCTCCTGTAAACCCTTTGCTGAATTTTAGTTATTCAGCAAATTGCCAAGGTTAGGTAACTTGGACAGCTCCAGTTGATGATTATTGTTGCTTTTGTGAATTAGTATCATTCAACAGATGTCTCTGTCATCTGGAGGGCTCTAGCTATCCTTTCATTTCCAGATGCTCTCCTCATCCCTCATCTATTCTTTGGTTCCAGCGACTTAGCATAAATATTACCCCACACAGAGGCTACCTTAACTACATTGGCTCCCTAGAATTAGATTCTTTTTCCATGTGTCACTTACTTATTGGTATAGATTGTATTCTTTGCCCCCATTAAAGTGCCTTATTGAAATCAGACTCATTTTAACTTGCTTTGGTCATTGAAATAGGAATGGAAATGACACATATCAGATTTAAGAGCTACTTCTGATTTTTATCTCTGGTTTTTCCCCCTTACGCATTGTTGCTGGTAACATTTCAGATAGGATTTGCTGCTTTAGCCTAGGTTCTGGAACAAAGGATACGTGGGAGCAAAACCATAGCTTCCCCACAATGACATAAGACATGAGTGAATTAAACTGTTAGGGCTATAACCCTCTGAGATTCTAGGACTGTTTGTTACAGCAATGTAATTTAACTAAAGCTGAATGACATCCGTTGTCTCAATTTATTAATTCTCACTGGATTTTTATTGCTACAGAGTAACCCACACCATTTAACCCATAATTTTAGCTGTACTTTGCTTGTGATTGTTGAGTTTTATGTACTATTTGTCACAACAATGTGATTTGTTTTATATATTCAACATTAAGTCTAGGTGAACCATGTGATATTCCAAAGGTCACCAAATTACAATTTTATAGAGCTGGGACTTGAATCTAAATCTTGGTAATGCTAACATTGTGAGATTTGCTCTGTCATACATATAGAAGATGTTCAAGTGTTAATTGAATGAAGGAATGAAGGAATTAACAAAAGAATGAGTGATTATATCATTTAAAGACTATTGCACTAGAAACACAGAAAAGAAGAATGTACTACCTGTATTCCTAATTACAATTAAATACCTTGGGACGCCTGGATGGCTGAGTTGGTTAAGTGCAACTCCTGATTTCAGCTCAGGTCATGATATCACAGTTTATGGACATGGTTCACACTGACAGCAAGGGGACTGCTTGGGATTCTCTCTCTCTTCTTTTTGCCCCCCTCCTGCTCATGCACGCTTTCTCTCTCTCAAAATAAATAAATTAATAAAAATTAAAAAAAATTAAATTCCTCATAATCTATGAGGGGGCAGACAGAAAATAAAATTGCATTTACAATAAAATTCTAGGAGGACAATGATAGGAATATGAGCAGGGTTCTAAGGGAAACCTGTTCCAATGGCTAGATGATTTCACACATTATCTCATTTTTTTTAGTCTTCCCAATAATTTCAAGGATTCAGGTATATACCACTTTTCCTTAGGAGTTCAAAATGATAAATGTTTTGTTTGCTAGTAATTTTTTTTTAAAGAGTTCAGCTGCAAATATGTCCAAATCTAAATTTAATTTACTGAAGGAAATCATGTTCAGTTTTTCACTACATATAGCCTGCTAGAGTCCTTTGATGAATAGATTCTGAGGTTTGGGTAATTCAAAATGTTTTATATACTCAATTCATTTTTCCATGGTAACTTTCAACATCGTCTCAGGCACACTGGGTGAACTGCTTTGTTCTCTGCCCTGGCAACTTGCATTCTGAGTCAATTCAAGGTGAAGGCCAGCCACGAACACGAGTCTACTCCAAATAGATGAAAAAGTACTTTGCAAATGGTCGAGTGTTATTCTAAAGTCACTTTGTATTTTTATTAGTCTTGGTCTGAGAGCCCAGAATTATGAACAAGTCATGATATGGTAGAAGGCAGAGTAGAATAAAACAGATTTGCCTCTCTTACAAGATCTAACCAGTCCCAGTTATTTAGATTCTTAAATCTCAGTTACCCATCATAATTTTAAGGGCAAAATACGACAAAGACATAGTGTTCTTCTGTATTTTTATGTACCTTAATGGAATTATGTTAATATTAAATAGTATTTTTTTGTAAATGTGGTATAAAAACTATGCTCTTATTTGCATACATAATGAAATTTCACTAACGTAGCCAATAGAATAATTTATCGTGTCCTTAATTTATTTCAGTGAGTGAATGACAACCTTTTCCCCTTAGGACAACTCAAGTAGCAAATTGATGGTGTGCAATGCATTTCATGGATCAAGAGATAGTATGAGTCATATAACCACTACTGTCAGAAAACCTTCCCTGGAGAGTTAATTTATATTCACTGCACCAATGTTCCTATTGCTTTGAGTTGGCAAGAGTAGACTTACATTTTTTTCCTCCAATATATTCTCCCTCCGTGAATTCAAAGTCAAAACTGTTTCTAAGTATGTGCAGATATTTGTTCCTGAAAAGGTACATTTAGAAAAAAAATGGTAGCAGCCAATACAAATTTAATAAAATTAAAATATTGTTTCTATATTTGAAGTTACGCCATTTCAAGTCAACAATACATTGGGAACTTATTGGATTTTTTAGAAAAAGACTATCTCTTAAAACGATAGATTACATAAATTCAAGTAATTTTTTCAGGTTTATAAATTACTCCTAGGAAATAAAATATATGCTTTTTTGAAAAGACACTAACTGTTAAAGTTTTTTATTAGGCTGCAAAGGATGTTTGCTAACTTGAATACAAATTGCAATGCTTGTACAAGAGCCTGGTATTATTAGTAATCATCTCTCATATTTACATAAAACTTTATAGTTTATAAAGATCTTATCCCTATATTACTTGAGTTCACCTTAACTGAAACTTTGTGTATGGGTACATGTTAAACATGTATTTCAACATGAAGTGAACTCTTCTTTTTTTTCATAAAGAGAAAACTATTGGTCTGTTTGTCTAGTTTCTCAGAGTTTGAAAACGATCTCACTATTAATTCCTGGTCTATTTTCAGGAGTCTCAGATAGTTCATTTATTTGATTTTCCAATACATAAAAACTGTGGGAAATAGGAAATAATAATGGCAATAATAATAATAACAATATGATGTTTGGGGCACCTGGGTGGCTCAGTAGGTTAAGCATCCAACTCTTGGTTCCAGCTGAGGCCATGATTTCTTGGTTTTGTGAGTTCAAGCCCCACATCGGGCTCTGCGAGGGCAGCACAGAGCCTGTTTGGGATTCTCTATCTCCCTCTTTCTCTCTCTCTCTCTCTCTGTCTCTCTGCCGCTCCCCCACTCGTGCTGTCTCTGTCTCTCTCAAAATAAATAAATAAACTTAAAAAAATAATATGATGTTTACTACAGGTGCAATGTTAAGAACTACTATACATATTAAAAATGTGTGAGATACAGCTAAGTACTGTTATTTATCCATTCAATGAATGAGGACTCTGAAACTAAGAGGTCACAAACTATTCAAATCTCATAGCTAACGAAAGCAGAAATGCAATTAGAATTCCTTTCCTCCTATCACTATATGATAAAATTGTTACATGCTTCTCTGTAAATTAATAAAAATGAAAAGAAAAAAAAATAAAACGATAATCAAGATATCCTAAAACCCCACAGTATATTTGTTAGAGGCATTTTCTTTTAGGATAGCTAAGGAGCACATTAGATTTTTCCTGAAATCAGGATGTTTATACTTGAGATCATCATTCTTAGTCAGTTCTTTTGACTTCTGTACAATCTAGGACTCGTTCCTTATCAGATTTAAATGGCTTTAATGGGCCTACTGTGGCAGTGTTACAATCTTAATGGTGTTAAGAGTTCAGGGAGAGCTTTCCAGGCAAGTTAGACTGGGCTCAATTATTCATAAAGCTTTTCAAGGAAAAACATTAAGTTTAAATGACTTCAAAGAAACAAATATTTTATGGAAGTTAGTATTTCTTGTGTTTATAACATTTTGTCAGAATATTGTAGAGAAGAGATCTTCCTATGCAATTAATGGTTTAGTTCACCTATAACTAGATTGCTTTCTGGAGCATAAAGCAAAACCAAGGCGATAAAAACATAAGAGACTGACTTGCCATTCGGGTTATACAAATATTAAAAGTCCCAAGAATATTTTTTTCAACGAATTACTGGTTTCTTATGATAAAAACAATACCTATTGCAAAGAATTTAGAAATGTTAGAAAGGTAGAATAAATTATTCAAAATGTCAGTCCTGAAATACAAATAGTTATGAACACATGGTTGGTTGCCTCCAGTTTTTGTCCTTGCCATTTAAACAAAATGGTTAGTATAAAATAAATAATAATCTGTCTTATATTTTTGATTGTGAGTTTTAATACCAGCGTCTCCTACTTTATTAAATGTTGTTTTAAAAATATATTGATGGTTTCATGCTAATGTATTCCATGGATAAAGTATCATATATTTACTATAATTTCTTACTATTGGACATTTCAGTTGTTCTCAAACAACTGTACCCTTAAAATTTTGTTTTAGTTTCTAATATTTTACAGTCCACTTCTGAAGCTAAAATCTATGCACTTTTCAGCCTCCTGATTCATAGTAGAAAATAGCTCTCCCGAAAGGGAGATGTTACATAAAACCTTTTAATTCCTGGCAACCTTCTGAGAGATATAACCTTCTTCCTTTCAGCCAATCCAACACCAACCTACAAAATCTATGACCTCCATTAACTTTAGTATTGCTTATCCAGATCTGGATTTTACCATGTTCTCACTTGCACAGCCATGAACATATACTCCTCACAACCAGATGGAAGATGATTAGCCTGATTGTTGTCATTAGAGAAACTGAGGTTCCGAGTTTAACTCTTCCTAAGCTCACATGGTAGTATATAGAGCTAAAACTGTATCGATGACTTTGCCCAGCCCCCCTCTCCCCCATGATATTTGGGCTGTCTCAAACTGCATCTTCCAACAACTAGGGTTCACACACAAAGACTACTGAAAATGTATTCCTGTGTGGCTCTGTATCATTCTTGTTAAGAATACCATTTGTCACCACTCTGTTGGTAATCTCATCCAGTCTCCTGTAATGAGACGCAAAAGCCTCCCTAGCCTTTCTTATAAACCTCATACTGTTATATCTTAATTTACTCCCTACTTTCTTATAAAGTACTCCCTACTCTACTTCCTAGCCTTTCTTATAAACCTCATACTGTTATATCTTAATTAGCCTACCTACTTGGATATATCTTATAGTCATTTTAAACTTCATGTGTCCAAAACCAAATACCTGATCTTCTGTTAAGAAACCTCTTTTTCTTCTCTTCTTTATTTTAGTTACTAACTACTTTATCCTTTTGGCTGTTCGGGCCAAAAGCTAGAGTCAAGAGCTTTTGACTCTTTTCTTTCCCTCCACACTGAATAGCCAATTTATCACTCAATTATGTTGGCATTATCTTCAAAATATATCCATAATCCAGCCCCTCCTTACCGCCTTCCATCCAATCATCCTGGTCCAAAACTCCATTGGTTCTTACACAGATTTCTACCCCTGAGCAGTATTTCTTTATTGAGCTATCATTAGTGTATTCTCAGTGGCCTGAGTGATTTTTATAAAAAAGAAGGAAACATTCTGTGGCACAAAACCTTATATGACTTCTGGGAAGGCTATGTGTGACTATAAACGCTGACTCTCCTTACCCGTCCTCTCTCCTGTGACTCATCCCCATCATCTTGTGTTAAAGCCAAATGGGCTTCTTTTCTCTTTTCATATAAAGAGCATGAGACTTTCAAGGGATCTGAGTAAATATCTAAAGTGTTCTCTTCCCTTTATTCTCCAATTACCCTTTTTTATTTCCTTCGAAGAACATGTAAGTCTGTGTAATTACCATGTTTATTCATTCATCTGTTCACTTTTCTATCCACCTTGGACAGCCAAGATTAAGTCCAAGTGTGTGGCATTTTTCCTTATTAGTATAAGGTAAAGGGAGGGCAATGCAGTCAGCAGGCTTCCATAACAGTTAGAATTCTGATCCACGTCTCTAACCCAAATGATGATCTCCTATCCTCAAATTTAGGCATGTGCAAAAGTCAATGGGAGAAGTTGAGGTAATATGAGTCTTTTGATTTATATTCATTTTCAGTGGCCATAAGTGCCGGAAAAATTATATACAGGTGTACTTAGGTTCAGTTTTACTTATTTATACAAACTATGAAATTAGATTTCTACCGGGCACTTCCATTGAACATTTTACAATGCTACCTTCTCAAGGGGCTGTTTTAGGTCATCCTTATCATGCCATTTTATTATTAGGAAATTATATATATATACATACACATACACATACATTCATACACACATACTTTTCCCATAATGACTTGCTGATGTTTGGCAAGTTTAATCAAACCTACCTGTTATTAAACTGCTCCTAGTTTTTGTTTTGTTTTGGAGCAGAGACTTGTTTTTCTTAGGTTTCTTTCACTGATATCTACCCGTTTATATACTACTGCAAGAATATTAGTTTCCCTGACCTATATTCCTAACTAAAATGTAAGTTGAAATGACATATATTTGTCTGTGTGGTTCACTGATTTATTGCCAATGTATAACACATTATCTGGCACATTGTAGGTACTCGTTGATTTCATTTATTCAACAAATATTTAGTGAATGTCGACTCTGTGACAGGAACTGCCTCAGGTTTTGGGGACACAACAGTCAGTAAACCTGAAAAAGCAGTTTCTCATAATGGACCTTAAGTTCTGGTAGGGGAGATGGAAAACAAGCAAAAATAAAAAAAATAAAGATATGACACATTAAATTATGAGACATGTTAAGGGGAAAAACATAGCAGGAATGAACATAAAGAATTTTGGAGGAGGGGTTCAATTTCAAATAAGGTTACTTTCCCTGAGAATGTGAAGCTTAAGTAAAGACCTGAAAAGTAAAGACCTTGAACAAGCCAAAACAAACTTGGGGTGGGCTGGGTGAGAAGGAAATGTGGCAAGAGAAGATGAAAACAAAGGGTCCAGCCAGATATCCAAGAGCAGATATTCCTCTTGCGTGCTTCTGTCTCCAGTAATCTTGTCGGCCTCCTGCATCTGTCAACTGCCCGTGTAGCACAATTGATAAATTCCTCCTCTTTTTTCTTCCTTAAGCTCAATCCCACCCCTAAAAGAAGGTCAGAGCTAGGGTTCAGGACTCAGCCTCTGGAGATGAATCCGCTGGGCCGGGACTGGTACAGAATTAACAGTCTTTTCTGATTCCCCGAGTGAGTGTCGCTTGTCTCTTCCTGGGCACCTAGCATTTGCTGTAACAGGGGAGAGTACAGCAAATGTACTGAGTATGGCGAGTGTGCACAATCCATACCCGAGAAGTGGATATGACCGGGTGTATTCTAAGATTAGCAATGAGGCACTAAGGCTGGGGCATAGTTAGCAAGGAACGGAGCAGGAAATGTCATTTACACAATTTGGCTTTTATTCTAGAAGTGATGGGAAACCGTTGGAGAGTTTGAGCAGGGATAACAGGACTGGAGTACATATACATTTGCATTGACTGGATAAATAGATCAAATCACATAATTTCAACTGCATAATAAAGGACGAGTTAAGGATAATTGATTAATAACAAACCAGCACTAGAACCTAAGTCTGATTCCCATTGTGATCCTTATGCCACTTTGATTAGTATTTTCCTTTATCTTCTTTTAATACACACCACATCCCCAAATCTCCAGGGACAAAACAAATTAATTTATATTTTATTGTTGTATAAATGTCACATGCTTTCAAAGCGTGAGCATTTACAGACAGAGATTTTATCTTTTAAAAAAATCTCAATGTCTTCTTCAAGTAAATAATCTTCCTAAATATTGCTATTTGCCCTTTAAAAATAGATTTACTTTTATGTAAGAAAGATTTCAGAAATATGTACAGTATGAATAAGAAGACAGTGTAATAGAATTCAAAGCAAGGAAAATTCTCTTTCTTAAGGCTGCCAGAAAACCCCAGTCCATGTTAGGCTACAAAACTAGCCTTTGGAGACTAAGAATTATTGACCCCTATTTCTGAGAAGTAGCATTTAATTGGACTGTCCTTACTAACTCCATTTCCTGGAATGAACAGAGGCCCTTGTCCTCAGCTCTAAACCATTGAACATTATCAAAATGAAATGTTATTACTTAGGCACCTCTTGCAAGCATTCTGTTCGCCTTTATTGGTGCTGTAGTTCATATTTAAATCTTTTTATCTGTCATTTTCATTTCTCGGACAGGGCAATCTAATGTGTTTGCTCTTAACTCTACAAGCAGCATAAAGCAAGTTTAGTAAGCAGTAAAACTATATTTGCCAAGGAAGATAGTGGATGAGGATGTTGAGTCGTATTCGCATGCACTATGCATGCCAGGACATATGGTTGAGAAGATAAAAGTAAATTCTATTGTACCTTAATCATTAAATCCCACATTTGTCACTGAGCACACAGGGCAAAATGCACTGAAAACCCTTGGGTCATTGCAAATGGAAGGATTCCTAAAACCATAATTCTACCTTTTTGAACAATATAATCATGAGTTTTAGCATCTCTTTAAGTGGATTTATAAACCAAGGTCTTTTCAGTCTGGTCTACTTGCTTTCCTGATTACCAACTGATGTGGCCTGAATATTTGTTTTCCTCTCAATTCGTATGTTGAAAACCTAATCCCTAAGGTGATAGTATCAGGACATGGGGTCTTTCGGAAGTAATTATATGATGAGGGTCGATACCTTAATGATGGAATTGGTGCTCCTGTGAAAGAGACTCCAGAGTGCTCCTTGCCCTTTCTGAACCGTGAGGACATAAGATGGTGGTGTATGAGCCAGGAAGTTGGCTCTTACCAGACAATAAATCTGCCAGGACCTTGGTCTTGAACTTCCTAGCTTTCACAACCATGAGAACTAAATGTCTGTTGTCTCCTATCAACTTGTTGTTCATTTATTCAATCATTCTTTCATTCAAAAGTGTTTATAGAACATGACCATATAATCATTAAGATATTGAATTGATTATACTACATATATTCCTTATTTTGTTAATGCGTAAATTGTTTGGGTGTTCAAATTTTAAACCAAACTTATATATTATCTTTTTGCTTTTTTGATCATCTCTGTTTGCCTGTATGCATTCTGTTTTATTAACTACCCTCCTAATTCTACACTGCCTTTATTATTTTAACATAATTCTAAACTTGATCTGTGAATTTTTAAGATTTTTGCACCTATCTTCTTTAAGGATACTGACAGTTAATTACTTTTTTTCTTTTTTGTATTTTCCCCGGAAAGATTATGGCAGCTTCCCAAAAAGAGATACAGCATATACATTCTTTTTATTTTTTCTGGAATTGTTTATGTAATATTAGAATTTTTTTTTCTCTTTTTATGTTTGGTAGAATTTTGAATTGGAGTTTTTTTCATAGAATATTTGTATTTCTTTACTTATTTACTTGTTTATTTATTTAAAGTATTTTTTTAAGTTTATTTATTTATTTATTTATTTACTTATTTATTTATTTAGAGAAAGCACACAAGCAGGGGAGGGGAAAAGAGAAGGAAAGACAGAATCCCAAGCAGGCTCAGCACCATCAGTGGAGAGCCCAATGTGGGGCTCGAACTCACCAAACTTGATTTCATGACCTGAGCAGAAATAGGGTCAGATGCCTAACCGACAGCGCCACCCACATCCCTAGAATGCTTTTAACTTAAGATTAAACTACTCTATAAGATCTACATATGTTGAATTTGAATGCCACTATTTATGTCAGACTTGGTAAATGTAATTTGTCTATTTCATTTAAAGATTTCAAAATTATTGTCATAAGCGCTTAAAAATATATTTTATTTTCTTTTTAACGTCTAAAACATCTTAAATGATGCTTTCTGTTGTATTCCTGGTATTGAGTTTTAAAAGTTTTCTTTATTTTCTTTGATCAGTTTTGTGAGAACTCTTT
This sequence comes from Leopardus geoffroyi, assembly GCF_018350155.1. Taxonomy (NCBI): domain Eukaryota; kingdom Metazoa; phylum Chordata; class Mammalia; order Carnivora; family Felidae; genus Leopardus; species Leopardus geoffroyi. The sequence continues at coordinate 177,689,238 of NC_059327.1, forward strand.
CAGCCTCTTGGTTCTTTCATCTGGAAAGTGAGGTAAAATAGTAATCATTTCATGGGAATGGTACCATGATTAAATATTATTTCACATGGAAACACCAAAGTTCTGGAACTTACCAAGTTTTCAGTATAGGTTAGCTGATGACTACTATTCTGTTATTATTAATTCTTCATATTTTTATAATCTTACTAGGACCTGCTACAGGGTAAGACAAAGACCACACATTAAAAGAATGCAGACAGGTGACTGGGTGGCTCAGTTGGTTGAGAGTCTGACTCTTGATTTTGGCTCAGGTCACAATCCCAGGGACATGGGATTGAACCCTGTGTAGTGCTCTGTGCTGAGTGTGGAGCCTGCTTAAGATTCTCTCCCCCGCCCTCTCTGTCTGTGTCTTTCCCCTTCCCCATCCTCTGTCCCTCTCTCACATTCACACCCTTTCTCCCTAGGGTGGGGAAAAAAACACAAAAAAACACAAAAAAACAAAACACAAAATGTTGGCTGCAAATCAGAAAGAAGGTATAGACAATTCACAGGAGCTCCAGTGCCTTAGATGGTTGTTTGTTAGAAGGCTCTTCAGCTACTGGACAACTATTCCATATTGAGCCCCAAGTAACTGAGATGAGGCAGCAGAGTTTTGATGAGCCGAGGGGGTACAAAACCCCACTGTAGGCAGTTAGTGATGAAGAGTATCTGCCTTCCCTCTACTTCTTTCCTACTATAGAGAGGTAGGGAGCAGAAAATGCCTCGGTGGCCTAGTGGTTAAGTGTCTGACTCTTGATTTAAGCTCAGGTCATAATCTCACGGGCGCGAGATTGAGCCTCGCATCTGGCTCCACAAGTGTGCATGCTCTCTCTCCCTCAAATAAATAAATAAATAAATAAATAAATAATAAAATAATATAAAGTAAAATAAATATAATTTAGTCTCATAACCCACCCAAATACAGAGAACAGGACTCTTGCCCTTAATAAAAAGTAAGTAAAGAGTTATAGAATATGATTAAAACTTACTGTATGCGAAATGTATATTTCTAATATAATACATGTGTTAGCTGTGCAATTAATTAGATAGCTAAATAGAAAGATAAATAGATACAGATAAGTACACACAAATAATACACATTTACACATACATATTTGGGGAGGTTAGGGCAATTGCATGAGCAGAAGGGATAAATGTATTAATGTTGGTTATTGTACCTAAACCTTAAAATAATAATGAAGGATTATCATCATTCAATTTCAAAATGGGTGTTTCTGTCTTCTAAGTAGTGATTGAAAGTCCAAGTATCTTCCATATAATAGCTCCCCCAGATCCTAGAAAACAATTTTTTTCTTCTGATTACTAAATACTGATTTTATTCATCTATATTAAAAACACATTGGTGTCAATCCAAAGTCTAATGCAATCATGGCCTTCAGCTCAAAGTCCTAAATTACCATGTGGCAGAGGGACCTTTCCTCTTCTAAATGTTTATATCCTAAAATTACTGAATTCTATTTATTTTTTTCTTCTGTTTGCAAATTTTCTAATTCTGGTCTGCGTACATAGATTTCTTGTAATACCTGTTGAAAAGAAAAAGTAAAAGCCAATGGCCGCTAACTACATCTCTTAGAGCTATATGCTCTGTGTAGCATCTTCCAAGTCATGGCAGGTAACAGTTTTAATAAATATTGTTATCACTGCATATAACGGTTTTCCATCTCTTGAGTCTCCAATATATTTCCTTGTTGTCTTCTACTCTATTACAAAGCCAAGGTCACCGATGTTAGAAGTAATTTTTATAGCCTCACAATGCCTATTTCTGTATTAAAGTGACATCAGAGCAGTAAAACATAAGCCCTGTAATCTCTGTGGCTTAAGTCAATAGAAGTGTATTTTCTACTCACCTAAAGAGCCAAAGAGTGTTTCTGGTCAGTAGGTTACTTTCTTCTGAGCAGTGATTCAGGATCTTTGGTTACTCTCCTATCAAGGCTCTGTACTTTCATAGGTATGGTAATTTTCTGTGAAAGAGCAGGTGAGAGGAAACTATACATGGGAAGTAACTGGCCATACTAGATGTGGTACACATTACTTCCACTCACATTGCATTGGCTAGAACTCAGTGGTGGGACCATTCAGCTCCAGGACCGTATTTAAAAATAAAGGAGGGTGCTGAGAAGAGCAGATTCGTTATTTGTGTAAGGCAAAGACAAGGCATGTTTAGTGAACCACTGGCTGGTCCCTTCCACAATAAGCTAATAAGTCCTAGACATTTATTTTGACAAGTATAAGTTTACCCTGATATCACCTAGAATGTAATACCTATAAAGGAAGGAATCATACCTGACTTTTACATAATTATAATCCTCGCATTTGGCTTAGGCTATAAATGGGATAAAAACCATTTAATTAATGATAATCCAGTAGGTAGTTGGAAATAGATTTTTTAAAATAGCCCTTAGTGAGGAAACTTAAGAAAAGTGGTTATTATTTGAAGTAATTGCCTGAGAGGAAGAGGGTGAGTACTAAGGCTTTGTGAAAATATACAAGTTCATGAGACTAAAGCCATCATTAAGAGTATGGTGATAGATCACTGATATGGAATTAAGAATTTATCTATATTAGGAGAGATGTTCATAAGAAGAGGGGAGGAGGGGAATGAACAGTAATCAATGTTAAAGGAAACCACAATCAATGTATTTACTTCCACATAGAGTTCTGTGTGCATACTAAAAACTAATCACACTTATGATTCATTCATTTTACTTATTTTCATTGTTTTACATACTTTCTTCCAATACATTATTAACATCTTCAGAAGTTATGACAGTCCTTTACTCTCTCTCTCTCTTCCTCTCAAAATAAATAAATTTAAAAAAGGGGGTGCTTGGGTGGTTCACTCGGTGGAGCATCTGACTCTTGATTTCAGCTCAGGTCATAATCTCACTTTTTGTGATTTTGAGCCCTGCATCAGTCTCCTTGCATTGATGGTGCAGAGCCTGCTTAGGATTCTCTCTCTCTCCCTCTCTCTCTCTGCCTTTCTCCTGCTCATGCTCTCTCTTTCTCTCTTCCTCTCTCTCTGGCTCTCTCCTGCTCGTGCTCTCTCTCTCTCTCTTTCCCTCTCTGTCTCTCCCTTTCAAAATAAGTAAATAAACTTAAAAAAATATGACAATCCTTTAAAAACATCACCGCCTCATAATGGCTCTTTCAGATCTTCATATATAGTGTATATCTAGGGAACAATTTAAATTGAATGAGGGTTTTTAAAATATCTCTTTAAAATGGAAAAGAAATTTAATGCAAATGTAGAATTCACATTTTGTGAGAACCAATACTTAAAGGATGAGCATGTATTAGTTTAATTGCCGTTAATGCTATAATTTTATCACATTTTGGAGAAAGCAATTTTTAAATACTAAAAGATGAAAAATAACTGACATGATACAACATGAACTTGACATTTTTCCACATTCCAAGGTTCAGAAAATAAGTCTCACTGAGAAGCACAAAAGACAACACATGACATACTGTAAAGCATCACAATGAACAAGGATATTGTAACGCACTGATTAAGCATCAGTCCCCTTATTAATGTGAGAGGGAGCAGTAATTTCAGAGCCTTAGGAATGTTTATCACAGGGAGAGTTTGGTGTGACATTTTTGTCATATATATTTTAGTGCTTCTTGGCAGAAAACACATTGTTTTATATAGCAAATTCTTTAGAAGATGACTTCAACTTGAGGTGAAATGAAAAATGTACCTGGAGTTCATAATGTCGGCCATGTAATTAGTTCCCTGCTTCTGGCATTGTAGGATGTGAAATTATGGCTCCTATATCTGCTGAATCAGCCTTTCTAGCCCAATCTTAGTATTATTATTACTAATCCTTTTCTCTTTCCTTGGCGGGTCACAGTCCCATGAGGCTTCTCAATCAAGAGTCTCAATAAAAGGCTGAACAGCTCCATATGGCTGTGCGGTGGTGAATATAGAATGGGCTATTGGTAAGAACATTCAGGGAGAGCAACACTAATAGATTCTATGCCTTCAAAGGTATAATGTCAAGTGATAATTAGAAGGAACTACAAGAGAGAGTATGGAAACACATTCTATTTGCAATCTCTCCTAAAATAGAAAAATATCATCCGGGTTTTTGGGGAAAGGAAATAAACCACCAAAAATCATCTTGACTTTATTTGCATCTTAATATCAAAATCTTGCCAGCAACTAAAATCAAGTTCTTAATATAGATGTTTCAAAAGTCAAAACCAAAAAATGTTCTAATAGTGTTAAGTTTTATTGCACCCTGTCCCAGTGAAAAGTTTATAGCTATGAAATCAAACAGACGTAGGTTTGAATTTTGTTACCTACTTGGCACATGAACATGAACAAAATCCTTGGTATTTATATCTTTAATTTTCTTACCTGTAAAATAGAAGTGTAGTAAATAATTTGCAGTATTTTAAATTAATATAATATTTATACTACTCAGGATGTTTAGCGGCTAAACATTTTGGAACTAGAGTTTTTTTTTTTTTTGGAGATTTTAAAATTCAAATGGGACTGGAAATTATTCAGTAAATCTTAGATGCCATAAGATATGTTTTTATCATTTGTGAATGAAACGGTTTCTTGTCAGCTCCTTTGCTCCTAAGAACACCTAATCGGAATCTCTTTTTGCGGGCAGTGATCCCTGCATTGAGTGTTTGCATTTTGATCCACACATTTGAATTGAATATCTATTTGATACAGACCCAATTTCTTGAATCCTAGTAGGAAAATAAAAAAGTTCGAGTTTGAAATCCTCCAGTTCTCTTAATTGTAATTAGGAAAAGGAGGTGTTTGAAGACACAATCTTTTAAAATTTGCCTAAAACAAGCTAAAAGAAAGAAGAGATAAATTATGAAACCACCATGACAAAAAGAACCAAAAAAAAAAGGCAAAAAAAAAACCCTACCGACCCCACAGTAAATATGTACATGCAGCATATCTCAATGCTTATTAATAAGCTAGAACAGTATCTTTAAAAAATCTAAACTAATATTTTTGAGTTATATCCATCCCTGCAAATTTCTGGGTTTGTTTGTTTGTTTGTTTGTTTTTGATTTTTTTTTTATTGTTTATATTGTTATTCTTCTTCTAACCCAAGTCTTTCTTGTAAGCACACATCTGCTTTTTTTCTTTTCCCTAATTTTAGTGTATCTGTTCAATTTTGTCTTCTTAATTTATTAAGGGGAACCACCTTTTTCTCATTTGTACTAAGTCACTAATGGTGTGATACGGGTTGAAAAGATCACTTGAATGATTTTTTAGAATCTCATGCTTTAGATAAGCCAGTATATTTTTTCTGCATTAAAAAAGTATGTATGTATTACCATGGTTTTTCCTATGGCCCTAAGTTGGATGGTGAGATTAGAAATACAAATCTGGGGGCGCCTGGGTGGCTCACTCAGTTAAGCTTCCGACTTCAGCTCAGGTCACGATCTCCCGGTCCGCGAGTTCGAGCCCCGCGTCGGGGCTCTGGGCTGATGGCTCAGAGCCTGGAGCATGCTTCCGATTCTGTGTCTCCCTCTCTCTCTGCCCCTCCCCCGTTCATGTTGTGTCTCTCTCTGTCTCAAAAATAAATAAATGTTAAAAAAAAAATTTTTTTTAAAGAAATACAAATCTCCTAGAAGAAAAAAAAGTTGGGGCCCCTGGGTGGCTCAGTTAGTTAAGCCTCTGACTTTGGTTCAAGTCATGATCTCACAGCTTGTGAGTTCAAGACCCATGTCAGGCTCTGTGCTGACAGCTCAGAGCCTGGAACCTGCTTTGGATATTGTGTCTCCCTCTTTCTCTGCCCCTCTCCCACTCACACTCTGTCTCTCTCAAAAATAAATAAACGTTAACAAAAGTAAATGAGGAAGGAAAAAAAAAAGTTGGCTTAACATAAATATATGCCAAATGCGTGGCAATGTTCATATAAAAATTGTACTATTGGCAGGTAGGAAGAAAGTAGATGGTTAAACAGGAGTTTTGCATTTTTAGTCTTGCAAAGAGAACCTCTCTCTGGCCAAAAAATATCAGACCCTGACTGTATTTATCATTTTAAGTGACATTCAGAAATATTTGGATAGGGTCTCTCAATGTTTCACCAAAATATCAAAAGAAAAAAAAATGATGGAAATTAAAAAACATCTTTATTATAAACATTAATGTGTAACCCATCACCAGAATACTTTTGAGGTTTAATTTTGAAGAAATTGAGAAAAATGTATAAGGAGATAAAATGAGCTACACCTGTAGTACTCTTCCCTCACCAAACAAAATAGTTCCTCCTGCATTGTAGACTGTATAATAATATTCAGACCTTATTCCATTGTCTAGCTCATCTTTTGAAATACAGTTTTTCTTTTGCTTATATGAAAATGCTTTTAAAATGAACAGAATTCTGATTCTTCTTCCTATTTTAATTCAAGTCTTTTCCCCCGATACTATTCTATACTTATTGGAGACTACTGGCAAACACCAACCATCTCGAAAAATAATAAAAAATCCTGATGAGGGAGCATAAGGCAAGCTGAGGGCAATAGCAGGCTAATAGCACTCACCCCACCCCACCCTCACCCCAGGTGGGATATGTGTGATACCCCTCAGACACTCCTGGCTGCCCAAAGACAGGGGAAAGGAAAGAAAGAAAATGGTTGACTGATAGAGATCCCAGTCATGGAGGACAGGAGTCTCCTTCAGATAACAGATAGTTTAGTAAACTGCAAGGAAAAGGCAATCTTATCTATAGCCTAATCTCCAGAAAGCTATAGACTCCATTTCCTGGAGCCCTAATATCACCCTTGTCAAGATGTAAGGGGGTTTAAGTGCTTGGCCTGGTGGTGTGAAAAACTAAGGCAAATGAAAACTTAAATCCCCTTACTGCCTACAGCCCATTGACAAAAGTCCTTGAAACAGCCAGAGTGACCTCCCTCTAGGAGCTCACCTGCTTTGATGATGACACTTTTCTTTTTTAAATTTTTTTTTTCAACGTTTATTTATTTTTGGGACAGAGAGAGACAGAGCATGAACGGGGGAGGGGCAGAGAGAGAGGGAGACACAGAATCGGAAACAGGCTCCAGGCTCTGAGCCATCAGCCCAGAGCCCGACGCGGGGCTCGAACTCACGGACCGCAAGATCGCGACCTGGCTGAAGTCGGACGCTTAACCGACTGCGCTACCCAGGCGCCCATGATGATGACACTTTTCTAGGGAGTCTTGGCTTAACATTATCCTGACCCCCAGGAACCTATAAGTCTACTTTAACATACAAAAATTCCTTTGGAAACTTCCAGTTCACCCAAGATATATGCTGGCCATCATACTCCAAGCTTATGGCCCCTTGATATACATCTGAAGGGTCTCGTGACTGAAGTTTTACTAAACGGTAATAAATGAAATTTTCCTAACAACAGCTAGCTCCTCAAAGTCCTGGAAACCTTGCTTCCAAAATTCCTTAGAGACTTATACTGTCCCTAGCCCTCTCCCAACCTGAATTTATATAATCAGTTATTCATCACAACCCCACAGTGCAGCTGTGCAGTTTCTACCCATGGTTCCTGTCCCCATGCTTGAATAAAATCATCTTTTTGCACCAAAGATGTCTTTAAGAATTCTTTCTTGGCTGTTGGCTCTGAATCCCCATCACCCCCAAACCCCATCAAACTTGTTGAAAAAGCAAAGCTGAGTTTATAAGACTTAGTGAAGGAAGGGAGAACTATCTTGACATTTTTAGTCATGTCTCATAACAGAGAAATTAGGGAAGGATATTTGTTGCATTTTTGAGCCAGGGTAGTCTTACAAATTGGGGAATTAGTTGAGCAACAAGACAGTTTATGACATAATAGTTTTGGATTAGTCATTTCAGTGAGGCAAGGGTCTTGAACTGAACCATCATGACCAAGCTGTTAACACTGAGAAGAAGGCTATTTTAGTTATTTCACTATTTTAACTTCTAGAAGCAGTATTATCTGGGGATTTAGCTCAGTTGTTTTTTTTCTCGGTCCTGTATTGTTTAGCATGTAAACAGGAAAACTCATTTGGTCCTTGTTTTAGTCTGTTTGGATTGCTATAATAGAATACCATAAACTGGGTACCTTCTAAACAAGAAACATTTATTTTGCATAGTTCAGCAGGCTGGGAAGTTCAAGACAATGGCTTCCACAGATTTTGGGTCTGGTGAGAACCCACTTCCTAGATGACTTTTCAAATATTTCTTTGGTTGCATAACTGAGAACCAAAGAATTGGAATAATTTCTGTAAGCAAAATGTTTTATAGAGTGAGAATTGGGGGAAACATTTATTCAGGGTTGTTTTGTTTTGCAGGTGAGTGAACGTCTACCCAGTTAGCTCATTATGATGGTTAATTTTAAGTGTCAGCTTGACTGGGCTATGGGGTGGGATGCCCAGATATTTTGTTTAAACTCAGGGTGTGTCTGTGAGGGTGTTTCTGGATGAGATTAACATGTGAATCAATACACTGTACTCCCCTACCTGGGTAGACCTCATCCAATCCCCAGGACAGAATAAAACAAAAAGGCTAAATAAGGGAGAATTCAACCTCTGCCTGATTGTATTTGTGTTCTGACAGCAGTCTTTTCCTGCCTTCAAACTCAAATTCAGACTAAAACTTAACACCATTGGTCTTCTGTTTCTCAGATATTTGGACTCAGACTGGAAATATATCATTAATTCATTTGGGTCTCCAGTTTTTCAACTGCTGATCTTGGGACTTCCTAGCCTCCATAATTGCATGAACCAATTTCTAATAGTAGATCTCTCTCTCTCTCTCTCTTTCTCTCTCCCTTTGTTTAGACAGACAGATATAGACAGGTGTAGAAGTTAATAAGATGTCTGTATATCTATATCTATATCTATATCTATATCTATATCTATATCTATATGATACCTTATTTCTATAGTTTGCTCTATATACCTATTGGTTCTATTTTTCTGGAGAACCTAGACTAATATAAATTTGATTCCAAAAATGGGGTGAAATCTGTTTTAGTCAGCTTAGGCCTCCATAAACACACACACACACACACACACACACACACACACACAAGCAAACAAATAAAACTCCAATAGAGTGAGTAGCTTAAATGACAAATTTGTTTCTCTCAATTCTGGAAGCTGGGAAGTCCAAGATCAAGGTATTGACAGATTCAATTCCAGGTGATGACTCTCTTCAGTGACTTACAGAAAGCCATCTTTCTGAGTACTTTGTGCTCACATAAAAGAGGGAAGGAGGAAGAGACAGAGAGACCTTCTTCTTCTTCTTCTTCTTCTTCTTCTTCTTCTTCTTAATGCTTCTTCTTGAGAGAGAGACAGAGCATGAGCAGAGGAGGAGCAGAGAGAGAGAGGGAGACACAGAATCTGAAGCATGTTCTGAGCTCTCAGCACAGAGTCCGAGGGTCTCAAACTTATGAGATCATGAGATCATGACCTAAGCCAAAGTCAGATGCCTAATCAACTGAGCCACCCAGGGGCCCCTGTGTTTCTTCCCATCATGAGGGCTCCACCTTCATGATCTCATCTAAAGTTAATTACCTCTGAGAGACCTCATCTCCAAATACCATCACACTGAGAAATAGGGTTTCAACATAGAATTTGGGAAGGACACAATTACATCTATAGCACTCATATAAGGAACTTTATAGTATGTATACTAAATATATATAGAACTTATATAGAAAGTAAAGGCACAAAATATTTTCATAGTTTCTGAAGAAAGTCAATTAAGCAGACATGCTTCATTTAAATCTGAAAGCTACATTACCTGGTTGACTCAGTTGATTAAGTGTCCAACTCTTGATTTCAGCTCAGGTCGTGATCTCCTGATCATGAGATAGAGCCCCATGTTGGGCTCTGCACTGACAGTGCGAATTCTGCTTGGGATCCTCTCTCTCCCTCTCTCTCTGCCCTCCCCTACTCACACTCTGTCTCTCTCAAAATAAATAAATAAACATTAAAAAATTAAAAAAAATATATATATATATATACCTGAAAGCTATGAGAAAGAAAGATCTCCTCTTATCTCATAGGCACTCTGGTCTCTTCACCTCCTCTCCTTTTACCTTTTCCATCACCCTCTTCCTCAACATCATTTTCTTTTCTTTTCTGTGACAGCTTGCATATGACTCCCAAGAGATTTAATCCATGAAAAATATTTTTGACTTGTTTAATTACCGGAGGAATGAAATTGATTTCTCAAATTAATCTTTGACATCCAAGCTACAAGTTTTAAGTAGCTAGGCATCCCTCAGACGGAATGCATGTAGATCTAGTGGCATCCTTAGTCAAATCACCAGTAGTTGTGGATATGAAGTCAGATATGCCACTTAGACAAAAGAATATAAGATCTAAGAAATTAATAATATATATGCCTCATATAAGGTGCACATTAACTTTCCTTCTAGTTGTAGATGTGAGAATAAATTCTAATAGCAGAAGATTATAGATTTCAAAGTTCTTGGCAGTGATCAGGGCCGGGGCCACACAAGGCATGAGCAAACTACAAAAACTGAGTCAAAACCTTCAAAAGAGTTTAATTCCTATCTAGTAAATTCTTACATTTCTTAGATGCAATCCTGTCAAATTAACTCATTTCACAACTGAAGTAGCAGACCAGAGATATAAAGTGACTTAAAGATACATATATACATATATACATGTATGTATATATGTATATATGTGTATATATATACATATATATATATATGTATATATACATATATATATATGTATATATACATATATATATATGTATGTATATATACATATATATATGTATATATACATATATATATATGTATATACATACATATATATATAAGATTCAGATGGATTAGGGATTTAAATGTTAAAAAAAATTCAAACTAAACAAAATTTAGAAACTTATCCTGTAATTGGGAGAGTTTTCTACTCATAGAAATATTGGAACCATTTATGATTTGATGAATTAAACCATATTTTAAAGCTTTTAGGTAATAAAATAAAATAAATATAAATAAGAATTCAGAAATATTTAAATAAATATAACCAAAGTAATTGGGAAAAAAAAAAGAGTTTGTAAATAGTTGCAGAAGGGAAGGTTAATAATTACACAAGAATTCCAGGGGCACCTGGTGGCTCAGTTGGTTAAGTGTCCGACCTGGCTCAGGTCACGATTTCATAATTATGAGATTTAGCCCTGGGTCGGGCTCTGTGCTGACAGCTAGGAGCCTAGAACCTGCTTCAGATTCTGTGTCTCCCTCTCTCTCTGCAGCTCCCTGGCTTCCACTCTTTCTGTTTCTCTCTTTCTCTCAAAAGTAAATAAACATTTAAAAATAAAAAAAAAATGATTCTACAAAAATTCTGGTAATAACAACAACAACAGAAGCGTACAAACACCATTTTTAAAACTGGGCAAATGGGGTTTCCTGGTTGGTTCTGTCGGTTAAACATCTGACTTCGGCTCAGGTCTTTATCTCATGGTTAGGGAGTGCAAGCCCTACACTGGGATCTCTGTTGTTAACGCATACCTTGCTTCAGATCCCTGTGTCCCCCTCTTTCTCTTCCCCTCCCTCAATGGTTTTCTCTCTCTCTCTCAGAAATAAACTTAAAAAAATAAAAATAAATAAAAACTGGGCAAATGATATTACTATTCAATTGTCATTAGAATGTCAAATGGTCAGTAACCATATGAAAAAGTGTTCTCACTTGATAATATTTTTGGAAAAGCCAAAAAATGATATCAAAAAATGACTCATCAGATTGGCACAAAATGTATTCAAAATATTCGGTATTGAAAGCATCACAACTTCATCATTTCTTTCCAATAACAAGCACTATTCTGATTTTTAACAAGAAGTGTTTGGTCTTTTGCCTGTATTTAATCTTAATATAAATGAAGCCTTCTTTTTTGTATACTTATTTTGCTAAATATTGTTAATTAAATGTACTCATGTTGGTGCATGTGCTATATATTCTTTTGAATTTTTTAATTCTATTTTAATTATTGACCTATTTTAATAATGCTAGTTATTTGGGTTACTTCCAATTTTTTGTTCTAAGTATAATTGCTATAAACTTTCTTATACTTGTCTTTTTGTGCAAAAATGCATAGATTTCTGCTGGACGTATTCATGCGAATGAATCCATGAGTCATAGATCATGCATATATCGAGTTTTGATGTTTTCTAAAGTAATTATAACAATTTTCACTCTCAAGAACTGCATATGAAATACCTTAATGTGTCATCATGTCCTTTCCAACACTTGAAATTTAAAAAATAATTAGCAATTCTGTTATGTATGTGAGGGTACTTAATTTTCATTTTAATTAACATTTTACTGATTACCAGAGAAACTGATCATGGTTTCATAATTTATTGTTCATTTGGTTAGATTCTCTTATAAAAATGCTTGATCAAGTCTCTTAGTGAACTTTCTATTGAATTGCCTTCTTATCTGTTCTATGTATTTATATCCCTATCTACCTATTTACCTACCAATCTATATATCTCTATGTTTATATATATAGATATATATATAGATATATATATATATAGTGTTTAATATTCCTGCATTTTATTTTTCTTGTATGTGTATTTGCATTGTATCTTTAAATACTTGTATTTACTTGTATTTGACTCTCTACAATAAGTTTTTTAATGAGTAGAAGTTTGTATTTGTAAAGTGCCGCAACCCCAATGGATCCTTAGGTCCACTTTCCCTTACTTGGAAGCAAAGTATGCCTGCAGCCTAACTCTAGCCAAGACAAGGAATAGTGTTACAGGAAAGTTGCAGCAGGAAGAGGTAACAGTCATAATCCGTTTTCATGAAAATGGCTTAATTTGCAAACTTTACAAAGTGATATGACCATATGAAATATTGCTAGTGCCTTTCTCATGACTTGATGTTTGTGCTCATTAGTTCCTGATTAATCTGTCTCTTCTATACAATGAAGGTATTTTGTTATTGTCTGTCGCCTCTAGCAAAGTATACTCCAGAGGAGGATAAATATACACTTTCTTTTTTCTACCATTGCATCCTCAAATCTAGAACAGTATCAGGCACAGAAGAAGGCTTCTTAAATGTTGGTTGGAAGAATAAGGAAATGTAATAAACAAGAAAATATGTATCAAAAACAGAACCCGATGGAGGCAGAAATTAACAACATGAAGGATTTTATATCTAAGATTGATCAAGGAGAAACTGGTTACACTTTAAGGTTTTTGATAATTTTATTTTTATTTATTAAAGATATTTATTTCATTATTTTTCTCCTCAGTAAAAATGAGTGAATATCTCTGAAATCTAAGCTCTTTTTTAATGCCATATTTCATTTTTCAATTCTTTGTCCCACAACCTAGAAGCTATCATATCCTGATTCTCCATCTCTTCCACTGGTAAAATATTTTAAGAATACCTGAAATCTTTTACAGGGCATTGCAATGGAAATTAAAAGACTTGCTTATAAGCAAGTATATCTTAAAAAGTTGCAATAAGTGCCTGGTACATGTTGAGTCTTCAATACATGGTATTTAATTGGATATGTTAACTGGACAAATGGGCCAAATACATTCAAGTGGAGATAGATGCTCCTCTCAAAATAAAGTTTAAAGTCAATGGTAGAGTTTAAAGCTCTTCCATCTGAAATACTACTGCAGGAAGATTTTCCTTAAGGATATTAAGAAAAGAAGAGGGAAAAAAAGTAAGTTAACTTCAGGTTTGATAATTTATTTCCTGAAGCAGCCAGAAATAAAATACCACAAGTTAATTTAATACACTCTCTGATCTATTTTCAGGCAGCTAGAGTCAGGTCACAAGAGAGTGAGGCAGAAAGAGAAAAAATCATTCAGACCAACTTGTCTTTCTGTCTGAGGGATGGATTTGAGGAAATCAGCTGAGCATAGTTTTCTTCTTGTAATCCTTTGGAGAAGAAATGGGAATGAAAAAAGGCAGGAATTGTGTAATGGGGGTTTTATTGCAACATGGTACTTGCCCTAACTGCAAATTAAGTACCATTTGGAGCTGACATATTGCCCTATTGATCCAGAAGTGGGGGGAAAATCGTATGCTTCATGGGAAAATAAATTATGGATTTAAACTATCAGAAATGAATATTGTTCAGGCATTCAGTTTCAAATAATGCTAACTCTTTAGGAGTTGTCTTTATGGGGAGGAATAAACATTTCTATAATGAATTCAATAGTTTTTATTGAATTCATTTAAATAACAATGTGATTTACTTTAAAAGCTCTCCTGAATAAAGTTGAGATACACTTTCTTATTGAGATAATATTTCTTATACCTAGCGCATGGCGTTGTCAAAATCTTCTTTTTTGATTCCAGAAAGATGCTGTTAATAGGCAAGATATTGGCATAAAAATAGAGACTACATGAAAGACTGTAATGACCAGATAAACTGTTTCACAGCAAAACTACATGCAGAGCCTTTTATGAACCTATCTCTGACCCTCAGTTAACTTCCTATAGTACCCATGATTATTCTGAAACATTGAGTATGATAATATTTTGTTTTGTTTTGTTTTAAAATATGTTTTTTAATAATCAAAGAACTATATATGTCTTTGAATCACTCATTAATAAAATAATATTTAACAAATATTTGTTGAATGGCAATCTACTGCATATCTTTTCCACTTCATTCATTCATTCAACATATAATTTTTAAATGTCTACCACTTTCAAGCTTTGGCCTAGGACCCCAGTTCTACGCATGTTATACTGTTTTATTCTATCTCCTGCGTCTCTTAACCTTACTTTCCCACCCTCATTCTTTTGTCTCTCCTTTCTTCATTTTACCTACCTTTTCCACAACTCAAATTCATGCTTCAGTTAAGTTTGAGTTGCAGAAAAATCTAACCACGGAGACCTTAAATGTGCACACTGATTGAGTCTAGCTTTTCTATTTTGTATCTTTGGGTACTTTGAGTTTCCACAGATATTCTCAGATCTTATTATTTTCCTCAATAAACTGAAGTTTTAAAAAATTACAGGCTAGCATTGGTATGTTGAGCTACAGGAGAACAGAAGCTGAGTAAATGTTATAAAATTTGTCTTTTTTGTTTTCCAGGCTTCTACAGCCATGCAGACCACAGCATGATTTAATATGTCAACAGATTACTGTGTCATGCTCTTTTATTGATGAACAATGGGGCATGGGAAAAAAAAATGACCTCCATTCCAATGTCTGTATCGCTATGTTCTCTCCTAACCATGGAGTAGGCCTGTGCCTAATTATCCAGGTCTTTATTTTGAGCCAGATTTTCTCCAAGACAATTAATTTTCACATGAAAGCTGACAGAGCTGTGGGAATGACAGTCTCAGAAGGATATCTAAGGGCAGTATACATAAAAAAAATAATTTCACTTCCTTTTTATAAGAGAGTTTCACTTGGAAAGTTTCCTTATTCAGAAATACTTTCTTAAAACCCAGAATGTTTAGCCTAGGAGGAAACAATTTTTAACTCCGGAGAAGTGTTTAGTTGGCATTAAACAATTTGAAGAACAAAGATCTTTGGCTTAATGTCAACTAAATAAATACACATTCTTGCTAGATCATCCTCTGTCCCAAAATTTCATATACGTTTTTCTCATCCTTGAGGTCACCCAACTAATCATGACCTCAGGAACGAGGAACTCAGATAGCAGAAGGCAGTCACCATTTCTGTTGTCATTGCGTGTCTTTTTTCTTCCCTTCTAGGATCCTGATTGTTGCAGGAAAAGAAGGAAATAGAATCTGAGCCCTGTTTCTTTTGGGACCAGCGTTGGCTTCATTTCTTTTGCTTGCTTTGATTTTCCAAGGCTCACTCTCAGTTATTTTAGGGTCTCTGTAAGGTTATGCTATTATAAAATCCAGATATTTTTAAAAGGCAAAACAGGTCTTTATCTCACACTAGTCATCGCTGTGATGCTTTATGTGCAAATTTCATTGCAGACAGCAGTTCTATTGGACACATGTTCAGTTTGGATATAAGTATTTTTGTCTTGAATGGGAGACACTACACCAAGTTCTCAGCCTCCAGAGGTGGCATCATGGATTTCCACTATTTCAGGGGCCTGCAGAAATCTAATCTTTCTTCCTGGCCTTCAGGAACAACTGAAATTTATTCTCCAAAATTTCTGCCAGTAAGCACATTGCACCCATCCCTCTTTACAAACAAACATCTGCAGATCTAGCACTTCTCCTTCCCAGAATAATTCCCTTCAAAGAGCCTAGAATTCACTATCTAGGAACAACAGTGTCCTGAGACAAAGGAACTAAGGTGTATGAGGACAAAAAAAGCTGCCCTTCATTTTGTCTTTCTGTAGCGTATCCAGGATGGAAATACAACTTTTTAGCAGATTTTACCATTTTCTCAATATATTGGGTTCATACAAAATTGTTTGCAGTTCAGCTTAGTGCTATCCCTACTTACTGACTAGGGAACATAAGGCAAGCTGAGGGCAGCGCAAGCTACCAATCCCCCAACCCATCTGCCCCCCTACCACTCCACAAGTGGGATATGTGTGATATCTTGGCTGCCCAAGAACAAAGGAAATGACAGAAAACTGATAGAGTCTCCATCAGTTTACAAACATTTTAGGAATCTTACAAGAAAAGGGTAATCTTATCAATAGCCTAATCTCCAAGAACTCCCTAATATCTTAATGATAATGCTTTGCTAGAGGGAAAAACAACCTTAGGTTGACAATAAGTAGGCTTCCAGTAATCTGTGAGTCTTTAGCATATGGCAAGCCCTTTACAAACTTCTTGACTTTGTCTCTCCCAACTCCATAGTATATAACCAGTCACTCTTTACAACCCCAGGGCAACCCTTTCTGCCCAAGGATCCTGTCCCAGTGCTTTAATAAAATCACCTTTTTTTTTTTTTTTTTTGCACCAAAAATGTCTCAACAATTCTTTCTTGGCCTTCAGCTCTGGACCCCCATGACTCCAAAACCCTATCACTTACCACTTTCAGCATTACTTATCATTTAAATGCTTATCATTACCATTAATAGAATGCCTGCTCTGTACCCACCTGACTAAGCACTTTTTATTATGTATTTTAATCTTCATAACGACTCTATGAAATAAATATGATTATTATTTCATTTCAAAGATAAACTAAAAAGAAGGGATTTTTAGTAGTTTATCTAAGATTACATAACTAGTAATTGATGGAGATGGGAACCTGTGCCCTTGTCCATTGAACTAGACTGCATTACTTTACCCTAATTTTTATCAACTTGTTGAGTTTTGAACTAAATTCTGAAGCAAAGAACAAGACAAATCACACTCATTATTGAACTTTCGAATGAATATGCATATTCATTTTGTTACTGAATCATGACTGAAACACCCAGTGCAACAGTCCAAGCCAGACACAGACTACATACTTCCTAAATTAATAGAGCTAGAACAAGCAGCATCCTATTAAACCAACCTTATTTGGACTGTTCCTTTGCAAACAAGTCTTAAGAGAAAGATGATTCTTAGCTGTATTCACAACAACATGATGCTCTAGGAACTTGCTGATTTTAAAGCCAATGGGGGGGGTGGGGGTAGGGGAGCAAGAGAATCACAAAAGAAGGTTGTTCATCCCTCCTTACCTGGGAGCGTACCCTGTTGTCCCCTGTTATAACCAGAAACGCAAGTTCATTAAACCCCTTCTTATTTTTGTTTCCTTCGATATAAGGATTTATGAAAAGTTTAAAAACCTTTGGACACCAACTCAGAAGGCTTTCATGTAAACGTTCTATTATCAAGCTTCCCAGCTGCATATTAAAACCTTTGGGTCCACAGAGGTGTATTTGTACTCCAGCTGCACTAAGTAACATCACCGGCAAATTTTGAGGTTTAATTAAAGAATACTTATCATAGCTGCATGGCACGGGAATGTTGGATGACAAAACCCTGGTGTTGTGAAATTAATTACATCACCGTAGTGGACTCTGTGCATGTGGAAAACTTGAACCCAAAGAAACAACTCATTAATCTTCACAAGCTCTTCTAAGTGAGGAGAATTATTTTGTGTGGGTGCGTTCACAACAAGCCTTCAAGAGGTAAGCCCTGAGGGATTTTTTTCTTCCTTATAACAATTGTTTATGTTGCAGAAATGAAACCTAAGAAATACTAAATGTTAACAAATGCAAATAATTTTGGTAAGCGCCATTTTTTAAATCCTTGCAAAAAGCTCTTTTAAAACAGTCTTAGGGATAACTTTTAGCTACTATTCGACACTTACTATGCACCTTCACACACTGAGTCTTACTTATCATTTTTAATAGCAAAATATTTCTAATGTTTACTGCCAGTATCCCTATTTTGTAGATGGAGAAACTTAAAGCATATATTGGTCAAGCAACTACTTAAAGTTACTAAATTGGTCATGGTGAGTCAGATTATGAATCCAACCTCCATTCATTAAAACCCACTGCCTACATTATGAAACAAAGTCAACAAGCAAACAAACCAGCAAAGTCTTCAAAAAAGACATGATGCAAGAGAAACTTGATGAAGTATTAACGAGTAGAGATTTAAAATGCTTGTGTTTCAGGGCACCTGGGTGGCTCAGTCAGTTAAGCATCTGACTTTGGCTCTGGTCATGATCTCATGGTTCATGGGTTCAAGCCCCACATTGGGCTCTGTGCTGACAGCTCAGAACCTAAAACCTGCTTCGGATTCTGTGTCTCCCTGTCTCTCTGCACCCTCTCCCCTTGCTTGCTCTCTCTCAAAAATAAATAAACCTAAAATAAAACAAATATAAAATGCTTGTGTTTCAGGTGATTGGCTTACGGTTGAAATTATTTCATATTTATTCCCTTGAAAATCCTCAGTAATATTTACTTTAGACTATAGACATAACAAAATCACATTTATTGAAAAAGTTATGCACTGGGAATATATAATTCAAGTTTGAGGATTCTTTTAAGTAATGATATTATGTCATGAAAGCGGTGAGCCAGTATATTTTGGCAATGAGTTATGCTTTTTCACTAGCATATTGAATTACGGGAGTTTAAACACAATGGGATCCTCACGTCCGCACAATTTTGAAGACACTGCTACTTGCTGGAGTCAATATCGTCAATTTATACCTAATATTCACAGCTGATGCATATTTGCCTCTCATCTTCTTTGTGCTCAGCATTTCCTTTAGTTACACTGTATAGAATAGTTACTGTGTTCACCACTATTGATCTCACAATCTTACTCTTTCGGACAAAAAGTTATTATGGTAGCCCATGACTTACAGTCGGTGTTGACATGCATCAGGCTTGCCCCAGGGTGTCCTCAGGAATTGTCTGATTTGTCAGTGTCTATACCTTACCTGTTATCAAATATTCATACTACTACTTCTGCTTTTATTTATAATAAATTAGAAAATACTATGCATGCAATCAAGACTCTCCATGACAGCATCCTCTCTAGACCTCTATCATAACATATAACAAACATACTGTTAGAAACTTTGGGTGTACTTTTTACCCTCCCATAATGCTCTGAGCTCTTTGAGAACAGCCAAAGTGTCTCATCAATGTTGTGTTCTTAGAGACTTACACAGGGCTTGTCATACCACAGGTATTCCTTCAATTGGAAATTAAACTCCACAAAATTTAAGTCTCCTATAACCTGGGCTATAGAGATAATGATAATTCCAATTCCATATTTTTCTGAAAGCCAGCATTTTCAAAGAAGATTACAATATTTCTTAGTGGTAGTCTGCCATTATTTATATTTATTTTTTATGCAAATGTGTTTTGACAATATTACAAGCTTAAGGGAAAGTTCATCTTAAGAAATATCAGCCTGATGATCAGTTTCCAACCAGCGATGGCCCCTTAGTATGCTCTAATAAATGTTACAAGGAGACTGCCATTGATCCCAAATTCTAATCTGTCCTTTACCATTCATTTCTATTTTTTTTTTTTTTTCCTTTTCTTTGGTCAGTTATAGTTCCAATAAACATTTCATTTAAAACTTGTCAGAATCCCATTCTACTTATGGAATTTATACATGAGAATATAGAATCCTAAAGGATAGGGCCTTTGTCTTCTTCTTTGCTGCATGACTGAGAGTTTAAGGAACACACAGCACGTGTAAAATACTCAATTTAGTGCAGACTGTTTGGTCTCCTACTAGGCTTTTGCATTAAGATATTTCTGATATTCCCAACAAAACAGTAACTTATTTCAAAAATTCAAATTTCGTCATTCTGGTCAGGAAGGTTGTTCTATACTTCCTACAGCTACTGTTCACTTCCTTTGTGACCTTATGCTATTTTGAGACTGACATCCTTCAACGTCATACTACTGGACCTCTTTTTTCCCAAACATGGACATAGATACTTTTTTCAAACCTGTTTCCTAGATACAAACAACCTCAAGTCGCTACAAGCCTTTGAAATTGCCTTTTTAGTCTTTGCACCTTAAATACAATTCATTGAGTTGTTTCTGTGTGTTTACTCAGGACAGGGCATACAACCTTTATAATAAGAACTCAACACTTTTAAAATTGCTGATTCATTAAATATACTGCTCTTGCACCATGGAACTAACGTGTACCACAAAAATACCAAGCCATAGTGAAGCCAAAAGTAATTAAATTTCATGTGTGCATGTTGTGTGACCATATAGTATGACGATGCCTCTTGAGTTGGAGGACTAATCTCCCTAGAATTCTTTCTCTTGACCCTTAAGGTCCTTCAAAATGTCCTGACGAAAAAGAAACAGAATTCGCATAGCTGATGTAGCACTGTTTGCTTGGACCTATCACGGATGATTTGAAGCTAGGAGCTTGGTAGACATGCATAGCATTTAGTAGTTCAAAGTACAGGTTGAGAGCCAGGCAAAGAACACAGAAACGGGGGCACATATTTGTTCATTTCTCATGTCTAAAAGGCTGTACGTGAAGAAACAAGGTTTTCGATGTAGCAGAATCATTGCCACAAACCGGGGAAGATAAGCCTACAAAGCGCAAATTCAAACTGCAGCACCCTGCCCCATCATCATCAGGATGGTACCTTTCCTGAATCCCTTCAGAAATGTGTGTCTGTCTCCAAGGTGGACTCTACCAGCCTGGCCAGCATCTTCCTTGCCGGGGTCAAATTGCAACAGCAGGCATCCAGAGTCCCACTTTTGCTAAGCCCCTCCGTTTTATTGAAATGTGTCTATTTTTTTGTGGCCCATGCATTTGCTTCAGGTCCATGGTCAAACAGACAGCATCCCATAAGTAATGGTTTTGTAATTAGTAGCAAGTTGGCAAGATCAGACTCCGTGCAATTTTAGTTGTAGTGCCACACGCCGGGGCCTCAGAACTTAAAAATAATAATCATATTGTATGACACAGAAACCTGCAGAATACACAGATCAAAGATGCTTAAAGACTATACTCACTATGGGGCCAATAATTCCTAAGTTACCTGTCCTGGCAACAACAGAAAGAAGTTTCAATCCTTCCATCTATATATTATCCCTTCAATTATTTGTAACAATTCACAACTAATGTAACAGATGTTAGGACAAAACTTGATTCATTAACAACATGCCCTTCCCTGTTTTGAATAATAACAATTCACTATAGCCACACTTTCAGTTTGTGGAGGAAAACTTTATTCATTATAAGGGAAAGGGAATTGAAGGAATTAAACAATTATAGTAAACATACAGAGGGAGAAAGATAGAGAAGAGCCAAGAAGCCTTAATACATCAAATCGGGCAGTTACAACATCCAACCTTCTGGCTGGGGAAACCCAGCAGTGAATAGCCTGGCTGGAGTCCCCATTGAGGCTCCTAGGCAGACTGTTCTCCCCTCAGGTGACACTTTCAACTAGCTATTCTCACCAGGAAAATATATATACTACCCTTGTGTTAGTCATGAAGTTTGCCTAAGTGCAGTCCCAGGCCAGTTGGTTTTTCTGTTTCGCTTATGGAATCACACAATCTTGGGAACCTGGGCCTCTGCATATTCCTCTTTCCTTCCCCATCCATTGTAGAGGGCCAGCCAGGTCTGGCTCAAGGAGGTGAGGCAAGTTAATTCCTGTTGGCATCAGGAACAGAGAGGCCAGTTCTGATCCCAAGGCTAGATATGCAGTACAAGCCAACTAAGCTCCCTATGATTTTGTATGTGCAACTCTGGGCAGAAATGCATGACAAGTCACATAAACGACTTCTACACAAAACATTCCTTCTCCTAAATTCTTAACCAAATGGGAGATAAGCAGAAGCCAAGCTGACAAATCTCCAAATATCACCTTTGTTTATCTACAGACTTTTATATATCTAAAGAAGTTAGATTCTTTTTTTAAATGTTTATTTATTTATATTCTGACAAAGAGACAGTGTTTGAACTGTGTGTTTAATCCCAGTTTATCAAAGATTCAACAAATTTGGTGACTAAGTGTGAGAAAGAGTTACTTACTTTGAAAAGGTGAGAAAATGAAAATTCCAGGATCAAGTTTCACAAGTAATTAGAGCAGGAGACCAGAAGAATCACAGAAGGAACCTACTGATTTTGAAAGTTGCAAAAAAAAGAAACCAAGGGCCAGAAAAATCGAAGCGCTTTCCATGTTATCGCTTTAAGAAACCTAGTGATTGCTTATTTGTATCGTTTTATATAGAACTATTTTGCTTTTTTAAATTTTGTTTTCCACAAGGACACAGAAAATCATTTCATTTTAATTATTTAAGGAAGGCTTAGCATCATCCACTAGATACTAATGAAATTTAGTCATATGTCACAGGCATTTAGATATTTTAAGGATTTCAGAAGAACCTGTTTTTAGGGGAGGGTGGGTTGATGGGTTTATCTTTTTCTTCTTGAATAATAGCTAAGTCCTATTTCAACATGTCAAGGATAGTTTTCCATGTCACCGAATGATCTACTCATTCTTTCTTATAGTTTCATATAATTTTATTTTATAGACGTACCATATATTTTATCTAAATTATCTGGTGTATATTTTTGGATATATACAAATACAAAGGCAGGGGGAGAAAAAAGATGAGCAAGTAATTTACCATAGAAGCAATACAAATGTTAGCACATGTGAGATAATATACAACCTACCTAGAATTGAACAAAATATAAATTAAAACAATGAATATTTTCACTTATTTGAACAACTATTTTTTAAAGCCATAAAATCCATTGTTAAAGAGAAGAGGAAAATATGTGTTCTCATAAGCTGATGCTAGCAATATCAAATTTTACGACCTTTTTGGAGGGTAGGGTTGTGAATTTTGTGATGCATATCAAAAACGTTGAGATATACACAGCATTCATCAGCCTACTACATAATCCCTCAACAAATACGTGTTACTACACAATGACTATATAATAAATGTAAAAAATGATATTATTACTGCCCTAATGTATTTCAAAGTCCTATATAAAAAGAGCATGCACATACATAACTATGAAAGTCTTAGAAAGTATTTTCACAAGAGGAGACACTTACGGAAAAGTCTCCAGTCTAGAAAAGAGCTTCCATTTCTTATGAAAATTAAAAAAAAAAAAAACAGAGTGATTGTCAACAGCTTAGCTAGGTGGAAAATGAAACATGAGCTCAGAAAAAGAGGTGAAAGTGAAAGCAAGTAAAGTTTAAGGTGAAAAGTTTGGATTTTATTCTAAATGCTGTGCGTAGCTGAGGTCTTTCTTCTACTGGCCTCTTCTTGACTCTGAGTTATGACTGCCTCCTTCTAGGAATGAAAATAGTCTCTGACTTTGCTAAGGACCACTGACAGACACTGGCCTTTCCATATTAGATCCCATGACAGGAAGATCATGCAGGAATTTTCTGCTTTATTCCTGCCCATATAGCAAATTCTCTGTTGAAGTCATGGTCAGACCGCAATGTACCAACAGCCATTTCCATCTAGTACCTGTTTGCATTGCGTCTTGGGAGATTTATTTTCTCTTACGAATTCATGTAGAGAGAAAAACTGAAGTGTACACAAATAGATGATTCTGAACAGATCGAAACAAGTCTGCAACATATCAGATTTATGATGCTCTGGTCTGGCACTCATGGAGGTACATCACTGAGGATGCCCTTTGTGAGAATCTTCTACTCCCTTCAAAAGGTCTCCAGCTCTTGCACCGTTAGATCTGCCATAGCCCACATGTCAAAATCATGCCCAGTCTGCTTCCGGCAGATGACTGAGAGCCATGGGTATACTAGGGTGTGAGCAATCCTGCCAAAAGTGGGACCCATCTCATGAGTTATCTTGGCTCTGCAGTCCCATCAGCCTGGATGAGACTTCCTCAGAGCTGCCCTGCAGACCAAGGCTTCTCCTCCACAATCTCCCTTATTTCCCATGATCCTTTCACAGGGAGCAGACCTGACTTGGAAAACTCCCTGTCTAAACCTGCTCCTTTTCCCCTTTTGCCTTCACCGGCATTTTCCCCCAGGAAGTAATTTGCCAAGTACTTTCTTCTTGGCATCTGCTTCTCAGAGGACCCAAACAGAAAACCTAGGTAACTTCTAGTGTAGACAATAATATCCAAGGTAAATGCTAAAAACAAGAGCGAGTCAGTCTTTCCTGGTTCTTTTTTGACTACTCATGTTACAACAGATGTTCACAGGTGCATATAACATGTTTTCCAATTAAATCTCATCACATTTACTTAAGGTAAATAGAATTTAAATATTCTTAATCCTAACTCTCCTAACTCTCATTCTTTCCTCTTCTCAAATGTACATATGGAAACTATGAGTGAAAGTTGGGAGAGTTTATGTTAGCCAGACAGCTATCATTTTTATAATTAAGGAAATACACTCATTTCTGCTAATTGATACACCTTTCTGACCATGCATGTACTTTACAATCTATGCTACCCTTTTTATGTTGAGCCAATCGTTTCCTTTTTATTTGCCGATATGCATGCAGCCAGGTATTCCTTTGATCCTAAAATACTCTTCAGTAAAAGCTGAACTATATAGTCCCAGAATATCACAGAGTTGGTGATCTCTAATATAATGGCCATTTTACATTTTGTTCCAAACAATCAGAATGTTAGCAAATTGGAATGAAACAGATTTGTTGTGTAAAGAACCTATTTATTATATAAACAAAAGAGCATTTTTGTTATTATTAGGGCTCTGCATGTACCACTCAAGCTCAATTGTCCAAAGAGTAAGACCCACAGAGTCCAAAAGCGATGCCACTTGAACAAATAATTATTAATCCACTTTCATGTGCCAGCACCTTTTGTGGGAAGTGTGGGAGTGAGAAAGTAATCAAAGCTGTAGTCAAAGCTACTTACAATATGATAGTGAACATGTAAAGAAAAGAATAGGGTGTAATAAAAGCAATTATTGAATTTAAAAATCACCTTTGAAGCCCAGATTAAAGATCATTTGAGGATACTAGGGAAAGTTTCCCAGAATGCTATGAAAAATATAGTTGCAGTTAAGTGGACTAATTCACACTGCAAGGTATGAGGGAGAAATGAAAAAAAACAGAAAATGCCCTGATAAAGGTTGGACAATTCTCTAGTAAGGGGTGGGAAAGAATAACTATAAAATGGTGTGTCAACTTGTGAGGAGTAAAAGTTGGTAATTGTTTTGAGCGTTAGATCCCAGAATTTGTCCAATCCTTCCCTGACTTCGTTTTATGATATAGTTATAGCCCATAAAGATTAAGTGACTTTCCCAGGTCATATAGTCTGTGTAAGGTTACGTTGATAATGGGACGTGTTTCTCCCATTTTATCCTGGGGCTTTTTCTATCATTACCACGTGTAAGGGCCTAAAATGGCACTGTGTTTGCAAGTTATTGTTTCCATAAGGATAATTTGTATGGCCTTGGAATAACATAGAGTGTATTCTTGGTTTATCAGATGAGCATCTAGAATTCAACGATAGATATTCCAAAACAAAACAATTCAGCTCCTTCTCATTGGGTAATATACAAGATTTGCTCTTCCTTTAGCATTGCCTTTTCTCATTTCCCTGTTTGACTTGTCACTTGAGTTGATCCTCAATATTCCCCGGAGAAGCTAGCCATGAGAGAGGAGTCCATGTGCCACGATGTTTGTAAATCCAGATGCTAAAATATATAAAATTCCAATGTAAAAAAAAAGAGGGAGAGGCACCAGAATTAAGGACAAAAAAAAAAAAAAAGATAAAAAGGTGATTTTTCATGTCCTTCCAAATGATGTTCCCTTCATCTTCAGTTTACTCAGTGCAGTCACAATGGAAAGGGGATATAACTTAGAGAGTCAATTTCGCTTCTAAAATCTTTGTGAAATTTTCTAACTTTGAGTGGAATTTTGCATGATTCATACCACATTGGGAAGGTCGTATAGCGATGAAATTTCCCAACTTTCCGCCTTCAATAGTTATTGTCGTTATTTAAGCTATCCCTGGGGTCACAGAAGCTTCTGTGCCTGTTTCCCAGAATATATAATGCATTGGATTGAAAAAAACGGAGTCACTTTTCTCTCTCTCCATCTACAAATTGATAGGAAAAAAGCAGAGAGGAGCAATCTGGGAATAGAGATAAGAATATAAAGTAAGTTTTGCTAACTTTTAGCCAAGTACTCCAGCACTGGTCAAAATGAGTCATCTGAGCATTTGAAACAAATTGGTAACCTAGCTAATAGGTCATCTGTTTAAGATATAATTTATCTGACTTCAAGGTAGGACTTTTTAGCTCATTTCTTTAATGCTCTTTAAGGTTTGAACACACATTTTTGAAAGACTGGGTTATGTAAAAAATATTTAATGTGCATTATTAAAAAGAATTGGATAGTTTTTGTAGAGAAATTCATTGTGGAATTTTATAACTGAGAATTCTACTTCATCCTACTGGCCTGTGTTCTTTTAAATTACAGATGCATTCTACATACAAGGAGAGTCATCATCATTTGTCTGTTTGACCAAGGAGTAAGCACTGAAAGAATATAGCTATCACTGGTCAATGGCACAGTCTTCAATGATGCAAATAAATATCTTTTTTTAAAGTTTTTATTTAAATTCCAGTTGACTAACATATAGTGTAATATAGTTTCAGGTGTACAATATAGTGATTCAACACTTCTATACAATACCCAGGGCTCATCACAAGTGCCCTCCTTAATCCCCATCACCTATTTCACCCTTCCCCCAACCCCACCCACTCCCCTCTTATAACCATCAGTTTGTTCTATAGTCAAGAGTCTATTTCTGGGGGCGCCTGGGTGGCTCCGTCGATTAAGCATCAGCTTAAGACTTAAGACTTTGGCCCAGGTCGTGATCTCATGGTTCATGAGTTGAAACTCCACATTGGGCTCTGTGCTGACAGCTCGGACCCTGGAGGCTGCTTCGGATTCTGCGTCTGCCTCTCTCTCTGCCCCTCCCCTGCTCTCACTCTCTCTCTCAAAATAAATAAACATTAAAAAGAAATTTAAAAAGAGTCTATTTATTCGTTTGCCTCTCTCTCTCTCTCTCTTTTTCCCCTTCCCCTATGTTCATCTGTTTTGTTTCTTAAATTCCACATATAAGTAAAATTATGTGGTATTTTTTTTTTCCTGACTGACTTACTCCACTTAGCATATTACTCTCTCCACGTAGCTCCACCCATGTTGTTGCAAATGGCAAGATCTCTTTTTATTCATAGCTGAGTAATATTCTATTTTTATAAATAAAAACTACAATGAGATATCACCTCACATATGTCAAAATGGCCCAAATCAACAATGCAAGAAATAACAGGTGTTGGTAAGGATATGGAGAAGGGAGAACCCTCTTGCACTGTTGGTGGGTATGCAAACTGGTGCAGCAACTCTGAAAAAACAGTATGAAGGTTCTTCAAAAAGTGAAAAATAGAGGGGTACCTGGTGGATCAGTCAGTTAAGCGTCTGGCTCTTGATTTCGGCTCAGGTTATGATCTCCCAGTTTGTGGGTTCAGGCCTCACCTTGGGCTTTGCACTAACAGTGTGGAGCTTGCTTGGAATATTCTCTCTCTCTCTCTGCCCCTCCCCTGCTTGCAATTTCTCTCTCTCAAAAATAAGTAAACACTAAAAAAAACCTTAAAAATAGAACTACCGTATGATACAGCAATTGTACTCTTAGAAATTTCCCCAGAGAATACAAAAATACCAACTGAAAAAATATTTATTCTTGCACCTTGATGTTTATAGTAACATCATCTTATAATAGCCAAATTATGGAAACAATCCAAGTGTCCAACAACTACATAGCTTAGTTTTTCCTTTTTCATTTTGACATATAATAAATATCTATATCTACATCACTTATAAATAGACATTAGTAGATTTAAATTCTAAAGATACATCAGTCCAGTTACTACTGCAATTTTTGTTACAACATAAAATACTGAATTCTTACATTCATGTCATAGACATAATGAAATGGAAATAAAAGGGTATCTTCAGAGATTTGGCAATCCGTTAAGCCTCTCAAAATTTTAATATCAATATCTGAAAACAGTAATAATGGTACAAACATAGGAGGGTTAATCTACTGAGTGATTGGACACAGTGTAATTCTTTTATTTCCCCATTAAACAATCCAGTCACAGTCAATTATGACAAAAGTGGAGTTTGCTTTTAGCAGCCATACTCCTATAGGAAGAGACATGCCCTGATACTAAAAGTTAGTAACTTTGCTGCTATAGGGCTTTATAGTTGGCAAGGCACAATTTAACAAAAGTGATTTCTTCTGATCCTTTTAACAGCAGTATGTTTTAGCGATGAGCAAACGGAGTTAGCTGTTGGTAGAACCAGGATGTAAACTTGTGTATTCTGAATCTGTGACCAGTATTATTTTCACTATAGCATGATGAAGGAAATAGAAATAAGTTGTGATGACAAATAGAAAGAAGATATATAGATTCACCGGGGCGTCTGGGTGGCTCAGTAGGTTGAGCGTCCAGCTTTGGCTCCGGTCATGATCTCACAGTTCGTGAGTTCCAGCCACATAGCTTTTATGCTAACAGCTCAGAGCCTGGAGCCTGTTTCAGATTGTGTGTGTGTGTGCGTGTGTGTGTGTGTGTGTGTGTGTGTGTGTGTGTCTGACCCTCCCCTGCTCGCACTATGTGTCTCTGTCTCTCTCAAAAATAAATAAACATTAAAAAAATTTCAAAATATATATAGATTCACCAACCCTAATTTAAATCATGAAAAAAATTATGACCACAGAACAAAAAGGAAGTGCCAATTAAAAGAAAAGATATATAAAATCTGATTTTGAGGTCCAGAAGAGAATGCCTACTTCAATCCATAAAGGTTATAAAATAATCACTAGAAGTTCACGTTGAGTAGATTAAAAATTTTACTGATTCCACATCAAGATTCATATCTCATTGCCAGCACAGAAGAAAACACGAATATAGACATTTATAAGTGCAGCCTTAAAAGAAAGAAAAATGATTCAACAATTATTGAATATCTACCATGTCCTATGAACTAGAAATTTACATACAAATATTCATTTCATCTATAGCTTCTGAAAAGCAATTTTTAAAACAGTTACCCTATCTGGTCATCCATCATCATTCCCAACTTTGTGTTGAATAATATCGTGAGGATTATTTTCATAAAGGTACTATGCGTGCTTGGAATGAATATATACTCTGCAGTCCTTGGGTGTAATGCTCCCTTAACATATAATCAGTACTTTAGCATTGTCACTTGTGTTGTTTACATTGTTTTTACTTTACTGCTTTACCTTTCGTCAAACACTCAGAGAATTGTTGTGGATTCTTTTATTCCTCCTTGTAGTTTTCTCAATATTTGCTTTAAATGTAATCTAATTTTATCAGGATAGTTATATCTTTCTCATGAACGGAATGTTATAATTTTGTAGTATATATCACTCTAATAATGCTTTCTGCCTTAAGATTTAACATATCCTAGATTTTTTTTATTACTTTTTGACTTATTTTTCCATTCTTTTCCTTTCACTTATATTTTTTCCTTAGCTATTTTAAGGGTGTGTCTTGTATAAACATGGTTTACTACTTAATAAAGTGTAACAAGCTTGTTTCTAACTGATGAATTTAGTACAGTTACATTTAATGGAATTACTACTATATTATATTTACATCTCCCTATATTTTTCTTTGAATTTTCCATTTGTCCCACTCGGTCTATGTTTATTTTTCTTTATTTTATTTATTGTTGATGAACTTAGAACTTTTAAAAGTTTTATTGAATTAATATATACATACAGAGAACTTCATATAATAATTGTAGAGCTTGATGTATTAACACAAAACAAATCTAGGTAATAAAAATCTCTGTCAAAAATAGAGAACTACTAGCAGCTTGAAGAACCTAGTAGTGTCTCTTTATAGTCTCTTACCTCTCTTTCCTCCTTCTACAAAGATAACCACTCTACTGACTTCTGAGACTTTTTATAAATTAAACTTGTCTGCGTTTGAATCACGGAGCAGGTACTCTTTTTGTCTGCTAAATATTGCTTTTACAACTTATTTTTATACTTGTGTAAAATTGTAATTAGCTTAGTGTCAGTGTTTGATGGAATCTAGTTATAATGTACTAGAATTTTTATCCCTACTAATGTTTATGGGTTTTTTTAGTTTACGTTTCTTGGTAAATATAAACACTGAATATATTTATAACATTCTTGTACATGGTTTCTGCTGCATAAATACATGAATTTTCTAGGGTAGTGGTTCTTAACCAAGGGTGAAGCCACCTCCCAGGGGACACTTGGCAATGTCTGGTAACACTTATGTATGTGACAACTCGAGAGGGTGGTTACTACCAGATTGTAGTGGGTAGAAGATAAGGATGTGGAAAAACATCCTCCAGTCACAAGATAGCCTCCCCAAACAAAAACTATTCTGCTCAAACTGTCAATCATTACATGGTTGAGAAATCTGCTTAAGGGGGGATACTTACGAAGTATTGTGATCTAGATTAAGTCGTCATACTTTACTCCTTTAGTTTGCCTTGATATTATTATCTTTTTCATTTTTAGAAAAAGTTGCATCAGTGTTGATTTCCATTTTAAAAAATGGCTGGAAATTTTATTAGGATTGCACTGCACCCATAAATTGGTTTGTAAAAACTAGCTTTCTTTATATATTTTTTAAGATGTTTATTTATGTATGTTGAGAGAGAGAGAGAGACCATGAGTGGGGGAGACAGAAAGAGAGGGAGAGAGAACACCACGCAGGTTCTGCCAGTGCCCCATAAAAAAAAGACATCTTTAGAGGTGCCTGAATGGCTCAGTCAGTTAAGCATTGGACTATTGGTTTCGGCTCAGGCCATGATCTCAGGGTTCATGGGATAGAGCCTTGAACTGACACACCCAGAGTCTGCCTGGGGTATCCTTTCTCCCTCTCTCTCTGCTCCTCTGATTCTCTCTCTGTCTCTCTCTCTCTCAAATAAATAAATACACTTAAAAAAATAAAAGTTTTGTACATTATTTTTTTACTGTAGAATTTTCATTTGTTCCCTGTTCTTTTTATTGATCTTATTTCTGTGTCAAAGTTTTCATTCTTGCCTTTTAATATTTTGAAGTCATTTGAAGGGATACTTTTTTGTTACCCATGGTTTTTCTTTGTGGTTATGCCTTTTGTCTCCTCTTATGCTTGGTTAGTTTTTCTACTGGGTTATGGTCACTGTGAATATAAAATTGTTGAGATAATTTGAGGTTCTGTATGATGTTATCTCCCTTAGAAGTTTAATTAAATTTGCTTTTGCCAGACTGGTAGCCTAAGGGCAATAATCACGTTAATCAAGTAAAGGATTAAGTATTTGAATTGGAGGGTTAGTCCCTGTGAGGACTGATCTGTTTCTAGCTTTCCCTCACTTTCCATGTCTAGGTCTTCTGAGACCAATTTAAATTTTGAGCTGTTACAGGGGATTTTCTCCATAACTGGATTAGTACTTCAATTTTTGTTCTCCCAATCCTGTAAGGAAAATATTCTGTGAATTTCCATATATTGTAAACACTTATTAAGTGGTTAGCTCTTCTTAGAGGCTTGTGTTAATATTAGTACCAGCCACTTCACAAGTACTTGTGGCTTACTCCTCCCTAATTAGATAAATTCTATGACTTTGGCTGTGAGACTCTCTCCAGGCCCAGTTGAAGTTAAGACTGTGCTCGCAGATACATTATGTTCTCCAGAAAAGACTATCTCAGTAACTGATAGGACTGACTCTGCCTTTGACAGACATCACAGATTTCAACTTTGAAAGGCTGGGGGGAGCAGGATCTGACAAGTGGGATGGGAGGGAAGTCAGCTCTTTAACATTTTAAATGTACATAGTTATGTAAATGCACATAGTTATGTGTTAAAAAGCAACATTTTCTCTATTGAGTTCCCAGTGTTCAGAATAGAAACCAGAGCAAATTAAAATTATGTAATGAAGCAAAGATGTTTTTCTCAGCCAGGAAATCATTTGCCTTGTTTTCTTCCCCCATGATGATTCACATCAGAAGAAAAGATGTAAAACTGCTAATATGAAATTAGCCAATTAGAAACAGAATGTTGGAATCCATCAGTTTATGTGTTTCTTCCAGTTGCCTTCCTATTTGGTTTTTTTTTTTTTTTTAATATTTTGGCATAGAAAAAGCTGTCATTTTCCTCCACTTGATTCAGTGTTATATTATCTCTCAAAAAAATGGATAAAGCCAAATGTTGTCTCCTACCTACATCCTAAAAAAAAAAAAAAAAAAAAAAAAAAGCCAGTGGTAAAACCTTCTTTGTTCTAGTGATGATATATTTCCTTTGCATCTTTCCTATCTGCCATTTGAAGCAAATTTATTTTTCTTTATGATTTTTATAATGGTGGGTAGTCCAATTCTGCTAGTTATCCATGATTGTAGACTTTAAGAGAAGAAATTTTATATCTTAAAGTTTCCAATTTAAATGTTTTCAGACCTTCGAGGTCTACATGCTTATATTGATATCATCTTGGTCACATGGGCCCATTTGGTATCATATGCTCATGTTGGTGTTGAGTTGCTTCATTTTCTGTATACAAAGATGTCACTTTGCCCTGAAGTATTTATTACTTCCTACCAGTAGTTACTCCTTCATATCAGGGTTGAATCAGTTCTCCTAATTCAAGTTCTTCAAACTAATGAAATGGTAATGTGGTGCTTATACAAAGGAGATATATACAGCATCTTGACACAAATATTCCATGTCTGTCATAGTCTACCATTTGGACTATCAGTGTTATAGTCATCTCTTTCTATGATATATCCTACGCTACACTGAAACTCACACTCCTTTTTAGAGTATTCTCAATTCTATGTAACTGTTGTCCCATATATATCCTAAATTCAGTTTCACATTGCTAACTGGTTTCTACGTTGTCCATTTGGATGAGTGATTGCTACCTCAAGATCACATAATAATTCAAAGTCATCATATTTCCCCCACCCCATCTCCAACCAATTCAACTTTTTAAATTTTTCTGTTTCTAGCAATTCTACCAATTTAACTGAATAATTAAAGTCAATAAACCTTATTGGACATAGATATGTTTGAGGCACAAACCAATCTCGAAAAGAATGTATTATCTGTGTCTCATGATGCAGGATGCAATTTTAAGTTACAGACTCAGCTTTTTCTCTAATTGATGGGCCTGGAAAATAAAAACATGCAATTCTTATTCTCCAGAGGATCTCTGGAATGTAGAACCTCCGATTTATCTTGTCACTGGACACATGGTCTTTGAAAAATACATTATTTTCTTTTTTTTTTTTTTTTTTTTTTTTTTTTTTTTTTTTTTCAACGTTTATTTATTTTTGGGACAGAGAGAGACAGAGCATGAACGGGGGAGGGGCAGAGAGAGAGGGAGACACAGAATTGGAAACAGGCTCCAGGCTCTGAGCCATCAGCCCAGAGCCTGACGCGGGGCTCGAACTCACGGGCTGCGAGATCGTGACCTGGCTGAAGTCGGACGCTTAACCGACTGCGCCACCCAGGCGCCCCTGAAAAATACATTATTTTCAAAGAGTGTTTATGATGCCCATGAAAATGCTCGGGGTTCTTAAGATACAGTCATAATTAACCAGGCACACTGGCAATATTCATAAGTGAATAGAGTCCCGGCTACCAGACAAAAGTTGACCATGCTCTTTACTCACCAGTGATTGTAATGGTATACAACAGTTGCAATGTGCTCTTAGATACATAATGAAATTTCCTTTTCTTAGTCAGGTACAGTGCTGTATTTAATACAGCCAGTACTACATTCACTGACCGATCAAGATTTAATAGAATTGTATCAGATATTTCATAATTTTTCCTCTTCATCATGGCGTCACTTTCTGAATCCACTTGGAAATTACTTACGAGTTTGTACTCCTACGATGAACTTTATTTGTTTCACATATATTAAACACTGAGTGAATTCTTACTACCTACCAGGCTTCTGCTGCCAAGTGAAGTTTCTTTCAATTAGCACATCTGAATGGAAATGTGAAGCATACTGAAAATTTAACAAACGATTCAGGGATGATATCGAAATCATGAATTATTTCACCTCTAGCACATTCTGAAGAGATGCTATAAACTGGATTTGAAATCTAGGTCTCTTTTGAGATGTAAATCCAATCACAAAAATATGAAATAAGAACCACTTTTCCTCTTTGAGGGTTTAATACAGTGTGTTGTCCTGTCAAAAGAACACACTTGGAAGAAGAAATGACTAAATTTATATGCTAAAGGGAATTTCACAGTTTGTTTCTCTAAGTTTCAAATACTTCAACTTCCTTTTTTTTTCTTTTTTTCTTTTTTTTTCTTTTTTTTTTCCTATTGGTGGTCACAATCAGTGCGAAGCGCCAATAATAGTAAAGGCATTTGCACTGCTGCAAATTTTTAAGTGGAAACTCTTGCCAACAAACACCAGCTGTACTGTGATCTTTTACTGCTGTCTCATTTCGCTATTCAACAGCTTCTTTCTCCCTTTCTATCATAGCTTGGAAATATGTGGTGAGAATTGCAGATCTCAACACATACCAGAGAGTGTTTTAAAAATCATACAGTTGCCATGATAAAGAAATTTTCGATAAGCAACAACAGAGAAGAAAAACAAGTGCTGGCGGCATCAGTTTAATTACTTCCATATTCAAAGCACAAGCAGGGATTCTATTTGGATCTAATCTGTTCGAACAATGATCACTTCTGCCAGACGTTATTAAATGGTTGTGCAAGCTAACCAGCTCCATAAGATGTCGCTGCAGAGCTAAGTCCTCAAAACACTCATAAATAGACCAAATAAATCTTAAAAGAATTTTGATAAGTTAAAAAAAAAAAATCAAGCTTTCTGAGAATTTTAATAAGCGATTGACTTTAAGACCCTTATTATAGAAACAACACAACTAATTTCCTTCTACTGATGCCTTATTTGGTTTTTTCACTTAATGTTTAGACATTTATTTTCCAATGGACAAGGCAAAACTTGCGTTTGCTTACTATGAAACAAGAGTATTTGTTCATTCATTATTTGGAATTATTTCATGTTAAATGAACCATATAATTCACAGTGAGACTTGAATTCTGTTATCACTTCAATCATCCAAGATTTCATTTCATTTCAAAAATTCCAAAGGGAAGAGAGGGCAAATAAACCATTAAAACTGTGGAAATCCAATGTGTCTGACTTACTTGACTGTCCTCAAGCAATATGATCGTGCATACTGACTAGAAGAAGTGTAAAAACCACAGGCAGAGCACATACAATCTTCACTTCCAGGTTCAAAAGGTTTATGCTCTGGCATTCTCGAAGACCTAGTCCAGATCTTCTGACTGTGAGTCTCCTCAGCCTATGAGTTCTCGTTATACTTTAAGATATTTCGGGCTCTATCATTTCACATTTTTCTCGCTAGTATCTTAGCTGTCTATGTGCTTGGCTTCAGTTACTCAAGCTTCTTGAGATTGGACATCCTGCCTTCTTCCTTCTTGTATAATAAAATGAACACTGCTTAAGCAGCAAAACAAAAACAAGTCTTACGCGTGCAGTAGCTTTACAGTTCAGATTTTTGTATCCTTACTAATCCCTGCAAAAGTGAGAGTCTGTTTTAGAACCATCTCCACTGTATCACTTAGAATTTGTTCCTAAAGTTACACAGAGACATGACTCAAATCTGATGACTCAAATTATAGGCATCGTTCTATCCATGGAGAACTCTCATTGCGCATAGGAGGCACTGAATAAAGTTTTCTCTTTTTCGGAATTCATAGCCATCACAAACAGCCCTTTCCTAAGTGTGTATGAATCTTATTTTTTGACACTTTGCTTACTCTCTGCTGAACTATAGAATACTTCTTCTCATCGTCCTATTTTGGGCTGCAACCAGCCTACTTTTGAGAATTTCATAAATAAGCTTTCATAGGTTCTCCTCTATTGACTCTTCAAGATTGTTTGACATCACCTCTAGTCATCAGGACTCCTGGTTGGAAATCAAAGAAATATTCTCTATCCTAAGCAAAAATGGAATTCACCGAAGGAACGTCAGGAAGATCACAGGAAGATGAAGCTGTCCTGGGTGAAAAGAGCCACAGAAGAGCCAGGGAGAGCAAGAGTCTTGTCAGGATACTGGAACATCTACACTGCCTTTCACTGCCATCCCTGGAGTCTGCCATTCCTCAGGACTGCCAGGCTCAGCAGTCATCCCAAATAATCTCTCAAGGACCCTCGGCTTTTCAGTAGTCTCTAAAAATGTCATGACTTGAGTGGCAACATAGGCTTGGTTATGCTTAGGTAACTTGAGAGACTGAATGGAAAAGCCAACTCAATTTTCCATAAATGATGACGAGATAAGCCTGAGCTTCTGTTGCTGTGACACATACTTCCCAAAGTCCCCTACTGATTAGATACAAGGAAAAAGAAAATAAGGGATCACTTGCTCTAAGAAGGTGAACAAATGAAATAGAATTTTTGGTGACTGTGTGGCTCTCAGGCTCAACTTCCTGCTAATGGAGCAACTAGATATGGTGAATAAACACTAAATCAGACTTAAGAATATCTGTTACATAGACTTAGTCTTCTATAGCAAGTGTCCATTGCGGCATAGACATAAAAGTCCATACTGGAATTCATAAAGGTTAGAAGTGACCTGGCCCTCCCCTCTTAGATTTTGGGAGCCATTACAAGTTTTCACACCCCAGATCTCCTGTCAAAGCTACTATTCGTGTGACTGTGCTCAAACTGGTTTCTATGAGGCAGGGGTGAAAAGGGTATTATTCCCTCTAGAGGGTGTCTGCCTACACCTCAAACATCTGTATATTGATGAATGAGGCACAGAGCCGTAACGTGAAAGTGGGATAAGAACAGGAATTCAAAATTAATTTTACCTCTTTAAATTCTTCTTGTACTTTATGCCGTTTGATCATTTGACTTCCATTTTGGCAGACATTATCTTTCACAGTACTTGACCTTTATTTGTAGATAAACTGCTTGTAAATATTTTCAAGTTATTGGGAGACTTCTGCTGGGAAAATGTATTATATTCCTACATAAATTATAGTGAGTATGTAAATATTTAATGAATTCTGAAGATTGAGATCTTCCAGAAGCACACGTTGGGGACTATGTAGGGCTTTGTTACCACTTGCTAAAGCTTCCGATTAAGAAATCCTTCCTTTGCCAGTGGGATTCAAAATAGTTGGTCTTTGGGGCGCCTGAGTGGCTCGGTCGGTTGAGCATCCGACTTCGGCTCAGGGCAGGATCTTGCGGTCCGTGGGTTTGAGCCCCAGCTCCGGCTCTGTGCTCACAGCTTGGAACCTGGAGCCTGTTTCAGATTCTGTGTCTCCCTCTCTCTCTGCCTCTCCCCCGCTGGCCCTCTCTCTCTCTCTCTCTCCCTCTCTCTCTCTCAGTAAATAAATAAATAAACAAAAAAAATTAGTTGGTCTTCTTACTCCAGTTTTAACCAACTTCATCTGTCCCTCCATAGATTGGACAAAGATCGCTCCAAGAATAGAAATCATTTTAAGTGATTTATTTGGTCTTCAATTTTCTCACTGGAAGACCTGCATGCAGAAAAACACTTCCAGGTCGCAGCGTTTCTAAGATGTTGCTATATATATTACTACGGAGGAAGAGAAAAATAATCATCTCACCAGTAAATAGAGGTAACACACAAATTCATTAGGTATTACATTTTTGCCTTTTATTTAAAGGCCTTAAAATTACTCGTTGATCTTCGATTATACAGCTCTTCTTCCTCTAAGAGAAAGGGGAGTATATGTTCCCTTCTTAAAAAGACCGGAGGGAATAATAATGTTACATTGTGTTCTCCTAAAGCAAAGGTTTGAGTCATCTTAAAAATGTGTTTTTCGGGGCGCCTGGGTGGTGCAGTCGGTTAAGCGTCCGACTTCAGCCAGGTCACGATCTCGCGGTCCCTGAGTTCGAACCCCGCGTCGGGCTCTGGGCTGATGGCTCAGAGCCTGGAGCCTGTTTCCGATTCTGTGTCTCCCTCTCTCTCTCTGCCCCTCCCCCGTTCATGCTCTGTTTCTCTCTCTGTCCCAAAAATAAATAAAACGTTGAAAAAAAAAATTAAAAAAAAATGTTTTTTTCAAGATAAGAAATGATAGCTTAATGTTTCTTTATTCAGGATATTCACATTTCTACATTCCTTTTCCCACTACACGCATCATCCTTGTCACAAAATATAAGCTTGGCAAACTGGCTTTTTTCATATTATATTTCCTTTCAAATGAAAGAAAAAAATGTCATAGACAGTTGATATAAAATATTAAGAAAAAATGGCCTTCTAATTGCAGGGGAGAATAGCAAAACTAGCAAATATATGAGTTGAAATTATTAGTGCATGAAGCAGAGAGGTGATGCTGATCGGTTGACCGACCTCCAATTTCACACCGCCACAGTACATTCTTTGGTAAATTTAATGGAAGAAAGAACCAAGCAACCAGAAGCAATCTAACATAGTGAAACACACGTCCGTTTAATAGATGTTGGTTCCTTAGAAAATGCTAATAACAATGCCACGTGTTGAGTTTTTGCAGAGTCAGGAGTTAACATGATTATTTTCCTGTTGGTCACCACATGCCGCCCTTGCCGTCGTCCTTGGTTCCTGCAGAAATAAAATGCCGAAGGGTTACCACAGGCTGACAGACAGAGCAAGCCAAATTATACACTGCATCACACCATATGCCAAACCACCGGTTAGGACACCGCAGCCCTGCCAAAAAAAAAAAAAAAAAAAAAAAAAAAAAGTCTTCTGATTTTGAGGACTTTAGAGAAGACAGGTATTTTCTGATCTATCATCTGGAATTATTTTTGTGAAACTGATGATAAAATACAAATGACACGGTGTGAATGCCAGTGGAATCCTAATTAGAAGAAACATCCAAAAGCCCAGCCCTGAAAAGCTCGCTAAGTTTGACGGAAGAGAGTCTGGATTCAGCTAGTGGCATTTGTTCTACTCTCATTTTTAATTAGCATCAAGGAGTTTAATTAGAAGTATAGCATATGAGAATCACAGGGAATGCAACAGCTAGAAGGGACCAAAGACTTCTCTGGTGCAGCTGCTTCATTTTTCCCAATAAGTCAGGGGACATGTGGGGAAAAGAGGAGACGTAGGGCATAGCAAATGCAGAGTCCAGATGGAAACATGCATGCTTGTTAGCCTGTTCGAAAAATGCACACACACGTATAACACATCTATGAAACATGTATCCCACCCCCCCCCACCCCCCCTGCCCAGGATTGTATTCTTCTTACGGATTGTGGTGAGAACACTACTGAGAAAGGAACTCACACAAATGACAAAGATCTTTATTAGTGTGTTTTGCTTTCTGTGTTTTCTCAGAACCCCTCCATAAATATGATGCACCAAAGCCAACTGATTCTCATTTATTTATTCAACAAATATTTCTGACCAACATTTATGCACCAGACTCTTACTGGGTAGGAAATAAGAAATTCAGGAGGGAAGAGAATGAGAATCTTGTGCACCATAGAAATAACTTTGAAACTTAGAACACATCTAGGTATCTTATTACATGTTTTACTTTAAGTCTTATATCAGTTAAATTCAGTTCTACATCATGATATCAAGTTCCCCCCAAAACTCCTGATGTGATAGTGTCAATGGGCCAATATGCTCTTAAGCAAAGAGCACTAACCCAGGAATCAAGAGTTCTGTATTCTAGTCTTTGCTCTGCCTGAACATTAGCTAAGGAAAAAAGAAAAAAACAAAAAAGTCAAATCTCTTAATGTCAGTTTATTTGTCTAGAAAGTGAAATTGAATTACACAATTTTAAGTCTCTTAAATCTCCAATATTTACTGTTTTTATGAATCTATTCATACCTAAATGAAGCAGGGCAGCCAAAGTGATATGGAAATGTGAGAGGTTTAAGGCAAGACTCCTTGATATGACTTATTAGGATTTTCAGGTTCAAATCTTTTGCCTAACAACTTCCTCTGCCCACATTTCTGGTCCTTTGAGAGTATCTGCTGAATAGTGTGCTCAGGAATATTTTTAGTTCAATTTCAGGTTTTGAATTCCATCTATTAAATTAAGTGATGTCTTGGATGAGAAGGTATCTAATAGAATTGCTTTCATATGAATTTTTCAAATGGTAAACTCAATGAATTTGCCAGGTGGTCTTTAAACGAGGTAGAAAGAAGTAAAACTGGAAAGCAATTCCTCATGTATTTCTCATATTTCTAACTGATAAAGTAAAACCAAAGATGAAACTGTCTTCTGTACTAAAAAGAAAGGAGTCAATTCAACAGAATTTATTGATATCCTGCCATGTCACTCTACTTCAACCTTGTGGTACTCTACATGGCACTCTACTCAACGTTATGGTAGAGACAACCATTGTTAAGACCTATGTGGTAGAGACAATAATTGTTGCTATCCATATACAGTTACTATATTTCAGACACTGTGCTCATTATATGTATTAACTTATTTAATTCATGTAATCTTATGAGTCTATGATGCTTTCAGCAGATGGACGTGAAGCAGCAAGGAATCATGAAAGAAATAGCTTTTCATTTTTTTTTAAGTTTATTTATTTATCTTGAGGGAGAGAGCCTGGGCACAGGTGCCCACGAGCTGGAGAGGGGCAAAGTGAGAGACAGAGAGAGAGACAGAATCCCAAGTAGGCTCCATGCTGTCAGCACAGAGCCCAACACGGGGCTCGATATCACAAATGGAACCATGAGAGCGTGAGCTAAATCAAAACCAAGAGTTGGATGCTTAACCAACTGAGACATCCAGGTGCCCCAGAAATAGCCTTTCGAACATCAGATATTTTGAGACATTCTACTGCGTTCATTTGATTCTGGTGTAAGCAATTCCCTGGAAATAGAGTGGATGGTTTTTTTGTAGTATTTAGAGAAAAATACTGTATTAATAAGTCAATCAATATGTTCTGTGTACAAACGAAGCCATAGCCTGAATATGCTGAATAGGTTACCTCAAGTGTTCAATCTCTAATAGTTTTTGAAGCTATTATGTTAATTTCGTGTTATGGTTTTGGTTTGGGAGTAAATAATGGTATCAAGAGAAAATATATTTATATTAATGGTGAAAATAAATAAAAGTTGGAAGCATTCTTGTTTTTGTTGAAAAGACTGTACAGAGTTTGTTGGATTTATGACAACAAAGAAAGGAAATATACGAAAAACGCCTGATGTTTGTTACTATTAGGACATTTTGAGTTTAAAGAGTAAGAAAACAGGGGTGCCTGAGTGGCTCAGTCGGTTAAGTGACCAACTCTTGACTTCAGCTCGGGTCATGGTCTCATGGCTCATGAGTTTAAGCCCCTTGTAATGCTCTTTGATGACATTGCAGACCCTGCTTGGGATTCTGTCTCTCTCTTTGCCCCTCCCCCACTTGAGCTCTGTCTCAAAATAAATAACAGTAAGCTTAAAAAAAAAAAAGAGTAGGAAAGCTGTTTAGAAACATGAAAATAATCCAGGAAAAATACTACTGAATAAAAGACTATAATAGAGACATTGAGAAAAACATTATGCTCAGGAATAATGCTTAAGTGACCCATATTTTGTTTTTTTTTAAGAAGTACAACCTTAAGAGTTCCATAACTTAAGCTGCCTGCATTTAATTTAAAAGCCTTATGGAAAAATCAATTAGCATTCATTAAAAGCTGAGTTAACATTACAAAATTTGTGGGATAGCTGATTGAAGAATCTGCCACATGAAGAGCACAAAGAAGGAAGCAGAGGATTTTCTCCATCAAAAACCAATGTAACATGAGGGCATAAATATGACAAGAAGAGGGTAAAAACATAAAGAACTGTAAGGATGCAAAGGTAAAGAAAATATATTATAGAGCCAGCAATTTTG
The DNA here is from genome assembly GCF_018350155.1 of Leopardus geoffroyi. NCBI lineage: Eukaryota > Metazoa > Chordata > Mammalia > Carnivora > Felidae > Leopardus > Leopardus geoffroyi. The sequence continues at coordinate 177,731,515 of NC_059327.1, forward strand.
AAAGCTAGAAATAAGGGAGATATATGTATGAAATTCTAAATTATTATGTAACAGAAAATTTCAAAAAAAATTTTAATGTTTTTTTTTTTAATTTTTGAGAGAGAGAGAGAAAGAGAGAGAGAGAGAGAGAGAGAGAGAGAGAAACTGTAAGCAGGGGAGGGGCAGAGAGTGGGAGACACAGAATCCGAAGCAGGCTCCAGGCTCCGAACTGTCAGCACAGAGCCCGATGCAGGGCACGAACACACAAACTGTGAGATCGTGACCTGAGCTGACGTCGGACACTTAACTGACTGAACCACCCAGGTGCCCCTCAAAATGGTTTTTAATACTAAAACTCAATCTCATCTCTAAAATTATTCTGAACACCGTACAGATGTAAATAAATTTTATTAAACAATAAGAAAGTAGGTAAATTAAGTTGTCATCAGAGCTTTTGGTTGTCAATTTTTTTCTGAGCCTACAAAGAAATAGCTATGATGATTATTTTGTTTCTCATGAAAATGGGAAATTGGGGGGTACCTGAGTGGCTCAGTTGGTTGAGCGGTCGACTTCAGCTCATGTCATGATCTTGCAGTTTACGGGTTGGAGCCTTACATCTGGCTTGCTGCTGTCAGCACAGAGCCAACTTTGGATCCTCTATTCTCCTCTCCCTTCCCCTCCCCCTCTGGGCTTGCTCTTTCTCTCTCAAAAATAAATAAACATTAAAAAAAATTAAAAATGGAAAGTTGGTTAAAACTATTAATTATTGAGAATGCATATGTATCAACCAGCTTAGGCTGCCATAACAAAATACCATAGACTGAGTGGCTTAAACTCAAGAATTTATTTCTCACAGTTCTGCAGGCTGGAAAATCAAGATCAAGGTGTTGGTAAATTTGGTTTCTGATGAGAGTGCTCTTCCTAGTGTATAGACAGCAGCTTTCTTGCTACGTCTCCACGTGGCAAAGAGAGTGAGCTCTGGCGTCTCTTCTTTTTACAAGGGCACCAGCCCTATTGGATTAGGGTCCCACCTTATGACCTCATTTAAACCCTTCCTCATAGATATTTTATGAGTCCAAATATAGACAAATTTAGGGGGTATTTCTTTAACATATGAATTTTGAAGGGACACAATTCATTCAACCGCAACATAGAAATGTGCAATTGGTTCAGGTGCCTGGATGTCATGTGCCTCATGCTGTCTTCTTCCATTTTTGCCATTAAGTCTTTTGGTACATGAGAAACACCGGAAGCATTTCATGTCACTTGAAAAACGAGCTATCAAAAGCAAGAATATGCAGGAGATAACCAAGCTTGCCAGTTCAATTGTTTTCAACCTGATTTTAAAATCTGTCAATGTTTATTTTTCGATATGAAAAAGAAAATAAGACAGCCAAAAAACATTATTTTCTCTTTTATCCTAAAGGGAATGGTGAAAGTAGATCACCATGTTTCATGGTGAGATAAGAGCATGGTCTAATACGGCCCAGATAATAAAACATTCTGGTGGCAGTAGAACCTAAGGAAATGCTGCTTCAGTATCATAATATAAAATAAAATGACTTTGCCCGTAAATGGAATATCTAATCTTGTTTAACGTAGACAAAATTTGACCCAAACTAGTCAGACAATTTTAAATAAAGCAAGCCATACCACTCGTAAAAAGGTTTTCTGGGATCACCTTAGCTCAGAGAAAAAAAAAAAAATAATGCACACAGAAATCTAGAGGACATACCTATTTGAATATGCAGGGGAGAAATTTAAATTATTCACCAATTCCAACCGACTCACCACATCTTCTCTGGATTAATTTAAGTTTCAAATATGTCCATCCCAGTTTCTACTCTAGCTCTCTTAAAACCAGTTGTCAAAATAGCTGTCAGAGTGATCTATTAAAAATGGAAATCAGGTCACATGCCTTTTCTGCTCTAACCTTTCCAGTGACTTCTCATAAAATGCAAACTGTTGAACCTGATTTGTAAAACCCTACATGAACTGGTGTCTGCCTATTTCCATGTGCTCATGTCTTGTCATTCTTCCTTACCCACTATGCTCAGAAGACCACACTGGACTTAGTGTCCTTGAATTCATCAAACTCATTTGGATTACACTCTTGGCTCAAGGACATTTGCAATGGATTTCCCATTAAAAAGAAAAAAAAAGTCTCCTTTCTTCTTTCTGTCTTTAACTGATGACTTATCAGGCACATCTCAGCATAAATGTCATCTTTCATAGAGGCATTTCCTGACCACCAAATCTGAAGTATCAATTAGACATCTTTACGCGATTGTACTATCTTAATTATCTGTGTAGAGGTTAGCACTTTCAGAAGGGTTATTTGTGTATTTATTATCTGTACTTGTCCACTTTGCTGTGGTAACAATCTCAAATAATAATTGCTTGTAATAAAGGTTATTTTTCCACATCGTATTACATGTATGCTGCTGGAGGCTACAGTTACGCTCCACATTTAGTCTCTGTGCCAGTATACGTTTAGGGTATAGGTTTGTTTCACAAGTTATTACATTCCAGGCCTTAAATTAAAATCATTCTTCTTGTGCAAATATATGTATTCCTGTAACAGAAGGAGAGACTCGTGACATTTAAAACTTCTGCTTGGACATGCTGCATACCATGTCTCCTCACATTCCATTGTCCAGAACAAGTCATGAGCAAGACCAAAATCAATGAGATTAGAGTATACGTGTATTATATATTTTTTTTATTCCTCTCTGAGGGTCAGGGACAAGTCTCATGACAACAACTGGGAATGTATAATCCTCTTAAAAGGAAGAGAAGAATGAAAAAGTACAAACAATAATACAATCTACAATACAATGTTTTAGCCACTTGAAACAGGGCCTTTTTTCTCTTGGTCATTGCTCTAATTCCTAAACTCAGCAGTATCTGACATCCATATTTGTTTAATAAATACACATCTGGGGAATAAATTATGAGTGAATACATGAATAGTCATGTGTTTCCATCATCCTGTGGTCCATCAACACTTCATTCTATTGCCAATTGGCTAGGAATCTATTAGTGGTTTCATATTCTGCCTCATTGATAGAGAATCTTTTCCCCTATCTAGAGGGTGAAAATGAGTATCAGGAACAGATTCTAGGATAAAGACATCAGCTAACCTTGTTGTCATTTTATTGTACTTTAAATGACAAATACAATGTGTTAAGCCATTATATATAGATGGGCATTAAAAATCTACTCTCCTAGGGAGCCTGGGTGGCGCAGTCGGTTAAGCGTCCGACTTCAGCCAGGTCACGATCTCGCGGTCCGTGAGTTCGAGCCCGGCGTCAGGCCCTGGGCTGATGGCTCAGAGCCTGGAGCCTGTTTCCTATTCTGTGTCTCCCTCTCTCTCTGCCCCTCCCCCGTTCATGCTCTGTCTCTCTCTGTCCCAAAAATAAATAAACGTTGAAAAAAAAATTAAAAAAAAAATCTACTCTCTATTTTTTCCCCCATTAACTGGACAATCAGGATGACATTGACAGTCATGAATTACTAAGTTCTTACCATACGTCAGTCACTGTGCTAAGCAATTTTCATATGTTGTCTTTCATGTTGCCTTTATAACAATTGTTTGAGATGTATTATTCCCATTTGAGAGAAAAGTAAACCAAGTAAGCTAGTTGTACACAACTGATAATATGAAACAGGGCTGGGATTTAAACACAGATCTGATTAACTGAAAAAAAACCCATCTTCGCTAATATTAACTACTTACCCCTAGGAAAAACTTAGTTTATGAAGCCAAAAGTAAAGGATATATTTTGCAATAATGCTGATTATTTTTAAACAAAGGAAATAATGACGATATAACATTGACAAGAATTAAGAATTCATTTCTAACATTTCCCTGTCATAGACAGCTGGACTTATTCATGAATATAGCCCCTGCTTATATAATTATGCTTAAAAACTACCCTGGGCCAACCAAGTTATAATCTATCATTTGTCAGGTCTTATGGCTTCAAGTAGACCTAACTGCCTCTGAATTATACATATTTAATTAGCTGTAAATTTAAGAACCAAACACACACACACACACACACACACACACACACACACACACAATAAAGCGAGAAGAAACTAAAGAAGAAAAAGATGACTACAAAGTATCCCAAAGAAATTTTCAAATATCACTTCAACATAGCAAAAACAAGGAAAAAATATGAATGTTTTTATTTGCTGCCTGGAAATAGGATGTAGTCTGGCTCAAAAATGATTTACTATTTAGCTTGTATAAAAATGAAAATCAATTTCTTTAGATAAGTTGTAAAAGAGTTTATATCGTAAACCAGAATGTCCTCAAATTTTTATTTTACACCTTTGAACAGAGACAGGCACACAACTTTTCTTGTGATTTCTAGGTGGCTTAGCTGTATTAAATTAAATTCCTGATTTCTCATTTCAGCAAGTTCTTTGTAATGTGAATTAATAGGAAGAGCAAAGAGTTCCTCCTAAATCTTCTCTCTTGTGTTGAAATTCATATTGAAAGCAAAAGTTTTGCTGTCTAGATTAATGCGGGTCTCCTGAGAAGAAATCATGGATATATGAGTTATTGGGCTTGTGATTAGTAATGGGAGTGGACCACTTTTGTTTGAACTATTAGATATCCAAGTAAAAAAAAATATTCTGATTCTGTCCAAGGGAAAGAAATCCATAATGCAGGTGTGTGTGTGTGTGTGTGTGTGTGTGTGTGTGCTTCCTGTTGTATATTGCTTTGTAATGATTTCAAATCTAATGGTTTATGACATTAGGCAAGTTGTTTTGGTCTAAGGGTGAATTTTAGAGGTCGTGTCAGGATGATATCAGCAGAACTATTATGGCACCGGGTGCTTATCAGTAGGAACACGTAGTTACTATGATGTAGTGGGCATTTAAAGGTTAAACATTAAGAATTTCTGAGGACTTGCTGACAGTATTCAGTCGGAGTGAGGCTACATTTTGCTGATTTAAATAGCTCTCGGAAGCGCTTGAGACACTTGCACTTGCTGTGTGTGGCCAGTTTACTTCTGGTGGACAGTGGTGTTAAACCGTGCAGCAGTCTCAGGAAGAGAAGGGATATCTGTTCCTGCCTCGGTGAGGCTACACGTTGTAGAGAGGGGTGCAATCTGTATCATGGCCTCCGGAACAAGAACCTGTAGAGCGAGCCACCTTGCCTGCCATCACCCGTGCCATTGTTCACTAACGACACACCCTAGCAGCGAGGGACCTAAGCACCAGCAGCTGATACTCAGCTTTTCTTTTTTTTAATATCTATTTATTTATTTTGAGGAGAGAGAGGGAGAGAGAGAGAGAGAGAGAGAGCACATGACTGTGAGATCATGACCCGAGCAGAAATCAAGAGTCTGATGCTTAATTGACTGAGCTACCCAGGTGCCCCTATTTATTGGCTTATTAAGAGATTTTATCCTGTATGCTGTTGGCTTGTAAAACATTATAAATTATAATTCCCACAGTGAACCTGGCAAAGACACATCTTAGTCTTGAGTATAATTTACCCTGAACAAAACACCCCCTTTATACTTCAGAAGTAACAATCACATGGTAATTTTCTGCTGATCTGGATGTTTAAGAATTTCATCTCAATTTTTCAACTATTTTTTATTTGCCTATGTTCGTAAGCAAATTGGCACAAAATTCTTCCAAAAAATGTTAGTATGCGTCTTTTAAAAGCAATTTTTTTTTTTCTAAATTGGGCTTTAGTCACGTATACATGGACAACTATTAAGAACGGGAGAAGAGGAAAACATTTTCAAGTCCCTGTTATAGACTGGGTGCTTCTGCATATTCTACATCATTTAATCTTCAAAAAAATCCTCATGGGTAGGTATTTTTAGCTTCATTTTTTGCAGATGAAGAAAACGAGGCTCAAAGAAGTAGTGCTATGGGAATACAATAACACTAGTCTAATCAAGTCTCCGCATTTCCTCTTGATGAGTATTTTGATGGCCTTAGGAGAAATGAGTTGGTAACTTGCTTTTAGCCCTTGCTCCAAATCATCCGTGCCATAGCAACACAGCTTACTACAAGGTGATCATAGATAGCAAAATTGTGTCTGTTTGATGTTGCAGAGCAAATAAATTTCCTAACCCCTCGAGACGATAGTGAAAATATTTTAGCTTCCTTTTAACAAAAAAAAAAATATGGTTTATAAGTATGACAAGAAACAAATGAGTAAGTAATAGTTATCTCAGAGTATTTAAATCAATTGGAAATACGTTAGACAGATTTTTGGAGAATATGTAACAGCAGTAACAGAAATGTGCATCAGCTCTTAAGAGCATTTACCTGTTTATAGCAGTCTTAGTAGAAGGTAATGCTTGGATTAAAATAAGATATTGAGCAAGACTTTGAAGTCCTATGAAGCCAGGCATGCCAAGGCCCTGGCATGTAAATGTGCTGTGGACAGAAGCAAGGAAGAGACTGCTTATCAGAAGGATCTTTTCACTTATGAAAACAAAGTAAGACATTCTATTCTTCTATCTCCAGAAATGGAGTATGTGGGAAAGCTACAAATGTTTTTGTTTTTGTTTTTCAGTTTTCCCAGGCCTTCCAAATAATAGCAGCCTTAGTGATATCCCATTAAAATTGGGCTTTTGGGTTTTTAAGCACGGGCTATTGCTATACAACGAGCAATTGTTCTAACACAAAAGAGGGGCATGTTGGGATCTTAGGATTGTCGTATAGACAAATATCATTCAAAATATATTAATCTGGTAAGACTAGCTAGACTCATATTCCAAAGTTCAATGTCAGTATGAGAGGAATAGCCTCATGCTATACTGTTCTGGACTCAAAGACCTTTGATGACAATCATTTGAAAAATACTCAACTTATTTTCCATAACTTAGTTCATTTGCCTCTTTTTTGAAGTACATGCAGTTTTGTTTCTACTGAAGTTCACTTTCAATACCACTTTCATTCATTCATTCACTGGGGACTTGTGAACTGTGACAGGGAAAAGTCCTTAATTTATTAATAAGTAAATTAATTAAAATATAAATGTATGTGCTATAAGCGCAGATGAGAGACAGAAATCATATGTTCTCTGAGTGTAGAAAGAGAAAGCATTGCCAAAGTGGGTGATTAAGAATGGCATCAGCAAGAACGTGGTATTTAGACTGAAATAAAAAGAGGTAAGATTTATACATGTAAAGCTGGCAGCTGAGGATCATGGAATAGTGATATCCAATTAACAAACGAGAGAGAGAGGAAGAGAGAGAAAACCAAGGAGAGGCTCAAGATCATACATGTTAAGAGGGTAGGAATAAGAAAAAAGAATTTGCAAAAGGGAAATAAAGGAATAGTAAAATGGCAATATTTATTGTCAGTTGAACTGACGTTTTAAAGAGAAAGTTTGAAGGGAAAGGTGATACGAATTGTAATTACTAGAGCGAAATGAAGAGAAATCTGGCAAGTTAAGGATGAAGAAAGCCTTTGACGTTCATTGATCAATGGAAATTGAGAAAACAGCTTTAGTGAAGTGGAAGAAGAAAGAAACCTTACCGCAAGACGTTCAGAATAAGTTCACGGTGAGCCTGTAGAGTCAATAAATAAAGGTTTCACCTTTGAAAAATGTGGCCATGAAGTGACGGATTGGTATAAGGCAGAAGCTTTAGACTAATAACTTGAGTGGTAGTAAAAGTAAGGATTGAAGAGACTATGTTTTTTTTGAGTCGAGAAGACGCGTGAAAAAATTAGTCTTTGTTGAGTAAGGAACCACTACGGTGGGATACATAAAGATAGATTATATAAGAAAACAACAACAACAACAACAACAACAACATTTAAAGTCCAAGGAAAAGCTTGGTTTTCCTGTAGTGGGAAAAGTTTTTCAGGTGAGTGAGAGAGAGATTAAAAACACTGCTGTAAAGTAGTGATGAGGCAGCTAAAATTTTCCTAAGAACTTCTAATTTCATATATTGGCTAATTTTGTAACTTTCCCTGAGAATAGAAGGTCACGTGACGAACACGGAGGCACCAGGTGCCTGCTGCGATGGATCTGAGGGATAGCATATCGACTTGAAGGAAAAAGACAGGTGTTACTAAGCAGGGATTTCTACAGCAGAGCTGTTCTGAATGATGCAAAGGTACAAAATAGAGCAATTGAGGAATGCTATAAAATGAGGAAAATCACACCGCTGAGATGGTTGAGAAATCAAGATACAGCCTGTTGTCAATAAGGGTTGTCAGAGTGGCTGAGGATGATGAAATGGAAGTGGTAAAAAAGGAACCTGTGAGTCGGGTGACAAAATCGTTTTTAAAAAAATGTTAGAGGGGCGCCTGGGTGGCGCAGTCGGTTAAGCGTCCGACTTCAGCCAGGTCACGATCTCGCGGTCCGGGAGTTCGAGCCCCGCGTCGGGCTCTGGGCTGATGGCTCAGAGCCTGGAGCCTGTTTCCGATTCTGTGTCTCCCTCTCTCTCTGCCCCTCCCCCGTTCATGCTCTGTCTCTCTCTGTCCCAAAAATAAATAAACGTTGAAAAAAAAAAATGTTAGAGTGTGTCCTTAAATAGCTGATTCATAAAGTTTGGTGTGCTTTATAATCATTCTAGGAAATATTTAAACATGGGACCATACCCTTGCAGATTAAAAGTTATCAGGTTTCAGGGACAACTTGACCACTTATATTTTGATAGTCTTTTCCAATATTTAGTAGTCTAAATATTGAGATCATTATCTTAAATACATATATATATATACACATATATACATATATGCATAGAATAAATGATGAGGAAAGAAATGTTGAAAAAAGTACAAATAATAGACAAAAAGTTAAAGCTTGTAGAAAGATTCCCAATGCTTTTCTTTTTATTTTTTTAATTTTTTTGTTTTATTATTATTTTTTTTATTTTGAGAAAGAGAGACAGAGAGTGAGCAGGTGAGGCACAGAGAGAGAGGGAGACACAGAATCTGAAGCAGGCTCCAGGCTCCAAGGTGTCAGAACAGAGTCCAACACAGGGCTCGAATCATGAACCGTGAGATGGTGACCTGAGCCAAAGTCAGATGTTCAACCGAGTGAACCACCAAGGCTCCCCTTCAATTTGAGCAATTCTAAATGCATATCTCATCAAGTCAAAAATGCCCCTGATAGGTGCCTAGTATGTGCCCAGAAGGCACCAAATGCTGTAGAATGGAAGGAGTGATTTATAATCCTTTCCCTCAGAAAGGTGAAGATGTCATGAATATTTTTTTTTTAATTTTTTTTTCAACGTTTATTCATTTTTGGGACAGAGAGAGACAGAGCATGAACGGGGGAGGGGCAGAGAGAGAGGGAGACACAGAATCGGAAACAGACTCCAGGCTCTGAGCCATCAGCCCAGAGCCTGACGCGGGGCTCGAACTCAGGGACCGCGAGATCGTGACCTGGCTGAAGTCGGACGCTTAACCGACTGCACCACCCAGGCGCCCCGATGTCATGAATATTTAAGTGAACAAAATTAAAAGAATAGAAGACCCAGGTAATGGGGACACTGGCCACTGATTTCTGAAGTCTCACTCATGTGATTCTGGACACAGTGTGCTCTGAATTCTCTTAAAACACATAAAACCAATGCTGTGTAGTTCTTTGGAGTGGTCCAATTAATTAACTTAACATGTAGGTTCTTTCAAATTGGAAAATCATTCTAGGAGGACTAATTGACAATACCTCTTAACATCCTAATAAATAGAGACCTTACCTAAATTTTAACATCTACAATTTTAGGATATTGCTTAACTACATATAATGGTACGTAAAATGCTCGAAAGATGTCTTTAGGGACGCCTGGGTGGCTCAGTCAGTTAAGCACCCAACTCTTGGTTTTGGCTCAGGTCATGGTCTCACAGTTGGTGAGATCAGCACATCTGTGCTGACAGTGCAGAGCCTGCTTGGGATTCTCTTTTTCCTTCTCTCTCTGCCCCTCCCCTGCCCGCTCTGTGTCCTTCTCAAAATAAATAAGTAAACTTAAAAAATTGTTTTAAAAGAATATATTTATTTATGCATGGGAAAGAGAAATTAAAAGATGGGAAATAAGTCTGATGCATTAAAAACTTCAGTGATTCCTCTTAACCATTTTTGCTATACTATCTAGGCACTTTTACCTTTACGATCTGATTCCTCCATTAACAAATATTTAAAATTATATTTTACGATGATATTGGTATAAAGACAATATTATATATTAAAATATTTTCTTTGACTTAAAATTTCAGTTTCTTTGGATGTTAAAAGAACTTAGAGGGACTCCTGGGTGGCTCAGTCAGTTGACCCTCTGACTCCTGTTAGGTCATGATCTCTCGGTTTGTGGGTTCAAGCCCCACGTTGGGTTCTATGCTGACAGTGCAGAGACTGCCTGGGATTCTCTCCCTCCATCTCTCTCTGCCCCTCCCCCACTCGCGTTTTCTCTCTCAAAAATAAATAATCTTAATTTTTTAATGTTTATTTATTTTTGAGAGAAAGAGACAGAGTGTGAGTGGGGCAGGGGCAGAGGGAGAGGGAGATACAGAATCCGAAGCAGGCTCCAGGCTCTGAGCTGTCAGCACAGATCCTGATGTGGGACTCGAACCCACAAACTGTGAGATCATAACCTGAGCTGAAGTCAGATGCTTAACCGACTGAGCCACCCAGGAGCCCCTCCCCATGCTTCTTAAAAGCAAGGAAAGGGAAAAGTTTCTGAAGGGCTATGCAGTGTCCTAAAATATGGCCTCATCCTTACATTTGGAGTAGCCCCGTATGGGTGTGATAGCTGAGGTTTTCCGTCACCTATATATAGTTCATTAAATCTCACTGCAAATTAAATTTCTCAGGGGCAGGGGTTGAATATTTCTTATTCTTATTTCAATTCTTAGAAAATTGCAGACTATCAACAAACATTAGTTTAGGGGAACTGCAGCCACCCATAGTGACTTCAACCAGACGTTGGTTGTGAATTGTGATTATTGGAGGAGTTAGGTCACTTATCTTGCTGCACTTAAAAGCAAAATCCTAAATTTTATTTTAGTAAGAGAATTCTTATTCAAAGTCACTACTGATTTCTTGTAATGAGGAAAGCAAAGCAATGGACGATGAATGGTTTTTGTATCTGTAAAATATCTAGAAGAGTCTGTTAGTTCACACCTTTAAAAAGAACATCCACTCAGGGTTCTTAAAATTATTTTTAATGTTTATTTTCGAGAGAGAGAGAGAGACAAAGTGTGAACAGAGGAGGGGCAGAGAGAGAGGGAGACACAGAATCCAAAGCAGGATCCAGGCCCTGAGCTGTCAGCATAGAGACCGAGGCAGGGCTCAAATCCATGGACCTTGAGATCATGACCTGAGCCGGAATTGGACGCTTAACCAGCTGAGCCCCCCAGGTATCCCTATCCATTAATGGTTCTTGAATAACTTACTGAATATTAGTAAAATACCTCAAGTTGAGATATTATTATGAGGCTTTTGCTTAAATAAACGTTGCTTCATGAAGAAGGAATGGATGTTTCTGAGTGAGATTTTGTAATAAATGATTGTTTTTTAGGTTGAGCAGAAAAGAGCAAATATGCTGAACATTTTAGGAGGTGGCAAAGCCCTGACTCTCAGATCTAAGAAGAAGCTGCTGGCAGTAGGTAAGGAGAGTGATGGGAGGGAGCAGGTATCAGACTGAAAGTTCTAGGGACAGGAATGGACACTTAACTTTAAGAAGCAGTGATGTCTGGCCTCCAATTTTTTTTTTCAACGTTTATTTATTTTTGGGACAGAGAGAGACAGAGCATGAACAGGGGAGGGTCAGAGAGAGAGGGAGACACAGAATCGGAAACAGGCTCCAGGCTCCGAGCCATCAGCCCAGAGCCCGACGCGGGGCTCGAACTCACGGACCGCGAGATCATGACCTGGTTGAAGTCGGACGCTTAACCGACTGCGCCACCCAGGCGCCCCTGGCCTCCAATTTTGTAACTTTCTTTTCGATGTTGTAAATTCCCTACATAGTATATGTATATATTTCCTCAAGTAGTTTTGAGTTACCAATGTCTTAGGGAATAAAGGAAAAGCTTGTGTCCATTTTCACAGGTAAAGGATGGACAAAATAACCACAAAAGCATGGCTGGATATAAAGGAAATGACTAGAAATAATGAAGAACCATTTGAGACAAAAATTCAGAGGAAGATGTGACAAGTAACCACTAAGACATATAAGCACTCCCCAGGGGTTCTCAGAATTATTCTGCGGGAAGGATCCTGATGTCACCGACTGGGACTTTATTTAATTTAGATACTAAGGGAAACGGTATGCAGAAACTTTGGGATGTGGAATCGCATTATTTAAATGCTACCTGAAATTACCACATAGACAATTTACAGAAATTCAAACACTGTAAATATCAAAATGAAGAAATCCAAGCACGACATGTAGTAAGCCAAACACAGTTCTAATGTGGAGGTTCATCTGACATTTTACTCATCCTCTATTTTTATTTTCCCCCAGTGGGTGACTTCCTAGAGACTATGACATGACATCTCTCTTCTCACACTGATTGCCCTCCTGTGGCAGAATCCCTACAAGGGTACCATCAGAAGAGTTTTAGAATTTCAGTGTAGTGACCAAAACAGATTAACATATACATTAAAAAACACACTTCTATTTTAAACATTTCTTAATTGGGATAATGTGCTTCTGTGGCAAGCTACTAAAGTATACTTACTGTGTAATACAATGACTAATTAATCCTGAAAAATGTGTTAGGATGTAATTGTGAAGTTTTAGCAACTTAAATAAGCTTCTCAGATAACTTGTTCTAATGGGGGAAAATATCCCAGAAGAAGATACTGTTAGTCATTAGGTGATAGGATTACATAGTTAAAATCATCTACTTATGTAGCTATGATTCTATCAACCTTTGTGTCTGCATGTATGTACGTGAATGATCAAGCTGTTCAAAAATTTACTGTTCAAAAATGGCATGTAGTGACTATTTGTAATTTTGCTGATACTGATGTTATTAAAAACACTAGAAACACTTGGAAAGTTTTTCACTTTTTTCTATTTATATTTCAACCTACACCCATGAATATATATATGGGTGTATATAAAACTTTAAAAGTTTTTTCTCAAAAAAGTAAAAATAGATCTACCCTATGACCCAGCAATAGCACTGCTAGGAATTTACCCAAGGGATACATGAGTACCGATGCATAGGGGCACTTGTAACCCAATGTTTAAAGCAGCACTCTCAACAATAGCCAAATTATGGAAAGAGCCTAAATGTCCATCAACTGATGAATGGATAAAGAAATTGTGGTTTATATACACAATGGAATACTACGTGGCAATGAGAAAGAATGAAATATGGCCTTTTGTAGCAACGTGGATGGAACTGGAGAGTGTTATGCTAAGTAAAATAAGTCATACAGAGAAAGACAGATACCATATGTTTTCACTCTTATGTGGATCCTGAGAAACTTAACAGAAGACCATGGGGGAGGGGAAGGGGGTAAAAAAGATAGGAGGGAGCCAGACTATAAGAGAGAGACTCTTAAAAACTGAGAACAAACTGAGGGTTGATGGGGGGTGGGAGGGAGGGGAGGGTGGGTGATGGGTATTGAGGAGGGCACCTGTCGGGATGAGCACTGGGTGTTGTATGGAAACCAATTTGACAATAAATTTCATATTTAAAAATAAATAAATAAATAAATAAATAAATAAATAAATAGTTTTTCTTTCTAGAATTTCTGTATGGGATACAGCCTTCCCGTGCTATTTTCTTTGTGTTGTTTTATTTTATTTTATTTTATTTTATTTTATTTTATTTTATTATTTATTTTTAGAGAGAGAGAGTGGGAGAAAGTTGCAGGGGATGAAAGAGAGAAGGGAGAGAGAAAGAGAGAATCTTAAGCAGGGTCCACGCCTGGTGTGGTGCCTGACACAGGGCTCCATCCCACGACTCTGGGATCATGATCTGAGCTGAAATCAAGAATTGGATGCTCAACCGACTGAGCCAGCCAGGCGCCCACCCTGTGCCATTTTCTAAACTCTGGAGACTCATTTGGCTTTGTCTCACCTGTCTGACATTACTGTGACTCCAGCATGTATTCAGCCTTCTTCCGATCCTCCCCCCACCCCCATAGGGCAAAGTTGCCCCATAGGGCAAAGTTGTTTTTTTTTTTTACTTTTTTTTTTGTTTCTTAAATGTTTCTTTATTTTTGAGAGAGAGAGACAGAGCACAACCTGGGAAGGGGCAGAGAGAGAGAGAGGGAGGCACAGAATCTGAAGCAGTCTCCAGGCTCTGAGCTGTTAGCACAGAGCCTGATGCAGGGCTCAAACTCACAGACTGTGAGATCATGACCTGAGTCAAATTCGAATGCTTAACTGAGCCACCCAGATGCCCCAAAAGCTGTATTTTTTTATTTTAAGCTAATTTTCAAAAAGTAGAAATATAACTAAGGAGGGAACTAAGCAACATCAAGAAATTAAAATACACTAATGCTGCTTTGCATACATGCTCAATTTTTTATGACTGGACTCAAATGACTGGCCCTACAGAATTTTGTTTTAATGTGATCAATAATCTATTGTTAAATTTGTAATATTTCTCCCTATTTTGGCATCCAGTTACCATGAGTTACCCTTTGGATTCCTCAAATTCAGTTTTACTCATCAAATTTTGCTTGCCCTAGTGTTTTAATCCTTTAGTGCTTATTGATGTTACACTGATACAACAATCAAGTAATAAACTTATAACTTCTCCTGTATCTAATTGGGTATTTCAAAATACAATTGAGTCACATACACCTACATTGTTCATTTATTCATTTAAGGATTAATTCAAATGTACTAATTTAATGCCTATTGTGTGCCAAAATTTGCATTGTATTTAGGGGCACCAAAACCAAATTCCTCTACTCTAGATAATGGGAACTTCAAGAATGCAGTCATGAAATCCCAGTTAGAGTATATAAATAGAGAGCTGTCTTTTCATCTCCTTGTCTCAGTTTTGCACCAAAATACTAAGATTTTATATTCTGACCACCTGAACTATAACTTTCATAGTATATTGTCAACACCAAGAGTCACCTGCTGGTCTACGTGCCTTCTGTGGAAATATAATATTGAGGTTTCCTGTTGGGCCAAGATATTTTTATATATTATGTATCTAGGTAGTTATATTTGTAGCCCCTCTGCCTGATTCTTTTTTTTTTTTCTTTAATTTTTTTTTCAACGTTTATTTATTTTTGGGACAGAGAGAGACAGAGCATGAACGGGGGAGGGGCAGAGAGAGAGGGAGACACAGAATCGGAAACAGGCTCCAGGCTCTGAGCCATCAGCCCAGAGCCCGACGCGGGGCTCGAACTCACGGACCGCGAGATCGTGACCTGGCTGAAGTCGGACGCTTAACCGACTGCGCCACCCAGGCGCCCCCCCTCTGCCTGATTCTTGTAGCCCTTTGACTAATTCATTTAAGACACAAAATGCTAAAGTTGCATTCTTTGTGGGACATAAAATGCCTACTCCAGACTCATAATCAGAACAGATCCAGCAGACTTTAAAAATGATATGAAGTATATTTGGATGAAATTACTGCCTTCATGGCACATCATTATGACAATATGTTTGTGGGTTTTTGTTTTCTGTTTTTTCCTACCTTTAGTTTTTGGATTCATCTATGACAACAATAAGCCTAAACAACAACAAACTTCTTAATAACCACTAAGGAACTAAATAACTAGATC
Source organism: Leopardus geoffroyi (assembly GCF_018350155.1). NCBI lineage: Eukaryota > Metazoa > Chordata > Mammalia > Carnivora > Felidae > Leopardus > Leopardus geoffroyi. The sequence continues at coordinate 177,747,197 of NC_059327.1, forward strand.
AATATCTCTGATAATGTGGTCTTGTACCTACAAAATTTATACACACATATGGATTCAGGGAAGATAATTTTATTCAATATTGTTCCCATAAAATACCCAGAATTCCATCACTAGGCATTTATTAACTCTATTTTTAAATTGATAAAAATGTGTAATCGTTTTGGCCAGTAACCTCTCTCACCTGTGTCATGTGAATGCCAACTTGAAAGAAGCATAAGAAAACATTTTATTGGGGACTCTGAAAAAGATGATACATTATAACCTACTAAAAAAGAAAGCACCAAAACAATTCTCTGAACTTTTTTATTATAAGGGAAATATTGTGATGACATGTGAATTATTTCTAATGCTTGTTTATATATACATGTGGAAATGAGAAGTGAGAAATTTGGAAATTAATCTGTTTGGGTTTTTTTTTTTTTTTTTAGGTAGCTAATTCTAATTTCATTTTCAAAATGAACTTTGGAACATGATTCAATTTGTTTATCTGCAGGAATAAGTTAACTAGTTAGCTATATCTATACCACATCTCATATTTCTACTTTATTTTGGTCTCCATTTAAAAGTGGCAGAATTATTTTAGAAAAAAATACTAAAAAAATTTAACAAGAGAACTTTTATAAAGTTCTACTGAGAAGAAAACATGAATTTTGCCAGTGATAATTTCACTGCAGTCCTTTATCTGTTCATTTTTATGCAGTTTAATATAACCACATATATCTATAATTTTATGTTCAGATAATTTTCCTTCCAATCATGTAAGCTACTAGCTTATAAAAATAATTTTGATGGCAATATACCCTATTACATGAGAAAAATATAATTTACTTAATATCCAAATCATAATGGGGTTTCATATGTAAACTATCTCAGAGATGAGTAAATTATTTAATGATTAAACCCACTGTTTTAATTATGAATATGTTAATATAAGACATGTACTCAAAATAAAAAAAAATATGAATTCCTCAGTTAAGTATTTAAAGCTAAATCTCCAATGAAAGCAAAAAAAAAAAAAGATATTTAGAAATAATGTATTTTATATGCTTTAATCCAATCAGGTAATAATTGTGTTAACTAACACTATAGGTATTAGAGTATTGTTATAAATTAATATCCAAACAAATCGTTGGTTTAGTGTAGTATATATAACATGTCTCTGTAATGGGGTTAACCAAAACAAAGATCCAAAAGTTCTAGCCAGTTTGATTGGGCACATGAAGTTGAAATAATAGAACTTTACCTCACTGTGCTTCAATCACTTTCGGTTAAATAGGCATAACAGTAATGATACTTTCTGTCAACACCTCACCCCCCACCAGCACCAAAAAAAAAAAAAAAAAAAAAAAGAAAAAGAAAAAAAATACGTAGAGATTTTGCCTGACATGCAAGCCACCTGGTTTTGTTTGGTCATTTTTTTCATGGATCCTGGTAGAAAACACAAGTGTCCTGTGTTAAAGTCAACGGCTGCTTCATTACTCATAGCAATAGCTGGATTATTAACACTTTTGTGCTGGTTCTCTGAGCCCTAATTCCCACAGAACTATGCAAAGATGGCTTGATGACACTTGTCCAGTGTCTTGTATTATGAAAGGGGACCATGCTTTTAGGTAGTTTGAATCTTTTATAAGCATTTGCTTCTTTTGCCCTGAAGGAGATGATATTTTTATTATCCTGGACAGGATTATCTCATGCTCTGGAGGAAGGCACTATATCTTCCAAAGCTACACTCCTCAAATATCCTTGAAAGGTAATTCAGAACGAAGGACAGTGCATCCCTTTAAGATAAGCAGAAAAATAATGGACCCATAGAACACTACCTCTCAATGCTCACCTAGTAGGTTTTCAATGTATATATTCACACATTCATGTATGTGTGTATATACAGTCATTTTTATATTTCATGTATGTAAAGCATACAGTGACCTATTACCATTTATTATTATCCAATTCAGCATTCTCTGATTTTCTCTGTAGTTCAAAGCATTCTAAAAGGTGTTGAAGATAAAATATCAAAAGTTCATTCAAAGAGGGACACCTGGGTGGCTCAGTCAGTTAAGCGTCTGACTGCAGCTCAGGTCACGATCTCCCGGTTTGTGAGTTCGAGCCCCGGGGCGGGCTCTGTGTTGACAGCTCAGAGCCTGGAGCCTGCTTCAGATTCTGTGTCTCCTTCTCTCTCTGCCCCATCCCCCATTTGTGCTCTGTCTCTCTCTATCAAAAATAAATAAATGTAAAAAAAAATTAAAGTTCATTCAAAGAAATTGCATACTCAGGCTTTAGACAAATAACTACATAAACAGTTTTGAGTATATATTTCAAAGGTAATGACCTAGGCTATGGTGGCCTATGGAAACCACTTATTTAATTTTAGATCTGCAACATGAGTGGAGCTAGGCAGCTGGCTTTGGGAACAGAGAACATTCTTAGCATAGAGATCAAAAGTTTCTAAAATGGAAAAGAGCATGGCAGTATCGAGAAATAAAAGCAAACAGATATGGCTTGAATATAGAAACCTGGAAAAAAGAGGTAGAGTATGAGGCAGGAGAATGGATTAGCTCACATCAGGCGAAAACTTTTTGGTCATGCTAGTATTTTGGTATTGCTTCTATGGACAATGTAGTGGTATCAGCAAAATAAGGCATATTTCTCCTACCATGTCAAACAATCAAGACTGCAACTCAGATTTATTCATTCAATCACTATTCTTCATTTTGTACAGAAAACTGAGTGCAGAACAAACCCTTGCTGCTTCGCTCCTTGGTAGATTCAACCAAGTTGAAGTAATTGTGTTCTCTATGGGTAATGTAAGAACAATTTTCAGACAAGTTTAAACCCAAGAAAATCAGAGAAAAGAAAGGAACTACAAAGTGTTGATTATTTCCTGGGGTTACATATGAATTTTGTCATTAAAAGAAAAAAAAATGGATGTGGGGAGCCTGGGTGGCTCAGTCTGTTGAACGTCTGACTTTGGCTCAGATCATGATCTCTCAGTTGACAAGTTCAAGCCCCGTGTTGGGCTCTGTGCTTCAGCTCAGAGCCTGGAGCTTGCTTTGGATTCTGTATCTCCCTCTCTCTCTTCCCCCCCTCCCCACCCCCGGTCATGCTCTGTCTCTCTCTGTCTCAAAAATAAACACTAAAAAAAAAAAAAATTAAAAATGGATGTTACAAGGTTTTCTATGTGGAGTTAGTAAATTTTTGCAAAAATAAGGACAAAGGCTCTATTTTGGTGAAATACACACATGAGGAAAATGAGTTTTATCAACTACGTTGTTCTTTCTAACCTCAAATTGAGAAATTAAAGGGCTATATAAATTGCAAACAGCCTGTCCGAGCAAGTTCAGCATTGAATTAGGGCTTTGAAACATTTGCTGCCTGGAGTAGGCTGTTTTGAACTTGTTTCAAAGTCTCTAGAGGCTGAGGAAATTTTATTATGTAAATTTAGGCCCACAGAAACTAAATCCTTCCATACCCTCATTACTCTAGAGTAAGGGGGTGTAGAAGACGAATATATGCTTTTAATAAGCAAATAGATGTACTATAATCTTAATAGAGAGAATGAAGATCATATGTAATCTCACTGAGGTGAAATTTGGTTTTTTTTCATATACCGTAAGTCACTTTAAGAGCAGAGAGATTAGGTTATCATAATCTAAATTCACAGAAACGTAATTTTAAAAACATTATTCATACTTGATCTCTTCCCTCAGCTATAGTACATATCTCATGAATACTAGCCAGCTATTTTCTATAGACTTCTGCTACTTTAACCAAGACTGTTGTGATGATTACAAAAAGATAAGAGATAACTAGAAACCCATGATGAAATTTTAAAATATTGAGAATACGTAGTGGCTAAAATCTTCCCAAACAAAGAATTTGGTGGTGTCAATACTGTTAGAAAAATATACAACAAGGAAACTGTTCGATGCAAAATGTTAAGTAATAAAAGTGAGGGAGAAAAGCAGCCTGCTAGCCATACTGTAACAAAATGAAGCTGATAATTAAAACAAAACAAAACAAAACAAAACAAAACAAAACAAAACAAAACAGAACTTTCCAGAGTTTACACATGTTGGAGACCTTGTATCCATATCCATGCTGCCTATGATCTCAGGAAATTCTCTGCAAAACGACAAACTTTACAACATGTAGTTACAATATCCTGAACTAAGGGCATCTGGGTGGCTCAGTCGGTTAAGCATCCAATGCTAGATTGTGCTCAGGTCATAATCCCAGGGTAATAGGATCGAGCACCATGGTAGGCTCAATGCTGAGCATGGAGTCTGCCCAAGATTCTTTCTCTCTATGGGGCGCCTGGGTGGCTCAGTCAGTTAAGTATCTGATGCTTGTCTTTGGCTCAGGTTGTCATCTCATGGGTCCTGAGTTCAAGCCATGTGTCAGGCTCTGTGCTGACAGCAGGGATCCTGCTTGGGATCCACTCTCCCTCTCTCTGCACCTCCCCTGCTCACTCTCCCTCTCTCCCAAAACAAATAAATAAACTTAAAAAAATTTCCTGAACTACATCCTATGGTTTACATGCTAACATTTTTATAGTATTGCAGAATATAATGTTGCAAAAACCAATCTTATGACAATTGACATGTCAATAAGTCAGATACATATAATTGGTCTATAAAAGTACTAACAAAGAATTATAATTATTCATTCATTAGATAGTTATAGAGTTCTATTATGCTCAGCTCTAGAGGTATACAAAAATAAGTGTCATGAAGTTGACCTTCAAAAAAGTTGTTAATAGGAAGGTAACATGCATACACAAATAACCATGAAATCTAAATGAGAAAATGGCTATGTTCGGGATACTTCACTCACTTTTGTTAGTACTATGTCCTACATCAGGGCAGAAATCAGAATCATTCTTACTAGCACATAATTAAGGTATATTTTTAAGATAAGGCTGATTAATGTTAGCAGGCTATAACTTCACATGCATCAAAAATATCAATTATCTTCTCGTTTTATTTGAGCCCTTTCAAATGATATTGTATCATGTTGCACTATACTTCCCATCTCTTCTATCCAGTTAGAGGAAACTATATAAAGTGTCTCTAACCCTTTCCAAAGTTCCATTTTCAGTCATTATTTCCACTGTAGTAAGCAGATTTTTAAGATAGCCCCCAAGATTAGTGGCCCCTTGTATGCTTCCTTTCCTTTGGGTATATGCAGAATCTGTGCCTATGATGAAATATCATTCCTGTGATTTAGTTATTTACTAGTCTGTTGACTTTAAGTCATTTAAAAGAGAGATGATCTGGGTGGGCCAGACTTAATCCTTTCTGAAGTCAGACATTTCCAAAGTTTGAGAGGGGCCATCAAAGGGGTTATAGCACAAAGAACTGCTAGCAGCTTCCAGATGCTGAAGGTGGCCCTGGGCCTATAGTTAGCAAGTCAACCCAGGCTCTAGGCCTATAATTAAAGAAGCTAAAATTTGCCAACAGCTAAATGAGCTTAAAAGAGTACCTGGACCTCTAAAAAGAAATACGGCCCAACTGAAAACCTGACTGCAGCTTTGTGAGACCCAGAGCAGAGAGCCTGTCCAGGCTTCTGCCCAATAAAAACGGTGAAATAATAAAGATTGCTTCAATTTGCTGAGATTGTGGTCATTTGTTATATAGCTGTGTAAACAACAAAACCTCTTTCCTGCCCTAAAATCAAAAGGTGAAGCCACAGTTCGGCCCTTATTCCTAAAGCAGCTCCTTCAAACTGCCGGAAACTAGACCTTCTTAGCTCATCTCTCCCTTGATGATGCCTTTGTCAGTGTCCCCAAGCTGATTTTGTTTGTTTTGCAGACCAATGTTCCTTAAGATCTCAGTTGAGAAGCTAAGTGTTGACCACTCTCTCTAAAGGCCACAAATGTCCTAATTTGCCCCACATTTTGATGGTCTTAAAGAGCTTTCTCCCTGGAGAATCAGTCAAGCTCTTCCCAGGAGGCTATGTAGCTCCCATAACATGGCAGCTGAGACTTATTATCACTGCCAGAAGGTCTTCACGGCAGCAAGGCGTCTATTTGTATTTTTGTATTTTTGTTGTGCTCCTTCCATGTTGCTTGTGATTGTATAGCCCTGTTTAAACTTGCTGTGTAGTTGCATCTCTAACGTTTTGAGAGTCACTCACTTAAGTATTCGTCTCTCACAATACATTATTAATGCTTTTATTTGTTGTTCTATGTTCTTTTTTTTTTTTTTTTTTTTTTAATTTTTTTTTTCAACGTTTATTCATCCTTGGGACAGAGGGAGACAGAGCATGAACGGGGGAGGGGCAGAGAGAGAGGGAGACACAGAATCGGAAACAGGCTCCAGGCTCCGAGCCATCAGCCCAGAGCCCGACGCGGGGCTCAAACCCACGGACCGCGAGATCGTGACCCGGCCGAAGTCGGACACCCAACCGACTGCGCCACCCAGGCGCCCCTATGTTCTTTTTTTAAAATTAAAAAAAATTAGGGGCGCCTGGGTGGCGCAGTCGGTTAAGCGTCTGACTTCAGCCAGGTCACAATCTCGCGGTCCGTGAGTTCGAGCCCCGCGTCGGGCTCTTTGCTGATAGCTCAGAGCCTGGAGCCTGTTTCAGATTCTGTGTCTCCCTCTCTCTCTGCCCCTCCCCCGGTTCATGCTCTGTCTCTCTCTGTCCCCAAAAAAAATAAACGTTGAAAAAAAATTTTTTTTTAAATTAAAAAAAATTAATGTTTATTTATTTTTGAGACAGAGAGAGACAGAGCATGAGCTGAGGAGGGTAGAGAGAGAGCAGGAGACACAGAAACCAAAGCAGGCTCCAGGCTCTGAGCTGTCAGCATAGAGCCCGATGCGGGGCTCAAACTCACAAACTAAGAGATCATGACCCGAGCTGAAGCCAGACACCCAACCAATTGAGCCACGCAGGCGCCCCTGTTCTATGTTCTTTTCTATTGCTACTGTTTTTTTGCTGCACTAGTGACAAATCCAGGCCTACATTTTCTCTTTACAGAATCTTAATTTAGGAAGCAGAACTTAAGGAACTGAGAGTACTAAACAAGAGGAAGGAGAAGACGTAGGGAAAAAATTCCAATCTTTCACTTATTTCTCATCAAATATTTTAAAAGGTCTAATCCAAGCTCCTTCCAAAAAAACAGAGTCCTTTTTTCTAAGGACATCCCCCCCGCAGCCAGCCACACTGTCACATCTGGTTCTCCAAAGCCAGGACTCTACTCCAACTATGTGATTCTTACCCAAGTGCGTCTTTCTCTTCTCCCTCGGGTATCTCACAGCTTTTGTTGACAAGTTTAGATCTTGCTATATCTTTTTCTTCTTAAGACCAGTCTTTCCAGTCTTATCTCTTTCTGTTCAATTTTAGGCAGAATTCTGTGTCCCAGAATTACAGCAATCTGATATTTTTCTCAAAAGGAGAGTGGGGCGCGTATGCAGAGAGATTTCTTTGGCAAAACGGTGATGTGTTTTTGCTTGTTTGTTTCTACCTATAGAGGAGTAGAGATTGTTAATAAAATACTCAGGTTTTCTTTTAACTCTCCCGTCTGGGTAAATTGACTTAAAAATTCAAATTTGACATTTACAAATGTAGATTTAAAAAAAAATGTCAAAAAAAACAGTATGTAGCTCGAAGGATTCAGGTTTTGAGTCAATGTCTCTGATACGTTCTTTTTTTTTTTTTTTTAATTTTTATTTCAACGTTTATTTATTTTTTTGGGGACAGAGAGAGACAGAGCATGAACGGGGGAGGGGCAGAGAGAGAGGGAGACACAGAATCAGAAACAGGCTCCAGGCTCTGAGCCATGAGCCCAGAGCCTGACGCGGGGCTCGAACTCATGGACCGCGAGATCGTGACCTGGCTGAAGTCGGACGCTTAACCGACTGCGCCACCCAGGCGCCCCTCTGATACGTTCTTCAACACGGTGGGGCTGTCAGTAATGTTTTCATTCAGAAAGTGAGCAAAGTATTTCCCTTTGAATTAGATTTTCACACTGTAATGCTTAGAAACATGAATATATGGACTGTGCCCTCTAGGATATTGGTTGAGAGCCAGTTACCAGGAGGGACCACAGAGGAATTCTGGCTTGTTATTACATCCTTATTTAGGTAACCCGATTTACCACGGGTTTCTCCAGAAGTCTAAAACTACCAGAGACCTCCCTAACCTGACTTCAGTTGTGAGGTTTTAGTTTGTATTTTCCATGACATTATGTTGATAGGACCAATTGGAGCTTAGAATCTATAGAAGAGAGGAAAAGAAAGAAGATATCCCCAGAACTTATGTACAGCATGGTGATGATAATTACTATATTTGAAAGTTGTTAAGAGGGTATATCTTAAAAGTTCATACCATACACACAAAAAAGTGCCTATGTAGGTTGACAAATCTGTTAACCAAACTGATTATGATAGTCACTTTGCAATTGACACATAGATCAGTATGTTGTACACTTTAAACTTATACAATACTATATGTCAGTTATATCTCAGGAAAGCTGGGAACAAAACAAAACAAAACAAAACAATAGCATGCAGAATGCTAATCAGCACAAATGGGAAGGATTTACTTTTTTCTTATTGTCTTCTAAAGGGCTTAACTAGTGAAAACAGATATCAGATTCTGCATTTATAATAAAATACATGTTCGTAGATAGGAGGAAATATAACACCCATGATATTGGTCAAAAAAGAAAAAAAAAAAAGAAAATGAAATACCAAAAAGATTGGTCTAATTGTATACAAGGCAATCTAAATATTTTAAATGATGTTTTGTTGTGTTTAAGGCATTGACATTTATACATAGAGGTACATGCATATATGTGTTTTTAATGTGTGATCTATACATATATGTATACATATTTTATGTGTGTGTGATATTGCTCTGTCTATGCAAATTACACACAGGATGGCAAGATACTGTTTACAAAACAAGTAAGCCTGCTGGGTTTAATCACCACAAACAATAAGTCTCTCTGAACCTGCTGCTAGCAGCTTTTGGGTGTCCTTTATTAGTGGATATATAAAGACCCCTTTGAATTTTTAAAATCCATTGCTGCTGCTTTCCTTACAAGTGTTGTTACAGCAGTATTCTGACTTGACCTACATTCTCCAGATTCCTTTAATATTGTGAAGTTCCCTTTCTTACTACTAAAAAAATGCATCTGGGCAATGGAGTTGGTAGATTAGCAATTGCTTTTTCTTCCTAGGACTATGGCCAATTCCATGTTTTCCTTAAGCATCCCATTCTGGGCAACACCTCTATGTCTGGGTGAAATAAATCTGCTAGCCTGCATTTCTCCTCAATTAGGTAGCTACATCCCACAGTGACCTGCTACTGGCTAGTGCACTGGGACACTCTAATCTTCTCCCTTCACCAGAAACCATAACTTTCCTCAGGACTGATAGACTTTCAAAGAAAGTATATTTGCGTATGTGACAGAGACAGTGAGGGGACAGGTCTTTCACTCCTTGTATACAAACAAACTAGTCTGTGCAAAATGTATCAGTCAGAATGTTTATTTATGAATTCCAATCTCACTTTTCTCATAGTTCATATTTATTGTTTTTAATAGACTTATGATTTTATTTCTTGTGTAGTGATAGTACAGTGGCAACGATTGATGTGTGTGGTCGTGTGTGTGTGTGTGTGTGTGTGTGTGTGTGTGTCTGAAATAAAACTCTTTCATTCACTATTCAGTGTTTTCAACATTGCCCACAAATCAAAAGCAACCTGTGTTTGCAGCAGTAATCACTATTTCTAGAATCTGGCTCTGTTTGTGTGACTGCCTCTTCATTTTGGGCTCTATCCAGTTCTTTCGTTAAAAAGTCTTCTTGTTTGGATTATCCTTCCATAAATAGATATACTTGCATCCTGTTTCCTAACCTACAGATTTTTACTCAGTAGTGAGTCTCTTAAGAATTCTTTTTCTTTCTTCCTGTCTTTAGCTGTTCCATTTCAGATCACTACAACCAAGAACCCTCAAATCAGATAGTTGCCAGGTCTCTGTAAAGAGGCAGCCAAGAATATGAAGAGCAAATTAGTAGCCAGAAAAACCTGGATATATTTTCACTGCCGGATATTTCTCAGACTTGGGAAAGTTACTTATATCAACTTGCCTCATTGATCTCATTCATAAAGTAGGCATGGTGAATGCCTATCTTGTTTCAATTATGACATTATGAAAAGAAAATACATAATAAAAAGTTATAAATGGGAAGCATAATACAGCTAGAAAAAAGCTAGACAGTAGTAGAAGGCAAAGACCTTAGAATTATAGTGAGAAGACCTATAGAGAATTTGGAGCCCATTCTCTAGAGGTCTGTTGTATTTTTGCACCTTTTTGAGCAGAAACGATGACTCCATTTATACAAGAGAATCTTTCTAAGGATGTATATATAGCAAACAACCCTAGAAGATAGAGTATCTCCTTTTGAGAAAATAACAGGTTTGTTTAATATCCAGTATAATAGAGATGTCTCCTTGTGGGAAAATCAGGCTTACTGCCCATTATAAAATATTTGGCTCCCCTAAGATTGAGGCTTCTCTCCTATAACACAGTACATTGAAAGAATACGTGTCATCTGGCCCTCTTCATGTCACTGTGGAAATTGGAACTCTGCAAAACTACTGATACTCTGGCTACTGCTAGTGCTCTAAGTAATCCTTTTTTTTCTCTGACCCTGGAGTCTCCAGACTTCCGCCAGCATCTATGAAAGTGTGGCAGGCCTACTTAATAGCTGGTAAGCAGTTAAACTTCCAAACATTCAGCTCTTGACTGACCGACCAGAAGGCCTAACCTCAACTGCAGTATTTATGATGACAATTAAAACAACTCACTTAAAATGATCAGATTTCAGGTTTTTCTTATTATGGTACAGGGAACTTAGCTTAATACTTTCTTTTTTAAAAAAGTTTTTTTAAATATTGTATTTAGTTTTGAGAGAGACAGACAGAGTAGCAGTGGGGAAGGGGCAGAGAGAGAGGGAGACACAGACTCTGAAGCAGGCTCCATGATCTGAGCTATCTGCACATAGCCTGATGCAGGGCTCTGACTTGTGAACTGCAAGATATGACCTGAGCCAAAGTTAGATGCTTAACTGACTGAGCCACCTAGGCACCCTTAGCCTAATACTTTCTAAATTACATCAAGCATTAAAGACCATGGTCCCAGAAATGGAATGGCTGACAAATGGGGGAAGAGATGAAAAAAAAATGGAGTTGTATTTATTGAACTTTATTTTTGATGGAGTAGTTGCAGTGTCATTTAGTACCTATGTGACCTAGGGAAGTAGGTCAGTATGTTAATAGTAATATTAATGCTAACGTTAAAGATTTCTAATTTAATATCTCATACAGTTTATGATAAGAGCAAGATTCAGACTTAATCATATCACATATTTATTCATAAGGTGGCACACAGAGTCACAAAAAGTATATTATGCATTTTATAACTTCCCTGAACTCTGCTTTTTTTTTTTTGTTCTAATAGCACCCTGCATGAAAGTATTTCCAAAAAATTGCAAAGATATTTTAGTGGCACGATTCATCCTATAACACGATTAAGTTCAGATAGCAACGATGCTCAGAGTAGAAGGTGAAACAGAAGGAGGAAACTGAAAGAACAGATGATACCAATAAGAAAAATACCAAAATGGCATATCTAAATCCAAGCCTATCAATACATTATTTAAACACCACAATAAGGCCAAGATTATGATATGAATAAAATGCCAGCTCCCAACTATGTATTGCCAAAAAGAAAACCACTTTAAATATAAAAGCAGAAATAAGTTAAAAGTAAAAGTGCATCAGACTAACACAAATCAAAAGAAAGCTCAATTACTTATGTAAAAGTCAAGGTAGATTTCAAAGCAAAGAATAATACTAGGAATAAAGAAAGTTGCTTCATAGTGATAAAGGGATAGAAAGTCAAGAAACCTCATCAAGAGGACTTAGCGATCCTAGATGCTTAGGTGGCTAACAACAGAGCTTCAAAACGCATTAAGTAAAAATTGTAAAACTGAAAGTAGACATAAACAAATCTCTAATTATGATTGAAGACTTACACACTCTTCTCAGTAATTAGTATCACACATAAACAGAAAATCAGTTAGGATATGGCATCCCAAAACAGCGCTATCAGCAAAGACCCAATTATGACATTTATAGGACTCTCCACTCAATAGCAGCAGAATATACATTCTCTTCACATGAACATAAAACATTTTCCGAGGTAGACTATATTTTGGCCCATACAATAGGTCTCCATAACATCTAAAAGTATTCAACTAATAGAAAGTATGTTATCAGATCACAGTATGTCAATTCTCTGTAAACTGATTTATAGATGCAATGCAGTCTCAATCACAATCCCAGCACTCTTTGTGGAAAATAACAGCTAAATTGGTTCTGAAATTTTTATGGAAATACAAAGGAGCTGGAATGATCAAAAAAGGTCAAAAAGGGAAAAGATAGTTGGAAGACTTGTACCCTTTAACTTCAAGACTTATATAACTACAGCAATGAAAGAAGCATGCTATTGGTGTAAAGATAATCAAAAATATCAATGGGATAGAAAAGAGAGCCCAGAAATAGACCCACACTCATATGATAAATTGATTTTTGACAGAGGTATTGAGTAATTCAATAGGAAATACATAATCTTTTCAAAAAGTGGTGCCAGAATCTTTGAATAGTCACATAGACAAAATGAATTTTAGCCCTTCCTTCACACAGTATAAAATATTAATTTAAATGATTAATAGATCTAAATATAAAAGCTAAAGTGTATTTCTAAATTCTAAAAAGATTTTTTAGTGTAAAATCTTCGTGACCTTAAGTTTGGCAAAGACTTCCTAAGTAGATACCAAAAGCACACACTCTAAAACAATAAAAAATTAATAATAATAATGATTCATTGGATTTCCTAAAAGTTAAAACTTTTTCTTTTAAAAGGAAAACACCATTAAGTAAAACAAAATCTCAGCTACAGATTGGGAAAAAAGTAATTGCAAAATACACATCTGGCAGATTTTTTTTTTTTTAATCTAGACTATTGTAGCAAAAACACAAGTGATAGTAAGACCAACGACCCAATTTAAAATAGCCAAAGATTTGAATGGTAACCTCACCAAAACTGAGGGTGACAAAACAGGTGAAGGTAGTCAAAAGTACAAACATCCGGTTCTAAGGTAAGTAGGTCCTGTGGATGTAATATACAACATGATGACTCTAGTTAGCAATACTGCATTACAGATTTGAAAGTCCATAAGAGTAAATCTTTTAAAGTTCTCATCACAAACAACAACAACAACAACAACAACAACAACAAAACCCTGTAACTGTGTGTTGTGATAAATGTTAACTGAACTTACAATAAACGTTACTGAACATTAAGTAAAAATTGATAAAACTGAAAGTAGACAAATAAATCTCCAATTATAATTGAAGACTTACACACTCTTTTCAGTAATTAATATTGCAACAAAACAGAAATCAGTTATACTTATATATATAAATGCATATATAAATATTTTATATTTATTTTATATTTATATTCATATATAATTTTTATTTATAAAATATTTATATATGCATTTATATAATATATAATATATTACATATATAATATACATTCATATAAAATATAAATATATATTATATATAAATATTATAAATTATATAAATACTTTTATATAAATATTATCCATCATGATTACATATATAATATATAAACAAATACAATAATATATATAATCACAATGTTGTATACCTAAAACGAATACAATGTTATGTCAACTATATCTCAATATTTAAAAAAAAAAAAAATTAAAAACTTAAAAAATCTATATAGTCAGCAAACAATGACAAGAAAATGTATGCTATATTATTAGTTATTAAGGAATGCAAATTAAAGCCACATTGAATTTCTACTACACATTTAATATCTTGACTAAAATTTTAAAAATTGAACATATCAAGTGTTAGAAAGCATTTGGAATAACTGAAAACCTCATATGCTGCTAGCAGGAATATAAAACGGTACATTTGTAAACCTTTGGCAATTTCTTAAAAAGTTAAACACACCCCTGCCTTAATATCTAGAATGTCTAGTAGGTTTTATCCAAGAGAAATAAAAGCATATGTCCATAAAAAGTGTTTTGCATAATGCTCTTAGCATATTTGCAATAGTCTTAAAATGGGAGGGGGGGGGATAAACAAAGACACAGCATCTATCAACAGATAAAGGAATAACTAAATTTTGTTATATTCATACTGTAGAATATTATTTAACAATAAAGAGAATGAACTATTGATATATGCAATGAATATAGATTAACTTCAAAATAACTATACAGTGAAAGAAGACATACAAAGAAATGCTATATGATTCTATTTTTATGAAATTCTAGAATATTCAAAATGATCTACAGTGACAGAAGAAGATGAGTGATTATCTGGGGATGAGGATGTGTGAAAGAAGTGGGAAAATACTGGGAGGGGCTGGAAGAAGTGATTACAAAGTGGCATCAGTGATGCTAATGAGGTACATTTATGCCAGTGATGTACAAGTTCATTATCATCATTGTACACTTTACATTGTATGCTTTCAATATATACAATTTGTTGTAGCCAATTATGTCTAAAGCTGTACCAAAGGGGAAAAATTATGTCTGTGGACATAAATTCTTGTCAGAATCAAGTATGTCACACTCTGAAGTATATTGACTCCTGGGCTATCTAGATTCTCTTATACTGCTCATTCAAGAATGAAAGGAACTTAAACATTGTTGGTGGGAATGTCAGTTGGTACAGCTAGTATGGAAAACAGTACGGAGGTTCCTCAAAAAATTAAAAATATAAATATTGGGGTTCCTGGGTGTCTCAGTCGGTGAAGCATCTGAATCTTGATTTCGGCCCAGGTCATGATCTCATAGTTCACGATTTCAAGCCCTGCATCAGACTTTGCACTGACAGCATGGAGACTGCTTGGAATTCTGTTTCCCTCTCTGCCCCTCTCATGCTCATGTGTTCCCTCTCTAGCGCTCTCTCTCAATAAATAAATAAATAAACATTAAAAAACTAGAAATATCATTTGATCCAATAATTCCACTACTGGGTATTTATAACCCCCCCCCAAAAAAAACCCACCAAAACCCTAACTAGAAAATATATATGCTCCCTTGGGGTGCCTGGGTGGCTCAGTCGGTTGAGCATCTGACTTTGGCTCAGGTCATGATCTCGTGATTTGTGAGTTTGAGCCCTGCATCGGGGTCTGTGCTGACAGCTCAGAGTCTGAAGCCTGCTTCAGATTCTGTGTCTCCCTCACTCTCTCTGCCCTGCCCCGACCATGCTGTCTCTCTCTGTCTCTCTCTGTCTCTCTCTCTCAAAAATAAATAAACATTAAAAAATTTGAAAAAAGAAAAAATTATATGCACCCTTATAATTCTTGCAGCATTATTTACAATAGCCAAGATAGAGAAGTAACCTCAGTGCTCATCAGTAGAAGAATAGATAAGGAAGATGTGGAACACACACACACATACACACACACACACACACACACACACACACAGGAATATTACACCGCCATAAAAAGGATGAGTTCCTGTCATTTGCAACAACATGGATGGATCTAAAAGGTATTATGCCAAGTGAAATAAGTCAGACTGAAAAAGACAAATACCATACGATTTCACTCATATGTGGAATCCAAGCAAATGAATAATCAAACAAAAAACAGACACAGACCAATGAATACAGTGAACAAACTGATAGTTGCCAGAGGAAAGGGAAGTAGGGAGATGGGCAAAATGAGTGAAGGGGAGTGAGAGATGATAGCTTCCAGTTATGGAATAATTAAGTCATAGGAATAAAAGGCACAGCATAAGGAATATAGCCGATGGCATTGTAATGTCACTGTATAGTGACAGATGGTAGGTATACTTGGGGTGAGCACAACATAATGTAAAACTTGTGGAATCATTATGTTGTACACCTGAAACTAATTTGACATTGTGTAGCATCTATACTCAAAAAAAAAAAACCCATATATATATATATAGAGAGAGAGAGAGAAAGAGAGAGAGAGAGAGAGAGATAACAACAAATTGCAGTGCATGATCCCAAAGTAGAACATGGATTGGGAGAAAAAAAATGCTGTAAAAAACATTTTTAGGATAAGTGGAAAAATTTTAATATGGCCTGGATAATAATCTTGTATTACTATTTAAAAAAAAAAAACGTGAAGTATGTCCAATGTTATTCACGTAAGTTAACGGACGCTCTAGGGCTGTCTTGAGATCAAGAGAGCTGAAGCATTTGTAGAATTTTTGAACCATCTCTAAAGTATGATATTCAAATTAGAAGCTTTCAATTGATATCTGACCACCCCTTGGATAAGTATTCTCTCTTAGAAAAACTAACCAGCCCTACTTTACAGATTAAAATTAGCAGGCACACGCGGATGTGTGAGCACACACACTAATATGTATATATCCATGTACAATAAATTATAAACAACAAGATCACTCATTACTTAACTTATTTTAGCCTTGCTTTTCACCTCAATAAAAGCAATGATATCATTTACATTGCTTTGAAGATCAAGAGACATATGTATATAAAGGAAAAAGCATGAATCATAGTAAGTATGCAGTACTTATTTAACGTAGACTAAACTTCTTTGCTATAGCAAAGAAAAATAATCTCATGGAATATCCTCTTGCTGACTTTGCCAGTTCTAGGAGTTTCAGCAGTTGTCAAGGGATTGCTTCTGTAACTTCAATGGGGACTATTAATAATCAGGAGAGGTATGAAAGTCTTTTCTCCCCAACTCCCATTCTCCTTTTCTCTGACTTGACAGAGAGAGAGTACTGCTTCTATTATACTATGTTCAAAAGGAGATAATAGAGGCCATTTATTTTTATAGCCTAGTGGTTTTCAGCCTGACTGAATATTAGAATCAAATGAGGACTTTTTAAAATGCCTGTAACTGTCCCCATCTTAGACCGTAGAATCTCCGAGGGTGTGGTCCAAGGATCAGGCTTTTAAAAAGCATCCTGAGCATTCTAATGTCTAGAAAAGAGTGAGAATGATCAAGTCACACAGTTTCTTAAGAACTTTACTACTTTACTAAATGAGTACTCCAGAAACTCCATGAAATTAGAAATTTATTCCAGATATATATATATATATATATATATATAGAAGATATATACACACACACCTTTACCTAGAATAGCAAAGATACATGCATAGATGCCTACATTGTAAAAAGAACTTAGTCAAACAAAAAGTGAGATTTTTAAATGAGATTTTGAGTCACTCTTTCCTGCCAGTAAATAGTTATTTTCCTGACATGTTCTTTCACTTTTGACTCTCTGCAAACTACCTATGTATTATAAAGAGTTGACATAGCCCATCTGATCGCTTTTTGACTGTGTGCTTTAAAGCATTTATTAAATTTATTAAGCTGTGCTTACTGTGAGTACATCAAACCCCAAACTAAAATTAAATCAAGATGAATCAAACCTGGGGACTGGTAGCAGATGCTAGCCATCCCACTTAATTGTCTAACAGCATATGCAAAGAGACCATCTCCAAGGCAACTGAGACATAGAACCACACAAAGATTTGATTTTGTTGATCAAAGTCAACACCTTGAATTGCACAATGAAGGAAAAAAAAATAAAAAAGAAGCCATTCCACAGAATAGGCTAGTGTCGGTTAGTGTGAAATACAGTAATCAAGACGTGTAGAAATTACCATGGGGTGCTGAGGCTTAAAGCTCAGATTAATGCTGGGGCTTGTGCTATTGATAAACAGACTGAACCCTACCTAGGATGGCAAAAATACATAGATATAGATGTGTATGATATAGATATTCTTTTATATATATACATATACATATATATGTGTATATACTATATATACGTGTGTATATATATATGTATATATGAGACAATTCTGCTATTTAAAGTATCTACATAGAACTTTGGTCTAAAGACATTGTCCATTGTTCACTGGGTGTGAAGATATGTACTCTCAGTCTCAGCGAGGTGAATGACTGCTCTCAAAAGTTAGGAGCACTATGAATTTCCCTTATAAAGAGGTAAAAACAAGCAGAGTACTATTTAAAAACAAATCGCCAGTCACAACATAAGAGGAAGACAAGGTCCAGTTCATTATACAATGGTGAACTGCAAATGAAAGGATAAACTGAGACACGATCATTACTTTACTCTGCAAAGAAGAATGATTTACTTAAAATCCAACCTTTCAGGATTCCTCTCTATAAGAGATTGTCGTTAAACATATACTCTGCAACTTGGCTATAATATCCTGTACTTTATCATCGCCCGTTAGAGGCTGATGCAAACCACTTAAAAGTCTAGTTCCTTGAAATTCACAATCCTGTATTGAGCTCTTGATCCCGAGAGTTAATTTGGATTGGTTTCAGCTGGTGGCGCCTGAGTGGCACAGCCGGTTAAGTGTCTCACTCCATATCAGCTCAGGTCATGATTTCATAGTTCCTGTGATTAAGCACCATGTCAGGCTCTGCACTGATAGTATGGACCCTGCTTGATATTCTCTCTCTCTCCATCTCTGTCCCTCTCTCTCTGCTCCCCACCCCAAAATAAATAAACAAACTGTAAAAAACATTAATGAATTGGTTTCAGCTACTTAATTCTCTCCTGGCCTACGCTGGCCTCATTTATTCATCTGTGGTCAGCTTTTGGTCAGCTAAATAGATCTGTTTCCGGAGGTTGACTGAATGATGGTTGAGTAACAGGGGCCACTGGGCCACATGCCCTCTCTCATACAACAATCTAATATGGTCTCATTTACGTGACAAAATGTTCCAAAAGCATCAGGTACAAATGCTTTCTAAGTTGACCCAGGCTTCCTACTTGCCAGTTTCCTTATGGCTGAGGCCAGTCACATGACCAGTGCAGATTCATGGGGTGGAGGAGACTCCATTTCTTTCTTTTTTTTTTTTATTTAATTTTTTTTTTTAAATTTACATCTAAATTAGTTAGCATATAGTTAAACAATGATTTCAGGAGTAGATTCCTTAATGCCCCTCACCCATTTAGCTCATCCCCCCTCCCACAATCCTTCGAGTAACCCTCAGTTTGTTCTCCATATTTATGAGTCTCTTCTGTTTCATCCCCCTCCCTGTTTTTATATTATTTTTGTTTCCCTTCCCTTATGTTCATCTGTTTTGTCTCTTAAAGTCTTCATATGAGTGAAGTCATATGATTTGTGAGACTCCATTTCTTTTTTTTAATTTAAAAAAAATTTTTTTTTAACATTTATTTATTTTTGAGACAGAGAGAGACAGAGCGTGAATGGGGGAGGGTCACAGAGAGAGGGAGACACAGAATCTGAAACAGGCTCCAGGCTCTGAGCTGTCAGCAAGGAGCCCGACGCGGGGCTTGAACCCATGGACTGTGAGATCATGACCTGAGCCGAAGTCGGACGCTTAACCGACCAAGCCACCCAGGCGCCCCTGTGAGACTCCATTTCTTAACAAAAGAAAAATTGTGATCATTTTGCAATCTCTCCTATCTTTCCTCTGGCAATAACCATTCACATTGTTTCCACGTGCAAATTATTTTATTTCCCGAGACTCAAAATTCCCATTCAGGCTTGGAGTCTAGGATCAAATGACACATTTCAAGTCCTGTTGCAGTGCTCTTCATCTAAGAAAACCTATGTACTTCTCACAATCTAAGTATATTAAATATCTCTCTCATCCCTGATAATCCTGCGCTTATATTTATTTTTCATTGCCCACGGTCGATTTTTTGTTATCTGAGTTTTCCTTCTGGAATGAGTGCAAGACCAGGGTCAGTATTTCATATATGTCTGCATATATGATCCTAATCATTACTTTTATATGGGCATGTTCTATAAACATTTTTTTGAATTCCAAATGAAGAAATGATTGAATAAATGAATGACAAAGTTAATAGCCTGATGATGGAAGAAGGTATTCTTTATATAATCTGAACTAGGCTATTTTTTGCAAGACTAATCTAAAGTTGAGCTTTATGGATTCACAAAGAGGCAAAAGTTCAACATGACAGTATCCAAATGAATCTCTAATAAGTGAGTATCATGTCATTTTTCAACCTTGGCTGTCACTGCCTGATAACTCAGAAATTATACATAAACTCATAGGCATAAGAGGAAAGAATTGGGTCAATTCAGAAAATATCAAAGGTCCAACTTGCAACTTCTGATTTCTAAAGGTTTTCTATCGTCTTGATGTTATCTATCAGATCATTTTGGCCATTTGGTTTTATACAAAGTGTAAACAAATACATACGAGTAACAGTAAATCTTTTTATCTTTACACCTCTGATATTTGAAATCAGTAGAGTCCAAAAGACTTAGGTTTATTTAAAATATAAAAAAGAGATTACAAACTTAAAAACAACTCTATATAGGTATTTTTATTGTAGAGCATTGATGGGCTTTGTTTTGTGCATCAATTTATATTTATTATTGCTACCAATGCTTTTACTGTATAAAGGCATCTTTATAAGTGGGCATATTTGTATTTTTCTGTGTTTCTTATTTCTGCATTCCTATATTATTTTGGTATTTCTATGGTGACATACAGGACTGTATATACATCTGCATAATAGAATTAAAGTATCTTTGTATGCACTGTGTGTAAACTTGTTTCTTGTATATGCACGGGCTTGTCAAGGGATTGGGAGAGGTTCAGAAGATGACCTTATATGAGCACGTCAAAATTATATGGCTATAGTGTAGTTTGTAGCATGAGTCTACTTATGTGAGGAACATATATGTGGATGTACCTATAGACCCTCTATATCTGCCCTTAAAGCAACTATTTAGCTCAGTTAAGACATCTGGCTACTGGAAATTTTTCAATTTTATTTATTTAAAAATTTAATTTAATTTATTTTATTTATTTTTAAAAGTGTTAAGGTAACTAGTGGAAAAAAAATTCTGGAGTCCGTCAGATTAGTGTTCTAATGGTTGCTTTACCATTTCTCAGTAGCCTTGAGTGAACTATTTACCAGATGTCAGTGAATTAGCACCACACATAAAATAATTTTGTTAGATGGTTTCTAAATGCATACCTGCAGTGAATACTGGAACTACCACTAACTGTATATGCGACTTTGGACAAATTATATCCCTGAACTTCTATTTTTTTTTTTTCATTTGTGCAATGACTATACTAATACCTACTGACTCCAGTGTGTGACAATAACATAAAATCATGTAAGGATTGCATGAAATGCATTAGCTTAAAGTAGGGCACAGTGTTTGGCATGTAAATGATGCTGAATAAATCTAAATAAGTACACTTCTTGTAAAGAGTAGTATAAAAGAGAGAATGTATATAAGGTTACAGTATTACTTTATTTGTATTGTTTGTACCAATACAAACAATATCCATTTTTGTACTGTACTAATCATAATTCATTTTTGTACTGTTCAGATTTTGTATTCTACCAATTATTTTTGTTTGAACCAATACAAACAAAAGTCTACTATGGAATACCAGGAAATAAGAGATAAAGTCTTTTCAAAATATTCATCTTCAAAATTCATTAAAGAGATTTTTATTTTAATTTAACATGCACAGAGTGGTACATGTGTTACCATTGATGAACCTACATTGACGCACACTAATATTATATTTTTCATTTTTAAGTTTTGGATTTCTTCACTCTTAACAAGATAAGTCCTTTCCATTTTCCCCCCTTATTTGCCAAGACTAGCTTCTCCACTACGGAAGATAAACATTAAGGCACTCAGAATATTTACATTGATGAATTATCAGTTAATATTTCTTAAGTTTCATTAAAAATTCTGTGTGTCAAAACAGCTAATTAGGAAACATAGATATTGACAGAGATGTATGATTTGTTGGTATAAGACATAAGCATATTGGATTAATTCCCAATTGGTAGCATACTTTGACCTTCTTCCTGGTATTTTTCAAACTCATTTGGGAAGATAGTCTAAGCACATTTTCCCACTTCATATATAGTCTCCTTTTTCTGGTTCCATTTTAATTAGCCAGCTAGATTTTTTTCAGTGGATAATTTCTACATCAAACTCTCATGGACTGTTTACCCTACTCTGTTGTACTTCCCCATCTCCTTTAATGTACTCTCACAACAACTGGATTTTATTCATCATAATAAGTACTATTTCTTTTCTTTTCTTATTTATTTATTTATTTATTTATTTATTTATTTATTATTATTTTTTTAAATTTATTTTTTGAGGGGGAGAGAGAGAGAGAGAGAGAGAGAGAGAGAGAGAGAGAATCCCAAGCAGGTTCCACACTGTCAGCACAGGGCCCAATGCTCCTCATGGGATTTGAAAGGTGCCATGCGACAAGGAATGTTAGCAGCCAGTAGAGGCTAAGAGACAGCAATAAACAAACAAACAAACAAACAAACAAAACCTCCGTTCTTTTTTTAAGACAAGGCTGCTGAATTTGACCAGCGGCCTAAATGAGCATGGAAACAAATTCTTCCAGTATATCTAGTTAAGAACCTAGCCTGATTGAAACCTTGATCTCAACCTTGTGATGCCCTTAGGGAGAGAACCTGGTTGAGCCCATGTAAGCTTTTGACCTATATAACTGTGAGATAACAAACATATGTTGGTTTAAGCTTCTAGTTTCTGGTAATCTGTTGCCTAACAATACAAAACGAATACAGTCTAATTCAATCATTTTCAAGATTTTTGGAGCAGACTCTACTTTCCAAATGAAATCTTTGTAGAAAGACAGTATATAAACCTTCTATGAATAGAATTTCTCATATTAAAAAGGAGGCATATTCTACATGTCATCAAGGGCCCTCACTTTATCCCATATAGCGCCATCACTGAACCTCAGAAATCTTCAGAAGTCCAGGAGAATCCTTGACCACTAAAGTGAGTATTATTTGAGTCTGGACTACCAGAGCCAAAGAGTAAGGAGTTTCACATTAAGTTTCTTCCTCTGTTCCTGATATAGGATACAAATAACTCTCAATTAGCCTCCTGGATTTATCAAAGTCTAGATGCACAGCTTTTACCTATATCTTTAAAAAAACTTCCTACATCCAAATTCTGGAAAGAGCCCTGTGTACTTCTTGAAGTAAACAGAAAATAGCCTACTGCTAGTTCTAAACTTCCTTTGGGCTCAAATTGAAGGAAAACATAAGAGAAAGCATGTGATGGCATATATCCCATTCCAGTGATTTCTTGCCAGCTGCAGAGCATGCAAAAATAAAAATCTTCCCACACACTTCCCGAAAGCAATGGACCTTTTTATGAGTGAATTTCATCGTTAAGAACAAAACAAAACAAAATACTGAACAGCTATGCTGTAGCAGAGAAATCAACTCTTTGAACAAAGGATCCTCAAGAAAACAAATAGATTTCTTGAGAAAGCAACCAATTGTGAAAACTTAAAATTATTTTCAATTGAAACACTGTGACATGCCTTCTAAATGATATTCTGAGGAATTTCTGAAAAGGATCATCTATTTTTACACAAATTACTGGGTCAGTTATTAGCTTTTGACGTTTATTGGCAAATAGTCTCTATGCTGAATTTGTACATGCAGAATTTCTGTTTCCACGCACAACATACTATTCTATTTCCTTTACACTGAAAGGTATTGTTGAGCTTTTAAAACAGAAGTTCTTGGCAACAGATAATCAACTGAATATATTTTGGGGGATACTTTTCCTGTATGATAGAACATTGCGGCTGAGCAAAACACAGGGCTTGCTTGGACAGAGGTATGGCTGGTACTTCTGTATGAATGTTTGTTCAGACTGTTTTTTGTTTGTTCATTTTTGTTTTTGTTTTTAAGTATTCCTAGTAGAGCTTCAAGCAGCAACTACTCATTTGTTTGGGATGTTTTTAATAAGATGCATGTGAGTAATAACGCTTCTAAATACATGATGTTTCTGTATGCTGTTAACAATATTTAAGTAGATTAAATACCGTATACTCATTTTGCTTGGTTTGGAAATACTAGGACAAAAAGCAAATGAACAAAAACCTTAAATAAATAAAAAAGACTGAGTATCCAGCCTAGTGCATTCTTCTGGGTTATCTGGTTCTATGTTTCTGTTATTGTCTTTGAATTCTACAACTCTAAGCTTTTGGGGAAACACACACACACACACACACACACACACACACAACAAACAAACAAAAAAAAAACAACTGACAGCAATGTCAATGGTGCCACACAAATGAGTTTTATCCAGTGAATGTAGTTGATCCTTGCCCTGTGGATGTTGACCAGTTTTGCATCTAATTTGCAAATTCATTTTACCATTCCTGATTGCCTAACACATGTGTGATTTGAACTCTCCTTTGAATCAGTTGTAGTGTCTTATTGGTTTCTTCATAAACTAATATGTTCATGTCTCTTCTGTTGTTGCATAGCATTACCACAAACATAGCACAAAAACACGAATGAATTATTGCACAGTGTCTGCGCGTCAGCAGTCTGGGCATGGCTTAACTGGGTCCTCAGGTAATCACGATATGGCTCAGGTTGTGATCTTATCTAAGGCCCAAGGTCTTGTTGCAAGTTCCCTGGGTCACTTGCAGAGCTCAGTTTCTTGTGATTATAGGACTGAGACACCCCAGCTCCTACAGACCTCGTGCTGCTCCCTGTCATGTGGCCCTCTCCACAACATGGCAGTTTGCTCCTTCACGGCCAACAGGGAAAGATCTTTGCTGCTTCTACTCCCTCTAATTTCCTCCATCCTAGTACTTGAGGTCTGCTTTTAAGAGGGTTCATCTAGTTAGGTCAGGCCTACCCAGAATGTGGAAGTCAGAGTGAAGAGTTATAACATGCACCAGAGCTCCAGAAAGAGAAAATAAAAAGACATTCTATTAAGAGGTAATGGCTGTGGGGCACCTGGGTGGCTCGGTCAGTTGAGCATCTGACTCTTGATTTTGGCTCAGGTCATGATCCCAGGGTCATGGAATTGAGTCTCATGTTAGGCTCCATGGACCCTGCTTAGGATTCTCATTCTCTCTCTCTCTCTCTCTCTCTCCCTTTGCTCCTCTCCCACACATGTGCTTTCTCTCCCTCTCTAAAAAAGAAAAAAAAAAAAAAAAAAAAGAGATAATGGTTGAAAACTCTCCAAGGCTGTTGAATGCACCAATGCTCAGGTCCAGTAAATTCCAAGTGAGTTAAAGGAAAAACATATTTTTTTCGCATAATATTCCATATGGTAAAACTTAGGAACTCGAAAGAATATAAGATGGTTAGAAATTCAGCCAACAAAATATAAATTAACTACCACAAATAGATTTCAAAGTAACTTCTCTATATAAACAATGAAAGTCAGAAAACAGTGGAATAAAATCTTTAAGAGTCAAAAGTAATTTCTGGCAAACTAACTTTACACCAAGCAAAATTATCCTTTAAAAGTGAAGGTGAAATATGGGGGCACCTGGGTGGCTCAGTCGGTTAAGGGTCCATCTCTTGATTTCTGCTCAGGTCATGATGTCAGTTTGAGGGATAGAGCACTGTGTCAGGCTCTGGGCTTTCAGCACAGAGTCTGCTTGGGATCCTCTTCCTCTCTCTCTCTCTCTCTCTCTCTCTCTCTCTCTCTGCCCCGCCCTGCTCATGTGCACATGCATTCTCTCTCTTTCTCAAAATTAAGTAAATAAACATTAAAAAAATTTTAAAGTGAAAGTGAAGTAAACACATTTTCAGACAAACATTAGCCAAAAAGAGTTAACCTCAACTAATGGTGACTAACAACAGTTCTAAAGGAGGTATTTCAAGAAAAAGGAAAATGACTCCCCAGTGTAGACTGAATTACAAAAAACATAAATGGATAAAAATAATAATAATTGGACGAATCTTAGCCATTGGAAATACAAAATTATAAAATGCCTAATTTAGAGTTATTTGGTATAAATAAACTAGAATTAATATACTGAACAGTGAAAGAATATATGCAGGATAAGTCTTAATAGAAGTCAAGCATTCCAAAATGTTTTGTTATTAGGGAGGGAGGTAAAGATACTAAATAGCTTTAGAATTTAAGTGTGCTTCATAAAGTAGCAAGAGTAATAACAGTCAAGATAGGCATGGCATACATGTAAATATTTTTATTCAATACAAACATTTATTAAAAGCCCCCTGTTTGCCAACACTGTAAGAATTCTCAACAAATGAAAATTAGAATGACATTCTTCCCTCGAATTATCCAGATGAATGGAGACGGAAACACTAATTACAATGTACTCAATCCCTTAATATAATAGAAGCATAAGATATTTGGTATGGCTTAGCCTGGCAGTTTTCTCCAAGAGGAATGCAACTGGTGTTTGGGGTGGGATGATTCTTCTTTGAATTCTTTGGACGTTGTTCCTTAGACATTGTGGGGTTTAGCCCTGCAACTGCACTTTTTCGATCATTATGGCATTCATCTGAACTGAAGAAGTCCCATCTGTATTTCCAAATGCCTCCCGAGAGAGTGGGACCACCCTCTTTGAGAACACTGTTACTAGACAGTGTCTACGGATGTCGTCAAACCCTTTAGTAGCAGGTCTGTGAAAGCAAAGGATCCAGGAACTCACTTAGGTCTAGCTACATTTTCATGTATTCATGTAAGGCTACACTGTTTATGGGCATTTTAGTTAAAAGGCAAAGAGTAGGTGTGCCTGGGTGATTCAGCTGACGAAGTGGTTAAGTGTCTGACTCTTGATTTCTGCTCAGGTCATGATCTCAGAGTTCATGTGATCAAACACCACATTGGACTCCAAGCTGACAGTATGGAGTTGCTTGGGATGCTCTCTCTGTCTCTGTCTCTCTCCCTCTCCTTCTCTAAATAAGTAAAGAAAGAAAGAAATAAGTGGCAAAGAGTATTACTAAGATATCTGTAAGTCAATTTAAAATATTTCAGCATAGGCAGCATGACATTACCTGCTTACTAATGATTTACATTTAAAATAAATTCTAGGTACAGTCATTTGCATTCATCAGGAATTCACACAAATATGGTGGGTTATCCTTCTTATCAGAAAGTCGTTGTTACTGAGGTAGGTACGAGAAGAGCTGCAGTTACCTTTAGCTCCTGTTAACACAAGAGGATTTGCTGAATAACAAAGTGGGTTGTCACAGTGCAACAGTGGACTGGCTGAAATATTTTAGAGACACTTCCAATCCTGGCAGAGGAAAAATGCTCTCCATAGCAAACTGACCTATGCTAACCAGGTCATGCCTAATGCAAGTCCTGGAAAATTTTGAAAAAGGCTACATTTAGCTATTCCACTGCCACTTGCCTCCCAAGCCATTGTATATATAACTTCTAAACAAGTATGGGGCGGGGGGAATGAGATGACAAAAAAGAATGTTAAAATGTCAGCTCAGTCTAAAAGATGCCAAGAAAGGAATTAAAAGTGGACAAATAGAAAGCAAGTAATAAGGTAGTAGAAATAAATGTAAATGGATATAAATGTAAATGCTCTAGTTAAAAGAAAATGTTCACAATTCCGGTTTAAAGACATCCTAGTTCCATGAAATATATCTGAAAAAGGAAGTTGAAAGTCAAAAGATGTTTAAAATAAATAAATAAATAAGATTTGTGGAGTAACTGCTTAAAACATAATAATGGTTCATATTATTATCTGATGCCATAATTAATTTTTTTTTTATGTTTACTTATTTTTGACAGAGAGAGAGACAGGACATGAATGGGGGGGAGGGGCAGAGAGAGAGGGAGACACAAAATCTGAAACAGGCTCCAGTCTCTGGGCTGTCAGCACAGAGCCAGATGCGGGGCTCGAACTCACAGACCACAAGATCATGACCTGAGCCGAAGTCGGACGCTTAACCGACTGAGCCACCCAGGCACCCCTGATATCATAATTAAAAAGAAAAAACATTATCAGAAATTAATGATATCACTACATAGTGATTAAAATGTTCAATTTACCAGGAAGTTACCATTTTAAACATGTATGTACCTAATAGTGTAGCTTCAAAATATGTAAAAATAAATAAATAAATAAATAAATAAATAAATAAATAAACAGAGAAGAAATTGACAAATCTGTTACTAGAGAGATTTTATCACACCTCCCATGTTGATCTTATCTTACGACATAAAGCATGTCTTAATAAATCTCAAAGAAATTAAATAAAATCAACGAGACCCTTGTATACATCCTACCCTCCCCCACTCCAACCATTCTCCAGGGTTTGGGGTGAGGCGAACAATGTTCATTATCAGTAATATATAAATTCAGGTAGATAAAAAGGAGGAGAGGAAATGGTGGGTGAGATATCTATTGCTTTGTGACACTCTGAAACTATGTCAAACTAATTATTCTGGTACATGAACCTCTTGTAGTTCAACTCTGCTTTCCACTCTGGCATCCACTGTAACCACTCCTTCTTGATGTTTCCTTGCTCTAGTCTTGTGATTTACTTGGAGTTCACAAGTATGCACCATATGTTTTAAAGTTTATCTCATCTTCTGGAATCTTTCTCTCTTTTGAAATCCATTTCAAACATCGTATTTTATGGAAAAAATGTCCTGAAACTTTTCTGAAAATTTATTTAACTTCTCACCTGAGTTCCTCAGCTGCTTGGTGCATTCTTTTTCTATTATAATATTCCAGTTGTTTGTTTACTTTCCCACTTCTGTAGTGGGAAGAAAAAATACCTGATAAATGATCTTACAGAACAGGGACCAAGATGGTATCTTTCAAAACAAATCAACTCTTTCTTCAACTCCCATAGAACATGGTACCAACCACCTAACTCAAAATCACCAACCTTATCAAACCTTTCTTTTGACTCTGTTATATTTTTAATATGTAAAGTTTTATCATTGTGCTGTTCTAAAGTAGCATTTCTCAACTGGGGGTAAATTTTCCCTCTTTGGATATTTGGCAATGTTTGAATACCTTTTTGGTCGTCACAACTGGAAGGATACTACCAGTATCTAATGAGTAGAGGCCAGGGATGTAGCTAAACACTGTATAATGGGGGCACCTGGGTGGCTCAGTCGGTTGAGCCTCCGATTTCCACTCAGGTCATGATCTCGCGGTTCATGAGTTCGAGCTCCGCGTCAGGCTCTGTGCTGACAGCTCAGAGCCCGGAGCCTGGTTCGGATTCTGTGTCTCCCTCTCTCTCTGCCCCTCCCCTGCTCATGCTCTGTCTCTCTCTGTCAAAAATAAAATAAACATTATTTTTTTTTAAACATTGTATAGTGGATAAGAGAACTCTCTACAAAAAATTATTATCCAGCCCAAAATGTCAGTCAATAGTGCCACTGTTGAGACACCCTTTTCTAGAGTGAAGGATATGCCTCCCTAAAGGCAGTATCCATATCTATATGTCTAAATAGAATATCTAAATCAATTTCTTTGAATGATTAAATGCATTTTATTTTTTCATTATATGCTATTTTTATATAGTTGTATAAGTAAAAGTTCCATTTTCTTTTTCAAAGGCACTAAAACATAATTTTCTCTAGAATATTTCATCTTTAATTTTCTACATGTATGTGACCTATATATATTCTACTGATTTTCACCTAATTTTAGTGCATTCCTTTTATAAAGGCTAAAATTTATTTTTAAAAGTTAATTTGGAAATTAGAATCCAAGATGACTTCATTTGTTTCAAAACAGAAAAAAAAATACTTAAGGTGTCTTTCAGAGATTTTTTATAACATCACGTGAGTGAAAATTAATTAGTACTTTGTTCCTACACCAGCCTTTCTTTTGTAAGCTGTAAGTAGATACCATTTCTTCTACTAACCATGTAAAACAAATGAAACACAGTCTATTCCCAGTTTAGAAACAATAGAATGACAAAATAGAACACTCTTCCTCATTATCTACACCTGCATATATTTCCCTTTTTTTTAAGCTTTCTACATATATTCCTGGCGGTGACACATGCAATGCAGAAATGCTATGATGAAATTTAATAAGTTAAGAAAAACAAAAGTGAGAGAAAGATTAGGTTTTGCCTTATCCTTCTGTGATTTATGAGTCCTATTTATGAAAGAACTCGCAGATTTCCTGCAGCCCACAAAGCAGCAGACGTTCAAGCTTTATGTATCTGAATGACATAGTGGTCATTTATACTACGGGGTAACATCCAATATTAATTCGCTTTTAACAAGATCACTTACTATGTATGAAATTTAGCAGATATATCCCTACTTTTGTGAAAAGTGCAGTCACATGAGGGAAATAGACAAGTAAGCAGGCAATAAGTATACACTATGGTGAATGCAACAGAAAGACACCAAAAGGTTTGGAAGGTTTTATAGATATCCTGCCCAGTAGCCACAGACTCCTTATTCCTTGCTATTAGAGTCTGGCTTCTGTTCAGGAATTGAGGGACCATGCGCTGGGAGAAAGTGGTCCCCTCCCCAGTTCCTGGAAGGAATGTTGATGAAGCAAAGCCCATAATAAACACCCTTTACCCTTTTGCAAGTGACTGGCTCAGGTATAATCAGGTGACATAACTGTGGCTACTGAGATAAATATAAAATTTGTTTTTGGGAACCTGGATAAAACTTTTTCCTGATTAAAAAAAAATACGGGAGGAAGGGAGAAGTTCTCTTTCCCTTCTGCCAAGCGGGTTATGCTAGAGTGTGATAAGGAACCACAGCAGCATTTGCAAACATTAGGGCATCAGCCTGAATTTGAAAGTCAAAATGCAGAGGGAGGTGAGCCACAGAGATCCTGGCTCATGATGAGCTGGCTTTGCCTTACACAGGATTTCTTTTATCAACTTTTCTTTTCAAACTAATTGTAACAGTATTTTCTCTTTCTTACTGCGGAAAACATCTTAACTGATAAAGACACCTAAGCAAAGCCCACAGAGATCAAGTAAGGCTTCTCAAAGTAAATATCATCTGCTTACACCATGAAACCATTTGCAGATCCTGTTTAAGTTTCTTGTTCCCTGACCACTATCTGTGGCAGAGATTCAGTAATCGGACGTGAATAAAGCACACATATTAGGGGTAGAGTGCAATGTTATAACCTAGGGATTCTTTTTTCAAAATCAGAGACTCTACAGTATTGAAGTTTTGGAACCCAGAAGAACCAAGAGAAATACTAAATAACCACTCCATATGTATAATCACTCACTTAAAAGTCATTATTAAAAAAATAGTAATAAGAGTAGGGGCACCTGGGTGGCTCAGTCGGTTAAGCGTCTGACTTCAACTCAGGTCATGATCTCACAGTTCATGAGTTCGCGCCCCGCGTCGGGCTCTGTGCTGACAGTTCGGAGCCTGGAGCCTGCTTCGGATTCTGTGTCTCCCTCTCTCTCTCTCTGCCCCTACCCTACTCACACTCTGTTTGTCTGTCTGTCTCTCTCTCACAAATAAATAAACATTTACAAAAATTAAAATTAAAAAAATAAGAGTAAACACTCAAAGATAGTGAATTTCTCAAGATAGACAATAAAAATTGCTAACTCACAAAGGTCATAAACATAATTACAAGAGACTTTACAGCTACTGCAAAGTGGTAATATTAGTAGCCCTAATATTCCATAACTGCGACATGAAGCGTTTAATAACATAGATAGATTAGATAGATATAACAAATAACTAATAGATATAGATTAGATATAGGTGATAGATACAGATATAGATGGTATAGGTGTAGGTATAGATATAGAAATAGAAATAGATATAGACATAGACATAGACATAGACATAGACATAGACATAGATTAGATATAGATATAACTAAACTTTTGGGTACTGCCTAAAATGCACCTGCAATGGATTGTATAACTTTATTTCCTGAAACTCTCCTAGCCATGAGGTGAGACTAGAAGATGCCAAAAGATTGTGTGCAATGAAAGAGATTTAGATATAGTCATACCAAGTATGCTTGCGAAAATTACTCCAACGATTTACCCACCCTTTCTTTTACCCTAGCAAGGGACTGTTTCATATTTCTTTTTGTAAGAATATTTGAAGGCAGGGGCGCCTGGGTGGCGCAGTCGGTTAAGCGTCCGACTTCAGCCAGGTCACGATCTCGCGGTCCGTGAGTTCGAGCCCCGCGTCGGGCTCTGGGCTGATGGCTCGGAGCCTGGAGCCTGTTTCCGATTCTGTGTCTCCCTCTCTCTCTGCCCCTCCCCCGTTCATGCTCTGTCTCTCTCTGTCCCAAAAATAAATAAACGTTGAAAAAAAAAATTAAAAAAAAAAAAAAAAAGAATATTTGAAGGCAGAAAAAATAATACATCTTCGTCCTTCCTTGTACCTGCTCTTACAGCCTGACAGTATATGCATTGGGCTACTTTTACCAACCCAGATGTTGTTACTCCTTGACCAACTAGTGTTTGTATTATACCTGTGGGGTCTAGCTCCAGTTCCCAGCAAACCTGAAGTGACTAATGGTGGATGTTGTCCATTGATATTGTCACCAGTGTGCACAATTGATACATTGATAAAATAAGCATATATTTTGCCATCCAAATCAGGACCCTTCTATGAGTGACATAGAAACTGTTCGTAATTTAACTGGAATAAGTGGCATTGCCTAGGACTGTCCAAGGTCCTTTTATACTATCTGGGAAAGAAGCATCTATCACAAGGCCTTAGATAGTGCTGTCCTTTGACGTCACTCTTTTTCAGTAAAAACATATATTTTCATAACTGTATTCTGAAGTATTCAGCAAAATATATTTTAGTTTTAGAAAATGAACTAATATATATGTAATAAATTTTATTGGCAGTTGGCATTTGAAAAGGTCAAGGTTGATTAGAGTTCCTAGGAAAGCTTTGTGGCAGAAATGGAATTTGAAATAATACTTGTAGGATTCGTTGGGCTGGAAGGGTGGGAGAAGGATCAATGATGTTGTGGAAACAATGTGAAGGGAGGGAAAAGGAATATTATCAGTATTTTACCAATCAATTCAAACTGACTATTAATATGCATCACCTCCATAAAAGTGGTAACCATTTAGCGATTTACAATGTGCACAAGCCTTTATGCCTGCCATTTGATATTTATTCAAATGGATTTAATTCTATCGATTCTTTTGGGTAGATGGGGAAGTTATAATCATTCTCATAATCATATTTAAAGAAATGGGGGAGGACGATAAAGTAAGTATCTAAAGTGACAAAAATTTAGTAACATAGGCAAAAAAGAAAAATAAGATGTTTTATGATGGTAAATCTAGTGTTCTTTATACTTTGTAGCATCTCTTCTCTAATAATCAGAAGATAGTGCAATAATTATCTCTGCATGGCTGAGGAAAAAAAAGTGGAAGTAATTCCACAGTTGCTATAAGACTGAAAAAGAAAAATGTAAAAACCATGGAAAGAAACCATGGAGGAGTCAGGAATAGAGCTGGGTGTGAGCCAGAGAGCAGCTTTTAAAAGTACAGGAGGCAAAAGGTAGGCCTTAATGTTCCATAATTGTGACATTAAGCTTCTAATAACAAATATATATACATATATATGCATATGTATATACATATATATGCAACACTTTTTATGTGTGTATGCGTGTGTGTATATATATATGTGTATATATATATATATATATATATATATGTATATATGCATACGCATACACAAAAGGTGTTGGGTATAGAGAGTAAGAATATATTCAATTGTCAATTTAAATGAAGAACAATTGAGAATGCTGCTATTTAATGTGGAAAATATCATGGTCTAGTGGACCAGAGTCTAGACTGGGCTCTACTCCCAATTCAGTATTGAATCTGGCAGACCTTAAACAGATTGCAGAAGACTAGGAATTGAAAAGGCTTTTCTGGCTACTTGCCTACTTCTTTCTTCCATAGCCCTTGGTCTTTAACTGGATCTTGGAAAAACTGAAAATCTGCTCTCTAACGTTATTAATCTCCCTTGAAAAAGTCTTGCGACACAAAGAATACAGATGGGAAAAGAGTAAAAAACTTCTTACAGAACGAATACAAGCATGTATAGGAAGGAGAAAGGCATATCAGCGAGTGGCTGTTATTAGTTTATAATTGAGAAGAGCAAACTCTCTGCTGAATTTGTTAAAATGTAATGATAGGTTGCACTTGATTACGTGCCCTCATCCTTACTGGTTAGCTCATGATTGGACAGCACAAATCTCTTATTTTCAAATGCACAAGGAAATGATGATATTCCTTGCATGAGCAATTTTGTGCTTCATTGCTCTTAATTGCGTGCTTAAGCTTCACTCTTTGAAAGGCTGCAAAGTCTTAGAAAAAAAGGAGGTCAATATGTGAAATCTTGCAAAAATACAAAAAATCTGAAGAAGAGGAAAAAAAGATATGCTGCTTGAAGGAGAAACTCATTTAAAAACACAGTCTATGCATTGAAATTAAGTACAAGCCTCGTCTATATGGGATTCAAAAGAATTTCACTACACAAAAAGAGTAGTTGAAATAAGTAACAAACTGCCAAAATCAACAATAAAAGCAAAGTGGTATAAATCAGCTCAAGAGGGGACTGAATCAATTTTAAAAAAGAAAGAAACCAAGACCACTGCCTTGATTTTTATGGCAGGAAAAATACTAAATCATCTTCTTCAGGTTATCACTGAATTTAAGCTCTTCCTTACTATAGCTAATATAATTTATAATCATTTATTATATCATTTAATTTATTATATATGCTAAATAAAACTACAGCCTTCCTTTTACCTAATCTAAGTTCTCTGCGGGCAGAGACCCTGATTAATTTTTCATTGTTCTATCCTATACCTATGATTATGCTTAGCAAAGAGCAGATCCTATGCTGTTAGTTATTAAATGAATTATTGAAGAAATAACAGACAGACTAGCTTACAACAACAAGGACCGCTATTACTGTTCCAACAATGTCAAATACAGAGCACTATGGCACAAGACAAAACTTAGTCTCTTTTTGTTTTGTTTTGTTTTGTTTTTTAATTCTTGGGGGGGGGGGGTGTGGGGAGGGGCAGTGAGAAAGAGGGAGACATAGAATCCAAAGCAGGTGCCAGGCTCCCAGCTGTCAGCACAGAGCCCCGTGCAGGGCTGGAACTCCCCAGGGCTGGTACTAACCAAACCAGGAGATCATGACCTGAGCCAAAGTTCAACACTTAACCGACTGAGCCACCCAGAAGCCTCAACAAATCTTATTCTTGGAACTGTGATCTCTTTTATTTCTGGTGTGTCAGTTCTTGTTTACTTCTGCCCTCCATGTTTCTACAATAGTCACTCATTTATAACTTTCTTTTCATTTCTAAAAGAACTGAGGGTGGTACTTTTTATTTTTGTCTTCAATGCTTGTTGCCATATTTCTTCTGTGAGTGGACGGAATAGACAGGCCGGCATTAGGTACCATGCTTCTACTGGAAGTATTTCTTAGGCTGTGCGATGCTCTCATTGCCTGACAGATTTAGTGATCGTTCATAAGTTCCTTATTTGCTACCTACTTGAGCACTAGGGAGAAAAGAACTCAGTAAATCCTAGGGGAGTCTTTTTAAATCAGACCATAATAAAGATCTATAAATGCACGTGTTGCCTGGATTCCTCTCATAGAATTCATTTTTAAAGTGATTTCAAAATGAGGTTGGTTTTATTTCACACTAATTAATTTCCAATTCTTTTTTTTTTTCATTGTATATGCTTCCAGTTTTAATGAATCTAAATAGTAGGGAACTGCCTATATTTCGTTGTAATATTTCCCAGTATAAATTCTATTACTCAATTTATTAACAATAAGCGCCTCTTTACAGTGGAGAAAATTGTAGTCTGTGTTTGAGGTTGGGGTTGGGGTTGCATTTGGGGTTGGGTTGTTTTGTTAAGGTATAAATTTTAGCAGTATTATGATTTTAGATACATGTTTGACTCTTCAGAAAACTGGACACTTTGTTTCCCTCCCTTCTCTCTCTGCCTAAGACTTGAACAGCCTTCTTTTTTTTCTTTTTTTTTTTTTTTAGACTTAAATTGTCTACATTTGATTACACCACTGAAAAATCAGTTCTGTGAATATAATCCTTTCATGGTACTAACCACATTGGAAAATAAAATAATAAAAATAAACAAAAACTTAGTCACCTTTCTTTTTACTTCTTTTTATGAACACATTTCCCAGAAATAACAGCAGAGTAATTCTGGAAACCCAAAGACAGAAAGAATATCTCAATCACTTGTCCCTATAATATTTGTGTCACAGTTTGAATGGACAGTTGCAGTTCCTTTTTATTACAAACCAAACAAATTTGTTATACTACTTTGTTTTAGTGCTAAAACTTTCAGCAGAAAATTAACAGTGAAGGTCTTCAGGGAACCTAAATTCTAAAATTGTTCACCAATTA
This sequence comes from Leopardus geoffroyi, assembly GCF_018350155.1. Taxonomy (NCBI): domain Eukaryota; kingdom Metazoa; phylum Chordata; class Mammalia; order Carnivora; family Felidae; genus Leopardus; species Leopardus geoffroyi. The sequence continues at coordinate 177,783,504 of NC_059327.1, forward strand.
AGTTACTGATATGCTCCTGGATAATCTCTTAGAGATACTATAATTACCCCCAAAACCAAGAGACACTATATACACTGTATGTCAGCCAACCTGACAATTTAAATACACACACACACACACACACACACACACAGAAAGAATTAAGCAAATACTTTAATCACTAAAATACAACAAAAGGATAATCATATTTTTGACATGAGGTAAAATTACATATATAAGCCAATGATCCTTCGATGCACACCAAAAAAAACACATAGACGTCCAATAAATTAAACTGTGTCATACATAGATTTTATAGTGTTCCTTTTACTAACAGAATCTTAGTGTCACTCATTGTAGGTTAATGTTTATTCCAGGCTTCAATATGCTAAAGAATCAAACCCTCACATAAACTCTCCAGTGCTTGGACCAACATATTAAATACCAAATCCTGGATTAGAACTACTATTTTAATAGTAATTACTCATATTTGGGGTGCCTGGGTGGCTCAGTCGGTTGAGCCTCTGACTTCTGCTCAGGTCATGATCTCGCGGTTCCTGAGTTCGAGCCCCGCGTCGGGCTCTGCGCTGACAGCTCAGAGCCTGGAGCCTGCTTTGGATTCTGTGTCTCTCCATCTCTCAGCCCTTCCCCTGCTCATGCTCTGTGTCTCTCTGTCTCTCAATAATAAATAAACGTTAAAAAATAGTAATTACTCATGTTTTATTTCTCTTCATTATACTTATAGTGCTTCCATGCTAAGTAGCTCTTCTATGCTATACGTTTCCAAATATTTAGAGAAGACAGGGATTTCAGAGAGGATTAATTTAAAGTTTTATTTTCTGTTTTTTTTTTTTTCTGTTGCCCTTCCCCCCCACAATCCATTCTCAAAGCTCTGCCCTTGATTGTTTGACAACTATTAATGGCATCACCTGGATTCCTTTAAGGGCAGGCTTCTAGTTGGGTTTCATTAATGAGAGAGAGGTCAGGTTTTTCCTCCTCCAATCCAGGCTTGTTTCAGTGGTGGTTCTAACAGCGGCTGTGTGCTTCTATGATTATCCTTCATTGATGGAACATTCCTTCCACTATCGCCAGTTTTAAGAAAACTCAGCCCCCCTTGTCACTTTCCTAAAGTCTGCTCCCACATTTAAGATCTCTTCACTGAAATCCTTTCTATAGAACCATGTGAATGGACAAGAGCAGATGGAATTCTGGATACAGATTGATCATATATTAGTTGAACCCATGGATGATATCCTTGCTGGGGAAAGTGAAACAGTGATAATAATTACCATTGTTTGTGGCTACCTGGCTACATAATTTGCAGCCCTTAATGAAAATACCAACCCCTTGTTTCAAATTCATTAACAATTTCAAGATAATAATAACAGAGCACTGGGGCGCCTGGGTGGCTCAGTCAGTTAAGCGTCTGACTTCAGCTCAGGTCATGATCTCATGGTTCGTGGGTTCAAGCCCTGCGTAGGGCTCTGTGCTGACAGCTCAGAGCCTGGAGCCTACTTCGGATTCTGTGTCTGCCTCTCTCTCTCTGCCCCTCCCCTGTTCACATTCTGTCTCTCAATAATAAAGGTTTAAAAATTAAAAAAAAAAATAACAGAGCATTAAAACAGGTGTTGAGCCCTAGTAAGTACAAAGCTCTATGGAACTACACAGGCTGCAAGCCTTTGAAACTGACTCCAGGTAGGTACACTGGAGTGGAATACAAATGGAGAGCAAATACTCTTGTGATCAAATGCTGATTCAATCAAGTATGATCAACATGAAAATTTTACTGATTGCAAAACTATAGTGTAGAAGGTCTGTCTCTGTGCTGGAGAAATTTCCATAATAATAATAATAATAGTAATAATCCAGTAATTTAAGGGCCTTTAATTCTCAATTGCAGATAAAGTTGGGGAAGCAGAAAGCTTCCGTGATAGTCTTAAAACAATCTCATATGTCACAACTGCAAGAAAAACATGCCGAAGATTTGGCTCTAAATTGAACTGTGTTAGGTTAAGAGTTTCAAGGCCAGTAAGAGACTTCCAAGTCTCTTAGGCTTGGGCTAGAATGCTGGTTGGGAATAATGGGATTTGAAGACTTGATTTGGGGGCATTTTTGTAGATACAAACAAAATTGGGATTCTTTCCCCAAAATATTTTTGAAATCTGTTTCTAAAAGAAAAAGTTCTTCTTCCATTCTCTTTTATAAAAAATTCATTTCCTTTTATAAAAATCCATTATAAAATCTATTAATGATTTGACCCAGGGCAGTTGCTTGCAACGGTGCTTATTGTTCTAAAGATACTCCCCCAATATCTATCAGTGCCTCTGGACCCAAACGCTGGACTAAGAAATTCAGTGTCTACATAAGGAGATAGTCTATGTACCAAATAAAACAGCAAGATTTTACCACCTCTAAGTGTATTAAATCTAACAGGACCAATTTATCAAAACAATGGTTTTAATCCAGTGTTAACTCTTAATATTTTGGCTGAAGCACTTGTGAGTGTTTTTAAGAGTTTGACTCCTTAGCATGTTGAAGTCTGGGGTAAACAATATCATTCAGCCAAAAAAGCTAAGATTATAGACTTCTTGGCATGCTATACAGGAAAGAATCTGAAGGCTTAGTGAGATGGGCACATCGGAACAAATCTGAGTGTCCCCCAAATTAAGAAATCTGTTTTTGTCTGGAAAGCCAGCATTCATGAAAAGATCTGTGAATGTTCTCTGTAAGATGGAGATGAAAATGGTCAACGATATCATGGGCTTGGACTCTGATTGAAATAGTAATAATTGCATCTCTGAATGGTAGAGGTCATTTGGCAGGGCGTCATGAACAGAAATCAGGTGGTTGTAATTACCCAATAAGCCTCATTGACCTAGTTTTAATCAGATTATTTCAACCAACTAGGCTCCACAATGGAACCTAATTGATCATAAGATCCCTAGCAATGAAAGGAATGGACAACTTATTAATGTGCTATTTTATATTTACAAGTAGGAAGCTATGTCTGGTGGGCAGAAACCCAACTTCAGGCTTCATAGAAAGGATTCAAATCTTCTCATACAATATTAAGATATAAACCAGTTCATAGACATGGAACATAAATATTGAGGAAGGGAGAGGATTCCCTTTTAGGACAGGTATCCACAGATATATACATTGACATTTCCTCCAAACTGTATCCAGAAGAATTTGGGGCCATTTATAAACTGATTAGCTACTGGAGAACTGGAAATACAAAGATCCCTAAGATTATTAAATACTCGATTTGAATAGAGGCTGTGACCCATCATTTAGAGTGGAACTGACAGAGGTCATATGGTAGATGGTCCAGTCGCCCCTCCTGTGGTTAAAGCCTGGCTTCCTGAGTGTGTAGTTAAAAGACACATACTGAATCACTAGCAAGATCCCTATAACCCTTGTTAACATGGAAAAGACCAAATAGAAGTCATCAGAAAATACTTCACTTTATACCCTATCACCATCAAAACAGTAAGTGAAAATAAAATAAATACCACTTTTAATAGGAAAATGCAGTTGTATTGTTATTTCACATTTTAAAAATGTGAAAGGTCAGGGATGGTTGGTAATCTTTTCCTTTTGGCTGAGGAATGGTCAATAGATCTTAGAAAGTAACTGTGTATTATCATAAATTTGGTAAGATAGTACTACCCATCACTGAAGGTCAAGGTGTTATATCTTTATGGAAAAAATTAGCACATTTCCTGATACCTCGCATGAAGCAACTTATCTGGGAAATGTTCTTTGCTTGTTTGCTTCTGTTTTCCAGTCCATTTTGTAAGAAACATTGAAAACAGCTCTCCTTCAGCAAGCAGGGATGGTTTTATACTTTATTCAAAGCTATGTCAAATCTGCTCTTTGTCATAATGTAATCTGCAGGGACCTTTGTTACCTTGTACAGGAGAAACAAGTACCCTAGATATCTTAATGAGACACACACGAATTCTGAAGAATGGGAAATTAATCCATACAACTTTAGACGAAAGCGTTAGTATTAACTTTTCTAGGAGCCCAGTGGTCTCACAGGTTGTTCTTTCCAAAGGAAAACAGATTGTTCCCCTTTGCTCCAAGCATCACAAATAAAGAGGCTTGATGGGTATCTTTGGATTTTCTATGTAACATACAACATATTTAGATTCACTCTCTGACCTACTTATCAGGTAAGCCATGAGGATGCTAGTTTTGAATAAAGATGAGGAAGGAAAGGCTCTGCATCAGGTCCAGTCTATGATTCAAGCTGTTTTGCCCTTGCACTTCTAGCAGACAGAATGCTACTTGAAGAATCTATGGCAGATAAGGATGTTCCCTGAAGCCCCACTGGGAAAATCACAGTACCTACTTGTAGACTGTTGGAGCAAAGCCATGTCCTTTTCTGCCAATAACTATCTTTATCTAGAAGCATATCAGGACCTATAACTCCTGTCGTAGAAATTCAATGCTTAATCTAGGACACCAAGTACATTAATATTTGCACTGCCCATCACACACTAGGTGGTATATGATACATCAAATCATTAAATTGTGCTTATGCCACAGGATTTTATTAGTAAAATGAAACAGGGTATTTGACACCAGGCTCAAGCAGCTAAAAAAATCGTGATGAAGGTTCATAAGTAGGCACCTCAGACTACTATAGTAATTAGTTCTGATATTTTGCAGTCTCCTTTTAAATCAATAATTAACAGTTTTCTTTCTCTCTCTCTCTTTCTTTCTTTCTTTCTTTCTTTCAATTTGAGAGACAGAGAGAGAGAGAGAGAGCAGGGGAGGGGGTAGGGTAGGAGAATCTTAAGCAGTCTCTACTCTCAGTGAAGAGCCTGATGTAGGGAATGATCCCACAATCCTGGAATCATGACCTGAATCAAAATCAAGAGTTGGACGCTCAACTGACCGAACCACCCAGGAATCCCAATAGCTTTCTTTAAACAGAAAAAGGATAAAGCATGGCATTACAGATGCTTCTACATGGTATACGGAATGACAGTAGTGAAGCACATTTTCTCAGAAGATAAAACGTAAACACAGGACATCTTGTTTTTCACTTTGTAAGTTAGATGCTTGAGGAATGGATTAGTACTACCTCCTGGGTAATGGTTGACAGAGTTGTGTAGCCATTCAGTGACTTATTTAGAACAAGTAGAATAAATAGAATAAACTTAACAGATTGGCAACAATGATGTCTGAAAAATAAGTATGTAGATGAACTTCTTGGAATAGGCAACAGAAGAGGTCTTCCAATCTAAATAATCAGTTAGACAAGAGGAAAAATTCTCTGTACGCTAATTATTTTTACTCGTCTACTCTGGTGTTTGCTCAGTGAACCCACGTACAAAGAAGCCATAACAATAGGGTTAGAGAATAAGATTTCATCACAATGTGTTTCTTTTTTTTTTTTTAATTTTTTTAATGTTAATTATTTTTGAGACAGAGAGAGACAGAGCATGAATGGGGGAGAGTCAGAGAGAAGGAGACACAGAATCTGAAACAGGCTCCAGGCTCTGAGCTGTCAGCACAGGGCCAGACGCGGGGCTCGAACTCACAGACCGGGAGATCCTGACCTGAGCCAAAGTCGGATGCTTAACTGACTGAGCCACTCAGGCGCCCCCATCACAACGTGTTTCAACCTAACTCAAATTGACCTGACTAGCCACCCTTGCTGAGTACCAAACTTGTAAATAGCAGAAAACAATACTGAGTTCTTGATTTTGCACGACTCCCAGATAGAACTGTTAACCAGCTTGGTAAGAAATGATTACAAGATACCCCTTTTTCACTGAAGAGGCAGGTGTTTATCCTCTTGAGCATAACTAATCTAAGTATGTTTTTTCTTTCCACGACTCAAACAATTCTGCTAGCATTATCATTTATTTACTTATTAATTGTTTCATTCATTACCACGTTAACCCTATACAACACTGCCTCTGATAAGGGAACTCATTTCACCATGATATTATTAGGAAATGGGTCCATACCCAGGCAACTGGTCTTACTATGTACCCTATACCAAGTAGCAGCCAACCTGATAGAAGAGTGAAATGGCCTCTTGAAAGTTCGGTTATGAAACCAGATGGGAGACATTTTGGGAGGTTGGAGTGTTAACCAATAGAATATGGTATTATCTTAAGCTAGCAGCCAAGACATGACACTTGTTCCATAGTCAGAGTTGAGGGCAATGGGTATTAGGAAATGAAGGTAGGAATGGCCCCAATTATAAATACTTACCTATTTATGTTTATATTTTTGTTTTTGTTTGTTTGTTTTGGCTGCTTCAACCATGACTTAGTGAGTTTGGAAGCTTCCACTTTCCAAAGGAGAAAAGCTTCCACCAGCTAACATATCTTTAATTTTATTAAACTGATTGCTGAAACTTTCCACTGGATACACTGGGGTTCTCATGGATCAAAAATGTAAACATGGGAGTTACTTTTCTGGCTAGAGTGATTGATTTTTGTCTTAGTCAGCTTGGGCTGCTGTATAACAAAATACCAGAGATGGAGTGGCTTAAATAACAAATATTTATTTCTCACAGTTCTGGAGTCTGTGAATTCTGAGCTCAGAGTTCCAGTAAGACTGAACTTTTGTGGATTGTTGACTTCCTTGCTTACAGAGAACCCCCTTTTTGCGGTGTGCTCACATGGCTAAGAGAGAGTTCTAGTTCCTTCATCCATGTATATGGGCCCCAAATATTCAGTCCACAACAGTCTTGGTTACCAAGAGAAAAATTAGATTGCTGCTATACAAGGGGTACAAAGTGACTCAATTAAGAGGGTCGTATGGAAACAAAGATTTGTTACCCATTGAAGTAAAGGACCAGTCAAGCCAAAATGCTGCCAGACGATAAGGTGAATATGAAATGATGGAAATGCCTTGTTTTATGCAAGTCTGGGTTTTTTGACTCATAAGTTTAAGGCATACAAGTCTGGATTTTTAAAGAAGTATGTCACCCAAAACAAAATACTGCAATGAAATGAATGCAGAAATATATAGGAGTATCAAGTTGTCTTCAGTTAAGTAAGACATTAGGCTATTTGCACAAATGTAAACTGGCAGGATTCCTTTCAATTCGATTTTTATTTTTGAGAATAAGTTTTTTTTTAAATCAAAATATGTAACATGAAATGAGCTTATTTTTATTTCAAATTAATCAATACATATTTTAAGAATTAATCAATTTTATTTATCTTTTTATTTTTTTTTTTCATTTATTTATTTTTGAGAGACAGAGAGATGGAGCACAAGTGGGGAGGGTCAGAGAGAGAGGAAGACACAGAATCCGAAGCAGGCTGCAGGCTCCGAGCTGTAAGCACAGAGACCAACATGGGACCCGAACTCACAAACCGCAAGATCATGACCTGAGCCGAAGTTGGACGCCTAACCAACTGAGCCACCCAGGCGCCCCAAGAATTAATCAATTTTAATTTTAATACAATAAATAGTGATAAATTTAATCCACATAAGCAAAAACTGCTCATATTCCTCAACCTTGTAAAGTGTGTGGGGTAGGTGTTTCTGTTGTTGTTGTTGTTGTTTTGTGTTTTTTTTTTAATGCTTAAAGTATTTATTTTTAAAATATGTGAAGGAGGTCCTTAGGGAAAACACTTTGAGAACTGCTAAATAAAAAAAAAAAAATGAATATAATTTTGTTTCCTGACAAAATCCTCATTATGTAAGTATTCCCTACCTGTGGAATTTTTGAAATATATTTTTTAAAAATCCTTTACATTTTATAGGGTGATCACACATACACAAAAATAAAATGTAATCTTAGCAGTGTTACAATAGATGTGAGACTAAAAGACTAACTTCGTTCAGAAAAAATCCTCAGAGTAAGAGTTGAGAATCAGTTTGCAAAGTGAATGATAGTGCCTTTTTGTGCAAAGTTGGGATCATAGGGATACCACTAATATTAGTATCTATTAACTTTATTTCCATTTTATAATAAGGATGGCAGTAGAAAAAACATTGTGTCACAGCCACCAAGAGGTCAACAGTAAATATGTCAGAGTTTTAGGAGGAGAAAGAGGTAAAAGATACGAAGGACATTTTGTGATAACAGAAACCTTTTTTTTCAGGTGATGAAAATAATTTATATTCATCACCATTAATAGGAGTTATTACACATATTATACAGAAGATAAGATCGTAGTTAAAAGAAGTAAGTTGCAAGCTCAAGGTCCAACACCAAGTGAATAATGGAGCCAGGAGTGAAAAACAATTAGATCCACGTCCAAGGTCTCTCCTTTTATCTTTACATTACACAATAATTTTGTCCTAACACATTAAATTTGCTTTGTTCACCCCTGGCATATACAATGTATATTTGAATATTCAAATTTTAATCTCTTTATTTCAATTCTATTCTACATGTATTGCAAAGAATGTGGATGGTGCATTAGTGTTAAATTTGTGTTAACGTGCACTGTGAACCTAAGCGAATGGAAAAATCAGTAAATGCTAGTGACAACTACATACACACTCTATAAGGCTAGATCAGGCAATATTTACACCATGCCAACCACACTGTGAGGGGAAAATCTAAGCTAATATATATGACTGAGTGCTTAGGGAACATGAAACAGATTATAGATTTTTAAAAAGGATTTTGACTTCCGCGAACATTCAGTGGGCTATCACGGGGCACGTGGCTAATAATAAAGGGCACATTCTTGTGCTAGTGTTAATAGGGTTGGACTGGATAGAGATAAGAACCATAGTAGAAACGTAGACCCCCAGCTTTCCTAAAGGTCTTATGAAACTACTTTTAAATTCTGTATTTCAGGGGCGCCTGGGTGGCGCAGTCGGTTGAGCGTCCGATTTCAGCCAGGTCATGATCTCACGGTCCGTGAGTTCGAGCCCCGCGTCAGGCTCTGGGCTGATGGCTCAGAGCCTGGAGCCTGTTTCGGATTCTGTGTCTCCCTCTCTCTCTGCCCCTCCCCCGTTCATGCTCTGTCTCTCTCTGTCCCAAAAATAAATAAACGTTGAAAAAAAAAAATTAAAAAAAAAAAATAAATAAATTCTGTATTTCAGGAATCCCTTCCCAAAATAGCCTTTCTCCATCTGCTGTCACTAATGCTTGGCACAAGTAAAAGAGCAGTGTCTTACACAATCATCCTGGGTACGAGAAAGCACAGGTTTGGAAGAGAGACTTTGGAACTCGGGGTGTCTGGATTATACAAAGCTGCGCCGCTTACAAACTGAGTGACTGGGCAACTTACTTCAACCGTCTGTGTCTCAGTGTCCTTGTGGGTTGAAACAGGCATAGTAACGGTTTCGGTCTCATAGCTTTTATCTTATTGATGACAAATTAAATGACCCTGAGACAAGTTTAAAGGGCTTAAATTTTCATAGTAGCATGGATTCAATGTGGCAGATACTTTTCTGGGAGCAAGGTTTGCTCAGAGAAAATACAAGAGTCAGAAGTGGAAACTTTTATTTCTGAAGTAAGGAGAGAGGATAGGAACGTACAGCACAGAATGAGTCCTGAGAATAAAAGGGATTCAAAACTGCATACCTACCTCCATGCATACATCCACACATGGTCAATCAGCCGTTGCCCAACAAGCAACCACAGAACTTCAGTGGCATGCAGTCATACGTATTTATTTCTTGCACATTTGTGGAGTTTAGACGGTCTTGATAGGGCCTTCTTGGGTTTTTCTATTTAGTTAGTTGGACTCTATCTTGTACCTGCAAATAAGCTGCGGTTCAGTTATTGTCTGGATTTGACTGGGATACCATATCTGGAACACCAACATGGTTGCCTGCTCCTATGGCCAGATACCTAGCTGCAGTACACACTTTTCACGGTGAAGTGCAAGAGAGGAAGCCCGATTTCCCAAGCGCTAGGTCGCCTCACATCTGCTAAGCCTGTCATTGGCCAAAGCAGATGTGGTACTTTGAGTAGTGGTCCCTAAAAACAGATGTCCACATTTCAGAACGGGTGAGTGTGAAGGTATTTGATAAAAAGGTTTTGCAGATGTAACTGTTCAAAGAACTCAAGATGAGATCACTCTGGCTTGTTGTGGCTGGTGGGCCCTAAATCTAGAGACAAGTGTACTCAGAGAGAAGAGGGACAGACACAGACGCAGAGGAGTAAGCCCTGTGAAGATAGAGGCAGAGACTGGAATGCTTGAAGCCATTACCAACTGGAAGAGGCAAGGAAATGTTCTTCCGAGAGGCTCTGGGAGCAGTTGTAACCCTGCTGACAACCTTGATTTTGGACTTCTGCCATCCTGAACTTGACAGAATGAATGTCTGTTGTGTTAATCCACCAAATTTGTGGCAGTCCTTATGACAGCCCTATCAAATTTACATAACAGGTAACGCGGTTGAACTTAGATTCAAGTAGTTAGCAAACTAAGCACTGTTCACTGTGAACAGGCACTGTAACATTGAATGGAAAAGGGCTGAATACAGACAGGTTTGAAGAACTAAGGTAAATGCACCACATCTGCCAGCACACAGACTCTACTCTCAGGAAAATGAAGAAGCTTTATGACACTTTTGTTTTCTAAGTTCTATGAGACATTAAAAATAAATCACTGCCATGTACTCAGATGCTATATCACTTGATGCTACTTCGATTCATTACACATCTAATATAAGACTCAGAGGGGCCCCCTATAATCTCTGCCTCCTAGTGATCAAATGTTTATTTTAATCTTCTTTCTTCAAATGTAGGTGGGATCTGTGACTTGTTTCTAACCAACAGAATATGGCACAGGTCATGGGACTCCCACGACTCTGTTACCTAGAAGATTTCATCTTGCCAGTAGACTTGCTCTGGAGATTTCTCCCTTGCTGGCTTTGAAGACATATGCATCCGTTTTAGGAAGCTCACACAGCAAGTTGCTAATGGAAGCCTCCAGGCCCTGAGAGAGGTCTCTACCTATCAGCCAGCAAGAGGCCAAGGAAGTTCTGTAGACACGTGGAAGTGAATTCTGCCAACAACCCAAGTAAGCTTGGAAATGGATTCTTCCCAGTTGAGGCTCCAGATGAGAACACTGTTTGATGAGGACACACATTGCAGCCTTATGATATGTAGAGCAGAGGGTCCAGCTAAGCTGAGCTGAGATTCCTAACTCACAGAAACAATGAGATAATGAATGTGTGCTATTTTAAGTTGCTAAGATTATAATGATGTATTAAGCAGCAATAAACAAATAATATCATATGAAAAGGGACATTTTCATACCCCATTAATCATAAATTAACCTCAATATTTAGAAAATGAATCCAACACAAGCCACAGTTCTAAGATTTCTTTGTTTCTAAATCTGGCACAGGAATTTAAATAAAAGGGACAGTGATGAATTTTGAGCATGCTCAGCAACGGAGTATTATAGTACAACAGTGGAAAACTGCATCCTGTGAAAAGAGGAGATTTATTTAGGGTAGTGAACAAAACAGGTGGAGAAAAATATTAGCTCTCTTCATAAATCTAGAGATTTTTTTCAGATGGAAGAGGGTAGTGGATTCATTTTGTACTGCTCTGGAGAGCAAAGCCATGACTAATGAATTGAGATCATAAAAATACAATGAACTTTCTAAGGTAAATAAATGTAGACAATTAGAGAATAGGCTATGAGGTAGAATGGTGAGTTTTTTTGTTCCTGGAGAAATTTACGCAAAGATTGAATGATGAGAGATACATAGATAGGTAGATAGATAGATAGATAGATAGATGATGGGTGTATAAATGGATGGGGAGACAGGCGGATAGTTGGATAGATGGAGATATAATATAAACAGAGTGATACATGGAGAGATGGAGGGGAGTGGTGTGGATAAATGAACAGATATAGCTATAATTAGAAATTATAAATTGACAGAAATTAGAGATGATCGATAGATGATAGATACATAGATGGACAGATGGCTAGCTAGCTAACTAGATACAAATAGATTCATGATGTATACATGAAGTATATTGTCTACGTTTTTCTCAACCCTCTTCTTCCCTGACTCCTAAAAAATTTCAAGTGTTTTCTTTCCTACTGATATCTTGCCTTGGGGATGAAAATACTGTAAGCAGTGTAAACTTCTTTGCTAAAAGCGTTAGAAATACGCTATGTACCATGAGCAAAGGGGAGTGATAGCCTATTTATCAATCAATCCCATTCCCCTCAATGGTTGATATATTTCTTTTCTAGACTAATTTGTTTGTTGGATGGTGAGTGAATTACAAGCAGCACACGTTGGAATGCTTACTCTATCAAAACAGAAGTCAGCTGCTTTCTACAGCAATGGCTCATGCCAGCTGGCTAAAGAATGGCATTGGCTCCAGCTGTGTTTTCAAGCTACACATTTCATGTTTTACAGTCCAATCAGATGCACTGGCACCGAATGAAATGGGTCCAGAAAATACAAGAGAGGGTGAAATGAATAGGAAGAGGATAATGCTATGTAGTGAAATAAATTCTAGTCAGGATTCGAGTTAATCGGACACATTACACACAAATATTCACAGTTAATAATGTGAAAGCATTATTTCAGTTTCTTTAAAGTCTTTCATATGCAGATTTTGGTTAATATACATATATTATATACATTCATGAATAAGTTGTACAAGTTAGAAAAATGTATGAAGAGATGTCAGCTTTGGATTTGTCTCATTTGAATTTTAGCAAATTATCCTTGTATTTCTTTAGCACTTAAATAATCCATTCAAATTTTAATTTTGTTTAATGTTATAAAAACAGAGTGACTTTTAGATTTTGAGTTAGTAACTGTTAATATAAAGTGTCTATGTCGACCAAATCTCAACCCTCTGAATACTCTAATGTTTTCATTCATCTTGTCAAATATCGAGCACCTACTATGTGCCAGGAACTAGACTAAACATATTATAGAAGATGAACATGTTATAACCCTTACTTTTAGGAAATCACAAACTGAAAGGAGACACAGGAATAAATATTAATGATACATGGTAGGTGATGGGATACAGGCTTTTCACTATATGGCAAAGCCTCAAAGGAAGGGAATTGTTTAGAGAAACAATTGTTTAGAGAAAATAGTTTTACTGTGTCCTCTAGCGTGGGTAGGAATGACTAGGAAGAGAAAAGGAGAATGGCAGGAGGAGTTGCCAGGCCAGGGAGGCAACATGATGAATATTTAAAGGTCATGGTCATTTGGAGGAAGAGTGAGTAAAATGGTATATCTTCTTGCCCAGGGAGATCTTTTGATGCAGTTCAGAACGAAATGGAGAGAGGTGGAATATGAATGGGAAAGAGGAGAGAAAAAAAAGGATGAAATGAAAGAAAAAAAAGGACATGTAAGTATGCTAAACTAGAAGGTGGTAAAACAAAATGAAGAGAACGAAAAGGGAAGGGGAACTGCCAGATGTACAGATGTGAAAAACATCATTCATCACTTTCACGTAGTATTTTCTGCAACTAAGATAAAAGAACTATATAGTCATATGTTTTGGGTTGTACCTATGTTCTAATGTTTTTTTTTTTTTCAAAAATTAAAACTGAACCATGAAGAAAATGACATCTAGTAATGTAATTTCTAAAGGGTTAATTTAATGGTATCCCTATTCATGTTCTAAGATTTGTAAGGGAATTTTTAACAGCTCTATTATTTATTGCTTATATTCATCCACCCATTCATTTACTCGACTATCACATAATTCATCTATTTATTCAAAGAGGTTTTATGAGCCTCTTTGAATCTAGGAAGAATGTCAGATGTTAGGGATAGGACAGTGAAAAGATTGGTCCAAGTTCTTGCCTTCTAATGAAACTGCCTTTTCTAACTAAAATGATATCAGACTTAATACAAAACTGCATATTAGAACACAAAATTTCAAATCATTTTGCTTGCCATTTAGAATTGTCATCACTTCTTGTAATTACTTTCATGGACACTGGCTCTTCACCTCTGGAGAGTTCTGATTTGGCTACAATGATCATGTTTCATTTTTCTGAATGCAAATTCAGATATTTGTATAAGGTGGTTTTGAACGTTTATTCTCTTTGTGATGTATTTTAGGCCACCTTGCCAAGGCCTTTAATTGAATAGAATTGTTATCCCTATATTTATCTAGTTATAATAATCAGTACCCTTAATTTTTATGCCAACTTTTCTCCATAAGCTGCCACAGGAGGGTCATGGCAATTGAAAAGCTACAAAGAAGTGGGAATAATTATCGTGACCAACTTGTCATCAGAACAAATTCTATTAATCCTCAGAGAAAGTCCTGGCAATTCCGCCACATTTCTTTCCCACCGGGAGGGTAATGCTCTTCATCCTTTTTTCCTGCTTTCTCTAATTGCCGCCCCACATTTACTGTTGCGACTGCATTATTGGCCGGTGACCTGATAGTTTTCTCCCGCCTGCCAAATGGTTAGCAAACCACAAGCAGGCTGCTTCCTTTTCTGGAGGCAAAATTACCATACACAAACATCCGACTCAGGATAAGTAAATTACCTTGGTCAATTGATTTACAATTTATCTGGGGCAAGGTTTTGATAGAGATATTAAAAGGGAAGTCAAATTGATAATACTGACAGAAAGCCCAGAATTCACTGCTTCTGCCAAGAGCAGCCACACTTCACACTCCACCAGGCAGGTAAACTCAGCCTTTTGGCTTATTGGATTTTTCCATTTCCAACAGTTTCATTTATGCTTTGGGCCTTAAATAACCTTCTTCTTAAGGCCCCATGTCCCCAGTAGAGTACAGCCTTGTGTATAAGAGAACAACAGCTCCATAGTCTCCTGGGTGTGATTTGGAATCATATTACTCAGTCCCTTCCTTTGATTCCTCCTATTCTCCAGTAGGTGGTAGACAAGCAGTACTGTGACTACTTATTTAAGCTGCCAGAAAATGTGGGAATAGGAACCAGGGCATTTTTCCCCAGGCCAGGAATAGATCAGAATGCATTAGGTTATTTGCGGCTTTCTTCCTTGTTCTGGTCATCAGATCCTCTTTAAAAAGAAATGTATCAAGTCACATGCTTGTAAAGCATTACAAATGCTGGTGCAGTAGTATTATTCTAAACTAAACTAAATAAAATAAAAATAATGAAATGAAAGGACAATATAAATAGTTTTCTTGTAGGTGGACTTTTTGGTTGTGAAAAATTTGGTATTTTGAGAAAATCAAGCAAAAGATAAACGATGCTATATATCAGACTGCAGACCAGGTCCTTCTTCATATAGTATCTTTATTCAGTGTAGTTAACAACACGTGACAGACAGAAAATTCTTATTACATTTACTTTAAATTTATCTTCTACATTTTCTCGGTAGGGTTTGAGAGTGAGGGTGCAGGGCTGGAGACAGAAAAAAGAGAAGGAAAAGAGAAGGAGAATGGTAGGACATGACATATTTGGGAATGTGATCATGGACTGTCCTTAAAGTGTAAACTTTGGGGTATTACAACGGAGTATGGAACTTCCAAATTGTCCAGGTGACAGATCTTTTTCTCACGGGAATGTAATATGGTAACATTTTTCTTATTAAGAAGAATCAAACAGGGGTGCCTGGGTGGTTCAGTTGGCTAAGTGCCTCACTTTTGATCTTGGCTCAGGTCATGATCTCACAGTCCATGAGATTGATCCCTGCATGGGGTTCTGTGCTGATAGCACAGAGGCTGCATGAGATTCTTCCTCTCCCTCACTCTCTGCCCCTCCCCTTCTCTCTCTGCCCCCGCCCCCCATGCTCTCTCTCTCTCTCTCTCTCTCTCTCAAAATAAATAAATAAACTTAAAAAAAAGAGAAGAGTGAAATCAAATAATTACCTTTTTGGTTAACATACTACGTTGAAAAACTCTTGCTTGATATTGTTTGTTAAATCATCATGTAACTTTCAATTACTTGAGAATATAAGGAATTAAGTGTCTAAAAAGTAGAAGTCAAAGCTTTAAGTACTATGCAAAAATGGAAGTTTGATAACTCTGTAAGTGTTCCCCTACATTGTGCTGTCTTTCTCTATAATCAATGTTAACTAAAAAGTATGGTTCCTTCTTGACAGAAGAATAATCATTATTATTTTATGTATGTATGTATGTATGTATGTATGTATGTATGTGTGTGTGTATTTATTTATTTTAGAGAGAGAGAATCCCAAGCAGGCTCCATGGCTCCAACTCACAAAACTGTGAGATCATGACCTGAGCCAAGATCAAAAGTGAGGCACTTAACCAACTGAACCACCCAGGGACTCCCAGAATAATAACTATCGAAAGCAAAAGAGAAACCCAAAAATTGGCTTGGCTATGGTTATGTTCTGACTTCATTGTGTAAGTGTGCCATCGGTTCCAAATCTTCAACTCCACAGTCCTCATGTCACTTACTTGATTCCCATCTACTTCTTTGTATTCAAATTCAACCCCCCTGGTTGCCTATATCCTTAAACCCTATTTTTGCATATGGTTCCATTCCCCAGTTTAAACATCTAGACTTTATTCTTGGCCCTACAGGGCTTATAAGTTCTCTTGAAATTATGCACTTAATGATGCCCTACTGTATTCAATTGTATTCATTTTATTTCTGTCAATGCTCTGTGACAAAATTGGATCTTGCTCGCGCTTACCATCTCCTCTTACTTTTTCTCTTGATTTTTAACTGATATTCTGGAATGTGATCTAACTTCATCTTCAGGGTTTGTGGTACCTCAAAAGCAAATTTGAGTGTACCAATCACTTGTTTATGTTCGCTATTCTGTGTCCACACTATTAATTCCATCTTTAAAATACACACTCCCAATCCCCAGCTTCCCCAGTATGACTTTAAATCCACGATCCATATGGCGCATGTCAAGGCATACAAATGAGAAAATAATCTTGCTTGAATTTAATTTTGGCAAATCATATTTGAGACAGTAAGATTTCGAGACAGAGAATTTCCTTAAGCTGTGCCTGACATTTAGTAAAAGCAAGGTATTCTTTAATAGCTTAGTGTCCATTTATCCTTCTTGTTCCAATGGACATTTAAGGTTTCCATCTTGACAGAGAGAAGAAAACTAATGGAGATGATTCAGAAGCAATGGCATCTGTGACAACAGGATTACAGGTGGTAATGTTGAATTTACTGAGCTTTGTAATCATGGAAAACCTGCCAGTCAAGGAAACCCTCCCTCATTTTGTTCTTGGACATAGCTTGCTATTAAAAAAAAAACAAAAAACAAAAAACAAAAAACACTCTTTTCCATATGACTCAGCTAAATTCACAGATGTCCCCTTTGCTTATCTATGACAAAACCAGACATAGACCTACAAATTCGTAACTATCATCTCGTAAATGAATAGCTGAACTGCTTTGCTCCCACTAATTAATCAGAACTAAATGTTTATCAGCTGACTTTAGTCAATATCCTCTATCATCTCCTACTTCTGAATTTGACCCATCCTCTGCCTGACCCACTGTAACAACCCTTCCATAATGGACCCTCTCAAAAACAGGCAGGTTTCCAGATTAGCTTTCAATGACCTTACCATTCAATCATGCCATCCTTGCTCATACCATTTCCCTAAATTTGGTTTCATAATCTTCAGTGACCTTTTTTATAAAACAGAAGATCTTTCTGTCTAATCTTTGCAATGCCAGCAGATCTCTTCATCAGAATATTCTCCCTATTGCAACAGACTCTCTCCCATAGTGTAAAAGTTCCTGTCACCTATTTTGCAATAGGCCTTTTGAATACAATAAAGTCTTTCTTTATCTATATACAGAGTTTGTTTTTTTTTTTTCAATTTAATAGTTCCTGGTGCTATGACTTGGATCAAGATTGAACCACACCTATGGATTCCCACCATCCCTACATAGGTTATGGTGCCTTGTGGGTCCTTTGAACTCCCTTGCTCCTAGGCAATTCAAGGATCCTTCAGTGAGTTCAATTCTCAAACCAGTTTTCCAGACATCTTTTTGTTTGAAATATGGCAAGAAATTACTTTTATTTTTTTCAGACAAAGAGACTATTCTTTTTTTGCTCCTTCTCTGTGGACGCTTCTGTATATCCTAGGTTCCCCACATCTGGAGATCATACAGGTTATTCCCTCTATTCCTTTGACCCCAGAGATTCCCTAGCAAAAGTTTTTTTTTGTTTTTTTTTTTTTGTTTTTTTTTTTTCCTCTTTGGTTTAACTAGCTGTTAATCCCATAGGTAACTCTCACTCTCATTTTCCCTCTTCTCCTGGTGACTGTGTGCTTTGCTATTATACCACTAATTCATTCGAATACCTCTGATAATGGCACTATTGTCCATCTTTTCTGCAGTTCCCTTGAATCTTAATATCTGACCCTTTTCAATGCCTCTACCTACTCCATCCCTTTATCCACCTTTGCTGGATGGTTCTTTTCCCACTCTAGCCCCTCAGTTCCCTATAGTCATTTCAGTTTAACTCCCCTTCCTCTATTAGTGGCTCTCAACAGGCTTAAGGATCCCAAGAGCAACCATTAGAACAAATAGGCTAGATGTTTTACCCACTCAAAAGGACTTTGGAGACCCCAGGATGGCCCCCTAGTTTCTCCTCAGTCCTTGACCTGAAATTTAGTCTACATTCTCCATAAGATTATACATCATGATGAATTAACTCTTAGAGGTTTCCTCCACAATTATTGGTGGGGAGCAAAATCAACGTGTCCCATTTTCCAGAAACATTCCTCATAAAAATGTGGAAGTGGGGAAAAGATAGGGGTCAGATCTTTTATATAAACCAGTAAACTTTTTATTTTTGTGTTTATTCCTAAAACATAGTTAAAATTTTAGAGTTGAAGCTATAAGTTGTTATTTTTGTCTGTCTGTATGTGTATGTATGCCTGCTTCAGATTCTGTGTCTCCCTCTCTGCCCTTCCCTCACTCTCACTCTGTCTCTCAAAAATAAATGTTTTTTTTTTTTTTTTTAAAGACAGGGAAAAAAAAGGAATTTATTTATTTATTTATTTATTTATTTATTTATTTATCTGAGAGAGAGAGAGAGCAGGGGAGGGGCAGAGAGAGAGAGAGGGAGAGAGAAAATCCCAAGCAGGCTCTGTGTTGTCAATGTGGAGCCCAATGAGGGGCTCAATTCCACAAAGTGTGAGATCATGACCTGAGTTTAAATCCGTAGTCGGGGGCTTAACTGACTGAGCCACCCTGATGCCCAAGAAAATTTATTTTAATAGTAATTACATTTTATAGTATGTTAGCTTGCATAAAGTTTTCAAGAATTTTTTTTTAGTAATTTAAAACCTGAGGCTTGTGCTAAATTAAGTATACACAGTATGCAATATGTTTTTGTTAAGAAAAAAAGGGTAATTTTTCATGAAGTAAAATAACTATTTTATTCCAGAATGAGAAAGGGAAACTTTAGAAAAATACTTAAATGGATATGGAAATTTGTGGAAATTTTTCAGAAAGAGGATTTTACTTGCCATGGTCAGCATTGGCTAAGGTTCGATGGGTTTACTTGTAATATTTCTAAATGAGATTTAGCATAAAATATTGTACTCATAAAAAAAGTAGAGTTTGGTTTTCTCTTCATTACAATGACAAAAATGGTTTTGACTACTGGTCTTCACTTAGTAAGAGTTTGTAAAAGACACTTCTTTACATTTTTAGTTATCTGCCTTGAAGGCAAAGATTCTGCACCTAATAGAAAAAAGAGATTTTCACACACTCCTGTCTTTGAGATTTCTAGAGGATCCTTGGAAAATCACAAAAGGTTTGTTCTTTCAGTTTGTAAAAAAGAAAGGTATTAAAATAACTTTATTTGATATGTCATGAGATGCATAGGAAGTGTTGTCATATCAGAAGAAATACTTCACCTTCCATTGGTTAAATATTTACCTATAGATGTAGGTAAAATATTATTAACATAAGTATTTCAGAAATTGAATAAAGTTCCTAGAGCTCTAACACAATCCTTGCTATCCATAATATTTTTAATTATCAGAGTCCTAATGATGATTTGCCTAATATTAAATAACAGTATAGCCTTATCAGTCATAAGTACATTTATTTTTCAAAATGTACCATGCCACAGAAACAAATTTCCTTGTCAATTGGCTTATTTTTGTACTGAACTTTTTTTTTTTTTCCAACGTTTATTTATTTTTGGGACAGAGAGAGACAGAGCATGAACGGGGGAGGGGCAGAGAGAGAGGGAGACACAGAATCGGAAACAGGCTCCAGGCTCTGAGCCATCAGCCCAGAGCCCGACGCGGGGCTCGAACTCACGGACCACGAGATTGTGACCTGGCTGAAGTCAGACGCTTAACCGACTGCGCCACCCAGGCGCCCCTGTACTGAACTTTTATCAGTCATTTAAAATCATTAGTAATCTACAGATAGTTTTATTTTGTTTTACTCTAATATGTCCAAGATTGTGGTTACAATCAGCCACAATCCAGAATTCAGTAAAAACAAGACTTTGTCAGAGATCCGTGGTAAAGACTGTGCCAGGTATTTGTGAGCACAGTTTCTGATGTCACTGCTTAAAGAATTGTAAGACCTGACCACTGAATGAAGTCAGGGTTCCGAGAATTCTAATTGAGAACCCGAGGGATTCATTAGACTGCTAACCCAAGATGGTTGAAACAAGAATTAATTGCACAGGACTGAAAGACCTGATGAAGGATGATAATGGGTTTCATTTGGAATACCGCTGACACTTTAATGGCCAATTTTTTTGAAATAAGGAACCTCTTTCTCTTTTCTCTGAAGCTACCTATAACTCATAACAATTTAATATACTGTGCTTTTGTAAATGGAAATGAAACATTTATGTTTTTTCTCCCTGCTTCATCCCCTCCAGAATTTGGAATCTCTTATATTCTTATCTACATGGGTTCAAGAAGAATCTGGCCTCCTGGTTAACAGAACATATTGGAAACATTGGTTATATAACCAAGGCTTTGAGTTCAATGTCATACTTAAGAAGGATAGTTGATTCAGATATGACTAGACACTTCTAAAAAACTATGGTTGACTTCATGGAGCCAATGCTTATAAAGCCCTCTTGGGAAAACTGGCTCGGTCCTAGCTTGGAGTGTTCACAACCTTACAGATGAAAAGGAAAGTAACTTCTTAGCAAATTCAGGAACCTTAAAATATTTTGAGGTCATTGTGAAGAAAGTAATTTACCCAAATTGATTGGTACCACAGGTTAAATCTTAGGATGAGTTTTTGGCTTGGCTTCCTAGTTTCAAGAGACTTTTAAAACTTGAATCTGAGATCCTTTATGAAAACATCTAGCAAAACAAATTTATAGAGGCCTATATATTAAATTACCATTCTTGCTGTACTTATCTAAATAATCAGGTTGAATCCTAATGAGATCAGCCTTGTTTTATTATCAAGAATAACCTTTCTTTGGCATTATCTTTGATCTAAAGGGGGGTGACTATACGGAGAAATTTTGTTTCAGTGAAAAACTATAGCACACTCTAGTGGATTACCAGATTCTGGCCCTATTCACTGTCTTGGAGCTATTTTGCCCCTCTTTGTCATGTGTGAGGAAATGATAGATATGAAAAACATTTTGTTACCTATCCATAAATTGGATCCAAATCTGCGATCTTGCACCCAGTGTCAATCTTTGACAAAAAGTCAATTCTTCCAGTTTCTTTCAGTATCTATCATCCTTCGAACACATATATATATATATATATATATATATATATTTTTTTTTTTTTTTTCTCCTTCTCTTCTTAGTGACACTGAGAACTAAAATCTGACTACCTGAATCTTTACGGGAACTTCAGGTTGTCTGTAGGTTGACTTTTCTCCCAGATCTGAAGAAGTTCTGTGATATAAAGCTCAAAGACTTGATATATACCTCAGAGGACTCATCACTGAGGCCAGTCATGCATGGGCTGGACTTCTGCATAACTGCTGCTGGGCCACTGAGGAACTCTGGCAAAATGTTTAGGTCATTCATGCCCTTACATGAGAGGTAACTATGGCTGTGGAAAACATCACCAAGAGCAACCTCAGCTTTAACAACTCAACAAGCATACTGCAAAATGGAAAGATTTTAAGTTCATGGACTTCTTAAACTTTCATTTTCCTACATCACTGGGTAGTTGATATGTCTTTGGTTTTGCACTAGCGGTTGGTTTGAATAGAGAAGCCATATCAAAAATGTATTTCTTCAAATTCTAGAATCACCATCAAGGCTGTAAGATACCCACAGAATAAACAATACACAGAAATTTTAGAGAAACACCTACCAGTATCTCCCATTTTCCTCTGAGTATGTGTTCATTGACTTATGTAAAATTTAATTTTAATAAGTTAAACTCCTGTTTTGATGTGACTACACTGTATCAGAAGCTGCTTTTGTTGATACAAGAGTGGTGGGTTCATAGCTCCAACCTCTAAACTCTCCTGTTTTACCTTAACTCCTAAGAATTCAGAACTTCTATTGAGCATTAATTCATACCCCCTGATCTAGCCCAGCCACTCCATTCAATAATCTGATACTATATAACAAATATGGAAACAAAGGTATTCTTATTAGCACACATAATTTTTTCATTATAGACAAAATTCCTATATTGGTGCTACTTTGGGCTCTACAATAAACTACTTTAAAAAAGGTTGTAATTGTCAGACTCTTTTGAGTAAGTCAAGAGCCCCCAGAATAAGAACTAGGTAAAGGCTATATTTTTCCTTTTGCATACCTGACTAGGAGTTGACATGCTGCATTGAAAATAAAACCTTGACTAAACTCTATTAAAGTGACAAATATTAATGAGCAACTAAGCACAAAACAACTGTTTCATTTTTTGATGTGATGTAAGCTTAGGGAAGTCCCTGCTCTCTGCCCATAAGTACTGTGACAAGCAATTTTCATAAGGGTGCAGTTCTGGGGCACCAAGCCAAATGAAACTCAGGACCTAGAACGCCACTCAGAAGACTACTACTTTGTTGCTAAATTCTTATATCCTGTTTGTAAACTGGAACCTGGATCATTTTTCTAACAAATCCTATAGAAATACAGTTTCATGCATGGAAAATAGTCTTTAACATCTCCTATGCCATTTAGCAAATCCTGAGATACAAATACAGATTCTGATATTTAAAATGTTGCCTATCTATCCGGGACTAAGACACCTGATTAGGTTTTTCAAAAACTATATAAATATTCTTGGATTGTATCCTGAATAGGATGCTTCAAATGCTGATTTCCGTAGTGTGTGGAATGAAATGAATTTATTCAGAATTATTTTAAAGATACCCGGACACAGGAAAAATAACAAGCCCAAGGAAGTTAAAGAGTTGATAGATGACCCAGATGCCATAAAATTATCCTAGCAGTCATCAAGGCATAGATTCAGAGTACATCTAGAAAAACATTTTACCTATATTTTTTAATTGATTGAGTTGGTTTTAGTCAAAAATCTAGGGATTTTTCCAATATATAAGTTAAATATTCTGTTTCTCAAACCTTGTTTGTACCTAGAGGGGCAGAGGTAGAGGGAGACGGAGAATCCCAACCAGCCTCCACACTGTAAGCACAGAGCCCAAAACAGGGCTCGATCTCAGGAAACATGAGATTATGATTTGAGCCAAATCAAGAATCAGACACTCAACGAACTAAGTCACTCAAGCCCGTGAGCCTTTAAGAGTTCTTACTGTTCTTTTGCAAACTATTACCCATTTTAAGAAAAAAAAAACAAAAACATAATGTCAACATCTCATGATTTCTGAGGAATTAAATTTTCAACTTTAGGGTTTTTTTTTTTCTTATCTTATTTAGGCATTTAGCTTACCCCATATTTTTAAAAAAAATTTTACCACTTATATTTCATATTCACAAGTTATTATATTATTTCAAAATGTTATATGTTTGTTCTCGCTGGGCTTATGAATAAATATTAAAGATATTTTGTTAATTAGGTGAAGTGAAAGTTAGTTTCTATTTCTATAAAATAAAAACCTTGTTTTAATTTTGTGTATGTTATTTCATATTTTATTATTCTATTGCAAGGATTAAGAAAAAAACTACAATAGCTATCTTGAATATAGAGATGTTAATTATTCTAAAGTGTCAAAATTGCTATGAAATTTTCAAAATATTTTGTGCTAAAAGAATAGCAAATGCTATAATTTGAAGCAAGGGGAGTAATGTACATGAACACTGCTTATTTCTAAGTAAATATGATTAAAACAAATTTATGAATATTTTAACATTTGTAATGCAATGATGTTTTGATCTGTGAGCATATGTTGAACACACAAAAAACCTTCAGCACTTGATAAGGCAAATGTTTTCCTGCGAGACAATAGTTTTTCTTTTTCTATATGCATTATTTATTATCAGATAAGTAAGATCAGCATGCTTTGAAGGGGCTCATCATAAAGTGTCAAGGCACTAGGTAACAAATCAATGGCTGTTTAAATGATTGTTTTCCCCTGAAGAACAATATATTTTGGGCTGAAGACCTAACTTCATTATGCCTCAGTACATACTGAGTGAAAAATACTATTTCCGTCATTAATGTGTTTATAAAAGCTTTTTGTTGTCTGCACTGAAAAGTCATTCGGTTGAATTTTTTTCTCGTGATATATTGTCTGGCAGTAAAAGCTAATGCACTCAGTAGCATTTGTAGACTTTCAAATTTTAACTAAATTTTTAAAGAGGAATACGTCTAACTATATTATTAATTATTATGAATTAGCATACATCAATCAGAAATGGATATGAATTAAATTTTTTAAACTAAGCATACCAATCTCTCCTCATGCATATTTTACACCGCTCAAGGAGAGATTTCAATAGTTTAATTTCCCCACAATGATCACTGCTACTTGAGATGTTCAAGCTCTGCTGAGTTTTCCTGTCTATTATTTTGTTTCTATAAAGATATTTCTAGAGAGAATAAATGAACAACTACTATTTGAACTATTGTTGATGTCATATATGATTCTGTAATATAAATAATGTAAACTTTTAAAACTTTTTAGTATAAGTATTATTAAATAGTATTATTATATAATATTATACTATTATGCTATTATTTAATAGTATATAGTATTAAATAGTATTATTAAATAGTATTATTTATAAACACTCAAATATATATACTCTTATTAGTCATTTGTAGCTATATACTCATCTACTTTAAAATATTTCTATATATATTATTTATATATATACTGTATACAGTTACACATTAATGTCCATGTTATCTTTAAAGTATTCCTCAGAAGCTATTAAAGTTTTCTGAAACCTTACGAGTGATCCACACAAAGATAGAAATTACTAAAGTTTCTGATTTTTATTTTTAATTGGAAAGAATATGTACCATATTAAACAACATATATAAAAGATCAGATACATAATATTAAATATTACATCTCAAAGATATTTTCAGTCTTCCTAAGTTGAAGCCATGTAATGAACCGTGCAATAATCGAGACTAACCCTTCTTAATTGTACCATATTCACACACACTTCTTTGTGGTAGGGTTTCACGACCACAGTATCTTAGTCTCTCATCGGGTGCTTTGGTCACGTGCTTGTATAGGTGTTTTCTCAAACCACGAAGCCTTAGGAAAGGGAAAAGCACACACCTGTAGCGGAAGCAAGTGTCATGGAGCATGTGGTTAATCACTGATATGAGTGGTGCCTTTGCTGCCTCTGGTACCTACCCCTATCTTGCTTTAAGTGTTACGGATGTGCAAATTAGAAAGCCCCAAAATACTGGCACTGAAACCATGCCCTAAGGATATGGGCAGCTCTACCCAGTTGGCAATGAAAAAGGTGTTGTGACCAGAACTGGAACTAAAATTCATCTACTGTCTACAGGTGAGATGTAATTGAAGTTTCAATCATTCTGTTTCAGTAGTTGTTCTTAATCTCTAAGACTGTTATTTGATTTCTACACACTTAACCTGAGCACATTATGTCTGGAAACAGGGAGCTACGGCCACTGTATTTTCCCAATTAGTTTGGAAATTCTGACTGCAATGAGCTGATCTAATGTTGCTTTTATAGCACTCCCTTCAATCTACATATCATAATTTCCAAAGAATATTATTTTAATTCATGTTTGGTTTGCCTAATATCTTTTTGCCATACTCTTGGGTTTTATTATAGATTTCCCTGTATTACCCATGTTAAGGATGCATCGGTTTTGATACACATCATCTTTTATTATATTAAAGGCTCAAATTTACCAATTATATTATTTTGGGAAGACCAAAAAACTTCTCCCATCGCAAACCAGAGAGTACAAACCCAACAAAAACATCAAAAAGCTATGTATTTTCAGTTTAATCTTCATATTGTAGTTCATTTTCTAAATTTTAAAAATTTGAGACATATTTTTATGTTGCATTTTTTCAGGTATTTGAACGCAGTAATAAGTACAAATATATATTTTTAGAATTCTTGTAGGATGATTAAGTGTCATCAGGTGGATAATGAAAAGCTACATAATTTATTCTGCATGGCATTTGAAAATTTAAGATTTTTTTAAATGATTGAAATAAATAAATTCTGGAAAGAAGAATAATCTTTGCAACAATCTTTATCCATTAGAAATCATGAAAATAATTGAATACTAAAAAAATATCTTGTGAATGAGTCAGATCTGTAGTTGAAGATTCAAGAATCATCACACATTTATTTATATAAAAAAATCTCACCTCTGACATTTTATGAAAAGGTAGAAAAACATTTAAAAAGATGATATGTATGTAGCATATAATATTTGTGAGGCAGTATTCTAAATATTGCATATATTACCTTATTTTATCTTCACAAAAATTCTATAAGTCAAGCATCTTAAGTGACAATTTACACTTTAAAAACTGAGTTTCTGGAATGCTAAACACCATTTTCAGGGTTACTCAGAAACTAGTGAAGATAGAATGTTTTACCCATGTTCAGAAATCACCTAACTTGTAATTAACTAAGATATATACACTTTGTCTCACAATTAGATTATAAACTAAAATTTTTAGCATGTGATCTTACCCAATTTCCCCTCTGAAGTACATAAGGGGCGCCTGGATGGCTCAGTCAGATAAGCAGACAACTTCAGCTCAGGTCATGATCCACAGTTCTTGGGTTCAAGTCCCACATCAGGCTCTGTGCTGACAGAGCCTGGAGCTTGCTTCGCATTCTGTGTCTCCCTCCCTGTCATTCCTCCCCGCCTCACACTCTGGTCTCTCTCTCTCTCTCAAAAATAAACATTAAAAAATTAAAAAAAATAAAGTACATCAGGAATGATCAAAGTGTTAGGCAGATAATTGGTGCTTCAAATAATAAATAGAAAAAAATACATTGTGCTTACTGAAAATTTCCAGAGTACGAACTTCATGAAGGCAAGGACTTTTGTTTTGTTTTGCTTTCCCTGTGTTTTTCATATCCATTAAATAAAACTAAGTGCATATTAGGTACTTGATATACATTTTTTTTCAAGAATGAGTAAGGCCTAAATTCGAAGGACTCATTTGGAAACATCATTTTAAGTTTTTGAATCATTGACTTCTCCAAGTTTAAGAATTAAAGTAACAAATATTACATATATCCACAGTTTGAGATATAGTCACACACTTAATCTCATTTATTCCTCACTATGTATGTGAGAGCAAATACAGGATCAGCATTAAAGGGAAAAAGCACAGTTTCAGAAAAGTAAAGTGAATTTCCTATGTCTCTTACACATAACACAACTGTACTCAACATAGTCTTGTGTGTCAAAATGTCACTATTAGCATCTTTCTTAAACTCAAAAGTTTAAATATTGTATTATTCAAATATACACTGATAATCTCCACTTCTGTCTAAAATATATTGGACTATCAGGATGCCTGGGTGGCTCAGTTGGTTGAGCTTCCGGCTCTTGATTTCAGTTCAGGTCATGATCTCGAAGTTTGTGAGTTTGAGCCCCACATCTGGCTGCATGCTGACAGTGAGAATCTTTCTTGGGAGTCTCCCTCTCTCTCTCTCTCTCTCCCTCCCCTGCTTGTGAACTCTCTCTCTCTCAAAATAAATAAATAAATAAATAAATAAATAAATAAATAAATAAAATACATTGGACTGTTCTGCTAATTTCTTTTTTTTTTGCAACTTGAATACCTTGATTAATCTCTAAAACTTCAAATATAGAGCCTGTTGATCATACATAAAAAACTGAACATTGACCAGTGTGTATTTGTCAAGAAGTATTTCCTAACTCTGTGGGTTTTTATTTCTTAGGCCACCTCTAAACAGTTTTGTTTCTTTATTTCCAATCCTAGAAGTTAACATATTCCAATCGCATAAGGGGCATTAAAGTTATATAAATAAAACTTAATATGTATGTGTGTGTTCTATAGATGTATATAATATATATGTAGATATAGATGTAAAACACATATGTAACATATATGTACAAACATATAATATATATGTGAATATATATACATATATATATGCCCAATTTATATATGCCCAATTATATATGCCCAACATATATATATGCCCATATATATATTTTAATGCCCAATTATATGTTTGCTATACTTACATGTTCAAATTTAGAGGAATAATTGAGACAACAATGTTGCTTATGATATACTTCTCCCTTCCTTATTTTTAATAAAGTGATCCTGAGATCTTAAAGTAAAGGATTCTTAACCCCTCTATAATCAAAGAAAGGCAATTCATCAATCTAAAGACACCATTGCATTCTAAATCCTGAATATGATGGCCTAAAGAGGTATGGTGTCATTTGCTTAAGACCAAGTTTTTTAAAGCCAGGGAGACAAGGGTCCAAATTCTTTCATCCTCTTGATGTCTGTGGGTACATGAAAGCCTTTGATATCTCTGAGTATCATTTTATTATCAAAAGTAAAATAGGCCTATGAATTCTCATTATTCAGGTTTGTTATATATTTTAAAACATCTGAGTGTTTCATTTGGAATTGGAGCTGAAAGTCTCGATTTATCATTTAGAGTATTCTTTGTATCAGATATACTTTGGTTAATTTTTTCACTTCTCTTTATCCATTATCAAGTTATTGTATCTCAGCTTCAACTTCACACTTTAATACCAGCTCTGTAATAAAGACTGGAATTTCTTTAAGAATTTCTCTTTGAAACTGAGCACAGTGTTAAACTTTGATGGTTGAAGGCACCGGAAAAACAACACAAAAAGAAGTAGGCTTCTCCTGCAGGTTCCACCTGCTGCATGATCAATCAGCAGCATGGATCTGAGGACATATGGTGGTGCTCAGCTCCAGCCATGGTCTCTCATCAGTCTCAAAAACAAAAACAGAAACAAAAACAAAAACAAACAAACAAAAAAAACCAACCTGACTCACACTGATCACCACCTTTCTATGGTTCTCTCCGCAAGAACACATGGCTCTCTTGATCTCTTCTCCATAGTGAATCTCCTGTCCACTTGACTCTCTACATGGCTACGTCCCTGGAATCCTGTCTCCTAAAGTCCTTCCAATGTAGACACAGCAAACTTCAAACCATCACCTGCAAAGACACACAGAGTCTGTCTTCATACCCCACCAATGGCAGGAGCTCACCTGCACTCCAAAGGATTATTTCTTGTTCCTCACCATCTGTGGGCTACAAAACACCCTAGTTGATGAGGTGTGAACACTGGTCTTTTGAAAGGCTCCCTCCTTCCAAGTTGTACCTTTAGGGTACACTCCCTCATCCCTGGGCAATTCTCTTAGAGAGTTATCTTTATTTCTAATTACCCTCCTATCAAAACTTAGTAATTCTTCACATTAAAACATTTCCTTTTAAGTCACTGATGACTTAAGTTCTGTGACTTGATTTGAACCAGACTAATACGATTATTCTTCAGATTTAACCACTTTTGCAACCTTCAGTTTTATTGCCTGTGACACGGGATGCTAAGGGATGAGATGCAGTCTCATTTATCTTTGCATTTATCTTTCCCCTAATTGTTATTTAGGATTCATATAATTTTCATATTTCTCTTGCTCACTAATGCTAACCCTAATAAAAAAAAATCAAACATGTCCAAAATGTTGAATAAACAATCTACCAGAAAGCATGTAAGATTCATAAGTAAGTGGTGCAAGTCAATATACGCTGCCTTCTCTCTGTCTCTGTCTCTGTCTCTGTCTCTCTCTCTCTCACACACACATACACACACAAATTAACTTTCTAAGACCAAATTAAAGAAGGTCACATTGTTAGTCTTATTTTTTTCTCATTTCTGCGGATGGTTTTGCTATTTTTATAGAGACATGTTTATTAAGATCATGGCTAGGTTTGGAATGAGACTGAACTAGAAAGCAGATATACTATGCAAATCCTGATTTATATAAACTTTATGACAGATTATGTTAAGTATAGTAATTTACATTATTCTTAGTCAAGATATTATTTTTCAAACCAGGCTAGAATATATATATATATATATATATATATATATATATATATGTATATATATATACACATACCCCTCCCAGGGCCTATATTTGTTAAAATGGGAATCAGTAGCTTAGCAATAACATATAATGTGAACAGGAACTTGTCTGAAATATAGTAAGTGCTCAGTAAATAATAGCTGCCATTACTACTACTAAGTTATGTCGTTTTCTTTTTTGGTTTATTTATATGTTTTATTCTTACATCCCATTCATTGTTGCTGGCTGTTTTTAATCCAAAACTTAGAAAGGAAGTTCTTGTAATTCAAGTCACATAAACCAAAGAATCAATAATAATTAATAATGTATTTAAATAATAACATTAGTTTCCTACTACCACTATAGTAAGTTACCACAAACTTAAAGACTTAAAGCAATACAAATTTATCATTTTATGGTTTTATAAATTAGAAGTCCGACTTGGGTCTTACTGAGCTAAAATAAAGCTGTTGACAGGGACTTATTTCTATCTGAATTCTCTAGATGAGAATCTTTCCCCTTGTGGTTCACAGTTTCTGCAGTCTACATTGCTTGGCTGTGACCCTTTGCCCAACTGGGGAAGATTCTTCACTTTTAAAGACTTATATGAGCAGACTAACCTATCCAGATAATCCAGGATAATCTTCACATCTCAAATTCAGTCCCTTTAATCCAGTCTGCATACTCACCAGTTCTGTGGTTAGGGCATGGACATCTTCTGGTGCCATTGTTCTGTGTACCACAAAAACCCGTAACTAATTTTTAAAGTATGTTTTTTGGATACTAGAAATCTTAGTTGAGTTTTGATTGCATATCATATTAACTTTAAATTTTTTTTAATGTGCATTTATTTTTGATTGAGAAAGAGACAGAGCGAGAGCAGGGGAGGATCAGAGAGAAAGGGAGACAAAATCCAAAGCAGTCTCCACGCTCTGCAGAGCCCGACATGGGGCTTGAACTCACAAACTGTGAGACCATGACCTGAGCCGAAGTCAGCAGCTCAACCGACTGAGCTTCTCAGGTGCCCCTCATATTCATTTTATTTTTTTTAAATCCCAAACTCCATTTCAGCACATTTTTCTTAAAAAAACTGGCTGTTTAATTTCAGTCTATTACTGTATAGAACAACAACAAGGCATCAATAAAAAACAGGTTTCTGAACAAAGTATCTACATTTTTTTAAATTTAGATATTATTTCCTCTTCATGGTCAATTCTGTTTCCTTGACACAGATCCTCATTTTCTTGCATTGTTTCAGGAAAAAAAAATAAATAAAGACAGCCTATTCTGCCTACTCTCTGTTTTTGTCTGCTTTCATCTTGTTCTCAAGTCAGTCCTTCCTCCATTGTGTTAGTAGCTACTTTCCTCTAATCAAATAGATTATCATGCTATGCTTTAAAATTTTTAATCCCATCTCTGGGTGTACTGGTCAAAATGAAAAGTTCATATTCATTAACATTATAAACAAGGTATTATTTCAAAATCTTGTCAAAATTTCCTGTCCAGACTCATCTGTAAACATTGACATCGCATATACTTTCAGTCTTTACATTCCTCACCTTTTTTTCTTTTCTTTTATTTTCTTTTTTTCTTTTCTTTCTTTTCCTTTCTTTCTTTTCCTTTCTCTTCTCTTCTATTCTTCTGTCTCTTTTTTTTTTTTTTTTTTTTTAATTTTCAGGCTCTCATGTGCCTTTCCAGGATAACATCAACAAATTTTACTCACCAACTCAGATGAAGTTCAAATATTTTTTTTGGTAAAGTTCACTCCATTACTTTGATCAGAAATAACTACTCTCTTTTGTAAGCCTATAGTAGTTTACTCATACTTTTTCACATTATCAGATTCACATTGCTATTACCTGTTTATTTGTCTGTCTTCTATCTGGAAAGTGTGATTCCTTAAGTTAGAGACATGTTTCCTACAGTTATTTGTATCTCCTATCTTTTTGCTTGTTTAATAAATATTATTAAATAACTAGCTACAAGAATAGGCTAAGAATTCACATAGGACTGAATAACAAGGCAAAATGTATTTAATATATGATATATGGAAAGATTATATTTTACCTAAGGAACAAAACATAGCATTTTTCTTTAACATATATTTAGAAGAATTTATGAGCTCAAGTAGTTTTAAGTGTAGACCAACATTGATGAGAAACAAAAAAAAAAATTAGAAAAAAAACTATGTCAATTTCTATATTAGCAGGTATGTCTTTTTCCTTGACATGAATATGATATCTGTCTATATATATATATAAAACTCAAGAATAAATACAAAAAGTTAAAGAATCATATAATCCCTTTTGTCTCTATGTAAAAAAAAATATGTGAATAGGTACTTTATATATAGTATGTCCTTTATAGTCAGTTAAATGTTACAAATGAATTCTGTTTTACCAACAGTCATCAATATGACTTCAACAGCATCACTATATATAACATATTTTGGGGTTATTGCTAATAATCACTAATCACTAATTTATATGTCACAGATAATTAGCATACATTCACTCATTAGAAAAGATATAACTTCAGGATAAATTTAGTGCCTTGGCACAGAGAAGCATGACTCCTAAGCAAGTAAAATTATTCCAAATATGACAGCAAAGCTCTTTTCACTTCTCTGTTGAAAGTAAAAATTTGCTGATTTGAATTTGTCTTTTCACTACAGGAAGTAATTATGATAACCAGAGTAATAATAAAAACTTAAAACATTGTGATCACTCTGGGTATAGATGAGGCCAGAGATGTTTTGAACTGTGTAAATTTAAAGACTATTAGACTGAGTAGCAGAAAGACATCTACCCTGGGAATCTAAGAATGTAGAGTTCATTGCTTTATTTCTCAGTTGAACATTAGTCAGCTATGCTAGTGGTCTTGGACAACTTATTAAAATTTTCTGGGTAAAATATGGAGGTTGGAGCAAATCATCTACAAATTTCCTTCTGGCATTTTTAACCATATTATTCTTTCTAAGTCTGTAAAATCAGTTAGAATTAATCATCCACAGTAAAGAGGTGAATGTTTTCTTTTCTGAAAGGATGGCTAATTATATCTCCCAAAAAAGCATGCACTGCAGATTAAAGTAAATGACATGAGGAGATAAGATTGTGGAATACCAGCAGAATCCTAGGATTGCCCCACCCCTCAAACACTGCTGGATAAATATCAAATCATTTTGAATACCCAAGAAATTGATCTAAAGAGTGACAACAAACTACACAACTAGAGAGAGAGAAGAGGCCAGGTGTGGAAGGTAGGAGGTGCGGAGATGTGATTTGGCGGAAAAATGGATTGCTGGTGTGGTGGAGGGAAAGGAATCTTGGTTGACGGTACAGAGAGAGCAGGAGTGAGAGAGAGAGAAAGAGAGGAGACACAGGGTATCACACAAGTAAAATGCTTCCCTAAAGCCAATGACCAGGAAGACAAGAAGGGCTGACTTTCATGAGTTGTGAAAACTTTGAGTGGGGCTCAAAGATGAGTTTTAGGGGCACCTGGGTGGCTCAGTTGGTTAAGTGCCGGGCTCTTGTTTTCAGCTCAGGTCATGATCTCACAGTTCAGTGAATTCAAGCCCCACATCGAGCTTTGTGCCGACAGTGCAGAGCCTACTTGGGATTCTTGTATCCCTCTCTCTCTCTGCCCCTCCCCTGCTCTCTCTTCCCTCTTTCTCTGTCTGTTTCTCTCAAAAATAAACAAATAAACTGAAAAAAACATCTTTAAAAAATGTCAAAAAAAAAAAAAAAAAGATGGAGCTTCAGATGTCCGCTCCATGGCTGGTGTGGAGTTTGGAAGACCCAGCAGTGCACCTGTAAAGAAGGAGGACGGATAGCCCCAGTAGCAGACAGTACAATCTGAGGATCTCCTTGGACACATCGGGAGAAACAGTTCCCCTCATTGGAGGGCATCTGGCAGAGATGGCATTGCCTCTCTGGGGACAAAAGAGCCAGCAGGTGCCATTTCCCTCCCCTGCCCCTCAGTGTAGGTTCAGAGACACCTGCTGAGGGCAGCTAAACTGGACACTGGCAAACCTGGATCAGTTCCAGCATGGCAAGACCGTCCCCCAGAGGACCAGCACCGGTCCTGCCATGCAAGATCCCTAAAGTCTGAACTTGTAAATTCAGGTAACCTCTCTGGGATAAAACACAGGTACGTTGCACTTCCAGGTAGGCAGGCAGTCAGACACAGAAAGAGTGGAAACAGGGATCTGAGGGGCACCTGGGACACATGGGGAAGACTGTTCCCTCTTTGGGAGGACTTCCTGGACAGTGGTGAACACAAACTCCCCTCTCTGGGGACTAGGGAGTTGCCTGGTGCCATTTTCCTCACCCACTCCTCAGCATAAACTAACTTCAGTAAGCAGCACAGTGCCAACAGTGGTGAACTAAAACACTTACGCCAAGTTCTGCCATCTTGTGCTCTGCGGGTGATGCTTTTCTCTGGCAAGTGTACCTGAGAACCAGCACAGTGGGTTTCTCCCTCAGAAGACCATCACAAACCCCTGTGCACACCACATCTACTAAACACAGAGCTCTGCAAATCTTCAGCTCATCTGGAAATAGAATCAAATCTCTTTTAATCAGGAAGCCAAAGCATACCTTGTTAAAACTCACCACACTATGGCCAAGGTCCAAACACTCCCCACTCCGGGCAAGGGGAAACTCTGCAGAGCACTGACCCGAGGGAAAGAGCAGTCAAAACACAGCAACAGAGTGCACACAGCATACACCAGAAACGCTTCCTAAAGCTCCAGGCCCTGGACAGTATATGATCTACTCTTTATAAAGCCATTAGTCTCAGGAGCAGAAAACACAACAGGCTTTCCTAACACACAGAAGAAGGCAGAGACCTAGACAAAAATGCCAATATGAAGGAATTCATCCCAAAAGAAAGGAGAAGGTCATAGCCAGGTATCTAACTAAAACATATATAACTAATATGCCTGATCCAACATTTAAAGCAAAAATCATAAAGATACTAACTGGGCTTGAGAAAAGCATAGAAGACACAGGGGAGTCCCTTACCACAGAGATAAAAGACTTAAAACTAATCAGGCCAAATGAAAAATCCAATGACAGATTCAAAACTGACTGAATGCAGGGGCGCCTGGGTGGCGCAGTCGGTTAAGCGTCCGACTTCAGCTCAGGTCGCGATCTTGCGGTCCGTGAGTTTGAGCCCCGCGTCAGGCTCTGGGCTGATGGCTCAGAGCCTGGAGCCTGCTTCCGATTCTGTGTCTCCTTCTCTCTCTGCCCCTCCCCCCTTCATGCTCTGTCTCTCTCTGTCTCAAAAATAAATAAACGTTAAAAAAAAAAATTAAAACTGACTGAATGCCATGACCACAAGGATACAAGAAACAAAGGAATGAATAAGTGATATCCAGTACAGAAATTATGGAATATAATGAAGCTGAAAAGAAGAGGGAAAGAAAAATATTAGACCGCAAATGTAGTCTTAGGTAACTAAGTGACTTCATAAAGCATAATAATATTCTTATCATAGGAGCCCCTGAAGAAGAAAAGAGATAAAAGAGGTCAGAAGTTTTATTTGAGGAAATTATAGTTGAAAACTTCCCTAATCTGGAGAAAGAAATAGACATACAAATCCAGGAGATACAGAAACTCCAAATAAAATCAACAAAAGCAAGTAACACCAAGATATGCTGTAGTTAAATTTGCAAAATATAGAGATAAAGAAAAAAATCCTAAAAGTAGCAAGATAAAAAAAATTGGTAATTTTCAAGGGAAGAAAAATAAGATTAGTCCCAGATATTTCCACATAAACATGACAGGCAAGAAAGGAGTTGCATGATATATTCAATGTGTTGAATGGAAAAAAAATATGCAGCCAGAATATTCTATGTAGCAGGACTGGATATACACATACATACACACACACACACACACACACATATATATATATATATACACACACACACACACACACACACACACACACACACATATATATACAAACACACATATATACACACATATATATATATATATATATATATATATATATATACACACACACATATTACTCAGCCATGAAAAAGAATGAAATCTTGCCAACTGCAAAGACATGATGGAGGTAGAGTATATTATGCTAAATGAAATAAGTTACTCAAAGACAAATATCATATGGTTTCACTAATATGTGGAATTTAAGAAATAAAACACATAAACATAGGGTGAAAAAAGAGAGAGACAAACTATAAGAGACTCCTAACTATAGAGAACAAACTTAGTGTTGATGGAGGGAGATGGGCAGGAGGATGGGTTATATGGGTGATGGGTACTAAGGAGGGTACTTGTGATGAACACTAGATATTATATATAAGTGATAAATCACTAAATTCTACTCCTGAAACTAATATTACACTATACGTTAAGTAAGTAAAATTTTAATAAATTCTTGAAAGTATAAAAAAAGTTAAAAAAATAAAAATAACTGACTTTTCTCCAAATATAAATAAACAAGCAAACAAATAAATAAATAAATAATGCATTTCTTCCTTCCTTCCTTTCTTCTTCCCTTTTTTCTTTCCACTTTTCCTCACTTTTCCATCTCTCCTTTCTTTTTCTCTCTCCCTGCTTCTTTCCTTCCTTCTGAATTGGATAATTAAAAAAAATAATAAGAATTTAAAGGGTATTAGAGAAAAACTAAATGCAGGTACATGAGTTAAGAATCATGAAAGAAGAAGAACAGAAATTAAAATGTTCACTACAGGTTACTTCTGAGTAGCAAGATTATAGGTGTTTTTAATGATCTTCTTTGTGTATTTTCTAAAGTGAATATATATTTTGTAACAAAAGAAAAGTTATGAAAAAAAGAGTAATGAAACAGGGAAAATCACATGGATAATTCTGTCAAAAGTCTTTCTTGAGTATAGTCATTTTATAGCAAAACCCTTAACAAAGACAACTGTGGAATATTTTTAAACCAAAAGCAAGAGAGAGTTTTGAAAATGACATAGCTCCCATTATTAAAATGAAGCATTCTGAATAATCATATGCTAATTATTGTTTTTCTATAACCAAATCAGAAAGGTCTCACAAAGATCTCTATGTAAATTTTGAAAGTTACAACCAAATATTGAAAAATATCCACTGCCAACATTTTCAATTTAATTAATGAAGACAGTTTTTTAAATGGCATATGAACTCATTATGAAAACCGGGAACAAAATTTTAAGTTGATGTTTCATAAATATAATTTTATAGAGATCATTCATAATACTGGGGAATAAAATTATTCTCTGGAATCCAACATATAAGTGGGTGGAGTTAACAAATTTAAAGCAGAAGCTGTAAACACAAATGCACATAGAAATTAGGCAGCAAATAACATGTAAAATGGTTACGTGTATAATCCAGCACTGTGTGAGTGGCCAAGACTGAGTAGACGAGGAGAAAATAAGTTCACATGAAGAGTATGGTAACAACGTGATTCCAGATAATTTGTGCTCATGCAACTTAGTCTTTAGAGAAAACTTAGATAAGAAATAAATTACAAAATATTTTAACCAAATTAATAATTGCAATAATTAATATTTTTACTTAAATATCCTTAAATAATTTATCATTCTTTTCACTTTTACCTATATTTACTACCACTTTGGAGTAAAAGTTTGAGGTCATAAAGAAAATAAAATTACTCGTGGCTTAAAGTAAAGGAAAGTAAAGGAACTTAAGAGACTTGATCAAAGTCAGGCCTGGGATTCAAAGCAAAGCTGCCAGACTCCCCTATTTATACACATACTGTTAAATCACACAACATTCCCTGGTTTGGACTCAGGATTTTACAAGTGTCTGCTGAATCAATATATGGAATAAAAGAAAACACACCTACATACAAACTGCCATCATTGTTTAAAGATTGGCTTACACTGAACATAAAATGTCAATTACAGAACTGTTTCCCATAAAAAGACCTAGAATATTGTGTAGAAAAACTGATACTCATGAAGAGAAAGAGATACAGGGAGAAACCAAAAAATATATGTAGCTATGGAATGATTTTTCAAGTACTATAGGCAGGGAAAAATTTCTATGACATATTATATAATGATTTATTTTATATGTGATATATATAATAAAAGTAAAAATCCTAGATGGCATATTAAAGTTCAGGTTCAAATGGTATAGCATATATTTATAATGCCAGTCATCAGTCCTAGCAGATGGACCCATTTAGTGTGCTGCAATGAGAAATTATAAGCTTGTGTTTTGAAAAGAAAGAATGAAATGGGGAAAGGAGAGAGGTTTTTTCATTTCTTTTTTCCTGATGAACCTCACTAATATTATAGTTACCAGAATGCACATTTTAATATGTGTTGCCTCCTTGTATATATATTATGAATGTCTTTTTGCTTTTCAAAAATTCCTGTTTTCCAAGAGCTTGCAAGCCACGGAATAGTTCTCCCTGAATCTATATTCCTACAGATGGGAGTAATCAAAATTAGAATCTGATGAAAAAATTATCTTCTGAATTTACTGAAAGAAGCACTCTTACAATGTAAAATGTTGGCCTTTAACAGAATCTCTAATATTCTAGCTGAACTATTGATTTGTTGAGAACTTGGGCAAGTTTATTCATTTTCCAAGACTCGGAGATGAGATCAAATATCTTGAGGATAAAATGAAATATACATATTAGGCATTCAGCACAGGGAGGGGCCATAGTATATAATAAGTTTCAGGTAATGTGGAGTATGCCGTGACAACTCCACAAACTTCCTTCAAAAGGGAGTGACATTCACCCCAATTGCTGGCTCACATAACTCAATGGTCAGCCTTCCTCATGAATGTCTGCAGCTGAAAAGAGATGCTTCACCCAAGTCATGCCCCTTTCTGAAGGCAGCCATATTCTATGACTAGTAGACTCAGGGATATAAAGGATGGTTCCTTGGCCCCACAAGGGAACACTGCAATGGGCTCTCCCAGGTAGGGTCAAGCTAAAGCCTTTTTTGAGACTACACTGCACCCCAATTTCATTTTCCACCCAATATCAGTTCTTCGTTTTCCTGATAGGTCTTGATCCTGAGAGCATTCCCCAAATAACTTCCCGGACAATAATCACTGTCCTAGCACCTGCTTAGTTCTTGCTTCCCCAGGAAGTCAAGCTCCAACACGTATTATGCCTTTCACTTTTCTAGTTTCAAAATTGTGTATGTTAAAACAAGTTGTTCAAAAATAATTTTTACACTGAGTACTTTTCTTTCTAACATCATGTCTTTAAGGCATGAAATACTATGCTTACTTCTTTATCTGAGAGTCTCATTTTATGACTTGAATTCTTTGGAATATGTGATACTTTACACACTTATTCTTTTAGGTCCATAAAGCAAGACTACAAGTACAAACTAGCCCCAAGGCTCTTTTTAAGGCTGACTTGGGAAAATCAATTAGGTACTTACTGCCCTCAGAATATCCTACAGTATTCACTTAGAATTTAATAGTTCAGATACATCCTTTTCTTAGACTTCCTTTTCATAAGTCTCTATAACATTGCTTTTAAAAATATTTTATGCCACATTTATTCACTTTTATGATCCTAATTGGAAGCAAACTTCAAGACTCTGGTGTCAGTTTGGAAATGTACAAATTTTATCCAAATGCAAATTTATCTGAAAAAAAAAAACAGAAAATGTGCTAAAATAGAATCACTCAATCATGTTAAATTTTTTCTAGGGAGTAGACACAAATGTAAGCAAAATCTCCACAGACCTTCAAAAAGGAAACTTGATTAAAATCATTGGTTCCACCAAATATGTGGGCTCTCTTTACCTTAAAACCTGGCTGAAATGCCAACTTTTTAAAATCAAAACCATTTTTGTAGAACTTTTAATCTTTGTTTCTTTAACAGTAAACTGTATTCTTTCTTTGAAAGTTCTCCCAGAATTGTTAAGTATTCTCACTATATAAATATCTTTCTTCCTAAAACTGGATCCTGAGCATTCTGCTTACTTGTGTTTGTGAGTCTGAGAAACATGTTTCTGCCAGAGCAATGTAAATAAATATATCCAACATTCAATTGCACGTATTTCCTATTTGTTATTTAAAAACACTGTCCACTGTAGAATAGATTAAAATTTGAAAGTGTTCTAATTGTCAATATATAAGATTCTGTGTTTAATATATTTGTATGTTTTATAACTATAGACACTGTTCTATTTTCTGTGATTCAAACCTTTACCCTAATAAGAAGTTAATGCTGACAGAATGATATGCAATTTGTGTTTTCTGATTGATACAATTATTTCAAGAGCACTAGGTATATAAAAACTTCTTAACCACTGTTGATAGTAGTAACTTTTGCTCATTTCAAAAATATTCAATTAATTATTTACAAACTTTATTAATAAATTTCCATTTGTACACTGTCAGAA
Organism: Leopardus geoffroyi; assembly: GCF_018350155.1. Lineage (NCBI taxonomy): Eukaryota > Metazoa > Chordata > Mammalia > Carnivora > Felidae > Leopardus > Leopardus geoffroyi. The sequence goes on from NC_059327.1 coordinate 177,824,217, forward strand.
CAAGATTTTCTGTTGATTATGAACTAATGAGTTTGAGGAGAAAAATATAAATATATTCGTTTTGTTAATTTTTAAATTCTGAACTATAACATTTCAGCAATTTTTTTTTCTTAATGCTTATTTATTTTTGAGGGAGAGAAAGACGTAGTGTGAGTGGAAGAGGGGCAGAAAGAGAGGGAGACAAAGAATCCGAAGCAGGTGCCAGGCTCTGAGCTGATAGCACAGAACCTGTTGCAAGGCTTGTTATCATGAACCATCAGATCATGACCTGAGCTGAAGTTGGATGCTTAACCTACTGAGCTACCCAAGCGATTAATTCTTATGTCTAAATGACAAAATGAGACTATGAATTAAAGACAAAATAAAACATTCATTGCTTCTTAGAAGTATGTTTTAACTTATAAATCATATTAAGACTTGATAAATATCATTTAAAGGAATATATGGCAGACTAGATATCCAAAATAACATTTGCAAATAAAATTTTTGAGAAGGTTGATATTTTGCAGTGAGAATTGGCACACATTAGGGTTTGTGGTCTGAGAGAACACTATCTATGTTGTCCAAAAATCATCAAATAAGACATCTAAAGTGAACCTAAGTTTATGATGCTTTCAGATGATCGAAAGAAGTAATCTCTTTAGGCTTTAAGCATTGCCCACATATAAAATTTCAAGAAATATTAGCTTTTACACTTTAAAATAATGCACAGAAGAAGTCAGTGTCTCAGAGGTAAAACAGTAGCAGTAATTAACAGCAGAATTCAATTCTTAAATAATTATATTTTTTAATTTTTTAATGTATCATGTCCAGTATTAGATAACTAATTTTAATACATTTAAATTTTGAGTTTCAGCTTAAAAACCAAAACAAGAAAAAGATGATATAAACCCCTAAATAGTACAGAACTATAGAATTTATAAAATCAAAACAAATAAAATGTGAAATTCAGTGAATAGGTGAAAATTCACATCATAGAGATTTGAAGAGAGAATTATCAAGGTAAGTATATTATGAAATGGAAGTTAGGAAACTTGACAAGATCATAAGTGGATATAATTAGGTTTTCTGAAGGAGATCATAGAGAGAATAGAAAAATGGAATATTCAATGATATAATGGCTATGGAATTTCTAGACTTGTATAAAGAAACTGATGCTTAAATCCAAGAATTCCAAAACATCCCCCCAAAAATTCAAATGCTAACACATCAGAATAAAACTGCCTAATTCGAAAAGGAAAACATCTTAATCTAGAGTAGGAAAATCAACAAAAACAGTAAGATACTACAAAATGTAATCAGACTGAAAAATCAATTTAGTAACAGCAACACTGAAATCACAAAGACATTACAATATTGTCTTTATTATGCTAAGAAAATATTTTTGACTGAAAATTCTAATCCCAGAAAAATAATAACTAAAGCAAAACAAAGAATAATAAAAAAAAAGGCAGCAACATTTTTTTTTAAATGTTTATTTACTTTTGAGAGACAGAGAGAGGCAGAAAGAGAGGGAGACATACAATCCAAAGCAGGCTCCAGACTCTGAGCTGTCAGCACAGAGGCCGACGTGCGGCTCAAACTCACAAACTGGTACATGAAATCATGACTTGAGCTGAAGTCAGACACTTAACTGAGTGAGCCACCCACGTGCTTCCCCAAGGGACTTTAATATAAATACTAAAATATGTTTTTTAAGATTATATGTAAGTCAAAAAAGATGATGGGAGCTCCTGGGTGGCTCAGTTGGTTGAGTATCAGAATTCAGCTCAGGTCATGATCTCAAAGTTTATGGGTTTGAGCCTTGTGTCAGGCTCTGTGCTGACAGCTCAGAGCCTGAAGCCTGCTTCGGATTCTGTGGCTCCCTCCCTCTGCCCCTTCCCTGCTCACACTCTGTCTCTGTCTCTAAAAACTAAATAAACATTAAAAAAATTTAAAAAATATGATGATCTCAGATAAAAGATTTATGGTGATAAAAAGTAATAAATGAATAAACAAATAACATAATTACAAAAGAAAAACAGATTATTCAAGAACTCTAGGACTACTACAAAGGGAATAAGACATATTTCTAATGGGATACCAGAAGGGGAAAGAGACAAAGAAACAAAAGCAATGTTTGAGGCAATAATGATTAAGAATTTCCTCAAATTAATTTCTGATGCCAAACTACAGATCCAGGAAACTCGGAAGACACCAAGGAGGATAAATACAAAAAACAAACAAACAAACAAACAAAAAAAAACAACACTATACCTACATGTATTACATTCAAATATCAGAAAACAAACTAAAGAAAAAGTCCTGAAAGAAGCCAAAAGAAAATCACTTTATATATAGATGAACAGGTAAGAATTACATCGGACTTCTCAGAAACCACAGAAGCAAGAGTAGAGTAAGATATTTAAAATGTTAAGAGAGGGGCGCCTGGGTGGCTCAGTCAGTTAAGCGTCCAACTTCAGCTCAGGCCATGATCTCACGGTTCCTGGCTTCCAACCCCACCTGGGGCTCTGTGCTGACAGCTCGGATCTGGAGCCTGCTTCGGATTCTGTGTCTCCCTCTTTCTCTGCCTTTCCCTGCCGCCCCCCCACCCCCACTTCCTCTCAAAAATAAATAAAATGTAAAAAAAAAATAAAAAAATAAAATGCTAAGAGAAAAAAATCAGAATTCTGTACTCTACATAATTATCCTTCAACAGTGCAAGAGAAATAAATAATTTTCCCACAAGAACTGAAGGAATTTGCTGCCAGTAGGCCTGCTTGGCAAGAAATATTGAAAGCTTTTCAGAAAGAAAGAAAAGGATGATGATCAGAGGCTTGAATCCACACACCGAAAGGAGGAGCTTCAGAGAAGGAGTAAGTGAAGTAAAATAATTTCAAACAGCAAAGTTTCTCAGTGAGTAAGAAAACCACAGGCATCCAATAGATGGTAGTTGTTAAGACACTTCTCATAGGTAGCACTAAGTGGGAGCCCATATGTTTTATTCCAGCCAGATGAAAAACAAAACAAAGTTTTAGCAACCAAACTTTTTGTTTTTCCCATTCTCCTTCTTCAACCAAAGGCTGATGTCAGCCCGTAGGCCATCATTTCTTGAAATGTGGTTCTTCACCATTGTCCAGGTCCCATCGAATAGATGGTTATTTGGAGAGGTGGGACTGAAGTCTGTCTTTTACGTTGTTCATTGTAAGATAAGTTGTGGAGCCATCAGATAAAACAATGGTTTCATAGTAGCATTTAATACTCTGTAGCTCACATATTCGAGCAGAATAATATAGATAAGTACAAAGAAATATTTGTTCAGAGTTTATTGTATATTTGACCTCAAGATCATGTAGGATAACATGTAATCAGTGTAACAATGGCAGTCATACAAACAAGATTTGCCATCATTATTTTTAATAATATCTGAATATTCCTTTTCTAATCGAGTTCAGTATTCTAGATATAATTTGGAGTGGAATTCTCCTTGTATGCTTCACATATTGAAATCCTACCAGCCAGAAGTTTAAATATGTTTATTTTTCCAAAAATAAAATCCAACAATAATTAACGTGATTACATGGTATAAGGAACAATTCACCAAGCTATAGGGTGTAGACTAATACACTATACTGCAGTTTGCTACACTTCAACTTAAAAGTTAAAAGGAGAAGAAGAAAAAAACGTGTCACTGAGGATAATTTGCTTGCCCAAGTTACACAGCATTTTATTACAAGAATAAAATTCAGTAAATATTTCCATGAGACTAATTTTGAAATTATACTTTTGAAAGTTCTTCACTGTGCACATAAAATAACACAAAGAGCTAATAGTACTTAAATATAATAAAGAGGTAGATTGGCATTCCATACAAATTTTAAGAAAGAACATGATAGGGGCGCCTGAGTGGCTCAGTCCGTTAAGCATCTGACTTTGGCCTAGGTCAGGATCTGGCCATTCCTGAGTTGGAGCCCCGCTTCGGGCTCTGTGCTGACAGCTGGGAGTCTGGAGCCTCCTTGTGCCTCCCTCCTTCTCTGCCCCTTTTTCTCTGCCCCTCTCCCACTCACGCAGTCTCTCTCTCTCTCTCTCTCTCTCTCTCTCTCTCTCTGTCTCTCTCTGTCTCAAAAATGAAATAAACATTAAAAATAATGAAAAAAAAACAGAAAACCAAATAACATGACAGCTGGCTAAGCAGCTGAGTTGTGATTTGAACCCAGCCTGTTCAAAACACAGTCTACGGTTTCAGCAACTAAGTTATACTAAACTAATACAAAGTATCTAACTGACCGTCTAGTTGATTGTGATTATACCACACATAATCAACCTTTAGGAGAAGTTGGGTTTCCAGTGTTAATGAGCATAAAATGATCGCTCAAATTTATTAGAAGCGCTAAAAAAATGAGATAGTCGATGAACAAAATTTGAAAAAAAAGCTTGGTATTTCTTAAGATTTTTATCCTCCTGAAAGGAACAGGTCACTAAGAGGAACAATGAATGCCCCTAAATATTTGAAAGTTCCCCAGGTGCCAAATCAGAAAATATTCTACCCCAGCCTATAGTTGGAAGATTACAAAATATCGTCGCTTATATGAGAACACATAATTATTCTCAGGAAGAAGTACCATTTTGATCTACTAAGTGTCTTTTTGCTGAGTCTGAAATTGAGGAAATACATTTTCTCCAAGTGGCATTCTTTATAATCTACTAAAAAGTTTGATTCTGTCAGAGCAGATTAGTGAGATGGGTAATTTTGTGTGTCAGCTTGACTGGCTGTGCAGTTCCCAGATTAAACATTATTTCTGGATATTTCTGTGAGGGTGTTTTGGGATGACAATACCATTTGAATTGGTGGCCTCAGTAGGTAGATTGCCCTATCCAATGTGGGTGGGCATCATTCGATCCTTTCAGGGCCCGACTAGAAATACAGGTAAAGGAAGCAGAAATTGATCCCCTTTTTTTTTCCTGCCTCACTGTTGAGTTGGGACACCTCATCTCATCTTTTATGACTCATGGGCTGGGGTGGGATTTACACCACTGACTTCTCTGGTTCTCAGGCCTTCAGACTCAGAATGAATTATACCACTGACTTTTCTGGGTCTCCAGTTTACAAATGGCATCTCAAGATATTCTCAGCCTCGTATTAAATTTCCTTATATACCTATATTAATCTTACTGATCTGTTTCTCTGGAAAATCCTGACTAATAAGACTAATAAGACTCACATCCCAAACCTTACTAGAAGAAGCTGGCCAATATCTGTCAAAAGCCAGCCTTCTCCAATTCCAATTATCCAGGTTTTAAGTATCTTGAAGTTGAATTCATTATTGACTGGAAGCTCTACCCAAGGTCTCTGCCATGATGGGAAAAATGAAAACATGCCCCCATTTCCTACATCTCACAAGCCTCCTCACATTGACAATTTTGTGAATGAAGTCCTGACTGTTTATAGATTTTTTTTTTCCCCTCAGCTTTACTCATTATATTTAGATTGTGTAGTGAGCATAGGACCATGCTGGGTCCTATGCATAGAAAGCAATCTAAACATAGGTCTTGTTTTCTAGACCAGGGGTTGGCCACCTCTGAGGATGGCGTGTTAACTCTTCTCTCACCCCGAGTACCGAGGAGGCAGGGTATGAACAGAAGATAGGTTGCATCCTGAACTTGACCTTCTGTCAACCTCCCCTAGAGAATCCTGCAGAGTCAGATGACAGCGATTTTCATAAGGCAGTGAAATACACCTCCCCTAAGAGTCAACTTCAAACCAGAAGGAAGTGGGTGCAGTCTAATCACTATTATTTGTGGTCTCTGTGCAAGACTATAAGTGCAGATCCACACATATTCTTATAATTTTAACTAGTGATGAAATTTTCACTAGTAAAGAATAAGATTTTGCAGAATTTCACCTGACCTACTAGAAAACAAAACAAAACAAAACAAAACAAAACGTCAGGCAATTTACCTATCAGTAAATTGTCAAGATAAAACACAAACAACAACAACAAAACACACACACGCGAAAAAACCAAAAAACAGAATCCGAAACAATCCATTCAAGTCCCCAGTGAATAAATCAAATAACAAAACCAATCACAAGCACACTTTCATACATGGAAAATACTTAATAAATATGACCCACCACAATTTTTAACTTACTAAAGTAAACAATTTAGCCTATCTTTATGTGGTCATTAATTGATATATGGTGGTTTTGCTTAACTTTCTTCTTTCGTTTGATTATAAGGAATAAACACATCCTGTTATCAACTGTTTTGACAACACACATACAGAAAAAAATTGTGGGGATATCAACCAAATATTTAAAATCAGTCTTTATTTTTAAATAAACAAACCCTTCACATTTCCTATATAGTTGACATTGAAAGAAAATATGTAAGTGTGGGGTTGGAGTGTTTTAGGCTTTTATCACTTAATGGGGATCCTGTTTAGATTTTCCTTTCCCAAGAAGCCTTCTTAGATTTTCAAGTCTAAATTGAGAAAAACACATACCTTAGAGTGTGTCTTTATTTAGCAGAGTTTTTATTGTTTTCTATTATGGTTTGCTTCACATTTATTCCCTAGAATATATCAGGGGCTAGATAATATTTGTCAAATGAATGACAACATATTTTTTAGAAGAATGAGCATCTTTGGTTAACAGGCTATGGTAAATTCCAAAGTTGAATTACATAAGCTTTTCAATCCTATATTGTCAAAAAAGAATTCTCCAGCTTTCCTATGCACTGATGTGTTTCAGGGTTCCTTCGAATACACATTATAAAAATAAAGAATGAAGGTAGCTTGGAAGGAAATTTCTTCCTGTGTCTCTCCTTTCTTCATTCTGAAGTATTTTAAGCTGATATTTTTCCTTGTTGGAGAAATATAATGGTAATATTATTTATATACACTTTAATAGATGTAATTACATAAAGAATCATGATTGTAAGAATGTGAATGCTGTACTGTATATAAAGTTAATCATGAGTAAGCTATATTTTATCGGTTTTAGTGGCCCATGCTGCTCAACTAAATAAAGGGTATAACTCATGGAATGTTCAGCTAATATTATGAACAATGGAATTTCAGCACTGCTGTTCATGAATAGCATACCAAGTACTGAATTATAGCTTAAGTATTGTATTTCATTGTATTTTCATAAGTATTATATATTCTTAAACAAGAGCGTACAAAGGTAAAATATCATCAGATCCTGTTAAAGGTACAGAAATTAGTAGTTTTATAGTATCAGCTTTTAAACAAAATAGAGATCTGTTTGTTATAAAATTTTTAAATATTTATAAATTCATATAACTATAATATACATGTATGTGCACCTGATACATACAAAATAATTCGAAGAATCAAAGTTACTGGCATTCATGGAGATGTCAATATGTCAGGCACATTTCTTACCATAACAAATACCTTACTTCATGTAATCTTTGAAACAGCCGTTGGCAAGCATAATTTTTAACTTCATTTTATGTGAGAAAAACAAAATACAAAGAGGTAGGATGACATTTCCAAGGTTAAATAACCAAAAATTGACCAAGCCAGTATTCAGATATCAACTTTCAGACTCAAAATAAGGTATATAGGTAATCAGTCTCAAAATGTTTTTGAACACTGAAATTTAGTAATTACTACAGGCTTTTTGGGTTTGGAAGTTAAAACAATTTATGTACAGAAGTTATCACCACTATTAGGGATAAATATTTATTGAATACTGTCAGGTAGGGATACATAGTGTGAAAAATTTCAATCTAAAATGGGACAGGACTCCTTATATATACAATGGAATACTATTTGGCAATGAGAAAGAATAAAATCTGGCCATTTGCAGCAACATAGATGGAACTGGAGGATATTATGTGAAGTGAAATAAGCCAGGCAGAGAAAGACAGATATCACATGTTTTCACTCATATGTGGATCCTGAGAAACTTAACAGAAGACCGGAGGGAGGGGGCGGGAGGAAGGGTGAAAAAAGTTATAGAGAGGGAAGGAGGAAAACCATAAGAGACTCTTAAATACTGAGAACAAACTGAGGGTTGATGGAGGTGGGAGAAAGGGGAAAGTGGGTGATAATGGGTGATGGGTATTGAGGAGGGCACCTGTTGGGATGAGCACTGGGTGTTGTATAGAAACAAATTTGACAATAAATTATATATAAAATAAAATAAAATAAAATAAAATAAAATAAAATAAAATAAAAATAAAATGGGTCAGGAGGTCATGACTGGAGAATCTCACACATCTGATGTGCCCTGAGAAAAACAGAATTAATAGACTGACTTCCATTCAATGCTTGATTTAAGGAAGACTGAGATTTATTTCCTAACTAATGAACATCTCCCCATCCTCCAGCCACTGAACCAACTGCTTGAACTCTCTCTAGACTTCTCCCTCTTTGTACTACTTACTCATAAATACAGCCTATTCCAAACTGCCAGTGGACTTGCCTATATCTTGCCAGAGCACATATTTCCTGAATTTCAATTCCTCTGCTCTTGCTGAGTCAACTCAATTTCTGGTAATTTGAGTTTGCCTCAGTTTACCTCCTTTATTTAGATTGACAATAGAGAGACAAAACTGTGCCAGCTTTCAAGACGTTTGTGCTTCATTTGAAGAATTACAACTTGGAACACAATTTCTTTCCAGAAAGGTATATGTTTGTTAGGAAAGAATGTATTTAAAACATTAATCATATAAATCAAAGTTTGGTCATCTGGAACCTGGGTTTTAGGGATTTCCACCACAGACCAGCTAAATCAGAATCTGCATTTTAACGTCATACTCAGTTGATTTCTTTGTATATTATAGTTTGAGAAGGGATGAAATAAACCTTGCATTGCATTGTATTGTATTCTATCCTTATGTTCAGTTCCTCTGCTATTTTCTAACTAAAGACGTATTATAAAAATATTTAGTCATACCTTTCCTCTACCATAATTCCTTCTTTTCCAATCCCAACCATGGCAGGAAAGGGAATAATACTAATTTTCTCCATGAAATATCACAGAAATATAATCAATATTCAGTCCTATGTATGTCTCTAGTGAGGTAACTAAAGTATGATCTTCCAGAGGACCTTAAACTCAGTATTATACTGTGTGTGGACATCACATTTTGTGGAATATCATCAAAATGTTTTCATCTAAGACTTAATCATCTTGATTGACAATGAGATTGTGGGTCTTTTCCTTTTAGCCTTCCTTAAGTGTATTCAGAGAATCCAGATTAACTAAATCTGAGCCTACACTAAGTACTACTAAGAAGATGGTGTTTTTAACAAATACCACATATTCTGTATTACACAAAAAGATGTAAAAATGCTAACCATCCTTTCATAAGATTATATATAGTTATGGTCTACTTTGAGGATCCAGAAGATAATGGATAGTTGAAAATTATAGTTAATATTTGACTATTTTTTTTTAAATTGAATGTTTATTTTTGAGAGAGTGAGAGAGAGCACAAGTAGGGAAGAGCAGGGAGGGGCAGAAAAGGAGGGAGACACAGAATCTGAAGCAGGCTCCAGGCTCAGCAGAAAGCCCTATGCAGAGTGGGGACAAAGGAACTGTGAAATCATGACCTGAACCAAAGTCAGACTCTTAATCGACTGAGACACACAGGCACCCCAATATTTAACAGAAGGTAACTGGCTTTGTTTTCATGTTAAAACATTAATATTGTGGTGTAAACACCCTCAAGATAACATCAACCTTAGCAGAGTTTATAAAATAGTAAAAAAAAAAAAAAACAGAAAAAAAAAAGGAAGCTGATGTGTTTGACTAGATAATCTGTAATCTAGATGTCTGTATACTGTATTTTGAATTCCCCACTTAACTGGAATAACTGGGTGATCATAACTAGTGGTTCTTCCCCAAGTTTTTTTCTTTCTCTGTTCTGTCTTCCTCTTTCTACTCTTCCAAAGTGCAGGCAGAGTTAGGACTTCCTATGAGAGTTCTATTTAATATTCCTTAACTCAATTACTTAACTTCTTTTGTCATGTGAATTACTGAGGACAACAGGACCTTGCCTCTCAAACTGAGAAAAATCTCTCATCCACCATAATAATGACTATAAAATCTCTGCTCTAATTTAAATACCACTACTACTATGACTAATAGTAATTATAATTCAGAGCTTCCTAGCAATGGAACAGAAAAACCTAGCTTGGAAGAATTCAGTGGAATTAAAGGAATAAGGTGCCAAATTTTCAACATGTTATAAGACAGAAGTCATTGAGGTATATAATTGCAAAGGCACTTGTTGATTGCTCCCTAGGCGAATAGCTGCTTTTGTAAGGATTACTACTGTTTGCAGATTTTGTCAAATTTTATGTGGCTGTGAATTTATAGAATGACATTTGGACAAAAAAAAAAAAACATATTAGGTAATTTTGAGTAATGAAATTTGGGCTAGATTTCCAAAGCCATTGAAACTGGAGTCTAGACTCATATTCTCTTTCTTTTCCACTGAATCTCTTCGTAAATCCACCTGGTATTCTCATCCCAGATGGATCTCATTGCATTATGAAATGTGCCCTGTCTGTAAGCCCACAGTGAGACCCATTCCGTTCTAAGAGCCTAGCTCTTACTGCTATTTGAGATGCTGTATTGTTAACTCATCTAATCCATTGACTATTACTATCCATCAAAGTTCTCCTGCTTCAACCATACCCATCTTTTTCAGATATCCAATTCAAAATCAACACCTTCATTATATACTCCCGTATAGTTTCATGCCACATTGAATCCCCAGGCCTTTCAACTTTGACAATATTTTGTGGCATTAATCACTGTTGGACAGCACAGTCTTGTGCTGTTTGCTTTCGTTTGCGTCACTACTTGAATGCTTGGTATGGTCATTTCTTCTCTCTGAAATAGATTACAATTCTTTGATAAAGATTTATTATATTTTACATTACTCCACATTTGTTTTGTCTATCTCAGTGTAACACTATATATAAATATACACATACATATATAAACATTATATATAAGTAAATATACGCATAGTAAATAAATATTTTGCACATGAAAAATACACAAGATATGTTGCAGAATACAATGGTCTTTTAACATGAATAATATTTGATTATGCACATATGTGAAATAAGTTTTATTATATCCTATTCTGTAGGTGACATTCATGAAGCCCAGGAACAGTAAATAATTCATCAAATTCACAAAACAACAGTAAAATACAGAGTCACTATTCAAACCCAAATATTCCAATTTTATATTTGTGCTCAAAAAGTGCTGTAGCTAACTGTAAGGTATTTACAAAATTAACATATATAAAGAGAGACCAAAAAAAGTAAAGGAATTATATTGCATGTGGTCATATGTGCACATATGTGATCTTGGAGAAGAGATGCTTAAAAACATAGACTTGATTATATTCATAAATTTAGAAGTATGGATGTAGTTTTGATAAGTGATCTATGCATATTTCAAAAATTAAAAGCTCCATCTTTCAAGTGGGCAATGCTATTTGAAGTTGACAAAAATTTAGGTAGCATTTGCCATGATATTACTAAGAAAATAGTATAATTTTATGTATTTTAATGGATTTTCTTATATTCAAGGTATTGTGCTCACTTCAGCAGCACAAATATCAAAATTGGAATGATACACAGAAGATTAGCATGGCCAAAATATTATTAACTCTATCACCAAATATGTTACTTACCTTTTCTTACAATATTGAATCTAATTTCTATTACAGAGAATTAAAGTCAATTATTTCCTCATATTATAATTCCCTTCATATGTAACTAGTATACAAATATTAATTATAAGATGAGATTTACTTATCAAATTTTCCCAATCAGTCCTTTATTGAAAATCAATTCCAGAAAAAAAATTCTGTTTTTTACAGACAGTAAAAAAGTCTGAAAACTCTCCCATGATTTAATGAAAATGTGTATGGCTATATGGTAACAAATATCTATTAGTTGACATCATGTTTTCTAAGTTACCTGACACAAACAAACTTAATTCTGATTCTTTGGCACATGGTAAGCCTTGTAACAGGCTCCAGAAAAACTGGTTTTGAGACAAACCAACCTGAGAAAACAAATCTTAGAAAAGCCCTGGGTTTTGCAGAAAAAGTACCTGGGGCTTTTTTGAGAAACCTGCAAGCTTTTCCAAGATTGTTATAAGCTGGCTGCTCATCCAGATGGAACTTAGTCACAACTCAGGCATTATGTGACTCTGATGAGAACACGGCAGCCTTCTCCCAAATGTGGCTATAGAAATATGGCTATGACACGCAATGATCAATGTGTTAATTATTCAGGATTTTGTTATCACAACCTTGTCCATGGATCCCTCAAAAAGAAGGAAGGAGAAAATCTAGAATAATACATATTTCTACTGAATATGTGTGAGTAAATTGGCCGCAATTTTTTTTTTTTCTGGAAAATATGCCATGACAGGAAAACTCAGGGGACTTTTAATCTGTTTAATTAACAGGAAATACTGGCCTTACAACAGGTAGCTTATCTGATTCAAAAGTTATTCTGGTATATTTTGCGCAAAAACAAGATGCATGTATGTTAAAGTGAAAGGGGATCAACTCTTTTCTTTTTTAATGTACTCCGCATTTCCCTGAAGAATGATGCCCCCAGACCAAAGGGCAAAGACAAGAATACAGAGAGGTAGATGTTACATTGTATGAGAAAATAAGTTTTACTTCCGTGACTACATTTGGCATTGACAGCTTCCAGCCTTTTTTATAAAATTCATATGCTGCCCAAGTTTCCCAAGAAATGTCTTAGAGAAAAAAATAGGCATAAAAATTAGTGAAACAATCCATGTTTGTATACTTCCAATACACTCCCATGTAATTTTTGTTGTTGTTTTTCAACTAGAGTCCCTGACACATGCTTCCTTGTTGTGCTACTTTCTCATCTTTCCCTTTGGTGAGTACCTGGAGAATTGGGATTGTGTCTTATTTCTGTCTCTTCCACGCAGTATCTGCAGAGCCTTTGCTGAAATGAACACTGCACAAGAAAGCATTCAAAAAAGTACAGCATCCATTCTTGACAAACACTCTCCACGAAGGGGGGCGTAGAGAGAACATACGTCAATATCATAAAAGACATATAGGAAAGACCAACAGTTAGTATCATCCTCAATGGGCAAAAACTGAGAGATTTCCACTACGCTCAGGAACAAGAAGGGGATGTCCATTCTCACCACTGTTATTTAACATAGTACTGGAAGTCCTAGCCTCAGCAGTTAGACAACAAAAAGAAATAAAAGGCATCCAAATCAGTGAGAAGTCAAACCTTCACTATTTGCAGATGGCATGATACTCTATATAGAAATCCTGAAAGACTCGATCAAAAAAAAAATTGCTAGAACTGACATGAATTTAGCAAAGTTGCAGGATACAGAATCAATGTACAGAAATCTGTTGCATTTCTATACACCAATAATGAAGCAGCGAAAGAGAAATCAAGGAATTGATCCCATTTACAATTGCACCGAACCAAAGATACTTAGGTATAAACCTAACCAAAGAGGTACAAGACCTGTACTCTGAAAACTATAGAACACTTATGAAAGAAAATTGAAGAAGACACAAAGAAGTGAAAAAAACATTCCATGCTCATGGGTTGGAAGAACAAACATTGTTAAAATGTCTATACCATCCAAAGCAATCTACACATTTAATGCAATCCCTGTCAAAATATGACCAGCATTTTTCACAGAGCTAGAACAAACCTAAAATTTTCACGGAACCAAAAAAGATCCCAAATAACCTAAGCAATGTTGAAAAAGAGCAGTACAGCTGGAGGCATCACAATCCCGACCTCATGTTATATTACAAACCTGTAGTGATGAAGACAGTAGGTGGTCCTGACACAGAAAGAGATACATACATCAATGGAACAGAATAGAAAACCCAAAAATGGACCCACAACTGTATGGTCAATTAATCTTCCACAAGGAAATGGTAAAAAGACAGTCTCTTAAATAGATGGTGTTGGGAAACCTTGACAGCTGCATTCAGAAGAATGAAACTGGACCACTTTCTTACATCATATACAAAAATAAATTCAAAATGGTTGAAGGACATAAATGTGAGATAGGAAACCATCAGAATCCTAGAGGAAAAGACAGGCAGAAACCTCTTTGACATTGGCCATCACAACTTCTTACTAGACCCGTCTCCAGAAGCAAGGAAAAGAAAAGCAAAAATGAACTATTGGGATTTTATCAAGATAAAAAGCTTCTGCACAGGGGTAGCTGGGTGGCTCAGTCAGTTCAGCGACCAGCTTTGGCTCAGGTCATGGTCTCGCGGTTTGTGAGTTCGAGCCTGCATCGGGCTCTGTTCTGACAGCTCAGACCCTGAAGAAGCCTGCTATGGATTCTGTATCTCTCTCCCTCTCTGCCCCTCCCCTGCTCACACACTGTCTTTCTCTCTCCCTCTCTCTGTCAAAAATAAATGAATATTAAAAAAACAAAAACAAAAATAAACAAACAAAAAAAAAAACACTTCTGCACAACGAAGGAAACAACAGAACAAAAAGGCAACATACAGAATGGGAGAAGACACTTGCAAAATACATACCTGATAAAGGGTTAGTATCCAAAATATATAAATAATTTATCAAACCCAATACTTAAAGTACAAATTATCCAGTTAAGAAATGGGCCGAAGACATGAAAGTTTTTCCAAAGAAGACATACAAATAGCTAATAGACACATGAAAAGATGCTCAACCAACTCATCATCAGGGAAATACAAACCAAAACCACAATGAGTTATTACCTCACACCAGTCAGAATGGCTGAAGTTAACACGAGAAATAACAAATATTGGTAAGGATGTGGAGAAAGGGGAACGCTCTTGCATTGTTGGAGGGAATGCAAACTGATGCAGTCTCTCTGGAAAACAGTTTGGAATTTCTTCAAAAAGTTAAAAATAGAACTACCCTATGTCCCAGGAATTGCACTATTAGGTATTTATCCACAGGACACAAGCATACTGATTCTGAGGGGCACATGCACTCTGATGTTAATAACAGCATTATCAACAATAGCCAAATTATGAAAAGAGCCCAATGACTGATTAGGATAAAGTAGAGGTATGTATGTATACATATATATACACACACACACATATATATGAATTATATATAATATTTAAGAATATTATCACAATCATGTGGATGGAGCCAGAGTGTATTATGCTAAGCAAAATAAGCCAGTCAGAGAAAAACAAATACCATGTGATTTCACTCATGTAGAATTTAAGAAACAAAACAGGTGAACATAGGGGAAGGAAAGAAAAAGAGAGGGAGGCAACCATAAGAGACTCTTAACAAACTATAGAGAACAAACTGAGGGTTGTTGAAGGGGAGGGGAGCAGGGAATAGGCTAAATAGTTAATGGGTATAAAAAGGGCACTTGTAATGAGCACTGAGTGTTTTATGTAAGTGATGAATCACTAAATTCTACTCCTAAAACCAATACTATGGTATATGTTAACTAACTAGAATGTAAATAAAAATTGATCCAAGGGGAAAAAAAGATAAAATGAACACTACAGAATTATTTTCAATATTAGATGTAGATGGGGTGGGGGGTTTTCTTGTAAGTTTCGTAAATAACACTAAAATAGATTTAATGGAACTCTCAAACAAAAGTATTTATTTTTATATTTCCATAATTTTTATGAATCTTCTTATTTTGAGATTTCAGATTGCATATGTGAGGTCAAAATAACCATGATTTCCTAATTCCAAAATAAAGCATTCAAAATTGAAAAGAAATGTTAATTTGTCTGCCCTTTTCACTAAGAAGACTGTGGAGAAATAGGTTCTTCTTACATAAATGGGTTAGAAAAAAGGTTAGGGTGGAAAGCTGCCACCACGGGGCGAAAATGTCCTAGCTAGTGAAATATTGTAATGGAATCACGAGTAACTTGTTATATCACCTGCAGGGAATTACTTTCCATCTGGTTCCAATGCACCTTGATCACAAACTCTCCTTGCCCCCCAGACCCTTTGCTTCTTACACACACGAGTTGATGATTACTGTCTGATTGTTTTCTCCACATTCACGTGGGAAACATTGTTTTCTTCATGTTCAACCACATGGGTCATATCTTGTGAGCTCAATAAAAATGGAGACAAAACCCCTGTTTGGGGCTCTTGTCTCCTCCCAGATATTAGCTTCTCTTGTATTCAATTCTGCATCTTCTCTCTTGCTGGACAAGAGAGAACTCCAGACTCATGGTCTGCAACAGAGGATATAGTTGTCAAATGAATAAATCAGTTGCTTTTGATGTGATTTTGGTATAGCAATTTAAAATTAATCTAGTTTTACTGTTACAGTCAAGATGATCAGATGTTAGATATTTTATGGACATATTCATTGACATCTACCAAAATATAACTGTAGATTGTGTAGATATAAACCATACTTATGATCAACACACCCAATCAGAAATAAGCAATTTATTATTATTTTTGTGTGTCTGTGAGAAATGTTACATACTTAGTTTTATGATTCTGAGCATGATAATTCATCAGTTAACATGGATCCATATGTTCAAGTTTGTCCATTAAATAATATAATATAAAGGTGGGGTAAACAATGTTTTTTTTTAACTCAGAACTTCATGAAAATGGCTAGATGGCTTATGAAAATAACCTATAGTATATATTTGATACATCTTACATGATATAAAATACATTATTCCAGGCATACAGGTATATAGCAAACCACAGGGTAATTAAGAGATTTCAAATCTAAACTTTTGACTTTTTTTTTTTAATTTTTTTTTTCAACGTTTATTTATTTTTTGGGACAGAGAGAGACAGAGCACGAACGGGCGAGGGGCAGAGAGAGAGGGAGACACAGAATCGGAAACAGGCTCCAGGCTCTGAGCCATCAGCCCAGAGCCCGACGCGGGGCTCGAACTCACGGACCGCGAGATCGTGACCTGGCTGAAGTCGGACGCCCAACCGACTGCGCCACCCAGGCGCCCCAAAACTTTTGACTTTTTATTATTATAAACAACTTGAAATCATTCATTAGTGAAGCTAAGACATTACTGTCATTTTTCGTTTTATTTTCATTTATCTTTTAACAGTGGTATCACCTGTGAACAAACAACTCCAAATAAATTTAGGACTAATTCAATAACCTGCCTCATGCAAAAATGCCTCAATATTTTTGTACTGAGTAGAGATCACTCTATTAGATACAAAAATAAAGTTATTTCATATGGTTTACCTAGGCTTCAGAGGGCATCTTAAGATTCAATGCTCCTGTGTTTCTCTTCCCTTATTCTGAAAAACCATCCCTTTACCTGTGAAACTTCATAGGCATTATGAAAATATACCTGGTTCTCTTTGACACAGAAAGTTCTATTCTTTCTCTTGGATTAAGGTAGGGAGACCATTTATATATTAAGCGTTGCTAAAGACCACCTATGTATTAAGCATGGCTAAAGCATTGTGAATTAAGAAACACATATCTCTTTTGAATTTTGACATTTTTCTCTATGCTAGAGATAAATGCCATTTGCAGTATTTCTGTAGAGCATATGAGGATTTGTTTCATGCTCAAAGACTGTGAGTAAATAATTTGGAAGAATTGAGGGCATATATATCAATAATTGCAAAATTATAATTGATTATTAATAATCAACATTATTAATTATCAATGTCTCTACCTCTCATCACCAATGCCTATTGTACTTTCTCCTAAATGTTTCTTTAACCGGTTTTCCATATTCCTTATGTTTTATTAAACTAGTATCATTTTCGGACTACACTTCCGCCATAACTTAAGTCGTAGTACTCCAACATTTGGTATGATCACCCTCATATCCATCCCAAATGGCACTACAAGACTCTTGTCACTGAGGTAAGAGTCTGACCAGAGCTTTCCTTCAAAGTACCCCATCACTGAAAAAAAGTAAGCCCAGTTTCTTTGTCAGATAGTACGTAGATCCCTGCCAAGTTTTCCAGACTCAGCGCCCTGTAACACTAAGCTATCAGAGCTCACTCCTAGAAGTTGCATGTATCAGTCTTGCTCAAACTGTACGACAAGTACATAAGGAGAGTGAAGTGAATTGCGTTGATTAGAGAAAAAAAACTACCATGTCGGCTCAATAATTTTACATGTCTGGGTTTTCATCTTTACTTTCCATTTTATAATTGTATGGTCCTTTGCAAATTATTTAATCAGACTGAACTTCTGTTGAGACCCAGAGAGGAAAGGTATGGGAGGGTAGGAAAGAAAAGAGGAGACTAGGGGAGGGGAGGGGAGGGCAGGGAAGGAGATTAAATGAGCCAGGGAGATTAAGGTGGTTAACCATGTTTAGGGCATGCAGTCTCTCAAAAAGGGATAGCTATTTTATAAAAGATGGTGCTGTGGCAAAATACGTTCACTGCTCTAAAAGGGAGAACAAAGACTGATATAATTGTGTAAGGTATCAGTGTGGATTATATAAACAAGTTAATGTACTGCAACAATAACATTTTGAGCTAAAGATTTCAATGCTTATTTCAAATATTTATTTCTTCTTTATATCAAAATGTGTGCATTGGTATTTCTAGTAAAACATGACAGGAAAAACAGCAGCATATTAAGAAAATGGACAAAACATCGCATGAATGTTTTTCCTAAAACTTCTGAAAGTGAAATGTTGGCTAAATACCTCAAGTTTTCTATGCTTGCAACAAACATCCGGATATTGAAAACATCTGGTTTAGTATTGTCATCTGAAGAAAAAAACAAATGGATGAAATATTGTCTATTACCTGGAGGTTATAAAAGCTTCCTAAAACAAAAGGGCAAAGATACCCACTTCGATTCATAGCATTTCCCCAATTAATTCTATGGTTATCAAACTCTGGAATGTGTTCAGCCTGCTACAGCTGTATTCGTAAAGTCACTTCTGGGTTTGCAGACAGCCAGCCTCCTTTCCAAGACCTTGCAATCAAGGATCCTATCTTTCCATTTAATGTTAAGTATGGCTTGTAGGTGCCACTGATGTTCAAAAAGTCAGATGTGACTTTGGTAAGAGATTAAGCATTATCTTTAATTAATGGATCTGTGAAAAGAAAAGAAAATCCAGAGCTACAAGCCCTTCATATCCTAGACAAAGGCAACTTGACATTTGCATTGAAATCCCTTCATTTCGACTTTTATAGAATAATGCTTTCCCTTTATCTTTTAAATTAAACAATGTATAATGTTCATTGAAGAACAAAATCATATTACTGTGAAAGTCATGTTCAAAGATGTGCTGTAGAATTTTAAGTGCAGGCGAAGAAATTTATTGAAGTGGACCAAATCAATACACAAAACTTGTATGTTTTGCCTTTGCATTGGGTCTCTGCATAACGTTACCAGCAACTTACTAGATATCATTTCATTTTCTTCACATATAAATAATTTGTAATTACCATCATAAAGTCTTCTTTAAGGCATGCATTTAAAAATGTGTTTTTAATCTTTTTGCAAATTATAGACTGAATTTTGGGGTTCAGGCTGGTTACAACCCAAAGCATTTTGGCTGATACACTTCTATACTAAATATATATTTGCCTTATTTCATAATAGATTAACATATGAACATATCAAAACATATATTTGTATACAGATTCCATTACTATATTTGTTTAAATTATACACCTACTTATATGTACACATAGCTATATATATGTATAGTTATTATATTTGGGAGATAATGCATTTTATTTCCTTAAAAACAATGATCTTACCATAGTTTAATTTATATTAAAATATTTTAAGTGATAATCTTACTTTCAAGAAGATAAAGATTTAAAATTGACTGTATTTATCTTGAGCCGCATTTATGCTCTTTAACTATAATGCTTAATATGATAGCCTGCTCTTGGCTGGGCAGTTTGGAATTAGCCTTTTTAATTACTAACCTAATTTGCAGCTTAACTTGTGGCAAGTGTCCAGAGGTTATAGTTTTTAACAAAACTGAAAATAATAAATGAGAAAGTACCTAGATAAAATTGTTCTTCAATATGGGAAAGAAGTCTGGAAGAACATGGCCAAGCTAATATTCATTTTAAAAGTTACTCCTCTGTCTTATATGTGGTGATGGGGTAGCGGGAATAGCTGTGAGGGGTAGGACATTATGTATCCAGTTTAAACTTTTTATATCCAGCTAATAATATTGTATATGTAAATATGTGATTCTAGTTAGTCAATGATATAAGTTGGCTAATAATGAAAGAATTAACTCAGAAAATGCAAATCCCCAGAGCCTTTATTTATATTTTAACTAATAGCTAATTTTCAAGTTTGTACTACATGTCAAATACTATGTGTAGTTTAATAATATTTATCTATGATTTTTACAATATATGGTCATTTACAAAAATTTAGAAAATACAAAATATAGAAAAATAAAAGAATTAATTATAATTTTGATAGGCACGATAGGTCCATTTTCAATAATTTTTATGAGCAATCAATAATCCTGCAGAATGGATATGTTGTATTATTCCTGTGTCACTTGAGATGACTGGAGCTCCAGGGTTGAGGTCACCTGATTTGCTCACATAATGGAACCAGGATACTGTGTAAGTTCAGAAGGACGTCAGATTTTTTTTTTTATTTTCTTACACAAGTTGTTTTTAAACTTGGAGATTGGAAAGATCATTTTTATTTTGCTATTATTATAATTCATCTTTTTCAAGGAGTACCTACATCTAATAGGAAGCTTGTGCAGCAGCAAAAGCATATTCTCTGAAGGTGCAAATTTGAATCCTGTATCTTTGGTGTTCTTGCTGTGACTTTGGACAAGTTAGTTATCTTGTTTTTGTGTCCATTTACTCATCTTTAAATAGGCTTGGCTACTCTGTAGAATTCTTTAAGTAGTAAAGTGTTAAGATTTCTAAAGCAATAAGAACGCTGGCTGAGTATATTACACACTCAATGAGGGCTGGACACAGGTATAGTCACTGTGGTCATCCTCATCACTATCAAGGAACACAAAGGAACAGCATTAAAACAAACAAACAAACAAACAAACAGTAAAAAGACTCCCCCAAATTATTAGCATCTATCATTATGAAAAATAAATTTTTAAATCAAAAAGAAAAATAACAATATAAAAACACAAAGAGTATTGGTTCCTATGAAAAGACAGTGGAGAAACTTGTACCGATACGTTTTTATTTTCTAAATAGCTACAGATTCTTAAATGTTTTCTTAAATAGTACACGGAGTGACTTCAGTAAGATGGTGAAATAGGAGATTCCACCCCTCATTCTTCCATAGAAACACCAATTTAAAAACCATTCATGGACAAAATTAGGTTGAATTCTTTTCATTTACTTGGCTAATATGTAACTCCTGAAGTGTCAGTAAAATTATAAAACTGTGATCATGTGTCTATATCATTATATTTGAGGTTTTCAATGAATGTTACATTATTTTGCATTGCATCCTTTTCACTCCGGAGAAAAGTGTGAGTGTTCAGAGATATATGCAGAACACTAAAATGTATCAATCCTTATGCTTTTTATTCAACAGGTTTTATTTAGAATTACCTATGAACCAGAAACTCTAGTAGGTTCAATATTAAAGCAAACTGAGGATTAGAATATCCCTTATAAAATAAAATAACAAAATACCCTATGGACAGTGGGTTATACCATTGAGGTTATTTATAGTTTACTTGGTAGGAAGTGCAAGGTTAATACTTTGTGCTGATAGCTCAACGATTTCTGCAAAGGCAGAAGATCTTTGGGGAAAGATCTTTTCCTTCCTTATAATTTTAATATGGTTATTCTTATCCTCCTAAGTGTCACTTCAGACTTATAACATGGATATCACATCTTTGAGCATTATGCCTCCTATCTGGTCAAGAGTAAGAGGAAAATGACAGCAGCAGCAAGCTCTTTTCTCACATGTGTCCCATTTATTAGAGAAGAGAAGAAAACATTTATTGTATTCCAAAGGCAAAATTCTCATCAGTCAAAACAGAGTCACATGGTGAAATATAGCTATAAGGAAAAGCAAAAAAAAAAAAAAATCTATTGAAAATGAATAGGATTTTCACATTTGATTAGATTTGGGGATGGAGGTATGCGATATTTTTAAAAATGTCTTTTCTCTTCATTCAAAGACAGAGGTTGGGTAGCTGTTGGTTGAAATACAACAAGGTCTACTAGAGTTACCTAATTTTGTTCTAAACCAGAAGTACTGAGCATATTGCCCTTACTCATTTGATACCCCCACGATAAATATTAAGTATCTACTGCATAATTTATAAGAAGGTCTGTACTAAAGTTTAAAATGTAATGTTCAACAAACAGAAGCAGCTCCTGACGTAATGACAAATAGGAAATTAAAATCCATTGCAAACACAGGCGAGTCCACATTGCATGGAAGCACACAGTAAGAATGTCAAGAGGCATTTCACTTACAATGCACTGTTTAAAACTCACTTCCTATAACAAGGGATGCCTATAAATAGAAGTTAGTTAGGTAAGAGTTTGATTATGCAAAGCAACTTACACTATTTTTAAAGCAAGAAGGACCATCACAAGGGTTTAAGCAGAACTAAATGTTTGGCTTTGGCTTTGGGGTGATATCCCACAGGTTCCAAAAAGAATGATTTGGAGGTGAATAAGACTTAATAGAAAAAGAACAATTAATTCACTATTACTGTAATGTTGATGAGAGAGGGTGGTGCTTGAAGTAGGTAGTGGGAGTGAAAATAAAGTAAAATTGACAGAGTCTAGGGATATGAGGATGTATACCTGGTAGAATAGATTATGTGTTTTATGGGGCAAATAACAGGGAAAATACGTAGTGAAGTCTGAAGGAGGTTTAAGTTTGAGAACATGGTAACATTTGCTGAAGTAGGTGACGAGGAAGATGAGCCCATTGCTGGGGCCAAAGAATATGATCTTGGTGTTAGAGATGCTGATATGAACTGTTGGACATCCAGGGAGAAATGACCAGGGAGAAGTTGACTCTGTAGACTAGAATTTGAATTGGATGGTCTTAGCAGGAGACTTAGGCTTGGGAATAATCTGTGTATAGGATATAGTTGATGTCAGGAGAGTAGACGAGAGTGTTCAGGGAGAATGTATCAAGTAAGAAGAGAAGGGTTAAATTAGCACCTAGAGGACTGAACGTGAAAATGAATTTGTCACCCTTGTTGGCTATAGCATTACTGAAATATGGCAGAAGGCATGCCCTTGGATAATCATACTATCTCTTGTCCAAGTGAAATGGAATGAGCTAGATAGATTGACATATTGTAAGACCAAATGACACTGATTAAGTACTGACCATTTACTGAAAATCTAGATCCAATTACTTATTGTATACAAGGGGTAGAGTGACCTTTTGAATGAGACTATCTGTGGTAGAATAGCCTGCATTTGAGGTCTTTCTTTTTGTTCAGCTTGACAGAGATGAAGGAAAGATTTCAATACTTGAAAAAGGCAGAGCCCACTTGTTATCAGACATAAAATAGCTGCTGATCAAAGGAGCTGAGATTCTATATGTTTAAAATATGCTAGATTAATAACATGTTCTTATTCTGATCCATAAAGATTAGTCACGTAAATGAGTCCATTATTTGTCTTTTCTGAGGAAGAGGAAATTATGTCTTATTTTCACCATGTCTCCTGTGCTCTTTTAAACAGATTAACTATTATTCCAGGCATTATGCTGGGTCCTGGGGATGAACAGATGGAAAATAAAAGTTCCTGATGCTTGTGATTACTGTCCAGCCAAAGAGATATAAAGGTGGATAGCTAAATTAAAATACAACATGGCAGATTCAGTAATACAGGTGTGTAAGACTGTTTTATTGCAAGCATAAACTCCTTGAGAGTAGGAATCAGTCATCACTGCAAGTGTGGCAATATGCACAATGTCAGTGGAGGTATTTAATATTTAGCGATAACTTTATATCCCATCTTTCTCGCCTATATATATATATATGTATGTATATATATACACACACACATATATACACATACACACACACATATATATTTATATATATATTTAACTCAATTTAGAAGGATACATGTAACAAGACAGTATAAAAAAAGTGGGTTAATAGAGGAGAGGAAGAAAGGGGTATAAAATAAATACAGAAACGAGGCCAGCTCTGCATACGTTAAAGACCTTTGACTCACACTTTATTATTATCTGTATAAACACATATATTACTGTGTAGTGAATTACATTATTACATGGGAGGTAGCATTTGAAAAGGTATTTGAGGAAAGAATAGATGTTTTTCAGGTAGACAGTAATAAGAACACTTCAGACAGAAAGAATTTCACTTTGAACAGATGTAGGTAAATAGAGTAGAGTGGACTGTCAGAGGATGAGAATACAGATATAGTAGGACCAGATTAGAAAGGCCTCATGTACTTGGGAAAAGAATTTGCCATTGCTGTTGGCTGAGTGGTATCTCCCCCCGGTTCATATGTGGAAGTCCTAGCTCCCAGCATGTGAGAATGTAACTATAGCTGAAGATAGAGACTTTAAAAAGGAAATGAAAGTAGAATGAGGTCATGTGGGTGGGCTCTAATCCAGTATGACTGGTGTCCTTATAAGAAGAAGAAACTGGAACATGGGCAACATGTAGACTGAGGGACAACCATGTGAGAACACACATAGAAGACAGTCCTCTGCAAGCTAAGGAGAGAGCCTCAGAAGAAACCAAAAGGACTGACACCTTGATCTTGAACTTCTAGTTAATGAAGATTAACTACAGAGACAAAATGGAATATGGGCAAGAGAGAAGAGAGACTGAGAAGGGTGCGTGGGTGGAGGGGAAAAATGAAGTCTTGACCTAAACTCAAGATAATGAGAATGGCAAGAAGTTGGCATACAGAGATATTTTGGGGGTGTAATTAATTGCCTGAAAAGTGGGGGTAGAGATGGATTTCTTTTTTTCTTTTTCTTACTGTTTATTTGTTTTTGACAGAGAGAGAGAAACAGAGTGTGAGAGCAGAGGAGGGTAGAGAGAGAGGGAAACACAACCGGAGGCAGTCTCCAGCCTCCAGTGATCGGCACAGAACCTGATGCGGGGCTCAGACCCACAGACAGTGAGACCATGACCTGAGCTGAAGTCGGAAGCTTAACCAAATGAGACACCCAGGTGCCCCAGAGATGGATTTCAATAACAAGAAAGCATTTGTCCATAGATTCTAAATGGCAATACTGAGTTGATGGAATTAACCAAGACAAGAAATTTAGTTTAAATTTTGTATTTTTTTTAATTTGAAAGTAAGTTTCATTTGGAATGTGTGATGTTTGCATCACAATGCTTGTGGTAATGAAATCGGTTTTAGATATATTGAGCTTATAGAGTCTTTAGGACTTTTTTTTTTTTTTTTTTTTGCATTTCTTCAGCTAAATATAAAATAAGTGTTAAGCTTGGAAAAATCGTTCTATTTAATATTCTGATCAGGAAAATGGCTGCTTAAAATGAAAGATGAGAAATCCATAAATTGGGGTCTGGCCTTTTGCAGTTATTAGAAGAAATCCACAAATTTTTCCATCCTCACACATATCTATGCTCTAGTATCATCTGCATCAACTTTACTTTTCTCAAGGTATGACAGGCTTACTCCATGCTCCAGGAATAATAAGATGGCAACATTATCTCTCCAAAAGTCACTGTTAAAATGTAAGAGTCATTTATAAGCAGACTATGAACAGACTGCTAACTTTCTCAAAATCTTACTGCATGATCAGTTCTACTAATTTAAACCTTAAGGTAGGAAATGATCATATAGAGAAATGGGGTTCTCAGAGTTTGCATATAGAGAATTTAAAAGAGAGAGAGAGAAGGAAGGAAGGAAGGAAGGAAGGAAGGAAGGAAGGGACATAAGGAAAGGAAGGAAAGAAAGGAAGGAACAGTAAGAAGGGAGGGAAAGAGAGGGAAGGAAGAAAGGAAAGGAAGGAAAGGAAGAAGGTAAGGAAGGAAAGAAAAAGAGAGGCAAGAAGAGGAGAAGGGAGGAGAGAAGAAAAGGAAGAAAAGGAAGGAAGAAAGGAAGGAAGGAAGGAAGGAAGGAAGGAAGGAAGGAAGGAACATAAGGAAAGGAAGGAAAGAAAGGAAGGAACAGGAAGGAGGGAGGAAGGGAGGGAAAGAGAGGGAAGGAAGAAAGAAAGGAAAGGAAGGAAAGGAAGAAGGGAAGGAAGGAAAGAAAAAGAGAGGTAAGAAGAGGAGAAGGGAGGGAAGAAGAAAAGGAAGGAAGGAAGGAAGGAAGGAAAAGGAAGGAGAGATGACAGGAAAGAAGGAAAGGAGGGAAAGGAAGCAAGGTGGGAGGGTGAGAAGGAAGGCAAGAGGAAGAAAGAAAGTCTTCCAAAGATAGTCTTAAGTGACTTCCATCTATAGAACCAAGCAGTGTTCTGCTTGACACGAAAGAAGCACTCAATAAAAGCTTATTGAATTAATGCAGTATCCTCTTGACCTTGGACTCAAAGCACTTAGGCAAAGGAAAACGGGTGATTCCATGAATAGATAATTTTATAAGCCTTTAAAAAGAATAAGGTTACTTATGCTAACATAATTATTTTCTATTCCTGACAGAAATACCGTGGGATTATTTATACCATAAGATTAGAAATGCCATCCTCTTTAAGGTCCCTCTCAGATATTAGAGGCCGCTTCCAAAGGAAGTGTGTATAGAGTAAAAATGGTTTCCACATCTTCTTTTCCTAAAAGCAGTGGTAACATTACTTCCAGGAAACAATATCTTAGGAGTGAACTCTGAGATGTACTTCAAAAGAATGTGTTATTTTTTCCTGTGCGGTTAGAAAACTTCACTCTCCATTAATTAAAATATAAATATGTTTATGTTGCATAACAAAGTTTAGAAATGGAAAAAAAAAACTATTAGAAATCTCACTAGTGAACATGCAGAGTCAAAAGCAAACAAGTAGTTTTATTTTATAAATCTGGCAGAAACAAATGCAATTCAAGAAATGTTCCAAGAAAGCTGAGAGTAGAGGAAAAATAATTCAATCTGAGGATTCAATGAGAAGTGGTAGAACCTAGGACTTAACTAAAAGGTTTAAAATACTTTTCTTTTTTTAACATAGAGTTTAATGCACCTGTGTGTTCTCATGAAAAATTATTTTTAAAATGTGTACCTTCTATAAGCATGGAAATATGTTTTTTTTCTAAAGCAGAGTCAAAACGAAGTAAAAATCTCTCTCTTTGTTTTCATCAGGATTTATTAAAGAATTTGAAGAAGCTCGGAGAATGAACGCTATCTAAAGGAAGTAACATATAACACAAGCTGTTCATTCACCTACAAGACTTTAGATGGTGAACCAAGCAAGTAAGGAAGCCATGGAAAATGCACTGCTCAATAAGTCCAGCTCCTAAAGGAGCATGCAGGTGGGCCTGAAGAGAATAGACCAGCAGGCCTAATGAGAAATGTAACATCCTTCCTGTACATGCCTTTCTACTCTAGTTTTATTTTAATGGGAAACTGGGCAAGTCTAAACATGTTTATAGGAGGCACACACTTTAGAGAGGTCTAATAAAATCAAGACCAGGGAGAGAAAATGGGAAATATGGGAAATACGTGACATTAGGAAATTCTCTGGATGCACATATTTTCAAAGTCCGTAGTTTGGAACCCAGTAGTTCAGGAAACGATTTGCAAGAGTGAATCAAAACATTTTAATTATCATCATCATATGGTTTTGACTTAATTGTCCCTGAGAAAATGAACAGTTAAAGGGTTTTGAACATTCTAATTTTCCCACAGAACCTGAATAAAGTCGTTCTTCAAATGAATTCCTTCATTCGCCAAAAATGTCTTTAGCAAAATAATACCAGGGGTATGGCTAAATAGCACATACATAAACAATATTTCTAAATACAGAATATCTTAATGAAGCTACCAAGAAATCTTGCTGTGAAGCAGTGATAAATTTTAAAATCTGCTTCAAAATGTGATGGGACTTTAAAACTTGGTTCAAATTATGAACATCTTATGATGTTTAAGTTGTTACCAAATATACCATCTGTATAGGATTATAGTAATAACAATTATAAAAAATAATCTGAACGGTCTAATTTATACATTTCACAGAGTATTCTGTCTAACTTGACAATGATCATTTTTCCAAACTCAAGAATAGAATGTCTTTATTTAGTAATAAAAGGTTATAAGCTCCAATGTATAGCTTGCTGTTTCACTATATAATGTTCAAAATTACTGAAAAAAAATGTTTAAGGATATTACATTCACAATAATTACATAGTCATGACTTTAAAAGCAAGCCCTTATTTTGAAGGTGTAAAGTTACACTGTAGTTGGGTTATTCTAGACACTGACTTAAAATTTTATTCTGTATCATACAAGTCAAAAAAATATTGAATCTATTGTTAGAATTTTGGGAAAATAGCTAGATCACGATATAAATATTATTTTTCAGGCTATTCTAAATAAGGTCAACAAAGAGAAAAGAGCAAAAATAATACAGCCACACTAAAACAGGTTACAGATATGAAAACGTTTGTACAAATTCAAGAGTCCGCTTGTAAAAATGCAAACCACAAGAAACGTCTAGGAAAAAATAACCTGGCACATACAAGGGGCAGGTAAACCTTTTGTTCAGGGCCAAAGAGACTCAGGGAGTGATAGTAGAAGGCAAATTGTATACAAGCTTGCAATGAAATGTGGCAACAGAAACAACGTAGCTATTATTTTGTCATTTCTACAAGTAGAAATCACATTCAAGAATATGAATGTGATAATTCTTCCTCTATTTCAATTAGGAAGAAATGATTCTCAAACACTCACTGTATTTTCAATTAAAAATTAGGGTAAAATAGTTTGGTAGATTGTAATAGGTCAACAGAGCATTAGAAGAAAATGTAGAAAATCTGATTATACTGACTAGGATAGTTTAAAACCATCTTTTGATGGGAAAATTTTGAGAAAATTATCATGCAATAAAGAATAACTTTTACATGCAGCAAACCTGAGAGGACTGACTAAAATAAAATAAAACAGTTATTTAAAATTTGACGAGTTATAGAGCAGATCCCCAAAGGATGTACAATAAAGTTTCAGTACAATTTTGGGGAAGGTATTTATTCTGGTATTTCCACAATTGCCTATTTTTTCTTAGGCCATTACTAAATGTGATATCAGAAAGTTCTCCTTTTAAGAGTTCCATAAATGAGACTAGAATTTTTAATTATATCATCCAAAATGTAGTTTTGAAGATAAGAGTTTCCCTGCTTCTTTAAGAGGTCAGGTAGGAAATTCATTCTTACTTCTGTTTTATCAAATATTTTAACCTACAAAAATGACACATTCCATACTTCTGGAAACTTCCATGATTTAAAGGTCTATTGTAGAACTAGGAGTTTTCTATGTAGAATGACAAAATATACTGGACAAGATCAAACAATTTATGATGAGTTATTGTTTATGAATCAAAAACCCAAACAATATTCATACTTTCAGAAATTATAATACCTGAAGTTTTGCTCACTGACCCTTTATAAAGAAATTTAGATAGATAAAAAGTATTGATATGGGTTTCTCTAAGGTTACAGAAAGAGAATACGAAAAGAGAGGTAGAATCACATAACAAAGGCAGATTCTATAAACTTCTACTCAAGGGTAATTCAGCATCAGGATAAGGTATCCCTTTGGAGTTGAGTTTTAGAGGGTCCAAAACAGATGACAGCCCCAGGGCTAGATTTCACGAAAATCACCCAATCGCTGGAAACAAAATCATGAAATTGATACTGAGATCTAGAAATTTTAAAGATTTTATTTTAAAGTAATCTCTACACCCAATGTGGGGCTTGAACCTACAACCCTGAGATCAAGAGTCACATGCTCAGGGGCGCCTGGGTGGCGCAGTCGGTTAAGCGTCCGACTTCAGCCAGGTCACGATCTCGCGGTCCGGGAGTTCAAGCCCCACGTCAGGCTCTGGGCTGATGGCTCAGAGCCTGGAGCCTGTTTCCGATTCTGTGTCTCCCTCTCTCTCTGCCCCTCCCCCGTTCATGCTCTGTCTCTCTCTGTCCCAAAAATAAATAAACGTTGGAAAAAAAAAAAAAAAAGAGTCACATGCTCCATTGACTGAGTCAGTCAGGCATACCCAAGATCTAGGAATTTTAAAAAGAGGATTTTGATTGTTGCTTTTTGGGTTTTGGATAAACACCAGGTTTAAGATTTCTTTGAAGTTAACACACTGAAATACTCTTAGGGCTTATAAATGCTGCTATTCACAGGTACATCACATGGAACCACAGGCAGAAAGTAAAAAGTTCCTGCTTGAATTCTTCATTACTCCTTCCTCAGCATCATCATATTTTCTTGGTCTATATACCTTTCCAGTTTTTAAAAGGAGATGCACATTTTTTTATTTATAAAAGTATTTCACTGGTCTTTTCTTCACTTTAACCGCCCCCCCACCCCCCAAATAACTTACATAATGTAAAGCCCCATGATTTTTGAACTGTAAACTTCTATAAGCACTATTTGATCTGATTTGATGGTACAAAACTCAAGACAAGAAATGTATCTGCTTGAACTTGATTAACATTTTTTTTTCAATTAATAAGAATGGTTTCAACCAGATATATTGCATTGTTATTCTTATCAATAGTGTTAGAAAGGCTTTTAGGTTTTGTTTTCGTTTCCTATTTATTATTTTTTGTCTTTTTTTAATGCTTTCTTGTAACCAAAGTACTCATATTTGCTTTTTAAAACTACTACTATAACTAATAGGAAAAAAAATTGAGCACATGCATTATAGCAGTAACAATTCACCAAACAGAAGAACTATCTAAACAGACCTCTAATTTAGCTCTGGGTACCTCTGAAGCTAGCTTTGGAGTTAGATAGGTACACCCTCCGAGTAACCAATATATTGTAGGGAAGCATTAGGGCAAAGATCATTTTTACTCATCTCAAGAACTCATTTTGGTGAAAATTATGTTGTCAAGAGCCAATCGTGAGTTTTGTAAGGTCAGAGATTAACTTTTACTCACTTTTTGAAACCCTAACATCAAAAGCCAAACTGAATGCCTGATACATGGAAGAGACTGGAAAATGAATTTAATAAGTTTATAAAAGAGAGTTTGGGAAATTGAATTCATTGAAATTGATTAAATGCTTTATTGCAGCTTTAATTGAGGATTGTTTTTTTGCAAAGTAAGCCACATATCACTGCTTACATGAAGTAAATCAAACTGATTAAAAACCTTTGCTTTTTGAATATTGCATTATGATACACACATTTTTCAAATATGAATTTATCACATAACTTGAAAATGAAACTAGCATACGCCAAAATTCAAAAACCAATTTAGAAACATTTATGCTTTCTTATTTTATTGAATGAGTATCGTATTTTTATCAAGAATATTGAACATTAAACATTGGAATTAGTTACCAAATATGAAGAAACTGTTGTTATGTGGGCTAAGGATGGTGTGATTTGATGCCCATGAAGGACATTTGTTTTCAGTTCCTGAAATAGCTTACAATAGGTTAGTTTATTTGCATTGCTGGAAGCTTTTAAAAACTGACAATAAATTACTATGTAATTAAACACTACCTTCTTTTACCTTTTAACTGCAACCCAAGACATACATAGTTCCTTTCTTTAAGAAATTTTAATTTAAATATAAAGGACAATTATACCTTAAACATAAATGTTAACAAATGAATGAAATGCTTGGATTAAGAGAAAAACAAACAAACAAACATGAGGTCCTGGAACTGGTATAATTCAGCAACATTCTGCAGTTTTGCAAAGGGTTAGCAGGGACACATATCAAGTCTCTGTTGTACTTATGTGGATGATACAGTATTTTATTCCAGAACAAAGGCATTTTTGTAACTTGTACAGAGATGTGGATAGGCTGGCACTGGCCCGGAGATTCAGAAGACTACTGAAATTTGTTTTTAATGAAAACAACTTGATTCCTTACTGAGTCATGTGTGGTTCTCCTCTATTTTTTCCCTTTTTATAAAAATTGTTTTCAGGGAGATCTTTTATCCCAGGTTTAATCCAGATAATAAGGTGAAATTATTTTTCTCCCATACCCATCCTAAATCTTTACAAGGAAAGAAAAATGTAACTGTGTCCTACAAACATCTATCTCAGTTATTACATGGAAGGTTGTTTTCAGGAAAATAGGATTAAAATTGCTTAATAAATTTTAAAGCATGAAGCAATTGTTTCTTTGAGGGGTTTAAAAATTTATGACTTCTGAAATTTCATGTGTCTTTGTTGAAAATTACATGAAAGGAAAATTCAGTGAACAAACACGGCTCATTTTTTAATATTCTCTACAAAACGTTGAATACCAAAATTAAGTCCTTCTTCCTCCTTTCCTTCCATATTCAGTATTCCTAGAGGGGGAAACCATCCATGGCATTCAAAGTATTTATCATTTCATTACTCCTTTCAAATTCCGTCTCAATTTCTGTGACTTTTTCCATAAATGAAAATTCCCGGTATTAGACTTGGACTTCTATATTTTTTAAAATGAAATTTATTGTCAAATTGGTTTCCATACAACACTCAGTGCTCCTTCCAACAGGTACCCTCCTCAGTGCCTATCACCCACCATCTCCTCCTTCCCATCCCCCATCAACCCTCAGTTTATTCTCAGTTTTTAAGAGTCTTTTACGGTTTGGCTTTCTCCCTCTCTAACCTTTTTTTTTTTCTTCTCCTCCCCCATGGACTTCTTAAGTTTCTCAGGATCCACATAAGAGTGAAAACATATGGTATCTGTCTTTCCCTGCATGACTTACTTAACTTACCATAACACTCTCCGTTGCCATCCATGTTGCTACAAAAGGCCATATTATGTTCTTTCTCATTGCCAAGAAGTATTCCATTGTGTATATAAACCACAATTTCTTTATCCATTTGTCAGTTGATGGACATTTAGTCTCTTTCCATAATTTGGCTATTGTTGAAAGTGCTGATATAAACATTGGGGTACAATGCCCCAGTGCATCAGCACTCCTGTATCCCTTGGGTAAATTCCTAGCAGTGCTATTGCTGGGTCATAGGGTAGGTCTATTTTTAGTTTTTTGAGGAACCTCCACACTGTTTTCCAGAGTGGCTGCACCAGTTTGCATTGCCACCAACAGTGCAAAAGGGTTCCCATTTCTCCACATCGTCTCCAGCATCTATAGTCTCCTGATTTGTTCATTTTAGGCACTCTGATCGGCATGAGGTGGTATCTGAGTGTGGTTTTGATTTGTATTTCCCTGATGAAGAACGACACTGTGCATCTTTTCATGTGCTTGTTGTCCATCTGGATGTCTTCTTTAGAGAAGTGTCTATTCACGGTTTCTGCCCATTTCTTCACTGGATTATTTGTTTTTTGGGTGTGGAGTTTGGTGAGTTCTTTATAGATTTTGGATACTAGCCCTTTGTCTGATATGTCATTTGCAAATATATTTTCCATTCCGTTGGTTGCCTTTTAGTTTTGTTGATTGTTTCCTTTGCTGTGCAGGAGCTTTTTATCTTGATGAGGTCCCATAGTTCACTTTTGCTTTTAATTTCCTTGCCTTTGGAGATGTGTCAAGTAAGAAATTGCTGTGGCTGAGGTCATAGAGGTTTTTTCCTGCTTTCTCCTCTAGTGTTTTGATGGTTTCCTGTCTCACATTCAGGTCCTTGATCCATTTTGAGTTTATTTTTGTGAATGGTGTAAGAAAGTGGCCTAGTTTCATGCTTCTGCATGTTGCTGTCCAGTTCTCCCAGCACCATTTGTTAAAGAGACTGTCTTTTTTCCATTGGATATTCTTTCCTGTTTTGTCAAAGATTAGTTGGCCATACTTTTGTGGGTCTAGTTCTGGGGCTTCTATTCCATTCCATTGGTCTATGTGTCTGTTTTTGTGCCAATACCATGCTGTCTTGATGATTACAGCTTTGTAGTAGAGGCTAAAGTCTAGGATTGTGATGCCTCCCGCTTTGGTCTTCTCCTTCAAAATTACTTTGGCTATTCGGGGTCTTTTGTGGTTCCATACAAATAAAAACCCTCTAGAAAGTCGGGATAGAAGGAACATACTTAAACATCATAAAAACCATTTATGAAAAGCCCACAGCTAATATCATCCTCAATGGAGAAAAACTGAGAGCTTTCCCCCTGAGATCAGGAACACAACAGGGATGTTCACTCTCACCGCTGTTGTTTAACATAGTGTTGGAAGTGCTAGCATCAGCAATCAGACAAAAAAAGAAAATCAAAGGTATCAAAGTCTGCAAAGATGAAGTCAAGCTTTCACTTTTTGCAGATGACCTGATATTATACATGGAAATCCCAATAGACTCCACCAAAAGTCTGCTAGAACTGATACATGAAGTCAGCAAAGTCACAGGACACAAAATTAATGTACAGAAATCAATTGCATTCTTATACACTAATAATGAAGCAAAGGAAAGACAAATAAAGAAACTGATCCCATTCACAATTACACAAAGAATCATAAAATACCTAGGAATAAACCTAACCAAACATGTAAAAGATCTGTATGCTGAAAACTATAGAAAGCTTATGAAGGAAATTGAAGAAGGTACAAAGAAATGGAAAAACATTCCATGCCCATGGATTGGAATAATAAATATTATTAAAATGTCAAAAATACCCAAAGCTATCTACACATTCTGAGCAATCCCAGTCAAAATTGCACCAGCATTCTTCTCGAAGCTAAAATGAGCAATCCTAAAATTTGTATGGAACCGCAATAGACTTGGACTTCTGAGGACAATTGAAAATAGATTAGCAACGACGCCGACATTATGTTCATTTTTCTCCATTTCACATTTTGTGGAGGACCAGTGTGCTGATCATGGTTTCTCATAGTCTATGTGAAAAGCAAAAGACTGTACTGCACTGTTCTTTGTTCAACCAAATCATAGCCAGTAAAATAGGTTCCCCTTAAATAACCTTTGTTACCAGCTAAGATACGCAGTGAGACATAGAAGCACTTCAACGTAGGTAAGTAAATACAATGAATAATACGCTATTCTGAATAATGATTCAGCATGATGTAACCAGTTATAATTCAAGAAAAATGTGTGCATGTTGTGTATAATAAATTAATCAAAATATAACATTGCAATAAAGTAGCTAAGAAGAGCTAGCATACAGTAGTTATTTAACATATATATGCAGCAAAAATGACTTACCCAGCATAAATTGCTACAGACTAAAAGTGAATATCTTCATTCACACATTTTGAAAGTGGCTATTTTGTGATTCCCATGCTAAAAATATAACAGTTGTTACATACAAGTCATCCATATGGTGTTCATATAGGTATAGTAATTCAACATTGTCTCTGTATTTTAAATACACTTTTTTTCCTAAAATACCAACATGTTCCCCCCCACCCCCCACCCCGTGAGGCTCCTATAACTGGCACAATTGGTTCTGCATAAAGACGTGCTTACAAATAGCCCATGATTTAAAATGTTCAGAATCAAATATATTCTAGGTAATGTAGCCAGATACATGCCTCCTAGCATCTGTTTAGGAACGTTAAAAGCAACCTAGGACCTAGGTGCTATATTGCCCTCCCGGACTAATTTGAGATGACTAAGGTCATACTGAAATATCAATGTGTCATTCATTGCACTCTTATTTCAATTACTTTCACAGACAATTAAAGTACCCAAGTAGTCAATCGGGTCCAAAGATTGATATTGATAATTATGCTAACTGGGCAGCAGTGAACATAAATAAAGCAATAACTTGTTGAGTCAGGGAAACCCAGAAAGAAATTCTTGCTCTTGTACCTGATATACTCTGTCACCCTCTGAGAATAAATTAATGATGATGAGCCTGTTTCTGGAGACAAATACCTGTTCTAAGCATAAAATATAATAACTTAGGAACTGCCTTTAGGGACGGCATGCAAGCATACAACGAAAGTTTCCAGTCCTTTATTATTTATTGAGGCATTAGACTCTAGTAGGTATATATCAAGAGCTGCAGTTCTGGCTCTTTACTTTTTTTTTTTTTTTTTTCATCTCTAATGTCATTTTAATCCACATCAGTTGAATTATCCTTCCTGGCTTTCACTAATGCTTGGGCTGACCCACAGCTTTTCCAGTAACTTTCAAATATTAATATGCAGTTTCATTCTCCAGGCATTCCATTCTCTATTACAAACTAAATACAATGTTTCTTCCTGATTCTCTATCTTAATTTTCTTATGTTGAAAAGGGATGTTTTCCTGAAAAGTGGGCCTGGTGTTACCTTCACAGGTAAAAGTAGTTAATAGATTTTGGAGATCAGTATTTTTCAGATTTACCTATAATTGCCTGAAAGAATCCATCCCATGTCTCAGAGCCCTACTCCTTCTCCACAAATGCCATTCTCATGGTACTGGGGTTCACAAACATTTTCTTTAAAGGGAAAGGTAAGACCTATTTTATGTATTGCGACCCACTCAGTTTCTGGAAAAACAACTCAACCCTGTCAACTGTTACTGTATCATGTTAACCAATGTGGTAACTGTTCTGATAACACTTTATTTATAGAACAAAGTGGTAGTTTGAGAGCCATAGTCTGCAAACCCCTATTTTCGCATAAGAGATTTGGCAGAATTTAGCCTTTAATAGAAACTGCAACTTTACTGACCTTGCA
This sequence comes from Leopardus geoffroyi, assembly GCF_018350155.1. Taxonomy (NCBI): domain Eukaryota; kingdom Metazoa; phylum Chordata; class Mammalia; order Carnivora; family Felidae; genus Leopardus; species Leopardus geoffroyi. The sequence continues at coordinate 177,860,855 of NC_059327.1, forward strand.
ATTACTTTTTTTAACTTTATTTTTCTTAATATATGAAATTTATTATCAAATTGGTTTCCATACAACACCCAGTGCTCATCCCAAAAGATGCCCTCTTCAATACCCATCACCCACCCTCCCCTCCCTCCCACCCCCCATCAACCCTCAGTTTGTTCTCAGTTTTTAAGTCTCTTATGCTTTGGCTCTCTCCCTCTCTAACCTCTTTTTTTTCCTTCCCTTCCCCCATGGGTTTCTGTTAAGTTTCTCAGGATCCACATAAGAGTGAAACCATATGGTATCTGTCTTTCTCTGTATGGCTTATTTCACTTAGCATCACACTCTCCAGTTCCATCCATGTTGCTACAAAAGGCCATATTTCATTCTTTCTCATTGCCACGTAGTACTCCATTGTGTATATAAACCACAATTTCTGTATCCATTCATCAGTTGATGGACATTTAGGCTTTTCCCACAATTTGGCTATTGTTGAGAGTGCTGCTATAAACATTGGGGTACAAGTGCCCCTATGCATCAGTACTCCTGTAACCCTTGGGTAAATTCCTAGCAGTGCTACTGCTGGGTCATAGGGTAGGTCTATTTTTAATTTTTTGAGGAACCTCCACATTGTTTTCCAGAGTGACTGCACCAGTTTGCATTCCCACCAACAGTGCAAGAGGGTTCCCGTTTCTCCACATCCTCTCCAGCATCTATAGTCTCCTGATTTGTTCATTTTGGCCACTCTGACTGGCGTGAGGTGATATCTGAGTGTGGTGTTGATTTGTATTTCCCTGATGAGGAGCGATGTTGAGCATCTTTTCATGTGCCTGTTGGCCATCCGGATGTCTTCTTTAGAGAAGTGTCTATTCATGTTTTCTGCCCATTTCTTCACTGGATTATTTGTTTTTTGGGTGTGGAGTTTGGTGAGCTCTTTATAGATTTTGGATACTAGTCCTTTGTCCGATATGTCATTTACAAATATCTTTTCCCATTCCGTTGGTTGCCTTTTAGTTTTGTTGATTGTTTCCTTTGCTGTGCAGAAGCTTTTTATCTTCATGAGGTCCCAATAGTTCATTTTTGCTTTTAATTCCCTTGCCTTTGGGGATGTGTCAAGTGAGAAATTGCTGCGGCTGAGGACTGACCTTGCAATTAGATTGTACTGGCTTAGTCCTTGGTTCTACCTGCCTAGTGATCATAAGGGAACAGAAATTCCTTCATAGCTGTGGAGGTCTTCTGGTTCTTGATACAGGTTACAATTTGTATCTTCATGAATTTCAGGGTTTTTTTTTGGTTTTCTGTATAAGCTCTCAGGGAATTTCAGAAGAAGTCAAGTGCCTATTAATGTTTGTATGTATCCTTATTATTATGACACCTGTCACAGCCATTTAAATTCTTACCATTTTGCCCTCTGTCTATATTTCATTCTATATTATACCAGGAATTATCTGAGTAATTGTGATGAACTTGTATGCCATGGACTACGTGTCACATTTCCCCAGAAATAAGATTATCTCAGAACTGCTTGAATATATAAGGAAACCAAACCCGACTCCCATTTTTATTGTTTGTTGCATAGGGCCATTTTTGACATTAATTACTCAATCAGTGAGGGTGACTGTTGATAACAAGTGATATAACCAAATTAAGATAATTTGAGACTGTTTTAATAAAGAGCTATTCACAAAGGCATGGGCAGTGTATAAAGAAAACATAGTGAGCACTTTGGCAAATGTCTTATCTCAGATGTATTCATTTGTATTCATTTGAATTTCAGAAGTCAGCTTGGTTTGTCCTGATATTTTGGAAATCTTGGAGTCACATTATGATACTTTCCTACACAGTAATTCTAGACTGTTTAAAATGCTACTAGAAAGTTGTCAAATTAGAAGCATTGGGATCAATATTTCGTGGAATTTACCTCTCAAATCATTATAAGGTTAGAATAAATTCTGGTAAAATTTGGATTTTTGCTCAAAAAATTGATCAAAACAACATTATACACAATGATTTGAGGGGCAGGGAGTGGGAGAGAGAGAATATACAACTTAGAAAAGCAACTATTTTTAGTAATTAAGGGAAATCTAAGTCATGAAAAAATTTGGGAAATATATATAAATATTGTCAGTTACATGCAATAACTTTAGTGTGAGTTGTTCTAATTAAAATATTAAAAGTTTAAAAATTGCTTAAAAATGCATACATATTAAGTGGGAGATCCTAAGTGAGCATAGACGGTCCAATACAGAGCCTCCTAGACCCAAGGTCCATAACCTTCAACCCACTTCCAAGTCTTAGGGAACCTTCAAGAATTAATCAAAATCATTATTATCAACATGTCATCCAGGCCTGTCTTAAATAAAAGAAGCTTATGAAGTACTATAAAAGTGGCTTAATCTCTAATTTTATGGGACCATTCTCTCTGACATATTTTATATTGGCATTTGAATACACATTATTTTTCCACCCACTAAATTCAGTTTTAAGTTAACCTTAAAAGTGGCCTCTTACCTTTTACTTTTTTACCAAATCTTAATTGCTGAAATCTAAGATTTGGTGGACATAATACTTACCTGTCAAAGTTAGAATTACTTTCATTGTATTCAATCAGGTATTTTCATGGTATTTCTTTTGGCCTGAACAACAACAGAAATGTCTAAAGGCTATTTTTCCATTTATTTATGATATTATTTTATATCAGTAATTCCTAACTCTAGTTTCATTTAGTCAAAATGAAAAAAGAAAAGAAAAAGCTTAAGATGTCCAGAAAAAAAAGCTATTATACATTAGACATCTCAGACACTATTAAAATGAGTAAGAATGGAAAAGAAAGGTGGTAATGACCAACGGGGACAACTTTAGATTTAGGGAAACTCACACCTCCAATTATAAAAAAATGCATTTCTTGAAGGATGTGTAAGTACAGGAAATTTTTATCAAGGATTTAGTTGTGATTCATTGTTCATGTGTTAAATATTTGAATATCACATGCAAAAAGTTAATACTCAAATTATAATCATTAACAATCTTTTTAAAACTGAGAGACATGTAGTCTATACTACCCAAAACAATCTTACACATTCAATGCAATATCTATCAAAATGACACCACTGGGGCACCCAGGTGGCTCAGTTGGTTAAGCATCCACCTGACTCTTGATTTTGGCTCAGATCATGATCTCAGTTTGTGAGTTTGAGCCCCACATTGGGCTATGAGCTGACAGCATGAAGCCTGCTTGAGATTCTCTGTCTTCCCCTCTCTCAGCCTCCCACTTCAAAATAAATAAATATTACATATTAATTTCTATATTAAATATTAAATATTTAAGTAATAAATGTTTAAAAAATAACTTCGGGGTGCCGGGGTGGCTCAGTCAGTTAAGCATCTGACTTCAGCCCAGGTCATGATCTCGCAGTTTGTGAGTTCAGGCCCCACATCCAGCTCTGTGCTGTCAGCTCAGAACCTGAAGCCTGCTTCAGATTCTGTGTCTCCCTCTCTCTCTGCCCCTCCCCCACTTGTGCTCTGTCTCTCAAAAATAAATTTAAAAAAATTTTTAATTAAAAAAAATAAACAATAACTCCAGCATTCTTCACAGAGCTAGAACAAACAATTTTAAAATTGATATGGAACCAGAAAGGACCCTGAATAGCCAAAGCAATCTTGAGAAAGAAAATCAAAGCTGGAGGCATCACAATTTCAGACTTCAAGATGTATCACAAAGCTGTTATCATCAAGACGGTATGGTACTGGCACAAAAACACATAGATCAATAAACAGAATAGGAAACCTAATAATGGACACACAAATGTATGGCCAACTAATCTTCAACAAAGCAGGAATGAATATCCAGTGGAAAAAAGACAGCCTCTTCAGCAAGTGGTGCTGGGAAAACTGGACAGCGACATGCAGAAAAATGAACCTGGACTGCTTTCTTACACCAGACACAAAAATAAATTCAACATGGATGAAAGACCTAAATGTGAGACAGGAAACCCTCCAAATCCTACAGGAGAAAAAATGTAACAACCTCTCTGAACTCAGCCACAGCAACTTCTTACTAGACACATCTCTGGAGGCAAGGGAAACAAAAGCAAAAATGAACTACTGGGACTTTATCAAGATAAAAAATCTTCTGCACAGCAAAGGAAACAATCAACAAAACTGAAGCGCATCTGATGGAATGGGAGAAGGGATTTGCAAATGACATACCAGATAAAGGGGTAGTACCCAAAATGTATAAAGAACTTACCAAACTCAACACCCAGAAAACACATAATCCAGTGAAGAAATGGGCAGAAGATATGAATAGAAACTTTTCTAAAGAAGACATCCAGATGGCTAATAGATACATGATGAGATGCTCAACATCACTCATCATCAGAGAAATACAAAACAAAACCACATTGAGATATCACCTCACACTGGTCAGAGTGGCTACAATCAACAACTCAAGAAACAGCAGATGTTGGCAAGGATGTGGAAAAAGGGAAACCCTCTTGCACTGTTGGTAAGAATGCAAATTAGTGCAGCCATTCTGGAAAACAGTGTGTAGATTCCTCAAAATCTTAAAAATAGAATTACCCTATGACCCAGCAATAGCACTATTATAAATTTATCCAAAAGATACAGGAGTGCTGATTCATAGAGGTATATGGACCCCAATGTTTATAGCAGCACTATCAACAATAGCCAAATTATGGAAAGAACCCAAATGTCCATTGACTGACGAATGGATAAGGAAGATGTGGTATATATATACACACAATGGAATATTACTTGGCAATCAAAAGAATAAAATTTTGTCATTTTCAACAAGGTGGATGGAAGTGGAGTGTATCATGCTAAGCCAAGTAACTCAACCAGAGAATGACAGATATCATATGATTTCACTCATATGTGGAATTTAAGAAGTAAAACAGATGAACATAGGGGAAGGGAAGGAAAAATAAGATACAAACAGAGAGGGAGTCAAACCATAAGAGGCTCTTAAATACAGAGAACAAACTGAGAGTTGCTGGAGGGAAGGTGGGTGGGGGCATGTGCTAAATGGATGATGGACTAGTAGGGAGGGCAGTTGTTGGGATGAGCACCAGGTATTTTATGTAAGTGATAAGTTGCTGAGTTCTACTCCTAAAACTAATAATACTATACTGTATATTAACTAATTTGAAATTAAATAAGTACATTAAAAAATAAAATAAAAACTGAGTGCCATGTTGAACTGTGTTTTGTTTTATTTTGTTTTGTTTTTAGTAGAACTGTGTTTTTTATGCTAATGCATTTTTACTTTACTATTTACTTTGCTCATACTGTCTTTTCTCTCCTTCTTACGTAACTATTTGGTTCATACTTCATTTCGGTGCCATCTAAATGCAACAGATTTGGGGCAGGGTCACATTCCTGTTCCCTATTACTAAGGTTACTTCTGCCCAACTCCCATTTCTCTTTTAGAAGCACTTTGCCTTTTTCTATAGATCTATATTCTATACATATACACTATACATATACGCCTATACACACACACACACACACACACACACACACACACACATATAACCCAATGAGTCTCATTCTTAGGGTCAGTTCAGATCCTGCATTTTATGGATGACCATCAATGGCAGCATAATAGCTTTTTCTCCAGGAAGATATACTTTGCAATCACACATAATCAAGTATTTCTTTCCAGCAAGGCTTGAGAAACTAAATAAAGCAATCATATAAAATGTCCAATGGCTGTAAACACTCTTTCACAAGAGGTGTTTATGTTTTCCATACATTTTAATTTAGAAAAAGGTATTAGAAGATTTTAACTTCATATAACAATGATGGAACCAAAAAACAAAATGAAACACAAAAGAATTTAGCTATTTCACATAGAAGAGAATGAGACTTAGATTAAAATGTTTTTGTTTCGTTTTCATTTTTGTTTTTGTTTTTAACAAGGCATCTTATAAGAACTGACGAGACTGGAAAGATCATGTATGTAAAATAACACTTCCCAGAATTTGATTATTGTCTTCTCTCAGATTCACATGAGGGAGAAAAATTCTTTCCTCATTAGTTGTTCTAGTATCTCATATACTGTTATGTTCGTAGAATTGCAGTGAGGTCTTAATTTTGAGTTTAAATGTGTAAGAATATAAAATTGAGTTAAACAAGCAAACAGTAACACAAATTCATAAATGTGTACTTGAATATTTTCATAATGTAGAGTGAGAAGTGATGATAATATAGATGTAAATAAAGTACTAACCTAGTAAATAAGACTGATAGTATCACAGAAATGTTCTTGGAGAAACTCCAGTTGAATCTGAAGAATGCATAGAATTTAGCTGCATGGAGAAGGAATAAGGTATTCTAGACAGACTACATGAATTTCCATGAAACATGGCATGTTCAGAGGGCAAATCATTCCACATATCTTGGTTAGAAGTGAGGTAGCAAAATCTCTACTGGCCTACTAAATACTAATTCTCTTTATCTATTCCCCTATTAATGCTCTCTGACTCTCAATCACAAGAACAACTAATTCTTCTTTAAATCTAGGTAGGGCCACATAACTAAGTTTTGGCCCAAAATATGCAAGTGGTGATCAATTTCATGTCATCTGGAATAATCCTTAAAGAAGGAGCATAACATTTGCCCTCTTTTCCATGCTGGTGAATGAGATTCGGATAGTTAGATTTAATTTTTGTGAGAACTAAACTGATAATTTGCTTAAAAAAATATATTTTTTGAGTTTTTGTTACTAGAAGCTAAACATAATTTTAACAAGCAGGTATGAAGAGTAGCGAGAAACTTTAAGCAAAAATCATATGATGAAGATGCTTATTTGTCAATGAATTTTAATTCAGTAACTTCTGAATATTGGGACATCACCAGTATTTTCAAACAAGGGAATATTATGAATGGATTTGAATTTTGGAAATATGATGCAATAATAGTAAACTGGATTTGAATGTAATCAGATAGGAAATCCAGTTTAAAATCTAGTGAGGTAATCTAAAGGTATCTAGGAAGACTTGAGGGTTTTAATTGAATGATAGTATCATTCATCAACATGGGAAATAAAAGAAAAGTGTACATTTTGAGAATAGTAATGAGCTCAGCTTGGGGTATTTTGAAAATGGATATCTATAGAACATTCAAAAAAGCTCTATGGCTCTTCCTGATTCAAGAAGAACATTCTGATAATGAGTAGTCAACATCCTTTTTTATACAAAGATATCAATAGAGCAGCTAGAAATCTGACCTTTTTCTATCAAGTCAAGCTAAGCCCTTCTCTACAAACCAAATAACCATGAAAGGTAGTTTAAATAAATAAATAAAACAAGATAAGGAATAAAATGGACACCATTCTATCTCATTGACACAGGTGCACTTAGGGCTTATGTTCCTACTGCCTTATGTCGCAGAGAAAGGATAGACAAGAAATCACTATAATGTGGGTATGTGAAGTATTGAAGTCTTTTTCCTGCCTCACCTATAATTCTGCCCTGTTTATAGAGTAAATTTTAAGAAAACAGAGTGTCCCCTTATGACGTCATTCTTAATCCCTTTATAGGCTTCAGAACCTGTGTGGAAGAGTTTGTAATGAATATTAATATGGAAAGAATCCTGCGATAGCATAGATTAATTCAATATAATTTTAAACTAATGACTTAGAGTGCCATTTAATAATTTAGTAAATGACTCAATTCCTATTCCTATAGACTTTCTGAGATATAAATTTCAATTCTGTGTTTCTCTGGCACACTAAAAGTAAAATACATATGCAATTAAATGTGAATTTCTTATTCTAAAGACTTTGTAATAGACCAATTCACTTATCTTCCCCTTCTCTGTCATTTATTTCAATTGAATAAATACAATACATTTCCTCCCTGTTTTGATTGAATGAGTGAGACAGTAATTCCTGCATTGATGTCTTTGTAATTCCTGCATTGATTAATCGAAGGAATGTTCTTAGAATAGACGAAAGAAAATAAATGCAACTGTACCTAAATTAACAGATATGTATTCAGGGATTTTTTAAAAATGAGGATGGGAACTGATTAGTCTATAATAATTTTTCCTAAGGCATAGGTATCCTAGGTAATTGTTTAAATTTATTTATGGAATTAGTTTTAAAATAGATTGATAACTTCCAACTTATTTCATGATTGTAAAAATATCCTATATTGGAATTTCTAAAGGCTTTCTCATATACCCATAACATAAAATATCCGGAAGCGACTAAAATTATGATATAACATGTTTAATGTTAGAAAAACATATTCATAATTAGTAACATGCATAAAATCACATAAAAAATATTTAGCAGAAGAATCACACAGAAGAACGCAGAAGAATGCACAATACTTAATGCATCTGTACTCAAAATTTAAGTGTTTTCAAAATTTAAGTGTTTTCTGGCGTATTTTGGTTATCTAATTTTGAATATCTCTACTTTCTTCCACTTTTATGATGATACAAACTTCACTTTTATGATGATACAAACTAAAGAAGCACACACACAAAAGCTGCACAGCAAATATTTAAAACATATATCAAGAAATCAAACAAAACTACTCAAAGTTTTGCTTCCATAAAATTCAGGAAGAAAATTTACTCATATATAATCTATTTAACAGACAACATCAGGATAAAAAGATGTAACTTTTATTATTGTAGGACAAGCAAAGGGAACGTAATATAACATTTACAATTAATCACTTGTAAATTCAATGTGGTTCAGTTGATTTCTTATATATTCAGAGGTATTCTCACACAGGCCATTAGAAAAACTATATCATATAGGATTTAACATTCAAATTGTTCTATTACAATTTTCTTCTGTCTTCAAGCACACTATTTAATTGTCTCTATTATTTCCAAACTTGATCAGTGTGCTTTCTTAATCCTTTCCCTTGCCTGAGATCCATTGCCTTATTGATTTGCCTTCTAAAACTCTGATTACCCCTTCACATTCCACATTTCTTGTTCTTCTTTTATTCATTCCTTAAATGTGAATAATCTGTGTTTTTTTTTATGAGTGACAACTAATCATTGAAGGAAATAACTACAGTAGGGAAGGAGACAAAAGGCATCAAGGAGCAAGTATAATCAAAAGTAAATAAATTAGTGTATGTTAGAGAAACTACATGGTTTATCAGACCTGAATGGTAGTGAATACAACACTGTGGTGAAGAGGTAAAGAGAAAATTAGCAAAGAAAGTACCTAAAAATAAGGAATGGGTTTCATTCTTTGGGAAAAAAAAAACACAAACAAACAAAAAACAGTGAGGACAGCCAAAAACTCAGTAGGGACTGTAACAAATGGAGTTAAACATATCAGTTGCCTGGGCAACAGAACCACCACCTTATGCTAGTAATATCATGGTGATAAAAACACAGATAAATGAAGTAAGTAGTAAGTAAGACCCATACTAGGCTGGTTGTTTTTTCCTTGGAAAGTGTTCATGGAGAAATTTGGGAGGATTTTCCTGCTAAAGTTCATGTAGGCAGAACATAACTAATATATTATAGAAAGAGAGAGACCTCCTGCCTTCCCAATCCCTCCACCTCTCTACCCTCTGGGCAGATACACAGCTCACCTCTGTGTTCTAGGTCAATGCTAAGTAATAAATCATGTATTTGTAAATACCCATGTTGCTTTGGTTAATTTAATAAGCACTGATGGATGGGAAGAAAGCTAGAATTCAAGGACCCAAAATAGGAAAGAAATGGACACTCTTCTCCTGGTGCTTTGTGTTGTCGTTCAGAGCAACCTAGGCAGCTGATATTTGCATTGTCCTTCTCTCCTTACACTCACCTTAAAGGGCTGTGCTCACTGCAGAATGGGAATGTAAATAAGGAGTCAGTATTTTGCCAAGTAACAGAAAGTGTGTGCAACTGTCTGTGAGGTCTCTGGTAAAGAGAAGATTCAGGTAGACTGAAAAGTAGTATCAAGCATGGCAGCTGGGAAGGAATTTCTGGAAGAACTCATCAATTTCTAAAATCTCAAGTCGGTATTTATTTGGTTATTTAATAGCACTTCATTGAAAAAAAAATGGAAGAGGTGAGTTGTAATATCCCACGTGGTCATTGGGTAATTAATCCAAATGGCGAAATTAAGATAGTGTTACTCTCACGGAGAAAAAAAAAATAAAACCTTCGAAATATCTATAGTTCAGGAGAGAAAGATCCTTATAAAAAGTCTGGTTTTAACAATGGCTGGAAGGAAGAAGTAGAAACCAAAAATCCAGAGTTAAAGGAGATCCCTCTGCAGAAATCAGCCAATGTGAAGACTGAGGTAGTGGGACATGAAAACAGGTATACCAGGAAGATAAAGGTCACTTTCACTAGGAAGGTAATATACAAACCTAAATGTCAGAACCTCCAGTAGGTGTTGGAATACCCCTTCCTAGGTTTATAGCCAACTATCCTTGACTGTGGAGGATACAAAAGAGTGGCTGGTGAAATGAACCAACAAAAGACTGCCTTTGTGAAGAATAGGGACAAACCTGAAAGTTGTTGGCAATAAAGGAATTCTACAAGAGAAAAAGAGATACATGCAAAAGATGAAGATATGGAAATTATGGAAGAGTTAAAAAAAATTCTAGCTTCTGTTAACACTCTCTGAGAATGCTAAAGAAGAGAACAATTCTCAGTTAGTGAACTACTGTAAGAATTCTGTGTGACATTTCATCTTATGTATAAGACATTTGGCCTTAGACACTTATTTTTTTTAAAGTAGTATAAATAATTTTGGTTAAAATCAGTGTTGAAATATTTAAGAGTTTTTTAAGTAACAATGTAGTATTTCCCCAGGTTAATGGAAATTTCCTTTAGACAGTTTGTCTAAATTCTGAAACAGATGGGTTAAATGTACCTCACCTAATGGAATTATTGGATATTTGTAAAATATATGTGAGAATATAAACTGCCAAATATTTCTAAATACTTTGAATATTTTCTGAATAAAAAGCTAAATATTTCCAGGACCATCTTTAATTCCCAGGTATTAGAAATTAAATAGTCAACTAGAATGTTAAATAACCAATTGTTGGTTTCCTTTAAGTATTTATTTATTTTGATGGAGAGAAAGAGAGAGAGAATGTGAGCAGGGGAGTAGCATAAAGAAAGGGAGAGAGAGAATCCCAAGCATGAGATCATGACCTGAGTTGAAATCAAGAGTTGGATGCTCAATAGATTGAACCACCCAGGCACCCCAAATAGTTGTTTATTTTTTTCTGTTTTTGTTTTTCTAATAGCAGATGATGTTCTTGTCTGTGACATAAATGGAAGAGATTGACACTATCTCTTGGCTTTATAAATCTGGTAAAGACAAGGGAAATAAAAGCAAAAATGAAATATTAGCACCCAATCCAGATAAAAAGCTTCTGCACAGGAAACGAAACAATCGAAAAAACTAAAAGTCAACCAAGGAATGGGAGAAGACATTTGCAAATGACATATTGAATAAAGGGTTAGTATCAAAAATCTATAGAGAATTTACCAAACTGAACACCCAAAAAAAAAATAATCCAGTGAAGAAATGGGCACATGACATGAATAGACAATTTTCCAAAGAAGACATCCAGATGACACACATGAAAAGATGCTCAACATTGCTCATCATCAGGGAAATACAAATCACAACCACATTGAGATACCACCTTACAGTGGGCAGAGTGGCTAAAATTAACAACTCAGGAAACAACAGATGTTGGCAAGGATGTGGAGAAAGGGAAACCCTCTTGTACTCTTTATGGGAAAGTAAACTGGTGCAGCCACTCTAGGAAACAGTATGGAAGTTCCTGAAAAAGTTAAAAATAGAATTACCCTAAGACCCATCAATAGCACTATTATAAATTTATCCAAAGGATACAGGAGTGCTGATTCATAGGGACACAGGTACCCCAATGTCTATAACAGCATTATCAACAATAGACAAATTATGGAAAGAGCCCAAATTTCCATCAATGGATGAATAAAGAAGCTGTGGTATATAGTTACAATGGAATACTACTCAGCAATGAAAAAGAATGAAAATTTGCCATTTGCAACAAGGTGGATGGAACTGGAGGGTATTATGCTGAGTGAAACAAGTCAATCAGAGAAAGACAGATATCATAGGATTTCACTCATATGTGGAATTTGAGAAACTTAACAGAAGACCATAAGGGAAGGGAGGGAAAATAAGATACAAACAGAGAGGCAGGCAAACCATAAGAGTCTCTTAAATACATAGAACAAACTGAGGGTTGATGGAGGAGGGCGGGGAGGTGGTCACAGGAGGGAAAAGGTAGGTGATGGGCATTGAGGAGGGCACTGTTGGAATGAGCACTGGATGTTGTATGTAAGTGATGAATCACGGGCATCTACTTCTGAAACCAAGACTACACTTTATGTTAGCTATGTTAGTTAATTTGACAATAGTAAGCTTTAGAAGAAGAAGAAGAAGAAGAAGAAGAAGAAGAAGAAGAAGGAGGAGGAGGAGGAGGAGGAGGAGAGAAAGAGGAAGAAGGAGAAGGAGATGGAGAAGGAGAAGGAGAAGGAGAAGGAGAAGGAGAAGGAGAAGGAAATGGAGACGGAAAAGGAGATGGGGAAGGAGAAGGAGAAAAAGTGAATTAGAAGCTTTGGTGCAAGAATTTGGGAACAAAGGTACCGTAGTAAAGATCATGGGAGCACCCATACTTACAGCAGGCTTTGAATCCTTATTGTTAGGTGGGCATTACCAAGATCAAGGTGAGAGGAATAAAGCAATTTAACACATAAGGAAATGAATTAGTCCCACTGAGTAAAGTTAAGCGGTGCATCCTTTGCTCCCAAGTGGAAGCAGAAGCCACAGACAGCACATGGAAGAGGCAGGTTCAGACAAAAGTTTCTCAGAATGCAAACACTCCCAAAGGGGTAGCAAGCTAAGCTCTTCCCAAAACAGATGATATGACCAAGGTGTCCTCTCTCCAGGAGACCAGTAGAATCCACAATGTAATGGCATGAGGGTTAAATGGAAACTTTTGGTAGGTGTGTTTCCCTTGCCTGAAGACAGTAAAATGAGAGTCAGTGTTTCCCATGGTAGTTAATCTGAAACATTTGAATTCCTGGGGATTCCTTGGTTGCAAGAGAGTCACCTAGAACAAAATCCCTTGCAATCAAGCATTCTGTAATAATCCAAGTCACGGGAAATGCCTGATTTGTAAACAAAACGATATCGTGGAAATGGTATACAAAGATGTGAATATTTGAGCAGATTCCAAGTATTATGTAAATATTGGATGTTCTTCTTAGTCTGCCTCCTGGAGTAAGAAATAAATGCAGATTTCAAGAACTGACTTCGTTTATCCTCTGTCTCTTGTTAACTATGTTTTCAAAAATCATAATAGTCTGATTTTCTTCAAATGACATAAAAAGTTTATGTGACTAATTGGTAATACTATTGTGATTCAAAGCTGAATATCAGAAGTTTCCATAATGATATAACCAATGTAAAAATCAATATTTCATGGTATTTAAATGATGGCACATATAAATGGCTTTCTACTTTGACAGCAGTATATTTAGTGTGGAATGATCTAGTTAAAACAAACACTTATGATGGATGACAGGGTTAGAAATGAGAATGTGCTTTGGACAAACAACTAAGATTAAGACTAAGAAAACTGCCAATGTTGAGGATTAACAATCAGCTGGAAAAAAAGAATACAGTTCCCCAGCTATAGCAATTAAGAATTGTATGAGAAGAAAATTAAACAACAACAACAACAAAAATAAACCCTAAACAACCAACAACATAAAAAAAGGCAAAAAGAAAAAAAGAAAAACTCCAAAAATATTTAAAAGCAGAAAATGTTGCTTTATCCCCATTCTACATCTTGTTCTTACATCTTTTGGCCTTAAATCTGAGAGTAAAGATATTAATTTGAAGCTTGAATAATATGAAGCTTCAATTGTAAGGGGCAATATGTCTATTTAGACACATTTCTAAAGCTTTATTTTATTATAATGATTACGTAAAGTACTTTTACAGAATATTTCAAATGAAATGATCCATGTTACATGCCCTAAATAGAGGTACAATGGCATGCCATCACACACGCATACAAATCACATATCTTTTTTGTTGGATTGAAATGATCATTACCTGCTGATTCCTTTAGTTGAATGAGAACAAGGTAATTTATAGTTTGTACTGATTCTTCCTTGAAATTTTTTTTGAAAAGTTAAGAAATATAAAAGGCATGAAAGAAAGATGTCAGAAGCCAAAGTGAGAAGTTAATTGTAGCTGAGAGGATTCTAGTGATCTTGGAATGTACTGAGCATTTAAATGCAACCATTTTAAATGGTGCAGCAAGGCAAAAAAGCCCATAAGGTTTTTAGAAATATCATTTTGTTCATTTTTTGTTTTTCAACCTTACCTCAGAGACTAGTAAGTTTATATAGCTTATACAATGATGCTGAATTTATACAAACAGTTTTCTTATGATCTCAGTAATAAATATATTTACTGACACTATGGGAGATACCAGGTTGTTCATGTTTAAACAATTGATTATTTTTTGACATATAAAAATGGATCATAGACCCAGAGCAACTTAACTTTAATAATTCAAATAACATCTTTTTCCTTGATCATAGAGATTTCCAGAAATAATATGAGTTTATAGTGAATCAAAATTAAAGCTATATTTTTGGTTGGATTATTTTTTTGCTAGGTTTTTTATTACACAGAATAACAACACATCAAAAAAAACCCTGTTTCTGTCTGTTTTTGATTTAATGTAAAATGCTATATGAATCACAGATGAACTAGAGAGACTGCATTACCTTGCAACAAACTTATGACTTACTGTATTTTATTTAAGGGAAAAAAACAAAAATGAAACCTCATTTTTGTAGATATAGTCTATCTTCCAGTATCATAATTCATCAAGATTTATTTACCAGCCTTTTTTGTTATTTGAATGTAAACAGCCATCCTGAATGTTTCATGATTCAGAATTATCCAGGGTTTCAGTATACCTCACTGAGAAAAGGAAAAAGCACAGACATTTTTTTCTGTGTACTGCACATGAAGGAAATATTTTTATTCAATGTATAAGTGAAACAGGCTGCTTCTTGTTTTGATGTAAGGAATGAGGTGGGGCAGGAACAAAACTCCATATACTATTGTTACCTGAATTAGCAAGAAAAAAAAAAAAAAAAAAACTACCGTAAAAAATTTCTCTCCCATAGCTGCTGATTTTCCTTGACTGTCATTAATAATGCTAATAATTGGGGCCCCTGAGTGGCTCAGTCAGTTGAGCGTCCTACTTGGCTCAGGTCATGATCTCGCAGCTCATGAGTTTGAGCCCCACGTCAGGCTCTGTGCTGACAGCTCGGAGCCTGGAGCCTGCTTCAGATTCTGTGCCTCCCTCTCTCTCTGCCCCTCCCCCGCTCACACTGCCTCTCTCTCTCTCTCTCTTTCAAAATAAATAAACATTAAATTAAAAAATTTAAAATTAATGCTAACCATAAGAGATCATTACGAAACACCAAATTAGATACTGTTCTAAGCACTCTACATCTAATAATTCATTCAACCCTGACAACAACCTCTTCTCAAGTTATGTCCAGACTATAGATAAGAAAACTAGACATACAGAATTAGATAATGGACCAGATTAGAATAGGGATCATGACTGTAAAAACAAATGACAAACAACAACAACAACAACAACAACAACAAACAATTTAGGCTTTACATCTTTATAAATATATTATAAACTGGTCCTTGAACAAGCAGGAGGAATTTTTCCTCGTGGTCAACAAACAAAGCTGATGTGGTCATTTTCTAAAACAACGTAAACAAGGAAGCCAAAACAGATTCCTTCTGGGGAGGAGTTTGTCTTCCCATTCACCACACTCTGCTGGAAACTGTTTTATTGTAAAGCTTAGACTAATTCTACCAGGACCCATGTTGCTGTTATTTCGACTCACATCACAAAGTCTAAGCACTTGAGTTATGTATCTTCCACTATACTCAAAGCTTTATGCTTCTTCATACTTCCTTTCCCTGGTCAATCTACTCTCTACTTCCTAACTTTACAAAACATTCCACCATGCAATTCTGGAAGCCCATTATATGCTTGTCAACAAGAATACAGTGCACATCCAGAAAATACTCAGATAAAACACTATCAAAACAAAATTTGCGATAGAAAAAAAAAATAAATAAAAGGTGAAGGTAGAAAGGTTTTGAAGGGCTGGAATGAGCCAGTGGAAAAGTTACTAGAGAATATTACTAGGGAGAGTGATCAAGGAGATATGTTGAACATACTGAGTTTTTCCTGAGTTTGTAAATGTTTTTCTCTGTGATTAGATCATAAGTGTTTGCTAATTTGCACCTATGGAAGGTAGGTTCCTGCTCTCCCACAAGGGCTGAGAAATAGGGGTGCTTTCTTCTCTGATGGTTACTGTTCAAAAGGATAGCTCTCAGGTTCTTGAGAAGACATCCTAGATTGTACAACTCCAGGTGACTTTTAAAAAGATTCATATCTCAAATAGGCAGAGAAAGAATTTAGAATTGTAGGTTTTCTAAAGTCAATGCTCTACGAAAAGAGAGGTCAAGAGCCAACAGTCAGGAAGAAGCCTGTCTAAACTCTAGTCAAGCTGAGGGAAACATTAAGGTCATCTTGGTCAATACTCTCTCCCTCAGGCTCTGTGGTCTTAAATGCAACCAGATTTTTCTCTGAAAATAGTTTACTTTTCTGGTGTATACTTATTCTCTTACATTGTAAAGAACTTAGTGACAGAAGGTGTGCATGGACTAATTCGTACTCAATTGTATACTCATGGTGGATTCTCCGTGAATCTCTTCAGTTCTCTGTGTAGTTCTCTTCTCCCGAGTGTTCTGTTCTGAAAACTTAATCCTCTTTGTCCTGGACTCTCAGCTTCATCTTCTCAAATGACTGAATCTTCCAGGCTTCTACTGATTTCCTTTTCCATGCACTACCTCCTAAAGATTCTCAAGATAGCCAGTTAAGGTAGTCATAGGGTTAAGATTTTTTTTAATTAAATTAAATTAAATTAAATCTTAATTTTTGCAACATCTCTGAGGATTATATCCTATATCTTATAAACTAGTGTTTTATATATTTATCTTCTTTGAGATTGAGTAAAACTGTTTCAGTTGGTTCTCCTTAATCCATCTTGACCCAAAGCAGAATTCCTCATTTATTTAAATATTTTTTTTTGTATTCATAGATTACATTCAGGTTCCACTGTCTTATAGAACATTATAAATAATATAAAATGTACTAAGAATAATTTTTAAAAACTTACTATAGGGGACAATATATCTTTAAAATATTACCTAATTTTATGGTTAATGGTATAGATCTTTTGCCCCTTCAATAAAAAAATATTAAAAATATCCCACATACTTGCCCTTTAATTACCTTAGTAAGCATGATGGTTTCATATACTCATTAATATGAGGGTCATCATTAAACATAATAGAAGTAAATCATCTTTGGATGGCTTTTCGTTAGATTCAAGCATTCGATTTTTTTTTTTTAGCCCATAATGTGGCTGATAAGAACCCTATGATAGTAGGTAGAACACCTCTGCTTACACTTCATGCAGGTTATTCTGCTTTCTCTTTTGTTGCATAGAAGCTGTTCAGTCAGCCCTGAGTTCTGATCTGTAAGTAAGTGTACTGTTGGCATGTCTATGGGTGAGGTGAATTCCGGGTATTCTTCTGTCATCACCTTGCCCTTGAAGCACCACACGTTGATTGTACGTATAGATCGTGCTAGGATTAACTTTGCCAGGGCTGCTGGAGGTAACCGTGCTTCAGTGCACTGCCCACTTCCATGAGATACAATTCTCACCGAGTCTGAGCCAAACACACAAAAGTTGACATTTGCTTCACAGTATTAAATGCAGTTTAAAATATTAAACATGTTTTCCAAGCTCTGTCTCTGAGAGATCCTAGAAGCAATGACACTTCTAGTAGCAGCAAACTTAATACCCAAATCTGGGTTTCTAATATTCTCAAATTAAAGGAACCAGAGGCCCTTAGAGAAATGGCTAGTTTTAGGAATGGGGTCGGGAATGTAAAAGATGAATTTGTAGCACCTTATGGTGCCAGAAGGTAAGGCAGTGCTCCAAATACAACCACCACCTTAATATGCGTAACAAA
Source organism: Leopardus geoffroyi (assembly GCF_018350155.1). Lineage (NCBI taxonomy): Eukaryota > Metazoa > Chordata > Mammalia > Carnivora > Felidae > Leopardus > Leopardus geoffroyi. Next base: position 177,878,997 of record NC_059327.1, read on the forward strand.
GGATACAACTAGAAAAGCTCCCAATGGCCAAAGCTAGACCAATTAGAGGGAAAAAAAAATGTTGAATTATAACCCAAAGTATAAAATAAATATCCATCCTAATATAAATTATTGAATAAATAATTGGGAAAAATAGATAAATATCTCATGCAAAAGAACCCCACATAATTTCTGTTCACTTAAGAAAATGGAGCATAGGGGCACCTGAGCAGCTCAGGCCGTTAAGAATCCAACTTCGGCTCAGGTCATGATCTCACAGTCTGTGAGTTCGAGCCCTGCATCGGGCTCTGTGCTGACAGTTCAGAGCCTGGAGCCTGCTTCGGATTCTGTGTCTCCCTCTCTGTCTGCCCCCTCCCCCGCCCACACACACACTCTCTCTCTCAAAAATAAATAGGCATAAAAACAATTTTAAAGAAAATGGAGCATAATTTTTCTGGAAGCTTCAACCTTCTGGATCGGCAGCAAGGGAACAACAGCTCCACCATCCACCAAATCCTGAGCTATATGAGACCTACAAGAAAATATATGCAGGAGAAGAGGTTATATGCTGAAATACAACAAGATTACACCCTCTCCCATTCCTAGCAAAAATTATACCCACCAAAAACACCAACATGTCTACCATAACAGAGACAACATTTGAAGCTAGAAACTAATATATGAAAACCAATTGTATTAAGGCCAGACTCCACTGCTCAAGGCAAAATAAGATTGTATTTTTACTGTGATGTTTCACAAGGTGCAGTTTGGGTATTTGGCATTTGCTATGATTTAGGCTTCATTGCCTACCCTGATTTCCTGGCCAGTTAAATAAAATAAATGTCATATGGGGGCATATGGTATTGCCTCTCTAAAGCCCAACCCGTATTTTGACTCGAACTTATAGTTTGTTATCTATATAAAGCACTCACACTTAAAGTTCTAAAAGTCAGTTCTAAGGGGATTTCCAAAGCAGATTAAAGAGATGAAAATTTCGATTTATTTATACTTTTACAGATGCGAACACCATCAAGACTGGTAGTACAATGAGTAATAGTGCATCTTATATTTTCCAAATCATGCTCAGTTTTGGAGGGCCATAAACTAAGTTGTTCCAGTTCATGAGGACAAACTTAAATTTAAAAATTTACTGAGTGTCCTTACAAATACATCAATAATCTATATTCAGTCCCAAAATTAACCATAATATTTCAAATTTCAAATCTTATTCAAATTCAAGTAGTATCTAGAGAAGTAGGATGGAAAGTATAATTGCCAAGTCTAGTCCCCTGTGTTCAGACACCCTTTTCTTTGCTTTTTTTTTTTAAGCGTCCAGAATTTATTTGATATGTGCATGGATTTATGTCTCCCAATTTCTATTTCTTTCTACCTTCTATTTATTTCCTATCACTCTCTTTTAGGTTCTTGCTCACTGAATGAGGAATACAAACTTTTATCTCCTCTGCAAAAAGAGTAAGAGGTATGAGCAAAACTGCCAGGTAATGCAGGAAAATGCCATCTAGTCCTTTCCTAGACACTCTAATATGATCAGAAGCTAAGAGTGTAGCAGTTATTCTAACTCACATCTTGTTCTGAACACCCACTCACTTGTGAGATAGATATTTAAAATGGACGTTGAAAGGATTAGGGGCATGTAAGGGATATTTACTAAACTGTAATCAAGATGTCACTGCATGCTAAAAAATGGGCGGAAAATAATAACAACAAAGACTATGTTATCTAAGAATACTGTGTATGCCAGAGAATATTATGCTCCAATCTTAGTGTTTCTTTGGTCCTTTGAATTTCTATTAGTGTATGCTTTCTAAGTGCCAGTAGTTTCCAGGAAGTAGGAAATAGTTTAATCAGTATTTTTCACTAGTAATAAATGATTTTGTTAAAACCTACTTTCTGACTCCAAGACCCTGCTCCCTGAGCATTACAATGCTGTGAAAATATAAATGATCAGTTTTTTGTTTCAGTGCTTCCAATAGATTATGATGTCTCAGCATATGAATTTCTCCTTTAATGAATGAATCTTTTCATCTAAAGAGAGGATGCTAATTCGTACCATATTTCTCCCTAATCCCAAGTGGCATGTGTTAAGACTAAAGTGCTTATTGATGTAAATTTCATTACCTGTTTACTACAAAATAGAAAATAGTCTGGGAATTGTTTTGGAAATACTGATAATGTAAGCATAAAAAAGTAACTTCATTGAAGCTTTATCGAAAATGTAATGTATCCTTAATGAAAAAGATGAATTAAAGTGTATGACCATATAGCTTCTACACACCTGCGCTCATCAGCATCTTCATATACAGCGAAATGACAATACTTCATAATAACTATTTTAAAAGAGGGGGGAACGCTCACCATGTATGTTTCAGGGACAATGCTATTATTTAATGTGTCTTCTGTTTAGGAGGGAAAAAATATTTCTTTGGAACAGGCTTTTCTCTGGAAAAACAATTCTAAGTTCAGAAACCAACTCTTCTTTGTAAAAGCCATATGTTAAACAATGTATAATACCTGTTACACAGAAAAGCAACTTTGAGTGTATCTAAAAGCTTTGAAAATACAAGTAATTCCATATATATGAGACACAAGTATTGGTTTCAGATTAATTCTGTGTTACAGGTATCACTGTGACATCAGTAGTTCACCACCTAATACCAACATGATTCCCACTCGTGATATCAGAATGCCATTTTCTAATGCCTTTGTTAACTTTTCCCTTTCTTTATTTTACTATTACTAACATTTTATTAATCCTTTTATTTTAATTGAAAATCTTAAAGAGAATCCAATCTTCATTATGATTTCGGCATCAAATAAACCAAACCCAGTCTCTAATTCCAAGTAACCAGCTCACCGTGGCAATTCTTCTTTTGAAACCTTGGGTAGTCTACATGAGAGCAATCAAATGTGTCAGCTGGAAATCTCACCTCATAGCTATTAAACAGATGGATTTTGAATATGTATCCCCTTGAAGCATCCTGAAAAGATAATCTAGTTTGGTTGTTAAGAAAAAAGTGTCCATGTCTGAGCATGCCTATGTGTTTTTCTTTAAGAACTCAATGAGGGTTTGAAATTCACTAAAATATTTAAAAAATCTATAATACTAAGAATCCTCTTTCATGTGTTGTATTAGTTTTCCATTGCTGAGTAACAAATTACCACAAATTCATCAGTTTAAAAGAATACGAATTTATCTCATCATATCTGCAGTCAGGATTTACCATATTCAATCTGGACCCTCTGTTTAGGGTCTTAGCCAGCTTAAATCAAGGTATCAGTTCACTATATCCTCAACTAGAAGCTGATCTAGACAGAGACCCACTTCCAAGCCCCTTCAGGTAGCTGGTGGAAGGAATTTCCATGTTGTGATAGGAGATACTGTTGTTTTGCTGGACACCGGCCAGGGATCACTCTTAGCTACTAAAGATTGTTCTCCAGCCATTGGGACATGGCCTCAAATATCTCAACCACAGAGAACCTTCCTATATACTTCAAATCTCTCTGACTTCCTCTCCTGTGACCAGATATTTCTGCTTCTAAAAGTCTTGTGTGATTAAGTCAGGCTCACCAGTTAAACTCTGTAATTAGTCAGAGTTCTCCAAAGAAATGGAACCAAATAGGAGATATATATACATATTGAGAACTAATAATAGTTTTTTTTCTATAAAGAAAAAATTGACTCATGAGATTATGGAGGCTGAACAGCTCCACAATCTGCCATCTGTGAGCTGTAGATTCAGGAAGCTAGTAGTATAATTCTAGTTGGAATATAAAGGCCTGAGAACAAAGAGAGCTGATGGTATAAATCCAGCTCAAAGGAGAAGATTTATGCCAGCTAAAACTGGCAAAGAGGAAGCAAAAAAAAGGGGTGAATTCTTCCTTCCTCTGCCTTTTTGTTCTAACCAGGATTTATTGATGTCCACCCACATTGGTGAGGGTAATCTACTTTAAGGACTCCATTGATTCAGATGTTAATTTCAATGGAAAACACCCTCACAGACACATCCAGAAATAATGTTCAAACTGGGGACTCCTGGGCCTATTCAAGTTGACACAAAACATTCACCATCACAAGCTCCATATCTTAAGGTCAACTGTGCAGCGTAATATCACAAAATCATAGGAGTAAAATCCATCATACTCTTCATCTCAGGGATTATATAAGTCATGTATACAAGAGGTGAGAAATATTGATGAACATCTTAGAATTCTACCTTCAACATGTGTGGATCAATTGTCTCTATTTAAAAAAAATTAGTTTCAACTCATTTGTTTTAATGCACTTTGTAGAAGAGGAATTTAAAATAAACAAGAAACAAGAATTACTTATAAAACTGATTTAAAAAAGTAATCTCTAACAGTGATACAACTTAACCAACACTTCTCCTTCTGTATGTGCATGCACACACACACACTTCTGTTAGTACGTGTGTGTGCGCGTGTGCACACACACACACACACATCTTGAAGATGTTAACCACATTTTTTAAGCTATTGGAGCTAGTTTCATATTAATGTAGATTCTCCAAATACATCAGCATAGCAATGTAAAATAGCAGCTTCAACATTTATCTATAGTTTTCATTAAAATGTTATAATTTAATTTTTGCCATATAAGAAGTTACTTTATTTCTAAGCAGGTGTTAGCAGGGCAATTATCTCACAGCATTAGGGTTCAGATAGTATTTAGCTCAATTGTATCCAGACTATGACCTAGGCCAAGTTTCACATCTTCTCAAGGACTGGCTTTACTCATCTATAAATCTGGGACAATCAAGTTATTTTGAGATTTCAATAAAAATAATCTGGTAGAGAGAGTTCTGAGATGGTCCCTATGACCCTCACCTACCTTGTGTGATTTTCAGCCTTTTAGTGTGGGGGAATTGTTGATATTGATATATCACTACCCCGATTATGTTAAATCGCAGGGAAAAGAATTTGAGGCACATAATACATTAATTCTTGCACTTAAATTCATGTACCTAGGATTCAACTCAATCTTCTTAGTTAATAAGAAGGAGAGTATCAGGGTGGGCCTGACCACGTCAAGTAGGACCTTTAAATCAAGACAGCCTTTCAAGAATTCAAAGATATTCAAGGTGTAAGAGGGACTACAGAAGGGACCAGGTAGCAAGTTTCATTTGTGTCTAACTGCTGAGAATGGGCTCTGTTCTCAAGCCAGTGAGTGACCTGTACTCTCAGTCCTCCAACTGCAAGGAACTGCATTTTACAATGATGTGAACTTGAAAGAGGACTCTAAGCTCCAGAAAGACAGGCAACCTTGCCAATATCTGGATCTCACCTCTTAAGGCAATGAACACAGAATCTAGTCACTAGTGCCTGGACTTTTGACCTAAAGAACTATAAGTTAATAAATAAGTGTTGTTTTAAAGCCATTAAGTTTATAATATTTTGTTACATGACAACAGAAAACTAACACTATTTGTCTCCTGTTATACATATAATAAATGGATATATTTATTATTACTGTTGTCATCCAAACTAATAATGGCACTCAAGAAAATTTTAGAAAATAAAATGGTCAGAAAAAAATTTAGAAGAGGTCAGACAGAAACATTACATTTTACATATCTCAATCACAATCATTCCCAAGATTACTTGCCACACATTTTGCATTTCACTCACAGAGTGGGCAGAACAATGATTGAAACTCCTAAGATACGAAATTTGTTAACTCAGTAGGACACTTGTTTGGTTTTAATTAGCTTCAAAGAGTTTTGAGACATAAAGTACCAGTTATTTGGAAAATACCTTATAAATTTGTTAAAGAAGGAGGAGGAGAGCAGAAGGAGGAAGACGAAGAAGATGAAAGAGAAGGTGAAGGAAAAGGGGTAGCTACCACCATTGCCAAAGCCATGGACACTGCCAGGGAAAGAGATTAACTGTGATATTGAGTACACTGGAAAAGCACAAAGAAGGAGAGAGTTGGAATCAAATGGCTAGGAAGTTAAGATATGATTTTTGGGGGGCGCCTGGGTGGCTCAGTCGGTTGAGCGTCCGACTTCAGCTCAGGTCACGATCTCGCGGTCCGCGAGTTTGGGCCCCGCGCTGGGCTCTGGGCTGATGGCTCGAGCCTGGAGCTTGCTTCCGATTCTGTGTCTCCCTCTCTCTCTGCCCCTCCCCAGTTCATGCTGTGTCTCTCTCTGTCTCAAAAATAAATAAACGTTAAAAAAAATTAAAAAAAAAAAGATATGATTTTCGGGAATCTCCTTCAAAGTTTCCTCATAGAAAACCTCCATTGCTCATCACATCTGCCCTTGGATGCTTTTCTATCTTCAGACCCTACAAGTTCCTTCCATGAAAGAAGCTGGGCACACCAAAACCTTTTCTTGATTACCTAAAACAGTTCTTATTTCTCAAATATCTGTGCTCCTTTGAAACCTTTTTCTCTGCTCTAAATCCATTATAATCTCCAATTTATTAATTAAAAAGAGAAAAACAAAACCTGAGGCACCTGGGTGGTTCAGTCAGTTGAGCATCCAATTTCAGCTCAGGTCATGATCTCACAGTTCATGAGTTCAAGCACCGCATCAGGCTCTCTTCTATCAGCTCAGAGTCTGCTTCAGATCCTCTGTCTCCCTCTCACTCTCTGCCCCTCCCTCATTCACACTTTCTCAAAAATGTAAACAAAAACAAAAAAAAAAAAAAACTTAATTGCCACATTTTTTGAATACCTCTACAAATCTTAGATGTTGAAATCCTTTTTTTTTTCTTAAGTTCTCATATATTTTGACTAAAAGTATACTTGAAAGGAATTTTGGAAGAATATTACAAATTGGAAGAATAATATAGATGATGCTGGAGGACATATAAACTGAACATAATCAAATAACCCCAAAAATGTAGAGAAAAACATATATATCCACAAAACCTCATATTAAATTGGGTGGTGTTGGAGAAAGAGAGAAAATAAAAATAATGTAAAACCATGTACAGGTTCTTGTCTTCAGTTAGGAATTTGTATGTTTTGATAAATTTTATAAATCAGCAGGTATAAAAATAGATCAAATATAGGCCTTAATCTTAACCTGGAAACTAAAGAATTACAAAACATATAACTTTTTATTCAGCAGCAGGAAACTTGACGTATATAACTGGGTACAAAAATGTATACAATTGAAACCTGCAAGGAAAATAGAGAAAACATAAAGCAAAGTAAGTGAAAAAATATGAAATGTTATTATAGAAACAAGTCCTAACTAATGATAACTATGTTGAATGTAACTAGTTCAAACACATTAATTAATTAACACATTAATTAATAAAAGGATAGAAACTTCCACATTCACAAAAATAATGAGTTACCAATATATTGTTTATAAGAGATATTTAAAAGATAATTATACAGAAAATATGAAAATAAAAGTTAGAAATGTATGTGGAAAATAGAAATAATTTTTAAAATTAAATATGGAGGAAAAAAAAGCAAGGATGTACTGGAATACTGTCCTTCCTTCAGTACATTGTGCCCTAGGAATTATTATACATTTGAACTGTAGAGCTCATCATATTAAATTATAATCATTTATGACTCTGTACCCTTCCATACATGCATTCACCTTTGAACGTTTATTGTTTATCATAGTGTCTGATACATAAAGGAATTTCTTAATACATTTTAACTGTGTTCATAATGAATGTTGAGACGATTTATCTGCCTGATATATATCCATGGCATGGCGTATTGTGTAGACATTGTATAAAAACTTCTAAAAGTAGTTGATAGATAAGCATAATTAAATGCTCTTCTGCTTAAAACCTTATTCTCCCTGAGACACAGACAATATATATTGTTTTCTAATGTTCTGTTGTTCCAGTTCCAGTACAATACTACCTCTGTCATCTTCTTAGAAACAAGAACGTTATCTATGTTCATTTTAGTTAAGAACACAAGTCATGTGAGTTTTCCTCATACTTTTTCATAATATGAATTTAAAATTTATCTGGGGGCACATGGGTGGCTTAGTCAGCTAAGCATCTGACTCTTGATTTCGGGTCAGGTCATGATCTCATGGTTTATGGGTTCAAGCTCCACATCAGGCTCTGTGCTGACAGCATGGAGCCTGCTTGGGATTCTGTTTCTCCCTCTCCTTTTCTCCTCCCCTACTTGCTTTCTCTCTGTCTCTCTCTAAAAATAAATTAAATAAATAAATAAATAAATAAATAAATAAATAAACAGACTATAAATAAAGTTTATCTGAGTTCCTCCCCAACCCACCCCCACCCCCGCTTTTTTTTTTCATGTTATCAAAGTCTGAAGCAATTCATAGTGCATGGAAAAGTGAGAAACTATACCAGGAAAGCTACAGAATAGTATTAGTAACTAATTGAGGTGTAAGTTACGCATAGGTCCTATGTTGTTAATAAAAGGAAAAGATTATTGGAAATAACAAGCTCTCCAAAACAGTTATTACTCACACTTAATATTTATATACTACTTTAAAACTTACACATGAGATTGCCATTGTGCCATTGTCAACGATACTCAGAAATAGGAGGAAGTATATCTGATTTGGGTTCCCAAGCCAGCGTCTGTTGCTTTAAGCCTAGTGTCTTCATATGTAAAATGAGAGAAAAGCTATAGGGTTTTGTAATATTTTCTAGCTAGAAAATTGTGTGACTCTAAAACTTTCTACATCTAGACACTTTCTAGTGTCTCTGGGGTATTTTATTCAAATAGCAAATCCACATCGGATGTATTTTTTTTCCTTCAGTTTCTTTTAGGCCAGTACCTCATCCTCATTTCATCAGGTCTCATTCTTCCTAATTTATCAATCTTGACAACCAAGTGCCTTCCATTGATGAATTAATCACCCCTCTCCATATGGGGATAGCATTGTTTCTGCTAGGAAAACAGCTTCACTCTGGAACAACATCTTACACTTCCTCTCCAAAAGCAAGACTATCTTCTGAGAGCCAGTCGGGCAAGAGGTGGTTACATTGATCAATTTGGACAACTCTGGTACAGCCAACTCTGTTTTCAATTAAGAAGGAGTTGATAACTTCACTTAGTATTGGTACTCTCCTTAATGCCTATCTTTAACCTTATCAGGTTAATGCTTTCTGGTGTATATTTCCAAAATTAGCTTCCAAAATTCTCAACAGATATGGAGAAAGAGGTAGATAAACAACTGTGTAGCAAACTGTCTTTAAACTTAAGAAAATCTGTCCATAAATCATTTCACTTATTGGAGCCAAATCTCAGATATGAGGTGTATCCTCAATTTTGAGTTGATAATTAATTATTCAGTGAATATAATTAGCTAGAGCAAGGACTTACTTATATAACATTTTCTTTTTCATTAATGGAATAGCACTAGTTTGTCAATCTACTCGCCTATGTTAGATAATTTAGTTTAGCACTCTGTCTTCAATAGTTGCCCAAATAATGTTAGCTGATGATTAGTTTTATATCAAAACTACCAGCAAGAACTAAACGCTCCAATCAAAAGACATAGGATGATAGAATAGATTTAAAAAAACAAGACCCATCTATGCTGCCTACAAGAGACTCATGTTAGACTGAAAGACATTGCAGATTGGAAGTAAGGGAATGGAGAAACATCTATCATGCAAACTGATGTCAAAAGAAAGCCACAGTAGCAGTATTTATATCAGACAAAATAGACTTTAAGAGAAAAATTGTAACAGGAAACAAGAAAGGACACTATGTAATAATAAAGGGGACAATCCAACAAGATGTAACAATTGTAAATATTTATGCACCCAGCATAGACGAACCCAAATGTATAAAAAAGTTAATAACAAAAATAAAGGAACTAATTGATATTAATACAATAACACCAGGGGACTTTAATACTCCACTTACATCAAGGGACAGATCATCTCAACAGAAAATCAACAAGGAAACAATGACTTTGAATGACACATTGGAACAGATGGATTTAACAGATATATTAAGAGCATTCTATCTTAACACGGCACAATACACATTCTTTCCAAGTGCCACAGAACATTCTCCAGACTAGATTACAAAATAGCTCACAAAACAAGCCTCAACAAATTTAAGAAGATCGAAATCATAGCGAACATCTTTTCTGACAAGACCACTATGAAAAGTCAACCACAAAAGAAAAAAAAAAAAAACTGGAAAGATCCCAAATACATGGGGGTTAAGTAACATGCTACTAAACCATGATAGGGTTAAACAGGAAGTAAAATTTTAAAAAATGAAAAAGTACATAGAAACAAATGAAAATGAAAACACAATGGTCCAAAACCTTTGGAATGCAGCAAAAGTGGTTATAAAAGTGACATTTATAGCAATACAGGCCTATGTCAACAGCTAGAAAACACTCAAATACTCAAATAAACAACATAATCCTAGCCCCTTCTAGTTAAAGGAGGTAGAAAAATAAGAATGAAACCTCAAGGATATAATAAAAATTAGAGTAGAAATAAATGATATAGGAACTATAAAACAAAACAAAAACAAAACAACAAGAAAAACCACAATATAAAAGATCAATGAAACCAGGACTTGGATCTTTGAAAAAAAAAATCTATGAAATTGATAAAACTCTAGCCATACTCATCAAGGAAAAAAAAAAAGATAAAGGACCCAAATAAATACAATTACAAATGAGAGAGGAGAAATAACCAATACCACAGAAATACAAAAAATTATAACAGAATATCATAAAAAATATATGCCAATAAGTTAAGCAAACTAGAAGAAATGGATATTCCTAGAAATATACCAACGGCCAAGACTTAAACAGGAAGAAATAGAATATTTGAACAGACTGATAGCCAGCAAAGAATTGAATCAGCAATTAAAAAAAAAAAAACAAAAACAAAAACAAAAAAACTCCCAACAAACAAAGTCAAGGACCAGAGGGTTTCACAGGCAAATTCTACCATTTAAAGAAAAACTAATATCTTTTCTTCTCAAACTATTCCAAAAAATCAAATAAAAAAAAGAACAACTTCCAAATTTATTCTAAGAGACTAGCATTATCTTGACACCAAAAATGGATAAAAACACTATAAAACTGAAAAGCAAAACAAAACAAAACAAACAAAACAACAACTAAAGACCAATATCCCTGATGAACATAGATACAAAAATCCTCATTAAAACACTGGCAAACTGAATTCAACAATATATTAAAAAAACCACTCATCATGATCAAGTGGGATTTATTCCTGGTTGCAATGGTGGTTCAGTATTCTCAAATCAATCAAGGTGATACATCACATCAATAAGAGAAAGGATAAGCACCATAAGATCATTTCAACAGACAGAGAAAGGGTATTTGACCAAGTACAACATCAATTCACAGTAAAAACCCTCAAAAAAGTAGGTTTAAAG